>NC_140594.1:694027619-695399219 GCF_964204655.1 Triturus cristatus | reverse complement strand
TCTAGGGTTCATGCCACAAATATGGGTGCTATGTTGTGATTCCCTCAATTTGAAGAGCGCACCCCAAAAGATGTCCTTGCCCCTAATGTAATCTTACTTATTACTCCCCTTTGGAGAAAATAGAAATGGACATGTGTCTCTTACTATTCTCTATGATGAGTTAGGCCCATATAGATCCAGAGACTTGTGAGTCAGACAGCCCTGCCAGAGAAGCTGTCATCTGCAGGGGTTGTGCATAGATGCATAACCCCAAACCCTTTTCCCTGAAAACAGTAGATACACACAGCTGTTGGTATTTTATAATAAAAAGATTTTTTATCAAACCTTGAGTGTCAAAATGATCAAATTTATTGTAGTAATCTCAGCAGTTATGATATAAAATAAGATAAGATAAACATTAGAAAAACCCAAAGTATTATTTATCACACATCCCTACTATCTGTATAATTGGCCTAAACTCGACTTAACGCCTATGTCCATATTATTGTCAAACTTGTGATTATTGTATTGGCTAAATTATCTCTATTTTTGCTTAATACTTTATGTCAAGCCGTGTACTATCCATTCAAACCGTAGAAATCTTCCAGGCCTGGAGCCAGACTTACAGCTCTCCACTATTTTTCCAATCAATCATTCTTTGCATCTTTCCTCCCCAAATTCTTAGGTATCGTTATCTTTCTATGGAGAGAGGCAGTGGCAGCTCCTCCGCTAAAGCAGAGGAGCATCAGCCCACTGCTTTTAAGCAGCGTCACTAAAGGAAAAATAAAATGATGATAACTCTACGTTATAATAATTTTATTTTTTCCTTGTTGCTGCAGCTGTGTGGGTGGTATGGGTCGGGCTACTCTGCTGACAGAGCAGGGGAGGGGAAGAGTAGTTTGCACTCCCTAAAGTGCGCATGAATGTTTGACCGGAGTTCTGGGGCCGGGGAAACATTCATGCGCACTTTGAATCTTCTCCATGCAGGCTGCATTACAGCCTGCATGGAGAACATGCCCAGCCTCCCATTCTCTGGCTGAGTGCCTATCCATGGTGCTCAGACCAATCACAACGCTGCATTCCTGCATTGTGATTGGCTATCGGGAGACTGGGAGCCAGGTGCATCCTGCTCTGGAAGCGGGGAAGTGTACTGAGAGGATACGGCAGCAAGCTGCAGCGGCAGACAGGTGTGTATTTAAAACAAAAATCAATTCCCTCCTTCCCCATGAGCCCATCCCCTCCCTCCCCCCGTCCCCACCACCACCTTCAAATACCAGCTGAGCTGCCACTGGAGAGAGGAGGGTGGGTTTTGGTGCAGTCTTTCATATCTGCATGACCGAATGAATAATACCTTAGTAAGAGGCATGTCCAAAAGCAAACAACCCAAACACGCTCTGTGCTGGGCCAGATGGCTTTGCAATGTTGCTCACTACATGTAGCTCTCTGGACAGAAGAATGACAGTTTCTGGTCACTGCATTTCTTGTATTTCTGTTAGTGCAACTAATGTTGACCTGCTTGTAAAATAAAATGGAATCTTGCACACTCTGTGTAGGAAATGGGACCCCCGGCCGGCCAGGGCTTGCGCCACAGCCAGTCAGAGACCACCACTCCTATGAAAGGTCGTCCCCTGCTCGCCCTCTAGGTAACGCGGCGCGGGCAGCCAGGCCTATCTCGGAGGACATGTGAAGCATTTGCGCACGCACCCACCAACAACAACCTCCCGGGCCTCCCACAAAAGGAACTCCACACCAAGTATATATATGAAAAATAGACTCTGTATTAAGCAGGACACATAGGAACACACATCGCACAAGGTGCCAGGGGCACGGGTAGGGGCTTCGGGGAAGAAGGTACAGCACCGGGCCAAGGGACCACGGCCAGGAATCGCACAGGGGACATCTGGTATTCAGGGGGGGGGAAATAGGACGAGGTACACAACAACAGGAGCACCCGTAGAGGTGCAACACAGAATACGTGTAGGGATCACATTAGACCTGGTCCATGGCAATCCACAGGCCAGCGGGCCTTTCTGGGGCAAGGTGCCCAAGTGTCTCGATGTTCATGGCAGGGAGCCCGGGGCAAAGCTAAACGTAGCAGTGGCCCACTAAGTGCTGGGCCACTGAGGGACCCCGTGGGAGCCTTACCGGCCCTGGGGAAAAGGGTACCAACGGGTGGAGCCACTCGGGCTCTGGGGGCAATGATACGGTGGAGCCTCTTGGGGCTCTGGGGGCAATGCCACAGGTGGAGCCTCGCAGGGCTCAGACCATTGGGGGGCACGCAGAGTCCCTCTCGGGGGACTGGGCTTCGTGGGAGGCCTCCCGGGCCTCGGGCACAACCGGAGATTCACTCGAGGGGGGGGCGGACACCGACAACGTGTCTCGACGCCCCTCCTCCCTGTGGCTCGCAGCAGCACTCACCGGTTTTGGTGCGCCGGTCTCCTTCGCTGCGCCAGCCTTCTCCTTGTGCTCCGGGGCTCTCTCTCTCTCGGGAGCCCCGGGGAAGGTCGGCAACTTCACGGGGGTATAGTAGGAGCGCGGGGTGAGCTCCCGCCGCTCCTGCTTCGTCGTTCTTCTTCGGCCGGCCTCTCCTCTATTTCCCGGGCCGGCAGCCAATCATGGCGCGGCCTGGGGAATGACGCTAGCAGGGAATCCCGGGCTGGCAGCCAATACCAGCGCGGCCCGGGAATGACGTCACTAGGGTCCCGGGCGGCGGCGGTGAACTCGGGGGGAAATCGACGAGGAGTGGGCTCCCTCGTAAGGCACACGGGCAGGGAGTAGAGCGAGGTAGGCACTCGCTGGGGGTATCGAACCCCGGTAGCACGGGGCAGACGCCGGGTGAGCACCGGCTTGTTGAATGTAGCGCTACCAGCGCTGGTGCAGGAGGGAAGGACCCCAAAGCGGTAGGGGGCAGGGAGCAGCGCTTCCAGGCGCTGGGCAGAAGGGACAGCGCTCCCCCAGCGCTAGATGCAGGCTACCAAAGTCCGTCGGTAGTCCAGGACCTCAGGGGGGGCCCAACAGCGCCAAAGAGGGGAAGGGGCCAACCTCAGTCCAGGAGTAGGGCAGGGCCCAGGGAGGCACGCCACCCCTGAGCCCCAGCAGCAGCAGCTCCGGGTAGATTCAAGTTGGAGAACAAGAACAAATCCAGAGTGTCACAGCACCCTTTTTATACACACATTCTTGGTCTGAAGGGGCAGGCAGGGGGAGAACCAGCTGGAACTGGTTATGGGGGATTCTTTACACTGGCCAGGCTAGGAACATCAGCCGCACCCCAGGGGGTGGAGTCAGCAGTGTCTGGGGAAAACCCAGCCTCATTCATGACACTCAAACCAGACGGTCAATCCACACGCAGACCCAGGCTCACTCCTCCCCTCACATCAGTATGCTAAACACTCCACTCACCACCGGGCAGACCCTCCCAGATCCTGGGAGCCAGGCTCACCAGCCAGCCCCGGCCAATCATACGCCAGGCACATATTCCACAAATATGCCAACTTCCAAAAGGGGGACTTCTACACTAGACACACTCATACCTCATATACTGTTGCGCAGCATTCAACCTCACGAGTTCATACATACCAGACTTGACCCTGCACACCCTACGCACCGGGAACTACCGAGGACTCCTCCATCCCCCATGTATTCCTATGGCAGGGTAGGTCGCTCTCTCCTCACACTCACTCAGAGGGGGAATCACCATCCCCAGGTTACATATACCATAAAAACTTCAGGGGCGGACCTGCCAGATGGGCCACGTCCAACACATGCCCCTCCCAGCCCAAAGGCAGGGTAGACCAATCACTACCGTGATGGACTTCCCTGCTTGCCGGGCGATAAAACATGGACGTGGCCCGCGCTACCGAGCCACCCTCCAGTTCAACGCCCACCTGGACCGATAGACACACACAGGCTAAAGATTAAGAAAAATAACAAAATGAAAAATTAATAAAGGCATAGGCCCAACCAGGCTACCCCACTGGCACGCCTTAGTTGTCCGTGACTAGGACCAGGCCCTGGGCTACCCAGATACCACTGGTCCCTGCTAATCCGGAGTGGGGGGTGGTAACCCCGGGCCCACAATAGCCCTTCTCCACTCCCTTTCTCATGGTAGCCACGCCTACCACTGTTCCTTCCACCTAGGGTCCGCACCCTCAGGCTTGCCAGAGGTCACGGGCAAGAATGCCCCACCCTACCTCTACTTCTGAGGTTCCGCGTTCTCCCAGGAGGAACACCCTCAGAACACACCTTCCTATCAGTTTTGGGACTTCCTCCCTCCACTGGTCTTCCACCTGGGAACTAAGCGTTCAGCTCTCCCCAAGGCAAGCCGCGGCAGCGCCAGCTGGTCTTCCTTGTCCGGGATACAACTTAACATAAATTCAATAAAACGAGCCGCGGCAGCGCCAGCAGGTCTCAAGGTTCAGCTCTCCCCAAGGCAAGCCGCGGCAGCGCCAGCAGGTCTTCCTTGTCCGGGATACAACTACCATAACTTTAACAAAACGAGCCGCGGCAGCGCCAGCAGGTCTCAAGGTTCAGCTCTCCCCAAGGCAAGCCGCGGCAGCGCCAGCAGGTCTTCCTTGTCCGGGATACAACTACCATAACTTTAACAAAACGAGCCGCGGCAGCGCCAGCAGGTCTCAAGGTTCAGCTCTCCCCAAGGCAAGCCGCGGCAGCGCCAGCAGGTCTTCCTTGTCCGGGATACAACTACCATAACTTTAACAAAACGAGCCGCGGCAGCGCCAGCAGGTCTCAAGGTTCAGCTCTCCCCAAGGCAAGCCGCGGCAGCGCCAGCAGGTCTTCCTTGTCCGGGATACAACTTAACAGAAATTCAGCCAGGGCGACACCTGACGCCTAAACCACATTCAGGGACACCTGACGCATCAGACACATTCAGCGGTGCACGGAACACATGATGCCTCCAACACATTCAGCGGGGTAAGGAAGGACAGGATTAACGTTGACTCAGCAAGCTCCCCATCCCGGAGAACTTATACTCCATTACTCAGCATACCTCAACATTCATGCACATACCGTCCCCTAGACTGGTAGGACAGTTTTTCCACCGCCCCCGATTCCTCAACCTGACCCTCGGGGCACGGGTACCATTACTCTAGGGCAGGGACACGGACCATACATATTTGACCACAATTTTGCAACCACCACTGGATCCCACCCTTCTGGTGAATCCAGAGAACCATATTACACTAGGGAGATGATTTACCCTCCCAAGCTAAGGACACCTAACTCGAACACATCTTTCACAGAACGGACATTTACGTAACTCTTAAAACAATAATCTCCTTTCTTTGCGACCAGGTACAATACAGCGTTTTGCAGGGAGGCCAGTGATCGTTGGGGTACTGCGCAAACACAAGTCCGGATCCCACCGCTGCCACCAATGTAGGAAATGGGACCCCCGGCCGGCCAGGGCTTGCGCCACAGCCAGTCAGAGACCACCACTCCTATGAAAGGTCGACCCCTGCTCGCCCTCTAGGTAACGCGGCGCGGGCAGCCAGGCCTATCTCGGAGGACATGTGAAGCATTTGCGCACGCACCCACCAACAACAACCTCCCGGGCCTCCCACAAAAGGAACTCCACACCAAGTATATATATGAAAAATAGACTCTGTATTAAGCAGGACACATAGGAACACACATCGCACAAGGGGCCAGGGGCACGGGTAGGGGCTTCGAGGAAGAAGGTACAGCACCAGGCCAAGGGACCACGGCCAGGAATCGCGCAGGGGACATCTGGTATTCAGGGGGGGGGAAATAGGACGAGGTACACAACAACAGGAGCACCCGTAGAGGTGCAACACAGAATACGTGTAGGGATCACATTAGACCTGGTCCATGGCAATCCACAGGCCAGCGGGCCTTTCTGGGGCAAGGTGCCCAAGTGTCTCGATGTTCATGGCAGGGAGCCCGGGGCAAAGCTAAACGTAGCAGTGGCCCACTAAGTGCTGGGCCACTGAGGGACCCCGTGGGAGCCTTACCGGCCCTGGGGAAAAGGGTACCAACGGGTGGAGCCACTCGGGCTCTGGGGGCAATGATACGGTGGAGCCTCTTGGGGCTCTGGGGGCAATGCCACAGGTGGAGCCTCGCAGGGCTCAGACCATTGGGGGGCACGCGGAGTCCCTCTCGGGGGACTGGGCTTCGTGGGAGGCCTCCCGGGCCTCGGGCACAACCGGAGATTCACTCGAGGGGGGGGCGGACACCGACAACGTGTCCCGACGCCCCTCCTCCCTGTGGCTCGCAGCAGCACTCACCGGTTTTGGTGCGCCGGTCTCCTTCGCTGCGCCAGCCTTCTCCTTGTGCTCCGGGGCTCTCTCTCTCTCGGGAGCCCCGGGGAAGGTCGGCAACTTCACGGGGGTATCGTAGGAGCGCGGGGTGAGCTCCCGCCGCTCCTGCTTCGTCGTTCTTCTTCGGCCGGCCTCTCCTCTATTTCCCGGGCCGGCAGCCAATCACGGCGCGGCCTGGGAAATGACGCTAGCACGGAATCCCGGGCTGGCAGCCAATACCAGCGCGGCCCGGGAATGATGTCACTAGGGTCCCGGGCGGCGGCGGTGAACTCGGGGGGAAATCGACGAGGAGTGGGCTCCCTCGTAAGGCACACGGGCAGGGAGTAGAGCGAGGTAGGCACTCGCTGGGGGTATCGAACCCCGGTAGCACGGGGCAGACGCCGGGTGAGCACCGGCTTGTTGAATGTAGCGCTACCAGCGCTGGTGCAGGAGGGAAGGACCCCAAAGCGGTAGGGGGCAGGGAGCAGCGCTTCCAGGCGCTGGGCAGAAGGGACAGCGCTCCCCCAGCGCTAGATGCAGGCTACCAAAGTCCGTCGGTAGTCCAGGACCTCAGGGGGGGCCCAACAGCGCCAAAGAGGGGAAGGGGCCAACCTCAGTCCAGGAGTAGGGCAGGGCCCAGGGAGGCACGCCACCCCTGAGCCCCAGCAGCAGCAGCTCCGGGTAGATTCAAGTTGGAGAACAAGAACAAATCCAGAGTGTTAGAAAAAGTAGACGGACCGGGAGGGCCGGCCGGGGTCAGGGGGAGAGGTCTCCGGGGAGAGCCGTCTCCAGCGATCGTACAGACAAGTAACTTCCCCCCCCCACAGACAGAAATCACACACGGATAAGGTTCAGTGTTCTTTATAGGTACTTAGTTATGATACGGTAGAAGGGTACAAGGAGGTCTGGACGCAGGGGTCCCCTCGATTAGAGTCTCGTAAGGTAGAGAAGGGGGTAGCGGGTCAGTCTGTTTACCAATCAGGTAGTTCGGATGAGATGATGATGAGCTCACAATCCTCGAGCTTGGTGTTTAGGTGGTACGGTCCGCGGCAGCGCCAGCAGGTCCCGGTAAGGATGGTTGATACAACGGGCCGCGGCAGCGCCAGCAGGTCCCCGGAAGATGTACGGTCCGCGGCAGCGCCAGCAGGTCCCGGTGAGGATGGTCGTTACAACGGGCCGCGGCAGCGCCAGCAGGTCCCGGTGAGGATGGTCGTTACAACGGGCCGCGGCAGCGCCAGCAGGTCCCAGGAAGATGACGGTCCGCGGCAGCGCCAGCAGGTCCCGGTGAGGATGGTCGTTACAACGGGCCGCGGCAGCGCCAGCGGGTCCCAGGAAGATGAAGGTTGCAGAAGGCCGCGGCAGCGCCAGCAGGCAGGACGATGGTTCACAAGGGCGGGCTACGGCAGCGCCAGTAGACCGTCAGGGTTGAGTTCACTCGGTGTCTCTCGACTCCAGGATACAACTGCCTTCCTGCTCCGGAGCTGTCTTAGTTATAGGGCTGGTGCCCTTTGATGTCCGGACCCTCGCACTTGGAGGTCGGAGGGTCCGGGATAAGGGTGTCCAGACACCCAGCAGGGGGTGGAGCCAGCGCCTGGGGGCTGCTGGAGGCGATCGGCACCTGGCGGGGGAAGAGCTCTTGACGCTTCGTTCTCCCATTGACCCGCCAAGTGGTCCGCTCACCTCCTGGGTGGATGGTGGGGCCGGGATGTCGGGGCCGGCCAGGCCCGGGGTTAGGGTCGAGGTGAGGCCACGCGGCCGCGTGGTGCAGGGCCCAAGATGGCGGCTTGACCCGGCCGGGGAAGCCGGTGGGGCTGGACCCCGTGATGAGTAGGGGTCCGAGGGCAGAGGGTCCGTCGGGAGACGGAGTACAGGGGCTTGTCACGGGGTTATGCCTGGTGGGCCGGAGCTCGGGCCCTGTCGTGCGGGGGGGGAGCAAGCCCTCTGTGTGGCCTGTCCAACATGCGTCCCCCCCAGCTGAAGGCGGGGAGAGTCACCCATCTCTTTGGGGACTCTCTTCGTCGAGGCGGAAAAAGCGGGACAGGCCATCCGCGTTGGCGTGGTCTTGGCCTGGCCGGTGCTCCACAGTGAAGTCCATTCCCTGCAGGGAAATGGACCAGCGCAAGAGTTTTGGGTTCTCCCCCCGCATCTGCATCAGCCATTGCAGGGGTCGATGGTCGGTTTGTACCCGGAAGTGGGTACCGAAGAGATAGGGTCGGAGCTTTTTGAGGGCCCACACTACTGCAAATGCCTCCCTCTCGATTGTGCTCCAACGCTGTTCTCGGGCCAGGAGACGTCGACTGATGAAGGCCACCGGCTGGTCATGACCTTCGGAGTTCAGCTGAGAGAGGACGGCCCGATGCCGTGGTCGGAGGCGTCGGTCTGCACTACAAATTCCCGACTGTAATCGGGGGCCTGGAGCACCGGGGCGGTGCACAGGGCGGCCTTCAGCTCCTCGAAGGCCGCTTGACAATCAGGAGTCCAGTGGACCCGCTTCGGTTGATTCTTGGATGTGAGTCCCGTGAGGGGCCCCACGATGCTGCCGTAGTCCTTCACGAACCGCCGGTAGTAGCCGGTGAGCCCCAAGAAGGCTCGGACCTCGGTCTGGGTGACGGGGGGCTGCCAGGACTGGATGGCAGCAATCTTAAGTTGTAGTGGGGCCACCAGCCCGCTTCCCACTTGGTGCCCAAGGTAGGTCACAGACCCTTGGCCAATTTGGCACTTGCCGGCTTTAATGGTGAGGCCGGCCCGCTGGAGGGCTTGGAGGACCTCTTGGAGGTGACGGAGGTGGTCGGACCAGTGGCGGCTGTATACAGCGATATCGTCCAGGTAGGCAGCGCTGAATTCTTCGAGCCCTGCCAAGACCTGGTTCACAAGACGTTGGAATGTGGCGGGGGCATTCTTCATGCCAAAGGGCATGACCTTAAATTGATAGTGGCCATCGGGGGTGGAGAAGGCTGACCGTTCCTGAGCCCTGGGTGTGAGGCCGATCTACCAGTAGCCCGCCGTTAGGTCGAAGATACTAAGGTAGCGGGCGGCCCCCAGCCGGTCAATCAGCTCGTCTGCTCGGGGGATGGGATGAGCGTCGGTCCGGGTGACAGCGTTCAAGCCCCGGTAGTCGACGCAGAATCTCAGTTCAGGGGCGGTGCCGGGGGCAGCGGCCTTGGGAACTAATACAACCGGACTGGCCCAGGGACTGTCCGAGGGCTCGATGACCCCGATCGTGAGCATCTTGGCCACTTCCTCCTGTATGCAGGCCCGTACCCGATCTGGTACGCGGTAGGCCCGGTGCCGGACAGGGGGACTGTCCCCGGTGTCTACGTCGTGCAAACACCAAGGGGTGACCCCGGGGGTGAGGGAGAACAGGGCAGCGAACTGCAGCAGGAGGTCCCGGCAGTCCTGGCGTTGCTCCGAAGTGAGGGCGTCGGAGAGCCGGACCCCATCCACGGAGCCGTCCTTCTCCTGAGTCTTTAAGAGATCCGGGAGGGGCTCGGAGTCTTCTTCTGTACCACTGTCGGTCGCCATCAGGAGGCTTAGTTCGGAGCGCACAAAGTGTGGTTTGAGCCGGTTGGTGTGGAGGACCCGCAGGGGGTTCCGGGTGGACCCCATGTCGATGAGGTAAGTGACGGGGCTTTTACGCTCGACCACTTTGAAGGGCCCCGCCCACTTGTCTTGCAGGGCACATGGTTCGGTGGGGGACATCACCCATACTTGCTGCCCAGGCTCGAATTCAACGGAGGAGGCATTGTGATCATACCACCTCTTCATGTCCTCCTGACTGGCCTCGAGGTTCGCCTTGGCCATCTCCCTGAAGCGCCGGGTCTGGTTTCGTAGGGCCAGGATGTATTTGAAGACGTCGGGAGGGGTCGTTAAGGGGGCCATCTCCCAACCTTCCTTGACTAGGCTGAGGGGCCCTCGCACAGGGTGCCCGTACAAGAGTTCGAAAGGGCTAAAGCCGAGGGACTTCTGGGGGACTTCTCGGTAGGCGAAGAGGAGGCACGGGAGCAGCACATCCCACTGGCGACGGAGAGGCTCTTCCAATCCCCCAATCATCCCCTTGAGAGTGCGGTTAAAACGCTCCACTAGTCCGTTCCCTTGGGGGTGATAGGGGGTCGTGAATCTGTAGGTGACCCCGCATTGTTGCCAGAGGGACTTCATGTATTTAGATATGAAATTCGTACCTCGGTCGCTGACGACTTCTCGGGGGAAGCCTACCCTGGAGAAGATCCCCATCAGGGCCCGGCCAACCACCGGAGCTGTCACTGTCCGTAGGGGCACCGCCTCGGGGTAGCGGGTGGCATGGTCCACTAGTACCAAGATGAACCTGTGTCCTTGTGCCGTGCGGGGGTCCAGAGGCCCCACAATGTCTATCCCCACCCTCTCGAACGGGGTGGTGACCACAGGGAAGGGTTGCAGAGGGGCCTTCAGCTTCCGACCACTCTTCCCGCTGGCTTGGCACGTGGGGCAAGATCGGCAGTGGTTCAGGACGTCATTCCTCATTTTTGGCCAGAAAAAGTGGGTCACCAGGTGACTGTATGTTTTGTCCTGGCCCAGGTGTCCAGCCAGGGGGACATCGTGGGCCAGGTTGAGCAGAAAGTCTCGGAAGCGGAGCGGTACCACCAGAACTCGACCGGCCCCCAGCTCGGCGATTCTTTGCTCGCTGTAGAGCAGGTCGTTGTCCCAGTAGACCCAGTGGGTTCCGGTGGTGTCCCCTGCGTTTTGGGTATCGGCTTGTTGGCGGAGTCCCTCGAGGGAGGGACAGGTCTTTTGTTCCTGGCGGAACTGTTCTTGGGTGGGCCCCCCCTCTTGACGCCACTGAGCCAGATCCGGAAGGTCCTGGTGTTGTGCGTCTGCTTCGATAGTCGGGTCCGGGAGGTCGGACTCGCCGTTGTCCTCGACGGGGGCAACCGGGGGCGGAGGTGCTGGCCATTCGGTTTCTTCTGATCGGGGGGTGGCCCGGGCGGCCATGGATCGGGTGGTTATGCAGGCCCAGTCCGGGAGGCCCAGCATCCCCAGGTGCTCTCTTCTCTCGACGGTGGCCCACGGGGAACTCTCGAGGTCATTCCCCAGGAGGCAGTCCACGGGGGCATCGTCCCGGACCGTCACCTTCAGTAGGCCGGAGACCCCTCCCCATTCAAACGGGACGCAGGCCATCTTACACATACTCTCAGAGTTATCTGCCGAGCGGACGGGGCAGAGAATGTTCGGCAGGATCTGCTCGGGCTTCACCAGATGACAGCGGACGGCCGTCACGCTGGCGCCGGTGTCACGCAAGGCCTCGGCTCTCTGTCCATTAATGGTCACCCACTGACCGTATTTTCTGGTGTTGGCGGGTAGGGGAGCCCGCGGAACCATGTCTCTTCCCCCTAGGCATGCCAGGACCATGGCGGCCGGTTCCCACCCTTGCTGGGCCGGCTCGTACTCTTCGGGTCCCTCCGATGATGGCTCTTCCCCTAGGGCAGCGGCCGCTACCTGGCGGGGCTTGGGTGTTTGATTTAGCGGGCAGTTCGGGTCATTGGCGTAGTGGCCTAGTCGCTGGCACCGGTGGCACGTGACGTTGGCTCGGTACCCAGGCCGCAACGGGGGGTTGCCCCGGCCGGCCGGAGGCGGGGTGCTGGCCACGGGTGTTGTTGGTAAGGCGTCTCTCCCTCGCCCCTGGCCCCCTCCTCCTCCCCGAGGACGGTGCTGGCCTTGGTTGCCTCTGTTCTGGTCGTGGGGCCCTCTCCGGCCCACTCGGGTGCTTTCCCACCGGTCAGCTTCGGCGGCGAGCTGCCGGGGGTCGGTCAGCTTACTGTCGAGTAGGTGCTGTCGGAGCTCGACGAAACAGTTGTTTGACAGGTGCTCCCATACCATAAGGTTGAAGAGTTGTTCGTAAGTGGTGACCTGACTTCCCTTGATCCACCCTTCGAATGCCCGGCTGAAATAGTTCACGTATTCTACCCAAGTTGTACCTGGGATCCTGGTGCAATCTCTGAACCTCTGGCGGTACATCTCGGGCGTGAGGCCGTAGCGGGTGAGGAGGGCAGCCTTCATGTGGTCGTAGGACGACATTTGGTGATCGGGGAGCTGCAGCAGGGCATCGCGACCCTCGTTGATAAATCTCCCCCAAAGTCCGGCTCCCCAATCACTCCGGTCGATTCGGTGGGAGGTCATTGCGATCTCATAGGCTTTAAACCACTGTTGTATGTCGTCTTCTCGGACATATTCGCGGACAACATCCTTGGGGATGTGAACTTTTTTCTCACTTGGCCCCGGGGTGTGTGGTCGCTCAGGCACCCCCAGTTCCTTATTCTGTTTGCGCAGTTCTATTTCCGCTAGTCGGCGCTCGTGCTCGAGCGTTATTTTTTTCTCTTCCAGCTCTCTCTGTCTCTGCTTTTCTTCTCGTTCCTCTCGAAGCCGCATATGCTCGAGGTTAAGTTTCTGTTCAGCTAACTTGAGTTCCCCATCCATCTTGAGTCGTGCCATCTCCAACTCGTGTAATCTGACTCAGTCTCTTTCTCGGATCTCCTCTTGCGGAAGGCCCGTTCCCCGCTCCTCGGGAGCCGTGGCGTTCCCCTCTGGTGTGATGCTGGTTTGGTCTGGTGTGACGCTGCTTTGGTCGGAGGGTCCTGTGACCCCCGTTTCTGTCCATGACTCCAGAGCGCGCTTTAGATCATCCTTGGTACTCAGGCCGGTGGTAGCAATGCCAAGTTCTATGCAAAATTGTCTCAGTTCGCGGTGGTTGTATTCTTCTAATTTCTCCATTTGGAATTTCTCGGTGGAGCTGCTATCTTTGGTCGACATCGTGTTTTTGTCGTGGGGTGAGCTACTCTCTGTACGATTACGCGTTGATTCGGATCGCGCCGCTGGCCACCAATGTTAGAAAAAGTAGACGGACCGGGAGGGCCGGCCGGGGTCAGGGGGAGAGGTCTCCGGGGAGAGCCGTCTCCAGCGATCGTACAGACAAGTAACTTCCCCCCCCACAGACAGAAATCACACACGGATAAGGTTCAGTGTTCTTTATAGGTACTTAGTTATGATACGGTAGAAGGGTACAAGGAGGTCTGGACGCAGGGGTCCCCTCGATTAGAGTCTCGTAAGGTAGGGAAGGGGGTAGCGGGTCAGTCTGTTTACCAATCAGGTAGTTCGGATGAGATGATGATGAGCTCACAATCCTCGAGCTTGGTGTTTAGGTGGTACGGTCCGCGGCAGCGCCAGCAGGTCCCGGTAAGGATGGTTGATACAACGGGCCGCGGCAGCGCCAGCAGGTCCCCGGAAGATGTACGGTCCGCGGCAGCGCCAGCAGGTCCCGGTGAGGATGGTCGTTACAACGGGCCGCGGCAGCGCCAGCAGGTCCCGGTGAGGATGGTCGTTACAACGGGCCGCGGCAGCGCCAGCAGGTCCCAGGAAGATGACGGTCCGCGGCAGCGCCAGCAGGTCCCGGTGAGGATGGTCGTTACAACGGGCCGCGGCAGCGCCAGCGGGTCCCAGGAAGATGAAGGTTGCAGAAGGCCGCGGCAGCGCCAGCAGGCAGGACGATGGTTCACAAGGGCGGGCTACGGCAGCGCCAGTAGACCGTCAGGGTTGAGTTCACTCGGTGTCTCTCGACTCCAGGATACAACTGCCTTCCTGCTCCGGAGCTGTCTTAGTTATAGGGCTGGTGCCCTTTGATGTCCGGACCCTCGCACTTGGAGGTCGGAGGGTCCGGGATGAGGGTGTCCAGACACCCAGCAGGGGGTGGAGCCAGCGCCTGGGGGCTGCTGGAGGCGATCGGCACCTGGCGGGGGAAGAGCTCTTGACGCTTCGTTCTCCCATTGACCCGCCAAGTGGTCCGCTCACCTCCTGGGTGGATGGTGGTGCCGGGATGTCGGGGCCGGCCAGGCCCGGGGTTAGGGTCGAGGTGAGGCCACGCGGCCGCGTGGTGCAGGGCCCAAGATGGCGGCTTGACCCGGCCGGGGAAGCCGGTGGGGCTGGACCCCGTGATGAGTAGGGGTCCGAGGGCAGAGGGTCCGTCGGGAGACGGAGTACAGGGGCTTGTCACGGGGGTATGCCTGGTGGGCCGGAGCTCGGGCCCTGTCGTGCGGGGGGGGAGCAAGCCCTCTGTGTGGCCTGTCCAACACAGAGTGTCACAGCACCCTTTTTATACACACATTCTTGGTCTGAAGGGGCAGGCAGGGGGAGAACCAGCTGGAACTGGTTATGGGGGATTCTTTACACTGGCCAGGCTAGGAACATCAGCCGCACCCCAGGGGGTGGAGCCAGCAGTGTCTGGGGAAAACCCAGCCTCATTCATGACACTCAAACCAGACGGTCAATCCACACGCAGACCCAGGCTCACTCCTCCCCTCACATCAGTATGCTAAACACTCCACTCACCACCGGGCAGACCCTCCCAGATCCTGGGAGCCAGGCTCACCAGCCAGCCCCGGCCAATCATACGCCAGGCACATATTCCACAAATATGCCAACTTCCAAAAGGGGGACTTCTACACTAGACACACTCATACCTCATATACCGTTGCGCAGCATTCAACCTCACGAGTTCATACATACCAGACTTGACCCTGCACACCCTACGCACCGGGAACTACCGAGGACTCCTCCATCCCCCATGTATTCCTATGGCAGGGTAGGTCACTCTCTCCTCACACTCACTCAGAGGGGGAATCACCATCCCCAGGTTACATATACCATAAAAACTTCAGGGGCGGACCTGCCAGATGGGCCACGTCCAACACTCTGCTAGCTATTTTCACAATTCAAAACAATAGTTTTCCTAGGCCCTAAGCCTATTACTACCATACTCTAAAAAAGTGAGTACATTCAGCTTTGCCATATAATTAGGCCTGATTTTAGTGCAACATGCATGTGTCATCAGAAAATAGCTGCCACGTGTGTCAAAGGTTCCTTCGACTTAGAAGCTTAAACAATTTGAGAAAAAGACTTAAAGACCTTAAAATAGAATAGATGCAGAGTAGTGGCCGGTCTGCCTAAATTGGGGTGAAGTAGCAAACAAATAAGAGTATGAGCAACATTTGTAAGTAATGAACGGGGCACATGAGAGAGTTAAATACCAAGTTAGTCACTTGGGACAGGGTTCAGGCCTGCATCCCTACTGCTCTGTGTCCTCTTTGCTTATTTTTCCACATTAGAACCCGAAGAAGAAAAGGAAGAGCATATGTTGGATGCTTTGACTTTCCCTATGTTGGCACAGTGTTCCGGAGCCACTCCCGCAATAGCATGTGGAAAAGGGGCAGTCCCAGCTGACCAGCCATCACTGGGAGGGGGCGGAGCTAGGCTAGCAAACAATGTACAAATGAATGTAGCAAATACAGTGGTCAAAGAGATATCAGAGAGGCGGACAACTGGAGGTGCAACTAAGGGTGAAGCAGTAGAGGATGATGCTCAGAGGTGGACTCACACACTTTCCCCAGAACTCGTTCTCCTCCTACTGGGTCTATGGGAGACATTGGAACAGCAGGGCTCATAGTAGAACTGTTAGCAGTGCTTAGTTTGTAAAACAATAAGTACCAGGGCCCTTAGCTTGCACCGTCCATTGCCCCTGCCAACACTGCAAATGACAGTACCAACACAACTACTAACCATCACACTCCTATTAGTGTGGTAATTCAGACTACTCCAAGCCAGCCAGAGCTACAAGAATGGCTTGGGCGGCAGGTATTAGTCATTTTAATATATATTCAATTATTAAACAACTGTTGTTGTGCTCAAGCCAAAATTAGACAAACAGCCCCACAAGGAGGAGGACTGTCATAAAGGCCGGTGTTGAAAATTGAGTGCCGGTGCCGAGCACCGGAAATCACTGGCCCAAATTAAGCACTGACTGTTACACAGAATAGTCTAGGACATTCTCCAAGCTGGGGTGCTAGAGAAACTGAGATAAAACTCCTGGAACAATTGACATACTCCATCTTCTACTGACATATGATTTTGGTCATCTAGTGACACAAGAGCAAAAATCCCTAAGGCTGCCTCTTCCCTTTGAGACAATACCCGGGACCTGGGGTTAGAGGAAAGCGTTACAGTTCATGTCACATGGCCCTCGATCAACAGGTTAAAATTCAGAAACCCACAATAATAACAGTGGAAAATATCAACCGCAGAACTCAAATGTAACTGGTCACGTTTAAAGAAATACAATAGTGGTAAATGGCAGCAACAGGGGCTACATCACACTACACTCTGCTACCAAAAAGTGCTTCTATAGTAAAACATCTTATTTTTCCACACCACTATCTATAATGTTACAACAATTTGTCTTTCTAATTTTACATCCCACGTATTGATTACGAATAGCATTATCGTATCTGACATTTACCTTTCCGAGGCACTCATAATTTCTACTTACACATATGCCTGTCCTCTTTCTATTTTTGTTCAACATAAATGGCCTCTGTGGTCACAGCTTCATGCTGTTATTAAGGTATTTCAGACTTTGGCTGTTCATCAGAATGGCTATTACTAACAGGTTAGTTTGCACACTTTCTTATGATACATGAAACTAGAGGACCCTAATATAAATTAGAGCACTGAAATGTTGGGAGCTCTATTGAAAACAATGGAGTGCTCTGGGCTTCCAATGTTTGCTCACAGCTGTTGCTGTGAACAAACGGCCTCTCTGAGCATGAATGGATTTCAACCCCGTTGGGCTCTGTGAGGCATTTGTTTTACAAATTAAACCTTTCTGCCCTCTATGGGCGGAATATTCTAATAGCCTTAAAGCCCTCCATAGCAGGCTCTACTGGCAATTAAAGGCCTGCCCCTGATGGAGCGCGGTTCACCAGCTCTGGTCACACATACACCTAATACTCACCTGGGCCCAAACCACATTCATACAATAAGCTAGTTAAACCCCGTTGGCATCAATTTTGTGTAATACCTGTAACTTTGTTATTCACCTTTACTCGGTCTTACCAATTCCATAATTATAGCTCCTTCCTCAATGAATCAGATTGCTGAGTTAGTTTAAGGTAGAATGACATTTACCTCTTTACTCTGAATAACCACAGACTCAAGACGTTTTGAAAACCTTTATCTAAATTAATTTGTGAGTCAAAATTCAATTACAGTAACCACCTTCATTTCAAGAGGCAAAAAAACACCAAATTATCTCATTGCTAAGTTAAATGATCAATGATGACGGTACCTGAAAAAGGTAAGGAGGGGGAAAAAGAGAAAGTAGGCATAAAAAACAGATTTGCTAATTATATTTACCTATGGTCTAAGATTAACCCAACTCCATAATGTGGGGGGGCAGATGGAATCTCCAAGACAGGTCTCAGGTAGAAGATCGGGCAGATTCAGATCTGGAAGGGTAACTTCTTCTAAAGTACAACACCAGCGTTACACCCCTCTCTGGCACTACTCTCCTCGGGTGTCCCTTTTCCGCAATCCCTCTAGATGAATAGATTATCACTCAGTATCTCGAACTTTCAGACAGAGTTTCTGGCAGCAGCAGGATCTGAGACAGCATCTCGGACAAGAACTGGAGCAGCATATGCGTTGGGTCAGTGACGAGTCGGAATGACAGATCTGACAAGTCGGATGAGGTCTCCTGCTATCTTACCTCAATTATACTGTTCTTGATTCGTGTACCACCCCCCCATGTATCAATTCTTATGCTTTCCCTTATTATAATTAGTCAGGATGAGGAGGTGAGTTCATCACGCTACTTAGAATTTTATATTTTCTCTATGAGCCATTGTTTATGTGCCCGCCCCTTAATTTTCTTTTCCAGAGCTTTATCCCCACACGCATTTCACATTACTCAGTAAATTAAACATTTTATTCAATATTGTCGCTCTTGCAGGTGTCATCAGTTAAGCTTCCCAGGCATCTTCATTCAAGGTGGCCTTGGCTGAGTGACACGGGGGGCATCATTGTTTCCAGCCAGTCTCTGTGCGCATGCGCGCAGTTCAAGTGAGGTAGGGATTCCAGTCACCCTCCGAGGCCCAAATAAGAACTAATAGTAAAGTCAGAAAAAGACACGTTAGAACACAGAAACAAATGATTTCACTGTATACCACTTATTTCTACTCCATCCCTATTTACTTATTTAAATCTTTTGCATTAGTGTTTAATAAAACTTGCGAGGTTTAGTTTAGCAGGTGCATTAGCATGTGAGTTCAAAAGCGGCCATTTTTAGTGCCATTGCGCAGCTGCAAAGTTTCCCACCAAAAGCGACAGAGTCATACTATGTAGATGCAGTAGACCCATGCGCAGTAGAAATCCCGCATTTTGTCGGCCATTTTTGGACATTCATGTTACGGGTTAGTAATGCACATAGAAAAGCTTCCCCTAGATAAAGTGTTTGAGGTCTATTGCGGTTTTAGTATTCACAAAGCAAATTGGTTACATTATTACATGTTATTTGATAGGATTGAATCCTAGCAAGTTTCTTTCAGGAATCCTTCTCCATCAATTCCCTCTCTGATGGCATTTATTGCCATCATTAATTTTCAATTAAAACAGATGCCAACTTTAGCACATCTCTATTTCCTCCTCAACCCTTTCATTTCTTTTCCTTTCCTTTATGCATTGTAATCCTCTCATTCTTTTAGAAAAATCTCCTTTTAATTCTTCTAGCTGTATTTTTTCAGGTTTTCTCTTCTTACCCCTTTCATTCACTTCACATTTCTATCTTCCTTTACAACACTTGTGCCAACACATTATTGCCAAGACTAATAGGGTTATTCCCATTATGGGTAGTATTATATGACCTAAAATACCTATTCCTAAATTAGAAAACCATCTACCTATGTTGGAAAAGCTATTTGCAAATGTATTCCATACACTTTCAAATTCCAGTGGTTTCAACTCTTCCTCCAATTTCATAATATTTTTAATATATTTTCCAATTTCAACACTTTTATCTGGAATATACGTGCAACAATGTAGCGTTTTCAATAATTTATAGACTCCACCCTCTTTTGCCAATAATATGTCAAGGGCAAGTCGATTTTGCATAACCATAGATCTGACCGCAACTAATTCAGTGTTGATGAGCAGAAAGCCCCAGCAGTGTCAGTAGATAACCGATCAACCACTGTAGACAACTGTCAAATTTTTCGTGAATTCAGAAGAACTCCCACTGAAGGTATCAATGCGCCAAAAATGTCACCTACAATCTATGAAAAACTAGCCCTTTTTATACGCGTTAGTCCATTTGCGTCTTCATTGTTTCCAGTGAGTCTTTTTACATGATAAACCTTAGGGAATACTATTCCAAAAGAGCAACTCCCATACCAATGGTCTGGCAGCCTAAAGTAGGCTTTATTGCCACACACATAATAAACTCCAGAAAATACTGGATCAGTTCCTCCCTTTGGTCCCCATCCTCCGATTATTAAGAAATTGTTCTCACATTCACTGGAACCAATGAACACATTGTAATATTCTGTTTTTAACCTATGGTGACAGATTTTCCCTTTCTTTCAAAATCTAAAGACATGGCAACATGAGTTTTGCCACTTGCAAAATGATCTTCTTCCTCAGCCCATTTCAGTATCTGAGGTTTAGGTTCAGAGGCTCTTCATTGGAAATCCTGTCTCCTTTGTTCCACTAAATTCAAAAATATTTTCTCTTCTTCATGTAATTTACAGGTTAAATTGTTATTATGTGCTTCAGCTATATCTATTGCTTTCATGGTTAAGAAATATTCACCCATAAATTCTGAATCTCTCGTACTAAGAACAGGGTTCATGCTTTTTCGCATAGGAACCTCAGAAAAAATCTATGTTAGAATAATAATATTGCACTTTTCCGGTTTTATAAAATAAACTTGCTAAAACACTGTAGGATATACCATAGGTTAAGGGTAAATGATGATAAGTCACTCCCTCTGCTACAGATGCAGGTAATTTCATGCAGACATAGCCATCACTAACTTCCATAGTTTCTACATATTGTACTAATAAGTTTGTGAAAACATTTAAATCAGTGCCATTTTTATTCACCGTGTTATGTAAATCTGACTCATCTGGTGCTTCTAATTCTACTCTATCTCCTTTGATAGTAGCTACCTTTTCATGTGTGTTAGTGTTATTCTGTACACCTTTGACCATTAAATAAGGTATGGCCACTGTTAATATTACCCATATTATGAGTATTAGAAATATGCTACATATACACTCTGCAACATTTCTTAAAACAATTCGGTTTTCCAGCAGTTCTATTATCAGCCATTCTCTAAAAGGAAAAGAAGATTTCTCTTCTTTATTTGAGTGATTCAACTTTGGAACAGAGTTACAAGAGGGAAATTCGTTTCAAGGGGGTCTCACTTCTTCGTCAATTTGCATTAAAATTTTCAATTTCCCCTTCAATTATCTCTAAATTCTCAAAATATGCGAGAATTACATATGTCCATTCAGGACCTTTGAATTTGTTACCTATAAATTTCGCTTTGGGGCTTCTTCGTTTTGAACCTACAGCTGCTAGCCCAGACAAACTGGGTACTTCATCTGCTCTGGGTTTTAGGGTATGGTTTTGAGGTGATATTTCAATCTTTTGATAACACCTGGTCTATTATCACCTTTTCTAATTAGTTTAGCTTGCACTGCACTTGTACCTTCTTCAGATGTTCTTTTGTTTTCGTTGATTTGTGGCACAAGGGGATTATTTCTGTCCTCAGATTCTTTCTCTGTCTGATCTTGTGCAGGGCTTACTAATTTACTACTTCCTTCCTGAATGTTTTCTCTTTCACTAGTTAGACCTATTTCAGGTTCAATTTTCTATGTCGCTTTTTCTGTATCTGCCTGAATTTCTGTAACTTTCCTTATTGGCTCTTGCTCAATTTCCTTTGAATCTTTGTTACCTTTTACCTGTTCACTCTCTTTAGATTCTTTCTGTTCTTCCGCAGTCTCTGGTTCTGTAATTTTTATTTCTTTTGTTTGGGTAATTGGTACCTTCCCTACCTGGTCCTGCTCAGGTTTATAATCTAACTTATTTTTTGTTTCTTTACAACTTTCCTCTCTGCCTATCTGGTCCTCACTCTTTTCCTGACTATTTTGTCTAGTTTGGCTTCTGGTTCTTACAATTATCTCTGGTATGTCTACTACAGATATCCATTCATCCTGACTGGTGCTCGGTTGTTCTTCATCAGCTACTTCAGGACCTATTACTTGAGATCCTTCAGCTGTGCAACCTTCAGCCCCCTCAACCGCCTGAGTCAGTTGAGGTCCCTCCTCGTCAGGCGCTGGTATTCTTTTAGTGTGGCTTGCATGAATCCAATTTGGCAAGCCTGCACATTTGACAGCTGTTGTTGTGACTAATATAACCTGATGTGGTTTCTCCCACCTTGGTGCTCGGCAAGTCTCTCGTGTGTGATTCTTCACTACAACCCAGTCACCAGGATTCAGATCATGCTCTTGAATCTGCTGCCTGACGTCTGTGTGTTCTCCAACCTGGTGAGAGATAGAACGCACTTGGTCAGCCAATTCTTTGCAATACTCCAGTACCAAATCATCAGTTATATTCAACAACTTGTGTCCTGGTATACATGCCTGCCTCATTGCTCTTCCCAAGATGATTTCATGAGAACTCAACCCAGTATTTTTGTCTGGAATACTTCTGAGTCCCATCAGAACAAGAGGTAAAGCATCAGGCCAGTCCAGTGGAGGCGATGCACACACTTTCCCCAACCTCGACTTAATTGTGCCATTCAAATGTTCTACCACTCCAGATGCCTCTGGGCGGTATGCGCAGTGCAGCTTCTGTTCAATTTTGTATGCTTCACAAATTAATTGAATTATTTCATTATTAAAATGAGACCCTCCATCTGATTCAATAGTTACTGAAAAACTGAGCAGAGGAATGAGTTCTCTCAATAGGAGTCTGGCTACTGTTAAACTGTCATTCCTTTTGGTGGGGTATGCCTCCACCCACTTTGAAAATAAACAAACGATGACAAGTACATATTCCTCGACAGGCAGGTAACTGTATGAAGTCGATTTGAAGTCTTATGAATGGTCCTCCAGTGTTTCCAATTGTTCCCATATAGACTACTGTTCTCTTGCCTGGATTCATTTGCTGACATGTCAAACACCTTTGGCAAAGTATTTCAGCAACATTTCTAAACCTTGGGTTAAACCAATCCTGCCTGAAAAGTCTGATCATTGCATCTCGGCCTATGTGAGTGCCTCCGTGATACATTCTAGCCATAGGTGCAAGCATGTTGTCTGGCAACACAGGCCTATTGTCTAATAGACCCACATGCCATCTTCAGTCCTTTGTGTACAACCAATTTTCACCCACTCATCTTTCTCTTTTGTTTCTGCTTCATTTTGTAGATCTTTCACTTCTTTCCATGTTTCTAACCCTGACAATAGCATAAGTTGGCAGCTGTTTTGACAATTTTCAATTTTATTGTTTACTGCCATTCGGTATCTGGCACAGTGTTGGGCGACCTGGTCAGCGTACCGATTGCCTGTAGTCACACAGTCATTTACTGTCTGGTGTGCGGCACACTTGACCACTGCCACTTCTTTTGGTAATTGTAATGCTTCAAGCAATTCTTTGACAAATTGTCCATTTTTAATGGGAGACCCTGAAGAAGTCAGAAAGTCTTGCTGCATCCAGAGCTGGACAAAGTCATGCATAACCCCATAACCATACTGACTGTCAGTGTAAATGGTTACTGTCCAATTTCTTCCCTTTTTGCAGGCTTTCATTAAAGCAATCAATTCAGCTATTTGTGCAGACCTGACTCCTGGTAAATAGGATGCTTAGACTATTTCGGCCAATGTACACACAGCATAAGCAGCACTTAATCCTCCCTCTTCATGGCGCATGCATGAACCATATACAAAGAATTCATGCACAGCATCTTTTAACGGCTCGTCTCGTATGTCTGGACGTGGTTTTGTTCTAAGTTCTGTTCCATCAAGACAGTCATGTTCGGGGTCATATTTTACTTCTTCAGTGTATGGTTCTGGTAACAGAGTAGCTGGGTTAAGTACAGTACATCGAACAATGGTCACATTTTCTGCTCCTAAAATGATCCTTTCATATTTTTTTAATCTGCTTGTTGTAAGGTACCGTGTACGAGTTTGTGTCAAAAGAATAACAACTGCATGGGGGACATATACCTTTACAGGGTGTCCCATTACAATTGTCTCACTCTGCTCTAGACTTTCACATGTTGCTGCCACAGCTTTTAGGCATCCTGGCAGGGTCGACATCTGTTATTAATCCTACTACTTTTTCAGTAAAATCCCACACATCTAGATTAACTGTCAGTTTTACTTCTTCTGGTAAGTAATCCTGGGTTATTATTGAATACAATTCATTTACTTCTGCTCCTTGCTTAGCTAGCATGATTTTGTATATTCCGTCTTCATCTGGGGTTTGAATGGCAACACCGTCCGGTGTGCAGAATATGGTGCAAATCGTTTTGCACAACAAATCCCTTCCTAATAAATTCACGGGACTGGAGTTGCACACTACAAACTTGTGCATTTCTTTGAAGTTTCCAATGCATACTTCCATTGGCTTTGTAATAGGGGTCCTAATTTGTTTATTAGAAACACCCACTACTTGGATCGCTTCTCCTGAGAGGGGTAGGTTTGGAATGTCTGCTGTTCTCACAGTAGAATGGGTAGCGCCAGTATCCAACAAAAAGGTCATGTACTTTCCCTCTACCTTTCCATCGATATATGGACCTGACTGATCTACCGGTAAGGATGCGCCAAGTATGCAATCCTCATCCCCCCTCTCAGGCACCGTCATTGATCTTGGTCCTCGAAATAGGGATCCTGCAAAAGAAATTATGATGTTTGGTAATTTTTCTTACCACTTCCTTCTTGAAATCCGGTGTCCGTACTGTACTTGGCTTGACTCGCAAATTTTGGCATAGGGGCAGGGGGCAATTGATTCTGCAGGTTTACAACCTGTTGTGGTTGACTAATTATCACCTCATTTTGCGTCTGTGAATCTACATTTTGGTTGGGGCTATTATTATTTTGTATATTCTTACACTCGTTTTTCCAATGCCCCAATTTTCCGCACCCGTGACAAGGGAATTTTTCTGTGCCTCTTCTCTGCTTAGTCGCCCTTTTGGTTTTCCCCCATTATTCTCGCCATTTCCTTGCCCGTTTACTGGTTTCCCTGCCATGTTAGTTAACTGGAGTTCTTGTTGTTCTGCTAATGTAACTTGAGCCCACATCACTTTCTCCTCTAAAATTTTCCGTCTATTGTCAATTTCATCTCCACAGTACTTTGCATATTTTAAAATCTCATCTATGGGCTTTGCTTGCCAACACAAATTATGTTGCTTAATCATTTCAAAAATTTCATTTTTTAATCCATTGACAAATCGATACACAAAATGCATCATATCTTTATTCCCAATTCTTTCTACCCCACTATACTGTTTGAACACCTGTAGGAGACGCTCATAGTACGCATGGACCGATTCATCTTTTTCCTGTGTTGTTCTATCTATCCTTACCCAATTTGTCTCCTTTGGGGGGATTTTCCCTATTAAGAAATATATGACTTGGTTATAGTTTCTTATTACTTCTTCAGACGGGGCTCCAGTTTTCTTGTCTCTCGGGTACTCGTCATTTGGCCAATTAACTGTAATTTTACACTCAGTCCACAAATCAGCCGGTACGACTATGTCAAACAACCCATCCAAACCTTTCAACAGAACTTTCGAAACCTTCACAAACCTTTTGACTTGTCTATAACATTCCACAGGCTTCTCCCTCAGCTTTGGGAAATCATTTGTAAATGACAAAATATCCTGTCTAGTCCATGGGACATGTACATAACCTCCCCCTGGAACTTCTCTCATTGGGTACAACCCTTTTGCTTTTTATGTTTCTTTCATTAAATACTCTGATGTTACTCGAGTGGTCTGTGCTTCTTCCTTTTTCTTTGTCCACCTTGCTTTCCACCTGTCTAGGTCTCCCCATTTTTGCAATATCGTCATTAATTCCTTAACTTGCAACTTTCTCCCAGACACGTTCATATTTTCTAAATCCTTATCAGAAAATTCTGCTCTATAAGGTTTTTGCAGAACCTTGGATCTTCCCACATATATTCCTATTTCTAAAGCCAGTTTTATTAATTTTTCATAAAACATTTTTGTATTTCGAGTTATACTTCTGCAAATGAATAGCAACTCTTCCTCATTAGAGGTATTCAACCTTTCCAACCCTACATTTCCCGCTATCTTCTCTTCCAATTCTACTCTTAGTTTAAAAACATCTAGCATTTTTGGTGGTGGATTGGGCTTTTCTATGTCTCTTGTCCATCTGTCTTCTGGTTTTATTAGTGTGTCACTCTTTGTTCCGATGGATGTCTCAGTCTCACTTCCCTTGAACAATCTGGTGTGATTCTTCTAGGTGTGTCATTTATTTGCCCTCTTATCAGCAAATCCATTAATGAAATTACAGACTTCCAATCACTAGCTTGGTCGTCAACTATTATTTTTCCTTTTATAGGTTCAATGATTGGTGTGGTCATGATATGAGTTTTAGGACAGTTTGATTTATTTCCGTACAACGGAACAACAGGACCTATAGTCACAGGTATAGTTAGAGCTTAAGGATGTGTGTTTAACTGTGTTATCTTCTGTATTAATTCTTTCCTATTTTTATTTATTGCCTCTCTTTCCTTTTCTTGGAGTACCCTTTCCATTGTTTTTTCATGTACTATTTGTGGCACCAAGGGTGTCTCCAAGAGTGGAGCACTCGGGGTAATTTTGCTTGGCCCTTCCTTATATGGCGGAGGACTTTTCATTAATATTTCTTCTAAATAATCTTCTTCGGAGTTCCCATCACCTGTCGTCATTAAGTGTTTTTTCTTTTCCGTACATTTACTTCCTGTCTGTTCATCAGCCATTAATACAGGATATAATCCCTCGGTTAACATGGCTTGCCTCCATTGTTTCATCTGTTTGTCTCGGGTTTCACGTAGAAATTTTGGATAAAAACTGCTAAAAATTCCTGTTGCACCTTGGTCTATCTCGTTCAAATGACTCAGTTTCACACTCTTCTAATGTCTCATACTGAGTCAACCTAGGTCTGGGTTCTAACTCCTTCATTCTTGTACGTAAATTATGTAAAATTCTCCCATTAAATGTTCCGTATTCTGGGAGCCAAAATTCCATCATCTTTCGTGTATTCAATCCAATTCTCTAACCATACACAGGTATGATAACCTCTCTCTACCTTCATGTATGATGCAGGAGTTTTCGGAGGAGAAATGAGAATTCCTTGTCTAGTTTTAATGGGCTTATCTTTTTTTAAATAATTCTTAATTTTATGCATAAACGACAATTTTCTTTTCTCACCGTAAATTTTTCATGATCTTCCTCTCAAGTATTGCTAGTAAGCAAACCCTAAATAATTTCTATCTGGTCGACTCCCAGTTAATGTGGATCGTACATACACAATCCGTTATCTATTATTTATTCTTGGTATTTCTATGTTTATAACTTACTCAAATCCGTTTCTCCAATATGAGTATGTTTCTTAGTTTCGTATCCAATTAGAATTCAATTTACTCTGTGCGTTTAGCCAATGCTAGCGTGGCTTTAGGTGATGTCAGTATTACTCCTTTGTACTGACCCCTCCTTTACAAAAACTTGCGTAAGTCACACACCCGCTGTCCTACCAATCCCAGCGCGGCTCTTTGTGACATCAGTGCAGCACCCGCAACTGACCCCTCCTTTGCAAGGTAATGCGTAACTTAAATTTCTCAGTATTTTATACGTATTTTGCATAAATCAACAACATAAAACATTTGCTACTGTGTCAGATTCTCTAAATTCCAAAGAATAGTCAGTTTCTTTTACTGCGAGTAAAACTTTTCCGCTTACTCTTCACTCAAGCATCAGAGAACCTGCTACTCCTTCAGTATTACCCTTTCTAGGTGATATAAGACCAAAGTTTCACCAACGAACTCTTTAGCTACCAGTTACTCTCACTTCCATACAGAAAATAATCCCTAAAACAGTGCTTCTAGTTCTACCTAACTTTCCGCACTTTTCTTGAATCCTGACAAGTAACCTCACTGCAGTATGGCTTCCATTCACCATCCGCTATTCAATATTCCCAGGAACTTCAGACAACATGAATAATGATGACAACAACAACAAGTGTTAATGCATATATCAATAATTTCAATTACAATATTCCCTACTTAACTAAAATCTAACCATGCCTCTGCTACCAAGCAAAACTGATGGAGCACGGGTCACCAGCTCTGGTCACACATACACCTAATACTCACCTGGACCCAAATCACATTCATACAGTAAGCTAGTTAAACCCCGCTGGCATCAATTTTGTGTAATACCTGTAACTTTGTTATTCACCTTTACCCGGTCTTACCAATTCAATAATTATAGTCCCTTCCTCAATGAATCAGATTGCTGAGTTAGTTTATGGTAGAATGACATTTACCTCTTTACTCTGAATAAACACAGACTCAAGAAGTTTTGAAAACCTTTATCTAAATTAATTTGGGAGTCAAAATTCAATTACAGTAACCACCTTCATTTCAGGAGGCAAAAATACACCAAATTCTCTCATAACAAAGTTAAATGATCAATGATGACGGTACCTGAAAAAGGGAAGGCGGGGGGAAAAGAGAAAGTAGGCATAAAAGACAGATTTGCTAATTATGTTTACCTATGGTTTAAAATGAACCCAACTCCGTAATGAGGGGGGGGGGGCAGATAGAATCTCCAAGACAGGTCTCAGATAGAAGATCGGGCAGATTCAGATCCGGAAGGGTAACTTCTTCTAAAGTACAACGCTAGCGTTGCACCCGTCTCTGGCACTACTCTCCTCGGGTGTCCCTTTTTCGCAATCCCTCTAGATGAATAGATTATCGCTCAGCATCTCGAACTTTCGGACAGAGTTTCTGGCAGCAGCAGGATCTGAGACAGCGTCTCGGACAAGAACTGGAGCAGCATACGCGTTGGGTCAGTGACGAGTCAGAATGATAGATCTGACAAGTCGGACGAGTTCTATAGCTATCTTACCTCAATTATACTGTTCTTGATTTGTGTACCACCCCCCCATGTATCAATTCTTATGTTTTCCCTTATTCTAATTGGTCAGGATGAGGAGGTGAGTTCATCACACCACTTAGAATGTAATATTTTCTCTATGAGGCATTGTTTATGTGCCCGCCCCTTAGTTTTCTTTTCCCATAGCTTTATTCCCACACGCATTTCACATTACTCAGTAAATTAAACATTTTATTCAATATTGTTTCTCTCGCAGGGGTCATCAGTTGAGCTTCCCAGGCTTCTTCATTCAAGGTGGCCTTGGCTAAGTGACACGGGAGCCATCATTGTTTCCGGCCAGTCTCTGTGCGCATGCACGCAGTTCAAGTGAGGCAGGGATTCCAGTCACCCTCCGAGGCCCAAATAAGAACTAATAATAAAGTCAGAAAAAGACACGTTAGAACACAGAAACAAATGATTTCACTGTATACCACTTATTTCTACTCTATCCCCATTTACTTATTTAAATCTTTTGCATTAGTGTTTGATAAAACTTACGAGGTTTAGTTTAGCAGTAGCAGGTGCATTAGCATGTGAGTTCAAAAGCGGCCATTTTTAGTGCCATTGCGCAGCTGCAAAGTTTCCCACCAAAAGCGACAGTCATACCACGTATATGCAGTAGACGCATGCGCAGTAGAAATCCCGCATTTTGTCGGCCATTTTAGGACATTCATGTTACGGGTTAGCAATGCACATAGAAAAGCTTCCCCTAGATAAAGTGTTTGAGGTGTATTGCGTTTTAGTGTTCTTGAAACAAATTGGTTACATTATTACATGTTATTTGAGAGGATTGAATCCAAGAAAGTTTCTTTCACGAATCCTTGCTCTATCACCCCCTTTGTTAAAGGCCATAACCTTCAGCTTGGGCCTTCAACGCTGGATTGGGCCTTTAATGGCAGGGCTCTAAGGCTATAATATGCCTTGTTCAGAACATTTCTCACTGACAGGGCATATATATCTCTGCTCTGTAAGTGTTTTTTTTTTAAACGTCCCACAGTGTAACAAGTGAATCCATGGTTTTGTGCTTACTCCTTTATACTTCCCATATTTTTGTTTAAGTACCCTTGCCCAGGGTGTTTACCATCCACTCATGGTTATTCTCCAACTTTCCACTAATAATTACTTACGTTCTTTGATAAATCCTTTATTAGTCAATTGCTTCCATATTCACAAAGTAAATTGACAGGGAAGCATGTTTAATCAATTCACATTATTTATTCTTGTCTCGCAAATGTAGCAGTGGTACTTCCAACATGAATCCACGAGTGTCCTATAACCTTTTGGGTTCACATTTTTCAGCATAATTTCTCCTTAAAATACACATCAATCAGGCAGCGACTTTCGGTGACATACTAGTAACAGTTGTTACTTTAGATGGGATTCAGTACTGATGGGCATCGCAATACCATCATGGCCTTTTACTTCATGAACCGTTTTATTTTTTATTTTCTAAACAAATCCTATCTTAAATATTACTAGCAGCAACTTTACCGTTATACCAGGTACCTATTTCATAACTAGCATTTTTTAAGGACACAAGCTGTCATACAAATGTTCTTGACAGGTCTGTCTCCTAAGCTGCCCTAACTCCAGAGTTATTTGATTATATACTGCATAATCTTCAGGGAATAATTTGCTCTTCCATATAAATGTCAAAATCCACAACACTCAATTATATCTTAAGTCATGCTTTCAGGCTTTACTGTAACTAAGCCGCCACTTATTCTAACCATAGTATACCACATTTCACGTCCATTGTTGACTATCCTTATGCAAGACTTAGACTTTCCTGGGTACCTTCAAATCACCACTTAGTAGCGACTTTTGTATCAGTGTCACATATGTATATCCTGCACCATCACTTGAATTTCTTTTACATAGAGTGTAATAACTGTTCTTACTAGCTCACCCTATCCTTGCTAACTCACCATTGTTTTGCCTGCAAAGGAAAACCCTTGACCATTCCCACTATTCCACAACTATTACTTCCTTCTCATAATGATACTCTTAACCTCAGGGGTATACTTTCATATCCCACTTGGCATGGTAATTAAGACTTCCTTGTTCCTGGAACAGTGTCTGGTTCATGCTATTGAACACCTTCTGGTCCTCTGGTTTGCCTATCTCCTGCATTCTAAACCCAATTGATTATTGTAACTTTCTTTATTTTCTTCTATCAATGTCATATCTTCAGAGTCTTGAAAAAGACTCTTCAATGAAATACGTGTCGGCTGTAGTAGGTGTTGTCTGTTTGACTTGCATAACTATCAGAAACTACCTATGCCACTTCATCGTCTTTTGTGTGACTTAAGTACAGAATGTACATGTGTGTGTTTGTTCCGACCTAAGAAATATTAAGAGATGAATTGTTCTTTCTAATGAGATTACTCAACACCTGTTTGAAGAATTAAACACACCAAATTATACAACTTATATATTTGGGTCAATCATCAAAAGCAAAGACAGTACCTATTTTCACTACTTGGTGTGCTCATGACAGCCATGTTAATATCCAGAAACAATTCCCTAATATAGTCAGAACTCTATGCGGTTCGGAGAGCAGCTTCAGAGTGTGTTCCAGTATTATAAACCTAATTGAGATGATGTCAATCAATTTTTATGATTAGGTGTACCGAGTGAGGTTAGAGATCAATTTATTGAAACAAGTAATTTGCTAAGGCACGTTCCTCCTGATGATGCTTCTATAGCCCGTAAGGATGGGTTGCTAAACGTTGTAAAGGAGATACACCCGGTCAAGATCAACTGGACTTAAATGACCTGTTGTGAGCAGGCCCCGGGAGAATATCCATCAGAGTACCTTGTCTAGGTGAAAGATGTCTTTGAGGGATATGCTGGCATTGCCCAGCCTGTGGAACAAGCTCAGAAGGCAGTTTGTTCTGCTTTTGTTCACAGACTGTAACCGAAGGTTTAGTAACAACTTTGCACCATCTACATTGAGTGACAAACTAAGAGTTAGCTTAATACGTTTCTTTCACAAACCACTGTTTATTGGTGCAGGGAAGGGATCATAATTGATGTTGTTACAAATGCAGCCATTCTAATAGACTGTAAAAACAAGAGAGGAATTTATCCCACAGAATTGGGGTGGGTAATGTGGTGGACAAGCGGGTAGAAAAACAACAAGTAGCGAGATGCACACCATGTTTTATGTCCGTGAAAATTCATCTGAAGTTCAACAATTGTATCCAGTGTAGGCGTGCAATGCCAGGAAAGCGCTCCGTCCAAATGCGCCGCATATGAACAAGAAACTCAGGAACCTATTGCAGCTCCAATACCGGCAGCACAGCCATTTCCATGAGTCCAATCAATTAAATACTAATATTCTTCTTATACTTAAACTCTTCCATTAATCCTGTACTTTTTACTCCGTTATTTTGAATAATCTTCAATTCATTTTACTCATTGCATACACATAGAGGATCGCTCATTTAAACACAGGAGGCCAGATGGTATCCAAATGTCACGATTTTATTGAAAAACCCAATGCATTTCGGGATTGAATCCCTTCTTCAGGGGTATCTACAATACAAAAAATTAATAAAAATTAACATCATTGTGGGACTTCAACTTCCCTTTCAATAACACACCTCTTGTATTGTTTATGAAAGATGTCGATAATACATGCTGCTTTAATCACCCCACTTGTTTGAGCCACACCAATTGTTATAGAAGAAGCGTACAAACACACCAGTTATTCCCTCAAAAATGCGAAATGAATCTATGGCCTGCCTTCTCAACACCTCCCAGCTCCTGACCTTCACCTTCCTTTCACTGCCCCTCCTTCCGTTTAACTGGCCTATTGACCTGCTTAAACAGACAGTATTTGAAATGCCCCAAACAATGCTGCCTGACTCACGGTAAGCGGAGTCAGGCAGCATTGGTGTGGCTCAAACAAGTGGGGTGATTAAAGCAGCATGTATTATCGACATCTTTCATAAACAATACAAGAGGTGTGTACAGTAAAGGCCTCGAAAAAGGCCGTTTTTTAAAATCATTTCTCTACTCTGCGTGTTCTTTTCTGATTGGGTTTTCATTTTTGCACTACTTCTGGCACGTTTTTATTTGAAAGTCTGGGGTTTCCTCCCAGTTTTTTTCAACTATACTGGTTGGTCCTCTTAGTGACCACACCGTCATCCGCTCCACTCAACACGCATGCACAGACGTCACCCAAAGATTACACTGACACATTCGTTATGGGTGAAGAACTGCTGCAGGTTTATTTCATACAACATAAGTATGACGATAAGTGGGTTATCTTACGGGCGATCCAGGGCAAGCAGCCCCTCGCTGCTCCGCCCGCCTTGCGAGCCAGCACGCACGGTGGGTCGATGGCCGGCAGTGCGGCACATTTTTTTCAGATCCTCCTTTGGATCACGTGATCTGTCTAATACTCCCGCCCCTTTTAACGGGGGCGGAGCGTGTTATGGCACACCTCCGGTTGGTCAGGCCCCCCAACCGCCCGAAGGACTAACGGGGCGCCGTCGCGGTCTTCCCAGAACCTCCTTCGGCTCCTGGACCTGTCTATCTGCTGTACTTCTGTCTGTGTGTCATTATGGTGGGGAAACTTACAAGCAAGCGCAAGCATGTGCTGTCCTCCTCTTCCGACGATGATGAACACATTCTGGCTCGCTGGAGTGGGTCCAAGGGTCCGGGGATTCTTCTGCTCTGCTGTCACCTTCTCAGATGGAGGATAATTGAGGCTGCTGGGGCTCGTGGTCTGGAATCCAGGGTTCCGTCTAAATGCAGGGTCTCTCGTTCTGCGATGGATTCACCCTCTGTGGACTCCTCAGCTTTGGAGAATGGCCGGCCTTCTACCTCTTCTGGGAACATTGTTCGTAGGGAGGAGGTCCCTGTTATTCTTCAACAAACCTGGGAGAACTTGGGAATTTTGCATTTTTCTTCTCCCGAGGGGTCGGACGACATATTTCCCCAATATGTTTAAACCCCCTGTTTTTGCAATGCCTTTTCATGGTCGCATCAAATATGGTGAATGGCGCAATCTGGAGCGCTCCTCGGTTCCCCGCTTTTTGCAGAAACTATACTCTCTGGAGGAGAGGGAGGACTCTCTTCCTCACTCTGTGAAGGTGGATGCCATGTTGGCCACTTTGATTGATTGTACAGCGAACAATCTGGAGGATTATTTCCCTCTGGATGAGAGTGACAAGAAAGTGGATGTGGCTCTAAGGAAGGCTTTCCCTACAGATAATCTGACTTTGAGGGCTGGCATATACTCTGCTTATGCTGGTCAGTCCTTGGTGTCTGACTTTGAGAAGCTAGCCAAGGCTATCCAGGAGGAGACGGATTGCTCTGACTTACTTGTCCACATGGAGCAACAGCCCAAATTATTGGCTGACATCCCTTCGGATGTTCTTAAATCTTCTGCCATGGCCTCTGGTTCCATGAGTCTTGCTCGTAGGAACCTGTGGATGAGGGACTGAAAGGCGGATTTCTCCAAGAAGTCTTCTCTCCTTAAAATTCCATTTGGTGGCAAAATGCTGTTTGGTGACCAGCTGGACAGTAGGATCACGAATGTTATCAAAGATCAGAAGCATGCGCCATACAAGGGGAAGAATGTGTCTTCTCACTCCGGTCCTTTGTGGAATCCTCCTTCTTCCGCCATTTCTTTTCATTCCTCCCGTCAGTCCTCCAAACCCTTTTCGGACCGTCGGCGTATGTTCCAGCCCAAAAAGGCATCTTCCTTGTGAGGCACCACGGGTCATTCAGATTCCTTCAAGCGAAAGTCCTGACAATCCGTGGTGAGGAGAGCGCTTCTGGAGGGGGTTCAGGATCTTCTGGAGAAGAAGGAGATTGTGCTGGTCCCCCTGGCCGAACAGGGAATGGGTTGCTATTACATTCTCTTTCTGGTTCCAAAGATGTCAGGGGGGTTCAGGCCGGTTCTGGACCTCAAGAGGATAAATGAGTGGGTCAGGACTATTCACTTCATGATGGTAACTTTACAGTCCATATTCTCGTTGGTGGGAGTCCAGGACTTCCTGCCTTCTATAGACCTTCAAGGCGCTTATCTGCATGTTCCCATGGCTCATGAGCATCAGAGGTTTCTGCGTTTTGCAATAGGCAACTGCCACTTTCAGTTTGCAGTGTTGCCATTCGGGCTGAAGTTCGCTCTGCAGGTCGTCACCAAGCTTTTGGCTCCGCTGGTGGCTTTGATTCACAACCAAGGGATTTTTCTCCTTCCCTTCCTGGACGACTGGTTGGTTCACGCTCCCTCATTCCGGTTGGCTCTCAGTCACATGGGTGGTTCTGGACATTTTTTTTTTATTTCAATATTCTTTTATTGGTTGTATTTAGACAATTCAAAACAATCAATAAGTACATATGTAGGGACAAAAAAGCAAAAATAAATATAAATAAATAAATGGTTCTGGACATTTTGAGGGAACACTGTTTTCTTATCAATGTGGGAAAATCCTGCCTTGTGCCATACTAAGATCGTCTCTTTATTGGGGCAAGATTCTGTACAGATTTGGGGGTGGTCATACTGCCCGAGGTTCAGGTGTGCAAAATCCATTCTCACATTCTGTCTCTTTTGTCTGATCAGGTCCAGGTGGTGGCTCGTTGGCTCCCATGTCCAAGGGGATCTGGCAGCCTCTGTTTTTCTGGTTCCTTGGGCCCGGTTTCATTTGCACAAACTGATGGTTCACATTCTGGCGCATTGGTCTCCCCATTGTCTTCCCTCTCTTCTCCGATTCCAGTGTCCCCTCCGATCAGAGAGGATCTGAGTTGGTGGCTGGTTCGGGGTCACCTGCTGCGGAGGGTCTCTCTCGCTCCTCTGGTGCCTTTGGTGGTCCCAAGAATGCCAGCCTCTCGGGGTGGGGGGCCTGGTTGGGGGATACTCAGGCAAGAAGCTTCTGGTCCATCTCGCAGAGCGGGAAGTCGTCAAATTGGAGGGAGTTGGAGGCTGCTTGTTTGGGTCTGAGGGCCTTCTCCCGGTTTCTGAGGGTTTTGGTTGTTCTGATCAGGACGGACAACGTCACGGCCATGGCTTATGTGAACAGGCAGGTGGGGACCAGTTCCTAAACTCTCGCTCTGGTGGCGGATAAGTTGTTCAGTTGGGCAGAGTCCCGTCTGTTGGCAATCTCGGCAATTCATATTCAGGGGGTGTCTAATTCCCTGGCGGATGCTCCCAGCAGGGTCATCCCGTCCTCAGTGGATTTTTGCCTCCGTCTGGAGTTGTTTGTGGATCTGGCAGTGTGCTGGGGTGTTCCAGTGGTGGACCTTTTTGCAAGTGTGGGCAATGCCAAGATGACCAGATTTTGCTCCCGCAGTCGGGAGTTTGGCCGATGGACGCTCTCTCCTGCCCTTGGCCTCATGGTCTTCTGTATGCTTTTCCTCCCTTTCCCTTTCTTCTCCAGTTCCTTCTGCGGGTCCGGTCCTTGAGGGCACGTGTGATTCTGTTTTTCCGGCTTCGCATCGTGCCTCTTGGTTTCCTCTCCTGGTGGAGATGCGGTCGGAGTTGGAGTGGTTGCTGCCCCTGATTCCTTTGCCTTTGTTGTTCTCAGTGTTGCAGCAGGATGTTCTGTCCCCGATGCACTTGGCGACCTGGAGGTTGAATGCTTAGGTCTGCTGCATAAGGGAGTTCCAGCTGGTTGGACCTCGACTCTGCAGGTGGCTCTGTACTCTTCTACCAACAAATCTTACCTGAGACACTGGTATTCTTTTGGTGGATGGTATGGTGATAAGGGTTTGGACCCGGCTTCCTCTTCTTTGTTTGAGGTTAGGTTGTTTCTCCATGATGGGGCTGCATTGGGTTTAACGGTTTCCTCCCTTCGTCTACAGTGGGCTGCGATTAAGGCTTTCCAGAGTTCTTGGGATAATCTCTTGGATCCTGATGGATTGATTGGGTGCCTTTTCAAGCGGTTGCGTAATGTTCTCCTTGCCCCTCTTCAGCACTTTCCATCTTGGGATCTGTCTTTCTTGTTGGAGGTTTTGATGTCGCCTCCTTTTGAGCCTCTGGTCTCTGTGGATTTGCATTTCTTGTCTTTTAAGACGTTCTTTTTGATGACTATTTCCTCTGCTCGCCTGGGTGCTCTAACTTTCAAGCATCCTTTTTGTAGGGTTTTTGATGACAGGATCATTTTGTGGCCGGTCCTTTTGTCCTAAGGTGGATTCTCATTTCCATCTGGATCAGGAATTGATCCTCCCTTCCTTTTTCGATTCCCCTTCCTTGGACTCTGCGGTGCAGCTGCACTCCCTGGATGTCAGGAGGGCTCTTCTGATCTATTTGGAACGGTTCACTCCTTTTCGTCTTTCTGATTCCCTTATTGTGAATTTGGGATCTGTGAATCGAGGTTTTCATCCTTCCACTTCTTCTTTAAGTCGTTGGGTTCGGACTCTGATTTCTCTGGCTTACAAGGCTGCTGGGAACATTTCTCCCTTGGGGGTTCAGGGTCGTTCCACTCTGTCCATGGCAGTATCTTGTGCGGAGATCCAGGGGGCTTCCATTTCCAAGATTTGCAAGGCTGCTAACTGGCCTTCGCCGTTGACCTTTGCCTCTCATTATAGTATTGGCCAGGAGGTTGACCGTTCTGAGGTTTTTGGCTCCAAGGCTCTTTCCACTATGGTTCCTGATTAGCGGTGCTTCCTTGTTGACTGTGTTTGAGTAATAAACCTGTTTTTGTGCATACCCATTTTGGTTGTCCTGCTTGGTTTTGTACATCTCGTATATGTAATGAAGGAAAGCGAGGGAGGGACGAGGAGGCAATGCATCAATTACTTACCAGTAATTGCATTTCTCTGTGTCCTACTCCCTTGCTTCTATTCATTACATCCCTCCCTCCCTCCCCTGTAGTCCAGGCCAACCTTTTGGTATGGTTTCAGATTATGTGGTATTACAGGAGGTTGGAGGGGGTTGGGCGATATATGCTCCACGTTTCAGTTTGCGTGGCATGGGTGTCTGGTGAGGCAGGGATGCCTCGTATATGTAATGAATAGAAGCGAGGTAGTAGGACTCAGAGTAATGCAATTACCGGTAAGTAATTGATGCATTAGAATCCCCCTCCCAATGCCCCAAACTGCATGATTTGATACATTAAAAAACAGAGGCTGGCGTTGCAGGCGGCAGTATCCCCCATATGTCTTTTATTCCCTGACTTTTTACTGCCTCTTTCTAAGGCTTAGAGCCAGCTGCGTGGCTACCAATAGTATGACAGGTGCAGTGGCACCTTGGCCAGGGGCGCAGGCTCCACTGAACCCCAATTGGGCTTTCGTTTACTACCTGACGAGGGAGCAAGGGCCAGTTCGCAATGAGTGCATTAGGCCAAAGGCACAAACACAGCTCCTCTGCTTAGCACCGTGACTTTTCACAAATTGACTGAGCCCCATTACATAATGGAGTAAGGGGCCCCGTGGCTCCTATTTCTTACAGCCATTCATTGGCCTTCGGTTGAATAGGGCCCCTTGAGGGTTTGTGGGCCCTTGAGGGCTGCTCTGCCCCACCCCTGTGCACCTGGCTCCACGAGCCCTGCGTCACGCCTCTGGCTCTGAACCGCCTCGTTTACTGGCAAAATTCGGTGACACTGCAAATTTGGACGACTGATGAATGCGCCTCGGTCTCAGGGACTCTCTAAAGGGAAAACCCGTAGATTTCTAGCATGTATAAAAAAAACGCGGAGTCTGCTTTCTGTTCTGCGGGGAAACCCAGAAATGCCCAGAGCTACTTGTTAATGTGGTATTGTTTCACAGGGAAAGTAAACAGCGAACAGCACCAACCTATCGCATTCACTTCACCGATCGTCTGTGTTCAATGCAGATGTAGACTTAGCAAACAAGCTCAAAGGGCACGTTTGCATTGCTTTGAGATTCATGAATACGGGTAGTCGTGCACGACACGGACTGGGAAGACTAAAGTAGGCCATAGTTGGTGATCAAAATAGGATGCTTTTATTATAGGGACAGAATAGCTGGATTCTAGTGACCTAGATTTTAGGAGTCATGAAGCTTTGACTAGAGTGAACGGCGCTGTTATGTAACTGTACCAATGACCACAGGGTGGCGGCATTTCCCCGACTACGAAACAGAAGAGCAGCTCTTAAAAGCTTCAGCCTGCTTGAAAAAGTTTCTTAAAAATGAACAATGCCTCAGCGGGGAGGTGCTTATTGCTGATTGGGTGGGGGGTGCTTGGAGTTTGTGTTCCTTGATTGGCCGGGAGATGCTATGGGTGTGACAGACTTTGGCGAAGGGAAGGGGAGGGGGGGCTGGCGGTGGTGCGGACGGCGGAGAGGAGCGCGGAGCCCTCGCCCTCCCCCTCTCCCTCAGCAGCCCCACTGATGATCCCGATGCCTGCTCTCACTGTACACTTTCTTACTACAGCCCTGTAATGTGATACCAGAAGCTGGGTCCCGGTCTCAGCCCCGTCCCCACAAATGCACGCACTTACCCACGCACACATTCATTCATTTACAGGAGCACCCCCCTCACTCAGCACATCTGCAAACTGTTCACACTCCCGGGGACTCGCGCCTGCACACTCAAGGAAAGCGGAGACGGCTGTGGGGTTCTGGAGCGCCGCACTCAAGGAACTCCTTTATGGTTTTTGGATATATTTTTCTTTGATTTTTTTTTCTTCTGGCCAGGACTTGTTTCGTCTTTTTGGGGAATATCTCTCACTGCCATGGAATTGGATATACTGGTGTTTTTCTGCCTGGTGTCTGGAATGACAGCCGTGGAAGGTAAATCGGACCTCGCTTGTTCGCATCGCGTCCCCTGGATGCTGGTCTGACTTGTGTATTGTTTTTAACCTATATATGTGCCTCTGCCTGCTGTTCTGCGCTTCTCTGCCTCCCGCAGCCTCAGCCTTTTTTTGCTAGTGGGCCACTGGGATGATAGCGTCTCTTTAAAGCGCTTGTTAATACCATGCATTATGTATACACAGACGTACATGTGCTTAGCCCTGCACCGAGGGCTTGTAATGGGCACCGCCACATGCCCCCAGGGAAGCAATGATGCTCGGACACTTCAGCGCAAGCCAGGAGCGCGCTGTAAGGAGTTTGCAGATTAAAGGGACGCTGTGTGTGATTTTAAGCTAGATGTACAGGGGTCCACTGCACCCCTCCCCCTGGTTTGCCCCTCCCCCACAGCCCCCATCCCGCCGCCTCCTTTGGCCACTCCGAGCTGCAATGCAGTGCTTGTTTAACATTCCGTGATCCGGGAGCCCCGGGGTTGTGTCGGGGAACACTCCTGGGGGGGGGGGGGGGGGGGCTGCATTCCTAACGTGAAGTAATGCTGGTTAACAGGTTCTCTGTCCTTTAAGGACCCTTTTCCCAGAATGACTCTGCCTGGCTCGCGTCTTTCCTTGCAACGATAGCTCGGTTTTTATACAGCGCTTGTTACCACATTGATTCTGCTTCTTAACGCTTGGTGTGAGTAGTATTAGAGTGCCTCCCGGTCGCGGGCCTTGCATTGAGCCTCGGGGGGTGCGTGGTCGATCGGTCACGATGGGGTTCGAACCTGGCACCTAAAGGCTGCGTGCAGCTTGTTTGAATAGATGCATTAACCCACCATGCTACCTCACTGACTCAAACCCTTGAAAGTCTACAATATTTCTCACCTTTTTCTTCCGTTTTGTTCTCGCTGAATGTAATAACGTTTTCTTTTACTGTTCTAGCGCCCAACCCCCCTCCCCTCCAATTCATTTTTTGTCGCTTGTGCCCGGAGTGCTTTACCCTTTTTGGTCACCACCTTATCCCGTCACATTGTTTACCTTGCCATTTCTGCTCTCCGTTCAACCCCCCCCCCCCCCCCCCATATCCCACCTCTTCTTTATCTCGTGCTGCCAACAATATAAGATTTTATGCACAACCCCCCTCCCACCAGACACACAAACACTCTTTTCTGTACCCCGTCTTCGGTATTTTAATGTCACTTTTTTTGTAGCTCCAGGGCGCATTGTTTACAGCGCTTGAATTCACAAGATGAAGTCCAGCGCTACAAAGAGATCAAGTTAACGCTTGTGTTCCCATTGTGACGTTTCATTCCCGGCTCCCTTTGTTTCATCTACTCCTGCTTTACCTCCTTCACTTGTTCTATTTATTTAACGCATTTATTCAACTGTACCTCGTAGTCCCGTTATCTGATTGGACCAACAGCACGTGACGCCTGGTCTTCTTCTTCCTCATTGATTCACGCCACCTAAACCCCTTCAACCTCCGATGTTACTGTGCGTCTCTATTAACGTGGCCAGTGTGTTATGGGCCCTAGTGAAAGGACGGAAATGCCCCCAGCTAATGGTTCAATGATAAAATGCATCATTGACCCAATGCCCCGGTGCCACTGCACCTGCTGCATCAATGGAAGCTACATACCTGCATCTCTCTTATTTGCTTCTACATCTCCTCGGTTGTCTCTATATTTGATCGGTTCTTTTCCACTTTGTTCCTTGCATTTTATTCCGCCTTTTCCCATTTCACCGTCTTTTCTACGCGTTTCCGATCTAAGCTCTGGCGAGGTTGTTGTTCGGTCCTAGACTGGTGCGAGAGCGCTCGATAGGTTAATAGCCCGAGCGCGAGGCGCCGAGAATCACAAGCAGGTGGAAGGGTAGACCTGTGGCCAGCCTTCAGGTTAAAGCGCCTGTTCCGAAGATGTGTGCAGCTTTCAAGCTGGAGTCAAACGACTGCGTTGGTTATTGGAAATATAACAATTGTTTTGTATGGCGCCTTTATATCACTGCAGCAGCTTCTAAGCACTAAAGAATGAGGCTACTATCACCGAATTTAATGGTGCTGAATATACTGACCTCGGAAAGATGGTGTTCAGGGTTTGCTTTGGGATTAAAACGGGGACCTGTAGACGACAGCCGATGTCAGTAGAGAGCGATCAGCAGCTGAACCATCTGATCTGAAAGGGTAGCGCGTTCCAATCCTAGTAATGTAATTTAGACAATAAATGCATCGATTTCACATCTTCAAGGCGTATGGAACTGGTTAGATTCTAAATATATGGCTTGGTAGGATAACGCGCCTGCTGCCGCGAGCATCTTGTAACCTCAGGGCTATATCTAAGGCACTCGCATTGGTATTTCCCATTTACAACTCAACACAATATACACTACAGCATCCAATACATGTCATATTCGTTGGAAGGGTAAAGCTGGTGGCAGTCGCTGGCGTTAGACCAGGCAGACAGCGGCAGTCGAAGGCCCTGCCTGCTTTACCTGCCCCTCATCCTACCGAGTGCTTCGCTGGCCCCGTCCGCGTGAGGGGAGACGGCAGCTGGGCTGTGGGCACGGACGGGTCTGCTACAAACACTCCCTCCCTGGAACGAAGCGGCCGCGGCCTGTGCTCGACAGACCTCCAGGAGGACTCACCTCCAAGAAGGCCCGAGACCACTGGCTGGGAGAAAGGCACATAGGAGTCATTTTCACCGATATGGCGCACCAGGCTGCAACCGAGAAATGTGGGTCATTTGTACAGCCAGGGCTACTGGAATTATGCGGCAGTGAAGGACCAAATTACGCGACATGGGTTACTAAATTATGTGGGAAGAAAAGGCAAATTATGGGGCACGTTTTTTTTTATAGTGTTACCTCATAATGTTGTCATTTTTACACGTTAACACTATCTGGGCAAAGGAATTATCTCCGTGCCAGTCTGCAAGGTCGTGCTCGCCTACTGGGCAATCAGGTAGTGTCCGATGGGCTGGTCTGACAGATCAGTGTGTGGGCCTTTTTTTTAATGGAAAGCTGGGCCGGTTTTTGTTGTTGATTTCCCTGATATTACCACATTTTTTTCTATATACTTTGCTAAAGGAGGCCACTTTAATGTTGGTGCCACGGCCCTATTTTTTTGCCCCAGTCCATCCCTGCCAGTCTGACAGAATAAGCAACCGAAAGCTGACCAGTCAGCCTTTGCAGGGGGCCGCCATGTGCGAGCAACTTTACCGTGATTTTAGTGACACTGAATCCGTTTGAGCTAGAAACAAATGTATGTTTGTCTAAAGGGGGAGATTGTGCAGCAGATGATGGAGTATGCAGCAAATTCATAATTATGCGTAAAACGCTGGGGATGTGAAATCCCATAATTCCATTGACACTGGCTATAGCACTCTCATTCTCTGATGCGATTCTATTGTATAGAAAATGCACGAGGCGCAAGATGCCATGGGATTGATTCTCTGCGACATACCTGACCCACACTGTAATTTTTCTGCTGAATTTCAGGTGAAATTAGCTCTTATGGTCGCCCCCAAGAGGCAATGCCCCTGTGCCCTAAGTGTCATACAGACACTTCGGTACGTTCCCGGTCGTAAGTGACAGCCCGCAGCGACAGTCACGCGGGGACGGCTCGTGTCTCTCCTCCGTCCTGCCGGGACCGCAGGACGCCGCGCTGAGCTGCTGCAGAAAGTGCGGCATAGACACACCAACTCCCCTTCGAGACATCAGTGTGGCTAACCTTGGGTTCAGGAGCAGCGTGCTTTCCGGTTTAAAGCGCTTCAACGCCTCGTCAGGGGTAGCCAGCGCTATTTAAATGGGTTAATTACTGGGATAGTGAGGACGGAGGGAACATTGATCTGGTGGCCAAAAGCTACCACAGGGCCCGAGAGAGTGGCTGGTGGAGAACCATGGCCGGCGTTGATTATCCCCCCCTCCAGCTGGCAGCAAGGGGTGTGTCATTGAGGGGCATTCAGGGAATTAATTATGCTCGGGGTGCGCTCGGAACTCCAATTTGGGGTAATGGATATCTGTTCAGTTTCCGATTAGCGGCGAACGCGCTCTCTACGGCAGCCTTATGCTCCTCGCGGTGAGACTCAGTCGGAGTGAGTGTGGTGGAGCGCTGAGGTGAACGAAAGGCCTCAGTAAGGCACGAGAGAGAATGAGCACACGATTCTGCGGTGTCGACATGCGGTGAAGCACGCCTGCCACAGCAGCATTAACGATGAACCTTTATGCAAGGCTGGCTGCGATTGGACTCCTAATAGGGCCTTGGCAGGTCTGTGTTTGGTTAGCGAGTCAATGCTTAATTTGTAAAACAGTAAGTGCCGGTGCCAAAAGGCAGGTAGTCTGGATTCCACCGCTTGCTGCTGAGCGTTTCCACTCTGGCCCCCAAAGCTCTGCATTCCTGCTCTTGGGACCGGCGGCAGAGTTTACATCTCACAAAACAGACCACACGCTATTTGTTGAGAAAAAGGGTCGCAAGTTGATACATAGTTTCTTTTGGCAATACCCAGGCGTGGTTAATTGATGGGTGATCCGAGCGTTCAGCGCCCGTGAAGGCTACCACCCACCCTGAAACCAAGCTAGTGCCCCTGGGAATCGCGGTGATGCAGTGCCGGCCGCGGCCTGTGCAAGCCTGCTCCTGTATTGCTGCACCCGTGCCCACAGGGAGCGAGCTAAGGCCCACCCCAGCTGTCAGAATACGAACTGCCCCTGCGGGATAACGAGGCTGCGGCTGTGTTCCTCTCATGGCCCCCTGTGGCCTGAGGATGCTCCCCAATCTCCACCATTTGGAGCAATTTTCGCCTCTTGGTTTAAGATGGTCCAGTAATTCCACTTGTGACGCTGTAGAGAAAAGGTTATTCATACTTTGCACTCCAGCGCGTGCCAGGTGGGAGGGGTGTTCTTTCTTCTCCTACTGCCAATGAAACAAGCATTGGCATAGCCAATAGGTCTCGCCTTTGGGACCTTATAAGTGTTTAGCCATGCAACAGTTGCATAACTAAATACTTATAAGGTCCCAAAAGCGAGACCTATTGGCTATGCCAAGCGGCCGCGAAAGTGATCGCGATCAAACATCAAAGCGGCCGTGTGGCCGTGAAAGTGAAAGTAATCGTGGTCAAACGCCGCGCCCGCGCACATGCTCTGTAGCTCTAGGCTGGCCTGGTAGCACTTTTTGGAGCCCTCTCAATAAGTCTCGCGAGACCAGCGCATGCGCTGGGTCAGGCGAGACCTAAAAAGGGAGAACAGGAGCGCAATCCCACCTAACTACCCCCAACCTGGACCAAACAAGGAGCCACCCAGCCAGGCATCAGAAGCAGGGATCTCATGCGGACCATGGGTGGTTTGCTTAGCCAGGTGGCCAGGGCGGCTGGTCGGGAAAGGGGGGGAGACAAATATATATATTTTTAAATCTACTTACCTTTTGCAGCCTGACATCTTTCCCCTTCGTTCCCTTTAGCCGCCTTCTCGTCTGCTTCCATAGCAGAAGGAAGCAGGAAGCGCAGAGGGTCTCTCCCCTAAGCCAATCGCAAAGCTGCAATGCCTGTTTTGTGATTGGTCTGAGCGCCATAGTTCAGCACTCAGAGGGGGACCTTGAGGCTTTGTATGTTCCCAACCAAGCTGTGTATAGCAAGCCTGGCGGGAACGATGTAAAGTGTGCATGACTGTTTGGCGGGCCCAAGAGGGCTGGCCAATCAGTCATGCACACTTGGAGTGGGAAAACCACTCCTTGCGTAACCCCAGTTCTGTCCTAACCCAGCCCGTACTGAACAATAACATTATAATACCAGGTCATTATAATTTTTTTCCCGCTGCACTGCTCTTAAAGCAGTGGGGCGATGCTCCTCCGCCTTAGCGGAGGAGCCGCCACTGCAGGTGGCCACTGTAGAAATAGGATTCTGCAGGCAGTGGGAAAATACTAAGGGGCTGTCCCCTTCAACGTCCCTTTGTAGGTGACGTGGCTGTCGACCTTCATTCACCTTCATGCACCACCAGACTCCGTTTTCCTCTTTAACTCACACTTGCAGGTTGTTTTTATTCCTGCTTTCTCCGCTTGTCGCCCCCCGTGTCTCTGTTTTTCCGTAGTTTCCTCTTTTATTCCAACTTCTGCATTTTTTACTCTCTTGATCGAATGAAAGTCTAATGAGGAAACACGCGTGCAGATTCCCAAAACTTAGTGCTTGTGAGTCCCACCTGCAATTACTGTCTTAAATTAAGCCTTAGCATTGGTTGTCATTACTTACTGACCATCCTGGGACATTTGTGATTTAGTCAGCTGTGATTGGCACTTTTTGCCCGAGGTCCTGGCATGCTTGTGATTGGTCGACTGTGATTTGTATCTCTTTTGAGGGCCATAATTTGTAACTGGATGACGGTGGTAGGCAACTGTTAATCGGGCCCTTGTATGTTTGTAGTTGGTCAGTAACTCCTACCAAAGGCAACAGAATGTTTTGTTGGTCAGCTGTGGTTGGTGTCTCCTTCTGATGGCCCTAATGCAATTGTGAATTGTTAGCCATGGTTGGCATCTTTTACTAAGTGTCTTGGCACATTTGATGTTTGCCAGCCGTGGTGGGTGTCGCTCTGCCATTCCTCTGGTTGTTTGACTGTGTTTTGTGCCTTTTCCTCAGAGCCCCTGCATGTTTGAGTTGAGGTTGGTCACCCATGGTCGGTGTCTCTTACCGAAGGCCGTTGTACTTCTCTAGTGGGTCTATTGGGGTTGGTGTCTCTTACTGAAGGCACTAGCATGCCTGTGGTTGGATGACTGCTGTTCCCACTTGTTTCTGAAGGCCCCAGCATGTGTGCTAGTTCGATCATGGTCGTTGTCTCTTACTGAGGGACCTAACGTGTTTGTGGTTGGTGACTGTGGTTGTCGTCTATTACAAAGGACAGACGCATGTTTATAGATGGTTGGCTGTGGAAGCAACCTCTTACTGAGGGCTCTGGATCCTTTGTGGTTGATTGGCATCTCTTACTGAGGACTCTCTAAAGTATACCAAAGGGTTGTATCATGGAACCACGCTTGCCTTTACAAAGCTTTCTTTACAGTGCATGCGTCTTTACCATACCACGAATATGCCTTTACAATGAATATTTTTACCACGACTGTGCCTTTACAACGACAATGTCATTGTAAAGGCATAGTTTGTAAATGCATATGCATCGTAAAAATGTAATTGCATATATCTTCACAGATGCATACATGTTTATGTGTAGACTAAATTTGGGATCCAGGTATATAAGAATCTAGCCCACATATAGAGCATACGTGACCTTTGACATGCCTCTTACTTAGCTAATAGCATTGTCATCAGGGCAGGGGATGGAATGTTTTTCAGTGCATGTTTAAAAACTCTCACTTTTTTGTTCTAAAGGTTTTAAATACTTCTTAATGCGGTGTGATAATCTGATGTGCAAAATGAAACATTCCAGCTAGTTAAAGAAACACTCCTTTCTGAAACTTGAATTTACCTTAATAGATTCGAAAAGGAGTTTTCTTGCATAATGTGCACGCCAAATATGTTTAAGGCTCTGCTTGAGCAGGGGCTCCTTGAGCTGGAGCTAACCGTTAGCCCAGCTCTGGCTCCACTCTCTCTGCTAATTTGTTACCTCGCCCACTTCTAGTGCATATATGTGCGCAAACCTTGCCATGGAGCAAGTTAGCGCAGAACCAGGGCCATGAGTTACCATTCAGGAGCTTTAGGATGGAGCGGCCTTTTGACTGCTGGGGACCGCTATTGTGTGGAGATCTAGTGATCACTGGAGTGGTTGGTCTTCGGCTTCGTTCTGAAACTGCAGAAGAAGTGAGACGTGTCTGATGTTGACGTTGGTTCACATCCTGGGACATAGATGGAGAGGGCTCAGTGAACTTATGGAATACATAAGATATCAAATGATGGACCACATGGATACCAGCAGTATGCAGCCTTTTCTCTCACCGTACAAGCAACAGTTTCTGCCTACAGTACATGCGGCAGCAGTGCAGGCTTCCTCGCGGTACATGTGGCAGCAGTGCGGGCTTCCACATAGTACATGCAGCAGCAGTGCGGGCATCCACACAGTACATGCAGCAGCATTGCGGGCATCCACACAGTACATGCAGCAGCAGTGCAGGCTTCCACGCAGTACATGCAGCAGCAGTGCAGGCTTCCACGCAGTACATGCAGCAGCAGTGCAGGCTTCCATGCAGTGCATGCAGCAACAGTGCATGCTTCCTCACAGTACATGTGGTACCAGTGCAGACTTCCTCGCAGTACATGCAGCAGCAGTGCAGGCTTCCACGCAGTACATGCAGCAGCAGTGCAGGCTTCCACGCAGTACATGCAGCAGCAGTGCAGGCTTCCATGCAGTGCATGCAGCAACAGTGCATGCTTCCTCACAGTACATGTGGTACCAGTGCAGACTTCCTCGCAGTACATGCAGCAGCAGTGCAGGCTTCCACGCAGTACATACAGAAGCAGTGCGGGCTTCCATGCAGTACATGCAGCAGCAGTGCAGGCTTCCACGCAGTACATACAGAAGCAGTGCGGGCTTCCATGCAGTACATGCAGCAGCAGTGCAGGCTTCCACGCAGTACATGCAGCAACAGTGCATGCTTCCTCACAGTACATGTGGTACCAGTGCAGACTTCCTCGCAGTATATGCAGCAGCAGTGCAGGCTTCCACGCAGTACATACAGAAGCAGTGCGGGCTTCCACGCAGTACATGCGGCAGCAGTGCTGGCTTCCACGCAGTACATACAGAAGCAGTGCAGACTTCCTCGCAGTATATGCAGCAGCAGTGCAGGCTTCCACGCAGTACATACAGAAGCAGTGCGGGCTTCCATGCAGTACATGCAGCAGCAGTGCAGGCTTCCACGCAGTACATGCATCAGAAGTGCAGGCCCTCCCTATACATTCTCTGTTACTGCTGCACGACATGAATCTGGTAAACGGGGTACAGTGGCAGTTTTTCAAGGAAACGGATCAGTGACAGTAAAGGGCCTGAAATCAAGACCCTCATGTTTTATGGAATGGAGAGAATGATGACTCTCAAAAATGGCTGCCCCATGGTACAAAATTACAAAAGTCGGTTAAACAGCAGCATTGCAGCCTTTCTGCTGTTGGTGACCTTTCAAGATGAGTACGGGGATAAACGAGTCCTTGCTTATTTTGAAAGCCCTAGTGAGGCTCATAGATGTTCACATGAAAGCATCTTAGGTGAGGGACCCCCTGAAGCAAGCAGGGGAGACCTAAGAGCAAGCCCACTCACCCAACGTTTGTTTTCAGCAACCAAGAAATCAGTTTTAGACCCTCCCCCTCGCAGTACATGCAGCAGCAGTGCAGGCTTCCACGCAGTACATACAGAAGCAGTGCGGGCTTCCATGCAGTACATGCAGCAGCAGTGCAGGCTTCCACGCAGTACATGCATCAGAAGTGCAGGCTTCCACGCAGTACATGCAGCAACAGTGCAGGCTTCCATGCAGTACATGCAGCAGCAGTGCGGGCTACCTCGCAGTACATGCAGCAGCAGTGAAGGCTTCCATGCAGCAACAGTGCAGGCTTCCACACAGTACGTGCAGCAGCAGTGTAGGCTTCTACACAGTACATGCAGCAGCAGTGCAGGCTTCCATGCAGTACATGCAGCAGCAGTGCGGGCTTCGGCACAGTCGATGCAGCAGCAGTGCTGGCTTCCATGCAGTACATGCAGCAGCAGTGCAGGCTTCCTCGTAGTACATGCAGCTGCAGTGCAGGCTTCCTCGCAGTATGTGCAGCAACAGTGCAGGCTTCCACGCAGTACATGCAGCAGCAGTGCGGGCTTCCACGCAGTACATGCAGCAGCAGTGCGGGCTTCCACGCAGTACATGCGGCAGCAGTGTAGGCTTCCACGCAGTACATGCAGCAGTATTGCGGGCTTCTGCACAGTACATGCAGCAGCAGTGCTGGCTTCCATGCAGTACATGCAGCAGCAGTGCAGGCTTCTTACAGTACATGCAGGAGCAGTACAGGCTTCCAAGCAGTACGTGTAGCAGCAGTGCAGGCTTCCTCGCAGTACATGCAGCAGCAGTGCAGGCTTCCACGCAGTACATACAGAAGCAGTGCGGGCTTCCATGCAGTACATGCAGCAGCAGTGCAGGCTTCCACGCAGTACATGCATCAGAAGTGCAGGCTTCCACGCAGTACATGCAGCAACAGTGCAGGCTTCCATGCAGTACATGCAGCAGCAGTGCGGGCTACCTCGCAGTACATGCAGCAGCAGTGAAGGCTTCCATGCAGCAACAGTGCAGGCTTCCACACAGTACGTGCAGCAGCAGTGTAGGCTTCTACACAGTACATGCAGCAGCAGTGCAGGCTTCCATGCAGTACATGCAGCAGCAGTGCGGGCTTCTGCACAGTCGATGCAGCAGCAGTGCTGGCTTCCATGCAGTACATGCAGCAGCAGTGCAGGCTTCCTCGTAGTACATGCAGCTGCAGTGCAGGCTTCCTCGCAGTATGTGCAGCAACAGTGCAGGCTTCCACGCAGTACATGCAGCAGCAGTGCGGGCTTCCACGCAGTACATGCAGCAGCAGTGCGGGCTTCCACGCAGTACATGCGGCAGCAGTGTAGGCTTCCACGCAGTACATGCAGCAGTATTGCGGGCTTCTGCACAGTACATGCAGCAGCAGTGCTGGCTTCCATGCAGTACATGCAGCAGCAGTGCAGGCTTCTTACAGTACATGCAGGAGCAGTACAGGCTTCCAAGCAGTACGTGTAGCAGCAGTGCAGGCTTCCTCGCAGTACATGCAGCAGCAGTGCAGGCTTCCTCGCAGTACATGCAGCAGCAGTGCAGGCTTCCTCGCAGTACATGCAGCAGCAGTGCAGGCTTCCTCGCAGTACATGCAGCAGCAGTGCAGGCTTCCTCGCAGTACATGCAGCAACAGTGCAGGCTTCCTGGCAGTACATGCGGCAACAGTGCAGGCTTCCTGGCAGTACATGCGGCAACAGTGCAGGCTTCCTCGCAGTACATGTGGCAACAGTGTAGGCTTTCATGCAGTACACGCAGCAACAGTACAGGCTTCTACACAGTACAGGGAGTAGCAGTGAAGGCAATCCTCCCACAGCACCTGAAGACGCAACGCCTGAGCCTCGTGCAGTAGCCGAGGCTTTCCATTCATCGCGAATGCAGGCTCTCCTCGGTCAGCACATGCAGCAGTGCTGTCTTTCTTCGCACAGCACATGCAGCAGTGCTGTCTTTCTTCCCACAGCACATGCAGCAGCACTGCCCACACCCTGAAAACAGAATCATATCGATAGGTGAATCCACATGTGACCAACGGTTGGTGCGTGTCCCTCCCTGGTGGTAACTTGTCAGCTCTGACCTCCCTGCCTTCATTAGTTCTCAACCCCAGCCCACCCATCCTGCACCTCTATGTCCAACATGAGTATTGAAATAATGCGCAACAAGAAAAACTGAGCCATTGGGTGCATTACTCAGAAGCTACTTTATAAAAAGTGACTGTACTAACAAAATTGGCCCTCCCTATACATTCCCTGTTACTGCTGCACGACATGAATCTGATAAACGGGGTACAGTGGCAGTTTTTCAAGGAAACGGATCAGTGACAGTATAGGGCCTGAAATCAAGACCCTCATGTTTTATGGAATGGAGAGAATGATGACTCTCAAAAATGGCTGCCCCATGGTACAAAATTACAAAAGTCGGTTAAACAGCAGCATTGCAGCCTTTCTGCTGTTGGTGACCTTTCAAGATGAGTATGGAGATAAAAGAGTCCTTGCTTATTTTGAAAGGCCTAGTGAGGCTCATAGATGTTCACATGAAAGCATCTTAGGTGAGGGACCCCCTGAAGCAAGCAGGGGAGACCTAAGAGCAAGCCCACTCACCCAACGTTTGTTTTTAGCAACCAAGAAATCAGTTTTAGACCCTCCCCCCTCGGTGTTAGAGGTGATAATCAAATTATCAGCAAAAAAGATCAAACAATCATTGCTTAGATAAACAGTGTTATTCACATCATTCATAGAGAAACTGAATATTTGGTCATCAAACCTGTAGATTCACTAATCACGGGTGACGGTACTGCCTTGGGGCCCTCACAACTACTTCCTGAGGCCTCTGCTGGATTTCTCACAGGACTAACTCTCACAGGACCTGCTCCACGATATTGAGGGAGCCTGAGCCAGTTAATACGGTCTGCCCTAAAAACACCATGCCACAGCCAGCCCTAGAGAGGAAATTCCCCGCCATTCTTCACGAGATAGACCTGGACCAATGGGCCATAACTTGGTCCTCTGGAGTGAGCGTCCTCTCACCACTTCTCTAGGGCAGAGCTATGGAGTTCCTGTGAAATGCTTGGGCTAGTCACTGTAGCACTAACCACCACACCCCTGATTGTCAGGGGGCCCCATATTGGAGCCCCCTTTGTTCAATTGTTTTATAAATTAAGCTGGAAAGCAGGAAGAACATGGACATTGTTCCACTCACTTGCCAGGGGAAGTGGAAAGTTGACCCTTTAATAAATAATGACATGGAGAGGTGTGATGCAGCGGCCACAGCGGCTAACTCCGGAGCTCGGATCTCACAGTTCGATCCCCAGTGCAGGCGGCATCGCAGATCAGCAACGTGTGACTCTGGACAATAACTCCATCTCCCTGAAGACCCACAGCACCTTGATACCCTTAGGGGTGATATGTTCACGCTTAACAAATGTGGAATTTATTTATTAATTTCCTTTCTGACCAGTTAGCAACTCACCAGCGTCCTGTAGGACCTGGAACCCACGATGGGACCGGTCCCCAACTCCACCCAAACGAGTCTCCAAGAATCAATCAATCATAGGCATTTATATAGCGCACTACTTACCCGGAGGGTCTCAAGGCGCTCGGGGGGGGGGGGGGGGGGGAGTGCTGCTACTGCTCGAATAGCCAGGTCTTGAGCTTCTTCCTGAAGGAGAGGTGGTCTTGGGTCAGGCACAAGTCGGTCGGTAGGGAGTTCCAGGTCTTGGCGGCCAGGTAGGAGAAGGATCTTCCTCCCGTTGTCGTTCTTCGGATGCGGGGGACGGCGGCGAGGGCGTGGCTGGCTGATCGGAGATGTCGTTTGGGAGCGTAGAAGTTGATGCGGTTGTTGAGGTAGCTGGGGCCTTGATCGTGTAGGGCTTTGTGTGCGTGGGTGAGGAGGCGGAAGGTGATTCTTTTGTTGACGGGAAGCCAATGTAGGTCTCTCAGATGTCCGGAGATGTGGCTATGTCGTGGGATGTCGAGGATGAGTCTGGCTGAGGCGTTCTGGATCTGCTGGAGTCTCTTCTGGAGCTTGGCGGTGGTTCCGGCGTAGAGGGCGTTGCCATAGTCCAGTCGGCTGGTGACGAGGGCCTGGGTGACCGTCTTCCTGGTCTCGGTTGGGATCCACCGGAAGATCTTCCGTAGCATGAGCAGGATGTTGAAGCATGACGAGGAGACGGCGTTGACTTGTCTGGTCATGGTGAGGGAGGAGTCCAAGATGAAGCCCAGGTTGCGTGCGTGGTCTGTCGGTTTGGGTGCGCAGCCCAGGGCGGGGGGCCACCAGGAGTCGTCCCAGGCGGAGGGTGAGGAGCCCAGGATGAGGACCTCCGTCTTGTCTGAGTTCAGTTTCAGGCGGCTGGTCGTCATCCACTCGGCTACGTCTTTCATTCCTTCGTGAAGGTTGGCTCTGGCTGCGGCGGGGTCGTTGGTCAGGACACAAGTAAGCTTAGTTTGTGGATCATTTTATTACAACATTAACATAGCAAACTTTCAGCCAATCATATACAAATTGTCAAAATCATGAGCAAACAAACCATCAACTCAATAATTCAGTGTGCCAATTGAAGCTCAATAACTGGACACCCCCTTTTCCCCAAGGGGTCACCTCGCAATCCTGGCAACCATTGGACCACACAAGGTGCAACCACCTGCATCTGCGAGGGGCGGCCCCATGCCCCTGTACCCTTGTCCGCTCGATAGGCATCGCCCCTTGAACATCAAGCTCCCCCGGGGCTGCCGAAAGGGCACCCCATGCAGACCCCCCCAAGATCTAACTGTGCGCCCTAGCCCGCAAGCTGGTGTAAATTCTCTGGTTGACCCAGGACTGGTTCTTAAGGACCACCCCCCCCCCCCTTGCTAACTGGATGGTGTGACTTAACTATCCTAGACCCACTAAGCCTAACATTAGGGTCGTGAAGAGGTGTGGCGCCGCAGCCAGGGCGACTGACTCCGGAATCTGGGGATAACGGTTCGATCCCTGGCGCCGGCGGCAGACTAGCCCAGCACCATGTGACTCTGGGCAATAGCTTGCTTAATCTTCCAGACGGCCCCCAGTGCCTAGAGACCCTTACGGGTGATTGTTCGCGCTTTACAAATGTGGATTATTATTATTATTATTATGTGGGAGTGAGAGAGAAAATGCAGCGCAGATTAAAGGTCCTCTGTCGGGGTGTCCAAGTGGGAAAATACCTAGGCCAAGGGGCACGGGGTCTTTATACCTCCCCCCCGCCATCCCGACGGCAGCACCCAGTGATGACATGCTTCCAGCCACCCACCAATCGTGGAGCGGGGGGTGCCGGCAGGCGTGTTAACTGGATCCGGTTCTGGCTGCCCGTGCTGGGCACCCCGCTGGATCGCGGGAGTCCCGGTCCACGGGGGCCCCGGTCCTAAGCGCCGCATCCACCCCCCTTTCTAGGGGTGGATGCTCTGTCCATTATCTTGTGAGGGGCTAGTTGAAGGGGAAAAATGCTTCTTGAAAACTGCTTTATTTGTGGTTCCACCAAGAAAGGTGGTAGAAAGGACTTTTGCAAAAACAACAGTTGATGGACAGAATGCAGAACAATGTCATACATTCACCCAAGTACAGAGATCTGGGCCTAAATCCATCGTTTTTTTGCTCGCCATTCCAGTTTGAACCCAGCCATATACAAATCAGTCTTGACCCTGTGCCTCATGGGAACAGTCCAGCCCGAACTGCCAAGCCAGGTCCTCCCTGGACTGGAACCAAGCATCCTAGGACCGGTTTGGGGGTTTCACCCCTCTTCAGCCAGGATAGCTTGATTCCAGTGGCATGGAGAGCACTGGACTCACGTCTGAGCATACCCGTCCCACTCGGGGTGACAAATGCAAAAACAACAGTTGATGGACAGAATGCAGAACAATGTCATACATTCACCCCAGTACAGAGATCTGGGCCTAAATCCATCGTTTTTTTGCTCACCATGCCATTCCAGTTTGAACCCAGCCATATGCAAATCAGTCTTGACCCTGTGCCTCATGGGAACAGTCCAGCCCGAACTGCCAAGCCAGGTCCTCCCTGGACTGGAACCAAGCATCCTAGGACCGGTTACTTCAGCCAGGATAGCTTGATTCCAGTGGCATGGAGAGCACGGGACTCACGTCTGAGCATACCTGTTCCACTCGGGGTGACAAATGCAAAAACAACAGTTGGTGGACAGAACTGGGGTGGCGTGGTGAGCAAAATAACAATGGATTAAACCCAGTTCTGTGACTGGGGGTGAATGTTTTGCCAATGTGCAACATTCCGTCCATCATCTTGTGTGTTTTGCGGTAGAAAGGACTTTGCCAGAGGTACCAACGGGCAAGCTCCTGCCTCCCCTAATCAGCGCCCATGATGTGAAGCTCTATACATACCCAAATAGACTCAATAAATGCAAGTTCAAATCGGGCTGTGCCCTCGTGGCAGCCATTTTCTGCCACCACACTGGCTCAGGGGTGGAAATTGCGCCTCATTGGCACCACGTAGGCCTTTGTCCTACTTTCTCAACGCACGTGTCTATGTTAATTTTCCTGAACTGGACGAACGAAGGGACTAAATTCACTTGAAAGAGAATGAACTCCCACCAGTGAGTGGGCAGATTGCGGCTGTCGCGGATAGACGTTTTTGCAAGCAATAAAGGAATGGATCTAGGGGGTAGGAGGGAGAAAAGGTCTTTGAAGCCTGGCTCTTTTCAGAAACACTCCACTCCGAGGCGCACCAGACTGGTAGTTAAATTATAGCCGGCTCTCTTCAGCTCGGTGTGGCAATTTTTTTCTTAAATGGCTGGAATTGCGTTAGTGTCGTAGAAGCACTGGGGTATTGGATTGCTGTTTTTTTCTTTCATGCGGAGGCAAGCGGTGGGGGGGGGCTCGTGTGAACGGTGGGGCAGATATAAAACATCTGTGTCATTGTTTCATAGGCGAAGTTACGTTTTATTCTTTGGCAGGGATTTCTGCGCACGTGCATTCGATGCCATGTGCAAGTCGGGAGTCATAATGGAACCTTTGTGAAGAAAGGCACTTTGGAGAAGGATCAGTAAAAACACTTCGCCCGGCACTTTTTAAAAAAAATTTATGTAGGGCTTCTGCCAAATGAAACTGTTACTGTGGTGCACACCGCAAACTAACGCAGGTGCAGCGTACGTACCTCCATCTCGCACAGTACTACTGTGAACACTGTCTGTACCCCCAGGGAAAGGTGGCGGCTGCAGGTGGAGTGGTAAAAGCTTCCTCGCAGAGGTACGCAGGGGGCCCCAGGCTTGCTCAGAGGGGTGCACTGGTACTGTGGCCATGGCAGAAGGGAGTAGTAAAAGCAGGGCTTCAAGTGGACCGGGTCTGAGCACCAGCAGTTTTTTTAAGGGGGCCTACAAACGGGTCTCTATCAGGCTCTGTTTTGTGCCCCGGCACAGGCGGCCCGTTTTTTTTCCGGACTGCAGTGACAGCAGGCATATCGATGTGCGCGTGGTGAGCGTTGTAGGGGAAGGGAAATCCTTCAAAGAGAGTCATTTTCTCTCTGGTTTTCCCTTCTCTTTTTGAATCTCTGGAGCAGCAACATTGTTGTGGTGTCACCAGGGCTTTAAGTGGAAGCTTTTTCAATAGTATATACAAGCCATAGTTGCTGCTTATTTATCTTATGCAACTAACAACCATTGACAAAGCCAATAGTCCTGACTTGTAGGTATGATGTGACTTATTGTTTCATATATATGGACGCAATGACAGGAACAGCAAAATACAAGTTGGGCGGTACACTATGCTAAACACAGATTTTTAGCTTACGTGTTTTTAAGCCACACCCTTAATTACATTGACTACGCCCCTTTGAGAGACCCCTAGTTCTTTCATCCCACTTAAAGCCCTGAGTAAAAGCCTTCCTACAGTCAAAACGGCCGCCTACAATACTGAAAACCCACATTTTTGGGGCAGTTAAAGAGTAGGCCTCAGTCTGCGAGTTCGAGGGCAGCTAAACTGGCAGACTGCACTCGAGTCCGGACAGACACCCTGTGGTCATGGAGGCGGCACTATGGAGGACAAGCAGCTTCTAGCCGGCTTCTACTCTCCTCTGGGAGTCATCTGCATAGCACACCCTTCCATGTCCTTCCTTTGTTGCAGTTACACTCTCTAGGAGATAATGTGATACAACGGTTAACCCACAGTAGGGGAGATAGTTTCACCCCTGCACTGTGGAGTTAGCTCTGTGTGCACAGGGCTCTTTTGGGCTGTGTTTTTTTTTGTGTGTGGCACGCGTGTCTCCGGCTGCATATCGGAGAAAGGCTATGCAACCAGCACTGGATATGGAAATATATGGAAGTGCTGGTAGAGGTATCTCAGAGTACACGTTTGCTCCAGAAAAGTCGCAGTGCCCCCCCCCCCCCCTCCCCATCATAGGTAATGAACCGGTGCTGAGAGCTGATGGTAATCTATCTTTCAAATCCAAGAATTGTGGTTACTGAGTACCTGACAGAACCTGTTCGTTTAAAGCACCGGTTACACCAGATATACCATAATGTGCACCTGGCTGCGTTCGAGTTCTGTTTTCCTTGAGGTGGGCAAGTAACCATTTCCAAGGAAGAGTGAAGTCATCTAAAAACCCATCATGTCTGCTAAACAAATGTTCACTTTTTTATTCTGCATTTAATTACAGCTGCAAGTTCTGTGTAAGTAGAAACTGCACACATTGCACCTTTAACACTACCGTATCAAATGCTACTGCTGGCCTACATCATCTTGCAGAGCGCTGCTTGTGTTTTCTGTATTACCAACCTTAGTGCTTAATTTGTGCCGGTGCTTGGCATCAAAACTTATTCCTTAATACTGACATATTTATAACAGTCCACCACCTGGTGCTGCTGTCAGTCTGTTTTTAAAAGAGCGGATGAGTAAAGTGTTTAACATTTCAATAAATGAGTACAATTATAATATCAGTGTGCTCAAGCCATTCCTATAGCTTTGGGTCAACGGCTACAGCTCAAATGGTCTTTCAAGGAGTGTAATGCGTACTAGGTGGCATTGGGGTGGGTTTCTGGCTTAGCTGGTAGGTGGGGCAAAAAGGCCTGGCCAATGGCTGATGCTTCATTTGGGCCGCAGAGCTGAGTCAGAGCCCCGCCTCCGGCCTGAGTCAGCCAAGAGCCACCCATACTCTTTCCTGCTCTTTGAAATCTTGGTGAATGAACACAGATTTTTGATCCTTCCTGAGACTCTAGGGACCTGTTGTTGCTGCAGTGTTGATTTCAGTTAGTTCAAGAGCCTAGGGATTTTAAGAGAGACACCGTTTTGTAATGGTGGGTCCATTTGGCCTATTGACCAGGATACGTTGTGGGCTCTGCACATCTATATGAAGATAACTGCATTTCCCCAAGGGCTGCCGATTGGGTGGTAGTTGGTGAGATTTATGTGTATTATTTTTACTTTATGATGTTATGAGACATAGAATAATATGCATATTTGTAAAGTGCACTTTCACCCTGGTGCTGAAATAACAGATGCTTATTGTGACTTCAAATGTCACACAATTAAAATCTAAGTTGTATGCAATAACTAACTACAAAGAGTGAATTTACTCATCGGTGGCGAATAACCACTTCTGAACAGTAAAGGACTTGTGCATAACTTCGGTTTATTTACAATCTCTAAATATAGGTTACATGTCCCCCTCTCTCTGCAGTCTCTTAGGACACATCATCTCTCAAAAGTGTGCTCACCACTGGTATCCAGTAGCAAGGCTATGTTCGAACCTATATAGTGTGGTGTCCAATGGTTTGATGAAGTGCATTTCAACCCAAATAATGTGGTACATCGTTGTGCTTGGGTTAAACACTATAAGATGACAGCTGCTGTGATCCTGGACAACATGTACAGGGTGAGCGGAGATTACCTGGTGTCTTTGCTTGACGTGTGCAGGAACACCTCAGTCAGTTCCTGGGGGAGAAGATTAAATGGGGGGGGGGTCTGGTATTGTCAATCTACTGTGCTGCTCAACTACACTTTAAGCTAAGTATCCCTTCTCCAGGGAACACTCCAAATGTGGAATTAAGACATTTTTCTCCATAGCAATATCTGCAAACCGTCACAAAAGCTACTATAACCTGTCGATGGTGCCCATATGGTACTTTCTTTATTTCTTTGGCTTCTTCCGTGTAAAATCTCTTCTTCGGTGGTGTTTCTGTAAAGCGATAAGAATGCACGTATTATGGAAAACCAACCTGGCCAATTGTGAGCCATAATATATGGGTGTGATGTCATTCCTTTAAATCGGGCAATGACTTTATGCAGTGCTAAGAAACGATGCCAGGTTCTATAAAACGCCACCAGGAGGTTGTTTTGACAGATACTCTGAAGCTCTGTCTCTCTCCTCTCAGGAGCCAACAACCTCTCCCTCATATATGACCATCATTTACATCCTCTTTCTGGTCTGTCACAGGGCTTCACTTGCATTCAAAGAAATGCAAAGAACCGAGTAAATGTATGTGACACTTGTGCAACGTATACACATGTCACGCCAAGACTCATTTTGAGAACCATCTACCTTGCTGTATAATTAATTACCTCTGCATAGGAAGCACCTGTGCAGAGAGCATGTCAGGCAAGTCATAAAATAAAGAAATAAATCTTGCTGCAAACCCTGCCTATATGTTTATGTTTACGAAAGGTAACTGGTGGTATTTATTTTAAATGATTGACCTGCATACAAATCAATATATTTTGTAGCCGTAACCCCGCAGAACTAAAAGAAAATCGAAACACACGCCCGGAATTGCCAGGGTGAAAAATAATAAATGGTACATTATCAGACTGCAAGCACCAAAATGCCCAGCGTGAAAGGATTTGACAAAAGGCTTCATTGTTCTTTCCTAACCGAGAGCCACACACTTTCAAACTTGAAAACAAGCATTGGCATAGCCAATAGGTCTCGCCTTTGGGACGTTATAAGTATTTAGCCATGCAACAGCTGCATAACTAAATACTTATACGGTCCCAAAAGCGAGACCTATTGGCTATGCCAAGCGGCCGTGCGGCCGCGAAAGTGATCGCGATCAAACATCAAAGTGGCCGCGAAAGTGAAAGTAATCGCGGTCAAGCGCGGCGCGCCCGCGCACATGCACTGTAGCTCTAGGCTGGCCTGGTAGCACTTTTTGGAGCCCTCTCAATAAGTCTCGCCAGATCAGCGCATGCGCTGGGTCAGGCGAGACCTAAACAAGACGAGTTTGGCTACAGTGACCACACTTTCCAAGCTCCTCTCCCCAACAGGCCTGCTACATTGTTGCAAATAGTCTGTTTCACAGGCAAGATACTTTGACCCGGATTCAGGATTGCAAAATCGTTTTACAAATGACTCACTAGTGTTCTCAGGCCCGTGTGCCATTTTCTGTGGTCCTTTGTAGAGCATGTGGAGTTGTTAGGCGAAAATTGTTTTCGACAACTTTGCATGAGAGAGATAATGGGGCTGTAAACTCCTTTACCTGACCACACCTTTGCATTCTAAATATTTGTTTGTGAATGGGGGCTGTCCTACTTCAGGCGCCCACTGCACTGATGCAGACCTGCTGAGTCAGCAGGAAGGTGGCCTTTTGTAAACTCATTATAACAGCGTTTTAATAGGAAACAAAGCAGAAACCTTTGATGTTGAAAAGGAGAGAGAGTGGGATACTCATCAAATGTCTGAATGACATAATATGAAACCAGAAAACTTGGGAGTCCATTCTGGCTTCTCCTGTGGCCAAATTGTGTGATCCTAGACAAACATTTTATATCACCAGCCTCCTTTTTCTCTGTAATCATATATGAAAGCAGGTTCAAGTATTACGAGTTAAGGATGTGTGCTATACAAAACCTCTTTTGTTTGGTTTAATAGACTACAGAGCTGCCCCATCCAAAATAAGAATTTAGGTTAAAGGTAGGGTACAGATAAATACGGACTTGCCTCCTCGTTCACTCATAGCATTGTGGTCAAGGTGGGGATAGAAACAAGTTTTAAAACTGTTACTTTTAATAAGAACCTCTCAAAGCAGTGCTACTATCGGATGTACTAGGGTGAATCTATTCCTCATGCTAAAGGAATATGCTTTTTTGAATTTTGAAGAGACTTTATCATATATTCACATTTGTTTTTGCATGATTTACATGACAACTTTTTTCAGGGCTTGGCTCACGCACAGACCTTTACAGTCAAGCCATACCCATGGGTCTGTTCACCCTGTTCATTTGTTGACTCGCCCACCTCTACCTAACGGCTAACAGTTGGCGACAGAGGAGGAGCATGCTACACCTCCACAAAGCGCTTCAGCACCTCAGCAGAGGTAGGAAGCGCTGGGTAAATATGCATAAAACCCCGTCTAGAAGAGCAACTATTCACATAGAGAAGGAGACTACTGATCGGTGGGAAGATGTCCTTTTCTGAAAAAATGCCATTACAACTCTAAGGGCCGCACTGCTGTTGAGGTGCATAATATCGTGAGAAATGACCTGCAAAGTTCAATACTTCCATAGGGATCAGTACTCTGGGAGCATGGAGACGTGTATCAGTGCTTAATTTATGCCAGTGGTTTTTGGTGCTCAGCCCCACAATTAATTGTCAGCACAGACTTTAGTGACAGTCCACCACATGGTGGCGCTGTCTTTTTAATTTTGAGATGAACACAACAACCATGTTTATTAATTCAATATATACGTTGAAAATGAATAATAGTAGCCTCTCATAACATTATTATAGCTGTGTGTGGCCTGAAATAGACTGAATTGTCACACTTGTAGCAGTGCGAAGGGAAGGTGTTATCTTGGTACTGCCATTGGCAGCGCTGGCAGGGTATGGGTGGTGCATGCTACAGTGGCCTTCCGAGAAGGGCCCTGACACTTCATTTTTTACAAAAGAGGCACTGGTGTATATGAATGTCTTCCATATAAGGGACATGTTCAGACTTTGGAACCAGTCCGGCATTGGGTTAAAGTTTTCAGAACAGGATTTCCTTTCTAAGAATAGGATTTCACGCTAGGGACTGCAGGAGAGCCTTTTTAACAGGGTCTTAGTCTTCTGCTTGCCATTGCTCTTACAGGAGATGTGCTTGCATTGCTTAGGTTTGGAAGGACAGGCTATCATAAGAGTTATTTTACAGGCAGGGCTACAGGTATTATGCAGCAGGAGAGGGCCAAACTATGCAGCAGGGTTGAGTAAATTATGCGGCACGAAAAGCCAAATCATGCGGAACAATGCGGGTCAGTTTGTCATAGTATTACCTCATTATTTCTTCATTTCTAAATTTGGTAACACTGTATGGGCATTGGTTGCACCTCATTAGTACCGGTTTACCACCCAAATATAGCAATAAAAAGTGACCAGGCTAACTTTGCAAAGGGCCTTCCCCTAAACAGCAACAGGTGTCACTGTATTTTTAGTAACTTTTGAAATGTTTCAGCTAGAACCTTTTTAAAAAAAAAAAAACAGCAGATTACGTGGCAGATGATAGATTATGTGGCGAATGCAATAAATCTATAGTTATTCAAAAATTGCCACGGGCTGCACAATCGCATAATTCCAGTGGCCCTGTTATAGGGAAGTGTAAACTGGGACTCAGAATGTGGTATTTTATATGATACAAGTTCGAATTTTATTTCAATGTTTGTATGATTTATGTCACAGTCGGACATACAAAATACAATGTAAAATATATAATCTAGATTACCCTTTATAGTGAACTCTTAATTTGCAAATACATTAAGAAACTTACCTGTTTTATAGAAGAAAGTGGCCCGTACACAGCGTGTTATATATGCAATTGCATTCTTGACTTATCAGTAGCAACACTGATAGTTTGACTAAAACAGAGAGCCTATGCTGTTTGAAGGTGTCACACAGCAATGAGACGGGCAACACAGTTTATACTCTGAACTGGTATAGTGGCCACATTTCCATTTACATCCCCAGTTTAGCACAGGCATCAGTGACTTGCACAACAGGGGACTGTCCAAATCTTAATGTTAAAACTAACTTTTTTGCCATTTAGAAAGAGCGTGCTTGACAGACCACCAGCGAGAAGCACACACAGCAAGCGATATTGTGAACGCCAACAAGATGTTATACTCTCAGTTACTTCAAAGACATACTCCAGCCAGACTGTGCACCACCAATCCTCCCAGTTGGCATGTACCTAAACTGGTAAAGGCCTCTGGTCCTCCCACCAAACAGCACCTACCACTATAACACCTATACACAGAGCATACACACAAAATGACCGCACAACTGATCATCCAACCCAAAGAACCAGAAAGCAGACTGTGTTCTGTGACAATATCCTGAAGAGCCAGGGTGTGATGGTACCCAAGCGCCGAAAGCACCAACGGGGCATACCAATGTAGTTCTTCTCTGTGGCTTTCATTGGTGCTCCTCTCCTCCTTTCGATGGACAGCCATCATCTGAATCTGCTGCCCGGGGAAGGCGCTACACCCTTCCAACATCCCCTGTCCTCAACAGAGCTGCAGCGAAAGGGACCAGATGGCATAGTCTTAAATGTGTCCTCAGACAGCCCCGGTCACTTCTGAAGAACCAGCCCTTTAAGCAGCCCATGTTCACTGCCTGCCTGATGTCTAACTCATTTCCTCTCACAAGATCCATCCCAAATCATTCTTTCCTGTGAGTGGATCCACAGAGAAGGAGTTGTTTCTAGCTATGGGTTGGTGTGTCCAGTGACAATCTCATAAGCCTGATGCATGTTATCGTTGGCAAACTGAATAACTATCTGGCAATCTGTCTGTGACATGGAGGGACGGAATATCGAGAAGCTCAAATACTGTAGCCCAAATATTGACTATTATGGTATCTCAATAATCCCTGCCTGATGTTCCAGACTACATCCATCAGCGACCAGACTGGTGATTTCGATTCATTATCACTCTAAAGCAGCGAAATCGCACATCTACTCCTAAGGAGAAGCAGTAGATTCGCATCTTAACAATGCCACATTGATATGTGGCTCAGAGTCCAGACCATGTTTGTCCATAGTTTACACATGGTCTACTTACCACGGCTCATCATGATTTTACCTTGCGTAGTCAAGAGGGAGAAAAGCCCCGTTCCACGATCCACCCTAGTAGCTACTGAGGGCAGATTGTGGAATAACCACAAAACACAGAGAACTGAGATTGAAAAGGACTGTTACGACTTTAAATAGTTTAGCAGCCCAAACTAAATGCACAGTTCCTGTAGCATTATTTTGTGAGGGCACAATGAAAGTAGTTCTTGCTTCCCTTTTTATTTTTTTTCCCCTCCCTTCAATTTCCCCTCGTGCTTGTCAGTGATCGCAGTCCGCAAGTATGAAGCGGTCTAAGATCAGTTTCTGTTTCAGAGCTTCATGAAAGCAGATTCTCCCTGATTCATATTACCAGGGACCCAATACTTCTGCATCTTATTTCAGCATGTCTCTGCTTTTCTGGCACAGCTTCTTCTCTAGTGTGCCGTCAAACCACTTACGTGGCATGGAGATAGGTGTTTTCTGGGCTATATATGGTCTGTGGTATGTGTTCATCTTTTCAGATGTTGACCAGCAGGTTAACTCCACACCCAAGGCTAGGCAGAATATTCTGTTTCATTGTCCTTAGAATTGAGGTTGTCAAACAGGCTTTCTATTTTAATATTATTATTATTTCATTATTACTATTAATAATGATAATAATAACTTTTTTCTTGTAGAAGTACAACTTAAGTTTAATTTTTCCCTATTCCCAATTTCACGGGTGCTGTTTCCAGTGGTAGCTCGTGCTTGCGGCACATACCATCTTGTTAGGTTCCTTTCAAGACTTGCCTCTTACTCGCGTTCCAAACCCAGTATTGTGCTTCATCTTGACAGTCTCATCACACTCTCTACTTGCTGGCAGGGGTCTTTCCAAGTTCTCTGTCTCTAAGCAGATGGAACACCCCTTATTTTGAACCTGGTCCTTCTCAGCAATACAGCTAGCAGGGTCCGGTTTCTGTGGCTAGAAAGGGTCATCTACTTTTCCTCTCTACATTGCCTTCTTTGTGTACTTGACTCGCTTCCTTCTTTCCTTAATGGTTTGTTCTCCTTCTAGTAAATTGGCGCATTCAGGTCTTGCTGCAAGCTTTCATGGACTGAAACTCCATATCTGGCTTCTCTTTAATCTTTTTTTATCCCCTCTTTCAGTATTCCTGACTCAGTCTTTGCTGTGTCCTGATCTGTCCATGTTTGACCCTGTTGCCAGTTCTAATATGATCATATTCAAAATTCCATGGGCTGGGAGCTTCCGAGCTGTCAACCTTTTATACAGAAGTCCTAATTCAGCACCACGGTCCGCTCCAGAGAACGCTGAATCCCATCTATGACTTCAGGATTATGGTGGAACAGCAGTCAAGAAACTAAATTATGAAGTTTATCTGAAAGTCAAAACAAAAGAGACTGGAACTTGGCTTCAGTCTTTATGGAGAACCACGTTGAGTTCTCTGGGAGCTTTGTAAGCTGTTTCAAAGCTGTGACAAATACTTTTCAGAAACAATTGGCAAAATAAATAATTTAAAAAAAAGGCAAACCAAATACTCAGAAGAATTTAATTCAGTAAACCTAACTATAAAACCACGTAGCACGGAGACAATGTGAATTTTGCCTGCAGTTGAAAAATGTAATTTAGTAAACAAGAGCCAATACTGTTGTCATCTTCTTGAAGAGGGATATAAGTATACTGGACCAGAGGGATGCAGTCCATCCATCAATATTAATAATTAAGGCTCCCAGTTTCCCATTTTTACTGATTTTTATAGATAAATACAGACAGGAACACGTATGTTTTCTGTTTGCATTTGTTTTATAAAAATGCATAAATATGGAAAATTGGCCTTCATTTGAATGGCTGTCCATACTGTGTTTCATCAACTCCAGGGCGACAGCTGAGCAGATAGATGGCATGCGGAGTTAAAAAACAGGAGAAGGTTTCCTTAAATGCTGCCATATGTCAGTATGCATTTGTAGAATAATGTTAGCATTTACCTGTGGGTGTATTGTCCTGTAATATTTGGCTTCCTAATTTGCTAAGTTGTGACAGCCATAAAAGCATGTGTGCACGTTTATTAGTTAAAGAAATGTGGAAATATACCCTTTTACAGCTTCATTTATTGACAGAACACAAAATAAATATGGATAAATACTGATAAGATGACCAAAAAATAAATATGGATAAATACTGATAAGATGACCAAAAAATAAATATGGATAAATACAGACAGAAATTATACAAAAATAAATACCGTAAACTGGGAGCCTTAATAATAATAAAATATGTAGACTCCTTGATGCAATAAAAAGTCAATTGGAAAATATCAACTTGGACATTGAAATTGCGTCCTCCTTCAAGAACTGGTTAAGTGGCTGAAGCCTCAGGTTAATGCTTTACCGTAGATGTAGCAGCTTCACGACAAGAGGTTTCACTGCTGTTGTCAACGTGGTGGGTCTAGAGGAGAGCAGCCAAAATACTACTCTATATTCGTGATGGAAGAAAAGACTGTAGAAGCATAAGGACAAACTTCAAGAAGATCTCGAGGGAAATGAACTCTAGCGATATGCAAATGGACTGAAGTTTAACTCGGTAAAGGCAAAGTCATAAACATATGGTGTAACATTGAAAAATACTACAACTGAAAAGACGGAAAAAGACTGGGCTGTTGTAATTCAGAGTTTGAATAGAATGGAATTGTGGATCGTAAGCAAGATATGAGTCGACAATTCATGTTATGTTTTTTTATAAATTTTACTCCATGCCCAGGAAAAAATTGATTTCTAATGAGGTATGGCCTGAGACAATGACGACCCGCCCTTCTAAAGCTGCAATATTTGAATGACGGACCCGTGACTGAACATATTGCCAAATATCTGAAAGGGGGGGTTAGACACCGGATGACAATGGATGGTCCCCCTCTTTTTTAAATTGGCTGAGTTTCTTTTTAATACATCTTTTAACTTAAATCATATTGATGAAATGTACGTTTTTTTACTATGTACTGTGCTTTTATGGTTTAATATCTTTTTTAAATCGAATAAAGCGTATTCTGATTTGAGTTCTTAATAGCTTATGGTTCAATAAAAAACAAGATCTTTAAAAGGCTTTAGGCGTTATTACAGGAGTTAACTTGTGCACAAGACAGAATTTGTTTCCTGTTCCTAGCACTACAGTTGCACCGCACTGAGAACACTGTTCAGTACTGGCCCAAAATGTAGGAAATTAATAACTGAACATTTTAAGAAAGTTTGAAAAGCAACCATTGTCATCAAAAGGTGAGAGAATTTAACATATGAAGAATTGTTTGATATGGAAGAATTTAAAAATGAGTGGCAAGAATGGACAATACAGCACTTTCGTATATATCTGATGGGTGTTGATGAACAAAAAGTGAATTTCTGAAGAAAATCATAATATGAAGTTCAGTACTAACAGTTTGAAACTAAAAATCGACACACAGGTGAGATTAGAGATAAGCAGCTGAAAGTGACTGTCATACTGGAATCACCTGTCTATTTTGAGATAGTTCAGTGTTTTTACCGCAAACCTTTAGTAAAGACATGAGTATTATGTAGTACTGTAGTTCACAAGAACCCAAAGTGTCTCTTGCATCTCTAAACTGGCCTAATTTATATTCTACACCATACTGCCTTTAATGTCTTCTCTTTGGAACACCATCCAGTGTCATAGAAGGTTCTTCAAATAAACTCAATTAGGATGTTTTTCTAGAATTAAACGTTCTACCCCTTCAACAACCCATAATGTCTCAGTCAGACTTCCACCCCTTGGCTAAGTGTAAGTGGGAGTTAATGTAGCCCTCACTTCTCCGCGGGACATTGACGTCGTTCAGATTCTGCCTAGCGACACCTTAGCATTACCTCAGGCCCTGTATTCATCTACTCCCTTCTGTAGTTATACATATAGACCAGGGGTACTCATAGTACGGCCCGCGGGCTGCCAGCGGCCCGGCAAGCCTTCCCTGGCGGCCCGCGGACCTTGCAGACATCGTACCTGTGCATACCTGTGCACCGCCGGTTGCAGCAGCGCGGAGCTATGGGGGCCGGGCGATTCTTTTAAAAGCCAAGTCACTTGTTAATGAGGCTTTTTTGTATTTCACCTCTTCTTAGCGCCCCTGCATCTCCACTCTGAATGAGGGGAGATGCAGGGGCGCTAAGAAGAGATGAAATACAACAAAGCCTCATTAACAAGTGACTTGGCCTTTAAAAGAGCTGTGAAGTACTTGGGTGCGGCGGCTGTTTGTGTTCCAGGGAAGCGCCGGGTGAGGTGACGGGCAGAGAGGGGGAGGGGGGGGGCAGCAGCTAGTGAGAGCGGCAGATGAGTTTAAAGCGGGAGGGAGAGAGGGAAGACAGAGCAGGAGACAGGGAGGGAGAGACAGCGTGAGAGAGACAGACAAGTTGGGAGAGGGAGGGAGACAGAGGGAGGGAGGGGGAATGAGGGAGAACAGATGGAGAGGGAGGGAGACAGAGAGGGACGGAGACAGAGAGAAAGGGAGACAAACTGAAAGAGAGGGAGAGAGATAGAGAGAGGGAGGGAGACAGGGAGAGAGAGAGGGAAGGAGAGGGAGGGAGACAGAGAGGGAGGGAGACAGAGAGGGAGAGAGACTGAGAGGGAGGGAGACTGAGAGGGAGGGAGACGGGGAGAGGGAGGGAGACGGAGAGGGAGGGAGAGAGGAGAAGAGGGGGAGAGGGGGAGGAAGGGAGGGAGACGGAGAGGAAGGGAGACGGAGAGGGAGAGAGAGAGAGGGGAGAGAGGGAGAGAGAGAGGGAGGGAGACAGGGAGGGAGGGAGACAGAGAGGGGGGAGACAGAGAGGGGGGAGACAGAGAGGGGGAGACAGAGGGAGACGGAGAGGGAGGGAGATAGAGGGAGACGGAAGGAGAGGGAGGGAGATGGAGGGAGAGGGGGGAGACGGAGGAGGGAGGGAGACGGAGGGAGATGGAGGAAGGAAGGAGACGGAGGAGGGAGGGAGACGGAAGAGGGAGGGAGACGGAGGAGGGAGGGAGACGGAGGAGGGAGGGAGACGGAGGAGGGAGGGAGACGGAAGAGGGAGGGAGACGGAGGAGGGAGGAAGACGGAGGAGGGAGGGAGGGAGATGGAGAGATATGTGTATGCCGGGTCCGGTGGCTCAGTGGACGAAGGCGTCCGCTGCAGGGACCTATGTTCCACCTCATGGTCGCAGTTTTTTTTTGTTGCTCTAGCCCCGCCCCCTCCCCCAATGACCCCGCCCCCAAGGTGCGGCCCTCGGCCACAAACCGCACTGTAAATTTGGCCCCCAAGAGAAAGTTTGTGAGTACCCCTGATATAGACCTTCCCCTCACTTGTGCCCATACTTCGAAAAACGTTGACATCTTTCCCTGAGCACAACCTTAACTGACCTTTTCAACTCCCTTGGTGTGTCTTTTTCCTTCTGCCCCCAAATACCCATGCCTCTGTCATCCGTGCTGACATCTCACGTTACAGCCTGTGAACACTTTTTTCCTCTCCTGCCAGACAACAGGAAACCCTGGAAATAAATGATCTAGAAGGTTGAGCAACATAACACTTTCAATTGGTGACAGCCTAGTCACTATCACATAATAATGCCCTTTCTCATAAGAGTAGTCAATGCAGCTTTTCCACCCCACTTGAAACCTAGACATTTTCTTGCCCTTCCTTCTACAACTCACTTTCCTCTACCCACCCCGTTGAGTCATATCTCCATAAACATTGAACATAAAACTCCACTCCAGCCACCTCTGCTGACTAACGTTTACCTGTTACTAGCCATGTCCAACAAGAAACCCCTACACTATTCCTCCTGCGTTCTAGCCTCATCTTCCACATTTCCGACAAGTTTCAAAGAGACTTATTTCCATGTCTGTCTGCAGCCGCCGGGATTTATGTACCAGTTGCGATGTCACCAAACTCCTTTTTGCCACATTTCCTGGAATTTCAGATTGTATTCACTTCTGCTTCTGTAGCCAGACTAAGGAATCTTGCTGACTGTGAATCCACCCTGACACTGAACTAGGGTTTAAGGAAAAGCTTCCATATCTAGATCTTCCTTCTCTGTGCCCCCTTCATTGACTTGGATCGCCAGAAATCTCTACTAGTCACTACCACCATGCATTCAAAATTCACATATCCCAGTAATGGCTGCAACTTTCATCATTCAGATTTTCCCTGACTGCTATTTCCCACCCTACCTTCCTCATTTTCTTGGGTTTACCTTGTGGTCATCTGAATTTCATTTTCTCTGCATCTAACTCAGTCTCCAGAAAAGGCAGTTTATTGCAGAATCCTGCTGTCCTTTCTGGTGCTTCCACAACACTGAGGGACGCCTTCAAAACATTCTAGACAGCAAGAGAATAGATGTGGACTTCTTGAAATAATCTACCCCACTGGTAGCCACTCTGGTCTGCATCAGAGTCCATAATATTTTAGCTCATTTGTAACATTGCAGACTGATATCAATTATGTGCAAGTCAGACTTGGCGCAGTCTCAAAATGGATGGTCCAACCCAAACTGCTATGCCACATCCACTCTGAAGGGAGTATAACCAATATGAGTGACGGGGTCCTGGTACCACTTGCACTTTCTCTATGTCCTGCCCAAAAGTCAAAATGAGTCTAGGTAGCACAGCACTTGCTCCAACCCCCGATCCTCACATGAATATTTGCTCAAAGGAGGAGGTAATCGGTTCAGAGACAGCAACAAACATTGAGCCTCAGAATTGTATCCCCGGCAAATAAAAATCATTTGAAATCACAAAGGGGAGACAATAAGTAGATTTGGAAGTTACATTTGGCCAACTATGTGCCCCACTCACTTTTCTCTTATCCGCTCAATGAACCTGTCGATGTTTGAATACTTCATCATTTACTCCTGCTAATAACATCATTATCTGTCACCATACTGGACATAAAATGGGGTGAATCAACGTGCATTCCCTTTTCTTCTTCTGTGGCATCGTAACCAACAAAGACGTCCAAATCATTTGGACAAGATCAGCTATTCTCTCCTCTGGCATTTTTATTTCCATTCTTTCCGTTAAACCTTTGAGTTCTTTCACTAATCCGTATTTTCCCCAGAGCTCTCTGCTCTAGTTGCCCTCGGTATATGACAACCCACTGCAAAACCTTCACTGATTCTTAATTTAACTTAAAGCCCTTTGTTCAATTTACCTCCTAGTTACAGTGTGAAAGCCGGAGATGTAGAATTGAAGCCCTGCAAATTGTCCACATTGTCAAACGCGCTATCGCGTGTTTAACCCCTCTGCCACCCAGCTGCCCGTCTCCTCTTACCTAATCCCCTCAGCATCCTCGCTTTTTCCCCATTTCCCGCGTGTCTCTGGGCACTTTCATTTCCCTCCTTTCCCAGTTTTGTTCTCTTGTCTCCTATACCACTATTCCCTCCCCTCCCGTCTCTGCTCCTATCGTTACTTCCCTGGTGACCGGTCTTATCTACTCTCCTCCCTTTCAATTTCCAGTCAACCCGTCTTCTACCCTTCTTATTTCTCCTACCGCTTTGAGTCCCCTTAGTATATGTTCACAAACTCCTGCCTTTTATCAACGCCGTCCCATCTTTCTCTGCTCCCACTCTTTCCCTAAACTCGTACTTTTTATTGTCTCCACAGCCTCCCTGTATCTGCCCCCTCCCTTTTAGTTCCCCTTACCTCTGTTCACCTATCTTGCCCTCCTCTGTACTTCCCTGTTTGCCTGCTCATATTGCTTCCTCCCCAAATGTCTTTGCTCCTCACTCTCAATTCATGTGTTTTTGTTTCCTCTCCCCCCTGTCTTGCTCCCAATCACTACCGCCTCTACTCCCCGTAGTGGCGAGGGCCCTTGCTCACAGGGGCCCATGAATTAGGACTGGCCCACAGACAAACACCAAGCATGCTTTCTACTGCACTCTGACCTAGAGCGAGCCGAGGCTCTGTATTTATCACGTTGGGCTGCGTGCTACGTCATCTAGACATCATGTGGCCGGGTGGCTCACTACACCCGTCTTTTCTCCCACCTCTTCACCCCGCCTGTCTGTGCTCCTTGCACTCCTCTCTTCCATCCCGGCTTCCAGCCTGCTCTACCCTCCCCGATGACGGCTCCTCCTGTTCGCTCCATCCTGTCTGCGCTCATCTCCCTGCTGCCATTATTCCTCCATACTCTTGGCACCTCTCCCCTTCCTCCGCCTGTCTGCTTCTGCGTCCCGCTCTTCCTCCCTCTATTTCACTTCCTCGTGGGCTCCCCCCTTCCAGCTGGCACTGTCTCTGGGAGCCCTTTGGTACAATTTGCTGTCTCCTCGGGAGACATATGCTGTTGTACTTCCACAGAGGGACAGCTTGTTGGAAGCTGCAGGGAGCTCTCAGCATGGGAGGGAGGTGCGATTGCATGCTTTCTTCTTTTTGGCTTCTTAATTTTACTTAGACTCTCCCGTTCCCTTGCCTCGGGGTTAGAACTTGAAAGGCACAGATGTAGAAAGGAAGCCGTGCAATTTTTGCACATTGTCAAATATATTCTCTCTTGTTTTCTGGAAGAAAAAAAAGCCTGTTGACTTTCCGACATTTATTCTCAAATGAAATGTAGGCTAAAAGGCTCACAAGCAATTTAATGATGTAAAACTGAAGCTAGAGACGGGCACCATGCCTGTTCATGTCTGCTAGTACCACCTCAGTACTGACCTGCTTCTTCGCTGGTGGTCTTCCAGCTACAAAGACGACTTTACCGACTTCTTAACAACGCTGAAAGGCCACGTTACGGGCAAATGCTACGCAGTACAAAACCGCATAGGGTAACACAGTGTGTCACTGCGCAGGGGTGTCTAAATTAAGCATCCCCTTTAGGGTTCTTTCATCAGTCAATATAAATGTCTTCAAAACCACCCTCTACTGCTCTTAATGAAACCTAAGCCCATCTCCTTATGCTAGTGCGACTATTGGGACCAATACAAACTTCAGTCGTCCTTCCCAACCCTCTCCCTCATACTGCACAAAGATTAGATACTATTGTGAATTCCTTTAGTAGCATTTTAGATATAGCACACCCTAGTCTGGTATTATTACAATATTCGTATAGTAATATAAGTGATGGATCATGCTTGATACAGAAATACTGCTGCAGTTGCATCATAGATGAATTTAGGTAACAATTCACACTCCTGACAAGGCGACGAAGCACATAAGCAAACAGCACACTACCCCATGAGGGAGTTCTCACTTGGGAAAGTCTTGAAATTGCCTGTGTGGGAAGCATTTTGGTGTGAATGGTGCTCGTATCTTGTCTTAGGTTGCTGTATCTACGGACGTAATCGGAGGAGGAGGTGTTGATACTGCTGGTCTTTGTAGATCCACCTGTAAAAGAGACTTGTCCATAAACTATGTTATTGCTTGAAATCATGAACTTCACTTCCGACGCCCTTCTAAACAACTTCATCAATTTTTGGGGAATCTATATGAGCATCCCTACTCCAATTGGAGTAGGCAAGTGCAAGCCAAATCCATCACCACCCTAGTACTCGAAAGACCTTGCTAAAAATAAACAATTCATGTGCAAACAGGAAAGAAAATGGAGGAAAAACAGAACTCTAAGTCCCTCCGTGTAACATGCAGAACCCCATCACACCGGCCACTGCAGTTCAATACCAACAATATCAATGAAGGCACCAACTGAAGCAGAATGCTGTACAAGACTATCAATGTATTAAGCACCTAATGGGCCAACCTATTCCTCACTCCACAGATAGATAAGATAGATACATTGTTATTGTTTCAAGTTATTTAAAACCATCACAAGATAAAAAAGGACATTCGTCTTAAAAGCAATAAAAAGGCCCGAAAACATTATATAGCTTATTCTGTCCCTACATTTGGCATAATATAACAGTCATGATCAACCAGCCAATTGTACTGCAACTTCATGAACTCAATTATAAGCATGATCCACTAAAGTGCAGGGTGTAATGTTATACAACAAAGTGTTTAGGGCACAGTTCATGCCCAGGGGTGAATGGGGCTGGATACTGTGTTTAGTTAAATAAAAGTCAGAAGGGCTGACCTACAATGGGACGTGAAGATGAAAAAATTTAAGACATCTGGAGCCCTAACCGATTTAATGATGTCCTCAACGGTAACCTTCATGCAATTGATGAATCCAGAGAAATGAAGTAGGGATCAAAACTGAGCGCTTACCCTAGAGGTTTGTTAGGTTTCCGGTGCCAAGGAAGTCTTCTTTGGTGAGCAAAATTACTTGTATGCTTGAGATTTCAGTAGAAGACAAATTGGCAGTGAACAAATTGTTGTTAAAAAAGTGCATCATGCAATAAGAAATGACAGTCGACCATCCCACTCACAGACGCACCTTGGAGTCTTAAATGGGATTCAGTGGCAATGCCCTTCACCATTCTTTTTCTACCTTTCCAACCGACAACAGGTTAAACCAAAGGCACCATAGCACACCTAATGAATGTTACTTCTATCCTACATGCATTCCACACTGTCACTATAAATAATCTGATCCAATTCCAGGATAGATGCCACAGTTATAAGTCCCAAGTTCATGTACGTAGTCGTAGATGTACAAAAAATCAATCTTTATTCCTTTTCAAAACACAGCAGCCGATGCGTGTTTCGCCCAAACGGGCTTCCTCAAGACTCACTATTTAAAAAGAGTTGTTCTCACAACATCAACCAGTTCAAACCCACTTTATAGTTAATGGACATATACACGATGTCCTGTTTACTTCTCTCATAATGTCACTGTTGTTTCCTTGGTACTTAGTTTAATATGTAGTTGAATTTCCTTTTAATATCAAGGTTTTTTAGTATTCCATTAGTAGTGTATAGTCTCAGTTTACGGAACCTTGTTAAGTTCCATCTTAAACCTCTCACGAGTCCCACATGCGTGTGTATCCGGTCCTTCTGTCGCGTACATGATACTTAAGGTGGATGAGTATCTGGCACCTAGAAAGCACCCAAAATTAAGTAAAAGTGATTGACATATGCTTTAATCATACACCAACCCAGGAGACTTGATGATGTGCAGATCGTTCTAAAGCATATCCATCTTAGCTTGATATTTAAAAAACCGACAACAGGTTGTTCACATAGGCACCTGCCGTTCAGAGAAGATCCCTACCACCTGTCAGTTTCATACTGTCTTCCGCCACCTTAAAACTTTACATGGAGCCACTTGGTGCTCTACTCACAGATAACAGATTCACCAATATTCTGATGATACACAACCCTACTTGAAAGTCTCGTCTGTGTCAGATGACTGCCTCAAACACTGCATCCACATCATCCAGCCCCGGATTTTCAGCTAATACCCGAAGCTCAACCCAAGCAAGACAGAATTAATGTTGCTTGCCTAGAACAACAAACCAGATACAGGACAAACCTGACTTAATTACATGAACCTTGATGGCTTCGAACCCCAACTTTAATCAAATGTTAGGTTACTTTGGTTCACTTTAGACACCAACGTCACCCTCAAGGAACACATTGCCAAAAGGCACAAATGCCCTGTGACCAGTTCTCCCTTCTAAAGAAAGACAATGGGTACGGAAGGGCAAAACCATGCCACTTGTACATATTAATGTATTGACTGCTGCTGTCACTGCTTTGGCCTGTGCCTGATTTCGACCCATCTCATGAAAGCAAAGATTGTGGGTTAGGCTGACCATCACGGAGAGGGATCTGCTGTCCAGATCCCTGCATCTGAACAATCATAAGAAGGCTGAGAGCCAATCACATTTAGTTACTACGAATAGAACTTTAATGACACGAACCTGGGACTGTAGTGTGGTCTTTGTGCACACAACGGTTTAGAGTGATGTGATTGTGGTATTCCAAGCATATCATTCTGGGGGATAAAGGGCGAGTATGTTTAAATTACGAGTTAGTGGTGCAGTGCTAACAACAGTCGGCACCCGATACAAAACAGGCTAGAGATCACAGGAAAGATGACGTGTGGAGAATTTAATTGGTAAGCCTCTGGAAGTACTTTCTTCGTATCTGGGGTGCCAAATTCCTATCAAACATTGCCATTATCGAAAAGAAGGGTATTTTCAAAAAGGTGATAATGGTGGATTAGTGTTTTATATTATAAGCTACATATCACAAAACTACACACTGCTCATTATCCTTCAAAGCAAAGTCCCTGCTATAATTAGATTATCATTTTTGACTAGGAAAATCTTAGCATAATACCCTGGAGTTGGATTACAGAGCAATTAATCCTAAAAATAGAGATGTCTGAAATCCATCGTTAATCCAACAACAAGATATATCTGAGTGGTAAGAAACGGATTATCAAGCCGTGATTCTAGGATATTCCATAAGTAAAACATAAAATAAGATAACTGAGACCCAGAGAAAGACTTCATGTGTGGTTAGTAAGAAGTTCTGAAACTGAAAGTGAGTTTGTGACACTGATTGTTTTATCAGTTCTTTGGGATAAACTGATGCCTGTGGGAGATTACTAATGTCATGTTGTGTTTTTTGTAACAAATATACTATTCATCGAGTTTTCTCAAGTTGTGATGTGAGGTCGAGAATTCAAGTTAGATTTGTGGGTTACTGAGGGAAGTCCACCGGAGTGACTGTGGGGGGACACCAAGACATGAAGTCTGGACATTTCTATGTAGCGATGGCCTGTTGTAACATGAAGGCGCTGTCTCAATTAAAACTTGTGAAGCAAGTGTTAAGTAAGAGTCTCCGAGATGGGTTGATGTCATTGATTGCGTACATGGATAGCGTATCAAAAATTGGTAAGCAGCTTAAAGTACATTTAACCGTAGACAAGGGGTCTTTCTCCACAGCACATGGCAGTGCACCTTTTTTGGAGATTTCACTTAGAGAGAAATAAACATATTACTGACTGCTCAGACACATGTGTACCTAGCGATAAATCATAGAACAGTAGCAAAAGAGCATTGCAACGCCAGCTTTTTGAGTTGTTCATATGACCTCGAAGTGGCAAGATGACATACACGGGGATCAAGGGATAGCACAAGAGAAAGAGGGGTGCTGAGGAACAACCTGCTAAATAAGAAAGGTTTCTGCTTTACACATCACCGCTAAGGCCCCATTTGGGGCTTTAAATTCAGTTCTGAAGGCCACATCTACAGAGTTGGGTCCAGTTCGGTGCCCTGTATCCAGATTATTGTGCATTTCTGGGTTCTCCGCTGCACTATTGTTTCTTGAATGTAGTGAGGAAGTCAGTGGTGAAGATTGAAATGTGGTTGAATAGTCAATGGCAAGAAAACGTTTTATAAATATTCTATGGCATATTAAAATGGACTGAAGGGGGAATGGTGGGTGAACGGAGGGTAAAGCGGTGAGGAAGGTGACTAAAAGTTAGCTTGTAAGTTGTGTGTCTCCTCTCCCCTCTTCTACATCTCTGTACAATGTGCATCCATGTAAGGATGGGGATATAGGTGGAACCTGGAGTACCTCCATTCTAGTTACATTCCTACTGCAAGCCACTGCTACTATTGGTATGTCTCTATGCTGCCCTAACAAATAAGAACCTCCTTCAAAGTTCATGTTGGGTTATATGATAGTTGTAAATGATCTATACATCTCCAAAAACACTTCAAATCTTATTATTAAATGGCTGGATTTGTTTCCAGTGAAGCTTGCGAGTAGTCGTCTGCAAGATCTAGGGAACTGAGTTGAACAGCAAGGGGAACCCTTCAGAGGGTTTGCAGGAACCCACAGAATGAGAAGGAAAACTAAGTGAATTGTACTTGCAAGATCTGTGGAAGCCTCATGGCTTCTGCTCTCTTGCACATTAAAATAATACTCAGCTAGAAAGTCATTCATTTGCGAGGCCTGCTTTGGAGACCAAGAACTACTGTGCTTTGAACTTAAACATATAATCATTAGAACGATTGCTTGTTTGCTCAGAAAACGTAAACATCTCAGATTTGCAAGCCACACACCATTGTCTCCCCTGTGAACATCTAAACACATCTTTGTCTCCACTGCAAATGCAGCTGGAACAATGACTAACTGCACCACTACCATGGGTAGGAGCATTCTCCAGGCATGTGTTAATGAGAGAGTCTGTAGCCTTACACCATGCATCACTTTACCGATCTCTTTCTTGTAGCCTCATCCAATATGTCCTCCAAAGAGAGTCTTGACCTTTGATTAGAAAGGACACATTGCTTCAGCGAGACCCCTGACAATAACCTGCAAGGAGAGAACACTCTTAGCCAGAGTTCTTGAGATTACTAATATTTATCTGTGCACCAAACTCCCAGACCAATTGTCCACTCCTGCAGACATTTAGGCTGAGCATTAACCCGGTGTACTGAGTTGGGCAGTTTGCAGTTGCAGGCCAGGAGACACTATTTTAGTCCATAGTGAATCTTTGAAGAAACAAGCTCACGGTCAATCGTCTGTCTGATATTTGTATTGTCTCTTTCCGACCGTAATGTCGTGTTTAACCTCTGGGGATAGGTGCATTTGTGTCTGACATAATGAAACTAACCGATTACCTGTATTTTGATCTGAAACCTCAGCCCAGCGAGTGGAATGTTGATTCATTTATCACATAAGGTGCACCCAGGGCTTTAAGTGGGCCGGGTCCTACCGGTGCTGAGCACCAGCGGTTTTTAAAAGGGGGCCTCGAAACATGAAGTGTGCATTACCCTGAGAGTTCATAGAGTTTCTGCTAGATGATGACATGGACCCAATGCGCCATGAATTGTGATCTGAACTAGACGCTGATATGGATAAGACAGACAAGTGCCTGCCAATCAAATAAGGGATGGTGCTTTTCTGCTCGAGCACCAGGCATCTTGGCCAAAGGTCATTCCCTTGGGGTAAGTGGGGTCCCCATCACGAGGCATGTGTTACATCTGAGAGTACATCAGATTGCAGTCTGTGAGTGATTTCGTGTGCTCATGCTCTTGAATATTCCTCCCCGCTGTGCCTCTATGACTTATGTTAATCATTGACTTGATGCGATAGATTGATTTCTCACTGCTGACCTTTTTCAAGGCTGCGCGTACTGCCAGAGCTGTGCACAGCGAAATGTCAGCCATCACTTCAGGAAGAGCCCTGGATGGCAACATGCTGCTCCACAATCAGCTGAGTGCACTTGTTCCCTGCTCTTCTCTGATACTTGGGAGTCTGGCGCTCTCGTGCTGTTCCTTTTTCTAAAATGCCTGATAATTATGATTAACTGTTCTATGGAATCCCTCTGACTCTGTTCCCCACCCCAGTTTTCACATTTTTTGCCTAAGCTGTATTATATTTTTTAACATTCCGAAGCTCCTTTAATCCTATTGCCTATGCCAAAATCGACCAGTGTCTATTACGAATACCTGTCAACCGAGGTTACTCGAGTAATGGCACTTTTATTAAATATGGAGTACTAATATCAACAGTACTGTTGTCTGTCAGGGTTTTAATATCGCCTTATAGCCCGCCGTAGCGGGCTATACCAGTCATTAAAGGCCCGCTCCAGCGTTAAATGCCCGAGCCAAAGGCGAGGCTCTTTAACAAGGGAGTGGGACTTTAATGGCCGGTATAGCCCAGCTACAAAGGGCTATAAGGCTACTAGAGGGCAGAATGTTCTAACAAATAAAACAAAGGCCTCTCGGGGCCTGAGGGGGTTCAAATCCCCTTGGGCTCCGAGAGGCCTTTGTTCACAGCAAGAGCTGTGAACAAACACAATGTGGAAAGTTGCTTTGCGGGCATTTACCGACCCGTAGAGGCCTGGAGCACTTCATTGTATTCAATGGAGTGCTCCACATTCCAATGTGCTAATTGCGGTTCAGTCCCACTTTCATTTCAACAGTTGATCAAGAATGTTCATGTGTGAGTTTATCTTTAAATTGCTTTCAACGGGGCTCCTGCATTCCAGCAGAATCAATAATGCCTGCTTCCATCTCTGCCACGAGCTGCATGTGGGAAGAGGAAGCTTGTGTATTGGGCCTGTGTGCATGGATCCAAGGCTGAGCCAACATTCATGGGTCTCCTCATTGTCTTTTTAGGCCTGGTTTGTTATCATTTGGGGATTATGATAAATGCTGGTCTGTTCATAGGGTTGCTGATAAATGTTCTGGGTTAATTTTAATAACCACCCTTACTGTTAGTAGGTGTTTCTTTTACAGAAGGGGGGCACTTAGCCAGGAGGCTACTTAGTAGGAAATACCTACAATCTAGAGTTTAAGGGAGCTAAAGCAAGGAGGCCAGCCTTTACCATGTCCCATTATGTATTGCCCTTATTTTAAAGGAGCTCCTGGACTGGTACATTTTAATACTGGTACGACCACTGTTCTTTCCTCCTTTTTGTCAATAAAATGCTGAGTTCTTTACTAGGTTTGTCTTTTAAGTCACTGCGAATTGGTGAAGAGATGTTAGCATTGTTTTAGTTTTTAAGAGGGGTGACTGTGAATAGCATATAATGATGGGTTGGCTTCTTCACCAGGGAGTTTAGGTACAATTAGGGTGACTAGAATTTTAAAGCCAAAAACCGGGACATTTCACAAAAATAGAACAAGGACTACAATTTTACTTCAAGCGAGCACACAGAATGACAGCGCTTCTCAGCAGAGAATTACAGAATAGGCAGGAAGAACATACATAAAATGCAATTTTTAAATCCAGTAGCTTGCCTGTTAATGAAATTGCTTTCTTTAAACAACTGCTAACTATCCTCGCTTTGTAAAACATAAAAAAGCATCTCCTGCCGTTTTCAGTGGACCCTCTCTAAAAACCGGGACATGAGCTAAATTTCCTGAAATCTGCCAGGACAGCTGGTGAAAAACCGGAATTGTCTTGGCAAATCCGGGGCGCCTGGTCACCCTAGGTACAATGGATCTGTATGGTCAGGGAGCTGTCCATGTCCCTGTTACCTAAATTAACCTTCTACCTCACTACCCAACCAACATGCAAAGAATAACTTCACCCAAGACCACCGTTTGTAGTTGAATCGAAAGATCTCAGGCCGTATTTTATTTATTAAATTCAAATCAATTTTCATATTAAATATCAGTCAACACCACATCAAATATTTGCACAGTAACAACATTTCATATTTACATGATTGTTACAAGCGCAGGCTGACCCTCACAGAGCCTCTAATACATTGGAGTCCCCTAACCATAACTACTTTGTTCCTGTGCAACCAAGGAGAAAACACAGTACCTGTGTGAGATCATGACTGGCTCTGTGGCCCTTCCTTTCCACTCCCCCCCCCCCTCTGCCACAGGGAAAGAGCCTACATATGGGAGAACCCAAGTTTCCTTCATATGGGAGATCCCACCTTCCCATTCCTGGGAGCTCTAGTGCAGCGGGCCCATCTGCCCCTAAGATACCTACTTTGGGCACCCCCTGCACCCAACTGTTCTCTCCCCCATAGAGCCGGTGCAATCTCACGCCTCACTGCACCTTTGCGGGAGGTAACAGCAATTGCCCCGCACCCTGCAACTTTTTTACGAATTGCTGCCAGCACCCCTTTGAGATTCCTCTGCCAATGCTGTTTTATCAATTGTTTTGCTATAAAGGAATGCCGCAGTGGACCAGAGAAGTCTGAGCCAATTGTGCCCTCACCCGCCACAGGTCAGTATAGTTCACCTACTATCAACCACCTTCCTTGCCCCCACTGCAGAGTGTGTTGGGTGAGTCAGGCCAACCAATCTTGGAGAAACATTGCATTGCCCTCTGGACAAGTGCACACTATCCTGCAAGAAAAAACGGTCGCCCTTGATGCAACCATGGGGTACTGATATCTGCCTAGCGATGTTCAGTAGCTTAGCCACTTTCTTGTTCATACGTTTCCCCGACTTATTAATGGCCCTTACAATCCTACCACATCTCCACTGTCTTCTCGGGACAATGTGTGACCATGATATCGTGGCCTCAGTGAATCTCATTGTCAGCCAGCGTACCTCAGAGACTATCAATTGAAATATGTCCATGCAACCTAGGTTTGCAAGGTCATTGCCTCCCAAATAAATGATAACCATCTCCGGGGTGGAAGCCTCTGTGGCAATATTCTGTCCTGTGATGATCTCACCAAGCGCAGCTCTTCTTGACTGCAGAACGTTAGATGAAATCCCGCCTGTCCGGTGCCCGTTGCATTGTCACCAGCTGCGTACTGGACCTTTGCTCATTTCACATATGGATGCCCCAACACCGGTACTTCAGTAGTATGCCTTCCCCCTGCATCGACAGGAGAGTACCGGAAAAGGAAGAGCAGAGGATAACGCCACTTCATCACAACATGTTCAGTCTCACTAACCACTTATAGCAATTGGACTTCCAGCTCCCTATCTTTTGGACCGATTGCCCATCCAGGCCATGCCCGCTGCTTTGGTAGATGCACCGATCCCAAAGGAGTGAGGGCTGCACTCAACAGGTGCTAAACCCGTGTTTTGCCATGTAAACCTCCAAGTTCCTTAGCAGGCAATGCTCATTTCCTGGTGCCCTGTTAAGCACAACATTCTCTCCTCAACCTAACTGGTCAGCATTTGAGTAATAGTCACTGCAAGGGAGCCGTATGGCCTTCCAATATCCCTGATCTAAAGACCCCCTTGTTAATCTTTCTTGCTTCTTGCAACCAGTTCAACTACCTGTGACACCCACAGAGTGCCAAATGCAAAAACAACAGATAATGGACAGAATGCTGAATTAATCAAGCATTCACCCCCAGTCACAGATCTGGGTTAAATCCATCGTTTTTTTGCACGCCACGCCATTCCAGTTGAAACCCAGCCATGTGCAAATCAGTCTTGACCCTGTTCTCCATGGGAACAGCCCAGCCTGAACTACCAGGCCAGATCATCCCTGGACCAGAAATAAGCACCCTGGGACCGGTTTCGGGGTAAGATCATGGGTGGGATGATATAGCGCAGAAGGAGCAGCAGTGTTTGAACTTACATGTCCCAGGGACTCTAGAGCACATACTTTTATTTAAATCCCAACATAACCCCTTTCCTCTCCCCCCCTCCCCCGCTCATGGGTGGTTGACCACGGGGCTGACTGAAAGGGTACACTGGAGCAGCTTTCACCTTTTGCACCCTCATGTAATGCAACCATATATTAACCCCAATCTGGTCACATGCTAAAGTGGGTCTGGTAGCCTTTATCCTTCAAAACTCTTTTTCATAGTCCCTCCAAGCCATAGCCCCACATTCATCATGTGCACACAGTATTCAGTTCTGGTAGCAAGCTAGTTGCGTCCCTATTGTAGGGAATTACTCCTCCATGATTGCCTGAAAAAATGTGAAACTCTTGACCCAGTTCATCAATGTTTATTCCACTTTTTTCCTATATGGCTAATGTGTGTAATCCCTAGCATTAATGCATTCCTGTTTCAAAGACACGAAGCAGAGGTTCAAACAGCAGATACCTTTTTTATGCTTCCTACACCATCACAAAGTTCCAGTCAGCTGTAGAAAGTTCACATCACAGTTGATTGGGAATGTTCCAAGGTGAAAGGGGAAATGGGGAATGGACTGAACCAAAGGAGATAAGTAATTGCAACACACCTCCCTTCGAAGGGTGGAAAATAATTAACAACAATCCTGGTCAGGAACCCTAGGGAATCAGACACAGAAAATACAGCCTACGATGAGGGTTAGTGAAAGAACAAGAAATGGAAAAACCGCATGGCAATGTCACCAGAAGAAACTATCTGAGATAGCTAAAGTTGTGTTGAACTACTTAACAATACACCAAACCACCAAACCAAAGGAGGCAAGTACTTACAATAATTCCCTACACCACTTACTTTGTTCCCTCTCTGGAATATCCAAGATTAGCTCACATATCTCCTCATAACTTCCTTTCCAAATCTTTTCTTTCACTTCAACTGATACATGCCTGCTCAATTGATAATGCTCAGAATGCACATCCCCTAAACCGATGCTTTGTAGGGGTGCAACTGTACCTGTTTGTTTCAAGTACTTGTTGGGTGCCAGCACCCCAACTGCCACCTGCACGGCCTGAGCAACAGGGCCCGAGTCCAGTGCACCAGTTTCTGTTGGTATCTGGACTACCTGTCCAATCTACTGCTGACACCACACTAGCTACTGCGGGTGTACCAACCACTCCCACTTGCTTACCTTGGACATAGTGCTCACCTGTTCTGTCTGAGTGGGCCACTAGCCTCCTGGTACTTTCCACGTTGATGTCTCCCACGACTTCCGCTAAGTCGCCCCTTTAAGGGGGTAGATAAAATCCCTACCTTTGACAGCAATGGCAACACACTTGCTTAATTAGCCATTAGATTTGGCTGTCCTGTGCTTGTTCTTGGTGTCACCCTAATCACCATGCAGCTATTGGCACTTTGTACAATGCTATTAGTTGCTGCAGGCACTATCACCACTAGCAACTCATGTTGCGGCGCTACAGCACCTATGCCTGCCACTGGGAAAATGCCCAGGATAACCGTTAAGCCAGGAATACTTTCTCCACCCACCATCTGTCTCTGACCCCGCTTCTTTACTGTTGGGAATTCTGCTCTTGGGCCAACCATGGCCATCTAGGCCTCTCTGCCGGAACTGCTGCCTGCAGGGCCGGTGGGCAAAGAAGCGCCGACATTTCTTCCATTGCATCCATCCTGCGCATCAACAAATCCATATTAACTCCTCAGTGAAGGGGTTATTATCCCCTTTTGGACTTGCTGGGCATGTTCTCTAGGATCAACCTGCACCTGAGCAAGACAATCCCTAAGAACCAAAATGCAACCTTCCGGCTCTGCAAAAAGCAATCTTGCAATTCCCCAAAACAAACTGCTGGCAAATCTCAGCTGCACACTCCCCCATTTAATTGTCCAGTTAATACCAACACCTGGACATCTTTAAATGATTGTATTGTATCGTAATTGCATTTATATAGCACATACTGCCCCTGACGAAGCGTCAAAGTGCTTTTTCAATGAGTAGCACGCTACTCCGGAACCCATAAAGGATTAGTGGTGAATTAGTATAGTGATATATGAGAGTAATTTGAGTGGTGGATATATTAGTCAGTTATTTGGATTGAGAAGGATTGCGGGGGATAGAAGAGGGAAAAAGGTCTGCATTCATAAAGCGCTTGCTACTCCTGATGGGGTGTTGAAGCATTTTGTTCGGTGAGTAGCACACTACTCCGGAACCCATAAAGGATTAGTATAGTGAAATATGAAAATAATTTGGGAAGAGGACATGTTAGTCTGTTATTTGGATTGAAGAGGATAGTGGAGAGATAGAAGAAGGAAGGATTTAGAATTGTTTTGTGTGTGTTGTAAGGGACAGAAAACCTCACTGATTAAAGATATAAAGAATTTTAAGCCAAAGGGGATGAAAAAGGCCACAGGATTACCAATTCAGTTTTCCCATCCTTCAACAGCACAGACCATTCTGCTGAAACAGCTATACATTGTACAAAATCACTAAAACAAATAAAACACTGACAACAGAACTATGAACGTGATATTGTACTCTCTCCTCAGTCTTCGTGTTCCTTCACTGCGACTGACATACTCCTGTCTTGGAAGCACCTGACCTTTATCGCCACTGAGCCGTCCATGTAGAATACAGATGTTGCCAGTGTTGGTGACCCTTCCTGATATACAGTCACTGACGCAGCTCACGGAGCAGCGGACATAGCTTAACACCTACTCATTCATTACATGAATGCGGCCATGGCAGGAAAGTGGAGCGTAGTGTCACACTACTTATGGCACAAGGGTTGCCACAGAAATAAGTGGCAGAGAGACATTAGCACTTTTCATCTGCCTCTGAATGGTGTTACAGAAATGACAGTCTCACTGAGAACCTGGCATATGTTATCTGATGCTGAGTGAATGCCTCAACAGTAGTTCATTGTTGTGGTATCCTTCCACCCACTTATCTGTCACTGGATATTTGAGCTGTATGAAAAGTTTTAATTGCTAATAAGTTTGTCCCAAAATCAACAGCCCGTGTTTTGCCCAATGCACACAATCAATCAATCAGGAACATTTATAGAGCGCGCTACTCACCCGCGGGGGTCTCAAGGCGCTGGGAGGGGGGTGCCGCTACTGCTCGAAAAGCCAGGTCTTGAGGTGCCTCCTGAAGGAGAGATGGTCCTGGGTCAGTCGTAGTGGGTGGGGAGGGAGTTCCACGTCTTGGCCGCCAGGTAGGAGAAAGATCTTCCTCCGGTAGTGGTTCTGAAAATCCGTGGGACGGTGGCGAGGGCGAGGCTGGCGGAGCGGAGCTGGCGGGTAGGTGTGTAGAACGTGAGGCGGGTTTTGAGGTATTCGGGGCCCATGTCGTGGAGAGCCTTGTGTGCGTGGGTGAGGAGTCTGAAGGTGATCCTCTTGCTGACGGGGAGCCAGTGCAGGTCTCTCAGGTGTGCAGAGATGTGGCTCTGTCGGGGAATGTCCAGGATGAGTCGTGCAGATGCGTTCTGTATGCGCTGGAGTCTTTCCTGTAGTTTGGCGGTGGTCCCAGCGTAGAGGGCGTTCCCGTAGTCCAGTCGGCTGGTGACGAGGGCTTGGGTGACCGTCTTCCTGGTTCCAGTGGGGATCCATCGGAAGATCTTTTGGAGCATGCGGAGGGTGTTGAAGCAGGAAGATGTAACGGCGTTGACTTGCTTGGTCATCGTGAGGGAGGAGTCAAGGATGAACACCAGGTTGTGTGCATGGTCCGTGGGCTTGGGGGCGGTGCCCAGAGCAGGGGGCCACCAGGAGTCGTCCCAGGCAGAGGGGGATGGTCCGAGGATGAGGACTTCCGTCTTGTCTGAGTTCAGCTTCAGACGGCTGAGCTTCATCCATTCTGCGACGTCTTTCATTCCTTTCTGGAAGCTGGCTCTGGCGGTGGCGGGGTCGTTGGTGAGGGAGAGGATCAGTTGGGTGTCGTCGGCGTAGGAGATGATGTTGAAGTTGTGTTTGCGTGCGATGGCTGCGAGATGGCTCATGTAGACATTGAAGAGGGTAGGGCTGAGCGAGGATCCTTGGGGTACGCCGCAGATGATCCTGGTGGGCGCTGCGCGGAAGGGTGGGAGACGGACTCTCTGAGTTCTGTCGGAGAGGAAGGAGGTGAGCCCTTCCAGGGCCTTTCCTTGGATCCCGGCGTGGTGGAATCGGGTTGTCAGGGTGCGGTGGCAGACGGTGTCGAATGCGGCCGACAGGTCGAGGAGGATGAGGGCGGCCGTTTCACCGCTGTCCAGCAGGGTCTTGATGTCGTCGGTGGCTGCGATGAGGGCGGTCTCGGTGCTGTGGTTCGCCCGAAATCCGGACTGCGATGGGTCAAGGGAGTTGTTCGTCTCGAGGAAGGTGGTCAGCTGTTTGTTGACGGTTTTCTCGATGACTTTTGCTGGGAAGGGGAGGAGCGAGATGGGGCGGAAGTTCTTGAGGTCTGTGGGGTCCGCGGTGGGTTTGCATGTTCCCCACCAGGCTGCATTACACAGCCTGGTGAGGAACAATGCAATGACTCCCAGTTCCCATCTGAGCGCTAGACCACAGCGCTCAGACCAATAACAACGCTGCATTGCAGTGTTGTGATTGGTTTAGGGGAGCCTGGGTGCTTCCTGCTTCTTCCTGCTGCCATCGGAGACAGGAGGAAGGAAGCAGACTGGAGAGAGATGGCGGCTGGCTGGCCGGCAGGCCGGCTGGCCCATGTAAGTCCTACGCACCCCTGACTCCCCCTTCAGTCGCTACTGATGTCAGGCTGGATGACATGATTTCTGATTTGAATAGTGTAGATTTGCAATTTGTGGTATTTATTATAACTTCGTACCAGGGGTTTTGATGGACTATGCACTGAAATGGTGGTATAGAAATTCAGTGGTTTATTCAAGTTTAAACTATGTTTAATAGGTTCAGCCGGATGCCTTTACATTTTTACGGATAAAGAATATGTTGTGAATCATTTATAATACATATTTAGTCATCAGATATCTTTCTCTGCTATCAGATAAAGTTTGAACATTTGATTGAAAAAGCAGTGAAAAACAACTAAAATAAAGCTTTATTTCACAAACTGTGGTGCAGCTTCCATAACAGGTGGGAAAAGATGCAACGTCCCCACTCTCCTTTATAACAAATGATAACTTAAGACATCAAGAATCCAAAAAAGACAGAAATAAATGGATGCCAAATACATAAGGAGTCTTCACAAGGTGGGTGTTCATCATCAACATATAATCCATTAACAGCCACAACGTATGGCCCTATTGAAGGAATATTTAAGGGTTTGAATTGTGCCGATTAATAAAAGGCTGTGAAATATTTTACTAATACGGACAACAATACTGTGACAAATGACCCGCTTATGAACCGTGTCCATCCCATAACCAGTCTGTACAACTAAGATAAGGCTGTGAGAGCACCACAAAAACAATGAATAAGCAAAGTCCTGTTAATGTGCCTCCTTTCTCCCCACCCCCAAAATATATGGGACAGGCTGTCACAACTTAAATGAGCATTGGCAATGCCAATATGTCTCACATTTTCAAGAGTTAGAGCCATTGGCGTTGTAAATGACAATGTCTTTTACCCATGTGCTATGGAGTGGATCTATGTGGAGTGGAATTATGCTGGTTGGATTAGAATTGTTAGTTGTGAAATTGTGTGCTGTGGAATTGTGTGGTGTGGAGTTGATGTGTGTAGTTAAATTATGTGGCATGGTGTGCAGTGTAATTATGTGGATATTAATTATGTGTTTTTTAGTGTACTGGAATTGTGTGGAAGGGGGTTGTGTGCCATGGAGTGTAATTATGCGGAACGGTATTTTGTGTTGTTTAGGGGTATATTGTGTAGCTTAAATATGTAGTGTGTGTTTGGAGATTGGTTAATTAGAGTGCAGGGGGTGAATTGGACCAAATTGGAGTGGGGTGGATTTAATTGTTGTGGGCTAGATGGATTGGATTGAGTGGGGGGACTGAACTGGGATGGTGCAGATTGGATTGGGGTAGAGTGGAGTGGATTGGAGTAGGGTGGGGTGATTGGAATGCAGTGGAGTGGTGTGGATTGCAGTAAGTGGACTGCATGAAGTGGATTAGATTGGAATGAGGTGGGGTAGGTAGCGTGGACTGGGTTGGGATGAACTGTAGTGGAGTGGAGTAGATTAGATTTACAGTGGGGTGGATTGGGGTGGTTTGAATTGAGGCGGATTGGATTGGGGTGGGATTAAGAGGGGTGAGGTGAACTGGATTGAGGTGAATTAAAGTTGATTGGATTGGGGTGAGATGGATTGATTGGGATGAGGTAGATTAGATTGGATTGGGGTGGATTGGATTGAATTAAAGTGGGGTGGAGTGGGGCTGATTGGAGTGGGTGGACTGTTTTGAATTAGAGTGGAGCAGATTGGAGTAGGGCAGATTGTTTTGTGTTGGGGTGGATTGGAGTGGGGTGCGTGGGGAGGGAGTGGGGAGGATTGGTTTGGAGTGGGGTAGTTTGAATTGGAGTGGGAAGAGTTGGATTGGTGTGTGGTGGATTGGATTGGATTGCAGTAAATTGGATTGGGCTAGATTGCATTGGTGTGTGGTGGATTGAAGCAGGGTGGAGTGGAGTAGATTAGATTTACAGTGGGGTGGATTGGATTGGGGTGGTTTGGATTGATGTGGATTGGATCGGGGAGGGGTCAAGTGGTGTGAGGTGTCAAGCTTCATCATTTGAGCGTGCCCCTCATCGGGCCGGCACTGCAATGCCCGATGGGCACCCACAAGGGGCTCTTTGGTGGAGTTCTTTTTTTGACAAAGCTGTTAGGTGAGTGAGGGTGTGTGGGCTGTGGTAAGTGGTGTGGTGAAGTGATAGAAGTGATTTAAAATAGGTTCTGAGATGCTCTGTTTTATTAAACTTTATTGATGTGGCTCTCTAGCCTAAATAAAAACTGTGTATCTCCTATGGGATATAATGGTCCTATAGAGCTTGCGTACTATAAAAATGTAGTCAACATGTTTCTTTCCTCATCCAGCCCCTAAGGGGTCTCTTGGCAATTTATCAGGACCGAGAAGAATTATTTTTCTAATTATCTTACACTACTGCAAGGCTAGTCCTTCCAAGTGTACAGGTTGATAGAGTAACCAGCCGTGCTGTGGTTTACAAGGATTTTTTTCTCCTTTTAATTTTTGTGCGACCCAATAGGTATTGGGTCATGAGCTGACGAGAATGCTTTCAGAGCAAGTCGCTCACTCACGACTTGTGGTGGCGTGGTGAGAAGCACTTCACCTACCCTGACTCTGTCTCCTGTGAGACATATATCCTACTGGTGGTTGCCAGTAGTTAGTTATAGTTAGGATCATGTTTCCAGCATTTTTTTCACCTGCCTATCTCTTTGGCACAAGCTGACGAAACTTCACAAAAATTTTCGAAAAAGTGCCACTGTGATTCTTGTTGTGCATGGAACGTTTCAGGGCTATCCGTCAAGTGGGGCCCAAAAAAAAGGCCAGTCAAAGAACTTGCATTCCCATGGTAATTCCCATAGGAATATTCGATCAACTACAGCCTTAACAACTGAACAGGATTACACCGAATTCAGCAGGAAGGAGGCGGTTGGTCCAGAAAGTGACCTTTTTGTGAATTGGTGTAAATCCATTCAGTAGTTTTGGGGATATTATAGAAATTTTTAAAAATGTATATTTAGGAACACGAAGGCTCCGAGAATCCTCCTGCTCTTGTGCTGAGATCTGCTTGGCTGCCAATAATTCAACCAGGAAGTGTTGGCAGCCATCTTGGTACTAGGCTTCTGGCAAGTGCCACAAAAAAGGTTAAAAAAAATAGAAGAGGGCAGGATATGAATACACTGACCCCACCAGGGCAAAAAAATATTATTTTTTTTTGCTGAAAATATGCACGGGTTCATGAGCCGACGGTAAAAATAAAAACAAATGTGGTCACATGGGGGTGTGAGTGGGTGTTTGAGTGGTTTTGTGGATGAGGTCATCAGTTATGTCATTTGAGATGTAATCAGTGATATCATCAGTGATGCCAGTGACCATGTCATGAGTGATGTGATGTGATGTGTGAGGTCTTGAGCAGTGCATTGTGCAGGCATAATTTATAGTTAGCTCAGGTAAATATAACCATTAGTTTTTAATAGAATATATATATATATATATATATATATATATATAGAGAGAGAGAGAGAGAGAGAGAGAGAGAGAGAGAGAGAGAGAGAACCCTAATCAAAATAATATTCTCAAACAATGTAATTTTGTTGGCTTTCTGGAAACACAAAAATGTAATTTCATTAGCACTGTCCTTTTTACATCTGTGAATAAAAACAGTATAATGTAACAGGGATGCACTTGGCAGAAAAAGCCTACATACATGAACTTGTTGAAACAATAGTGGGAATCCTCTATTTTTAGCATCCCAGCTGTGTTTTAAAATATGGTTTCTAAAGTAATTTAGGAGTTTTTCTGTGCTCACACCATCATCATCTTTCCCACTAGAATCAATTCTGCAGCGTGGCATTATACATTAATCATTTGTTACTTAATTTCTAGCCAGGAAGCACTTTAATATTCAAAACATCCTGCCCTAGAAAGAGATACAAAATAGTTGAGAATATTATAGTTCTAGAGTCATCTCTTACCCTAAAAACACCAGAATGCAAAGGTGATTATGCTTGTATATTGAAAGACACCATTTCATAGCGATAGAATGATTACCTCCTTTCACTTCATTTAAATTACATTTAAATACACATTTTTATAAATGCCTGCTATAGCTAAAAGCCCTTTCCGTAGTCCATTACTTGAAGATATTAATGACACCAAAATGTGCACATCTTTATAGACTTTGCATAGCAACCAACAAGTGGAAAAACAGTTGTTAACTTATGCCAGGTGCCAGGAGGTTGACCCAGATACTTACTGGTAATCTTCATTACTCAGAGTCCCGTCTTCCTGTCACAGTCCAACAGCATGAGCAGCGTTCCCGAAGGACAGAAAGATATTGCTTAGCCCTATGAAAAAAACGGTTTCCCTAAGATGGCTGCTAAACACACGTAATGCAAAAAAGGAGGAATCAGGAGTGACCACATCCTGCTATAACATGTACAAGTTCAAAAACACAGAAACTGTCAATCACCTCAAATGATGAGAGGGAGGGTATCAGGACTGTGACAGGAAGGGCTGGACTTGGATTTATGAAGATCACCGGTAAGTCACTGTGTCACTACTTCCTCGTCTGTCTTCCTATCCCAAGCCACATAGCATGAACCAATGTCCAAGCTTGATGCAATTTATCAGAACGCCCTCAGATACATAACCAAAGGCGAGCCAGACATGAGAATTTGATGAAAAACCTGTAAAACTTTCATGAAAAAAAAAACATGAACATAAATGTACTGGTCTTGAGCAGCTGACAAAACGTAAGTACCAAATTCAGTGGATGTCTCCACCCAATCTAACTGCAGTCTATAATTAGATGTCAAGGTATAAGGCAAAGCCCAGGTGACTGCGCATCAGATGTCCTTTTGAGATGCTCCCTTAAAAATTGCCCATGAGGAAGACATACCTCTCATAGATCTTCCCTAAAAGAAAGAAGGCGGATTGAATTGGATGATTCATAAGTTACTGCAATTGATAGCTTAATTGATCTTGAGAGGGTGGAGCACGTAGGAAAGAAGACCCCTCCCCACAAGCCCATAGGTGATAAAGAGGGAGTCCACTTTCTTGAGTGGTTTTGTCGTTTTAAGATAGTCCTAAACAGCCCAATGAACATCAACAGTTTGGAATTGCTCTTCTTATGAGAAAGGGTTGGTGAACAAGACTGGCAGAACAATGTCTTCCTCACAATTAAACTTAGAAGGAAAATCGAGAAGGAAAATGGGGTAAGGCCTGAAGAGAACTCTATCTTGACATAGCTTAAGAAAGGCTGGAGAACCTAATAAAGCCCCAATCTCCCCAATTCTTCACCGTTATCATATGGGGATGAAATGAAACACCTTGGCTGAAATAAATATAAGGTCTGTTGCCTGCAGACATTTGAAAGACAGATATATTAAGTACTGCAGCACCAAGGGGGCATTTTAGGCTGAAACAGAGAAATTACCTATAGGCTGCTGAAAGAAGGGAGTACATGTCCCAGCGGAAGGATCAAACCTTGAGAATTAGGTTTATTATCCAATCGAGGTGATGTGATGGAAAGTAACTTTGAAGATTGAGTTTAAAATGCTACATATCAACTGACATTTTCTCCTAACTACAAAGTTTCTTTAACCCCTGTTTTTTTCTCGATTAATATTGTTTTTAAAAGTAAACAAAGATTTTATTACCATATCAAACAATTCCAATCCCCATTGTGCACAGACTGCAGCCAATGCGTGTGCTGGGGTTCGCCCCTGCTGATTGGATGCTACACAGTTGGGATGCAGCAAGAGCCACTGGTTGGTTGGGCAATAAACTATAGAGTCAGGAAGGCATGACTTGCTCACCAAAGCAGCAGAGACTCATCAATCAGAGGAAATCGTAATCTTTCCTGTTATGTACATTAACCATTAAGATTGCCATGTATGTCTTATAAAGCAAATTTGATACACGCCATGATTTTTTTCTTATTTCATACAAGCGATAGTTTGCGAAACACTGAATTGTCAGACTTCAGACCATTCATAATCTACATAAATTACAAGCAAACTTGATAAATCATCTAAGCACCATTGGTGCTTTATTCACATACCAGTGGTACAGTTAGATCTATTATTCACATACCAGTGGTACAGTTAGATCTATTATTCACATACTAGCGGTACAGTTAGGTGTATTATTCACATATCAGCTGTACAGTTGGATCTATTGTTCACATACTAGTGGCACAGTTGGATCTATTATTCACATACTAGTGGTACAGTTAGGTGTATTATTCACATACCAGCGGTACAGTTGGATCTATTATTCACATACTAGTGGTACAGTTAGGTGTATTATTCACATACCAGCTGTACAGTTGGATCTATTATTGACATACCAGCGGTACAGTTGGATCCATTATTCACATACTAGCGGTACAGTTAGGTGTATTATTCACATACCAGCTGTTCAGTTGGATCTATTATTCACATACCAGCTGTACATACCAGCGGTACAGTCGGATCTATTATTCACATACTAGCGGTACAGTTAGGTGTATTATTCACATACCAGCGGTACAGTTGGATCTATTATTCACATAGCAGCTGTACATACCAGCGGTACAGTCGGATCTATTATTCACATACTAGCGGTACAGTTAGGTGTATTATTCAAATACCAGCGATACAGTTGGATCTATTATTCACATACCAGCGGTACAGTCGGATCTATTATTCACATACTAGCGGTACAGTTAGGTGTATTATTCACATACCAGCTGTACAGTTGGATCTATTATTCACATAGCAGCTGTACATACCAGCGGTACAGTCGGATCTATTATTCACATACTAGCGGTACAGTTAGGTGTATTATTCACATACCAGCGGTACAGTTGGATCTATTATTCACATACCAGCGGTACAGTCGGATCTATTATTCACATACTAGCGGTACAGTTAGGTGTATTATTCACATACCAGCGGTACAGTTGGATCTATTATTCACATACCAGCGGTACAGTCGGATCTATTATTCACATACTAGCGGTACAGTTAGGTGTATTATTCACATACCAGCTGTACAGTTGGATCTATTATTCACATAGCAGCTGTACATACTAGTGGTACAGTTAGGTGTATTATTCACATACCAGCGGTACAGTTGGATCTATTATTCACATACTAGCGGTACAGTTGGATCTATTTTTGAAGCTACCACTAATTCATTGGAATTGCTTGCTGGTTCCACTCGTGAAATTGGTGCTGCTCACAAGTGCAGCATTTCAGTGTATTCGAGTAGCGCTAGCATTGTTGGTGGTTCATGCTTTGTACAACAGATGCAGTTGGTGTGGTTTCTACGCATAGGTGGTTGTGTATGAAAGTGCTCCAGTTAGGGTGGAGACCGATGCTGGCACCAAAGGTACTGTTGGTGCTGCTTGGTGTTACTACATGAGTCACTTTTGGTGTTTGGTGGTACGTGTGTAAGTTGGTGTATGCAGGCAGCACATATCCTGCATGTGGCGTTTCTAGGCATAGTTGATTACATTTACCCACAGGTGCTGTTGGTGGTGGTGCTGTTACCTCACACAGAGTAAGTAAGCTGTGTGTGCAAGCGCCACATATCCTGCAAGTGGTGTTTCAGGGCCTAGTTGATTAAATATAGCCACAGGTGCTGTTGCTGGTGGTGCTGTTGCCGCACACAAGGCTCGTGCTGTTCGCCGGTAGGTAGGTGCAGTTTCTTGAGCACATCAGCAGGAGTTTGTGCAGGTACCACAGACACGCGCAGTGCGATGTTTGGCGGCCTACATTAACACATTACTTTGGATGGGCTAAATAATTTGCAGTCGTGCTGCGGTAGATTAATCATCTCTAGAGTTTGGGATGGCTGAAAAACAGGACTGGAGAGATGGTGATAAATGGCGGGATGATTAGCTCGAGCGCGCCTTTTCCAGGTCGGAGCAGCGCCTGCTCTTGACAGCGCTGCTGTTAATTACGGGAAGTTCACGGCGCACATTTGTCTTCCATTTTGGCTGTTTCTCCTGCTTGGCTCACATCCTTCCCGCCGTAATCCGGAGGCGGCTCTGAACATCTGCTTGCTGACCCTACCCCAGGGGTCGAGGACAGTGTGTGTGTGTGTGTGGGGGGGGGGGGGTAGGGGCTCTGCCGCCTTGAACTGCTCGTGCAGCCTAGGTCCCACCTCCCACGGGTTCAAAGAGCCGGCCGACACTTGGGTGACTGCACTGTTTCCAAATCCAGTCACACATCATCACCCAAAGTGGCTCGTTCGAGCCCCACCCCAGCCCTCGCAGTTCAGGGCTCCTGGCGACGCGTGAAAAGGTCAAGCAGGCTGAACTCCAGAGAAGGATTAGCCCTCAGTGGATGGGCGCATTAATGAAAGTCGGGGAGGGGCGGGGGCTCAAAGACGGAAACTCGGGGTTTAGCTAATGATGTACGGATAATAAGCTACAGACCTTGTCAGCTCTCTGAATCCCCTTTCGCAGTCATACGTAGTAAGAGCCTCGTGGGACATCCGACTCTGCCCTTCTAGGCCTTTCAGGAGCACTGGACTTTGTAGTTTCCCCCCGCCTCCCAGTCACCTGTTACCCGGTCCACGCTGCAGTGCAACCTGATGGTGAACCCCTTGTCTCCGCGGTATTCTAGCAGGAGAACCCCTGTGCTTTCCCAGGGGTTAAGAGGGGAGATAGGAGAGGCAGCCCAGATGAAGGCCAGCCAGGGATGGGAAATGGTGAAGAAGGAGGGAAGGTGTAGCAGAGGCAATTGGAAGTAGAGTATTGTCACTTACTCTTTGCTACACAACCCCCTGAGTATGTAATATGGAGTTATGCACTATGAAGGTCTTTTTGTAAAAATGAGACATGCTCCCCCGGCACCTTGTAACCTAAACCTACCAGCGCACAATGCTGCCACATGCTGTCTCCTAGTATGAAAATACATCTGTTATCTCTCAGTGCGGCCCCATCTTCTCTAAGCCATACGCATTATGTGTCTGTCTCTATCTTCATGGGTAGTAAGAGTGTGCCATTCCTGGTGCAAACGTTTGCTTTTTGGTGGGTGCTTTTCCTGTATTTGTCGAGGGGCTTCCTGCTGCACCCAGTCCCGCTGTTCTGAATTTCACTATGCTGTGCTTTCTGGGTGCAACTGAACACACTTTGATTTTGTGCTATACGTTACACGATGCCTGACCAATCTCTTTGGCCATTATCATTCCTCCAGTTCCCACCAGGTAGTTGAACTTACATTTTCTTTGGGTGTCTTGAACACCTGCATTATTTCACCAGGCACACTAACTCTTTATGCTCACAACAAACAACGATGGGGCCAAGGGCGAGTGCCTTAACGTAGGGGCATGTCACCCATCAGATGCTGTGGTATACCATCCACCCCTCAAGGTCGACAAGAAGTAAAGGATGTTTGCACATTTATAACCCTGCAGAGCGCTTCCCTCACAGTCAGGGGAGTGGGCTAAGGTCGGCAGCAGAGGTAGGGAGCGGGAATCGGCCAAGAAGAAAAATGCAAAGCAGCACAGACATGTAGCAAAATCTATAGATTAGTCAAAGAACAAAGAGAAGATCTTGAGTTTACTCCAGAAACGCACCCGGTTCTGTACTTCGCATAAGAGCAATGACAGAGGGCTCCATGGGATGGGGGCGTGCACCAAGAACTTCTTTATGGAATTCTGGTACTGAGAGCCGGGCAGTCTGCTAGGTTTATCAATAGTAGACCCATTGTCATGGCACCGTTAGAGGTCATGTCTTTCTGTGGTTTTCTTTCATTTCTTCAGGAAATAGAGGTTGATAAACACATTTTTACTTACAATTCAGTTACTCTCTGTCTACTGTGTAAATGCTGTTGACCTCTCAAGGTTGTTATAATGGATAGGATCTGTAGTACTGCTTTGTTTTTTTTGTTCACCTGCTCCTCTGATGACTGAGACCCTCAGTCCTTACATCTTTAAGACAGATTTGACTAGATACAAATATCTTCCACTCAGCCTATACACTGTTCGATCACAAAGAATGTCCAAATACTTCTCCCCTGGCAGACAAGTTTGCTGTGGCCTCTTCCACAGTTGCTGAGGGAGGTTTCACTGTTCACACGATTATTTAGAAGTTAGCCTATTAAATGAGTCATATAGGGGGACCTGCTTCTGCTTGTGCATGGCTCACACTCAGGTTACCCAACTCCTTTCAGACTAACACCCCGAAGTGGCAGCAGTGAGGTGCTATGACCACAGGATGCCCACAAAATCTAGACTATACTTGGCTGGGTAGTCAATAGTCTACCATTATCTATACTGAGCATACTTTCTTGGCATAATTTCCTCTTCAGCTAGTTTATCATCTGAAAATGCTTCCAACATTCTGCTCTCTTGTCACACTCTTTTGAAACTTAGAAACTCTGAGGTTAGTTTTGCAAACCTCAGATGGTATTCTGTAGCTGATTTTGCTGATACAGGCTTGCTGTTATTTTACTTAGGGTTGGACGCTTATTCCAATTCAGGTTTGGCTTTTGTTAGGCCGAAAGTTGGCTGCTTTTGTCAACACAAGTTTGGTTCATATTGCCATCTTATGTTTGGATGTATGATGGAACCACGCAAGCCATTATATAATCATAATTGTTAAAGAAATCTATGTATAAATATAAACATGTGTGTGTATATGTATATATATATATATATATATATATATATATATATATATATATATATATATATATATATATATATACATATACACACACATGTTTATATTTATACATAGATTTCTTTAAAAATTATGATTATATAATGGCAATAAATTATGTTGAGCAAGGCGGAACCCACTGGAGGGTATGAATTTTTCAAGTGTAAACTACGTGTCCCAGAGACCACTCTTGTTGAACACGCCCATTTGGGGGCGGAACCTACTAAAGGACTGACAAATGGAGGGCTGTTTTCACTTGCATAATCTGCCTGCTAACATCGCTGAGCCCGTGACCAAGGAGCAGGAGCTCCGAAACACGTAGGGCATTGAAAACGAACGAGCACATTGATGTCCGGTTGAGGTGAATAAAGGATTGCTGTTAAAGATACGGAATCCGCCGGTTCTTTCAAGTGTCATCCTTGAAGGGGGAAACCTTGCTGGTGAATATATATATATATATATATATATATATATATATATATATATATATATATATATATATATATATATATATATATATATATATATATATATATATATATATATATATATATATATATATATATATATATATATATATATATATATATATATATATATATATATATATATATATATTCACCAGCAAGGTTTCCCCCTTCAAGGATGACACTTGAAAGAACCGGCGGATTCCGTATCTTTAACAGCAATCCTTTATTCACCTCAACCGGACATCAATGTGCTCGTTCGTTTTCAATGCCCTACGTGTTTCGGAGCTCCTGCTCCTTGGTCACGGGCTCAGCGATGTTAGCAGGCAGATTATGCAAGTGAAAACAGCCCTCCATTTGTCAGTCCTTTAGTAGGTTCCGCCCCCAAATGGGCGTGTTCAACAAGAGTGGTCTCTGGGACACGTAGTTTACACTTGAAAAATTCATACCCTCCAGTGGGTTCCGCCTTGCTCAACATAATTTATTGCCATTTAAAAGCTCTCCAGTGAGCTACAAGTACATGATTCCGGCGATTTAAAAACCAGTCCATATATGTCCATATATATGTGCGATCAAGTCCCCTGTGAGGGACGAAACGCGTCATGGCTACTGTGATCTGTTGCGAGCAAAAATAAAATAGCCAGCAGAACGAACTACTGTGGTCCGTGCTCTTTTTTTTGCGATGAGAAGTGAGCGAGATGAGAAGGAGTTTTCTGGATATATATATATTTATATTTTAAATATATAATTTAAAAAACATCAATATATATATATATACATACACATGCATACACCCTTGCCACCCCATAATCCATACCCACCCTAAAAATACCCTTACTACCCATAAACCCATACCTGCCCTAAACACTGAAAATAAACTTGCCAACCCAAAACCCATACCCACCTGAAACACCAGTTACCACTCAAAAGCCCATAGACACCCAAAACCCTAAATACCCCTTACCACCCAAAAAGCCATACTCACCATAAACCATGAATCCCAAAATCTTCCCTTGCCACCCATAACCCATACCTACCCTAAACTCTTAAAACCCCTAGCCACCCAAAAACCCATTCCCACGAAACCCTAAAAATAACCTTGCCACCCAAAAATCCATACCCACCTTGAACCCTAAAAATACCCTTGCCACCTAAAAACCCATACCCACTCTAAACCCACAAATTTTCCTTGCCACCCCAAAACCCATACCAACCCTAAAAAACCCTTAGCACCCAAAAACCCATATCCTCCCTAAACCGTAAAAATACCCTTGCCACCCAAAAACCCATACCCACCCTAAACCCTAAAATTAACCTTGCCACCCAAAATCCCAAACCTTCCCTAAACCATAAAATTCCACGCAAAACCCCAAATTAAAAAAATATCCTTACTACCCAAAAACCCAAACCCACCCTAAACCCTAAAAATTCACTTACCATACAATACCCCAAACCCTAAATTTTCCTACAGCCCAAAAACCCATATACTCTTATCCACCCTAAACCCTAAAACAACCTTTTCCTAATATCTATCTATCTATCTATCTATCTATCTATCTATCTATCTATCTATCTATCTATCTATCTATCTATCTATCTATCTATCTATCTATCTATCTATCTATCTATCTATCTATCTATCTATCTATCTATCTATCTATCTATCTATCAAAAAACATACAACACTTAAAGCTTACCGTTTCAATATTTTACAACAAATATGCCTTTACTATTGATGCCTTTACATCGAAATTCGTTGTAATGTCATCGTTGTCAAATCTAAGCCTGGGCGGAGTTCGCGGAACTCTGCGAAGTGCAAAAAAAACCTCTGCCACGCTACGTGGGTCTCTGCAAGCGGCAGGATGAGTTAGATAAATGCTGTTTGCGGTGCTTTTCAGCGCCGGATGTTTGTCCACACTGTGCAATCATCGCAAACGGCACCATGCACAGCGCAAGTGGGCGCTGCTTCCTTTCTGCCACTCGAGTAGACTTTTTAGTCGAGCGGCAGTTTTCTCAACGCGAATGGGCGGTTTCTCAATGTGAGCGGTCGCAGGCGTACGCAACCACTGGCAATGAGAAATCTGACCACCCGTGTTGAGAAATCTCGCTGGAAGGTTGATTTTCTACACTCACGCTCGCCAACTTGATGTTGACGATCGCGAATCAGGAAAAATCTCGCCGGGAGGTGGATTTTCCTCGATTGCACTCGCCAACTTGCCGTTGACGAGTGCAAGCAAGGGAAAAAACACAGAGCAGAGATTTTCAGAACTCCGCGAGCTCCGCTTAACGTGGAGTGCAGAAAACGCAAACTCCGTGAGCAGAATGTAGTTCACTGCCCAGACTTAGTAAAATCTTGTGTGGTAAATACATAGTGGTAGGGTTACCTGCGTGGTAAAGGCATGGGGGTTCTGGCTCTGTGGTAAAGGTTGTTTCCCCTTAGGTTTGGACATTTTTGTCAAGTTTTGTTCACTTTCTCTTACTGAGAGTTGGTTAGCTCTTATACTTAAGCAATCAGCCCTCCCTGCTGAATGTATTTTTTGCCAGTTCTTCCGACTACCTTTTTACAAGTTCATCTGACTGTGACTTGTAAAGTTCTTCTCACAATTCACCCACTATTGCTTCTCAGGATTTGTGATGTTCAGATGTTCTCACATCCGCTGGATTAGGACTGCCCTGTAGGTGATGGAAGCTTGGCCCACTCAGCTGAAAGTGTGCTGCATAGTATTGTATTGTTTGGCCAAGCCTTCTGGCTTTGTATTAGCCACTTATGTTGCCTAATGACGTTTGTCTGACTGTGGTTTAAGTACAGATACGCTGTTCACTTATGAGAGTAATGTCTGGCTTCTTATCTCGCTGCAAAAGGCAGTTATATTGACTGTTGTTCAATGGAAATCTCTGATGGCTAAATCTTGACCAGTTCTGCTGCTGAGCGCTGGTTGTCCAATTATTGTGCATTTTTTTTGTTGTCATTGTGCTTTGCTTCCTGATGTTTTACCAGTTCTGAACTTTGATGCTGCTCCATGAGAATTGGCAAGTTACACTAACCCACGTTCTTCCAGGCCTGCTGGCTGGGATTTTCTTGTAGCTTAAATGTTTGTTTTTCAAGATTGCTTTCTTCTGAGTTTTAAATTGAATCAACATGGTAGATAGCCCTCAGCACAATGAAAAGAAATTAACCACAACAATGAAAACATAATCACGCAGAGTGATAAAATATGTATAATTCTAATTTAGACATCACAATAAAAAAACAAAGAAACTTCATAGCAACAGGAGTAACCTGAGGGATGCATCCATTCTTGAATCACAGACAAAAAGGGTTGCTGTTGACTGCAGTCATGCTGCCGTCACATCGCTCAGTGGCAGTGCTTCCTGTCAGAAAATACTTTGGTATTTGAACCAGGGTATTTGCAGCTTTAACTTCTGTTCCATCCTGGGTACTGTACTACCCCCTGCCACTTCTTTTTGATAATATAGTTGGGTCATTTTCTGGTTTTGTGGACTCCAGGTCGCCAACGTTTTACAAAACACTGGATTGTCTACACCTCATCGAACACGATTGGTCAATACAGATGGTACCCACATGAGAATACCACACTAAAGTTGGAGTAGTACTATGTAGATTATGAGCTATAGTAAGACAGTCGTCTGATCTCGCTGATTGATTTGACCAATATAATGCCATCTTTTTTTGAGAGAGTGCAGGTGCAGTACAGAGCTCAATTTCTACACAGTACAATGTCCTAATAAACTAAAATGTTGTAGTGCAGCAGTGAAATCTATCTGCTATGCTGCCAGTCGTTGATATCAAATGACACAGCACACAGTACTCCAGAAAAGAGCAGTAAAATTATAAAATTTTGTTTTACGTTCGGAAAGAATAGCAGAGATTACACCCATGAACATCGAGTTGTCAAAATTTCAGGCATAGTGGAACTGACATCATATCTCTTTGACCATTGGTAGCATCAAAGAAATGGGACACTTTTCCTAAATTAATCCCCCCATAACCTCCTATTTGCTTCTGAGAGGCTGGAGGAGTAAAAAGAGAGGGATTTAAATCAATCAATCATTCAATCAAACTTGATTTGTAGAGTGCAGCTAATCGCCCGTGAGGGTATCCAGGTGCTGTAATTCTGCGGCAATCAGTTGAAGACCCAGGTCTTGAGTCCCTTTCTGAATTCCTTGAGGGAGGATGCTGTTCGGAGGTGAAAGGGAAGGCTGTTCCAGATTTTGACACCGAGATAGGAGAAGGAGTGGCCTCCACTGTAGCTTCAGCAGATGCGTGAGGGAGTTTGAGTGAGAGCAAAGGATATGGAGCGTAGGTGTATGGCTGGTTGGTGGAAGTTCAGGCAAAGGTTGATGTATGCTGTTCCTTGGTCATCGAGTGCCTTGTAGGCGTGCGTCAGCATCTTGAATTGCCACCGTTCCTTGAAGGGTAGCCAGTGGAGGTTCCTGAGATGGAGGGGTATTGTGGGTCCGCTTGGGGAGGTTGAGGATGAGTCTGGCGGCTCAGCTCTGAATCATGTGGAATCATGTGGCTCCTTATGAGCTGGGTGGTGATTCCTGCATAGGCCTGGGGCGGTGAATTCCACTCCATTCGTGGGGCGTTCTGCACACAGCGCGGAGCAGAGTTTTTTCCTCCCTTGAGCTCGCCCACATTAAGTTGCAGAGCAAGGAAAATACAACACTAGATCACCTCCCAGTGAGATTTCTCTACGCGGGAGGTCACGGCTGGTCGTGACCGCTTGCAGTGAGAAATCATCCATTCGCATTGAGGAAGCTGCTGCTCGAGTAGAAAGTCTACTCGAGTGGCAGAAAGAAGTAGTGCCCTCTTGCGCTGCGCATGGTGCCGTTCGCACTGATTTTCCAGTGCAGGACAAACACCCAACGTTAAAAATCAGCGAGCACAGCACGGCCTAACGCACTCTGCCCCTTGCGGAATTCCGTGTAGTGCTGCAGAGTTTTTGTGTCACTTTGTGGAGTTCCGCGTAATGAACTCTGCCCGGGCCTATTTTTGCATAGAGTGCATTGCTGTAGTCTAGTCATCTAGTGACTAGGGCTTTGGTGATGGTTTTTCTGGTGTCTATAGGGAGCCATCTGTAGATCTATTGGAGCATGTGGAGGGTCTGGAAGCAGGCAAAAGAGACTGCGTCAATCTGGTGTTTCATGGTGAGTTTGCTGTCCAGTAGGATGTCATGGTTGCGGGCGTTGTCTGTCAGTGTGGTCCAAGTTGGGTGGCTGCCAGGTGTCACTCCATGGGGAGGTGTTGTTTCCAAAGATCAGCACCTCAGTCTTGTCTGTGTTAAGCTTCAGGCAGGTGGTCTTCATCCAGTCAGCAACACTCGTCATGCAGTTGTGGAAGTTGGTACTGGTGGTGGCGGGGGTCTTCTGAGAGCGATAGGAGAACCTCGGTGTCCTCTACATAGGGGATGATGTTAAGGCTGTGGTTTCTGACAATATTAGCCTACGCATCATGTAGGTGTTAAACAGGATGGGGCTGAGGAATGAATCTTGCAGGATGCCACAGATGTTGCTCTTGTGTTCGGATGTGAAGGGAGGTAGACAGATTCTCTGTGTTTGTCGTGTAAGAACAGAGGTTATCCAGTTGAGGGCATCTCCCTGAATCCCGATGTGACGGAGTCTCTTGATGAGGGTGTGGTAGGATACTGTGTCGAAAGTTGTTGAGAGGTCGAGCAGTATCAAGGCTGCTGTGTCTCCTCGGTCGAGGAGGGTTCTGATGTTGTTGGTGGCAGTGATCAGGGTGGTCTCAGTGCTGTGGTTTGCGCAGAAGCTAGTCTAGGCGGTGTCCAGCAGAGAGATGGGGCAGTAGTTCTCGTTAAATTGGGCTATTAACGGCCTTGTTGACGCTGCCACTGACCCCATGTGCACTGAGGTAAGGGATAGCAAGGACAATGTCAAAGGTACCAAAAGGCAAGCTCAGGAGCAGCGGTAGCCCAATGGCTACCACAAATTGACATTCTTTATTTGTATCCAGTTAGATTTTCTAAATACAAAAGATGATTTATTTAAATGACCACACATGTACTGTTTGTGATTTAGTCCACTCACTGCCCAATTGTTATGGCTTTTACTTTGCATATGTACTTGTTGGAAAATTAACCACACCTCTCTTGCAATTGTATGGAGTGGGACGGGTATTGGTAATGGGCTAATCAAATTATAATGATCTCCAGGATTATTGTAGTGAATGTGTACACTTGTATACCTATGAGTAAATCCGGTTACCCATTTATAAAACATTTCTAGGGGATCCTCTTGAAACTTGCACGTTCTTGGGCATTTATTCAACTAATATATAAACAATGCCTGTTGATTTCCATTCTATCTTGGAACCGCGTATTGGTATGTTGAATAGGGTATGTTCATTTTAGTTGGCGTTTGTAATCGACCAATAGAATTTCATTTGTCTTCTCCAGTAAACATACGCAGTCCAACGCCTGAGGTAATCTACACACCACAACTAGTTTTCGTGTGAGCTATTTCAAGCTCGTCTCCTGGAATATCCACCTGTTTGGTGCACTATGCTGCTACTTGCGTGTGCCGCCCTATGCTCAAGCTTACACTCGTGATGTACATTATATTACAATGTAAGGCTTGTGTTAGGTAAGGAGGAGTCTTACTGAAAGGGACAGTTGGAGCATTGGGGGCCAAATAGGGGAAAGGCTAGGGTTGATTTAGGATTCTAATAGTAATATTTTCAAAGCTGTAAAATAGTGAGCAACTGGGGGGCAAGGTAAGAAACACTAGTCTGCCCCGAAATAAATACGCTTCAACTTTCCTATTGGTTTCTGAACACGTGCGTGGAGAACAATGACATTTGAGAATAAAAAGAGATTCATTCCAAAGGCAAGAATCTGTCAGGAAAGTCATGTCTCTAAAAATAAGACAATCCTCTGAATACACCATCATTCTGACAGAGACAAAAGAGGGACTAGGGCAGGAAACGCGCAATGGGAAGGACAGTAGAGAAAGCTGCACAAGACAATGTGTGGAGCGGAGCCAGCTTCCTGGCGCTCATTGTTCTGCAGGACACCTGGCTGTTCCAGCTGCCTCCTCTTCATGCCAGGCAGGGTGTGGAGAGCCTGCGTAGAGTCCTCCATTGCTGCACGGAATAGAGATCTGGGCCCTGACGCAGCTCGTCAGCCTAGCAGCAGGACACAGCCAGGGACAATGGCACGAGCGCAAGAATAAATTGTCCCAGGACACAAGCAGTTGTGGTATCAGAATTCAGTACAACATATCACAAACATTTCAGAGTTATAATGAGGTATTAGCAGAGCCATGTTCTGCGGCCATCTGGACTATCTGATCACCTCTTACCATGTCACCTGTGAGTTATGTAAGGTAGAATCCACCACATTGTTTAACGTATCGCACTTCAAAATGGGGGTGCCCAGTCCGCAGGCAACCATGGAGCACCAACCCGTGGCACAGAGGCCCACAAGATCCGTTCTCTATGCGACCCTTTTTGGAGATGAACCTGAGCAAGCAGGCCGGCACTTAATTTTATGCTCTGTCTGATCTCTCGCAATGCAGAGGGCTGTGGTTGGAGCACCATGTATACTTTGTGACCAGCCACGTGAGTGCCCCTCGCCAAACCACAACTGGGATAAAATAAAATCTGAATCATGGTATGCCACTTGTGATCAGTTTCAACCATGAACCTACCCTATACCACCCTATGCGTGAAAACTAAACTAGACAGAGAATTGCCTCAATGAAGGGGACCCAAGATGAGGCTCACTATGAGGGTAAATTAGAACAACTTGATTAGTTCCAGACACAAATCAGCCTTATCTTGAACATATGTCCCATTCGAAGCCCTAAACAATAGGAAGTGTGTGTGGGAAACAGCAGGCTGCCTGCCGGATTGGAACCCAACATGGAGAGAGGATGTAGGGCCGAGGAGCCTGAATGGCAGGGCTGTGGCTGGAAGGTCAGGCTTCAGGAGGCCGAAAATGGCCTGCCCTGAAAGTGACACCCCACAAGGATCAAACCCCGGTAAATGCTCAACCCAAAGGGGGCTTCTGACACCGCCATTTCCTGCCACCGAGTGCATGGTCCTCCATGCTGGATGGTTGTCTTCCCAGAGGCAGCTCACCGTGGTTTTTAGACAACTGTCACTCGATGTAGTGCATCCGAGCTACAATGTAACTTTCATTTGAGGGTCAGTGCACTTTGGTTAAGGGGCAGCTCTCCGCTTGGGTAGAACGCAATTCAGCTATGAAACAGCTCTTAGCAGGACCAGAGAGTAATCTGGCTGTGACATAGCTCTCGGAGGATGTAGTGTGCACTCCAGAAGTAAAGACAACTCTTAGTTGAAGTAGAGTGTGAGATGGTATGTAGAATGTACTGCAGCTATGCAGTTATGCTCCCAGCTGAGGTAGATGGCACTCCAACTATGAGGCTGCTCTTGGGCAAACTAGAGTGCACTCTGGCTATGCATAGATCGAAGGAATACAGTGGGCTCCTGCTATGGTACGGTTCTTAGGAACACACTCTACCAAAGCTATAAAGCGTCACTCAGCAGGGGTGTAGTCATGAGACAGTTTCCCTCAGCAGAGGGAGTGTACACTCTGGCCAAGAGAAGGTTCCTCAGCAGAGTGTGTGCCTGGCTATGAGATAACTCACACTGAAGGTAGCAAAGCTTTCAACATGCTAGAGTCGTACAATTAACTCCATTATCTCCGTGTTGATCATCAGTCAGGGTTTAGGCCTCTGAGGGAATTACCTCCACCCCAGTTTACCTGGCACAAGAGCTCCTGCCCACCTTGGATGCAGACAAGAAAACAGTCACTCAGCAGCATGAAACACCTTTAAATATGAAATGTTGAAAAAACATCCTCTGTGCCCCGGGGTACCTTGTGTAATACGGCCTCAGGAGGATTTTAACTTCAGCTAATCACACCTTCATACAAGAATTACCGAACATCATGGTAATCCTAAACATACTCAGATTCTGAAATATGATCAAAAAGTGGGAGAGTTGTGGAAGCAAGAAGACCCCCAGCTCGAGACTACTGGCATACATAAAGGATCGATTGAGTGTTGAGTTGAGACTAGAAGACAATAAGACCTAACAACGGGACAGGTGGAAGACAGACTATAGGTCCCAGACAAAAGGCAATAGGCACAAGACAAGAACTTACTAAGACAGGGCCAGTGCCAGAAAGACCTGGATGAGTATGGAAAGGGCTACGACTACAGGAGAACCTGAAGGCATTAAATATAGAGAAAAGAGCCTCATACATAGGATCAAATTACACAAACACAGTGTGACCTGTGTGAGTGGGAAGATTTGCACTGGGGGCCATAGGCAAGGGATATGTGAATGGGCAGAAAGTTATCTGGGATATCAGTTAGGTGAGTGAGAAGGCATAGACATGAGTAATACTGGAACATAGCCATCAGAAGCAACCAGAGAGGGACAATGTGACTCAAAATAGATGTGCGTAAACAGGCAGCTGAGTCGCAAGTGATCCAAGGGCCCTAATGCATGGAAGGAACATGGGCAGCCATACCTCCCAGCTGCATCGTAAAAGCCATAACAGGGGTGCAGTGATGTCCTCTGGTGCCTGGGCCTCTGTACCATTGCACCTCTGCAGTAACGATGGCTACTCCCCAGGAAATGAAGTGTTCGAAAACAGAGCAGATAGGAAAACATAGGCACAGGACAGTAAATAGCAAATCAAGAAAACACAGACACCAAGTACAAGATGACAAAGACAAGGAGAAAAAGAGAAGTGGATTGGATATAAGCTAACGTGAAACACGCACGAAGGACAAAGACCCACCATGAGACAACTTAAGTGCACCGGCGGTGTGCTCCAGTGCCAAACAAAGCCTCCCAAAGGACATGTTAAGCTTTCCTGTGGATGGGATACATGGTGCTGTCTTACCATGAGAGACACCCCCTTGGCAGGGAGACATGTCCTCTTCTATTAAAAGAGACGCCTGTTTCAGAGAGACAGTGTCATATATGAATAATGTCTCCAGCTATACATAATATGGCTGTTGCAAGTCACTGATGAGGTCTATGGCCATAGAGAGGCACAAGGCAGCAGAGGGGGGACCTTTATAAGGACTGGGAACTCTGAGGTGACTTAGATGTACAGGTGGAGTATATTATCCCATATAATATGTGGAATCCAGATAGCCAAATCAGGTGCATAAGTCAACAGCTGCTGTTGAGTCTACTCCAAGCTTAAAGTTCTCCTGACACTTGTCATTGTCACCTTTTCAGAGCTCACAAGATGTAGTCACAGAGCCTTTGCGTTCCCCACCTTTGTCCTGCGGAGGTCCTAGCTATTGTTGTGGAGTCGTAGTGGGCACCGACAGGCATGGGGAGGGCCTTGAGAATAACCGATTCATGACTACTCCCTCCAAACAGCTAAGAATTATGCGCGGCTTGCCCATTTCCCACCGGTGATTGGCAGGCCTGCACGCTGTGTCCCGTATGTCGCAGGGGTAGCAATGGAGGCCGGGTGTGGGGACGCAGGCGGCAGTGGTGAAACTGTAAGTGCCACCAGACAGTCCTTGACAGGTCTCATTCGTACGCGCATGAGGTCAATCATAGTGAAGGTGGAGAGCCCAAAATGCACTCTTGGTAAAGACATAATTTTCTTGATGCAGGTACATTCATACAATTATTACACTCTCTCTGTTCCTGAACAGTGGTAGCTACCAAAGTGTTTAGGAACCCGGAAAGCATTAATGCTAGTGTTGAATACAAGCCCCAGCTAGGCCCGCAAGAGACAAAGGTTCGCTCTTCTGTAACGCAATCTACAAGGAAGTTGGCACGGAAACTGCAAAGTACAAGACAACGTTTATTAACCCTTAAGGGTGGTCCTACAGTCCACACAACACTCTTCAGTATTGCAAGGAGTAGCACAAAGAACTTACATACACAGTCCCCTTATATACACAACAGAGGGGCTCATGGGTGGGTGGATAGCACATGAAGTCAAAGAACATTACCATTTAGGGTCATTCTCGATTCTAAATCAATACATGGGCGGAGCTAACACACTCCGTGAGCCCGCGAAAACACATGGTCAAGCAGAACTAATTATAACAGACGTGGTCAGTTCTGGGCATGCGCCAAATGGACAAGAGGACTATTTATAAACTGTTGCTAGGCAGATTACAAGAGCAACTAACACAGAGGTCGGACTCTCCTCATGGCGAACACGTGGCAGCACGTCAATACAAAATGGAGTCCAGACTTCGGCCAACATACTGAAGAGGACACGATAAAGGGAAACATTAATGTTTTCAGTGAATGCTTAATCACGATCTGCCTTAATTTACAACAGACGACCCTTTCAGCATTTACTGAAGACATCCGGCTTCCAGGAATAATCATCGTATATATCAATTATCATCATTCCTTTAACCTCTTTAGCTAGACCCTTCTGGCGAGCAACTTCGGCAATAGCTTTCTTGTCTGGAATGCAGAATGAAATGCATACAGAACAGCATAATGGTCCACATTGAATACACATACAGAGAAAAAACAGAATTGCTATGATAATACAGAGGCCAGTTAGAACCTTCCAACCCCAGGCAGTAACCAACGCCCAAAACCATCCAGAAAAGGACCATGTGCCGTTTTCCGTGTGGATTTCGGCGGCTACTTTATGCAACTTATTGATGGCGCTATAAACGGATGGCGTATGATCAGGGATAAACACACAACAGCTACTTCCTATAATTTTACAAGCTCCTCCTCGATCAGCTAACATCACATCTAATACCATACGATTCTGCAATGCAACTATTCTGGTGATTTGTAGTTCTTCCGTAAGATTCCCAAGAGCAGCAGCGGTCTGATTAGTCACAGCTTCCACCACTCTCGTTAATCTTCGGATCTTTCTACTATTCAAAGCAGCTCCGACAAAGAAGAACAGTCCCAAGTTGAAATCAATATACTGTTGCAAGCTAGTGTCCGTCTGATCTACTTCATTAATTGATAAAGTACGTTTATATCTGTTTACAGTCACATTATTCAGCAATTTCAGATCTTTGTGATACGATGCAGGTGCTAGGAATACAGGGGGTAATAGGAATGATACATAGCATACCCCAGACCACCCAGCTGGCAAACGGTAATAACCTTTATTTCCACACACAAAATAGGTATTATGGGATGCTAGGAAGGTGCTGTTGTTTAGCCCGTCAATATTTAATACCTTTATACAATCACTGACACCAACAGGAATAAAACCCACACTCTGGACACATAGGTCCGCTTGGGCTTGTGCCACTTGGATTACAAACTTATCCTTCCCCATAGTGTCTCTAGTGTTTGTGAAGATATAGGGAATGGATTCATTGTCCGGTCGGTACTCTTCCCATTCCCAAATTGTTCCATTCGCTTGTGGGTATCCACTTCTGTCCTGATGACATTCTTTATTAAGTCTGAACAGCAATCGTCCCACTGTTGGTTTCCGGGTTGCAAACAGCAAAGTGTACCATGCTCTACAAGAGCCATTGTGAGAGAAAGGAAGTGGTATGAATGGCGTACCTCCTTTCTTCTGATGAGCTGGCATCATCCCACATATCCAACAGTTCGTAGCGTTCGTAGCAACGTGGGTATGATGCAGCATCTGGATAAAAGTGTTGTTCAAATAGGACTGTCGATGCTTCAACTCCTGATATGGCAATGTGTAAAAGTAGTGCTCCGCAGGCACTGGAGTCGTCAACACAAGTGTCTCTCGGGCTGGAGTGGCCTCCTCCACAAACCATGTTGTTATGCCAACAATAGCTATTGTTAGCATGAACCCCAACGCACAAAGTATTTTCTTCTTCTCCATGTCAAAGGAAACAATACCCTAATAACTTCCTGAAACTAAAAGTCTGTCAGAACTCTTCCCCTTGGGCAGCGGTTGATTTCTTCACCAACGGGCCAAGACGGGTGTCGCTACACTAATGCAGGGCTGATCCCCCCCCCTTGCCACAGCGGCTCTCCGTTTCACTAACCCAAGGGCCGTTCTGACAGTATGTCCCGGTACTAAAGATCTCACTTCCTTGGTCGCAGATGATATCGTCTTCCTCCAGAAGTCGTGTGGTCCGAAAAGAGCTCCTCAGTTTCGTTTGGCTTTGCAGCACGGCCTGTCTCTGCTGCCAGGACTTCTCGTTGATCGGTCAGCACGGCAGTCTCCACCAATCCGGGCGGCACCTTCCGACAGTGCAGGGAATGGATCCAGTTCTTCTTGTTCGAGACTCGTACTGCCGTCCTCGTCGCAAGAAGAACTTGCTCAGGTCCGGTCCATCGGGGCTCCAGACTATTCGACCTGTCGAAGACCTTGATCATCACCTGGTCTCCGGGCCGCAGACCATGTCCTTCGCCAGTAGACCGATCAGGGAGCGCCTCTCGGACCTGTTGATGAATAGAAACCAAGTTATCCGTTAACTGTGCCAGATAATCACTCATCATCACACAAGGTACATCATACACAGCCTTAGGCCTTGGTGGACCCCAAATGTTCATTGGTCGTCCAAATACAACCTCGTAGGGCGTAAGGCCGGTTCGAGAGTGTGGCACCGACCTAATTGACAATAATGCCAGTGGTAAGGCGTCTGGCCAAGTCAAAGATGTTGAAGCTTGAATTTTGGCAATCTTAAGCTTCAGTGTACCATTATACTTCTCGACCAGTCCTGCAGACTGAGGGTGGAACACGGCATGGAACTTCTGAGTGATGCCTAGGCCCTTCAAGACATACTTTATAACATCCGCTACAAAGTGAGGGCCATTATCACTCCACAGAAGCCTACAGACGCCATATCGGGGGAAAAACTCTTTCAGTAATAGCTTCGCTGTAGTCATCGCAGTATTGTCTTTCGCAGGGTACGCCTCAACCCATTTACTAAAGGCGCACACCACTACTAGAACATACTTCAAATTATTACAGCGCTCAAGCTGGATGTAATCCATCTGCAGAACCTCAAAGGGTGCAGTGGGCGTCGCAAATCCTCCTGCTGGAGTTCGCGTGCCTTTCCCTGGGTTATACTTCAGACAGACCATACAGGTCTGTACCACCCTCTTTGCTGTGCTAGCAATCTCTGGATGCTCCCAGACTTGGGTAAGCAATTTCACAATTGCGGAAGCTCCGACATGTGCTAGCCCATGTGCCATTTGAACCATAGGTTGTACGAAAGCCGTGGGTAACTTCCATCTATCCATCTGTTTATTTCTCCAACAACCCTCGTCATCCAACTCTCCCTCGCTAGCCCATTGCTCCCGCTCCTTTTCAGAAGCGGTCCTTTGTATTTCTCGCACTTCTTCCTTTGCATCACGCCATCTCTCCATCTGTGATTTCACTACATACATGGCAGTAGCACCAGGCTGCATCGCAGTCTCCCGTGCCACTCGGTCTGCTAACGCATTCCCTTCTCCAACTTTATCAACTACTTTCCTATGGGCGCTACATTTAACAATAGCAATTTTCTTCGGGTACGTCAATGCAGTTAAAAGATTATGAACTAACTCCCCATGCATTATCTGTACCCCATGTGACGTTAGAAACCCTCTCTCCTTCCAGAGTATGCCGAAATCGTGCGCTACTCCGAAGGCATAGCGGCTGTCTGTGTAAACATTCACACACAATCCTGTACTGAGCTCACATGCTCGTGTTAACGCTATTAGTTCTGCTGCTTGAGCTGACTTCTGTGGTATGCGTGCTGTCTCCACTATCGTTTGTAACGTGGTAATTGCATACGCTGCTGAAGTCGTACCATCTGGTAGCTTCAGACATGACCCATCTACCCATAGTTCTCCATCTACCTCTGAAAAGGGCGTATCCTGGAGATCGATACGACCCTTTGTCTGTTCCTCAGTCACAAGAATACAATCATGCGTTTTCTGCGCCTCCGGCTGGGTCTCGGGGTATGGCAACAATGTGGCCGGGTTTAATGTCACGCACCTTTTCAACGTAATATGAGGAGCCAAAAGCGTCAACTCATATCCCGTTAAACGGGCACTGGTCAAATGCTGCGTCTTTGTTTGGTTAAGCAGAGCATCAACAGCATGGGGAACTAACACCAACAGTTTATGGGATAACACAATTCCTTCACTCTGCCGTATTGACACAGCTGTCGCCGCAACCGAGCGAAAACACCCTGGTAATGCTCGGGCGACAGGATCAAGCACAGCCGAAAAGTATGCACACGGGCGCTGCTTGTCGCCGTGCATCTGCACTAAAACTGATAATGCACATCCATCTTTCTCATGCACATACAATGAAAAGGGTTTTGCATAATCAGGGGTCCCTAACACTGGTGCGGAACAAAGGGCCTGTCGCAATTGCTGAAAAGCAGCATCACACTCATCTGACCAAGGGATTGGGATGGGCGTATCTTTTGTCAGGAGAGCTAGTAATGGCTTAGCCGTATGTGAAAACCCCAATATCCACTGTCTACAAAAAGAAACGAGACCCAAAAATGCACGCACATCCTTCTGCGTGGATGGTCTCGGTGTGTCCAAAATTACTTGGATACGATCTGGTGTGAGTGCACGCCCCTCCTTAGACAAAAGGTGACCCAGATAAGTCACCTTTGGTCTACAGAATTGCAATTTCTTCCTAGAGACCTTATGATTGTGGGACGCTAAAAAAGAAAGTAAGGCTATCGTACTTTTCTCACACAACTCCAGGGTGTCAGCCGCCAACAGGATGTCATCAACATATTGAATGAGGGCGACCCCCTCGAGTAAAGCAAAGGAATCCAACTGTCGCTTCAAAGCCTGACTGTAAATACTAGGGCTTTCTGTGTAGCCCTGGGGAATTCTACAAAAACGATAAGATCTATTGTTTAATGTGAACCCAAAGAGAAATCGGCTATCAGGGTGGATGGGAATAGAAAAGAAGGCATTTTTCAAATCAATCACTGAGAACACGGTCGCCGTAGGCGGGACCAGGGTGAGCAACGTCGTGATATCAGAAACCACCGGGTACTGAGGTATCACGATCTTGTTAACCTCTCTCAAATCAATAATGAACCGATAGACCTTGGCATCCGTGTCCTTTTTCAGAATAGGGAGAATCGGACTGTTACAGATATTGTAGGGAACCTCTTCCACTACTCCTACTGCAATCAAATCTTGCACAAGCTGTATGAGAGCTTCCTCGCCCTCCTGGGAAATGCGATACTGCGGGAGGCGTGGTAGCACCGCCCCCTCCTGGACACTAATGTGGACCGGAGGAATCACCATTTGTCCCACATCCGTGTCCGAAGTCGCCCATAAAGCGCGGGGGAGGGTAGCCAACAAAGCCTCCTCTGAGATCGTACACATCCGCTCGGATCGGGGGTAATTGTCATTTAGAATCACTCTCACACCCTCGGGGGAACAGCGAATCGTAGCCCTAAAGTATTTTAACATGTCAAGGCCCATAATGTTATCCGGTGTATACGGGGCAAGCAAAAACGAACAGGGTGCAGAGAAACAATCAACCTGAAATGCAAGGGGCTGCGAAAGAGGGCTGCGGGAGAGCGCACCGTCAAACCCTACCGATGTAACCATTGAGCCGGATGGGGGAGCCCCTGGAGCCAGGTACCTAGATAATGCACTACGTGTCGCTCCTGTATCCACTAGGAACTGATCAGTAGAACCTAAAACCTCAGCCGATACATAAGGACCCGTCTGATCGACCGGCACCTCAACTGCTTCAGACCCCCATCCAACGCATTCCTATGCATGCTGAGAATCATGATACCCCGAATGATCGGCGTCTGATACATGATACTGGTGCTGACGATCAAACACATTTGAGCTATCCCGGTGCTGCCCCGCAGTGTCGAAACGGACATTATCATTAGAATTTCCTCTAAAGTTTGAGAAACCCCCTCTACCTCTCTGGCCACCCGGGGTGTGCCCCTGCCGCGAAGCATGCAACGCTGGGCACTCCCTGGCCCAATGGCCCAACTGCTTACAGTACGCACATTGGTTTCTATTCAAATCAGATCGGCCCGAAGGGGGACCATAAGATCCGCCCCTGCCCCTATTATTAGTATTACCCCGGCGGGGCGGGCCATATACTTGTGCTAACATTACCTTTGTTTTGAGATCTTTCGATTTCTTCTCCTCCTGGCCCTTCGCCTCTTGCTCCTGACGCTCATAATACTGGGCGATGGTCAGAAGGGCCGTCGGTGTCGCGGAGGACCAAGAACTCTCACTCGCTTTTAACCGGGCCGCAACTGCCGGCAGCAGATTAGCCACATATTTGTCCGCAAAAAGGTGGCGGCCTGTGTCGTCGGTAAGCGACTGACCACTAAAGTCATGGAACGTTTCTTCAAAGCGCGTGAAGAAATCTGCCACTGACTCATCAACCTTCTGCTTACATGCCGCCAACATATTCCAATCAATCTTTTTAGGAGGGATTATTGTTTTTAATTTAGCGACAATAGCAGCAGGAAGATCTAAAATACTCTGAGGTGGTTTCTGTGCGGGCTTCCGCTCCCTATCCTCATCCTCAAGGTCAGACCACCGGGCCTTAAAAGCAACTATATCATCCACCTTTCGGACAGATCGCCACGTGTCTGGTGGTAGAATAAGGCCAAAGAACAAGTCTATATCCGCTAGGGTCATAATGCAGGAATTCAAGGCCCCCTCAACTTCTTCATAGAAGGCCGCTGGATTCTTGCGGGGGTCAGGTAATGCATTCTTTAACGCCATAACATCGGCTCTATGCCATGGAGTATAAACCCAATTATACACAAAATATCCCCTAGCATCGGCAGAGTTAATGTCCGAGCTAGTCCCTGCTCCTTTCGGAGGGACATACAAAGGTGCCGCCTCTCGCATTGGTTTAACATGCACTATGTCATCCTTATCTGACTGGGAGGTGGATGAATGGCCCCCTGCTGCAACCGAATCCTGCTGCTCCTCCTCAGCTCGGTGACGTGCTTTCTCTCTAAGCGCCAGCACTTCGTCCCGCAAGGCGAACAGTCGTCGAGCCGCCTCTGGAGCCTTAGGGGGAGAAAAAACACCGTCATGTAATGCTTTAACCTCCGAGGTCACCTCTGCAGGCTCAAAAACACCGGAATATTTTCGGAAAGCAGCAATTACGTCGTCAGCAAAATGAGACAAAAAATACACCCTCTCTCTATCTTGCCATGGCCCCCAAGTTTGAAATAAGTCCTCTATGGACATCCTGCCCTTGAGTGCACGAAAGGAAAGTTTCCGAAGGTCAGCCATGTTCTCGGCCGATAACATGGACCGCGTGTCTACCTTACCCGAGGCTGGGCCAGAATCTTGCGGCCGTGGAGCAGATGCGCCAACATAAGGGGGCGGAGAGCGATCTAGTAGATAAAAATCATCATCAGGATTATTAAGGACAGGATAAAGCGGCTGGCGAACGACATATTGACCCGAAACTTGGAGCCTACGCTCTTTCTCGTGTTTCTCCGCCTGCTCTTTGTCCTCCCGACTCTTCGCTTCTTCTGCTCGCACATGATCATTCTTTCGTTGCTCTTTATCAAACAGTGCTTTCTCACGTTTCTCTCGCTCACGCACTTCCTTCACCCATAACCGCACACACTCAAACATATCCTGACGAGCACGACGCTTACACAGACACTGTTCCACATGCTCAATCTTACGCATATCAAATGATCCATACAACGGCCATCGCAACTCAGGATCCTTCCTAGTATATTTCCTCCACAATGTGCTGTACATTATGGAAGAAAGACCATGTTTCACATACATATCCCTATTAGGAGTCCCCTCTGGGGGGGCTGGAGCGGATTCCTCGAGGTTCAACCGGCTTCCAAAGCAGCAACCCCACTTACGGAGTGCGCTAAAAGCAGGCATGCTAAAAATAATGCAAAATATGCAATATTATCAAAATAAAATGGCACTTAATCGTTGCGCCGTTCCAAGTTTACACAGCTCCGGAGAAATTTCTCCACATTACCTGCCTATATGTGTTGCAACGCATATATTTCACAAAGACAAATTCAAAATATGACTAGTCATCACAAATCAAACTCAAATAGCCAACCCAGGCTTCAAAACTCGGAGCAAGTACCGTACAACGGTTCTTACCAATCAAGAGTCCAGGTTCCAACTGCCAAGCTCCACAATCGCCCAAACGGCTCTCACGGCAGGACCGACAGAAGAGGTCTCAGTCGATGACCGGCGCCACCCAGACGGTCAGCTCGGAAGGGAAGGAAGAGAAAACCTCGGGATGCCAGGGCTAAGACGCCGCTGGCAGTGATCACGTCCCCGGCCAAATTCCTCACCTTCGTCGCGACCAGTCCTTCGAGCATCCGAGTCGCCGATGAGCCCCACGTTGGGCGCCAATTGTTGAATACAAGCCCCAGCTAGGCCCGCAAGAGACAAAGGTTCGCTCTTCTGTAACGCAATCTACAAGGAAGTTGGCACGGAAACTGCAAAGTACAAGACAACGTTTATTAACCCTTAAGGGTGGTCCTACAGTCCACACAACACTCTTCAGTATTGCAAGGAGTAGCACAAAGAACTTACATACACAGTCCCCTTATATACACAACAGAGGGGCTCATGGGTGGGTGGATAGCACATGAAGTCAAAGAACATTACCATTTAGGGTCATTCTCGATTCTAAATCAATACATGGGCGGAGCTAACACACTCCGTGAGCCCGCGAAAACACATGGTCAAGCAGAACTAATTATAACAGACGTGGTCAGTTCTGGGCATGCGCCAAATGGACAAGAGGACTATTTATAAACTGTTGCTAGGCAGATTACAAGAGCAACTAACACAGAGGTCGGACTCTCCTCATGGCGAACACGTGGCAGCACGTCAATACAAAATGGAGTCCAGACTTCGGCCAACATACTGAAGAGGACACGATAAAGGGAAACATTAATGTTTTCAGTGAATGCTTAATCACGATCTGCCTTAATTTACAACACTAGGAACCCATCGGCAGAGGCACGGAAAAGTATTTGGTATATGGTGGCACCATGGCTTGACTTTAAGTGTGGTGGAGGCATAAGCCCGTATGCACAGCCTATATTTTCTCACTTGTTAAAAATCTGTCTTTTAGGTCTCGCCTGACCCAGCGCATGCGCTGGTCTGGCGAGACTTATTGAGAGGGCTCCAAAAAGTGCTACAAGGCCAGCATAGAGCTACAGTGCATGTGCGCGGGCGCACGCGCCACGCTTTACCGCGATTACTTTCACTTTCGCGGCCGCATGGCCGCTTTGATGTTTGATCGTGATTGCGATCACTTTCACGGCCACTTTGCATAGACAATAGGTCTCGCTTTTGGGACCTTATAAGTATTTAGTTATGCAACTGTTGCATAGCTAAACACTTATAAGGTCCCAAAGGCGAGACCGATTGGCTATGCCAATGCTTGTTTTGCTTTCCTGTCAGCTCCACCTCTCCAGCGGGGTCTATCTGGCCAGCAGCTCGGTTTCACTTATCATTCCGACTTGCAACAGGATGGAAATAAATGAGGCAGTTTGGGATTCATATTATGCTAATTAAATCAATCTAGAGAATAGAATAACAGATACAAAAGTGAGTGAGATGGGGGTGCGTCTGTGTGTGAAGGTTGCAAGTAAGAGAAGAATGGAAAATACTAATTATGTTGTGTGAAGGGCAACGCACACACACCGACAACACATACACACCCTCTCTCTTTTTTTTCTCTTTCATTTTTCTTTGTTCCTTTTCCCTTGATATGTTATCTATTTTTCTCTTTTCCCCACTCCTCTTGAAGTCATCAATGAGGACCCCCCCACTTGACATATGGACCTTCGATTGTTGATTTGAAGTGTAAGAAAGAAAACACGAAGGAAAAGAGAACAAGAAAAGGTGCCCACAATACATCTCATCTTTTCCTTCTAACATTAAGAAGTACAGACAGGCTTAATTTGAGTAACAATGGTTTACAACATCCAAACTTTGTGGGTGTAGAACGCCCAGGACTGCGCCAGTTACTTCTGCCGAGGCACTGCGCATATCGTCATCCATACTGTAATATGCAACCATCCTCTTGGAAATGGTAACAACACCCACGTGATCTGTATGTGATAGAAAACACATCAGTAAAATAAAAGGGCAGTATACCTCCAGGCAGAATGGGAGAGCAGATAACAGAAAGAGAGACAAAAGAGGAGGAGGAGTAAGTGGAAGAACTTAGGGGGAGATAAAGACATTATTTTCAACAGAAACAAAAGAAAAAGACACAGGAAGTAGGGTTAGTAGCTAATACTAATTTGCCTGATTGATACATTGCAATCCAGTAAAGCACTATATGGTTGAAGTGGAGACCACCTGAGCAAATTGCAGGTATTTTAATTAAGTGGGATCCTCCAATCGCAGTTTTACAAAATTTATAAACCATTAAAGCAGACATTCTTGAAAACCAAAAAGGAATGATCTGTTGAAATATCAAAGTATCGAATCCTCACAATTACTCAGTCCTTTTCATTATCTTTTAGATTTGTGAGTAAATAATGACAAAGACGGCATTCACACTTGTTTTAGCACTGGCTCCCATAAGGGACCTGTACTTAATTTTCTAAATAAAAAAGTGCAAGGGCCTGAAGTGTTTTTTGGGTGCTCACCGCAGATGTTGCCAAATGCATTGATTGCCAACACTAAGGCTTCCTTGTCTTCACTCCACCTCATGCCTCCATCTTCCACCTCCCCATGCTTTCTGTCTCTTTGTCTCCCACTTCCAGGCCCTTTGGTTCTTTCAAATCCTTACTTTTCCCTTTGTCACCATTTTTCAGTATTTCTCTACCTCCATCTTGCTCCTTTTTCTGTCTTTCTCTGTCTGGGTGAAAGTGAAGAAAATAACCCCATGTCCCCACCACCTTCAAACACCTTTACAAGTTTAGCACTGCTGGGAGTTTAACCAACAACTTTGCCCTCGCTTCTGTTTTGCATGTTTACGTACCACTGGCTGTTAACTGCCACGCAAACCGTGCACGCGCTAATGCTCCGCTTCACTACTCTGTAAATTGTGCACAGAAACTACTTCTAATGCCTGATGCAAGTGTTATTTGAGCTGGGGTGTTTCTGATCCCAATATTTATCCATACATGTAAATGAACTTTTTTAGGGTTTTCTCTCTTCTATGTTGTTTTTGTCCGTTTTTTCGTACTGTTGGTGCTCGCTGTGAGGGGAGAGGATCATTCATTCATTTTCACAATTGAAGTCTGTCATTTTTCATGTCTTTGCGTCCTGGATTGTGGTTCTGAGGGCTTCACTTAGATGTTGACTGATGCAGGGCATCCACCATGAACAGGCTGATGCCCTCTCTGCCAACCTGTGTGGTGGGAACCAGAGGCTTTCTCTATCAGTAAAAATCCTTGACCTGCCAGTTTGAGCACCACGTGACCTTCAAGTCAAAGTGACGGTAGCCCCAGCCTATTTAGGCTTTTCGGTCCTGGGCATGCACAGTTAAACTCCCCACTTGGGAGTTTGTTTCAGTAAAACAAAAACGTTTTCCAAACAGTCAAAAAACACAGCGCCTCCTTGGCAAACTGCACTTCCTTCAGTGCATCCAAGGCACTGGTGGCTACACTGAAGGCATAGGGATCATTGCTAGGCGGGTGAGGATCTCCGGTTATGGTGGGACCAGGGATTCAAGTGGGCCGGGTCTCACCGGGTCTGAGCACCAGCAGTTTTTTAAAGGGAGGCTCGAAACGGGTCTCTATCAGGCTCTGTTTTGTGCCCTGGCACAGGCGGTCCGTTTTCTCCCCTGGACTGCAGTGACCGCAGGCACATCGATGTGCACGTGCTCACACTGCTCACTTCTCACTCGTGGAGAAGTTACGGCATGACCTCATGCCAGGTGAGGCTTGTAGGGGAAGGGAAATCCTTTAAAGAGAGTAATTTTGTCTCTAGATTTCCCTTCTTTTTGAAACTCAGGAGCAGCAACATTGTTGTGGTGTCACCAGGGCTTTAAGTGGAAGCTTTTTCAATATTATATACAAGCCATAGTTGCTGCTTATTTATCTTATGCAACTAACAACCATTGACAAAGCCAATGGCTCTGACCTGTTGTGGGTATAATGTTACTTGTTGTATCATATATCTGGATGCAATGACAGAAACAGCAAAATACAAGTCGGGCAGCACACTATGCTAAGCACAGACTTTTAGCTAACATGTTTTTAAGCCACGCCCTTAATTACATTGGCCACACCCCTTTGAGAGACCCCCCCCAGTTTTTTCATCCCACTTAAAGCCTTGGGTTGGAGGTACTCCCCTTCTGACTGGGGAGCTGCCTGCCCAGGTGTAAATGAGGCCTAGTGTCTTTGGTCCGATCATTGAAACGCCGGCCCCCCACAGTGGACTTCTTGTAAAATACATAACTTGAGCCCTTTTCCCTAAATCTGGTCTGTGGTGCTGACCGTCTTTTTGTTTTTTGTGGTTCAATCGTGTTTTGTCATTAAGATGAAGGTGCAGCAGTTTCTTTTTTTAACTTTTTATTACACTTTGTGAATTTATTTCTTGCTTTTTCTGACTTTGAATGTGATCCTTGTTTCTCCTTCTAACCAAAGCAGGTTCCTATAGTTATTGGGTTAATGTGCTTTCATTTATTTGGGGGGGAGGGGTGAGGGGCGCTCATGACTGATGTGTAATTTATATTTTTGTGTATATTAAACTGAGAGCGACCCCTCATATAATGAAGGGAAAGGGGTACCAATTACAGATATCCACAAGACAATCCCAATGCAACTACACAATGGTACAATACTATTACACAGTATCACACAGATATGGTTGAATCCCAAAGTTTGTCACATTTATTATAAAAAGTTTACATGTATCACGGTTAAAATCAATCCTCCGTTGTTTCACAACATTTTAAAAACACATCATTTGAACATTTATCAATTAAATATACAGATCAAGATACAAATCACAACCTGTTATGAGCCCGCATAACAGAAAACATAAACAGACAGTGAACTTTGTCATTGGTAACACATCCTATATGACCATCAATTTGTATCCGTAGTTTGGGATATGTACAACCCACTTATATCTCCAATTCTCTACGGCGGTCCCTTGGATTATGTGTGTAACTTGCGTCAAGTTACACTGTCTGTTTATGTTTTCTGTTATGCGGGCTCATAACAGGTTGTGATTTGTATCTTGATCTGTATTTTTGATTGATAAATGTTCAAATGATGTGTTTTTAAAATGTTGTGAAACAACGGAGGATTGATTTTAACCGTGATACATGTAAACTTTTTATAATAAATGTGACAAACTTTGGGATTCAACCATATCTGTGTGATACTGTGTAATAGTATTGTACCATTGTGTAGTTGCATTGGGATTGTCTTGTGGATAGCTGTAATTTATATTTTTTACATTTATGCGCATAATATAACTCTTTTTAAACAATTATAGGTAGACAATGTTTTCCTAACTCAATTTCGCTCCGGCATTGGTGGCACTCTGCCATGAGGAATATCGTTTTGGAGAGTCTCACATAGCAGTAGAAGAGTGGTGAGGGCCTGGTTTCTTTGGTTTTTTAATGTGTGTGCAAAGAGTTTTGACTTATTGGGTGTATACTGTATTCTCCTTTCTTTATGATGGGCATTCATGCTCGATTGTGTTCCATCAAGTGGTTCTTAGTGCTGGAGAAAATGACTCCTAACAGAAATGGAAATTATTTAGGTTTAAGAGCCAATGTCAAGTTTGGAAATGTAGCATCCAGAAAAACAGCAGAAAAACTACCAGCAAAACTATATTATGAATGAAAACGGGGTGCACTGTCATTAGATTTGGCAAGATTGTAAAGATAAATCTTAAATTTTACTTAGGCATACTCCCCATTAAAAAGTAACTTGCAGAAGCTCCAAAATAGGTCATTAAAGTCTGACTTGCATACAGCTTTTAGCTGACTGTTGCCGAAAGCTCTATTGTGTACAATGCCAACCATTTTGGTCAGCTCACTGCTCATGGTTGGTTGGCTTAGTCTACCTCATTGGCTTGCCTCTTGTTTAATGACTTTTCCTATTCTTCTTTTTCCGTTCTCTTCTCCTTTGTTGTCTACTCCCTGTAGCATATCTGTTTCACAGTGTTTGTGATTCAACGAGTTGCATCCTTCCACTGCTTACATTCATGGAAGTCCTTTCTTCTTTCAGCACTACGTGGGAGGGCATGTGCTTTCTTGCTGTATCTCCCTTTGTGCTGCTTACCACTTCACATCCCACAGTTCTGTGTTGTTCCTTCACACCACCCCTCTTATGCTGCCCTTCATGCTCCACTTTTTGTTACCTTTTTTCAGTCCCTTTTCTCCCCAGGTACTCCATTGCTCTCCCACTCCTCCCTGTTCAACAGCACCAGGTTTCTTGCTGCCCCTGCTCCTTTGCTTTTGCTTCTCAGAAGGCCCAGTCGTTCTATAATGTATTTTCACGTGTTTCTAATATTGTCGTTATTTAATTTACTGCTCCAATAGGAGTGCCTGCCATCATGAAATGGTAAATTAAAAGGAAAATAAGAACTGACATGAAGTACCAAAAAGCATACTTATGCTTGAGTGGTGACACATCCAGACGCATACGTCATGACCTTGTGCCCGGCCATTTTGCATTTTTTGTCCGATGCTGTTTACCATTAACGGCATCCATTTATCGGTATGGCGTTAGCCAAACCCTTTTGATTTTAATAAAAGTTACATATATAATATAATTACTTGTAAGAGCTCACAGCCAGCCTTCTTCTTCCATTGATTTGTTGTGTCATTTACCATTTTCTTCCACCATCTTCAGCATACATCGTGGGCAGTGTGTCTGTCCACATCAGTAATTGGCTAACCTCACTGTGAGTGACGGCATTCTGCCCCTTCACATGGAGAACATCCACGTATAGAATATTTTGCTTCAGTGCCAAAGACAACTAAGGCAATGTGAGCTTATTGAGTCCAAAATGTTTTTACTTTTAGGCAATATTTTTTTAGATGGATGAGGACCCTGCAGAATTCCCAAATTACGTTTTTCAAAAACTGTAACAAAACAAGCGCTGACAAAACTGAAAGGCTAGCAGTCAACACCAGCCCTATTGGCTTTGCCAATGCTTGTTTTTCTTTTTGCAAATGCTGTTCAGCATGGACATCAAGCATTGGTAAAGGCAACAAGTTGACCAATGTTTTTTTTTTTTAAGGCACAACCTACTGACTTTGCCAATGCTTGTTAGAACAATACCGATACGCAGAGGAGATCGGTGAAGCAGAGTCTTAGTCAAACATGTCCTGACTGACGATTATGCCACACCTCGATACAGGAAAGTGCTGCAGTTTGAGACTCTAAATTCCAAGAAAAATTAGACAAACACAGACCAGCAGGATAGGATAAGCCCCCCTCATCAGTTGTCTTGTGTACATGTGAAAGCCCGTTTTGCATTGGTTGCCAGAGCAGGCAGAAAAGCAACCTGTTCCATGGCGTGCTTCCATTGGTGCAGTAGGTGCAGTGGCACCGGGACCCAGAGGCCCAAGGGCCCAATGAACCCATATCATTGCTGTATTTTAGCATTCACACAGCATTCAGGGGGCATATCCTAATCCCCATGACATAACGGCTGCGCTACTGAACCTGTTACAAGAAGAGAGATTGGCTGAGGGTCAGAAACACAACGAATGGGTAAATGGGAAGCCGATAATGCAAGGCAGATTCTGTGTTTCTACAACCGTATCACAATACCACAAATCAAACTGTAAAGGAAATATTCGGAATGAAGCAATCTTCATTATATCTGTAAAAATCAGCTGCTTAAATAAAGCCCAAAAGTAGTAATAACGTGTTTTCATGTGGTTTTTTTTACGCTTAAATACCACAACTTCAAAGTTCGCCTAATGTAATAATGTTCAGTTTATCAAACTAATAAGGATGAAAGGTTGAGTTGGTCCCGTCAGTTTTCATACTCATAACGTCCAGGTCTCTTCAGATATCAGCAGCCAGCCCCACCACGATCAAGTCCTGTCCTTCTGGCATCTTATGCATGTTCTCATTGTCACGTTTCCCTCATTAAGCACCCAAATTCCTCCCCCAGCAGCCCTCGAAGTGTCTCTCCTCCTGCAAACAATTTTCAACTCCTTCTCCACCATTATTGGTATAGTTTTTACAGAACCTCGTGGCACCCTCTAGTGGTGGCGTTAAATATGAACTGAGGGTTTTTGTGGGGCGCGCCGTGGCAGCAAAATGTTATTTGAAATGCGGTTCAGAGAGGAAAACTATAGAATGATAAGAGTGAGGGAGAGAGAGAGGGAGTGACAGAAAGAAAGCGTGATAGAGCCAGTGAGGGCACACGATAGAACGAGAGTGAGAGACAAAAACATGTGTGGGCCGAGAAAAAAACACTAAAATACGAACTACACCTAATAGAGACTGATATATCAAAATGAAATAAGAAAGGAAAAATGTAAAAAAGGAAGAAAAGCGAGTGCCAGCAAAGTATTGGTCACTAAGAAGGAATCATTGATGAAACGAAAGGAAAAGATAAAATAGACTAATTGTGTGTGAAGGAAAGAGCACAACTGTGAGAAAAAATGTGTGAAGAGAATAAATGACGAGCTGGAGAAATAGTATGAGAGGAGTAAAGAACGAAGGACACGGGAAGAGCAAAGGTAAAAGAAAGAAAGTGAGAACGTGTCGGAGAATTTGTGCGAGAACAAAAGTAAGAAAGAAAGGGAAGAGGGCGTTGAAGAACAAAGCTGTAATGAGTGAGTAGAGGCAGTAGTGAAACCCACGAAAGAGGACTGATGAGAAAGCCAGGCGGTGTCAACAAATAAACATTAGATTTAAACATGGGCCAAGTGACGAAGCAGTTTTTCCCCGAGTGATTGCCTTTGTATTGCTCAGGCTATGAGGACAACTAACTCTAGGAACTGTAAAGAATTTAGGTTGGGGCTTAATACTCTTGAAAGAAGCTGGCTTGGGTGCGCGGGGGGGAGCCTTCCACAGCAGTGCTGTGGTCCCACCCTCCCTAACTGTGTGCATCAACACTTCCCAGGTGAGACCTGGGATTGTTCTTCAGTCAGGCCTCTCTGAAGACACTGATATCAGGCAGGCAATTTAAAGTGGTGGCTTTGTGAAAACTAGAATTGTTGAGAGCTGAAGGGTGAAGGTTTGTGGTAGAATGAGAACCCTGTTTTCTGAGGGGCAGGGGTGCAGAGAATAAAAAAGGGTATACCCTTATACATAGGGCCTAAAATATGACGTAACATATTTACCCTCAATGTGTGGGGACCCGATGAACTGAATCCAGATATAAAATATTGAAATATTATATCAAAGACAAGGAAGATTTCCAGCTCGCTATTTTTGACACAAAGACTCTGAAAGCTAAAATTCATGCCCTGATGAAGTTCACATGAAGGGAACGAAACACGTTGGCTGTCCGGTTCCATTTCAAAGAAAAATAAAGATTAGCTTTGGACATCACATGAAAGATTGTACTTGTATTTGCAGAACATTGATCCGGTGGTGCACTCCACATATACGCGTTAAACAACCATTATATGTAGAAGGGTAAGACATGGGTGATTAACTTGTCTGTGGTGCCAAATTTTATAGTTCAGGACAAAAAGTGAGAAATGACTTCAGGCCCATACCTGATACGCCTGCCCGTTTTTGCAACCTAAGCGAGCAGAATTAGCTGGCTGCCGTGTCACAAGCATGACTTCTATCTATCTGCTTTTCTACAAATACTCTTTCTGACTTACACTGTGTGCTTGGGAGAGCAACCCTTAAAGTCAAGCGCCTTGAAGCAAGTCGAGCGCAGCAAGGCCTCCCAGGCCCGGTACTGCTTAAAAGCCTTCATAGGCAACTGCTGTCCTGAACCACAAATGAACACAAGAGGGCGCCAGAAATGGCCCAGTCATTAAAGAAAAGGAGGTGGGGATATATAATTTTGCTTGGGGTCAGAGCAGGGGCCTCCAGTAGGAATGAGGTTCCAAAGTAACAACTAGGTTTGCCCTGGGGATCCCCTCAAACTGCTACAATTGCATCTACAGCAGACAGTAGTGAGCAGGGATACTTAGTGGCAGGCCAGAGTGAGTGGGCTGGCAACATATACTCACACACAAGAGCTGCTGCTAGAGGTGTCTTTTTTGTTGGGTGGTTCATTGTTCCAAATAGAGAAATGATGTTAAACATATCTGCATGCTTCTGAGAAGAACTTGTAGCCCTGTATCTCTTTATAAAGGGTTTTTGATTATAGCTAGGTGGTTCACTAGGTTAACCACTCACTACTAACATCGTGTTGAAATCTTGGAATGGCCAACTTTGTTTTTCATCTTTCTGAGGTCGATAAATTGTGTATCAATGCATTGGTTGATGGCAAAACCTGTTATTTACAATGCAAAGAAACTGCAAAAGCTCTGGTGTGAATCGCTTTATAAAGCAATGTAAACTTTGTGATGTATAATTTTTTTAACCAAAATGGTGGTACCACGTCACTTTTGCTTGAGGTTCAGTTGCCTCCAAGTTTGACTGTTCTAGTGAATATTCACTATACCAAGGAGGTGGTGGCAGCAGTATTATGGTTATGTTTCAGCGTGTGCGTGCGTTATGCAGTGGTCTTCAGGGTCACAGGGAGAACAGCCTACCTCTGCTTTCGCCATGCCTCCTGAGTTTTGTGTGGTCTGTAAACCTTGTACACTTTCCACCAGTGTTAGTTGAATAAAGGAAAGAGAATAATTCAGTGTCCAGCGAATGCATGCCTATACAGGGGTAGGATTCTTCCTTCTCTTGGATTGATACTAGTGCAATCAGAAATAGTGCAACAATATTCTTAGCTCTTGGCAAAATGCTATTTTGTCACTAGAGTGCTCCCCGTCCACCAAACAGTGATTTTTTGGGGGGGATCTTTCCTTGTAATTCAGCATCAATCAGTCTTAATGCCCCTAAACTTCCTCCGTTACTTTGCACTATGGTGGAAACAGCAGTGTGCAGTGCCAACGGGGGCTTGTCTAACTACAATGAAAACAAATCTATATTAATAAACTACTTGTATGTGGAAACTTAGGAGAGACTTCTATAAAATGAAGTATGAACCTGTAAGCTTCTCATACCCGATCAGTAAAGACAAAGTATGCATAGTTTCAGGCTGCGTTCCCTAAAGCACAGAAACAATGCAGGGCAGGCGGAAACAGAGCAAGACTCCTCCATGCACACACAATAAACACAGACTCATCAGCTATGATGGTGCAATTGACTGTCGTACACACAAGTGCAGCAGCATTACCAGCAGTGCCAGCTTCCTTTATGCACACAATATATGTTAATACAGGCAGCAGTGCTGCATGCTTGCTTCACCCGGAAAGTGCACATTTTCCTGTGTTAACCTCTCCTTGCAATCCAACAACACCTCACTCCCACCTGACCTATTACTTATTCTATATTTCCACTTACATGAACTCACTCCAATAGACACACCTAACTCCCATTACTTTAAGCCACCACTAGAAACTGGAATAGATTATTTAGTTTTATCAGAGTACAAGACTAACTCCAAACTCAACTATAACTAACAACCACTCAGAGTTACCTATTAACTTTGGGTCACAGAGTAGCGTGCTACCGGCCATAAATCACCTCAACACGTTATCAGGGGTGGTAAGTTCTATATAAATGCAATCACAATGCATTACAGGCAGTGGCTTTGCAAGCTTCGAGGAGGCCGGTGCTACATTAAGCAGTTGCTTTATTTCGCCACCATATATGGCCACAAGAAGGCACCAGATTATAACCCATGACCTACACGCAATCAGCACAGCATGCTCCCTCAAACACTTGGAGAACCAATATTCACTCGATGCTTGGTCTCACACAGTGGCACTAGCTACCTGTCAGGAACACAGGGGTAATGCTGTGGGGCGGTGAGGTGCGGCGGGGGAGGGGATGGGTGGGGGGTAGTGGAGGCTGACATACGACAGCAGGTATTGATTTATTTATTTATTTACGTTCACCTTTGCCTTCGAATGTCGGACTCCACTACCCGCCCACCCAGCCCCTCCCCTGGCCCGCCTCACCGCCCTACAGCATTATCTCTGCAAGCCGCCACTGCAGGAACAGGATCAAGTTGAAAGCCTTGTGTACGGCCTTTAAGGCTTTACACAATACTGGTCTTCCAATCTCAAACAAAAGTTCCTGTGGTACGTACCCAAAAGAAATCTTCATTCTTGGGTGCTAGAACATTGGTAGTTCCCAGATTGAGGAAGTCTAACTGGGGAGGAAGAAGCTTCATCGTTGGTACGGGCGAGGCCTGGAACGAGTTACTTCTCTTTATTCGTTCCATCCCCAATTTGCTCACTTTCAGGAAAGAATTTAAAACATGGCTATTTAACACCTGGTTCCGGTCTGTTTCGTAAGCTGATTTTTCTCATGGAAGTTAGCGCCAGGCCCAGGACACCTTTGGGTAACAGTGCACTCTATAAAATTGATTAATATTAACATTCACCATATTTGCTAGAAACTCATGTCAAGTGATCCTTGTGCAGACACTCTTTGGCACACAGGGGCGGCTGGAGGGTTCTGGTAGTTCTGTGTCCCAAGCACAAATAAGGCGGCTAAACCATATCTCGGAGCACAAAGACAGGCAGCAACCAGTGATCTCAGCAAGATGTCAACTGTGGCCAAGTTTGGTTTAAGTACAAACTAAAGCCCTCTTCTCCCATCAACATGCATCCATCGTCTACTCGGTCCAATCTGGCACTTGCCCTTTATTAAGCTAGGCAGAGGAGCCAGGCAGCAAGAGATATTGTCAATTTCTTACCAGGGATTCCAGTACTCTGATCCATTCTTCCTTGTTCCATTTCTTATATTCTGCCATCTCTCACAGATGGTGCTTGAGTGGGTCCATCCTCAGGGGCTTCTGTATATTCCAGGATGTCTTCTTGCTAGTTGGTCATAACATTCGCCCAATGAGACATGTGGGTGAAGCTAATTTTGGTTAGTAAAAGAGACATGGCAATGGAGTACCAGTCTGGAGTGACAGACTCACCTCATACCTGAAATCACTGAAACGAGGAAGACAACAGGGTGGTAAAAGAATTTGCCAACAATCAAACTGAATAGCCAAAGCAGGAAGGAAAAAAGACTGTGGTTTCCTGGTGTCATCAAGTCCAGCAGGGGGCAATGAAGCGTTACAGATTATTTATTGACGGAAACCAGCACTCCAGTTTTGCAATAGTCCTATATTTTTTTCCACAAGAAATATCAGTCACACTGTGAGCCCATCTGGCTGGGATACAACAAACGTACACCAAATAGCACCATGACACTTTTACAAGCGCCAATCAAATCAATTCTAAAATTGTGGAAATGAACATGCAGATGCTATTTCTGAATTACATCAAATATTTCTATAAACCAAACGTATTTCTCAAAACTACTTATCCTTCAGAACATCATAAGCAATTTATTCGGTTCTCCTCGAAAAGAGGCCTAGACGGTGCTTAATTCTAACGGGTAGTTGCAGGTGGGGCCAACTTGCACACATTTTTGGGGACCAGCATTTATTTTTCCTCAACAGACTTTGATTCAGAGCAAGAGAAAGAAAAACACAAAAGGGCGAAGGAAGGAGGAAGAGAAAGATGGAAAAGCAGTGACATAAGGAGAAAGAGATGAAAAAGAAAGCTACAAGAGTGAGATAAAGGAGCAGGGAGTGTGATGGTGGAATAAAGAGAAATCGGGTGGAATCGAGACTATGCGGGCACGGTATTCACTACCCCAACCTTTGATAATGTCAGCCACAGGTGTCTGAGCAAAACTTTGGACCCTGGCACTTATTGCTTTACAAAGTTAGCACTGGTTGGATAATACCATAAAATGATAGCAATGCATCTGTAGTAACCCCTATCCATCAGCAGGGGCATTTGGCGGTCATTTTCTAAGGGATAGAGACATGGAGATGTGAGGGCAGGACAGGCCATTCTACCACTCTGGCATTTCCCCAGGAGGCTGCCTCACCTTTAATTCTTGAAAAGAGCAACAATAAATTTGAAGGTGACCAGATACCTTTTGGAATATGTCTAGGATTGTGTTGCATTCTGTACAAAATAACTTTTGACCCACTTCAGATAAGATTTTTTTTTTTAAATTGCAACAGCTACTTGCGCAAGCAGAGGGAAGTGGGTTAAGTGGCAAGAGCAGCATTCCCAAACTGCACGCAACTCTTCACAACTGTAGAATGACATCATTCTAGTGACTGTGATTATAGTGAAATATGATTGGACAGGAGTCTAATTGTACCTAGAAGTAACAAGCCGAAAATAATGTGGAATTGTTGGCCCCTGACAGCTCAGATAGTGAATCCTTCTGAAAGTGAGGATTCTCAAAGGAAGGAAAGTTACTCAGAGGAAGTTGACATCCTACGAGGACCACTGTACCTGTGTGCAGGCTTATTTCAAGCTTGAGTGAGAGAGTCAAGATGACAATACATCTGTATGTTGAAATCCACCTCTGTCCTGCGATAGAAGGGGGCTCCACGAGCAAGTATAGGTGTGCACTTACAGATCTTTGTGTGAGCTCCAGTGCTGAAGTAGTTTGTGGGCCAGCTCAGAATTGGGGTGCGCTGGCCGATGAGGCTGCCATCAAAGGGGATGAGCGAGGATTCTGGTCGGCATTGATGTGCATTAACTGAGCTGTATGCAGTGCCAGGAATGGGGAAGGATGGGTAGACGAATTGGACAGAAGAAGTGCATTTGTAGAGCTGCGCGAGTCCTTGCACTGGAGCAGAGGGGCACACTGAAGTGTCAAGTTAGGTTCTTGTTCAAGACACCAGTATTGGAAAAGGCAGGCGCACTGCAGGCAGGGGCGGAGCTCTGTGTGAACTACCAGTACTGGAGTGACATTGGGGGACATTGTGGGTGGGGTGAAGTTTCAAAGCAGAACGGGGTAGCTGTACTCGAATAGTGTTTTGGGGGAATCAGTAGAAATTTGGGTTGCACTTTCCATCGACATTGAAATAGCATGGGTGGTGCCAAAAAGGCCTGGCTTGCTTTAGCTGAGCTGTTTGTGACCTCATCGCTGCCCCGCAGCATTGGCTAATCCGTGAAAGTGCTGGTGTGCATTAGCTGGGTTGTGTCGCGGTGATGCAAGCAAGGCTTGTTATGCCTTTCCCCGAGCTGTGCGTGGCCCCGGTACTTCAGACGCGCAGGGCAGGATTGAGCAGCATTCTTCGCGGTGCCAGTTCTGCGTGGCACTCGGTGCTGCAGCTCAGGGTTGAGGTGGATTGACAGAGCTGTGTGGCAGCAGTTGTGAAGCCCTGTGCTCCTCGGCTAACCCGGAGTGCGCGAGCGCCGGTCTCCTCCTGCACGTGCTACAAGCACGCAAGCGCAGCTGCATCTGCAGGGCCTCCGAGGGGACGTGTCATCCTTCTCCAGCTGTGGCGGGCTCCGCGGAGCCCGCAGACTTCCCTCACTCGAAGCTCTCCGCACAATGCCGAGCCGCGGGGTCTGAGCCGGTTCATTATCAGCCACAGTCGGGTCCTGTTGATACTCGGATAATTGCTTCGGCTCCAGCAAACATTAAAATCACCACGGAAACACGGGGGACAGTGTTTATTACTTCCGCCCTCTGCCCTCAGCGCTCCCTTGCAGCGAGAGACGAAATCTTCAAACGTGAACCTCTGCTTAAGGCAAGGAGGTGATCTGGGGCATGAGAGGGGGGTTGGACAGAGGCTTTCAAGCGCTGGAAAGGAGGGGGGCGGCATATTTCATTAAGATGCAGGGTCTGCAGGTGTTTTCAAGACATAACAGTATATGCAGTTTCTGTAGTACTCGTGCTGGTAGTGGCAACGGGAAACAACCTTTACAACACAGTCATTACATTGCAACATCCATTACAACGCATGTCGCTACAACGCAGCCATTACATTGCATGGCACTACAATGCATGTCACTACAACGCATGTCACTACAACGCAGGCATTACATTGCATGTCATTACAACGCATACCATTACAACGCATAGTACCACTACACTACCCAACACTTACCCTACTGTTGCACCCCCGGGCGTTAGAATAGTAATTTTTACCCCTACACTATCCATCACTTACCCTACTGTTACACCCTCTGGAGTTAGAATAGTAATTTTTTACCCCTACACTATACAACACTTACCCTACTGTTGCATCCCCTGGAGTTAGAATAGTAATTTTTACCCCTACACTATCCAACACTTACCTTAAATGCAATGTAATGGTATGTGTTGTAATGGTATGCGTTGAAAAGGTATAATGCGATGTAATGGAATGCGTTGTAAATGTAGTTTAAAAAAATTATTTGTAGTGGCATGCGATGTAAATGTATGCGTTGTAAAGGATTTTGCGTTGTAAAGGCATGCGTTGTAAATGTATGCATTGTAAATGTATGCGTTGTAACATCATACATTCAGTGGCAACAGTGGGAAACGGTTTACATTCGGCCCACTGCTTATTCTTGGCAGTTTTAGCAGAGGGTGTGCTACTCAGGACCTGTAGTGTTTACATTGGGCGTTACAACAAACAAATGATGGACGGAATGCTGACAATGCAGACATTCTCCCCCAGTCAAGAGATCTGGGTTAAATCCATCGTTCTTTTGCCCACTACGCCACCCCAGTTCAGACATGGCCATATGCAAATCAGTCTTGACCCTGTGCCTCATGGGAACAGTCCAGCCTGAACTGCCAAGCCATGTCTTCCCTGGACCGGAATCAAGCATCCTAGGACCGGTTTCTGGCTATCAGCCGTCATCAGCCAGGATAGCTTGACTCCAGTGGCGTAGTGAGCACGGGTCCCACGTCTGGGAATACCCATCCCACTTAGGGCGAAAAGCGTTACAACAAACAAATGATGGACGGAATGCTGACAATGCAGACATTCTCCCCCAGTCAAGAGATCTGGGTTAAATCCATCGTTCTTTTGCCCACTACGCCACCCCAGTTCAGACATGGCCATATGCAAATCAGTCTTGACCCTGTGCCTCATGGGAACAGTCCAGCCCGAACTGCCAAGCCATGTCTTCCCTGGACCGGAATCAAGCATCCTAGGACCGGTTTCTGGCTATCAGCCGTCATCAGCCAGGATAGCTTGACTCCAGTGGCGTAGTGAGCACGGGTCCCACGTCTGGGAATACCCATCCCACTTAGGGCGAAAAGCGTTACAACAAACAAATGATGGACGGAATGCTGACAATGCAGACATTCTCCCCCAGTCAAGAGATCTGGGTTAAATCCATCGTTCTTTTGCCCACTACGCCACCCCAGTTCAGACATGGCCATATGCAAATCAGTCTTGACCCTGTGCCTCATGGGAACAGTCCAGCCCGAACTGCCAAGCCATGTCTTCCCTGGACCGGAATCAAGCATCCTAGGACCAGTTTCTGGCTATCAGCCGTAATCAGCCAGGATAGCTTGACTCCAGTGGCGTAGTGAGCACGGGTCCCACGTCTGGGAATACCCATCCCACTTAGGGCGAAAAGCGTTACAACAAACAAATGATGGACGGAATGCTGACAATGCAGACATTCTCCCCCAGTCAAGAGATCTGGGTTAAATCCATCGTTCTTTTGCCCACTACGCCACCCCAGTTCAGACATGGCCATATGCAAATCAGTCTTGACCCTGTGCCTCATGGGAACAGTCCAGCCCGAACTGCCAAGCCATGTCTTCCCTGGACCGGAATCAAGCATCCTAGGACCGGTTTCTGGCTATCAGCCGTCATCAGCCAGGATAGCTTGACTCCAGTGGCGTAGTGAGCACGGGTCCCACGTCTGGGAATACCCATCCCACTTAGGGCGAAAAGCGTTACAACAAACAAATGATGGACGGAATGCTGACAATGCAGACATTCTCCCCCAGTCAAGAGATCTGGGTTAAATCCATCGTTCTTTTGCCCACTACGCCACCCCAGTTCAGACATGGCCATATGCAAATCAGTCTTGACCCTGTGCCTCATGGGAACAGTCCAGCCCGAACTGCCAAGCCATGTCTTCCCTGGACCGGAATCAAGCATCCTAGGACCGGTTTCTGGCTATCAGCCGTCATCAGCCAGGATAGCTTGACTCCAGTGGCGTAGTGAGCACGGGTCCCACGTCTGGGAATACCCATCCCACTTAGGGCGAAAAGCGTTACAACAAACAAATGATGGACGGAATGCTGACAATGCAGACATTCTCCCCCAGTCAAGAGATCTGGGTTAAATCCATCGTTCTTTTGCCCACTACGCCACCCCAGTTCAGACATGGCCATATGCAAATCAGTCTTGACACTGTGCCTCATGGGAACAGTCCAGCCCGAACTGCCAAGCCATGTCTTCCCTGGACCGGAATCAAGCATCCTAGGACCGGTTTCTGGCTATCAGCCGTCATCAGCCAGGATAGCTTGACTCCAGTGGCGTAGTGAGCACGGGTCCCACGTCTGGGAATACCCATCCCACTTAGGGCGAAAAGCGTTACATTTGTGTTTACATTGGGCACACAACTCTTTGCAGTATTAGCAGTGGGTATACTACTCGGCACGGTTGGATTGGGATGAAAAATCGGCCTGGGCACGCTAAAAGAAAGTGTCCCACATTTGCATATTGCCTTTCCGCAAAACACTGCTTAGGTGAAGTTTTATAAAAAAGAAGGGGGGGACGGTCTCTGACAGAAGCATGTTTTCCTAACTGTACTTAGATAAAGCAAAAAATGCACAGATTAGTACACTCTGGTGAAACACACCTGAAAACAAGTCAAGTGAGGCCACTTTTGCTCAGGCGCCCTGACCCCGCTCCATCTGCATACATCAATGGGCCGGCCCAGTGAGAGGAAGGGAGTGACCCCTCTGCCCCGTTAATAAAAGGAAGATAATGGTCGCCCATCTGCCTCCAGAAAGGCCACTCAGGCACTCACTGGGCCGCTGGCGGCATCCGAACAACACCGATACCGCCCAAATTGGGCCCCTCAAGCTGCCGCAAAAAGCAGCCCACCGCTGGAACTCAGATACCGGCCCCTCGGCCATTGCCCGAGTGCCCACCATACCAATCCGACTCTGCTACTCAGGACTTGCGGAGTTTACATGGGGCACACTACTCTTTGCAGGGTTAGTAGTGGGTATACTACTCAGGACTTGCGGAGTTTACATTGGGCACACTACACCTTGCAGGGTTAGCAGTGGGTATACTGCTCAGGACTTGCACTGCATAGCATTGGGCACCTTGCTGATAGCCGGTACTGCTCAGGGCTTACCGTGTCAGAACTGGTCACACTGCTCGCTGTTGGCAGCTTATGCAGCGCATACTCAAGGCGTGCAGTGCTAACCTTGGGTGAACCAGGGGCGCAATGCAAAATGATGGGGCCTCCTTTCAGAATGTGAGAAAGGGTGCCTGAGCCTGGCATGCCTCACAGATGTCCATTGGCCTTGGGCCGCATGGGGCCCCATCAAGGGAAGGGCCGCCACCTGCGCTGCTGGGCCTGCAGGGGCATGTGTTTCGGGTGAAATGCTTATTGTTGGCATTGTAAGCAGTGCCTATATTAAATATGATTTCTCGTTAGGCACACTGCTCACTGTCGGCAGTGCTAGATGCTGATATATCCCCAAGGCATGCAGTTTTGATAATATTTCGTACACTGCTCATTGTCGGTAGTGCTAGTAGTGGATATACTGCCGAGGCGTGCATTGCTGTTAATATTTTGTACACTGCTCATTGTCGACAGTGCTAACTTTGGATATAACAGCAAGACTTGCTGCGTAAATATTTTGTACACTTCTCATTGTCGGCAGTGCTAGCAGTAGATATACCCCAAGACATACAGTGTTAATATTTTGTACACTTCTCATTGGCGGCAGTGCTACCGGTAGATATAACCCCGAAGCATGTAGCGTTAATATTTTGTACACTGCTCATTGTCTGCAGTGCTACCAGTAGATATACCCTCGAGGCATGTTGTGTTAATATTCTGTACACTGCTCATTGTCGGCAGTGCTACCAGTAGATATACCCTCGAGGCATGTTGTGTTAATATTCTGTACACTGCTCATTGTCGGCAGTGCTACCAGTAGATATACCCCCGAGGCATGTAGCGTTAATATTTTGTACACTGCTCATTGTCAGCAGTGCTACCAGTAGATATACCCCCGAGGCACGTAGCGTTAATATTTTGTACACTGCTCATTGTCGGCAGTGCTACCAGTAGATATAACCCCGAGGCATTTCGTGTGAATATTCTGTACAGTGCTCATTGTCGGCAGTGCTACCAGTAGATATACCCCCGAGGCATGTCTAGTTAATATTTTGCAAACTGCTCATTGTCAGCAGAGATACCAGTAGAAATACCCCCAGGCATGTCGTGTTAATATTTTGTACACTGCTCATTGTCGGCAGTGCTACCAGTAGATATACCCCCGAGGCATGTAGTGTTAATATTTTTCCCCCTGCTCATTGTCGGCAGTGCTACCAGTAGATATACCCCGGAGGCATTTCGTGTTAACATTCTGTACACTGCTCATTGTCGGCAGGGCTACCAGTAGATATACCCCGAGGCATGTAGTGTTAATATTTTGCACACTGCTCATTGTCGGCAGTGCTACCAGTAGATATACCCCCAAGGCATGTAGTGTTAATATTTTGCACACTGTTCATTGTCGGCAGTGCTAGCAGTAGATATACCCCCGAGGCATGTAGTGTTAATATTTTTCCCCCTGCTCATTGTCGGCAGTGCTACCAGTAGATATAACCCGGAGGCATTTCCTGTTAATATTCTTTACACTGCTCATTCTCGGCAGTGCTAGCAGTAGATATACCTCCGAGGCATGTCGTGTTAATATTTTGTACACTGCTCATTGTCAGCAGTGCTAGCAGTAGATATACCCCCGATGCATGTCCTGTTAATATTCTTTACACTGCTCATTCTCGGCAGTGCTAGCAGTAGATATACCTCCGAGGCATGTAGTGTTAATATTTTGTACACTGCTCATTCTCGGCAGTGCTAGCAGTAGATATACCCCCAAGGCATGTAGTGTTAATATTTTGTACACTGCTCATTGTCGGCAGTGCTACCAGTAGATATACCCCCGAGGCATGTCGTGTTAATATTTTGTACACTGCTCATTGTCGGCAGTGCTACCAGTAGATATACCCCCGAGGCATGTCGTGTTAATATTCTTTACACTGCTCATTCTCGGCAGAGCTAGCAGTAGATATACCTCCGAGGCATGTCGTGTTAATATTCTGTACACTGCTCATTGTCGGCAGTGCTAGCAGTAGATATACCCTCGAGGCCTGTCGTGTTAATATCTGTACACTGCTCATTCTCGGCAGTGCTAGCAGTAGATATACCTCCGAGGCATGTCGTGTTAATATTTTGTACACTGCTCATTGTCAGCAGTGCTAGCAGTAGATATACCCCCAAGGCATGTAGTGTTAATATTTTGCACACGGCTCATTGTCGGCAGTGCTAGCAGTAGATATTACTCCCTAGGCATGTAGTGTTAATATTTTGCACACTGCTCATTGTCAGCAGCGTACGCAGAGGAACTATTTAGCAGAAGGTAGTCTTCTCATGGCTGTCTGTGAAAGCAGTGTATACTTCACAGTGCAGTAGTAGGGATTGGGTTTCTGGCAGGTTCCAGTGTTTGACAGTGACATGCTTACTCTGCACACTTTCAGCATTCTCTTCTAAAATTCACCACTGTGTCTCCAGATCTTCCTAACACAGATCTGGAGTTTGCATGGTAAGAAAAGGAAGCTGACTCAGCCAGTGGACTTTAACTTTGGTGTAAGTCGTTTCCACTCACCTGAATCTCTCACACTATCAAAAAAAAAGCCTCAGATAAATACATTTAGCCCAACATATCACACAGTGTATGAGGAGGAGACCCGGGAAAATTGAGCAGACTCCCCAGAGAGAGGAGCATGAGGTTTACGCAGACATGGTGTGCCCAAGGCAAATTTCTGTCTGTTACGTGTGGTGTTAGCCAAAACCTTTTGATTTTGAGTAAAATTGTGAATATAATACACATACTTATAGGGGCTTTCAGCCCGCTCTTCTTAGCCTGCTGTTGTCATTGGCATTTTTCTTTCACCTTGAAGAGCGCCCCCAAGATCATACAGTATGGGTCCTCTTCAGCCACTGACTAACTTCACTGTGAGTGTCAGCATCATGCTCTTTCACAAAAGTACATCCACAGAAAAAAAGTAGTTATCTTAAGAACCAGGAACTAAAATGGCAATGTATGCTTCTTGAGACCAAAATCGACAATGCTGTATTGATTCCAAAAATGTTTCAGTCCCCAAACCGTTTGTAAGAAGGTGACACAATGCCAGCTCTGCTCTTGTCTTCTCTCCCACTGTCCTCTCTCTAACCTTCCATGCTATCCTCTTAAATATCGCTCTCTTTTTCTTTTCCCACCTGCCCCCATCAGTCTCCCTCTCTTTCTGCCATTTTTCTCTCCCTTTTTCCTTTGTCCAATCTCTTTCACTTTCGCCTTCCCCTTTTTCCTCTCACCATATCTATCTGTTTCTTTCCCCGTGTCCCTTCTCACCGTATGTATTCCTCTCTCACTCCTTCACCTCCGTTCATGTCTTTCTCTATTGTTTTCTCTTTGCTGTTCTCTTTCACTCTCTCTTCTTCCCTCTTCCCCATCCCATTCCCTTTCACTTTACATTCTTTTTGTCTCTTCCTTTGTTTTCCAGGCTAGCCCTACCCTTGCCTCCATCTCTTTTTCCCATTTGACCCTATCTTTTTTCCTTCTCTCTTACCCTCTACACCTTTTCTTTCTCCCTGTTTTCTCTTGCTCTCTATCAGGTTCTCCCTCTTTTGATTCCCACCCATCTCCCTCTCTTTTTCTCTTTCTTATCCCCTCTGTCCTTTCATTGTACTCTATATTGTGTATACCCTGTGTCATTATCAATAACCTCATATTTTCCCCTCTGTTTTAACCAATTATGATTCTCTTTTGCCATCTGACCTGCAGATATTCTGCTGGGAGTTACCATCTCCACAGCCCACTTGTCACGCAAAGAGGAATGAGATGAAAATACTCAGCCTTCTCCCATCTTACCTAGACCCGTGATGGGAAATTCATGTGAGCAACCTGCTTCTAGGCTTTCCAGATGGCAGATTGTCCATGAAGTCCACTGAATTATTTGGCCTGGCGTAAGGGTGCAAAATCACACAAAAGCAAATTATGCAAAGTTTTGGCATCATTTCTCAAAATTACAGGTAAACATAAATTGAAAAATCTTCCATTTAGCTCTATATTTTTGCTCGAAATGCATTCTCGTCAATTTTTGATTAAAGGACACTTTTCAAAATAAAAAATAATGCAAAATACCCCAAAGCACTGCGAACAACAGCTGCGCGCACTCTGTTCTTGTGTTTCTGAATGGTGCATTCATGTTAGATATTTACAGCAAATGGCATGTAATTACACTAAGAATTGCGATGGCAATGGTTTGGAAAATTCACTTAACAAGCATATTGTGAAATTCACAAAAGTATGCGAATTTTGCTAGCGTAATTTTAATGTTTCCCTAGCCTGGCATGGATAGGCCTCCAACAGGGACACAGAAAGAGAATTCCAGACCTTGGATATATTTACTAAGAATCACACCTAGTCACAGAACTGACCTTCAGGAGTTTCTGTCCTCATGAAAAGTGGCACCCCCTGGCACTTTGTCATCTAATACAGTAGCAGAGCTAAGGACAGGGTGGATAGTGCAAGCAAGTTTTCAAGTCGACTAAATGAGCGATCAAATCCAGGGATGAGCTGCAGTATTTAGTGATGAAGAGGAAAGTGAAAGTCCTTGGAAATATCCCAAAGTTTTCTGTTCCAGATTGATATTTGTATCCTTCACAACACTCCAAAATGGAAGGCTGTTTTGACACTTAGCACAAAACATAACTCTCTGTCAATTCGTTTTTATAAATTAGACTTAGAAACTGGCTTCATTTCTCGGCTCATGCACAGACTCTTAGAGTCAAGCTGAACCAATGGCTTGGCTCTCGCAAAGCCCACCCTGTTAATTCCCCTCCTCTGTTTGTGACTCAGACTTAGTACATGGGGTCATCAGTCACTTGATAAAATATTTTATTAGAGGCAACTAGAAACTTTGAGGCGTGCCCACATGCACCAATTTGCCCTCTCTCCCATCAAGGCTTCTTGTAGGAAAGAGAAAGATCAGTGCACGCAGTGAAAATACATTTAAAATAAGTGACCCTAGGGCAGGGACTCCAGGCCACTGTGTTGTACGCAACTGTCGGCAGCATGCCCAGAGAAAACTACTGAGTCGAGGAGCAACGAGCTTAGCTTCATCAGGGGTGTTTGGGGTGTGACACTGCTCTAATGCATTCTTAACGTGGTAGTTGGGCCTGGGGCCTTGAGTTGGGTCTGTGTCAGTTTTCATCATCATTCTTTTTTCACTAAGAGGTTTTAACTTGTTCATTTTTAGGTCTCGCCTGACCCAGCGCAGCGCAGCGCAGACTTATTGAGAGGGCTCCAAAAAGTGCTACCAGGCCAGCCTACAGCTACAGTACATGTGCGCGCGCGCCGTGCTTTACCGCGATTACTTTCGGTTTCGCGGCCGCACGGCCGCTTTGATGTTTGATCGTGATCGCGATCACTTTCACTTTCGCGGCTGCACGGCCGCTTTGCATAGCCAATAGGTCTCGCTTTTGGGACCTTATAAGTATTTAGTTATGCAACTGTTGCATGGCTAAACACTTATAAGGTCCCAAAGGCGAGATCTATTGGCTATACCAATGCTTGTTTGGATTGAGATCTTAAATATATGTAGTTATTAGTTTACCCAAAAAAGTAGTAAATCTGCACCTAAAGAAATACTCCCTGAATGGATAGAAATGTACTACCTTTTGGAATTCCTAAACATTGGCAGTGGTAGGCTATGCGAGCCTCACGTTTCCAGACATACTACTGGCAAGCAAACACCGAAAAGGTGATGGAATGAATGCTTGCAAATAGTCTTATCAGTGACAGTCACTCGTGTAGCTTTTTTACTGCCAGCCTTGCTTCTCGGAGGCAAAGACTAAAGTACAAAGTGGGTGTTTTCGAACCAATTACAGGTTTTTAAAACATATAAATAAAAGGCATTGTCATTTACAATACCAATAGCTTGAAGCTCTTGCAAATGTAAGACCTATTGCATTGCAAATGCTTGTTACTGTGGTATTTACATGGCTTTGCACACCGTGGCCTCTTGCTACTGTGGAATTCCTATGAAATTGCCCATAAATACTTAAATTAACTCTCTTTTGTCCTCTATGTCCGTGGAATGTGGCCCATCATGGATGTTTTACTGTGCTGGTCTCATAATGATTGTTCATTAGTTTGCTGTAGATATTTCACTTTTTATTTTGAATTGGCAATAATGAGCCCCAGCGTAGGAAAAGTATTAGCATGTTTCTTAAAACATAAATACACAGAAGATATCTTTGCTCCGATAGATAACCATAGTAAAGACATGTAGAGAAGGGGAGAATGCAAATAAGTAGGTACAGCAACACAATAGTATATAGTGAAATTTGAATCGGGTCCCTGGAGAAGACAATGTTAAGCCCGTGTGCCCATCAGGGGTGCCCTTTCAGCCTTAAGAAGATGTATTATTATAGAACTGCAGATATACTATAGTCACCCGAACTGCTACCTGTTTTTAGTAACAATCCGGGGTACTTGGGGGCCAAGGGGAAGCTTTCTTTGTCTGCATTGGGCCCTTTACTCCCTTGCTATGCTGCTGTTGGTGTTCCTGTCACCACGACAAGAGGACACAAAGGGGTGGTCTCACATCTTCAAGGTGGTGGCTAAAATCCCGCCCGGTATTGTTCATACCATGGACCTGATTACCAAAAGTCCTTTGTTGCATGTTCTACACTTTCTCACATAGGATAATACATACATTTTAAGAACTTTTCGACCTTCTTGGTATTCATAAACAATTCCTGGAACATTCCTGGGAATATGTGATTTTTGAAGATTTCTAGTAGAGAGCACACGAGCATTCAGACACATGCAACTGTAAAAGGCATTTATTTCTACATGTAGAACTAAAGCACTTAAGTCCTGTTTTTTCTTTGTCAGCCAGGAAAACATTTTACTCTACATAAAAACAATCTAGATAAAAGCATAACCTACACCCCTTCATTCTATTCCATTAAACTATTAACATTTTTCAGGGTGGGATATTTCCTGCTGAGAGTTTGTGAATACACATACAATTGCAAGTTTGTTAGCTATAACTCACTTTTTCAGGTGGGCCCACCTTGTAATGCCCACGTAACGCAAATTTCCTCTAATAGAAATTCTGCCTCAGCAGCACAATTTCTGTATGTGAAAATGACATTCAGAAGAAAAAAATCCCAACATCCCTCATTGGCTGGAAGTCGGGGTGAGGGGTGCAGCAGCATACCCAAAATAACAATGGGGAGAGGATGTGGCCTAACAGCAAGAGCGGTCGACCTCTGAGCTGGGAAACCGGGTTCGAGCCTCGGCAGGGACGCTCAACCTCCTGTGATTCTGGGCAAATCACTTAATCTCCCCGTGCCTAACAGAAAAAAATGAATGTGTCTTATCTGTAACGCAACTGGTGCTCATGTAAAGCGCTCTGATACCTTTGGGTCTAGTTTGCGCTATATAAAACTCCCAAGAAAAGAAAAAACGCTGAAGTTCAGTTTTGTTATTATCTCGAAACATTTGCTGTGCATCCAAAGATAAAGGTCAAATATTAGGATTTGTTTCTGACAAAGTGCTACTCATTCTTTTATCATAGAGATTGGTGCCTACTTTTCTTTCTCTGCTCACAAAAGTAGAAGATTTTGTAAAGTGAAATACTATAGTATAATATACTATACAATACTATGAGAATTTATAGAGCACATGGCGACCCATAGGCATCCCAGTGCTAAGTCAGGCGACAATACTTAATGAAAACCCTGTGGAAGGTTAGTTGTCAAACCATGTATTAAGTAGTTTACAACACATGCATTCATTGCCAGTGGACCTCCAGGCCAGAGGGAGAGAATTCCAGAGAGTGGAGGCAAGGAAGCTGAAAGACCTTCCCCTGCTTCTAGTTTTTTCTAATGCGAGTAATGGCTGCTCTATGTTCATTAGAGGAACAAAGGGCCCTCATCGGAGAGTAGCGGGTTATGAGCTGACTGGCAATTGGGGGTCCCTGTCTTCTCAAAGCTCTAAAAGCGATAAAGAGAACCTTGAATTTGTTTTTGCAGGAGACTGGTAACCACTGAAGGTCCCTAAGCACTTTTCTCACTGATGTGTGTCTTGGTATTAGTAACAAGACACGTGCCGCAGCATTCTGCACGACTTGTAGTTTGCCTATTACCGCTTTGGGAGCTCCCAAAAAAATTAGTTGCCATAGTCCAGATGTGAAAGAATGAGCGCCAGAATTCCCATGCAAAAGGCCGAGAATTTGGTAGCCTGAGTCTCCATCATTACTTTCTTTCCAGACAGACTCCTCAAACATTTTATAGACATTTTGAGAACAGGAGAAGAAGCTATGCAGTATGGCCAGCATAGAGACCATTGGGTAGAATGATGATTCCCCATAATCATCAATTCAGTTCTGTAACCATTCAGCTTCAGACAGGATTTGTCCATCCAGCTGGCCACCGCTTCAAGACAAGGTCCTAGGGTAGAAGAAGAAGGATCGTGATCAGGTGTGAGCGAAAGGACCAGTTGAGTATCATCTTCATATTATCCTGTCGAAATCCCCAATGGTTTAACAATTTCTGCAAGTGGCTGCATGTACAAATTAAAAAGTGTTGGGCTCAAAGAAGAGAACTGCAGGACAACACAGTGGAGAGGATAGGTGTCCGAGGAGAAGGCCTTCTCATACGCTTGAAAAGATCTGTCAGAGAGAAAAACCCTTAACCAATCCAGGGCAGTCCCTAAAACTCCAGCCCTATTGAGGTGGGGGGGGGGGAGTAATTAAAAAAGCAACAACAACAAAAATCAGAGTGTTGGAGAAGCAATGGAGGAGCTAGGGGTGGGGTAAGTAGGGAGCAGCATGGAGCGCATGAGGGCAATTATTTGTGGCAGAATCAACTCAGGAGTGGGAGAATAAGGCAACCTATGCATTTCATGGAGCACTGATAGAAAAAGATAAAAGTACTTACCGGAGTTTGAACAGTGGAGTGATATGTCATCCAATCAAAAGGATAGTAATGAAACTGTGCTTAAGTGAAGACGAGAGACAATTGGTTGTAAGCAATGGTCTTTTCGAAAGCCCACTGTACGCTTCTGTATTACCCACGTTAGGTCTTTTAAGTAGTGTGGAATTTAAGTATGGGTGAAGAGGTTGTCCGGTCAAAACAGCTCTTCATTGGAATTCGCTACCTAGGATCTTGGGATCTTACCACCCTTATGTCTGAAAGTCCCTTAAAAAGTCATAACAAGGTTTTGCAGCAGCTGTGAACTAACCTCGATTGGCTCCACACATTTATGATGCAGTAATACCCTTGTGTGATAAGGTTCCATATAGAGATCATAGCATAGAATATTTTGTTTCCATATGGGCACAAATTATGCATAGGGTACAGTGACTTGGGTTGCTCCACAGTGCACCCAATCGCACTAAGAACGTGCTATCCTCTGCACAATTATGACAGTTCATTACTGCGCTGAGAAGAGTCCAGTAGTGAAAGTCAGAGCCGTGATGTAAATCCACTGCTCCCTATTTCACCGGAGATGATGTGGCTTCACAAGGAAGAGTGGCTGCAGTGCTCCGGCAGGCAGATGCATGCGTTACTGCACTCACCTGCAGAGGGATGCCGGGAGGCCAGTGGGAACCATACAGCCCTCTTCCACAAAGTGCTTTCTCTGTGGGCTATCACTGACCGTGACGCGCTGTCAGTGCGCCTCCTGACTGCTTCTTTGCCGTTGTGCTTGAGTCTGTAATATGGCATGGGTGCACTGGCAAAGAACTCCCTCACTCGCATGGCGGTCACGCCACCATGACCATGAGGGAATGGACGCTCTACTGTGATATTGCTAGTGAAATCCATATTACAGAAGGGGGCGCACAGAGTCTGCAACTCCTTCTGTTCTACCAAAGCGACCCCAGGATTGCACACAATAGGCACACACGACCATTGCCCGGGGGTGGGGGGTTTGTGAAATACCGCTCCTGGAAGGCTACTTCAGAAAACATATGAATCAGAAATGCAAAATTGATTAAGGCACCACACCAGTTCTCAGTGGAGATCGGTGATTCACACCTCTAGTAAGGTATAGCGGGTCAACAATCAGTACATTAACAGGCAGCACTTACTTTAATAGGTAAAACATTATTACAGCCTTCGGATAAATGGCCACGGACCTATTTCCCCCATAATTCATATATTTTCCGTTTAGATGGAGCCCAGTAGATCAGCCCTGGATAGGGAAGAACGAAAGAAATGCTTTTCCCTTGATATGCCTTTTTGTGACGATTCAAACGTCACTAGTTGCCACAAAATATCCACCTAATGCCGTTAAAAATGTCACTAGGGTTGGACTACAGCCTGAGGACGTCACGCTCCCAAAAGTCTTTCTCAAAAGCCCTGTCCTCGAGCTCTGACGGAATCCTCTGTGTGCTGGAGACGGGGGGAGCAGGTAGGAAGCGGGAATGGAGCCCGGGGCTCTCCAGTGGCTGTTTATGAAAAGCTGACGAGCTGGAGCACGACAGCCTTTGTCAGGATGTTTCTGTCGGGATAACATGCTCTTTGATGTGGAGTTTAATTACTCTTCCCTCAAGAGACTCCGGGATTTGATAAGATGTCCGCCCCGGGCGGCGAACGTCCTCTCCACATCAACTCTGTTCCTTTGTGGGCCGCGGTTCTCGGATCCGATGTACTGCCGTGTTATAGGCTGTGTTATTATTTGTTTTGCAGAGGCATAGCTAACATTGGTGCAGCAGCTGCAGTAGCACCGGGGTGCAGACCCCTTAGTGCATATTTACAGACCTGCTAACCAGGGCTTTAAGTGGGCCGGGTCTCACCGGGTCTGAACACCGGCAGTTTTTTAAAGGGGGACTCGAAACGGATCCCTATTGGGCTCTGTTTTGTGCCCTGGCATAGACGGTCCGTTTTTTTCTGGACTGCAGTGACAGCAGGCACATCGATGTGCGCTGCTCACACTGCTCACTTCTCACTAGTGGAGCGTTGTAGGTGAAAGGAAATTCTTTAACCCCTTCGCTGCGGCGGGAATTCCGCCGCAGCGCTGGGGGGGATTTGAAGGCAGCGCTGTGGCACTGTGCTCATGACGGAGCCACTCCGTCATGAGCCACGGTTGAGCTGTGCTCATGACGGAGTGGTTCCGTCATGACTCCGCCCACTGCGCTAATCGCCCGCACAGGCGGGGAATCAGCGCAGCGTGGGAGGAGCGGCGGCCAACGGCCGCAGCATGACGGAACCACTCCGTCATGAGCACACGGCACCCGTGGCTCATGACGGAGTGGCTCCGTCATGAGCGCTGAAGGGGTTAAAGAGTAATTTTCTCTCAGGATTTCCTTTCGCTTTCTGAAACTCAGGAGCAGCAACTTTGTCATAGTCCAGCGCCTTGAGACCCTCACGGGTGAGTAGCACGCTATATAAAACACTGATTGATTGATAGTGTCACCGGGGCTTTAAGTGGAAGATTTTTCAATATTGTATACAAGCCATAGTTGCTGCTTATTTATCTTATGCAACTAACAACCATTGACACAGCCAATCATCCTGACTTGTTGTAGGTATGATGTTACTTGTATCATACATCTGGATGCAATGACAGAAACAGCAAAATACAAGTCGGGCGGCACACTATGCTAAGCACAGATCTTTAACTTACGTGTTTTTCAGCCACGCCCTTAATTACGTTCATCATGCCTCTTTGAGAGACCCCCTCCAGTTTTTTCATCCCGCTTAAAGCCCTGCTGCCAACCTTAAGAAAAAATTCACTGTGTGTGAGGAGGGTGTGTGGCCTTGGAAGGGGCAGGGCCTTGTGTCCAGAAGTAGTTAGGAGTCACTTCTGCACTACCCCCACCTCCTGAAAGGAAGCCAACTGAGGTTTGTGCCGATATCCTGGGGTGTTCTCATACCCCATAATCGAAGTCGGCTTTTAAAACCCCCAAAAACATCAAAAAAACAAACTGGAAATCCACTCTTTGCATTGGTTTCCAGCTTGTTTTACCTGCCACCTCCTGATATCAGCTCCTGGCCGGATGACCGTGTGAAGGGAGCTGATACTGTGTGACACACAGTGGCACCGTGGGAGTTGGCCGTTCTGCATTCACTCCTGATAATTGCTGTGGTTTACTCAACCCTAACAGGAGTCAAAGGGGCCAATTTCCTTGCTTGCACCAGAGCCCATGGCATCCTTGCTACTGCAGCTAAACTGTATTAAAATAATCACAATAACTTGTTTACATACTTGCTCACACCGCACCTCTCGGGCTTCTAAATCTTGTAAATAATAGGTGTCAACAATTGTCAAATTATTAGCACTCAATTTGCCAATCTTAGAATTCTGAAAGGTTAAGTTACCCTTCCCTGGACTCAAACTTGTCACCTGTACTTTACGATATATCATGTTATGTTGCATGAGTTCCTTCTTTAGCATTTCATACTGCTCTTAGGCCACCTTGGAGGGCTTGACTAGAGATGACAGACATAGCAAGGGGACAGGAGAGATGGAAATAAAAGGAATAAAACTGGAAAGGGAAGAAAAGATGAGGAAGGAATGAGTTTCCCCCACAATGATGGTAACTCACCATTTCAAAGAGTGCAAATACATTATGGGTAGTTGGTCAGCCAAAAATGAGGGTGGTGCCATGGAGAGACAAGAAGGGAGCTAGAAAGTGCACGAGTGATAGGAGAAGGTACAACATGGAAGTAAGGTGGTGAGATGCGCGTGCCAGGCATCAGTGCCTGGTGACACTTTATGAGAAATCATGGCAACCTAGTTCGGGGGGAGGAGGCGGAAAAAAAGAAAAATTAGAAATTCTCAAATAACAGGGTGGTCATCAAAAGGGGCAGTTGTTGCAAGCATGCTGATAGCTCTGCCCTGGAGTGGGAGCCCCAGAAACTGGAAGCTGTAGGATTTCTAGAAATTAAGTCAGTTCCAGAAAGGTTTTTACTTGAACCAATTGCTGGCTGACATATGTGATTTTTGGACATCAACTAAACAGTTTCAGAAACAATTCGAATGTATTTACACAGCCTTCAGTTGCATTGAAACAGTTTAATATAAAAAAAAGACCAGATGTTTCAACTGAATCTAACAGAAACCATTTGCAGCTGGTCAATAGGTCTTTCCATGAGGACCTGTTGTTACAGTGATACATTGTCAATGAACACCAGGAATGTCAATGAAACCTCTGGATCCACATCTCTCTGCCTGCGGGGTATCTTTCAGAGTCCACGCAACGTCCTTCTTGATGTTCCTCTAAAACATTCATGCAAAGGCAGTTACGTCTCCCTGATGTACCGATCATTTTAGGCCTTATGTACACACCTAACCCAGAGCCACTGGGCACAGGGCCCCACCCCCTCCAAGTCCCCACCCCCTCCAAGTCCCCATCCCTCCAATGCTCCACCCTCTCCAAGGCTCCACCCACAACGAAAGTGTGCACTGCTCCTTTTGTTATTGCAGCACTGCTCCAAAACCAGCCCTCAGTAACAAAAGCAGGCCCCAACACTGCAAAATTGGCCCTCACCCTTCCAGCCTCCCCAGAAAAAGCCCAATGCCCACTACAGCCAGTCCGGCCCTGGCTGGGGTCCAATCCCGGAATTTCTAACTGTTATTCTTGTATTCTACCTAGGGGTGGGCGGAATTTGCGAAATTCACTTTCGCAAATTATCGCGAAAGTGTTCAAAATCTCCGCAAACACGCGGAAATATCGCGAAGATGCGGAAGTTTTTTCCCGCCCATTCGCGGTATGTTCTGCGTGGTCGCGGCTCGCCTACTTACCCATGCGGTTGCTCGCGGGCGCGGCCATCTTGTTTTCACTTGTCTCGCGGTGCATGATCGCGAGAAGAAAGACGTGATCATGCGACGAATGATGTTACTGCGGGCGCGAACTGTCGCGAGACAGCGCAAATGGCTACCAACAATCCAACATCTCGTGGAGAACGCGACCGGATCGGGAAAACTTGTCGGCGAATGCGGGGATTCAGGTAAGGCGATCGTGCGCACGCAAGAATGTATTATTTTACAGCGCGAGCAAGCAAAAAATTTCCGGTAAAATGCGGATTGCGGAAATTTTGACATTTTCGCGCTCTCCGCAGAACGCAAAAATGTCAAATTATCGCAATTTCCGCGAGCGGGACGGATTTTTAGCCCAGGCCTAATTCTACCATTCAGACAATCATGCCACTCCGGAATGCCTAGTCCAGGCATGCTGCCTTAGAAGGAGTCCAGTGTCTTCTCCAGCCTGTTCTTCACAGGCATGCTAACACCGGGTAATCCAATGTCACCGACAGCGTTTTACATCCGGTGCGCTGACACTGGGGTGGGTCCCAGCAACCATGTTATACCAGTTAGGGGGGCAGCCAGTATTTTCTCTCTAGAATGCGTGTTATCAAAGAGGTATTCTCAGACTCCAGCCATCGTCTTTTACCGAGTATACATTGTGAAGAGATTTTGTTTTCTGCTCTGTTTCAGAACTAAACTACAACCGCAATGATTCATAGGAACATATAACAAACCAGGAAAAGTACTGTGCAGTGAGGAGTTGCACGGAGAATATATTTGGGGCCATTATGAATGTACTTTTCTGACTTCACCAGAAATATAGCGTTGTATATTAAGTGACGTTTCGAAATGTGCCCGCTTTGGCAGCTCGTCCCTGGGGACATATGTATAAACCGTGATCAAACAGGCTTTTATTCCAAGGGGCAGATATTCCTCTGCATTGATTCATCACATTAGCATGTTTAGCTTACTGAGCGTCATGCAGCTCACATTGTAGTCAAACCATGAAGCATTTTCCTGCTGCAAGGTAGTGTTACGTGAGAAAATGCTTGCTATGAGCGCGTGTGTCATGTGAGCGCAATTCAAAGAAGAAAGTAGGAGTGTATTTTGCAGGCGTGTGTTCGTGTGTGCATGCTTGCACTACTTTGGCCTAACGTACGCCACAAGGGTGCACATTATACAACCAAAACTATCAAATGGAAGTCAAAAATAACTACCAAATGTGACAAATGTTTAATAAGATTACCTAGAACTCGCTCATCAGGCTGACAGCCTATTATCACAGGCACCAGCATTCACCTCTGCTGGCTGAGCTAGGCCTTTCCTGAAAATGTACCCCAGATCTAAAGTGAAACCAAGCTAGAGTTGAATAAATACTGCTAGAGTTATGATTACCTACATGACATACCCTAAATATCCGTTTAGTTTGAATATATGGAAATCGTTGCCTTTTCTGCTATATCTCTCTGAAGATTTAAGCTGTCTGCGATAAAAGAGAGTACACTCGTTCGCGCTCACCTACGGATGGTAAAATCTTATAAAGTCTGCCAACCATGTAGAAGTTATGACTCTTCCGCTCTGTGCTTGATTTGTAAAATAATAAGCGCCAGGACCCTGACCAGAAAGCCACAGGCGCTTGCACCATCCACTGCCCCTTTCGTTGATGCCAATGAAGGTACTAAAACAACTACTAACCATCTCCCTGGCCTTCAAGTGTGAGAGTTCAGATTATTCCAGGTCCCCAAAGCTAAAGGAATGGCTGGGGTGGCAGGTATTAGTACTTTTTAATGTATATTGTATTCCTAAACAACCATTGTTCTGCTCATCTCTAAATTAGATGAACAGCGCCACCATGTTGCAGTGTGTCATAAGTGTGGTGACGAGAATTAAGTGCTGTGCAGAGCACCGGAAACCACCAGCTCAAATTAAGCACTGCCACTATCTCCTCATTGTCCGGAGCAGGAATACCGAGACCGCTCAACAGTCTACTCTCCTCCTCTACCGGAGTCAAAAGAAATGAATCCCAATAGTATTGTTCGAGTTCACAAACCTCATGTAGAGATAATACAAGGGGAGGGCTCATTGGGTGACCTCATGGAGGCTTAGACATGTTGAGTTCAGCCAGGAAATTATCTGTCAATGTTCACCCTCTGTTGAAACAAAATGGAAGCTTCACTTTGTCCTGCTGGTTCTTAGACTTCAGTGCCTGACACCGCGTGTTCATCCACCTGTCAGGTTCAGAAGCTTGGCTCGCAAGCCTGTTTCTTATGAACCCTGTGAACAGTCACCTTCCTAAGCCTATCACCCTCATAGTTTCAAAACTCTACTCTAAAATCACAGCCAAAAAGTGTACTGATGCTGCATCTCTGTGTATGCCTCACCTGCATGTTCAAAGCAAGCTGACTCCAAGCTTAAAATGTATTCAACATTGGCAATTCCTATGCACAACACCATGAGCCTACACAAACACCAGCAAGTTTGGACCAGTGACATGAATCTACAAAAAACGAATTAGGTGATTGTGAACTGAAACTGTAAATGATCCCTAGTAATTCCAATAATTAAACTCTGGATAAATGAATTGGTTCTTTGGAAAAGATGAATGTGTTATTTAACCAATCTGTTCTTTCTTTTAAATACGTTTGATTTTTGAAAAGTGATCAATTTGCTACAAAACATAAACTGTTTCTGTGGAATAAGTGATTCACAAAGATAAATATCAGAAAAAAGCATCTCCTCGTTTTAATGTTCCTAATTGCATCCTTTAGCAAGCAAAACATTCCCGACCTGCCAAAAGAATGAAACACCTTCAATCCACGAAAGTATATTCTCCAAAGAAAGGCAAGCTGACATTTAAATTGTCCATTTAAACATTGACTTTTGGTCATAGCTCTGAAATCTCACTTGGCTGGACACTTCCTCTTGGCTTTAGAGAGGTTTGTTATTGACTTGAACGTGTGACCCTTTCTCATCCTTTCGTTCTCCCCGCACCCACCCATGCCGCTCCAGGAGAACGGTGAGCTCATCACACTGCACGTGCCGGAAGTGAAATATCTCTTTAAATAAAGCTGCGCCATCTTGATCTCTGCGTAAACAGATGACTTCCTGTATTTTCAATCCAATGCCGCTATAAACAGCGGCACATAATAGTTTTGTTTCCTTGTAACACTGAGTTAGAGTGGTGGACGCAAGCGAAGGCATATCCTGGATTTAAGAGATACGCAGAAATATGCTTTGTGCTCGCGACAGGAAATTAGAATGTCAGAACGCTGTTGCCTGCTCTTAGAGGCGCTGGGCTGGCCTAATAATGTGCTTAGCCGAATTGAAAGCAGCAGGAGGTGGGAGGCGAGCAAAAACTACCCAAGATTATTGTAAGTGGTATTTCTATGCCTAATTGGACCTCTCACGCTTCATTCCCCCCCCCCCCCCATCTCAAATGCGCGACTCTTCCAAGGTACATCTCTGGGCGCCGGGTTGTTAGATATCAATGGAATTATATTTTGGCCTACATTTCACTATTTATGATTTCTAACTTATGTCAGCAGACATACTAGTTACAGATCCATCACTAATTATTGCACTGACTCCAACAATAAGCGTTACTTAAAACATCTTTTTTACTTCAACGACCCCATAGCGAAGCCCCAGTGAGCACATCCTAAATTACAAAATTTAGTGATGCAATTTTTTTGAGTTTCATTTTTAAGACCCTCCTTAAGCGACAGAGCTTTGGGAGGGCACACTCTGAAACAACACTGACACACCCAATAGGCCTGCCACAGAGATAATGCAGGGAATCTATTTGCTTGTAATTATGAATGGAGGTGACATGTGTACTACTGTTGCTTCAGGAAGTGGGAGAATTATGGTGAGCAAAAGAGACGGGGAAAGATCGTGAGAAAGAGAGAACAAATCTTTTATTTTGTATCATAAATAGTACAGAGGCCTAATGCTCAGCATCCCTAGTAACTGTGTGTGAAGAGACACAATGGCCACTTACGAGTTTCCCATACCTGGTATTACTAGGTGCGGGAACCCTGAGTCTGAATTTAAGAGGTGCGGATCCGCACCACTATATCCGCTCAGCGTCGGTCCCGGGCAGTGGGCACACCTACCACCCGCAGCACCGCGCTGCGAGCAGACAACCCTACCCTACCGCCCTGAATCTCACTTATAGCACAATGTTCCAGACGTGCTTGGAGCATAGATGGCCAGACACTCGCCCTGCGATTGTCTAAAAAATAAGGCTCCAATTGGCTGCAAAGATCTAGCTAGCTGATTAGTCCTGTTATTATTTTTAATCAGCGCCCACGCAAACACATTATTTATGTCATGGAAAGCTTAAAGAGCGGGTGCACTACACATAAATAGGCAATTCAATAGCTTTCCAAGTGCGTACATGGATTAAATCCAGGATTCCGAACCCGTTTTGAAAAATAGAGTAACTTGTAGAAAACATCTACGAATATATCAAAATGATGCTTTTGGCAGACTTAGGTTTTGTGTGATGGTGGCTTGGTATTACTTTGATAGGGTTTAATTCCTATTGCTAACCTCTTTATGGGGCACCCTCTGAGCTGGTGAAACAGTCGCCTTCCTCTAGATATACATTGAATGTGGCACCCTATGGGCTAAGTACTATGACATTCTTTTATTAGTGCGACTATGCCTACTATAATTACCTGGATGTGGCACACCATGTGACGTTATTGCTGTGGTGTTCCCAAAGTTCATATGGTAAAGGTCTGGATGTCACTAAACACAACAAAATACCGGGGTCAAAGAGGAGCATTTATTTGGAGCCTAGCATGAGTGTAGAATATTCCTTGTAAAGGATGAAATCCCTCACCCGCCAGAGGTGGCATGCTTCATCATAGGGATTCTCCTCACACCGTAACAGCAGGCCACGGTGTGGTCTCCAACTCCCACTATAATTTGGAGGAGCTCTTCACATGTTTTAGTATGTTATGATGTAACCCAATAGAGTCAATTGAGTGGTGAGGGTAGCAGAGTGTAGTACGTGCTGTAGTGCAAACAAAAAAATGCAAGCCACATAATTAAAACTGACTCCAAGCAGATCTTATACTTTATTGTTCGTCTGGATTGGGATAAAAAATAAGTGAATATAAACTTCTAACCCTGGCAATGTACTATCCTGTGGTCAACATGTTTTTGCCCTCACTGGAACCCTCAGTTAAGGTGTCGGGCATTAACCAGGATCTCAAACAATTCACTTCTTACTCAAAGCGATGCCAAATAGTGCATAAAGACAAAAACAAAACCAGAACCAGAAAGGAATACTCCACTGACATCTTAGTTCCAAATAACTGCTCCTCTCAGCCCCAGGTATTTTGTTGTGTTTAGTTTTGATGTTTAGGGAACGGATGCCCCCTGGTCTTAAAATCTCCCTCGGCCTCCCTTTCTGTGTGTTTTAATAAAAAAGTTCCGGATGTACCACACTGTGGTATTTTGTTATTGTGTTATTCATATTGTTAAACTGCATATACTGTGGGCTGATATTACTGGGTTATTTTTATTATTATACTCGGCATGTAGCCTAGTAATGCTTTAAATATAATAGTAATGTCAACATTTTTACAATGTGTGGCATACAGGACTCCGAATGAAGTACGTATGTGTGTGTGAATAGTGCTGTGCAGATTTCTAAGAGCAATTGTGGCATCTTTATCTATGGGCTGGATGGTGTTGTCTGCAATGTGTAGGATAGCTGTGTCCATGCTGCAGTGTGATCTGAAGCCAGTTTAATTGTCATACGGGAGTGAGTTGGTGTTGCGGTGATCTTGAAGTTGTACAGACTGATTTTTGATTTTGATTATATAGTCCATGAAGGGTAGATGAGTGATGGGCTATCAGTTGGCAAGGTCATCAGGGTCTGGTGTGGGTTCATTCAGGAGTGGGAGGATGTGGCTGTCTTGACTCCAGGGAAGATGCCTTGAGTGAGGGAGGCATTAATGAAGGTGAACATCATGATGAATTCTCTTGTTGTGGTATATGTATGACAGTTCTCTTGATATCCTTAACTGTGTTCCTATTATGCAGTGGTATCGCTTTAGTAATGTGACACTCTTATGGTAGTTCTCAGAATGTGGAACGCTGTGGTATGGTAGTTCTGTGGCATTTATTTCCATGGTACTTTGGTATTCTTATGGCATTGCCCTGGTCTTGCCCCGCTGTGTGGCCTCGTAATACAGTAGCCTTGTCTGATGAGACTTTGGTCCTGGTTCCCTGTCGTTTAGCTGTGATGGCTTCCTACTGTTCCATGGTCTGAGGAGTTTGCTTTTGATGCGCCTCATTCATCTTCCTCATCTTGTTGTCGGCTCAGCGTGCAGTGCTAGTTCTTGTTTGTGTTCTGCGGTTCTGCATTACACTTCCACCCAACCGCTGTTTCACATTCCATTACCTCGGCCTCGTCTGGAGGTCCCTCGGCCTTGCAGCTGACTGAGCTGCCTGTCTTTGTTCTTGCTACTGTCTTGAAACTCTTCCTTGAAGATTGTATATTTCCATCCCGTTTTCTGCCTTTCTTACTGTTTCTGCTTCCCTCTTGCGTTTCATTATCTGCCCCATTTTTATTTGTTCTTCCCTGTCCCTCCCTCCCTCCTTCTCTAAGTATTAGCTTGTGTATCTCTTATATAGTCACAGGGATTAGAATTGGTGAGCTCTGAGGAGAAGTACCAATTAACAGTGCTTGATGTGTGGGGACTTCCAATTAGATGATCCCACATTCAGAGTGTTGGCAGATCTGGTAGAAACTTAAGACGCAGGGTGGCTGTCCAGCAGTCGTTTATTCAGAGTATGATGTGGTAGGTTATTTTAGATATGATGGGCATTGTTGTCGTGTACAGTGTGATAGGTAATTTTAGAGAGGACAGGGGTTGTCAAGTACGGTGTGGTAGGTGAGTTTAGAGATAACAGGGGTTGTTGTCTGGTACGGTGTGGCAAGTGATTTTAGAGATGACACGGGTTGTCGTTGAGTACAGTGTGGTAGGTGGTTTTAGAGATGCCAGGGGTTATCGTCGAGTATGGTATGGCAGATGATTTCAGAGATGCGAGAGATTGTGGCCTACTATGGTGTGGTAGGTGGTTTTAGAGATACCAGGGGTTGTCGTTGAGTGCAACGCGGGAGAAAATTTGAGAGATGACGTGTTATTGAGTATGGTGTGGTATGTGAGCTTAGAGATGACAGGGGTTGTCGTTGAATACGGTGTGGCAGGTTATTATAGAGGTTCCAGGGGTTATCGTCGAGTATGGTGTGCCAGGTGATTTCAGAGATGCGAGGGATTGTGGTCTACTATGGTGCGGAAGGTGATATTAGAGATGCCAGGAGTTGTCGTCGAATACAATGTGGTAGGTGAGTTTAGAGATTCCAAGAGTTGTCATCAGAAAAACTCAGATAAAAGGAACGTAATGGGGATTAGGTGAATAAAAGCAAGAGCTGAGCAATATAGAGTTTCATTTATTTATTTTTTGTCTTTTTATTTATATAATGCGTACTACAGCTAGATGAGTAACGGAACGCCATTCAAGGGCGCATGCATAGTTTTCGTTATACAAGCGAGAACAGAAAAATAAAGACATCACTTTAAAAAGACTTTGGGTGAAAACCACATTTTGGAAGAGAATTTCGTTTTCAAGTTGTTTTCAAAGGACCAAAATGAAATATTGCAAGTGGCAGCCAAATAAAGTATTCAAGGCAGTGCTGTCTTTGCAAAGAGAGTTCTTTCAGTTCCCTTTGGAAGGTATAACATGTGTGTTTGGTTCTGTTTACTGGAGGAACAGGATTCCACACCTTGGATGCCCTTCATGGCCTTGCCATTTTGAGAAAAGACACAGCTTGGTAATGCAAGGTGGTAGGTTGCTACTTGAGGACAGCAATATCCACCTCAGGGTTCAGGTAGGACGGCTAAGGGGCTCATCCACATACCATGAATAAATCACCGCAGGGTGGGACAGCTTTGCTCATGCACAGTTTATATTTTGTCAGCCATCTTGGGCACTGTTTAACCTGATTTAGTGCTCCCTCTCCCCGCATCTCTTTCTCCTCCACGACTCTCCCCTCTACTGCTATTTTCACCACCTTTTCACTCTAGTCCTTGCCTCTGCTCCTGACCCCTCCAGTAATTTGCTTTCAGGCAGGCTGCCTCTTTGATTTAGTGTGTCTCCTGCCCCAATAGGATTATGATGAATGGATTGCTTTAGCGAGGATGAACTCGCTCATCACCATTCACCCACTCGGTGAAGCCAGGCAGACTGCGCAAAATGGAGTCCTCGAGAGCACGAGGGAGGCGAGGAAATGGCGAAGCGAGATAAACAAATAGGAGGAAGGAAAGAGATTGTGGAAGTCGAGAAGATGATAGGATAGAAGATAAACGAGAGCGAGAAGGTGCGTTATCGGAAACAAGGAAGGATGGGATACAGACAAGCGAAAAAGGTGAAAATAAAATGAGAAAACTAGTAGAGACCGTAATATATGGAACAAATGATTAGGGGAGAAAATGGAAATGTGGAAGAAGATGAGTGAAAGGAGGCAAGGGAACCCAAAGAGGAAATTAGAATGCAGCATGAGAAAGGAACGGAGCAAAAAAAATGAGAAACAAGAATAATAAAAAAAAAGGTTTGATGAAGAGGATATAGTCTGAAAAATATAGAGAGAGACCAAGAGTTGTGCAAGAAAATGGAAGATGTAAGGGTTAACAGAGTGAGGAGAGGCGAAATGCACAAAAAGAGGGCATGCTTCACCGCCTATCAATATTGCCTGAAAAACAGCTCCTTGTTGTGTGCGCAGTGATGGACACTACAATGGAGGAGGCCTATCAGCAAAGATGAATGGAGAAGGATTGCTAGCAGTTGGGATTCGCTTTCAGAGCAGCAGCTTTTTGCTTCCAAGGGAGTTCAGACCTGCCAATTAGTGAACATTATTTGCTGCGTGTGTGAGGAGGCGGGCCGGGGGTTTCAGGTTGTCGCAGCCTGATGTACCGCTGAAGGGCATGGGCGGGGACAGAGACTGAGATGGGGCGGGACCTAGTCATTCCAGTTTGAGGTGCTTTGGAGTTACACTGGAGGGCGCGGGGCCTTGAGAGGGGGCGGTCACCCGGGTGGGACTGGGCTATAGGCAGTAAGGCAGTGACAGAGGGTTTGGTCTAAAAAGTCAGCGTTTGGGCTGGTTTTTATTCGTTGATTTCCCTCATATTATCACAAACATTACCTTCAGCAAACAAAATATACAGTGTCTATTTACAAGCTGAAAACTGGCACGATTTTCAAATGTGGCCCCTTTTTAGCTATCTGATTCGCTAATGGGGCCAATTTATTGTGGTGACCAGGCCTATTTTCTGTCCCAGAAGGACCCTGGTGGCCACTCCCACTTTGGCCAAAACATAAAAGGCTTTGGAAGTGAAGCTGCTTCCATGTGTGTTCTGGGAAGATTGTAAAATCTGTGATGGATTTCAGTAGTGCACAATGGTGCAAACCCACTCTGTGAAGAGCTTTCCAGCTCATCGGCTCTTTACCATCAGGCCGAATGAACTGTGCCAATATCATGTGATAGCACCGTGAGAGTAGGCACATCTGTGTTTAGTCAGGTTGTCTGTGTCTGGAAACAGGGGAGCCTCGCAATTACTGAAACCTAACATGCTCATTTACAGAACGGATGTCCCATCGTGTCGCTTATGTGCACAGAAAGGATTCCGGTTGCACTGAGCCGGTCACGTCAGGCATATTATATTTGAAATAAATGCTACTTGACTCTTGGTCACTGGGCTGTGTGTCACTCTTCACTGGGCTGTGTGTCACTCCACCGCCTCATGAAACAGGAGACAGAGTGGACTCTTGGTCACTGGGCTGTGTGTCACCCTTCACTGCCTCAAACAGGAGACAGAGAGGACTCTTGGTCACTGGGCTGTGCCTCACCCTTCACTACGTCAAACAGGAGACAGAGTGGACTCTTGGTCACTGGGCTGTGAGTGACACTTCACTGCCTCAAACAGGAGACAGAGTGGACTCTTGGTCACTGGGCTGTGAGTGACTCTTCACTGACTCATGAAACAGGAGACAGAGTGGACTCTTGGTCACTGGGCTGTGAGTGACTCTTCACTGACTCATGAAACAGGGGACAGAGTGGACTCTTGATCACTGGACTGTGAGTGACCCTTCACTGCCTCATGAAAAAGTACACAGAAATAACTCTTGGTCACTGGGCTGTGCGTCACCCTTCACTGCCTCAAGAAACAAAAGACAGAGAGGAGTCTTGGTCACTGGGCTGTGTGTCACTCTTCACTGCCTCGAACAGGGTGAACTCTTGTCACTGGGCTGTGTGTCACCCTTCACTGCCTCGGGAAACAGGAGACAGAAGTGACTTTTGCCCTAGGCTGTTTCTGATTACCTGATGTACCACGAGACAGATGGGAGTTCCTCCTGTAGGCTGTACCTCCTCCATCACTGTTCTGTGCCAAGGACACTGAGGGGACTCTTGGGCACCAGGCTGTGCTTCACTCTTGGTTGCCTTGCCTCATTTAACAGAAGACAATGGGAGCTTTTGGTCACTAGGCTCTGTATCGCTTCTCATTACCTCATGAAACAGCTGACAGAAGGGACTCTTGGTCACCAGGCCGAGTTCCGCCCTTCATTGTCTCATTTAACAGAAGACATTTCGGTCACTGGGCTGTGGGTCACCCTTCACTGTCTCATGTGACATAGAGCACTCTTAGTCTCTAGACTGAGGGCCATCCTTCATTGACTCCTTTAATATGAGATAGGAGGGAAAGATAGTATAAACGTGGGACTTCCTCGCTTGGCTCCACAGAGACAGAAGGGATTCTGGGTAAACAATCTGTTTATTTCCAGATGACGTCATGAAGTGATAGGGAACTCATGGCCTTTGGTCTCATCCATATACTATAATGTAATGGAGACATGGACCTGTTGGGTCGGTAGTCTTTTGTCCAGCGCATGAAATTCAAAATACATCAGTGAGATCAGGCTCTGTAATCTGTCCTTCATCCTACAGCGTAACGGTGACCAGAAGGATTCCTGGCCTGTGGTCTGTCTTTGCACATGGCATTGGCACTCTCAGTATTCTTGCTCCAGTAAATGATTTTAACATATCCATATTCAGTTGTAATCGATGTATTGCTGGAGGAGGTACTTGTCGCCTTGTGCTCGATGTCATTGATGACTCTCTTTACACCTATTACTGCAAGTGACTCTGAGTGACACGCATGCCTATTTACCGGAGACCGCGATGGAAGGTGATTCTCTATTGAACTGTGTCGTGTTCCATTGATTTCTGGGCGCAAATGCACGCAAAATTTGATTTTCCATAGAAATGCGCTGCAGCATTGATTTCCGCACTTGAACACAGGAGTCAATAGCCAATCGTTTAGTAAACATTCGGACACATTCTAAGTAGACCGGCATGCGCTAACGTCAGAGGTAACGCTGGGGATTTGTATGCAGTGATACTCCAACGCATAGGTCTTTACTGTGGCGTGTGCAAATTTACTGGGTGATAAAGTTGCCACGTGGGGAACAGCACATAATGGCATTATGAACTTGGGTGATTGTACCACCCCTTTCTGAGATACCTGTATAAGAATAACCCACACAAGAAAGCGTAATGGGCTGAAAATATCTTGCATAAATGTCTCCATGTGTGGGATAGAGTCTCTGTATGCGTGCAAAATGTTCACCGAGCTGGGTTTCAAAAAGTAGGTGCAAACCCTGTTCGCATTCAGATTTTTTAAAGTCGGAATAATGGCCATAGTGTTAAATTCATAAAGTACTGGAATTTCACTTGGTTTGAATTGTGGTACTGTCCAACTCACTATGATTTGTGTTATCACTTCACTGTTGTGGAACAAGCATTGACAAAGCCAATAGGTCTGGTGTTGACTACCTGCCTTTTGGCATTGTTCAATGCCCGATTTGTTGTGTCTTGGATTTTTACAAAGCTTTCTTGTTGGGGCCCTTCTCAAGCTAAATAAGTGTGACTAAAAGCAAAAAAGGCACTGAAAGGAATGACTCTGTGGGTGGATGTCCTCTTTATGAACGGAAAGCATGCCGTCACTCACAGTAAAGTTAGGCAATGGCTGAAGCGGGCTGCCCCTTTGCCCCATGCTCTGTGCTATTTGGGGCAGAATCAAAATGCATATGATACAATAACAGACCGATGGATGGAGAGGGATGGCTGAGAGCTCCTAGAAGTATTGTACATATAATTTTTGAGTTTTTCTTCAACACTTAGTGAGATCTTATTGCCATACCTAACTATAACATCACTTTACCTGTTTTCTTAGTATATTTTTTTGAACAAAATCTATCTATCTATCTATCTATCTATCTATCTATCTATCTATCTATCTATCTATCTATCTATCTATCTATCTATCTATCTATCTATCTATCTATCTATCTATCTATCTATCTATCTATCTATCTATCTATCTATCTATCTATCTATCTATCTATCTATCCACACATACATACAAATATATGTTTAGATAGCTCGACAGACTATATTTTAAATAGTTACATAATCGTATATTTTAATTTATGCAGATGCAATATTGTTAATGTCTTTTAGGTCAAACTAATAAATAAATTGCATGATTCCCTGTGTAAACTGCCCTTCACACTGACAGTGACTGTCGCAGTTCAGAACGTAATGGGTGACAAATGGAGTCCATTGCAAGTTTAATATGGCTTCATTGATGGTTTTTTGCTTTATGAACAATGACAACAAATCGGCTTACTCTAGAATGTCACAGCTCAGAATCCAACACAAGGATGGTTAACTATAGCCCTAACTGCAGCTGTGCTTTAGTGTAGATCTTTGTGCAGCCAGTGCGCACAGTTTATGTAGCAGAGGCTTGTATGGCAGAATTTTAATAACATTATTGAAATGCAAAAATATCATGGCCAAAAATACCGATAACTAGTATGACATGAAGGTAAGTGTATGTTGGTGAGTATAGATTCACTATTCTTAACTGTACATATTCGTACCTTGATGATCTCTCTCTCTCTCTCTCTCTCTCTCTCTCTCTCTCTCTCTCTCTCTCTATATATATATATATATATATATATTATTATTATTCATTTTTGTCATTTTTTCTTCATGGAAATTAGTGTCAAGCGGCGCCAAAGTTATTGACAAAACAAAAAACGCTTTTCCTATAGAAACTTTGGTCCTGACTATAACTACCTTCTGGCAGCCGCCAGTAGGTAATATATATATCTTATCAAGGAACCTATTTACATATATACTTTCTTTCACAATATTCTTACAGTTGATATTCTAAGTCGCAATATTTTTCATATCAATATTTAAAATTCAATTTTCTGGTGTCATACCATAGCAGCGTTTCCGTAACAGCGGTTTACCAGGACTTAGTGCCTCATTCACTGTGAGTTGTAGGAGGAAGTACCAGGGTGGCAGGGACAACACACCTAGGCCTGTAAAGATGCTAGACCCAGATGGAAAGGCTTCAGGATCCCCAGGCTGGGAAGTGTGTGATGGCACTCTGAAGCTTGCGTTATCCTGTACCACATTCACTGATATCATTAATTCTTGCTGGAGTACTTACTAAAGCTGTTTGTTGTCATCTCCCTAATTAGTGAAGGGAACAGATGGTGGTGAGGATTTACTTTAGTTGAAAGTAATACATCCATTACGGAAAAAGCATGAGTCTGCATTGAAACTGTGGCGCGCTAGCAGACATGAGATCCTTCCCGCAGTGCTACGCTCGACAGCAGTCCGCTTTTTCATATGATAATAGGGAACAGAAGGAACTCTTGGGGGGGAACTAGGAAGCAACCTCCCACCATCTCCTGCACAGACACAAAAGACAGGGTAGGCCTCTAATGGAGGAATCCAGAACACACCTCTCTCCATTTTCCTCACCTTTTTAGGCTGATCCTACTAGACAAAACATGCGCTGTTTAGTGCAAGACATTTTGTGACTTACCGAGGAACATACAAAGGATTGGATTCCGTCCATTGCTTAACATTGGTTGGCTGCCCAGTTTCTCAATCTTCTGTTTGTCAATCCCTGAGAGCATTGCCGCTTTTACATCTGTTTTGATTGGCTGAGAGTTCTTATTCACCTACTTGCCTTTCAAGCACTGTTAAGCACTCAGCAAAACTACACGTGCTTTCAAGCTGTCTTCCTCGTGCACTTCTCTCCACCTGCGCTATGTATTGCTCTCTATTGACCAAGTGCTTCTGCCCATAACAATGTTGCGCTAGCCCATGTGCTACTTCCCAGTGCTTCCCCATACCCTCCATATTGCTTTCACCCTCCCGTGTGCTCCTTCTCTCTCCCCATTGTTGCTTACCCCCACCCGCTCCCTCCGTGTTGCTTTTCCCCAACCTCATGTTGCTTTTGCCCCCTCTGCATCTCCCATGTTGCTTCCACATCCTGTGTTGCTTCTACGTCCCCCTGCCCTTTCCCATGTTGCTTTCATGTCCTATGAAGCATCCGTGTCAGTTGCTTCCGCTCCGCTGTCTGCTTTAGAAAAAAACGGTTCTGAAAAATGTATTTTCTTTTTAGTTGACAATCAAAGTAAGGGAAAGTGGCATGCACAGCTGCTTCAAAGGCTTTTTTGTTTGTTTTTAAAAGTGTAGACATGGTTAAAAAACATTTTCAAACCCATCAGGCCCCCAAAGGCGAGTCCAAAATATATCTGACGCTGGCTAATCTAGTGGAGGAATAATTTCATCCAATGATCACTTTAATGCAGATTTAATTTGCACTCCAATACCAACATGTTTGGGGAAAGTGAAAGTCAGCATTTGTATAATAATTGCTGAAGAGGTCCACTTGCGGTCCTAGGAATCCTATTGTCGGTTATTGGTCAGAGTTCATTAAGAATCTGTGTAACCCCCGTGTATTACCCTATGCCTAGTAAGTTTTTAGCCTACTTATACTACTAAATCCATCTGACGGTATCCTTCCATAAAAGAAGAAATTCTGTAGTCCAATTGGACCCATAATTTCCTTTGAGTAGCTTGTGAGGAATAGGCACTTCTTCAAAACCATGGGCCCGATTCACAGAACTAACTTAAGACAAAATCCTAAACTTACTGCAATTTTGGTATTCACAGAAGGCGCTTACTCATCAATGAGTAAGTGCCTTCTGTGAATACCAAAATGAGTAAGTGCCTTCTATGAATACCAAAATGGTAGTAAGTTTGGATTTTGTCTTAAGTTAGTTCTGTGAATCGGGCCCCATGTGTGGGCAGAACAATTAAATAAGATATATGTGTAAGCATTAAAGAAACAAGAATCAAGGCTCTGGCTTTCAAAGTTGGGAATACAATTGCAAACTCAATTACTTAATCCTAAAAATTACAAAAATTTACCAGTAATTAAAAGACACACAATATAATCCTGACTGCAAAATTCAGTATTTTTAAAAACTACTACTCCAGTTTTAAACAATGATAGAAAATACAGATAGTACTAACAAAACTAAACTATAAGCTAGAGTAACCACAAAAGTCTGTTAAAGTATGTCGTAGAATGGCATATTGGCAAGGTGTCCCCAAAATTTCATTTTAGGAAATTTTGGGGTTGACTTGTAAAAGGCAATAGGCCAAAACATCGAGGTGCTTAATTGCGATTCTGGACTGGCGGCAGATATGCGTTGCCCATTCAGATTTCTTTTTATTATGGATCTTAGTCTCTGGGAAAGATGAACAAAGATGTACCGCTCAGTCTGGATGCGTGCAGCTAGACTCCGAGGAACCTATTGTAGTGGTGTGCGCTGTTATTTTGATTTTCCTCTTGGTAATAGAGTTAGGGCTGTGCGTTCATACTCCTTTGATTTTTACTTACAGATGTAGTTAACTTTTCCCGCAGAACACTCTGGGGGTTGTCAACATTGGTGTTGGGTGGAAAAACTATTTGCTCCGTGCGAGGGACCACAGGTTGTAGAATTTCATCACTCGGCATTTGTGCAGACATTTGGGGTTCTACTGCAGGAGTATTGAACTTTTGATGTAGATCAACCGTTTTCAGCAACTGAGTCACTTGAATTGCCACCTGCCTTCCCGAGTTCTTCTGTTAGACTTCTGCATGACAGTAAAGGACACCCATTACCACACAGATCAGAAAACAGCCGTGCCTTACCATTAGATATGACTTTGTGGTACACATAGTGATCGCCCACACGCTTCTGCCTCTTGGCTTTTTCTCTAGTGTGTTACCTTTCAATCCAGGGCAGTATGCTTTCTCCCTCAATAGGTTGGCTTAAGTATTGGTACCAGTGACCCTCGGTCAACTGATCAATTGGACAATTGGTCAATGTTTTTCACACTACTTTAAACCATTATCAGGTCGTCTGCTGAATAATGTTCCTGGAACCTCCTCAGGCAAAAAAACCCCAAATTATAGGACAGGCCAAGTACAATAATTGGCATTGTTTCAAGATTCAAAGAGATTTCACGGGTCTCTTACAAGAGTCTAAATTTAGGATGGGTATGAGGCCAGTTAGATGTGGGTATGTTAGAATCTTTCACATTTATTGACATTGCTCCTGCTGGTACTCATTTTGACAATTTGGTCTCCCTGTAAAGTAGGCTTGCCCTTAATTTCCCAGAACTTTGCAATCCTCGTCTTTGCTTGTAAAATCGCTTATATACTTATTCATTGCTTTCATCTTTTACCTTTATAGGGTAGGGAATACATTTCACGTGAGATCGTTTTCTACAGTCTTGCAACTCTGACACTACCAAATAAAGGTACCTGCAAAATATGGAGACAATTGTATTGTAGTAGACCATATGAAAATTTTTAAATTCCTACTCTGGACTTTGATAGCATGTATCTTGTGGTTCTCATTTTCTCACCTACCTTTCTTCTCTGATTATCTTAGGGAACAGATAACCAGAAGGTATGTGCTGCTCCCCAGCAGTATCTTTGCTGTCTTTTCCTGGTCAGATTTAGGACTACTCTTTAAATACCATATTGTCAAGACACCGACCTGATAGTAAGATCGGCATGAGGTGCTTGTGTGTGATTGACCACAACATGCAAGTGGGAATTAATTATTCCAGCGGCCTGAGGCATCTCCAGCTAGAACACATGTAGGCACAAAGGGCTTGATAGGTTATAGCTGGAGATGATGCATACGTGCAGCCTTACAGTTCTGAATCTGCTAGCTTCTTTATATGGTGGTAATGTCCACTGCTCCCTATGGGTCACAAGCAACTCTGTGTCAACGTTATTTCTCTTGGAAGCCTGTTGTCTGTCTTGGCTAATGAGAGGCTACAGGCTGGCAGCCATTTACATACTATCATGGGCATCCTATCCCTCATCATCCTTTTATTACCACGTCATCAGCACCTAGGTGGCTTGTTGTCTTTAAAATGCCTGTTCATGGCCCAATTGAATTTTGTCTTTGATACACCCTCAGCATGCACAGACATTTGAGCTGATGAACCGTCGCATGCCATCCCATTCCCTCTGTCTAGCTTTGATGACACCTTGAATCAGCCAGTCTTGTTTTAACAGCTTTGTGATATCGCAAAGGCTTGGAATATCTGTCGCCCTTTGACGTGAGCAGGAGGCATAGAATACTTATCAGCTGTTTCTCCATATTGACCCAGTATTGATATTTTGATGAGTTCCTAGGGTCTCCTCCCCTTGTTTAGCAACAGGGATCTTACAGATATCCATCACCAGCATGGCCACCTCTGCCTCACCTTTGGCCACAACATTGGCCTGCACACTGAGAACAAAGTCTGGAGGTACACCCTATGCTGGAGATCAAGAAAACCCTCACTTCTTTCTCCAAAGCCATATGCAGTAACCCTTTCTTGATTCAACTTCAAGTATAGATGTGACTCCTGAAGCAGGTATAGGATTTAGCGCTAATTTCAAAGTGGTCCATTCCACATGTGATCATTACTTTGGCTAAAGGAGACTATGTTTCGCCGGCTGTCAGGGTGAATAGCTTCTCACACTTGGACTGCCAAACATTGGCTGCCAGTCAAAATCCTCTGTATTATAAATGAAAGGGAATAGAGAGATCCAGGTTAAACAGGGTGCACCACCTGGAAATAAAGATTGCAGACATCACGGATTGCAGTCTGAAAAAACATTGATTGCCATGACAACTGGCGGGAAAAGATCTTCCACTCCTCCGTGACTAAGCTGTTGAGGGAGTGATGTTTTGATGAGCAGTATTGGAAGTGAGTTAAGGCGTTCTCTATCTTACCTGAAACTTAAAATGGGCAGAGGAATCGAGGCATGCAGGAATGAAACCTTTATTTCCATGATTAGTAAGACTTCATGGGAGCAGAAACAGTGATTTGAAGCAAAGCTGGCAGACTCCCACAAGATGGTGCCATACAGATGCCGACACTCGCTCTTCCCATGGCTGCAGTGAGCAGGATGTCAACAGTCTTCTCCCTCTTTAGTGCACATGCAACATTCTAGTAGTGTAAGACAGGGTAGTATAACAGGTCAATGTGTGGGCTTCTTTTTTTCTCTGTTTGTGGCCCTGTTTTAAGATGTTTGGCTGGTTTTTACTTTCGATTTCTCTAATATTACTCCAAACATTGCTTGCAGCAAGCACAAATTGATGCAGTCTACCATGCCCTGCAAAATACCTAAACAATGTGTCCTTACAAGTTGAAAATGTGCACCATTTGCAAATGCGAGCCACTTTTTTGAGAATGTGATTCACTAATTGGACCACTTTTATTTTGGTGCCTGGGCCTACTTTCTGTCCCAGTCCGACCCTGGTAATGGCCTCCTACATTTCGAAGGAATTGTGCTTGTTTAGGTATCAAACACTGCTCATCAGCAGAGAAGACAAGCAAAAAACAAGCATTGGCATAGCCAATAGGTCTCGCCTTTGGGACCTTATAAGTGTTTAGCCATGCAACAGTTGCATAACTAAATACTTATAAGGTCCCAAAAGCGAGACCTATTGGCTATGCCAAGCGGCCCTGAAAGTGATCGCGTTCGCGATCAAACATCAAAGCGGACGTGCGGCCGCGAAAGTAAAAGTAATCGCGGAAAAGCACGGCGCACACGCCCACGTACATGCACTGTAGCTCTAGGCTGGCCTGGTAGCACTTTTTGGAGCCCTCTCAATAAGTCTCGCCAGACCAGCGCATGCGCTGGGTCAGGCGAGACCTAATCATAGCGGGTGACTATCAGTGTGCAAGCAAAGAAACAGTAACAGACACAGGAGTTGGTGGGCTTCTGTCATGGTAAGCGATTGATACAAAAAGGGCATTTCATTGTCCTGTCTTACCATGTGGGATGGCCAGAGGAGGACAAATGACCTAGCAGTGTCTTGTTGCATATCCTTCCAGGTGAGAACTTGCAACATTACCCCCCATGCTCATTCATTCCTGTGGTAGTGGATGGACCCTCCTACCAGCCTGTGACCTTAGAAAGCTTTCGGATAATCTCTGGGTCCAAAAGAGAGAGGGCTATTTATATCCACCAGAGAGACACCACAAATCTCCCTTTTTAGAAAAAATCTCTTCATGATGTTATGAATACCACAATGCCATCTACAGCTCTCAGAGAAACTGTACGGTATACCCTTCCCCATTGGAGTTGATTTTTTTTTTTTTTAAAGAATATCAATGCTGGCTAGTCTTAATTCCAACTCATTTCTGTTTCCCAAACTGTTCAGACTAATGGTGTAGTAAACACCCAATGTGACAATCTTTGTGGCGCTGGGCAGAGTTTCTGTCCGCCATTAGTGAGTATAACACAAACTTCTCAAACAGCACATTCAGACACTCCCTATCAAATGGCTCCCAAATTACATGGAATTACTAATACATTTAAGAAACACACAGGTCACTAAACATGTAAGACAATCAAGACATTCATCCTGTACTGGCTGTCGAGGCCGTTCATGTACAGCAGTTTTAGGCGCTCCCCACCTCCCACTATCATTTCATTTTTTAAATTCTCTCTACATATCCTTTCCATGCTTGTTTTGAGCGTAAATTGCTTCCCTAAAAAGGAAGCCTATAGTTGGAGAAGTGCCAGACCAGTGGTGCAATGCAAAATGATGCCCCCTCATCCTGCAGATGATAATGAGAGGGCCCTGAGTCTTCCATATCTCACAGATATTCATTGGCCTTGGCTTGAATGGTGGGGGGTGCTGAAGGGTTGAGGGGGCCCCTGAAGGGATGAGGCCCCACCTGCTTTGCATGGGTTGCGGGGGCCTGTGTTATACCCCTGTGTCAGACAAAAAGATCTTTCTTTTACTTAATTTAGCAATCAATACTTGGTTCCATTTGACAGCATAATAGCATTGTAGGCATTATTTATTAAGACTCCAAGGCCCTCCTTTATTAAAGTTTTGCACAGGCACTCATGCTGCGCCAAGCGATGCAAAACACACCATCAATTTACTAACAATTTTAAGGGCCTGCGGGTTCAGCACAATTTTTTGCCCTCACAGCCTTTACTAAATGAGGGCCCAAATATCACCACTCCAACACCAAATTATTATACTAAACAATAAGGCACAAATGCTGCATCTCAAGAAAATGTTCCCGAAAAGTGTATTACATCCGCAGTGCTATCCCTAGAAGTTTTATTTTAAACACACTAGAATATGTACAAGTCATTCGCTTCCATGCTTCTCATTTTCCAAATTTTGCATTTCTCTAGCCTTGCAAATATGCAATAAGCACACTGATAAAGCCCCTAGGTCTTGCCTTTGGGAGCTACTGACTTTGCCAATGCTTATTATGAGGAGGCAGCAACGAAGCAGTGGGTGGGGTGTGAGCAACGGATAGTGAGAAATGGTAGAAACAGGCAAGGGGAACAACGGTTGGGACAGGAGGGGAGAAATTATGAAACTATAAAGACAGACTTTGAGGAGGAAGCAATTGGCAGGGTAGTGAGAAGAAGAAACAACACTGAGCCTGTGGGGTGTGGGGACTGTGAAATGAAAAGCAGCGCATGAGGGAGAAAGCATGTGGGAGGAATGTGCAGACAGGGGAGATATCCTGAAAATACATGCACTCTCATGGAGTGCTGAAAGAAAAAGAAAAAAGTAGTCCCCTAAATGTGAGCAATGGATGGATACAAGTCAGCCAATCAAAATGATTGAAAAGTGGTGATGCTCGAGGGAAGGGACAAATACAAGTAGAGGAAGGCAAGCCATTGAATAGGAAGCACTGACAATAAAACCGATGCACGGGAAACAGTGGGAGAACCCTAGGACCACTGAAAGTTGTTGGTATCGTTGATAAGAGGCTTTCATCTGCGAGACAGCTAAAAGATGTTTGTAGACAAGACCTTAATAGGGGTTAACTGAATGTTTGGCAATGGGTTAATTACTGCTGGGATTAGTGGGACTCTTGTCTCACATACAACATTGTAGCAACTATAAATGGAAATAATTTCTAAATAAAGTCACTGCTTAACTTGTCCTCATCAGTCAAGAGTAAAACATTTAGTAGACTTGCACCTGAGAATTCCGGATAAAGGACAATGCGCTATGCAAATAGGCAAATTAGGCGCAGACGAATGGACGCCTGTGCTGACTGTAGAAAGGAGAGAAATGAATTTGTAGTCTGCTACTTCCTATGCATGTTTTACATAAGGTGTGCCAAAGGGAAGCGTGATTGTGATAGAGAGCAGAAAGCAGGGTCTTACTTTGATGTTTTAGTGATCTGGACTGCTTGGAGAAGAGCCACAGTCCCACGGTGCAGTGCGCTACCCGTGAGATTCTGGGCTTTCCGGCCTTAAAAAGGATATGGAGCATTATACAACAGCACGTAGCCGACCCACTCCTAATATCAAAGTCTACTTGAGGATTGGAAAAGCTTGCTTGTCAGTTGCATTGTTTCGGGTTTTTATGCAATGAAGAAGAATTGCAAACTCAGCCTTCGCATAACATCTAAGAATATTCATGGATATTTCTCTTCTATATACGTAACCAAGGAATCAAGTGAAAAATACAAGGACATTATTTACAAAGGAGTGCTCCTCTGCACCCCATTACTTTGTCGTACAGTTACCCTAACCTGACTGGGCCAATGGATGCCAGGCTACTCTCTGCCACCCAGACTAAAGCAATTGATGCTATTCTACTGACTACCACTCAGACTAGATAAATAGATACAAGTTAGATAATAGGCTATTCTCTGCCACCCACAACAAAGCAATGGATACCAGGCTATTCTTTTCCACCCATAATCAAATAGAAGCTTCCATGCTACACTCCACCACCTTAAATAGAGCAGCAGCTGCTGTACTGCTCTGCCATACAGTATGAACCAAAGGAGGCTGCCATGGCACTCTCTGTCATTGTAATTGCATGTATGTAGCACTTACTACCTCTGAAGAGGTGTTTAAGCACTTTATGCCGATTAGCACTGTACTTCTTAATTAAGGTTAGTAGTTCATCCAGTGGTAGTGTTGTAAATTATTGATATTAGTCATGTGCTGTCAAGAAAAATACATTCCATTTAGGTGTGATCATTAGTGGGGGCTATGCAGTTTCAGGAAATTGGTTGGTGAGATAGATAAACAAGCTGGCGGAGGTTAGGAATTGTTAGGTTGCAGGGACAGGTTGTCATCTATGAAAAGAGGAGTGAACTATTTGCAGAATTAAAATAAGAGGCATTAAGGCAGACAGGCATGAAAATGAGAGGAGGCTACTCACTGTGAAAAAAACAACTGTATCAATTGGAAGTCAATTAAGGTTAAATGTTCATGTAGGCTTTAGGAGTAGTTGGAGTAGGCTTCCTTAGATAGCAGGCAATCTGACGAAGTAAGCTGTAGAGAGAAATAATATTATATACACACAGTGCTGCATTTCAGGGTCCAACAGCCAGAGCCAAACTGGCCTATAGACAGTGCCACTGGAATTATGTGATTCTGCAGCCGTGGCTTTTTCTGCATTATTAAGGATTTGCAGTGTTTGCCACATAATCTGCCGCATAATCTGCATATTTTAACAAAAATAAATTTTGTTTCTAACTCAAAGGGACCAAACGTTACTAACAATATGGCAATATATGTTCACGCGCATTGGTAGACCGTTCGCACAGGTTAACTGGTCATCTTTCAGTTACATATTTATGCATTTGGTTGTTAAACTGGTAATGATGAGTTGACCTGTTTGCCCAGACAGTATGACCATGTTTAAAAATTACAAAAGAATGAAGAAATACGATCCAAAAAAATGCTGCTGTATGCTGCATAATTTGCCTTTTCATATTGCATAACTTAATCAACTAAGCTGCATAATGTGGTGCTGTCTGGTCTCATAATTCCAGTGGCCCCACCTACAGGGCAATCAGGCAGCGCCTGGTGGCCTGGTCTGACTGGTCAGTGTGTGGGCCATTTTTTTGTCTGTATGGGGCTTGTTTTTTGTCTACTAGGCCGGTTTGTGCTGTTGATTGTCTTCAGGAAGCTGAAATCCATGTAGTCTCTATACCTTGCAAAAAACACTTATACTTTGTGCCCAGGGCACAAGTCCTAAAAAAAGAAGTGGGGGGACGCTGTCACCGGAAGTGACGTCACAACAGGAATCTCATGAAAAGAAGTGGGGGGACGCTGTCACCGGAAGTGACGTCACAACAGGAATCTCATGAGTATTCATATGCCTTTAGATGACGGGGCATTTCACAGCACTGCTACCCCTGGTCTGTTCCTCGATGTCCTTTGCAACCCCCCCTCCCCCCCACTCCCCCGAGGGGGTGCCCCAGTTGCACAACGAAATGCTCAGAAGTGCACAAGATACAGAAGGACACACATTCCAAGCGTTAACCGCCAACGCCTGCTCGCTCCGCCTCCCAATCACTCCAGCCTGCACACACCACCGGTGCCTCTTAAAGTCTCCAATTACAAATATTAGCATATCTTTGGTAATTTACGGGAAACTTCCCTCCCACCCGGGCTCTCTGCTCACACAATGCTGTCCAGCTTTTGGGCAGGGGGGACGGCGTCCACCCGGAAAAACCTGGTAAAATAAGTGGGGGGACGCCGTCCACCCGCGTGGTACCCCGACTCGAGCCCTGTTTGTGCCTTTACAAGTTCAAAACTGCCCCACTTTGCAACAGTGTGCCATTTTTTTAGTTTTCCAATTCACTAATGGGAGCCACTTTTATTTTGATGCCCAGGCCTATTACTTTAGCTTCAGCGTGGGAGCCCCAGTCTACGCACCAATTAAACATGAGTCCGAGCGTCCTGCACAATGGAGCGATGGACCTCATGCTACTCTGCCTGCCTCGTCCGTTCCGGTTCGTCCGTGTGCTGTTGGCACCTACGCCTGTCAGCGACTGGCGCAGAGTGGCAAGCACTCCCCAGGACCACTTTGTGTGATTTCTGCAGATAAGTGTGGAGACTTTGTCAGCCAAACTCCCTTCCCGCTAAATCCGCTTCTCAACTAATCATAAGGACAGGCGGACTCTGATTAGGAAGAGCGGAGATGCCGGTGGCTGGCAGCTCGGGCATGATATACACACACGGCGAGGCGGGACGCGCGCGCAGCGGGCCTCTCGTGCTGATTAATGGCGCTCAGCCCGCGCTTCATGGTTACTTGCTCATTAGCCGGAGCAGGGATGTCACTTTTCAGGGGCCCTTGACCAGGCTGATTTATGGGCCGGCGGAGGATGGGCCCCTTGATGCCTCGGACTGCCACGGTCTTTATTTATAACACCCCCGCCCATCTGGGACTCAGACTGCACTTGCTCGTGGGCCAACCCCCTCCCAGCATTTACATCCACTGTAGACAAGGCCTTGCCCCGCTGCGAGCCGAGGCGCAAGTCATGACGTCAGGGAAGGCAGACAAAAAACCCTGATCTTAAATTGCCTCATGTCAGGTCTATGTAGCTCATCCAACCCTGTATTGTATGGTGTTACCATTCTGTTACTTGTCATTTTGATGATGTTAATATGAATTCAGTGCTGCCGGTGCCCGAATGCATTGAAATAGCTGGATTGCATGAGCTACTTGCACATGACCTGGGCCAGCTTAGATCCCACGGTCATTGAGGGGAGAGGAGTTGGCCTAACGGCTAGGGCGGTCGACCTAGAATCTGGGGAAGTGGGATCGAGTCTCAGCAACGACACTGAACTTCCTGTGATCCTGGGCAAATCACTTAATCTCTCTGTGCCAATCAAAAAAATTGAATTTGTCCGCATGTAACGCAACTGGTGCTATGTAAAGCGCTCTGATACCCTACACGGGTCTGCGCTATATAAAGGTCTGTAAAAAACAAATAACGATTTTTTTTAAAAAAATTGACATAGCTCAGTCCCATTTAGTCCTTGGCCTTTCCATCCTTGTTTCATGGCAAGAGAAGTATCTAGGCTGGGTCTGCTATCAAGGATCTTCTCCAGTGCTAAAGGGATGCTTAGATCTCCTAACAAACTTGTTGCAAGATGACTGGGAAAAAATGATGCTTCATAAAACAACAGTTGCCACAGGACGTCAGAGCTCATTGCTCCTATTGTGTTACGATGCAAATGGTGTTGCAGAAGGGAAAGTGCCTCTCTAATTGTTGCCTCATCTACTTATGGGTTCCACGGCAGGGCAATGCCAGCACATGTATGAGTGCAAGAAACCTCCTACTATTTATGTTGTGTGTGTCTGTCGGTGTTACAGGAAGATCGCCCTATGACCCAAGAAGTGTTGAGGGCAAGCACCAAACCCTCAATCCCTTACCTAATTTGTGCTTGTCTAGAACTGAAGCTTACAGGACCTTCCACCAATCCATCTGTGTAAACTGGGATATTACAGGCGGGCAGAAAACCCTCCACCCATCATGCTGTGTATGACTGGGTGTCAGAGGCAGCAGAGATTCCACTACCCATCTCCCCCACACGTGCCCCGATACCACACGAGGGCAGGGATTCTCCACCCAGTATCCTGTGTGTGCTCAGTGGTTGCAAAAAGCCAAAGGACCATTCACTCATCATCCTATATGTGCTGGAAGGTTATATGAGGACAGAGGACCGTCCACCCACCATCCTGTGTTTGAGCTGGTTTATTATCAGTGTTCATGAGGCCCTCAACCCATTATCATGTGTTTGCTTGTATGTTACAGGAAGGAAGAGTACCATCTGCACATCACTTGATGTGTACTGGTTTGTTGTACGAGGGCAGAGAACCCTCTCCACCTCATCACACATGTTCTGTGGCAACCACACATGTCTTTACCACGCATTCTAAGTATATATGGTTAAAACACACACGTTAGGCTAAGGCTAAATTTATGGTTTTAACGTGGGTAGTGGTAAAAGGTGATAAGGGTAATTTTAGAGTTTAGGGGCCGGTGGTGGTAGAGGGTGGTAAGGATAATATTTTAGGCTTTAGGAGTGGGTAGTGGTTAGGGAAATTTTAGGATTTAGGGATGGGTAGTTGTAGAGGGGGGTATGGGTAATTAAAAAAAATGGGGGGTTCGGATGAGTACCCCCACAAAAAAGAGGAAAATTAAATTTAAAATCAATTGAACATATATGTTACCTACGGTAGATAGTTAGGACCTAGTTTTTATAGGAAAAGTGTTTTTTGACTTGCCTATATGTTTGGCGCAGTTTGCCGAATCTTCATGAAATTTTCCCAAACAATTTAATGCTCACTTCAGCTGGTTACAGGGAAATTATAGTTATGAAATATAATTAAAAAACCTTAGAAATTCAATGAAATAAACAAAGGTAACAGGAACGTTATTGTTAGGCTCAGATTCCAAGCGTACAAAACCATTGCAATTTATCAGTTATAGTTATCTGAGCTCACTATAAGTTATGCCTCCGCAATGCACAGCTTATGACCTCACAAATTACAGCACTCATGAGAAAAAAAAACTAATAATGTTAATAGCATTTGGTACTATTGCAAAACTACAAACAAACTACAATGGGCACATTGTGAATTAGCCTCTATTGTTCTAAACGTATGTCTTAAAGGCTCCATGTACTTCTTTGATGGAGGATCAACACTCACTAAGATATATTACAAGTATTGCAGCTGTGATCTGCAGGTAACACAAGGATATATGCAATAAAAGCAGTAACCCATTAAGCCAGGATACATAAAATGCACTCCAGTGACTTACGTGCTACATGCTATGCTTTGCAGTAGGCACAACGGCACTCTATAATATTGTACGATGAGTCATCCTGTGACCCTACTGCACACAGATCTCTTGAGCAATTGCTTTAACCACCAAATCTTACCATTATTATACCCAGGCACTTTTGGTTATAGGACCATCTTTGCAAAAAGGTGCCTTAACACCTTAAGGTATTTCAAAATTCAATCTGAGACAAATTAATTATGCCAGATGAGAGTTACTAATTCAATTTTTCTTGCAGCCAATTTCTTTGGTGACGGTATTTCTAAAAAAATGGAAGTATAAGGCGACTGTCAGACTCCACTACTCAAAACTCCGCCACTTTTCTGTAACCATGCCCTGACGCAGTACATGAGTTCACAGAGCTAATGTTTTCCATTTCTAACACTTAAACCCTCCAACACCGACCCTATGAGTTTGTTACTGTTACATGATTGCCTGTAGTAGGTATACATCTCAATACATGTGTTGCAACAAGCATTGGCAAAGCCAATAGGTCTCAGCTACGAGACAAGATCTACTGGCTTTGTCATTGTTTAGCCATGTTGTACAGCAATGCAGCTGCCGTGCAGCATGGCTTAAAAAAAAGCACTGCAAAGTCAATGGGTCTCATCTACATTTGGCAATATGTTGAGCCATGTTTTACGGCAGAGTGGATGCTTTGTGGCATGCTGAATGGAAGAAAAAAGTGCTATGATACTGTCAGCGCCGGTTGTATTATAGCTCTTTTATATTATGTGGAAGGTAACATGGAGGGGGAAAGAGCCCATCAACACAGAACATAGGTGGAGGCAGGAAGGAGACCGAAAAAAAAAGATAGCGGGCAAAGTGGGAGGAGGCTTGTGGAAAGCAACAACATAAACAGTAGATGGGAGTTAGTAACAACATGGACAGCATGAGGGGGTCAAGCAACATCACTGGCAGTGGGAGGGTGAAATCAACAACAACAACAGTGATTGGGATGGGAGAGGGTTAGCGAAAGAGCAACAACATGGGTAGCGAGTTGGGGCAAGGAATAATAAGGGCAGTGGGTGGGAGTAAGAAACAACACGGGCAGCGGGACTGTGCAAGCAACATCAGGGACATCAGGAGAGGGCAAGTACCACAGAGGGAGAAGAAACGATGGAGGCCTAGGAGCCTGAAGCAAGATGAAGGACAAGTACACAAGGGAGACTAGTGGAAAAGACAGGCACTTGAGTAGAGTGCATAGATAAATAGACAAAAGTAGAGCCCAATTAAAGGAACAGAGGAAGGAAACAGGTACTTGGACCATGCTCCCATGGAGGGGCAAACACAAAAAGTGAAAGCGAATGTCACATGCGCCAATTTATGAAAAGCAAGAAAATGAGAGTGTCAATAAAGCCAACCAATGGTCAGCAATTTGCAGCCTCCAAGCCCCCTGTAAGTAAACAAAATGTCTCACAAGTGACAGTGTATGGGCTGTCTCATGCGAGTCCTGAAAAGGCTTGTGGGTGTGAGAGAAAGCCAAACACCCCTCTATGGCACATTAATTATGCCAGTATGCAGCACAGAAGACTCGTGACCGAACTGGAAACCAAAGTCAGTCCTAGTAAAAATGTTCAACCCAGACCCACATTGAAATAGGCTATGACAGGAATTGGACTAGTAGGGCATGGTGGGGTTATGGCAGCCAGTCTAGTAGATACCAGAATCAGCTGTAGCAAAAATGTTCAAACCAGCCCCACACAGCCCCACTGTTGGAGACCATGAATACAGTGAGGCCATGGTGGCACTGTTGGGTAATGGCAGCCAATCCTGGTCTGAAAGAAAGCCCCCAGCATGAGCTTGAGGCTGTTATGTTTAGGCAAGACCCCTTTTTAACGTCCTTTCGGGGACCAGTGAATGCACAGAAGTCCGCCCAGCCCCCAGAACATCCAAGCCGCGCCGTCTTCTCTTCCTCTGCCTGCTTGTCTATGTACGAGCGCTGCGTGGAGTTGTGTTCCCTGCAGCAGGCACCGCTGGGATTGCTCTGTTTTCCGCAAAGATCATTAAGGAAGCGATGATTAAGGAGACAGTGTTAATTAGCAGAAAATGAAATAAAATGTCATCAAATGTTAAGAGGGAAAGAAGGTTGTAAATGATATCTGCAGGCAAAGAAAAAGTTAGCAAACGTTTTAAAGAAACACTTAGCTTGTCTGCTGTTTTTATGATATGCATGGAGCATCGTTTAGTCTGCACACTGTATGGAGTTAGCCCGTCATAATGCTCTGGATTATGGAAACGAGGAGCTCCAATTTTAGATACATACAGAGGGCCCCTGTGGGCTGATATGTAGAGATCACGCTAGGAACAAAAATTGGGTGTGGCTCTAGTCAGCAAGGCTGAGCCGATAAACTATAAAACTACAAGAAATGCCAATGCTGACAACAGTTAAACTTACTCGACCGTAGAAGAAAAATAGAGCGACTACGTCTGTACTACTTAATAGTATTTTATTGGAGATAGATCTGTTTATATCATACAAAATGAATTTGTTTTAAGAGGATGATCTGATCACAGCATGAGCTGGTATTCCTGTGATATTCAAAGGTGTGCAGAGAGTTTTATGTCCCCTTGTGTGTTTAAATGTATACACTTACTAATTCCCCTTTTAAAATCCATTCCTATCATCCTCTCCCTACTCCAAAGTGGTTTCAAATCCATTTATATCATTCTCTCCCTACTCCAAGCCCTTTTCAAATCCATTCCTATTATTCGACCCCTGCTCCAAACCCTTTTCAAATCCATTCCTGTCATTCTGTCCCTACTCCAATCTCCCTTTTTCAAATCCATTCCTGTCATTCTTTCACTACTCCAATCCCTTTTTAAATCCATTCCTATCATTCTTTCCCTACTCCAAACCCTTTTCAAACCCATTCCTATCATTCTATCCCTACTCCAATCTCCCCAGTTCACGTCCATTCTTTTCATTCTATCCCTAATTCAAACTCTCCTTTTCAAATCCATTCCTATCATTCTGTCCCTACTCCAAACCCATTTCTATCATTCTATACCAACTCAAAACTCCCCTTTCAAGTTGATCCCCATCATTTTATCCCTACTCCAAACTCCCCTTTTCAAATCCATTCCTATCATTCTATCCCTATTCCAAACCCTTTTCAAATCCATTCCTAGCGGTCCATCTCTGCTCCAAACTCTACAAAACACACAAGAAAGTAAGAGCACAAACCTAACACACCTAGTGCACACACTAAAAAATTGTACTAACCAACTAACTACTAATCTTTGATTCTGGAGTAGCGGAAAAAGTGGTCCCATGCCTTGTCAGGGGTCATAAGTGCTATATAAATCCATTTACAATTATACAAGTGCCTCTGTATTGTTAATGCTCTAGTTTTGGCACATTATGGGCCCAATGGAACATGGCTTTAGACAGTGGTGGATGTGTTTAAATAACATTGACAATAATTATCCCAAAAACTTAATAAAAGATGATAATGTGGTTACTGCAGTTAAGCACAGTTCAACAAATGGCGTGCATACATGACGAAGACTGTGCTGGGAGAGGAAACAGCGAATACGTGACAATGACACACTGCCAAACACTTCTTTACAGTTAAATAAAGGAAGCAATGCCACAGTCAACTGTTTTAGCTTTTGTATAGGGAAAATAAACAACTAACACAGTTGGTAAACAGCGTTCTTCCGCGCTTCCCATTGGAAGAAGCTCCCAGACGTGGTAGGTTGAGGGGATCAACAGACGCAAAAGGCGCAAACTACTTTTGATGCAATATAATCCGTTCCTGTCTGGGAGCAGCACTAGACGGATGAGCCCCGGGTTCTTTCCACAGCTACACGCACACTCCTTCAGGTGCTTTGTGATGGGAAGAAGTGTTGACAACTTGCGCGTAGTAAAGGTACCATGGCCCTAACGCAAGCAAGGAAAATGCCCTCCATAACCCTGGCTGGGTAGAACAAGCATTGAAAATGCAACAACTCTCGCCTTTGGTTAAGTTAAAGCCATTTGCTTTGCTAATGGTATTGTACAGCAAAGCAAATGGCTTTAACTTAATGAAAGGCGAGACCTATTACATTTTTAATGCTTGCTATGATTTGGAGGAGAGTCTTTAGTCCTGATCATGATGGCCCTTTGGGGTACAAACAGAGTCTGAAGGTTTGTTTCCCTCTGAGTCAGACGATCTTACCAGCTCCAAGAGGGTTTCCTTCTGAGGCGAGTCAAGATGAACTTTTTTAGCATCAACCAAGTGTATTAAATATCTACCAGTGCTGAAACTTTCACTTGAGCCTCTTCAGGTTTTTTCAACACATTTGAGTGTTTCCCCAGTAACAGCTATAGGTCGTGTAGCTACGACATGGCTGCTGGAATTATGTGGCTGGGGAGTAGCAAATTATGAAGCAGAGTTGACAAAATTATGCATCAAGAGAAGACACATTAAGTGCCATAGTGATAGTATACGTTTATTTGTAATTTTTACACATACTAACACTGTCTTGGAAAAACTTGTGCCTTATCAGTACTAGTTTAACGCTCAAATATAGCAATAAGCAAAAAGGTGAACAGACAATCCTTGCGAAAGGCCTTCCACTTTTATGGCAACATGTTACTGAGCTTTTAGTATCTTTTAATACATTTGTACTAGAAGTATTTTTTTGTTAAAATCTTAAAATTATGCAGTAGATGATGTATTATGCGGCAAATGCAGCAAATCCATATCTATTAAGAAAATAGTACAGCCGCAAATCACTAAATTCCAGTAGCCCTGAGCTAGGAGCACTTAATAGGCTTTGGGCATTATCTGGATTTTGGTATGTTTTTCTGGACTGAGGTCTTAACTACGAACTGTTTGAAAAGGTGTGCAAAGGTTATCTTATCGTTTCCTGACCAAATGCAACACTGTAGAGAATGGAATTTATCAAGTGTGATAAATAGCACCTATGACAAGTTCCCCCCCTCCCCAAAATAGGGCACAACATGCATTTTGGTGGTTTCTGCACCAAAATCCTTATGTCATATTATTTAACGGAAAGTTGACCACTAGTACATTTTGACAGGTTAGACCTTCCAAAATTTACCAGAGGAAAATTGCATGGTGCTGTGTTGCCTCTAAATTCGTAAATCCAATACATGGGGTATGAGGAGTTTCCATACATATGTAAATCAATGGGGGCCTAAACATGTCTCACTAATGAGGTACACATCCACTGCTAGGTTCAGATCTTTATTGTTTTGGTGATTATTGTGTATCTGCCCCCCCCCTCTCCTACTTGATCCTTCAATAATTCCCTAAATTTCAGTCAAACAATATATTTGATGTAGTTTACAATTTGTAATAACATAATTCCAATTGACCCCTTTCCCCTTTGCTCTGCTTGAACCTATGTAGATCTTACTCTGAGATTTTTATACTACTCTTCTGAATTTGACACAACCTGTCCATTTTATTGTTGTGTTTCCATGAAAGAAGTACACTGTTACTTTATAATTGTGATATCACTCTTATGTTCTAGGTGTGGTGGATCATGCTGTGACCTTTCTACTCTCTATGGGCCTTATTCACAAACGGCCTCATAGTACAGCAGTTTCCCATTGGGGAGGTTCCTCCACGACCGCGAGGCCTCCACCATGACTGCAGGGGCCGTTAGTGAATCAGGCCCTATGTTCTGTCTGCTTCATTATGCTCTTAATGTGGTACTTAGCACTCTTAGGTTCTTATTATTGTCCAATTCCTCTGCACTCCTCTCTATTTGGCACACTTTGATTTTATAACATTACAATACCTGGGATTCTGAAATCCCTGTATTAACGCCCATCTTTAATTTCTTTGTAATATATAGGCTTCTGTAATCCCTGTATAAATGCAAGTCTCGAATATCTGTATAAACAGTGACTTGTGATGGACCCAGTTGCCGATTATAAAGTAAAAACTTGACTATTATAAGGTATTACAGTTGAGTTCTAATCTCACAATGCCTCGCGCTAAAGACAGCAACCGAGGGAAAAGACAGGTCAGGTGATGGATCATAATTGAAGCAGCTATTTAAAATAACGAAAAAAGGGAATGTTGCTTTTCTTACTTCTGCTCTTTTTTAATAGCTTACAATGACAAGCATAGAGAATATGTTTATTTTTTAACTCCTTAGATAGAGAAAAGCTAGAATCGTTCGGCACATTCCGAGCTACTGCAGCTTTCGTTTCTATTGAACTGTTTCTAATATCTGTTTGAAACAAATATCCAACAGGTTTCATGTAGCACTAGAGGTTTTATTTGTATTCATGTTTGCAAACACGTTCGTTCTTTCATATGAAATAGCTACGCACCAAGGGTCCAACTCACAAAGGGACTTACGACTTGTAAAGTTATGAGTGCAGACTCTCTCTACTTGTGGCAAAATCTTTGCACTGAGCACTTCAGTGCGTAGGTTCCGCCCGAGTGTGGAGATTCTGCCACGAGTGCAGAGAATCCGCTTGAGTGCAAATACTCTGCACTCATAACTTTACGGGTTGTAAGTTCCTTTGTGAATCGGACCCTAAGGTTTTAAGTGGTTTGTGTGAAAGGTGATGGTGTGCCCATATATTATATGGGATAAAGTTCCCACTGGTAAACATGATAAGAATATTGCAAGTCACCTCAGAGTTCCATAATCTTATAAAGGAACCTAGCCTTCAGCCTCATTCCTCTATATGGTTATGGAACTCATCGGTGATTTGCAATATCCTTATAATGTACAGCAAGGAGTACTTTATCCTTTATATAATCTGCGACCTGTGACGCACACAGTCACCAAATATAAAGAAAAAACATCAGACCTGTCTGTGATAAGTTATTGCAGTCGAGTTCTAATGTCACAATGCCCGCTGCCAGAACCAGCAGCCAAGTTGAAAGGCTGGTCAGGCCACAAGCATCTGTTTACAGAAACAAAAAAGGAAGTGTTGCTTTTCTTTCTTCTGCAGGATTTCTTCTGCCTTATTTCAGTGACAAACAGAAAGAACATGTTTATTTTTTATACTCCTTAGATAATTATAGAAATGTTAAAGTTGGAATCTTTCTGTATGTTTCTACAAATTCGAGCTATTGCAGAAGATTTTTAGAACTGACTTGCATTGAATTGTTTCTAATATCTTTTTGCAACAAATATCTAACAGGTTTTTGATGTGTTTAATTTTGCACTAAATGTTTTATTTTTATTCTTCATGTTTGCAAGCATGCTTTGTCTTTCATATGAAAGAGTTATGGGCCAAGGTTTTAAGTGGTTTGTGGGAAAGGAAATGGTGTGACCATGTATTATATGGAATAAAGTGCACCCTGGTGTACATGATAAGGATATTGCAAGCCATCTCAGAGTTCCATAACGTTATAAAGGAACTCAGTGTTCAGCCTCATTCTGATTTATACTTTTTGAACTCCTTATTGCTTGCAACATCCTTATAATGTACAGCAGGTGGTACTTTATTACTTATATAGTGGAATTGTTGTGGCATTCCTACAGTAAGCACCCTCTTACCCATATTGCACCTTAGTGAGTGCAATACATAGTGGGTCACTTACACTCAATTCCTGACCCTGCCTTTTAAAATCACTACACAAGCACTTCACACACTTATAGGTCCTAAAGAAAGCCAGCTCATTAACAAGGCCTGGCAAAACATGTTGACCACACAGGATGTGGGAGACCATAGATAACTCCACAACACATCCATTGCCTTGTTTTTAACACTGCCAAACACTGCCAAGGGCCCGCTAATAAAATGACCTAGTATAGGAATTGGGACCCGAGGACAGTTTTTAATTCACACTCACACACTATCACTGCACACTCATTTACCACGAAACCAGCTCCACTGTAAAGAGGCCTTGAAGCACACCCGGGACACATTCGGTGTCACCGGGTGGAGCTCGATGATGAAGCATGCCACCAACTAGGTGGGTGGGTGAGGGCTTTCAAAAGAAATAATATTTCTTTTTTCCGTACAAACACACTATCCCTATGCCCTTTGAGGCTAGTTCCCATTGATAATACATTCCTACAATAAAGCCATGGATTTTGAATTCCAATATTTTATTATTGTGGTAGTTCCATTCTAATATCGTGGTTTTCGCACATTATAATTTTATTTTTGTCGCATTCCCACAGTGATGCCTTTCATTTTCTCATAGTATATTTTGTTTTTGGTGGCAATTGTATAGAATTGTTTTGAATTTATCACATTGTTGTTTTACCATTGCAGCATTGCATTGGTAATGCCCTAAAATGGGCACATTGTTGCTTTATCATGTCCATATTATCTCTCTTTATGTGGCATCCAGTGATCGTGTATGTCTGGAATTTCTCTGTTCTCTATGCTCCTTTCAGCTGAAACAGATTTGTTTGGCACACCAGTGATAATTATGTGACAGTTCTCCAGATCTCCACAAAAATGGTCTGGCATGCATGGGCATTCAATGACAAAGTTACTAATTACTGACACCGTCAATGCACCCAGCATTACTATATTATATCATGCTATCCAATTCATCTGTGCAATTGAGATCCCATGGCTATTTTCCAGGGGCCTATTCATGATAATGTTCTATGTCTATACATGAAAGTGTCTCTACGGGGGAGTGGGATTCAACTTTATAATGATGAGCAATAATTCACAAAAGTTGCAAAATAATGACTAGCTTTGATATGAAAAATCATTTTGCAAGAGGGCGGATGTTGTCACGACCGCATGCATTGTGACTCATTCTTGGATCACTCAAAGCTCCTTCCTTGAAGTCAGTCAAGTATGATAGAGTAGGATCCAGTTCTGTATAGATGACTAAACGATCCTGCTGCAGCCAGAGGAAGGACACAAGGGCTGTCAATCCAATTGAGCGGATCCCTTCTTAGTTTGCACCGCCGTTAGGGTGGTTGGGTGGCTACTTAGCCTGGTCTCATCTGCTTGTATATGACTTCCTGACATGGTCTCTGGACCTCATTTGGAACTGGGTGGCAGAAAGTACAACTCTTAAGGTATGCGCGCCTTAGCTGTCTGGTAGGTGAAAGTATCTTGTGGTCCATACCAAATATTTGCAGTGAGCTTAGAGCCCGCCCATTGCTTATCATTGGTTCGCTTTATTGTCACTCAGAACAACCTGCTTCTTATTCGATGGCTTGCCTTCCTCTTCTTATGTTTGTACCCTCCTCTGGGGCATAGACTCTTCACTATCCTCTTGATTGACTGACTTGTATTCTTCCATTGCTCACATTTAGGGAAAGTATTTTTTCTTTTTCATAAAGTATTACATACGAGTGAATGTGTTTTCTTGCTCTCTCTCTCTGCATCTTGCTTTGCCTCAAATAACAACCTCACACACTCCACTTTTTTCATACAATGTAACTTTTTTTGGAGTCCCTGAAGCTGCCATGTTATGTTAATTTGTATGGTGCAGCGTATCTAAAGGCTGAGCAGTTCTGCATTCCAGCACTTTCTCACTCAGCCTTTGCTCCCTTGACCTCACCTGCTCCTCTGTTTCATTTACTCCCTAACCCACCCAATCCTCAGTGGATCACACACCCCTCACAATCAGTAAAATATTTTTTTTTAATCTACATTTTTGGGGAGGGCCCAGCAGCTGTCATTTGGTGCCGGCAGCTGTGTTACCCAAAAAGCATTTTTGTGGCAATCAAATTTCTTTCTTTTCTGCTATCTTAGCTCACTAATTGAAAAAAAGAAAATGGTGGCTGGATCATTGCAAAGGTGCATTCATGTATGGTGTCACCATGCGTACATGCGCCTATACGATAGTAAGTGTTATAGCCCCTTTTTTCCTTTTTTGTTGTTGCAGATGCTGCACAGCATTGGCAAAGCCAATAGGTCAACAAGACGAGAACAATGGCCTGTGCTTGTTTTCTGAGTCGGAAAACATTGCCCCAAATGCAAGATGTCTTTTTAGTAACAAAGAGGGACAAAGTGCTGAGAGACTCAGTTTTGTGCCAGTGTTTTTCCCACAAAAAATAGGATGCATTATAATGTAAATACTAACAATCAGACAGAGACAATTCTTGAGGGCTTCTGCCCAGCAAACAAAGGAGCAGTTTATTATGATATGTAAAATATAAAGTATTTTTTCTCAAATTTTATTAAGACTTGTACTGGAATGTTATTGTGAGTTCCATTTGCTGAGTTCCATATCAGTAGCTGGTTGGAACTGGCTGTTGGTGAGTGCACTGGTGCTATACCCACAATACACCTGGTTACAACTCTGCGCTTATTATCTCTGTGGTGTCGGCACACAACATATTTCTAAGATAGTACCTTAAATTGCGAATCAAGCACCTCAAATTCACCCCAGGTGCTTCATAGATGGCTGAATGCCAAAGGTGATGGAGGAGACGCATATCATTTGTGATGTATGCACACAGCCAAGTTGCTGCCATCGCAGGCATGGTCAGACAAAACACAGTTCAAAATTATGCATCAATCCCCTGTTCAGAGCAATGAGAGATGTGTATACCCAGAGTTGCAGATGTACAGACCTCCATAAACATCTTTAAGGAAAATTATGTATAAGACATGGTTACACCTACATCTCATTAATAAGCATCCATGTCCATAGGAAGTGACATCCCTTCCTGCCTTCCCCTTACTTCGGTCCCTTCTCAAGGAGTCCTGCCAGCTGGAGATTCCTATGTAAGGCCAGCCATAACCAATGGCCTCTCCTTATTGGACCAATTATGGCTTGCTAGTGCCTTTGGCCATACCCCTGCTCCACTGCAACCTACAAGATAAGAGCTCATCCTGTGCCTCACCAAGTACACCACACTTACAATCCCAACTATCACACCCAGACATAGATCACAAAACACTCACATAGCATCCTCCCAACACATAGACCCAACATCATACAAACACACAACCAACCATACATCCTCAAATTATATAATACACACTCCAACTCGTGCTCATCAATGCAGCCTCTACAATACTCCATAATCCCTACATCACTGGCCTTATCACGTACACAAATTTGATGCACTCTTCATCTCAGAAACATGGCTCACTGCGATCATAAAGGATCAGGCCACACCACCAATAAGTCCCCGTTGTACAGCACCATAGGCAAGAAAGGAATTGTCAACTCTATGGAGCTCCTCACATGGCACTTCCCACTCTCGAAACTTAGTGTGCCACCTATCACCCCATCTATATGCCTCATGCCTCATAGACAGAACATGCACTTCACAGAAAATTATCTGACCTCTGTTCCACCTCATGCATTCAACATGCCAACAAAACTATACTCAATGCCTTCAACCTCCTGGTCAATTCCAGCATGGAAAAAACAAGAGAGATTCTCCTCAATCTCATTGGCAAACTGAATATCGTACAGCATGCCCAAATGTGGGTCTCAGGCTCTCTGTGTCACTGGATATTCAAGCTAGCCTGGCTGATGAGGGGTGATGCTCCAAAACCTGTCCCAGGATGCTTGTTTCTGATCCAGGGAGGACCTGGCTTCGCAGTTCGGCTGGACTGTTCCCATGAGGCACGGGGTCAAGACTGATTTGCATATAGCTGGGTCTGAACTGGGGTGGCGAAGTGAGCTAAAGAACGATGATGGATTCAACCCAGATCTGTGACTGGGGATGATTGTCTGAAAAGTTTCAGCACTCCGTCCATCATCTCCTTGCGTTTGCTTACCTGACCTATTTCAACATATATGTACATATGTATGTATGTATGTATGTATGTATGTATGTATGTATGTATGTATGGCTGGGTCTGAACTGGTGAGGCATGGAGAACACAAGAATGATGGATTTAACCCAGATCTATTGACTGTGTGTAAATGTTTGATTTGCTCCACATTCCATCCATCATTTGTGTGTATTTTGCCTTATCGCTCTGAGTGAGTACTGGGCATGCCCTCTACTGGGCATGCCCAGTAGAGGGTCCCAGGCTCGCTGTGTCGCTGGATTCAAGCTAGCCTGGCTGATGAGGTGTGAAACCCCGAAACCAGTCCTAGGATGCTTGTTTCCGGTCCCGGGAGGACCTGGCTTGGCAGTTCGGGCTTGACTGTTCCCATGAGGCACAGGGTCAAGACTTATTTGCATATGGCTGGGTCTGAACTGGGGTGGTATGGTGAGCAAAAGAACGATGGATTTAACCCAGATCTTTTGACTGCGAGTGAATGTTTGATTAGCCATACATTCCGTCCATCATCTGTGTGTCTTGTGCCTTCTCGCCCTAAGTGCGCTGGGCATGCCTACACATGGGTCACAGGCTCAGTGTGTCACTAGATTCAAGCTAGCCGGGCTGATGAGGGGCAATGCCCCAAAACCAGTCCCAGGAATCTTGTTTCCAGTCAAGGGAGGATCTGGCTTGACAGTTTGGGCTGGACTGTTCCCATGAGGCACAGTGTCAAGACTGAATTGCATATGGCTGTGTCTGGACTGGGGTGGCATGGTGAGCAAAAACATCTTTGATTGCTAAACCTCTTTGAAAAACATTAGTTTTTGACTCAGACACTTTTATATTGAGCCTTAGTCCTAAAAGTATTCATTGCTTTTAGTTTTAATTTCTGAAGGAAAGAGTACAATTCTCAGTGATGACTGCATGATCACAGCTTCAGTCTGTGCATGAGAGATAGAGATTGTGAATGTGTGTGTCTGAGAGAGTGAACAGAGGATAGAGGAAAGAAAAGTTGGAATTCTAAAGTAGTTTCAGTTTCTGCCAGTCATTTATTTTATGTGTAGAAAAATAAGAACTATCGCATGTATGCACAGAATTGCCACAGAAGGAATAAAACGGTTTCCGTAGTGAGTAGAATATTTATCAGGTGTGTGTCTCTGTTCATTTTCTAACATTTTAAACATTAGACTATTAAGATATAACACAATTTGATATTGCATTTGTGTGTGTTTGATGCGATTTCCTCTACCTATGCCATTGAATGGATTGGTTGGGGTTTCCACGCTCACCTCCTGGTTGAGGTCCGCACCGTTCTGTATCTCAGCAGTAAGAAGGTTCGTCTCTCCCAGTTGGCCAGTGTGACTCAGCCCCTCCAGACCAAATCCAGCAGAGTTCCCCGTGTTGCCCATCTCCATCAAGGGGCGTCAGGGGCTGTCGAACTGAAAGGAGATGTTGGGTCAGACCTGCTGGGAACAACAAACCTCAGGTGTTGAAAGCCTGGCCAGGGTGCACTGCTCTCTGCTCTGCCCTTTGCTGCATAGAGTTTTGTTGTCCTTGTTCTTTTATCCTTTCTTCTCTTCTGGAGGTATCATGCGGTGCTCTCGCTTCTTTACTCTTGCCTGCTCGTGATACGCTTTGAAGGGACTGTACAGTATAAAGAAAAAAACCTGTTCTCTTTTTCCGTCCTTGTATTGCTAATAATCACAACTATTCCCCAGTCATGGCAGTTCCCACCCTTCTTAGACATCTTATAAATCTACACAACATAACATAACATGTCAGTCTAGAATGTTGTTTGTTTGATGATTTCACCTTGGGTTTTGTGATGTATTGTAAATGTAAATTGATACTTGTATAGCGCACTACTCACCCGCAAGGGTCTCAAGGCGCTTGTACGAATACCGCTGTGGAACCCATGCAGGCTTTCCCTGTGAGGCGTCCACTCCTGGGCACCCCCAAGGTGGAGGCCAGGCAACCTTAGCGTTGTGGAGATTAAGCAAGCTATTGCCCAGAGTTGCAGAGTGGGACTCCATGATTGGAATGGCACCGAGGTGAGATTAATCAGGTCCGTGGAATTTTTGAGCCCAAGACCCGCCGAGGCGGGGAATTGAACCCTGGTCCCGGGCTAGACCTCTGCATCAGGGTCTGCCGCTCTAATCATTGAGCCACACTTCTCCACATTGAGCCACACTTCTCCACTGGCACTCAACTGACTCAGTTCTTAGATCAATCTCCGGGAATGGTAACTTTTCCCGGAATAAATAAAGCAAGATGGGGTGGCAGGAGCTTCTCCCTTTGTGCCAGCAAACTCTGGAGCGCTCTGTCTCCATACCTGCGCTCTTAATCCGTTCTGTTGCTATTTAGGAAATTACTAAAAGCTTGTCTTCTTTTAGAGACCCTTAACTAATGTTATCTAGTCCGTCCTAGTCTCTGGCAGTTCATCTGGGTTGATTGCGAGCGCTAAGACACCTTTCGGTAATCACAAGTTATATAACACCTAATTATATCACATTATTCATCACATCGCCCCTTTACAATCCATGGAGCGCCTGTCCATCAGCTGCAGCTAGGTGTGAACATAAGAAATCCTCTTCTTGAGGATGCCAAGATCTGGGAGCCTATGCTGATGGTTATAAATTTGCCACACTCCACTGTTTCCAGTGTCCACAGTAATTTGGGCAATCTTCGGTATCGATCATCTTTCTCCGCACGAGCTTCATAAATCTGGAATGCAGAATATTAATGGGCAAAAGCCATGCTTAGCGCAACTCATCAGTACATGTGGGCCTGAGACATTTAAAAAGTATTCCACCCCTCACATTTGTGTTTTCCTCAGCATGATGGGCAGGCCCAGTCGGTGGTTCCTGGGCTCACCATGCCACAGGACACAAGCTGTACTTTATATTTATACTGAAAATTTGACATTGATCTCGCTGCCCTGGACTGCTGAACACACCTAGATTGAGATAGTTTCTTTATATGACGTATCACAAAGGTGGCCGGAAGGGACTGTAGCAAAGCTGAAATTGTCAAGATCCATGTAGGATTGGTCCTCGAGGGACTGAAAATAGTAAGAGTTCAGGTAAAAATATAGATAAAAAGGACCGGTTCAATACACTTAATTAGAAGTCATACATGTGAAACACACACCCAAGATATATCATCTTAATTGAGTGTGGGGATATGCCGATTAAGGAAAGGACCCAGGATAGTTCCATGCACTTTCTTTATGGTGGTCTGGCTGGGATAGAAAGTTTGGATAAAGCCAGAGGAATGCAGCATGCTTTGGAAGGATATGAACAGCCGAGGTGTTAGGCTTTATTTGTCATCATTATGCACCTCATCTAACATACCTTAGCAAGTACTGAAGACTGCGTTATCAACGAAACTGTGAACGGTCCATGGTCTGCAGTTTAACCGTTCTAGTGGGAGAGTCTAGGGCCTACACATGCATTGGTTGAAAGAGAAGAGGAAGCACAGGGTATGGTTGTGAGACTGCATTTTCATTAACGCGTGGGTAGAGTAGTAGGGAAAGCAAGTTTTGGACTGAATGTTCGGAGGCCAATATGTTCTAATGAAATGTGTTTAATTACATGAACTATGTTGGTTTGGAAGATCTGGCAAAGGTGTGGAGAATAGAGCAGAACCAGAAGCTGAGAAGGCCTCCCAAAAACCAGCAGGGGCTGTCTTATGCATTGTGATTGTTTGTGCACGGCGCACCTTTTAAAAGGTGTGCTGGGCGCAAACAATCACAGTACACCCTATTATGTTGTATGCGCTGCCCCCAGGGCAGCCGCAAACTCGCGTTGCTCTGGGGGCAGAGCATTCACGTGAAAACACGGAGCAGCCGCTACGTGTTTTCACATTGCAGGCGGGATACCGCCTGCACTTTTAAAGCGGTTTAGAGATCCCCTTGCAGGCGGGTGCAGTCAGTGACTGCACCAGCCTCAAAGGGAATGTCTGGGGGGTCCATGGGACCCCCTTTACCCCCTGCAGAGGGATGCTCTCAGAAGGTGCACTGACAGTGCGCCACCTTTTAAATGGCGCACTGTCAGTGCGCCCCCTGAGAGCTGCTTTGACTCTGCGCCCTCGTCTTTAATACAACGCGGGAGTCAAAGGAATTCCCTCATTTGGATAGGCCACGCCCCTATGCAAATGAGGGAACGCCCTCTGAAGGTAGCGCTGACGCTTTAAGTGTGGCAGTGCGATTGGTATTATAGAAGGTGACGCACAAGCGTCTGTGCCCCCTTCAATAATACCAAAGTGCCCCGGATGCGTGCAAAGTGGGTGAAAAAGCCTGTTGCGCCCCCGGGTCAATTATTGTAATACGGCCCCAGATCGTTAGTGGTGGGTAAGGGAGGAAAGTCCGAAAGTATGCGAAGTTGGGCATAATTGAACAATTGATGAACAGATTTGTGGTGTTTGATTTTAGTTTGCAATTTTGATTTTTACACTTTTATTTTACACTATTGCAGTGTTCCTAAGGTTATGTCCTAAAAGGATCAAATGAGTAAAGTCACACCTAGTGTTCCCAAAATATCCCTGCTACAAGGTTCTGTGATAGGCCCAAGTTCTTACCAGGCAGTGTGTCATCTTGAAGAGCATACCTGAAGCCTTAAAGCAGTGTTTTACGCGGCTTCCAAGAAATATATCACTCCGCCACATAGCCTTCCAACCAGAGTGCAGATCGCTATCCACGATGGCAATTCTTGAGCCAGTAATATAATAACATCCATATTTTCCAGTTGATCAAACTTACTTGTGTGATTTTGAGGGATTACAATAATTTGCCTTTTTTGCATGTTGCACACTGAGTACATAACTGTGTTTTCAGGTTACCTTGCCTTTTGGGGAAAGGGGTGTGGCAGAACATTGATTCTCAATTTTTGTCTTCATTGTCTTTACGTTATGTAATTCCATCCCTTTCTCTTCTAAAACTAGCTCTTTTGTCCTCACAGAAAACTTGATGGACACGCGGACAGCCACAGCAGAGCTCGGATGGACTGCAAATCCTGCCTCAGGGGTGAGTGAGGCCTTTATTACAGGCATGGCAATGAGCCTGATTGTCTGTAGGTGTAAAGAAGGAAATCATGGCTGATCTGAGACATATAGGGTACACTGAAGATCTAGGTCTCTGAAACGCTCTGGTGACTTTGATTGTTGCTTTTCAGATTTTGGATATATGCATAAAGTTCTGGGTGTCTTTCCTGCTATTCACCTCCTCAATAGAAAACAAAATTCTGAAGAAAGCCGTATGGACCGACAGCCAGTGATTTTTGAAGGTCCGTCATGATAATGGTCACACACAATAATGCATACTGAGCCCCTGAAAGTAGACTTGTATGCATATCCTCCCAGCTGCTGTTTTTCTTCCAAAGCAATAAACATGACCATTTGTGCCCATTCTTTTAAATCTAGGGGAGGATGCTCTAGGTCAGCCTCTTCGACTACACCCCTTGCTATGCCATGGTGGTGAATTGTTTATGGAGCCTGCTGTTATTGCTGATTTTGAAAATACCACTTGTACATCCGCACGCATGTCTCTGATTGGTTATTGTATGTAAGGTATTAGCATATATAAGATGATTTAAAGTCCTATTGTTATTGTATTTGGTATCACATTTGGTATATATTATAAGCACCTTTTTATATATGTTTTTTTCTCCTGTCCGTCAGCACCCTACCACCTTCATCCCCTTGCCTCCCTTGCTAATTAGTCTGCCCCTTGACAAAACTTTGTGATTACATTCAATTCAATTAACTCAACTGAGAACTGTTTAGGGTTGTATAGCCTCATACTTCACTGTTGGTTGGGGTGGGACTCCCTATCCCTTTGGCCGCCTTTCTTTTAATTGGGCAAATGATTGGGCATTGGAATGGGTCAAACTCCAATCACAATGAGGAAACATTTACAGCCTCTCTGTGTCATCACATGTGCGGCATTGAAACAACCCCTTTCCTAAGATTATCAAACACAGTTGCCTTCACCCAACAGGAACCTGATGAGTGCATTTTCCAAGGTCCCTTTGCTGCACTGTCATGTGCTCCTGAACTCTGGAGTAGGGTCTTGAGATTCTAAATGCAGATTCAGATATGGAAGTCAGAACTAAGATTAGAGTCTCCTCTTGGCAGCGTGCAAATCATCACTACTTCTACATAGAGGTTATAGGGAGTTCACAGAGATTGTAGGGCTAGCGTGATTGAGAGATAGACTTCTGACCTTCATGGCATGTATGCAGACTAACGCCCTCATTATGATGGTGGGCGGACTGCCACCGACAAGTCTTCGGTGGCAGTCCGCCCGCCATCCAGGGCATTGGTCCAACTGCTGCATTACAACGCAGCCAGTCAGACCGCAGAGGTCGGGGTAGGACTAGCGCCTCCGACAGGATCAAAGATCGTGTTGGGACGACGGTCGGATTTCTAACCCTACAATGGAATTGGTGCCTGTGCGGGCACGGCCATAGGGATTTCCTACTGCCTGTTCGGAAAATTATGATGCAAAGCGGAGGCTTGTTTGGTCCTTTTTTAAACTTATTTGAACCACAATCAAGAGCGTCAGACTTGTGCACTGTGTTCACTCGTTTGGAGCAGTAGGAGGCACAAATGAAAACATTTCCAGTCAAGGAGTCTCCAAGCCTTCATTTTTAAGAATATTTCATTAGTCTTGCTAAACTTTAGGCTTACTCACATTCACAACATGTCTATCTTCGTATGAACTTTATTTGTCCCCTCTTTGAACTTAATTTTCTCCTTAAATAAAAAAAACAGATCAATGTAACCACAATCTTCCTTCAATTTCACTCTACCCAGATAACACATGTGCTGAAATGACAAGCAGCGCAATTATGTTATACACGCTGTAGGAGTAAATCAACATAAACATAGATTACTCGGCTCCATGCAAAGTCCTCCGCATATCTAGTTCTTCTCAATGGAACTCAACTACATAGTCAGAGGTTACCTGGAAACTCTGACGTGGATCTGGCCACCCTATGCCTATAGTTGACACCCCTGTTTATGATATGTGGGAGCTGTTACGACTTTTGCTGCATTTATTTGTACTGTGTTCTACTCCCACTATCAAGGCATATATGTTAAGTTTGGTTCCATCTGTGCTTTCACGCCTGGCACAGTTGGAGGTTTTTCACATGTAAGCTACTTTAATTGGGAAAGTATCCCTCCACCTTTGGAAGTAATTATAATCAGCTTCCCTGTGAGGTGTAGATATTAAAATTGATGCTAGATCTTTGATGATCATAATAAAAACTGTATATATGGACCAAGTAAAGGGAAATTAATTGGGATTAACCACATCTGGACATGACTTGGTGTGATGCGTGTCTCTGATTAGCACCTCTTCTTCATAGCCTCCTAAGAATTTGTAGAGGCTTCGGAGCAAGGCACCCCTGGACTCTGAAAGTTTTTACAAACTTTGGTGGGCGAATTTAAGATAACCGACACTAAAGGCAGCAGAAAACTTCCGATGACCCACCTGAAAGTTTAGCATTACAGGAGAATCTTATTCACTTGGTAATCCATAGAAGGTTGCTCCTTTGATGCCCCCACTGATTTCCCTGTGTGAGTGCACAGTTAAATGGGTGACAGTCTATTGATCCTCAAGGAGTAAACTGCCACCATCCACTCACAAAAAAAGGAATCCTACTACAAGGGATATGCAGTACCTTCAACGTTTATGACATATATTCATGCAAATGGCTATGAAGAAAAGCAGTGCTAACCAGGAGTAGTCATGGGAACATTTCTGATCAAGGAAAAATTATTTGTGGCAGTTTAGCACTGGGATTTGTATAACTCCAAGTGGTGTGGAGCTCACAGAATTACAGTGTGTACATCTCTTCAGCACCCTTGTTCCAGGCTGCACCACTCACATAATCCGAAGAGCTTGTAGCTGGTCCACACTCTATCATGTTTAGAATTTAATGATGTGCTGTTATGCGTGCCTGTCCTACTCTCAATATATGCTGCTCTTCATCCCCTGATTGCTGTCAGGAATGCTTCTCTTCCTCACAATCAAACTTGCCAGGCGTGTCGCTCTTCATCCCATTTTCAGATGTGCCATCCTCACTAATTTAGAGTGTTGGGTACAGTGATCCCTGCCAGCTTTAGTGTTTCCCGAAATGCAGATTCCTTGCCTTCAGAGATATCAGAGGGGCAGTTTTCCATTGTCTTTCCAGGTGTGCCATTCTCCCTCATCAAATTTTCCTCTTGGATAACTCTGTATCACGTTAATGGTCTTGTAGGTGCATAGTTAGACTGGGACCTGAAATAGGCCTGGGCACCAAAATGAAAGTGTCCCCCCATTTGCTTATATACCAATTTTGAACTTGTGAAAACATGTTGTGTAGGTATTTTGTACGGTAAGGGAGACTGCATACATTTGTACTTGCTACAGGCATAGTTTGTAGTAATATCAGGGAAATTAACAGTAAAAGCCATCCTACCAGATTATAAAACTGCCCCACATACATCCAAAAAACAGTCCACATGTGGACCTATCTGACAATCCCCTTGTGCACTGCATAGTTGCAAATTAGGTCAGTCTGACAGTGCGAGAGTGCCAAATGCATTACCCGAGACATTTCCGATGTGCTCTGTCATACCACACCTAGGATTCTGAGTTCTACCATTTCATTACTCTGCCATCATCTTCAGAGTTTCAAGGTCCACCACTCTTCATAGTCCTGAGAGTGCTGCCCATCATCACCAAGAAACCTGCCAGGTCTGCCATTCTTCATCACCCCATGAGTTTCCAGGAGTGATGCTTCACAATTCTGTCAGTGTTCACACGAGTGACAATATCAGTTACTGTCGAAGATCCAAAATGTACCTTTTCTCCTTTCCCCTCAGTGGAAACCTGAGTAGGGATAGTGGACAAAACAATTGTTTTCAGTTATGTAAATTGGAAGAGAATTTTCCTTATTTCATTCTTCAACAGGTCTCATTGTTGGGTCAGCTGTAAACTCATGCATGGATTCTTTAAATGGTTTGGATGTTATATATTTCAGGTTGCACACAAATATGCCAGTCAGCTGATCTGTGACTTAATTAAAAGAGAAAAGATCTCAGATGTGGCGAATTCTCCCACTTGCACTGTAGCAAAAACACAAAGTTCAAGTTAGAAGTTATAAATGCAATTTAATGCCATTCGATGGTCTGTGACAAATTCTTTAAAAAATGGTTCCTTGCTTTCCAGACTTCCCTGTGCGATCATCGCACAGGTCTTATTAACATTCTCAACTATCTCTCTGAAGTCCAAAGGAGACACTTCCCCTACCAGTTTCATTTTAAGAATCTATCACATAGTTCATGTCTTTAAATGTTTAATTTGATGTGACTGCTACTTGTACAGAAAGTATTTAAGTGGTGACAGCGCACTGGTTCTTACAATCTCTTAGTGAAGTCATTAAAGATTTTTCCCCATTGGTCGTATGTACCTTTGTTGGTTGACTTGAAGCGCTGTAAGGACGAAGACATCAACAACACATTTCTAACTTACAAAGCAAAAGTAACTCCACAATAAGGACCAGGAATCACCAAATATGGTTAAAGGGATTTTATTTAAACTACTAATCAACCCAGTCTTTTGGCATACCACAATTAAGTTAAATAGGTACAGCAATACAGCAGATAAGCTGAAATATCAGAATAGGTAAAGCTGCAATAGAATGAGATACAGAATAGTGACAGACACAGCAATAAAGAAACAAATTAAAGCAAACAGGTGTTCCATAAGGAGAATTCCCTTCTCTCTTCTAAACATAGGTCAAGTATAGGATCATCTACCAAAGCTATCTAGTTGTGGCAACATAGAAGGTGTCAGCATGACATAGACTTCTGTAGAAGTTTTGTAAAAGGAAATAAATGTTTAGCCTAAAGTTTCACACTCTCAAGAAATAGGTCAGCAGAGCGGTCTGAACTTCTCCAAGTCTAAAGAGAATCTGCTGTTCTAACTGTGAGAAGGCCAATTAAAAATAATGGAAAATTCAGAAACATCCTTATCTCTTTTCACACCACCAGGAGCCAACCAAATCGTTACTCCAGAGAGCATCTGCAACATCCCTTCTGTTTCTATCACATCAAAACTTGGACTGTAATCCACAACCTTGCTCATCTCTCCATCCTGGTGCATGATGAACAGAAGGCCTCTTTCGACCATTAATTCTCCACGTTCACTGCCAAGTTCTTCCCTCCAGGCCTTACTATTGGCAGTCTGATAAATACAATAAGCCTTTCTCTAACTAATGATGTTCATGATAATACACCTGCGAAAAGAAGGAAAGAATATGCTGGCATGGCTACATGCATTTCAATTGAAGCCTGTAGTCAGGCTAAGTTAGCTCAGCAATTAATGTGAACTTGAATACATGATTTTGCATACACTTGTAGTGATTTCCCTTTTTAGGTCCACTTTGGGCCTCTCTTAGTTTCCCATATTACCCTACCACTGCTTTGCTCAGGCACACCTCATACATTTGCTTCCTGATAATGATGTTTTTTAGAACTACGCTGTACATATTATTTGTTATTTAGTGAGTCTTCTTGAACTTCAGTCTGAATATTGCATACAAAGTTGAACAACATAGACATAACAAAGTAGCACAGTTGCAGCTTTCTAACACAGTAGCTCTTATCATATAAACCATGTCTCATCCCCATGTGGGGGAGAGAGGAGAATTCCAGCTAACAGCCCTGCCTAACCTGAGTTTATACCTATGATTCCGACCACCTCACTACACACGAAGTATGGGGTCTGTTGCTAATCCCAGAGATCACTAATATATCCCTGTGGTCAAATAGCGAAACTAGACCTCGTCAGATTTATTAGTTTCCATGGTTGGGTTGTTCATTGTAGACAGCCTGCTAGTAATGTTGACTGTGTTGCTCAGTTGTATTTGTTCATTTATCGCAGCACACCTGCTTAAATTAGACTACGATAGTTTCAATAAATATATTGTAAACTTCCTTCATGTCTTTCTTTTGTTTACTATGGACATGCATGAGTGAGAAACGGAAGGTGGTGATCTGTTTCCATGGTTCCTATGGGGACTAGAGGTTCATGTTCTAGGGTTGCCGAAATCACCTGTTACTCTGGAAAGGTTAGGAGTTCATGTGAGGCACTGTGAGCTATTCCTATTTGGTGTCACAAGAAAAGAGAGGAGGAGTTTAAACACTCGGGTATATCCCCCTGGCACTAACTACCTAACACAAAACTACTTGAGGGTTGAAAGGTGTGAACTGGTGTCTCACAGTTCTACCTTTCTAAGTGAGGGAACCATCAAAAGATCTCACACTGCGGTAGGAGCAATGCCTCTCCAGCGGACTCAACCGAGGGCAGGTAGTCTGAACCCTGGGAGTTCTTAGAAATCTGTTGTCAGGAATGTCTTGCGTCCTGTTATTTACACAAGAAGGGAACTCGTACTTAAAAATACCTAGGGGGATACTCGGACATTAGTTTATTCTAGAGTACTAACAAATGAAAAGGAGCGTTCACTTCTATACAGGATTATCTGTTTAAAAATTAACAGATGGTTATACTGTTCTCCAGTAATAGATCAAGTAGTCATGATGTGATGAATAAAAGTTATTCAGGAGTCTTGCAAGTTGCTTTGATTCCAATTTTATTTTAAAAAAATGCCAATTTGACAGAAGCAGTCCATTCGGCCCAGCCAACTTGTTGCGTCCCTGTGGGACTTCATCAGGGGTTGATCAGTATCCCAATGTTGTCTTCCACCCAGTGTTGACTCCTGTTATCTCATAAATCCTCATAGATACAATTGTCTACCACTCGATGGTGTGTTGCGCTCCCATCTTATCTTCATCCTTTCTGCTTCCTGGTTCGATTGTCCTATGAGTTCACGCCTAGCTGGGCCGAATGGATTGCTTCTGTCAAATTGGCATTTTTTAAATAAAATTGGAATCCAAGCAACTTGCAAGACTCCTGAATAACTTGTATTCATCACATCATGACTACTTGATCTATTTCTGGAGAACAGTTTAACCATCTGTTGATTTTGTAAAAGATAATCCAGTATAGAATTGAACACTCCTTTTTATTTGTTATTTCTTGACCTTGTGTTTTGGTGACCTCTTAGCAATGGGGTCACAAAAGTAGAGTGTTGGAGGAAACAGAATTGGTATTAATTACACACCAGTGCGCATTGGTAGCCCACAATGCCAGTGTGCTTTTTCCTAGTATTTATTCTAGAGTACCTCTGCCATGACGCCCGCAGTACATTTGAACTCGAGTGGTAGAATTAATTCAAGTAGGGTGTCAATTACTTCTCTATCTATTATCTTTTTTCACATGGTGTGTTAATAAACCACATTTGAGTTTTTCACTACCTTGAAGACCTAAGACCTGCTTTAGGCTATTTTAAAAGGTCAAAACATATTGGTAATTACGTTGCCCAAGGTCAAGTGTTTAATTGATCACACAGTGTGACCGATATTTGAGTATTTTAACTATACCAAAGGTACTCTAGAATAAACTGACGTTTGAGTATCCTATGCATTTTTAATTACGATTCCCATTCTTTTATAAATAACAGGACGCAAGACATTGTCCTGACAACAAATTTCTAAGAACTCCTAGTCAGATTTGGGCCTACAGGTACCGATGTGGTAGACAGACTCAGTCCCTACATTCTGAAGTTCTGTTATACCGAGGCACAGTTCTGCTTCCAGCAGAGTCCCTGAAACACGCTCATATAACTATAAGAATGAGTGTAAAATGTCAGTAAAAGAATGCAAGACTGCATGTTTCAACTGAACATTAACGTATCCGTGTATAAATCTGTAATCCCTTCAATTATTACATTTCATTAATACATCTAAATGCTTCACATGTCAATGAAGTTAAGATACTCAGTGACTATGATGCCAAATGCGAGTACAGAATTGTAAAATTGTGACGTAAAAGGGTGGAGTCTAAATTGCCTTACTCCAGTGGGATAAAAAGGTGTGACTCTCTAAGAGGGGTGTAGCCAAAGAAACATATGTAAGAAACCTCCACAAGATGTGGGGAATTTAGAAATAAATATTATCTTTGGTCCAATGACATGTATAGTGAACAAAATCTCCAGCAAGTGACAGGCCGGAAGGTACAAGCTTTCTTTCTTCAACGAGTGAAGGACAGATATACATTGCTGCATGGCACTCTGGTTCAAAGGCACATTTATTTTTCTTTGCTAAGGCTTAGCCCTGGCAGGCTCTGGTCCTCTTACAACACTGGATCCATAGAAAACGGAGAGCATAGATGAAAATTAAATGAGGTATATAGTTACTGATTATTCTGGAAGAACTCTCATCAGCAATGACATGGCCTCCTTTGTAATTGTGAAGTTTTGTAATAATTCTGTGGCTTTACACTGCTAGATCGTGTGTCCCCTGAGCCTCGGTGTGTCTGAGAAGAAAATCGGGAAACAGATGCCAGAAATGGGAATGTGCTTAGATTTTTAATAATGGTGTGCAGTGAGCAAAAACCCAGGTACAGTACTGTGTTGGTACATTTAATTAAAGGGCTTCCGAAGCACTGTTTTCCTTCAACTGCAGTTTTACCAGCCTTGGCACAATCTTTCTGCCACAGGCATTGAGTTCTCCTCAAATAAATTTGTTCCTGTGAATTTCAGTTTTTTTGTTTGCAAAAATATAGCGTAACTACAGAGTAGTAAATAATGAGCTGACAGCTGTTTTATGCATGACTCTGGTACTCACTCCACTGCAGTAGGAGTGTGTGCTGTGGGTTTCTCCGTTTATAGGGGCACAGAAATGCCCAAATATGAACAAACTGTTGTCTGACAAACGTTCAGATTAAAAAAATAATACTGAACTCGATAACGTTTCAGTGTCTCAGGTCTCAAACTGCTAAGCGAGGTTGAACACAGATATTTAAAATGTGAATAACAAAGAAAACATATTGTGTAACGGCAGCACAAGGACAGAGAAGAAAAGTGGAATGATTCTAAGGGGTCTGGTGTAATGTCTCAAATGAGTAACTTGAAGATGCAGAGGTCAGAAATCTAGCTGCTCTAGAACTTCCGGAAGAAAGAAAAGGCAGCAGGAAGGAAAGAGGCGTAGCAGGTAAAAAAGTGATTGCGAGGTGAGACTTAAGGTAACCAGCCTGTACCAAGACCGATGCAGATAGCCACGAGGCTTAGGCCCAGGCCCGGTACTAGCAAATGGCCCACACACGCACCCCAGTGGTTGCGGTATAGGTGGAAGACCGACAGCAGTCCCCAGCCCCTTTATTTATATCCTCTAGCCGTGCCTGGCCAGAGGGTTCAGTGGATTATATCTGGGGCACAGGCGAGCCCCAATAGTAGCTGGGTGGCTCACTACATCCCTTCCCCACTTTGCTCCGAATCTTCTACCTGGATATTACGTACAAAGCCCTTGAGTCTCTGATTCGGCTTGGGAAGGGGCCATAGATACTGCAGCTGACTTCAGGACCTGTACAGGTCACCTTCCAGGTTCACACCCTCCTGTGACTCCATCGGGCACCCACCACATGTAACCTGCCCACGAGATGGTTTACCACACTGCTGTTGGTTCTGGGGTCCTTCTGTAGTGGAGAGGTCTCTAGTCTCTGGTACTTCTTCCTCCTCGATTCTATCCTGACCAGAGACATCCAGTTTCTTGAAGCAAGAGATGTTCCGAGTTGCTGTCTCCTCACCTTTTTGGTCGGTCACCATCATGCCTTCCACTGCCACCACCTCCCATACACCTGGTTGAAATGGCATCCTGAATTTTCATCCAGGCCAGCGATCCTTTAAGGGCACCTGATCACTCAGTCCATGCTGCCAGTGGGCTGCTTTCCTCTCTATACTTACCCTCGTATTGTTTTGCACCCGCCTGTTTTGAGTACCCTGAGGAATATACTAGGGTTGAGTCCATTCTGAGTGTACTGGAATTTTGTCACACCAGTAACACTTCAGCATGAGAGCCCAGGGGGGCACTAGGTGGTGCAATGTGGTGTACCTCGGTACTCCAGCAAGAACCAATGGAGGCTCCGCTCCTGCTTCACCCCTTGTGTGTGGCAATTCAGAATTAGTGTCCGCATAAACCATTCAAACTCACCTTTTGCTTGTGGCCATTAAGGTATGATTCTGTGGTGCCGTATTCCTAGGTGGCAGTGCAGATCCTGGAACTCGAGTCCCTGAAACGGTGGCCCATTGTCTGTTTTAACCTTTATTATCGGTGCAGGCACATCACAGCAGCTGATGACTTGACAGGCTTCACACTGTTGTTCAAAGTCATCCACCAAAGCCTCCAACTCAGGTAACCCCACCTTTCCTCATAGATGAGACTTCTGTTTTCGCCATTCTTCATGTCTGCCATGAGCAAGTATGGCCACCTGCTGTGTCAGGCTCTCAGGGATGACCAGTCTGTGGCCCCACAGAACGAGACCCTCATGAGTGGAACTGAGCTCATGCCAAACCTTTCAGAATAGCATGAGATGTTCTTTGTCCAGTTCACTCCAACTACTTGCATCCTGCAGAAAAGAATGCAATGACCCTTGTTGCAGTGCTTCCAGAACATTCCCGGGCACCGTGTCATTAGCGGTCACTTCACAGATCTCCCAAAGACTCAATGCTCTTGGTCAGTCCCCTTGGCTCACCAGTTGGATGTGTCCCTCAGTTTGGCTTGCCTCCTTCTCTATTTTGCAGTCTGCTTGGGGCAGGTGACATGAAAGGAAATCGGCAAGATTTTGTAACCCCTGTTGGTACACCACTTCAAACTAGTAGTGCTACAACTGTGTGGCAGGCCATTCAATCCAGTGTGGTGGATGAGGTGACAATCCCCTAAATGGTACCAGTGACTGATGATCAGTAACCACACTTAAGGATCGTCCACACGGATATAAGTGAAAATGTCCACAGGACCACTTTAAGGTGAGTGCCTACCGCTCAATCTGGGCATACCTCGCTTCCATTGGTGATGATGCTCTGCTTGCGAATGCCAAGGGTGCCCACTTGTGTGAGCACCAGCCCGAGGCCCACAGGGCTCACATCCACCACCAGTTCCGAACTGTTCCTGAGATCAACATAGGCCATTTTCACATTACTGAGAAATTACGCCTGTCTCCACTTCGGTTGGGCCCCACACCCAGAGAGCGTCTGCTTTCATTAGTGCCCTAAGAGGCTCCACAATAGTTGCTAGACTGGGGATAAACCGGCCACAATAAATGGCCATCCCTAAAAATCTGCACACCTGGATTGTCTGATTGCTTGCAACTTGCTTGGGTCAGTTGCACTCCATCCTGTGTGAAACCATAGCCAAAAACCTCAATGGTCCTCTTAAAAAGGAACACCTCTCCTGATTGAGGACAATGCCATGATCACACAGGCACTTCAGGGTGGCTCTCAGGTGCTGATGATGTTCTTCAGCTGTCGCAGAATATATTAAGATGTCATAACTGACATTCATGATGCCTTGTAAACCTGATAGCACCTCCCTGATTGCGCTCTGAAATACTTCAACTGCGGACTATTTTCCAAAACGTTGACGCTTGTAGCATCGCAGGCCCAGGTGCTTGAAAAATGTTGTAATATACCTGCTTCCATCGGCCAGATGGAGCTCGGGATACTAAGATTTGAGGTCCTGTTTCGAGAATGACCTGGCCCAGTTAAGGTCAGCTATGATATTGTCCATTGTGGGAGTGATCTGCCTCTCCCCCTGCCTCTCCCCCTCAATGGCCTTGTTTGGGAGGTGCATGTCAATACACAGGCGCACCTTGCAGGGCTGTTTTGGCTTTTCGGCAATGACCATTGGTGACATCCCAGCTGTTGGACCAGATATCTTTTCAATCACTCCCAAACTTTCCAGTTTGTCTAGCTCCTTTTCCACCAGTGGCCACAGATAAAAAGGCACCCAGTGATAATGTAGCGCCACCGACTTGACTGACTTAACGAGGTGTGAATTGGGGCTCGGAGGCAGCCTGACCCCTTGAGTAGTCCAGGGAACTGGTTCAACAATTAATCAGCTTGGAACGCCAGCTCATTCCTTGTGATTGATACTAGGCCCAAGTTGTCCACCGTGTGACCCCCCAGAAGTGTATCTGCTTCCTTTTCAATGACAAGGAACACTGCATTCATTTACTGGTCATTTGACTGAACACACACTTTCATGAGTCCTTTGAGTGGCAACGGTGTATTCCCACCATTCGTGTAGAGCGTGGTGCTCGACGGGGAAAGGACTGGGCTCAGACAGAGGCGTTGATACTGTTTGATGCCAATCACATTAACCGAGTGGATGAGAGCTTTGATGGATGACCTGGATTCTTCAACCACACAGGTGGGTTGTGGCCTCCTGTGCTATTTGAGGTGCTCTGTGAACGAGATGAGGAAGACTTCCTCCTTGTCGTCCACCCACAAGTGGGGCTTGACAACTCCTTGGAGTTCTGGCTCATCCAGCTTTTATTAAGGTCCACTGCCCACGGGCCTCTCTGCCCCCTATTCCTCCCCAGAAGACCATGGCAAAATGGTTAGACGTACCAGCTAGAGCACGTCCGTCCCTGAGCCGGGCAATTCTCCTGGGGATGTTATTTATAACCACAATTGCTGAATTGCTCACCCACCTGTGCCAATGTGGTAATCTTGGGTCGGGTAGTCATCATCTTTGTGGAAACAGCATCTGCATGTTCCACCTTCATACTGTGCGGCTTACTGGGTGTTTGTGTCATAGCCATGTCCATCTCAGTGGCCCTTGTGGCCAATAAGTCATGTGACATAGCCATGATGAGGATATTGTCCAAATTGATGTTGGACTATCGCAGTATTAGACCTCAGAGGGTCTTATTTCATCACCCTCGGATAATTTCCACCCTGATTTCCTAGGGCTGATCATACGCAGTACACGTGCTAGCCAGCTCGCAGATGCGGGCATAGAAAGATTCAATCGACTCTTCTTGATGCTGGCGGACCTGACCTATCATGAAATACTCAAAATCGACCTTCAGCTGTGCGTCAAAATGAGCATTGAGGGCCCAAACCGCTGCGTTGTAGTCACCTGCTGCTATTGTGCTAGGGAGATTTTTAAATAGTTTATAGCTCTCCTCCCATGTATAGGGGAGTAGCAGGGAGCACTTGAGTACACCATCATTCTCACAGGTGGATATAAAATAATTGTTCAGCCTTCCCACCCATGTCTTCCACCTGGCCCCAGCTGGGGCAGGATCAATCAGTTCACTAAATGGTTGAAGAACTCTCACAAGGGCGTGCTGCTAGGGAGCAGGCCGCAGAAGCAGGCCCTTGGCACGCGCAGCATTGGCATCATCAACCATGGCACTGGAGTCATGGATTTAGTACTGCAAAGGGGGAATGCTAGGCACTGCCCCTTATCACTGTCACTGCGATCGCCGGTGCAGTATGCAAACACCTAACGGCCTACTGTCAACACTAATCCAGCACCCCAGCGGACCTCATGTTGGGCACCCAGTCATCCTTAGCAGAGCAGGCCCCTCCACCTATGCAGTTCAGCATAAACGGCAGCCCAGGCATGCTGAAACAGTCTCGGGACAAGGCCGGGAGCATCAGAAACCTTGGTCCACTTCGGGCATGGCAGGCGACAATCAGTGCGTGGCCGTGGGTGCATCAGCATCCTCGACCGCAATGCATGACTCACTCTCACCCAGTCCAGGCTTGGGCAGGCCGCATCAGAGCATCACAGCAGGCTTGACATGCCGGATTGAGGTGCAGGCTGCAATGATCACTCCTTGCACATACCCCCGCATGGGAGCAGCGATGCAGGGCAGATCCACGGAGTACAGTGGCCAACACCACAGCCGCAAGGCGGCTCCCGGTGTGGATGATTTCTCATCGCCAAATGTACCGGGCTGATGCAGATAGCCATAATGCTTAAGCCCAGGTCCGGTACCAGCAAATGACACTCACACACCAGTAGTACCGGTATGGGCGGAAGACCTCTTTAATAATATACTCTGGCTGCGCCTGGCCAGAAGGTGCGGTGCATTACATCCGGGGTGCAGGTGAGCACCAATAGTGGGCGAATGGCTCCCTAAATAAACAGCCCCTGATGAGTAAGCCATTGTAATTAGTGAGGGTTAAAAAAATTAATGAATATATAATTCCCAAGTTACAAGTGGTGTCGATATAGACATTATACATGGTTGAGCCACAGACAGAAGCAGTAATGAACATGTGGCTAAAATGTAAGCATGTGGCCTAATTTTGTGGTTCATGAGAAGTTTCTCGAGCTGTTGCTCCTTAACTGACTAGCTCTTTACCTGTTGAGTAAGAGTCCTGATCTTTTATTTTAATTCACAACGTCTTCAAATATGTTCTGTGTGTATTCTTCTGCAGCACTCCACAGCTTGAGGGTGTTTTTCACCCTTCTGGTTATCTACCAAGTCCCATCAGAATGTGAGGTGCATGCGAGGTGCATAATTCACGCTGCTGAGCCAGAGTGCCAAGATTTCACTTAAAGCACATCAGCAGCAGAGAAAACTGATGTAAACAACATCTGGGCCCAAGTTTAATTCTTTCTTAGGGGAATCTATAGAAGCCAATCAAGGGTTTGCCTTTCTAATGCGATGTTTATTTTTATATTTATTCATTCATGGTTTTATAAAGCGCGGACTAGATCAACACAGGTACAAATCGGACCCGGGAAGAAATATGATCGATAGAATGTATACATATAAGATAATAATAATATATAAATTGCATACCAGGTAATCGAAAATGGAGTGCAATTATAGTACTATATATTTGGACAAGAGTCTCAGGCAGCAAGAGTATCAAATGTAACGTAGAGAGGAATCATATTTACATTATAGATGTATATAATTATAGGTTAATTGCTCACTGCTCTCAGAATCAGCTTGATGAGGTAGTTATTGTGATCTCCAATGCCTGCAGCCTGTTATGAATGAATACTATACTAGATAACCAGTGGCAAAGCATATTGGAATAGTGCATACTTTGTTTTTCTGCTCCAGAGTTTGTAAGAGATTTTGAGCTGGCAGCAGGTGAGATAAAGCTCCTTGCTTTAGTTGTTGTCTCAAAATATGATCTTCATGTTCCATGGAGACAGTGTAATAGGTCACACACTGTAGATTGACGAATGAGTCAAAGACCAGCACTAATACAGAAACAAAGTTGATTAATTATGATAATTATTAGGTAAAAGGGGCACAAACACAAGATTACTGCAAGTGCTCCTCTCCCTTTTGCATCACCATAAGGTAGAGCATGAAGTTGGTCACAACCACAGATGTTAGTCAACTCAGTGCTGGATGATCTCGGCGCAGTGTGGGCCGGGGCAGTGCTGCTGCTGCTGTTCTTGTCCTTTTAGACCTTTCTGACACATCTGATACCATCAGCCAGGCCTTGTGTCGCGACTGGAAGCCTCTGGCTATGACAAGCAATCTCTAAAATGGTTTAAATCCATTTTGACTGTTTGCTCCCAAACACATTGCATCCTTTTCACCTTAAATCAGTCAAATATGGAGTACCGCAGGGCTTAATTCTATCGCCTCTTATAATATTTGCTTTAGGACAGTGGAGGTAATTCCTATATGTATGCGGACAATGAGTAGATCACTTTTGACCTACATCAGAAATTAAAAATGCCCTTCCACTCACTGGTGTAAGCGCATCACAGGCTGGCCCCTTGTCATGTTTACTATTCACTAATTGATAGCTGGGGATGTTCTAAAAATAATTGATTTCAATTCAGGCTATTTAATCATTCAAGATACAAGGACCACACTTCCCATTACTATCTGACCAGATTTAATGAGTCCCTGTCCAGCACCATCAAAACAAGTTCATGAACTGGGCATATTAATAAGTGCATAACTTAATATGGATTCTCAAATGACTATATCAGCCGCCAATTGTTTTTCGTACCTCAAACTTCTAAAAAAATCTATTGACTTTCATTGGTTAGCTCTTTCAAACACCATGGGTAAACTCATTCATTCTATCACTGATGGACTAGGCAAAAGCTTATTACTTGGGTCTTCCCAACAAATTACTCAGGCACTTAAAAATAGTTCAGAATGTACCTGTCTGTTTTTTTCATTGTTGTTTCAGGAAGGGAGCATATATGCACTGCTCTTCTCAGTCTTCATTGGCTGCCAATTAAAACAAACATTTGCAATGCAATAGGTATCACATTTGTCAGAGTTAGAGCTATTGGCGAGTAAATGTCAATGCCTTTTATCTATGTGTTCTGGTGTGGAGTGTAGTGGATGTGTGAACAGAGACACAGCTTCAGCACTGCCTCTAGAACTCAGAATGAGGAATTACTGATGAGACCAAAGAAGCAGGTAGCAGCACTGTCTGGAAGACTTAGAAGGAGGAATTACAGATGGGACCAGAGTAGCAGCTAGCAGCACTGTCTGGAAGACTTAGAATTAGGAATTACCGATGGGACCAGAGTAGCAGCTAACAGCACTGCCTAGAGGACTTAGAATGAGGAATTACCACTGGGCCCACAGAAGCAGCTAGCATGTGGTGACCAGATGTCCCCTTTTTCCCAGGACGGTCCCCGTTTTTGGAGAAGTGTCCCCGTGTCCCGACACTTTTCTCCAAGTGACTCAAATGTCCCTGTTTTCAAACAGTGTCCAGGTTAAACACAGAAATGTGCCTGTTTTTCATTGTTCTGGTTGAGCATGCGCACGCATGCTCTCTTTGCACAGTTTACGGTATGTGTCATCACTGAGGTGAGCGCTGTAGCAAGAAGGGAAATCCTTTGAGGAGAGACATTTTACACGCAGCGCCACCTAGGTCATCGTGCCAGCCAAAGTTTCTACTTTGGATAAAACAATATGTCTTCGTCCTGTAGCTTGTATTCATAACCATACAAACTTTTCAGTAGCCCTTATGCATACCGTGCAAGGATTAATGCATTGTTCATTGCATGTTTTATTCATAACCAATTGATGCATGCTCTGTGTTCTCCATATCAAAGCTATGACTCGACCTTTTGACTGACCTTTCAGATCACGGCAAACTGTTTAGCTGGAAAGGACTTAAAAGAGCAGTATTAACGCCTATGGAAGAGGCGCAGCGCTGCTCGAGCTTTTTGCTCATGTCTTCACACTATTGCACTATGAGATGATACCAGTGGCTAGAGTGCACTATACATACCCCAGTAAGGTAACATGACATCCCAGCAGTGACCATGCAAATGTGGGAGGACTGTGTGGTTGGCCAGCCTTTGCCACCCTTTAGACCCTAAGGCAGTATTACCTGGAGAGAAGTGTTTTTTTTTACATTGGTCCATGGCTGCCCTTTGGCAATTTAGCATTCCGCAGTTTACCTCCCATGCTTTTCTGTCATGAGCAACTACGCAACATTGGTGAGTTGTACTTTACGTGGTGCTGACGCGCAGCTATAGAAACAAGCATTGATAAAGCTAGTAAATCTGGTGTTTGCTAGCCTGTGATGTTTTATTGACTTTTATATATATGCTATAGTCCTTAAAAGTGTAAATGTAATAAAAAGTACTAATGCTGCTGTATAAAGGAGAGGGGTGCCAATAAAAGACCACGGATTTGTTGTCAGTAATGCTTCATCTTGGTCGGTGGAGGGAGCAGTCATTGTAGTCCTTTTTCTATGTCTATGCCAGCTGTCAAATAGTCCTACTTTTATGTCGATGGTTACTGCAAACCGTAGTCCTACTACTATGTGTATGACCTGTCCCCGTTTTTTGTTTTAAGAATCTGGTCACCCTAAGCTAGCAGCACTGCCTAGAGGACTTGGAATGAGGAATTACCAACTGGACCAGAGAAGCAGCTAGCAGCACTGTCTAGAGGACTTAGAATGAGGAATTACTGACAGGACCAAAGATGCAGCTGCAGCACTGCCTAGGGGGCTTAGAATGAGAAATACAGATGAGACTAGAGAAGCAGCTAGCAGCACTGTCTAGCGGGATAAGAATGAGGAAGTCCCACGTTGAACAGAGACACAGCTGTAGCACAGCCTAGAGGATTTAATGAAAGAGTTACTGATGAGACCAGAGTAGCAGCTAACAGCACTGCCTAGAGGACTTAGAATCAGGAATTACTACTGTGCCCAAAGAAGCAGCTAGCATTTCTGTCTAGAGGCCTAAAAATGAGGAATTACCAGCAGTACCAGAGAAGCAGCTAGTAGCACTGCCTAGAGGACTAAGAATGAGGAATTAACACTGGAAAGAGAGACACAGCTGCAGCAATGGCTAGAGTACTTAAAACGTGGAAATTTCCTAAGGGACCAGAATAGCAGTTAGAAGCATGTCTGGAAGACTTGGAAGGAGGAATTACCGGCGGGACCAGAGTAGCAGCTAGAAGCATGTCTGGAAGACTTAGAACTAGGAAATACCGATGGGACAGAAGTAGCAGCTAGCAGCACTGTCTAGAGGGCATAGAATGAGGAATTACTACTGGGACCAAATAAGCAGCTAGCAGCACTGCCTAGAGGATTTAGAATGAGGAATTACCACTGGGAATGGAGACGCAGCTGCCACATTTGTGACCAGAAAAAGAACAAGATTTACAGTTCTGTTTACAGAAACTGAGCAACAGAGCTCCGAGCGTGTGAAACATAATTAATGCTAAAAACTAATGATTGGGTGAAAGGGAGCTAGCGAGTAAAGTCACATTTCTAACATTTTAACTTTGTGACTGCTCAACTCGATTTTCAGTGACCCAGACTCTGTAGATCATAAGTGAAAGCTAAGGTGCGAAGGGGAGAACTCACGAAGAACCAGCGGGCTTGAGGGAAAAGCAGTAACACTGGTCAGCTGCTCGCATTTGTAACATTTCCAGAAGACAAGGCAGGGAATCAGAAAAAAAAGTGCGTGAAACGAACTGAAATGGTCAGAAATTAAATGATTCCTCTAACAGGGCCAGTCAATATGGGAGGGAACGACAAAACAAAAGAAGAAACAAATGGGCAAGATCTACCATTCAAATGTAAGGAATTTAGAAAGGCACCCGGAACAACCAATGACAAGCGATGGGCCAGCTTGAAGCCATGTACTGAAAACACCATGCCTCGCAGACCTGCGCATGCGTGCTGCTAGGCTCAACCTAAAAAGAGTACTATTTAAATCTCTGATGCTTATACATAAGGTAATACATGGTACTTTCCCACTTTTCTTGAAAAACTAACCACTGCCATTTAAACCTTCAAAGTCTTTAGCCTGCAGGATCCCAATCATCTCTGTGAATGGAATACATCACCTGAAAATCTCTGTGCCACCCTAATCTACCGAGCTTTCAATAACGTTTGAAATCACCTCTGTTTAATTTAATCAGTGTTTTATCCATTTTACCTAACTCTGGTCTTAGTGCAAAGAAGCTTTTTGCGTATATGCTCTTTATAAATAAAAACAATGTAATATAGCACCTGTATACAACTGTACATATTGGTATTGCGCATATGGACGTGTAGCCTCTAAACAGATAGCAAAAGAACAAAGTGATTCACAGCTGGACTAAATCATGTATCACATAGCTTCTTTTCCCACAGCCACCAGGTCTATAGGACTCAAGAAGCATCAGGGCTCATAAAGACAACGCGAAACATCTTTCAGCTTAATTAACCTGCACTCACCTGTACTAAGTAAAGCGTTTTCATCACCTTGCTTGGATCAAATTAGAGAAAAATACAAGTGATACACAGCTACTATCTACTTGGAGTCGAATTACCCTCCTTTACGCCGTGAAGAAGGCTATGTTGCCATTTTCTTTAAATCAACTATTTTTATTGTTATATTTCCATCCTAGGATGGCATACAATGCAAGGTTTATGAAGAACCATTCAATTAGTTAAAAGCTTGTAAACATATGAAAAACTAGTATCGACTTGTTCAGTGGTTCTTAACCTTTTGAGTTTGCCGGACCTCCACTGACTCACTATTGGAATCCAGGGACCCCCACCTAAGTAATTTATATGATTTCAATCTTAAATAAAAATACACAAAAATACAGAAACAAGCGTATATAAAATACACAAATTGTGAAATATTTGATTAAATTGACAAAGACATATGTAAAGACATATGTAAATATATAATTTTTTATTTTAATCGGAATATAAAAAGCATTTCAAAATCTAGCTTTATTTAAAAAGATGAAGTGACATTTGTTTTTTCGCTCTAAATGCATGGTCTCTTTTTGTTAGTGTTTGTCAGTGCTTCAACTGGGGCCACCAACCGTCCATACTTGGTTCTTTTCACTGTACTTGTGCTGCTCCCACCAATCTACATAAAGACCCCAACTTAATTTTTAGCCTTCAATTTCAAATTCTTTAACACAGAGCATTTTAAGTATTTAAATCTTGCTTTTTTATGTATATATACTTCCTTAACCTGGTAATATTATTTAATTTTCTAAACATCGCGGAACCCCTGAGCACATATCGTGGAGCCCTAGCGCTCTATGTACAAACAGGTTAAGAATCACTGTACTAGTACTTTTGCAAACTGGTAATATGAACCAGAGAGTCAAAGAAATCTCAGTGCCACGAGTGACACCTGGCTCCGTCTTCAGATGGAACTCTCACATGGATGTGGCTTACTGGCTACAGTGTTTGAGCAGGTTACATTTAAAACGAAAATCAAATATTTAAAAAGCAGGAAATTATTATAACTGGGACGCCTAGGGTCCTGGTAGGGCTTTCGGAACCTGTCTCACCTGTCTGAGAGCAATACATTGTTGATGTGATAGCATGGACAAAAGTTTAAACAAAGTTTAATGTGAGACTGGGAGCAGATTCAAACAGCACCAAGCTTGTGCACCAGGATCTCCAGAACTAGGCACATGTGCACGGCCGGAGTGGGAAGAGAAACCAGCCCTGGCAATTCCACTTGACGGGCCCAGGAGGGGGCAGGGGTTGTTGCACTGAGAAGCTCTAGTTGCTAGCACCGCTGCTGCTTTTATTTTGTTACAGGGGACCGATATTGCAGCACTGCTGAAAAACCGGCCCCTAGTGACAAAACCGGCCCCCACTTCTGAAAAACCGTCCCCCACCTCTCCGGCCCACCGGGGAAATACTCAGTGTCTGCTACGGCCAGTCCAGCCCTGCACATGTGCGCTCACTAGAGTTGCAATCAAGGAAAATGGCCACTGTGCATGTGTAGAGGTCCCCCAGCATAGACTGGGATAAAGGCTATTACTCTCTGGATTTCTGGAGACATCGGCTAGTCTCTGATTACAGGGTATGTATGACTGTTTTAGCCCAGTCCGGATCAGGCCACATTTTGACGCACAAATGGTGCTCCCACAAATTTGCGATTGGGCGGAAATTGATAATTAGCACACAGTGATGCAGGATTGGGGAATGACCTGCACATTGTCCTCATTCCTGCATGTGCTATTTGTGTGTTATTCCCCAATCCAGCTTTCCGCTATTAACATTTAACCAGACCCAAATCACAAAAGCAAATGCCCACGTTTTGTGAAAATATAATGAAGGCTCCCAGTTTTCCATTTTTATGTATTATACAGATAAATAAATACAGGCAGAAAACACTGTGTTTTCAGTCTGTATTTATTTTTAAATGTGGAAAAATGCATACAGTGTGGTTTGTTGTGAGCGACTGTCCATGCTCTCTTTCATGATTTCGAAGCCAACAGTTGAGCCGATCGAAAGCGTGGGAAGTTAAAAGCAGGATGTGATTCCATGTAACAATATGCCTACATGTAGACTTTAAAACAGAGTAATATCAATCTACCCATAAATTCCCTTTGACTTTAACATACCATTTTTATAATTCAATTGTCTGGCTTACTGCCTTTATTGTCATTTTTCGTTATAAACAATCAGGCCTATAACCTATGCCGTTGGTTTGTCACCCCAAACAACTCTGACCTACTGTGTTGGTGTCAAGCATTCCCACAAGGTGTCCACCAAGTATACCATAATAAAATTATAAATATGTACATAACTTAGTCGGGAAAACAATATAAAATCCCTTCTAATAGAGCCTAACAGGGACTACCATAGTGCAAATAGTCTATCTACATGTCTTTTGGGGTGGGTCATCAACACCAAAACCTTGGCATACTATGGTAATCTTTAAGTTCCTTGTAGCAAAATACCTGCCTACAGGCTTCAGCACAGTGTAATTACAATGCACTTTTGAAAGCTTATTCCCTTTAATTCTTAGGTAAGTAAGGACTATTTGCCTTGGCATACATTTTCAATATAAACTGATCACACGTAAGAATCGGACATAACTTTTCCAAATGAACCAATAAGGACTTTTATTGAAAATGTGTACCACACATGCCTACTGTAGTGCACTTAAGCTGCAACCATCAGGGATACATTTATAAAATTACAAATATGTATAAAATTACTGTTGGCAAAATAATATACAGCCCTCTCAACAGGCCCCAGCAAAAATTATCACAGTGAAATGATACTCCTAGGATTGTTCAGAGTGAGTAACCAATATCTAAACCTTTGGCTACTATGGGAATCTGTGGAATTATATTGAACTGAACACCTTTCTACGGCCTGTAACATAATGTAATAACAATCCACTGTTAAAGGCCTATAAGCTTTGCCATAAACGTTTAACAATAAATATAACAGGGCTACTGCCTTTGTAATATCTTTTCAAAATAAATAGGCCTGTGTATGGCATCTGGCATAACATGTTTCTGTGCACCAATCAGGCCTATAGCTCTTATCATTGGCTTGTCACCATAACCAACCCAGGCCTACTGTACTGAGTGTACATTTTCCCACAAGGCTGCCATCAGGCTGTAAATGTATACAAATTCACAGTTGGCAAGTAAAAATGCTATCTTTCCTCACAGTGCAAATCTTCATTACCTTTGGTGGGGGGCCCAATACCCAACCCCTTGCCTATTAAGGTAATGTTTGAGGTTCCAAGTAACACAGAATGTATTTGTATGCTTTAATTTAGAGTAATAGCAATGCAATCCAGTCTTAAATACATATTGACTTTATCATATGCTTTTCATAATCAATATGCCCGGCCTTCTGCCTTTTTCATACATTTTCATGATAAACAATCATATCTATGGCCTTTATCATTGGCTTCTCACCATAACCAACCCAAGCCTATTACGCTAAGAGTAAGCTGTGTACAAAGCACCTATCCAGCATGCAGTCATAAAAGTACAAATGTATACAAAATTACAAAGGGTAAAGCAAAATACTATCAATCCTAAAAGAGTCGAACAAGGATTATTGTAGTGCATATATGCCATTCCCACAGTTTGTTGAAGTGGATCACCAAAACTAAAACCCTTGCCTACTTCGGTAATCTGTGAAATTCTATGCAACAAAATATCTAAGAACAGGCGTTAGTATAGTGTAATAACAATACATCCTTAAAAGACTATTGTCTTTCACACATACGTTTCACAATAAGTAGATCAGGTCTACTGACTTTGTCTTAAGGCTCATACGAAACCGATCCAAACGATGAAAACTGGCACATAAACTGGCAGCCATCAAGCACACAGTTATACATTTCTAATATGATTAAAAATACAGCTTGCAAAATAATATGCAATCCCTTTCAATGGGGCCTAAGAAGAATTGTTACATTAAAAACCCCAAGGGTTTGTCAGAGTGGGTGGACAACAGCAAATCCCTTGCCTGCTAGAGTAATCTGTGAAATTACATATAACAAATTACTTGTCTATGACATGTAACACAATGTGATAACAGCTAACCTTTAAAGGCTTATTGGCTTTAACAAATGTTTTTCACAATTGATAAGCTACCTGCCTTTGTCATAATGTTTCATAATAAGCAGACCAGGCCTATGGCATCGGATATCCCATGGCACCTTTAGACCTATAGCTTGACACCATAACCAAGTTAACCGTAAAGGGTTGAGAATAAGCTTTTCCAAAATGCAACCATCGGGCCATAAAATCTGAAAGGTATACAAATTACAGTTGGTGGGGCAAAATATTATCTCTTCTAAAATGAACAAACAGAAGGGTAAACAAAACCAAAACCATTGCCTATTACGGTTATCTGAAAGATTCCATGTAACAAAACATGAATCCAAACAGAAATGACTATTGACTTTAACATATGTTTTTCACAATAACTATGGCGGGCGTAGTGCCTTTATCCTAACATTTCATAGTTACGAGATCAGGCTCTATCCATGATCATTGGCTTGCCACCATCACCTGCTCAGACCTACTGCATTGAATCCATACTTTGCCACAAGCCAACAGTTCAATACATACTGTCTTTTTAAAGGTTGTGGGTGGAGCCTAAGCCCCTCTTTAAGTAGTACTCTGAAAGCTCTTTTTGTTTATCACATAAGGTAAAGACAGTGCACTGTTAAGTCAGATTAAAAAATGCCTGTAGATTTGTGTAGTCCTGGACATCTCGTACTGTTTTCAAACACAAAACTGCAGTCTGGAGTTTAAAGTCAATGATGGGAGGGGAGGGTGCTGAGACTGCAACACATTGCTCATGACTGCCCTCCTCCTGTCTATGCTGCTGCCAGAGAAAAATAAACATTACAAATTATCTCGTTATCTAAAACACTTTAACAGCAGGTCCATGTCATGTGTGTGCCCATGAAAGTTCACGCTCAGGCAGCAACACTGCTGCTGGCTCAAGCAGCTGGACAAATAAACAAAATAACCACAGCTGCATGGAGGGGACGCATACAACTTCTGCCTAATCAAAACATGTATTCATGAATACCAGCATGCGGAAGCAATAAAAGTCCCTCTCTGTAGTACTTCAGAAAGCTCTATTTAGGTCTAAGCCTAGATTTTCTAAAGGCATATTAGGGGCATTGGGAAAGCTTCCTTAGGAATGCATGCTGCCCATTGCTTACCATTGGTTTTGTGGTTTGTAACTCATATTTGCATGCTTTCTATTTGCTGGGATTATTTGTTTTAGGTTGCCCACCTTGCGCTCGTCCCACCCATGGAGAATATCCTATTTACTGTATTCTTCCACTGAGTTGCCCTTTCCTGTAAACAGGCCTTTAAATCTTGTTCACATTTGCTGTGCATTCGTAGATAGAGGTCAAATGTCAGGCTCTATCTTACCAGGCACCTCAGTGTTTACTTTTCTTTTTCTGACTTCAAAGTGAGAGGATCTATGTGACAATCTTGCTTTGAAAAGCACAAATGAAGCACATTGTTTTGTAATTCTGAAGTTTGATTGAAACAAATATGTTAATACAATCAAAACAAATCAATACACTAGGTGATGATATTTCCATACATTATCGTTTGCGTGCTGTATACTTTTATCAGTAAAACTGTATAGCAGTACAAATATAATGTTGATTTCAATTGAAAATGTGTTGTCTGTAATGGCAGTGTGCTACCACACCATGCATACTACACTTGGTCACTCTACGCAACTGCATTCTATGCAGCTCTACTCTGCATCACTGCACTCTACTCTACTCTGCATCACTCCACTCTACACCACTGCATTCTACTCCTCTCTACTGTACTGTACACCACTCTACTTTATGCAATGCACTCTATGCTATTGCACTCTGCGCCACTGCACTCTTTGCCACTGTCCTCCATACCACTCCAATCTAGGCCCCTACACTCTACTCTGCACCACTTCACTCTATGCTACTCCACTCTATGCTAATCTACTCTGTAACACTATACTCTACGCCACTGCACTCTACAACAATACACTCTACGCTGCTATAATCTACTCTACTCCACTCTACCCCACTGCACTCTACGCCACTCTACTCTATGCAACTGCACTCTATGCCATTTTACTCTTCACTACTGCACTCTACACTGCACCAGTCTACTCTACCCCTGCACCACTTCCCTCTACTCTACTTCACTGTACTCTGAAACAATCTACTCTTTGCCACAGCACTGTATGTCTGCACCACTCCCCTCTTCACAACTCCACTCTTTGCCACTGCACTCCGCTTCACTCCACTGCACCACTCTTTGCTACTCTACTGCACTTTACGCCACTGTTCTCTACACCTGTCTACTCTGCATCCCTCCACTCTACGCCACTGCTCTCTACGCAGCAGCACTCTATGCCACTTTACTCTGCAGCACTCTTCTCTACGTCACTGAACTTCTCTACTGTGCCCCACTCTATTCTATACCAGTACACTCTACACAACTCATTCTACACTGCTCTACTATATGCTACTGCACTCTACAACACTGCACTCTACTCCACTCTACTCCAGTGTACCCTATGCCACTCTACTTTACACCACTGCACTCTACACCACTGCACCTACGCCACTGCACTTTACGGCTCTGAACTCTACGACACTCTAGTGTACTCTGTGCCTCTGCACTGTAGACCACTTTAGTCTACTTTTCACCATTTTAATCTACGCCACTGCAGTCTACGACGCTGCAACACTCCACTCTATGACACTCCACTCTACAACACTTCTATCTGCGACACTCCACTCTATGATCCGACCCTCTATGCCACAAATCCACTCTACGCCACTCCATACCACCCTCCTCAACGCCATAAAGTTTTAGCAATGCTGAACAGCAGCCACACTGGTGTACAACATGGCTAAAAACATTGGCAAAGATAATATCTCTTGCGTAGGTGAGACCTATTGGGTTTGCCAATACCTGTTTGGGTTGATCACATTAGGTCTGGCAACAGCTGCACTGTCAGATCCTACCTAACAATTACACACAGCATTATCCCAAAGGACACCTGCAAAAAATAATTAATAGTTTTCGGTTACTAATTGAGAAATATAGAGTAGGGCATCCATCAACCTGCACTCAATAAAAAGAGAAATTAAAAATCTGATCTAGAGCTTCCAGACACAGCCTACAGCAAGGAGTGTATCTTATAAACCTTTCTGTAATAGTAATGGGATCACTCTTGTAAAAATCTATGTGAACTATCTATACAAAATTGAAATGTTTGTGCTGTCATACAAGGAAAAAGTGAGTGGACTATAGGCCTTGAAGGATATATATTCTTATTTGTTCAGTCTCAACAACAACAAAAAATGAGTGATTGAATTGTTTTGCCCATGCTGACGAAGATGACACCAAGGAGACAGAATCCCTCTCCTCTTAATCAAAACATATCACTTGTCCCGAATCAAGAGCCATCAGGTGACCCCATCCACTAATAGAACTGAAATGAACTTCCCCTATATTGGGAAAAGGAAGGAGCTGATTGACTTACGCATGGAAAGGCAGGTCAGGCAGCCTAATACTGCACCCACACACTGGACCATACATAGGAGAAAGAGTAGGAACAGGAGAAAGAGAAAGAGAAAAAGGGTACTCACTTCTGCAGGCTACAAGGAGCATAAGGGGTGGGCGGTAACTTTACTAGGGAAGTGGGGGCTTCTGCTTCCCTCCTCTTCCATGCCGGGAGGTTCTATGGGCGCCATCTTGGCTAGTGTGCACTCTAGCCATCCAGCCCTTGTACCTACAAAGCGAGCCGCAGCACGAACGTGAGCAGCCGGCACACCACTTGCGTGCCGAAGGCGCTCCAAAGGCTAGCCTGTCTGCGCCTGTTGGCGTCTCAGAAGCGTCCAGTGCCAGCCACTATGCCAGTTCTCCTCCAGCAGATAATCATCGGGTCACCTTTAACAATGTATCTTTGCTTCGCTTAGCCCCCCTTGGGAAGAATTTGTCTGTCCTTGCTGTGCATGGACTCCCACTAGGCTTGGACCCAACATTGTTCCCCACATCCCAGATAAGGCAGGAAAACTACAAAAGCAGTTTCTAAAGGCTCTGATCAACATGAGATCCCTCCAGAAACATGAGCTTCAGCTCTTCGACCTACTAAACCATGAGAAACTGGATGTCAATTTTCTCACAGAAACTTTGCTCTCAGAGACAGCCAATCCCATACTGGCCAACGTCATCCCTCCCAACTACAGAATTCTGAGGAAGGACCATGAAATGGGGGGGGGGCGAGATCGCACCAGTGGATAAGAAGAAAAATGAATGCTCATCCTTCTCTCTTGAGGGTCTTGAGATGGCGGGGGGACTTGGCTTCTGTCTGTCCCTGACCCCCAACCAGTCTCTGGCTGGGGTCCTTTTCTACCATCCCCCTGGCCCAGCCAGCTCTTTTTTTTTTAACTCAATAGGAAGTGCCCTAGGCCCACTGGTTATGAGGTATGCCCATTTTCTAGTGCTGGGAGATTTTAATGTCCACCTCGACAACCCCAGGGAGCATGAGGCTTCCGCACTTTTAGAAACCATGAGCTCTCTCTCACTTAAACAACAGGTCTCTGGACCCACTCTAGACCAGGTCTTCTCTAATGTTAACCTGGTGGTGTCTCAACCTTCCCCTCTTCCATGGACAGATCATTACCTTAACCCATTCGCTTGGCCATAGACTGATAATAGGCCACCCCCTAAGGAAAGTACCCTGACCTCCTACCGTGCCTACCACAAAATACAGCAAGACGACCTGAGCCGAACTCTAACATTAAATACTCCAGCTTTGTCCGGCGGTGTGGAAGAGGACACCACACGCCTGGACAGCTGGATTCGTGGGACCGTTAATGTGTTAGCCCCTATTATAAAGAGATCACAATCAAGGTTGAAACCATCGGCCCCGTGGTTTAATGATGAGCTCAGAGCATGCGAGAAACTTTGTAAACACCTTGAAAGGGCATGGAGACGCAATCTTTCAACCAGAAGATAAAGTAACTTATAGGATATCATTAAAAAGTTACCATGAGAAGCTGTATCAAGCTAAAAAGACCTTCTTCGAAACAAGGATCGAGGAGGCAGGCAAAAAATCTAAGAAATCTTTAAAATTGTCAATTCTTTTTTGTGTCTCAAGTCATAGCTAGAGAATGCACACTGTGGTGCACTGATGTAGACTCTCTTTTTTACGAAAAGATCATGACCATCCAGAACAATTCCCTTAACAATGCTCAAACCGACCATACACAGATGTCTCCTCCAAAGGATCCTTTCCCCCTCTACACGCCCTCCTCCCTGGACAAGTTTGCCACTCTTCCTTCTGAACTGTCACTATCAGCGATGGAAGGCCTGAAGTCTGGCTCTCCTTTAGACCCTTGCCCTGCTACTTTCCTAACTATGGCTGCTCAAGCCATGAATCCTATAGTGAACAACATACTTAACACCTCACTGGCAACAGGTGAGGTCCCAGCATGCTGGAAAAGTGCTAAAGTGATCCTTTTGTTGAAAGAACTGGCAGCTGACCCTAAGGAATTGGCAAACTATAGGACCATATCCCTCCTTCCTGCCTTCTCTAAGATTTTGGAGAAGGAATTCAACCGCCAACTGTCCTTTTATTTGGAAGATGATAAAATATTACACCGCAGACAATCTGGTTTTCAACCCCACTTCAGCACTGAGACAGCCCTTCTGGAATTTGTAGAGCATGTTAGGAGCACTCTCTGATGGGAGGCAAGACCGGTCTGATCCTCTAGGACCTCACCGCAGCTTTCGATACTGCGACCTACTCTAAACTTCTTGAGCGTCTTCAAGAGATGGGGATCAGAAATACAGCCTTGAATTTGTTGACCTCATTTTTGAGCAATAGTACTTAAGAAGAATAGTTGCCCCCATATGCCTCACAAGCAAGAACTTTGACTGTGGGTGTACCCCAGGGTTCTGGCCTTAGCCTCACCCTGTTTAACATTTACCTCACACCCTTGACTATACTGGCAGAGTCATTGGGTGCTAAAGTTATTTCTTATGCTGATGGTACGCATCGCTCTTCTACTGTGGGAAGGGAAGGGAATTGGACGGGGAGCTCATCTCTCAGTGTCTCACCAGGGTGCTTCAGTGGTTGGCTCAGCACCAACTGAAGTGTAACCTAGACAAGACCGAGATTGTGGTCTTCGGAGATATACCCCACAATCTATTGAGAATTTGCTTGCTGATTGATGTGTCTCAGCCTGGCCCCTTCATAACTCTGTGAAGAATTTAGGTATTAAAATTGACAGCACCCTCTTTTTCCAGCCACAGATTCAAGCTTTAAGCTGCTCTTGCTTTAGCACTCTCCGCATGCTCAAACAAGTTCTACCTCTCTGTCTGAGTTTGCAGGCAAAAAGGTCATTCAGGCTCTGATGATGAGGCTGGATTCTGGGAATGCCATCTACCTCAGACTCCTGGCGTTCCTTCCTCAGACTCCAGGTGGTGCAGAATTCGGCAGCCAGACTGCTACTCAAACTCCCACCTAGGACTCGCATGTCTTTTCATCTAAAGGCCCTTCACAGGTCCCCTATAAAAAAAAAGGGTACCTCTTAAGGCCATGGCTTTAATGCATAAAGCCTTGCACGACTCTGGTGCTGCATACCTCAGAGAGAGGATTAATGAATACATCCCTGTATGCATCCTACGATCCACCTCCGCTCACCTGGCAAGTGTGCCCCGTATCACCCAGCTTAGAGTGGGCGGGAGAGCCTTCTCCTAGCTAGGGTCGCTTACCTGGGACAAACTCCTGAAAGACCTCTGCCTGCTCAGCAATCTCGTTGCCTTCAAGAAGAAACTGAAGACATGGCTTTTTATGCAGTCAGTCTAGGCATCTAGGGCTGCTGCCCTGAGTCTAGCGCTGGCATGCTCTGCTGAATAGCTGTGTGCTATACAAATCGTGATAACATATCATAATATATTCAGAGACAGGACTGGTCAACAGTAAACCCAATGCAATGGTAGGAAAAATAACCATAAAAGTAATAACATACAGAATCTTTTCTGTTTCTTCATTGTCCAGATGCTGTTCAAAACATTAACATTACCAGCGCAATATTGTCCGCTGCTCTTTTGATTGAATACCTGATATCAGCTACTGGCCCGAGTTATTAGCCACATGCATTGATCTCTAGTTGTGTGTTTGTGTCTGTTGGTCTCTGGGTTCCTTGAAGTATCTCTTGTTGCCTAGGTTTTGATGTGATGCTGATTGTTCTCTATGTATCAAGTAGTGTCTTTTGACCTGGGTTTGTGTCTGGCGTTGTTTCCACGTCTCCAGTAACTGGAAATGTTTGTCTGTCTGTACTTGGTTGGTAGTGTCTTTTGGTTTCATGGTGTCTGGTGTTATGTGCTCAACTGATAGAGCCTGTTCTTTCATGTGATCTGTTTTAACCCCTTGCAATCCTTCAGTCTAGTGTTCATCTTTCATTTGGGTTAAGTTGGTAACGGTCGTCAAGATATCCCACAGTGGATTTTCACGTTTTTGCCGAAGTATTGAGTAGAGTATGAGGAAGGACCACCATGTTGTATAGAAGATACTCCTAGTCTTGCTTTAAAAGGTAACTCTGCTGGCCAGAGTTTACTGTCCAGCTAGTAATCTCTATCCCTTTATTTGCATATTATTAGCCGATGGTCAGTGTATTCTAAAAGCTTTAGCCACATTTTGTGGCATTCATTTCCACCCAATCTAACCCCTATCTCTTTTTGACCAATCTCTTTCAGCTTTTGGCTGGGGACGTTGTCAATTTTGACTTGGCTCACCTAAGAGGAGTGTTTATCTCTCACCTAAGACTATAGGTTGCTTGGGTATATCCATCCACCTCAATTCCATTGCTTGCATAGAACTCCAAGAGGGACCTGTTTACAACTATAGCCTTGTCTTTCCATTTCTGCTAGCTTCCTTGTGAGAATCTTGCATGCTACATGTGTTGGCACATTACACTCAAACCTTTTGGCTTTTCCAATGCTTATCTTGCTTCACCAGCCACTCTTTACTCGCTCTCCTTGTTCTATTTCCTCATCTTTCAAATAACAATTTCTTCTTGCTCTCTTTTTGTGCATGCGTGCATAAGGTTTTTCGATAGCGTAAAACTTGCCATAAGGCAAAGTAGCGCTGTGTATGGTCAACATCAAGCAGAAAGTCAACGAGTAAAAGAGGACGCTGGATAGCGGATGGTTAATCCATTGTGATGTAGATTTTATAGCATTCCCTTCTCTCTCTTACACTTTCTCCATCATTCACTCATCGATTGCCTGTCGTGTGCTCGGATTTGCTCTCTATCCATCTCTCAATGTTTGCTTTCTTCTCCTTAATCACGTCTTTCTTTCGCAATTTCTTCCGTCCTCTCTTGTCCTCCGCTCACTCCCTTTCTCTCCACCAAAAGGGCCGCAATTATGAAACATTAGCAGGGCTCAAAGCAGCTCTCATACCTGCGCCATCAGCGGTAATTGCGCTCAGCAGTGCTCTTCCAGGGCTATTAATGTCACTTTTATCAAGTAATGAGGAACGAAACACCCGAGGCACTTCAAACTGTTTTTTTTCATACAATGGAAGTCTTTGAGGAATGAAGGCACAATAACTGCCTCACAGACTGAGGAATGAGATGCCGTGACGGGCGCAGACAGACAGAAGCCACGGGCGAAGGCAGGCGGGAAGAACAGGCCTGGAGGAGGCAGACACGGAGGGGAACAGGTGGGAACAGGTGGGGAGGCGGGACGAGGCATTAAGCAAGGCCAGAGAGGGAGAACCAGGAAGCGGGGAAGCGGAAGAGATGGACCGCGGTCGGTGTAAGCTAGAGGAACAGGCGGCGAAAGACAACCAGAATCCCAGACGCAGAGAAAGGAAACGACATGCAGAAAGGGAGAGGCCCCCCGAGACTGAAATTACCTGCTGAGTAGTTTTGACGCTTGAGAATTTAGTCCAGTAATGCTTTGCGACGGAGTGCAACCATCTGTTTCTTGGGTACACCAGGAGGTGGCGCCAGGTGGTATGGGCTGGGAGGGGAGTGTGCACGTGGCGCCAACGGTTGCCGAGGCAGAGCGCAGCAGGTGTGCTCTCCCGGATGGAACAGACATGAGGAATGAGGTCTACTCCTGGTGTACGAGCACACACCTGGGTACATTCTGGAAGCATGCAGTGCGTGTTTTCAGCCGATGCACTGTATCTGCAGCTCCTAGACACCCACTCATGCGCACCCAAGGGGCAAGCTCAAACATGCAACATGCGAGGCAAACATGGCACCCTTTAGCAGCGGCGTAACACTAAATATCGTCCCCATGCAGCAGAGTGAGTTGTTGAGGACGAGGAGGGGGGTCCCATTTTGCACAAATAGTCATTGTCCTTGTAATGTAGCCCTGAGGTTGAATAGGGATCCCTGAAGTGTGGGACCCACGCTGCTCCTCACGGGCTGCGGGTGCCTATATTGTGCACATACCCTTCGGGCAATCCCTGAACTGCCACATTGTCCTTTTTGGAGCGAGGAGCAGGCCCTCAGATCCCAAGAGCAGGTAGTTGTGAACTGGACCCGCGGACAGATTCCCCACGGCCACCCTAGTTCTGGTCATCATGACGTGCAAAGGCACTGAATACAGAGATAGTGGCCAGGAACCTGGCACGAATGATTAACGGTTATACAATACACAGGCAGCATGTGATGGGTCACCACTGATTGGAAGTCTGACTCTAATGAATATTTATAGATTACAGGTCTTTTTGGACCTGCTATGAATGGAAAGGTGCTAGGGTGCATGCCAATGTGTATCAATTCATACTGGAACTATGTGAGAGGGTTTTTCTGAATTTTATCGTCCACTACCAAGCACTAGAAGACTGGGAGGGACACCAAGTCTCATGAGCCAGCAATGCCGCTTCAATGAAGATGCAGAAATATCTCACGTATGCCAAACAGGCGCTCCTAAAAGTCACACACTGAACGTCCATGGTAGCAGGCAAAGCACAAGCCGCCTGTGTGTGTGTAACCAGCACAGTGCCACATTTGCTAAGCCCTCAAATGTGCTTGTCTAGCTTGTGTCCTGATCCCTGCATCCTGATATTGCTGAATCTCTCGCTGCCTTAAACACAGTGGACCATCTCACCCTCATATGCACCCTAGATTCTTGGATGAAATTCACTGTCAGTGTCCTTCACTGGTTCTCCTCCTACCTTTTCAAAGATCACCAGTTTCTTTACTCTTGCATGCACGGGGCACACAATATCTCTATCAACTGTGGAGTCCCCAGAGCTCCAGACCTTCCTGTCATCTTCAACCTAAACATGAAGCCACTTGGTGCTCCACTCACTGATAAGAAGCTTCAACATTCACCAATATTCCAATAGTGCACAGCTCTACTAGAAAATCTCGAAGACACATACCATAGCACTCCTTACAACAATCTACATACAGTTAGTTCCAATTTCACATTAGTCGGTAGTATATTTTAATAATCCGAGAACAGGAGCCAAATGTTGTTTTTCACTGAAGTTTGTATTTTCAATTGGTGTAGAAATCCAAAGGGACCCTTTTAATATAATTGGTGAAGTCAGTCCTCGGTAGTAATATGCTTAAAAATGAATAATGACGTTGTCTAATGTAGTTTCAATTCGGATTTCTGAACCACATCAGCCATTTCTTCCTTCTGACTGCTTGACCTGATCGCCATACTCGATCAGCGGCCTTTTACTGCTGTTTTAGCCTTGAAAAAGACACTGGCGTGACGAAACACATCTCGGCTGTATTTTCCTGACTGGCTGTTTTTGCACCAATTGAAAATACAAACTTCAATGAAAAACGACATTTGGCTCCTGTTCTTGGATTATTAAAATATACTAAATGACTAAAGTAAAATTGGAAATAACTGTATGTAGATTGTTGGAAGGAGGGCTAGGGTATTTATCTTCCATGTTAACATGGGGGCCCTGGCTAAAGTGTGTAATGCATTTTGGGTGGTATGATGCATATGTACCAAACAGCACCATAGTGTAAGAAAAATCTGTTGGATAATATTGACACAGCTGCACTTAACGAAAGAGTTGCGATCTGATTCCCACCACTACCCGCTCCTAATAATTCTACTAGAAAATCTCCTCTACTTCAACGCCTCAAACACTTCCTGCACATCATCCAGACCTGGATACCTAGCGCCTACCTGAAGCTCAACCAAACCAAGTCAGATTTCCTGTTATTTGCAAGAACAATAAACAAGATGCAGTACAAACTTGGCTCAATGACATTAATCTTGACGGCTTCCAACCCCCCAACTTTCACAGAATGCAAGTCACTTGGATTCACCCTTGACACCAAAGTCCCTGTCAAGGGGCATGTTGCAAAGAAAACAAACACGGCCTCTCTTGTATAAGAAAATCAATTTCGTTCAGAAAACAACTTCAACACTGCTACTTAAAAACCCTGGTACTCTTGTATCTAGATGGTGGAAATACCTTACTCTGTGGACTCCCACACTCCACACAGTAGCCCCTAAGTGCATCCTACATGGCATAGCAAGTCTCGTCAAGAGAGGTAAGACCTATCATCACACCACACACATCCCAGAACTCAGCTGGCTCCCCTTGCCAGCCCATGCTGTCTTCAAAACCTGCTACATTATATAATCTGCAAAAGAAAGTACTCCTGACAATGACATACTCCTTTCGTGTGAATAACTTCCATAAAATGAGTTATGGGTTCTCCCTTTCGTAGTCTTGTGGGAGTTCAATTTCCAAGTGCGTACGCTTGTTCGGTGAGGTAGGGACATATCAGACGGGTAAATGAGCAATGTCACAGTGCCTGGCATCCCTCATTCACCATTCAGCTCTGCATCTCTCCACTCACCTTCTCCTGCTTCCTGATGGGCTTTTCATTTTCTTGAATGACATTATCCTTGGGTCCTGGTAATCCGCGTGGATTTAATGTATTTGACATTTGTGATCCTCAGACGCCTCCCTGCTTAAGGGGGTCTCTGTAAATAGCACATCAGTCACTGATGTCTACACTTGTGAATGCTCCTGGCTCTCCCGCACTCCCCTGAAAGCCAGTGTTTCGACTCCTAACCTGTCTGCTCAGTTCGGACTTCAATCGCCAGCCCTACTCTACGCTATTCTTTCAGTGGGGTGGAAAGGATGGCCCTGGCTCAAATGCAAGCAAAGACAATGGGCCCCCATCTTCTGGTTGGGCATTAACCCCTTCGCTGCTGCGGACATTCCGCTGCAGCGCTGGGGGGGGGCAGGGGGGCAGCGCGGCGGGCCTGTGCTCATGACGGAGCCGCTCCGTCATGAGCCACAGTTGAGCTGTGCTCATGACGGAACGGTTCCGTCATGACTCCGCCCATTTGCGTTGTCGCCCCGCACAGGCGGGGAAACAGCGCCGCGTAGGCGGAGCGGCCGCCAACGGGAGTGTCATGACGGAACCGTTCCGTCATGAGCACACGCCAACCGTGGCTCATGACGGAACGGTTCCGTCATGAGCAGGGAAGGGGTTAAAACAAGTTGGTGTGTAAACGTTCCCTCAGATCCATGGGCCCCGGTGCAGCTGCAATTGCTGCACTATTGAAGGCTACGCCACGGTGTGCTTCCTAGGTGGGCTGCAGATAAGAGGGCCAATGAGAGAGGATTGACGAAGACAAGACTAGACATTGTGGAAATAGGGTGGGTGGCTGTAGGCAGCCCCTGTCTGGCAAGTGATCAAAGGTCACTTATAGCAATGAAAAACGCCAAGTCTCTGAAAATCATTTTAAAGGTCTGCTAGTGTTCGGCAGCGCCTCTTGTGAGAGGAAGGCGCTTGATGATTTGTGTCTGCTTTCTGGTGATTTCAACAAAATGAAATAAATGCCCTTTTGTCCCATGGAAGGTGAACGCAGACTGCATCTTTTAAATGAAGCTTTGATTGGATGAAAGCTGCTCTCTTGTCCCTTCGCTGGAGAGTGAATTTATTGTATGTGTTCAGCAGCAGTGGTGAATGGCTTACTGGCGTTAGTAGTTTTGCTGTAGCCTGAAGGCATTATGGTGCCCAAGGGATGGAGATTGAGGTGCGTGAAGACCATGTGACCCCAAATAACCTTTCTGGCTGTATCCCTGCATCTAATTCCAATTAGCACTTCTATTCCCAATTCCGTGGTGATTAATGCTCACAATTATCACCTGCTGTGAACAGGTGGTATATTTGAGGCATTGCAGCGTGGGGAGCAGGGACGGTGGCAGTAGGCGGGAGAGAACGTGGTCTATTGGGGAGGAACATCACCTGCTCTCTCATGTCATGGGGAGGGCTGGGGGGGGGGGGAATGGGGGGCAGGTCTGGCGTGTCCTGGCAACCTAATCCTTGAGCGATTTTATCACTCAGAGTTTCCAGCTTCCAAAATCAGGTCTTGTGTACTTGTACCCAGTACTCCAGGCCTTTCATAATAAAGCGCAAGGTTCCCCCAAATCCCCCAGCTACATCTGTGGTCAACTTCTAATGGAGGCCTCTGTATCATGCCATTACCTTGAAAGAACTTACAATTGGAAGGAAGCAACAACTGATCTTGAAGATATAGTAATCGACTGACAGCTAAGGAGCGAGAGAGAACATTTCACAAATGGATAGTTTTAGTGAGACAGTCCCGGGAAGCATGCCAGCCCCAGGTATTTAGAGGGTCTTATACAGTTAGGTGGAGCGTGCCACCCTCCATAAAACGCCAGATGCACCGTTGTGTTGAACTTGTGCTTCCTCCTCATCATGTAGAGTTGGGAAAATGCAGTGTTTCAGTCCGCTTAGCCTCACTAGGTGTGCTGTCACAGATAGGGCCATTGGGTCACGGTGACAGCCATCCCCTCCATATTTAAGGCTAGACAACTGTCACGGGTTTTCCCTATCCAGATCCGTCATGTGAGACATTGGGTCCCCCGGAGGGAAATCGCACAGCACCCCCAGAGTCCACTGCTCCTCGTGCCATTGTAAATTTGTTCAACAAGAACAAACTCCCAATTTGAAAATATGTTCTTGCAAAACAAAATGCTTTGCAGATTCGGTGTATTCAGCAAGGTGCCTTATCGGTGGAGTGCAGTGCCTTTTTTGAGGCGGTGTCCGTAGGCTCGGCTGAACAAGTGGGTCGACAGGCCACCCCACAACGTCTCTTTGAGACCCTTCATATTTCCCATAAGATTCTACTCTATTCTATTTAGATGTAGTTGGGCTGCACTGGGAGCTCCTTTTGCATATCCTATTGTGATGTCCATTTGTATGATAGTTGCCCCCAAGATACTGGTATAACCTGTTCTGTGAGGCATACCAGAAGTTACCACTATCCTGCCCAGCGTATTCCTGTGGTCTTTTTGTGGATATTTGGGCTATTTTTGGTTGCATTTCTTGACTTGATTAGAATTGGCATGTCGGAGCTTGTAATAATCTCTTGGTCATCTATGCGATCTAGTGGGCTTAATGTAGACTGCAGCCTCATACCTCACGCCACTGTTGAACCCCAGGAAGTACTCTGGGATTCAATGACGTTTTCACGATTCGCTAATTTTCACACAAACCACAATCTTTGCAATTACTGCAAAGTTAAATGATTTGACATTTGAGGAATTGTCAATGACCTATTAGCACAAAGAGTGATGCTGTTTTAAAAATAAATGCAAAAGCTCGCTACAAGACAACTCAATTGAGAATCTTCAGAATACAATCAGTACATAGGTAGCCAGAATGCCAAGCCTACATTTACATCACTATAGACTAATTAAATGTAGATTGCATTCTTAGTCCTATGCTTTAGTAAATTGACATAGTTCCTCATTGAGCTGGGTCTGCATGTAAGGCTTCACCCAGTCTCGTGAGAACAATACGCGGCTCTTCAAAACCCGTCAAGGTTTCCTCCGCACCTTCATGCATTTATTCGAATGTCCCTGCTTGCTCTCTGCTTATCCTTTTGTATGGATGAGAGACAGAGCCCGTCTAACTGTAGTGATCATTGAGGGAACAGTTGACAATATTCCCAGCTGTAGCACTAAAATTTAATTATTTCTTTACTAATTTCCTCAGTCCTGAATCAGGGTGCGGTTCATTTGTGCCCGAACAATGCATTATTCCCATTCTTGAGTTGCATCTGCTCCCAGTTGTCAGCTGCCAAGGGAATCCAGATGATTCTCGTGCACCAACAAACAGCTTGATAAAAAGGAGTGGGGGATAAGCAGACCTAGTGCCTGCTACTTCACTTCAGAGGACGCTTTGGGTGGATGAAGTGTCAGACTCATCACTCTGAGTACCATCCACAAGAGTCTCACATTCATGATCATACCCATGCCTCTCAGACCCTCTTGAATCCATTAGTACTTGCCCTGTTTTTGGCATTATCGGCCTGAGGTCAGGCTCCAGGTGTCTCCCCCCGTCTTCCGGGGGTCTCAGTCTCCATGGTGCAGCCTGGTGCACTGGTCAAGAGGGATTGCTCCAAGTGTGGGATCCCTCAGTGCTGAATCTGTGTAGGGCTCCACGTGTGCCACGGAGCAGTTCCAACAGCTCTAGAAATCTTTCCTCCGAGGGAACACCTTTGCCTAATGCCTCTGCCCACATGTGAATTGTAAATCATGTTGCAAGCCCTCTTCTTTACCATAGACCGTTCTTGACCCTTCTTTGGCTATATGGTTTCTAAGGGATCAATGAAATGTGTAGTACAACTACACAAGATTAATGCACAGCCTGTTCTGTACTATGAACAAGCCTAAGAATTGAAGAAATGAAATTAATATCTTTATCTCTCATGAGATAGACACCTTTTTTTTCTTCTTAGGGTCTCACCTAACATCTTTTTCCCCACTCGTGCTTCTCTCCTTTTGAGCCAGTGAATGTAGGCTCTGTACCTTATATGCATACGCTTGTGAGATGGTCTAGTGAGTTAAACACTTTCTGCTGAGATCTATGGGGATCTCCAGATCATGAGTTGAATCCTGGCCATGTGTGCATGCCCTCCATTCCTTCCTTCTTGAGTACCATAAAATTGAGCATAGTAACACAGTTTGCTTCCAGAGTTTAGCAACAGCACAATGAAGCACTACATTAACAAAAATAGGTTGGCATAATTATTATTTGTGAGATCCACAGGACTTTTATGCTTGGGAGTTGCCTAGAACAGCCTTGATTGCTTCACCTTTAAGACAACAGCTATTCTGTCTGTTACATACTTGGTACCTAAGGTCCGTAATTCCCAACTTTTTATCATATCGACTGTAAGTAGTATCACCCGTCTCCTGGCCCTCACTGATTCCTGGGTTATAATAAATCGCCCCTCTTCCTCGTTAACTTTGTAAAAGCCAAGAACTGTGATGAGATAGTGGTGTAGCTGTTTTATACTCCAAGCATCCCTCTTGAAAGGACATTCAAGGACCAACCTGTGAGTCTCTTGAATATACCCTTGTAACATGTATCACCAGCATCAAGATGTCCTCCCCCTATGACCTCCTTGAATTGCTCAACTTCTCGTATACCCAAAGTGTTTCTTCGTACTTGGTAACCCTAAGATATAAGTGAATGACCTTGAAGACTCCTTAGCCAACCAAGTGACTGTGGTCATGAAAAACATGGGCTTCAACAAAGAACCAACGAATGAGGAGAAAACACTCTTGACATACTGTTCTCTTTGAACACTTTCCTCAAAATCTCAGAATGCATATCATCTCCTTATCCAACTGCGTTCTCTTTTACTTCTGCCTTGAAGATGAACTCTGAACCAAACACAAACCCACAGCAATGGCAACGTTCTGCCTTGTTACTCTGATACCAGCGCACCCAACTCTATGCAATTATCAACATGTTCCCTGCCATTAACTTGCCCTCTGACGGTCCCATAACTTACTTTCTTGAAAAGAGAGTAGAAAGTGCAAACTATGCCTCGGACACTGAGTCTACTAAAACAAATTGACCCACCCTGTAGAGATACCGGTGAAAACACACTAATGGACCAAAGTGTATGTCACAACACCAAGACCAAGGTTTCAGGTTTCCTGCTAGGTCAGTGTCCCAGTGTTGCCTCCACCTAAAACTGAGCAGGTTCTTCTGGTTCTATGAGTTGAGGTTCCTTATTTGCTACAGCCCTGAAAACAGTAATCAGAGCAACTGGGAGCTTCTCTCGTTCCATGACCTATGCATTGTACTGCTTGATTTGCCCGTAGCTTTTGATACCGTGGTCCAATGCCATTGTGAACAAAACCTCTATCGCTCATGCATCATATGGGTCATACCTTTTCTACGCCTCCTACATGTTAATATACCCTTGGTCCATGCAGTGCTAAAGTCCGGCCTTAAATATTATGTAAACATTAAAGTTCGCCTCCCCACAATAACTCCCTCAAACTGCAAGGGGCGAAAGCTCTGCAGTGTGCCTAATCTTTATGCGAAAGTGCTACTTACCTGCTGCACCTTAATGAAATCGAGATTCAACCATTATATTGGAAGATCCAGAGCTCAAAGATCTTGAACGGTCTTCCGCTTCTCCCGATGTTAGATTCTCAAACTTTATGGAGAGCTAAAAACCCATTTGTTCCACTCCGCCTCTACATGCCTAGATTCTCCACCACCTTCCTCTCACTTGGAACTTGCAAGCAGAATTCAGTAATTATTACCCACCCTTCCCCCTCGACTTTTGCGCTTTATTAGAGTGTCACAGTGATTGGATCCCTTAAATAATTAAATGTTGTGTTCAAACCCCCACATTTCTGGTACTTGGCCTTTCCATTCTACAATTTTCATGGTACCTATATTTTTTCCATTGTTAGGCTGGATTACCATCCCTCATATTGGAACCTTTACCTGCTATCACCGTTGGCGCTTTACACGATGGACACTCAAGCAAAACAGACGTACCACTCTTTTAGGACGTCTCCGGTATGTTCAGCCTGCTCGCGGCCCTTGTAGGTTCACTGGGGTTTGAATATCCTCATCCCTTCCTTCGCTTGTCTAGTCAGTGATGCCCTGGTCCAGTCTCTGACTGATGGGCAATTTCTTGTCCAGTGAGCTGCTCTTGAGGGGGTTAGGCCCCCAGAAAGTGAAGGAAAGGTCTGCCGCCTCTTACCGCCCCTTGGGAGAGTCTCATTGGGCCATTTTGTTTGGTTTGCTGGTGGAAATTGATTCCTAGAATGATGCAAAGGATCAACCAACTTCAGTGCTCTGGTGCTCTTTAAATCCCAGGAGACTGGTTTATAGGTAGGATTGTTTGTAAATTTATATAGCACCGCTTATCACCCGTGAGGATATCCAGGCACTGGGAGATTAAGTGATTTGCCCAGTATCACAGGATGTTGCGCAGGCGCCGAGATCCCCAACTCCCGAGTCTGCAGCTCTGCGCCACATCCTCTCCCTGGGTGAGAAAGTGTCTCAAGACGCTTCTCTGGACGGAGGCTTTTGGACCCCTGAACCTCGTAATCTGGTGTGCTGTCCCAGTTAACTCTTTCCCTGTGCTTTTTTTGCGGCAAAACGCCGATCAAGCAAGGCTGTTGGTGCGTGCACTGTCTCTTGGGTTATACTAGGCGTCACTTTTATAAACAGCTCGGCAAGACCGGGAATATCTGTGTGTTGCTTGGAAGGGAAAGCACACAAGAGACATGCTTTTCACAAAAGCGTGGCTGATGGTTTATCAATCCACCGAGCTGCTGCACCTCGCAGATGTGGGTGGAAACAGGGGGATTAAAGCCCCCGTGGCCTTTCCTGCCTCCACCGCCCACCCGCTCTTTTCGCTCCGGCTTTTGTCTTGTTCCTACATGATCCTCTCGGGGCGGGAGTGACAGCCCTCAATCCTCCTGACAGCCTCAATTTAACCACGGGCGTCTCTTGTCATCAGAATTATGACAGCCCAAAGGTAAGCGGCGGAGTTGCCGTGGTTACTTGCCTAATGTTGGGTGATTGGGAGGGGAGGATGTGGGGGTTGTGTTTGCTGTGAGATTTAGCTGTGCACTCAGTGAGATGGCGGAACATGTTGAGTTTTGAATAAAAAACACACTGTTCTCTGTTTTAAACTGCCCCGCTGGGATGTGAAGGAAACCACGTGAAGCCTACGAGGACAATGGGTTCCAGATCCCGCGTTTAAACGTTTCTCTCCGCCCGGAGTGGATTTGTGTTAGGCCTTGGCGACACTCCTGTGGGAGTAAGGGAAGGATGCAGGGTTCGCGGATAGCTTGCTGTTTTCAAGCCCAGTGCTGAACACTCCCTATACACGATCTACCTGGAAGGGTGTAGGGCAAGGGTGCGGGTGTCTACCTGGAAGGGTGTAGGGCAAGGGTGCGGGTGTCTACCTGGAAGGGTGTGGGGCAAGGGTGTGGGTGTCTACCTGGAAGGGTGTGGGGCAACGGTGCGGGTGCCTACCTGGAAGGGTGTGGGGCAAGGGTGCGGGTGTCTACCTGGAAGGGTGTGGGGCAAGGGTGCGGGTGTCTACCTGGAAGGGTGTGGGGCAAGGGTGCGGGTGTCTACCTGGAAGGGTGTGGGGCAAGGGTGCGGGTGTCTACCTGGAAGGGTGTGGGGCAAGGGTGCGGGTGTCTACCTGGAAGGGTGTGGGGCAAGGGTGCGGGTGTCTACCTGGAAGGGTGTAGGGCAAGGGTGCGGGTGTCTACCTCGAAGGGTGTAGGGCAAGGGTGCGGGTGTCTACCTGGAAGGGTGTGGGGCAAGGGTGCGGGTGTCTACCTGGAAGGGTGTGGGGCAAGGGTGCGCGTGTCTACCTGAAAGGGTGTAGGGCAAGGGTGCATGTGTCTACCTGGAAGGGTGTGGGGCAAGGGTGTGGGTGTCTACCTGGAAGGGTGTGGGGCAACGGTACGGGTGCCTACCTGGAAGGGTGTGGGGCAAGGGTGTGGGTGTCTACCTGGAAGGGTGTGGGGCAAGGGTGCGGGTGTGTACCTGGAAGGGTGTGGAGCAAGGTTGCGGGTGTCTACCTGGAAGGGTGTAGGGTAAGGGTGCGGGTGTCTACCTGGAAGGGTGTGGGACAAGGTTGCGGGTGTCTGCCTGGAAGGGTGTGGGGAAAGGGTGCGGGTGTCTACCTGAAAGGATGTGGGGCAAGGTTGCGGGTGTCTGCCTGGAAGGGTGTGTGGAAAGGGTGCGGGTGTCTACCTGGAAGGGTGTAGGGCAAGGGTGCGGGGGTCTACCTGGAAGGGTGTACAGCAAGGGTGCGGGTGTCTACCTGGAAGGGTGTGGGGCAAGGGTGCGGGTGTCTACCTGGAAGGGTGTGGGGCACGGTTGCGGGTGTCTACCTGGAAGGGTGTGGAGCAAGGTTGCGAGTGTCTGCCTGGAAGGGTGTGGGGAAAGGGTGAGGGTGTCTACCTGGAAGGGTGTGGGGCAAGGTTGCGGGTGTCTGCCTGGAAAGGTGTGGGGAAAGGGTGTGGGTGTTTACCTGGAAGGGTGTGGGGCACGGTTGCGGGTGTCTACCTGGAAGGGTGTGGAGCAAGGTTGCGAGTGTCTGCCTGGAAGGGTGTGGGGAAAGGGTGAGGGTGTCTACCTGGAAGGGTGTGGGGCAAGGTTGCGGGTGTCTGCCTGGAAAGGTGTGGGGAAAGGGTGCGGGTGTCTACCTGGAAGGGTGTGGGGCAAGGGTGCGGGTGTCTACCTGGAAGGGTGTGGGGCAAGGTTGCGGGTGTCTACCTGGAAGGATGTACGGCAAGGGTTCGGGTGTCCACCTGGAAAGGTGTAGGGCAAATGTGTGAGTGTCAGAACTCAACTCTGAGGGTTGTCTGGTGGCCACAACCTCGCCACAGGATTATCGAGATCTCCATCCTCAGAGCCGTTGTTTCTTCAGCCCCCAGGGTGAGCAGATGTGGTGGATGTAGCCAACAGCTAAAGCAGTAAGCAGGGAGTTTGATAAGTGGGGGAGGAGTGGTGCTGAACAATGTCGGACACTCCAGTCTGCCCTCTCGTATTTCCCTGACTGGCTGAAGGTTAGGTGGCTTCATTTAATCTTATTTGGGGATGGGGGGGGGTTATAGTGCTAACTCGACCCGAAGGTATCAGAGCGCTTTACGTGACCACCAGTTACGTCACAGATGGACACATTCATTTTGTTAGGCACGGGGAGATTAAGTGATTTGCCCAGAATCACAGGACGTTGAGTGTCCCTGCTGAGCCCGGTTCACCAGATTTGAGGTCGACTGCTATAGCCGTTAGGCCACATCCTCGCCACAGAGAATTTAGAGCAGGGTGTACTCTATAATCAGGGCCACTGGAATTACTCAATTCTGTGGCTTCAGCGTTTTTCGCATAGTTGTGCATTGGCCATATTTGCAACTTAATCTATCAAACGCTGAATAATTTGCACATTTTAACAAATAATCTTTCTAGCTCAAAGGGGTCTTAAGTTACTAAAACTGGAGTGACAACTGTTGCTGAACAGTGGAAGGACCTTTCACAAAAGTTCACTATCTTTCAGTTACCTTTGGGTGTATTTGGGTACTAAATTGGTACTAACGATGCGCCCAGACAGTGTTAACAGGTGTAAAAATGTCAAAATAGTAGTCGTACTAACACAAAATGTGCCACATTATGTTCCATAGTTTGCATTTTCTTGCCATATAATTCAGACAACTCTGCCACATAATTCGTCCTTTCCCTGCTGCATAATTCCAATGGCTCTGCCTATAATGTACACAAAATACCACTTGGACCAATGGATTCAGTTTGTTCTTGCAATATTCACACCAGAAATTATTTGAGGTGTTATCAAGTTGCACCATAAACCTTCATTGAGAACTTTTTTTCACAAAGCACATTTATTATCCACCCATTTGAGGGACGAAGTCAACAAACCGACCTTTATTTAAGTTTATTCTACATTACTTCGAATTCAAAAGGTGGCATGCAATGTGCTTTCATTCAGTGTATAGCATCAGCAACTGTGTGATCAGAAAAAGTAATCTAAACATTAAAACAGTCAAGGCGAATAGGTGACGTTACAACGCATGCTATTATATTGCATGCCGTTGCAACGCAAACTTTTACTCCGACTTTCTGGGGGGGGGAGGGGAGGGCGCTGGAAGTTGAAATAGATTAATTTTCTATTCCAACTCTAGTGTGTGCAACAGTAGGGAAGGAGTTGGAGTTAAATCCAACACCTTCTACCCACTGCTGCACACCTTTTGCATTGCAACGACATGCGATGTAAAGGGATGTATGACGTTACAACGCGTGCTGTTACAACGCGTGCTGTTACAATGAAACTGTTACAACGCAAGTGGATTTACAACGCATGCCATTACAACGCAAGTTTTTACATCGACTTGCACTAGATGGCGTGCTAACATTAGAAAAGTGTAATTTACTATTCCAACTCCAGTCCACTTAACAGTAGGGAAGGTGTTGGGATAGTAAACTACACTATTTGTAATGTTAGCATGCCATCTAGCGCAAGTCGATGTAAAGACTTGCGTTGTAATGGCATGCGTTGTAAATCCACTTGCGTTGTAACAGTTTCGTTGTAATGGCAGTGCGTTGTAAAAGTTGCGTTGTAAAGGTTCTTCCCCGATGTAAAGGCATGCGTTGTAACAGTTTTGTTGTAAAGGCTGTCTCCCAAAAGGGACAAACACATTGCGTCAAGGGCAATCGTCTCCAAGATAATGCGGTCCGATTGGCAAGGAGTAGCCGAATAATGCATGGATTGTGAATTCTGATTTTTGTGTCTTTTCGGAGGAGGTCGGGCAGCCCTGATTCAACCCTGCCATCCTGGTCGTATTCCAGCTTTGGCCTCCGCCAGTATGAGTCCACTTTAAACATTTTTGCCAAGGCTGGTTTTGTTTTCCAGTCCAGCCCTGGTGCTGAAAACTGGTTGAGAAGAAGAACTGTGAGCTTTCGTTTTACCATCGGGCAAACTGGAGAAAAACCCAATTTTATGACAATGTTATTGCCTGCTTTCATCAGTGATACTGCATAATTCCCACAGTTGAGCGGAAATGCCACATAATCCACAGTCTTCCAATGTTTTTGTACATAACCTGCAGTTACTTACGATTTGTGTCACTCTTCGACCTCTGTCGTCTTTCTGCAGTAAGTGGTGACCACAACATATTCGTCTGCTCTCAGTAACCTTGATTGTGTCAAAAGCAGATTTTGTGTTTTTTCGGGAATTAACTGCAGAATAACGCGTCGCTGGTGACTGTGGTGCAGGGTTTGAAATTTGCCTGGCCACATCGGTACTCCGTTCAACATTCGAGTGCCTTTCTCACCTCTCTAGTCCATAGAGGTGCTTTCTGCACCTCCGTGGTCCGCAGAGGCGCTTTCTTCATATCCCTGGTCCACATAGGTGCTTTCTTTAACCCTGTGGTCCGCAGAGGTGCCTTTTTCATCTCCCTGGTCCATAGAGGTGCTTTCTTCACATCCCTGGGCCGCAGAGGTGCTTTCTTCACATCCCTGGGCCGCAGAGGTGCTTTCTTCACATCCCTGGGCCGCAGAGGTTCTTTCTTCACATCCCTGGGCCGCAGAGATGCTTTCTTCACATCCCTGGTCCATAGAGGTGCTTTCTTCACATCCCTGGGCCGCAGAGGTGCTTTCTTCACACCCCTGGTCCATAGAGGTGCTTTCTTCACATCCCTGGGACACAGAGGTGCTTTCTTCACATCCCTGGTCCATAGAGGTGCTTTCTTCACATCCCTGGGCCGCAGAGGTGCTTTCTCATCTCACTGGTCTGCAGAGATGCTTTCTTCACATCCCTGGGCCACAGAGGTGCTTTCTTCACATCCCTGGGCCGCAGAGGTGCTTTCTTCACATCCCTGGGCCGCAGAGGTGCTTTCTTCACATCCCTGGTCCATAGAGGTGCTTTCTTCACATCCCTGGGCTGCAGAGGTGCTTTCTTCACATCCCTGGGCCGCAGAGGGGCTTTCTTCACATCCCTGGTCCATAGAGGGGCTTTCTTCACATCCCTGGTCCATAGAGGTGCTTTCTTCACATCCCTGGGCCGCAGAGGTGCTTTCTTCACATCCCTGGGCCGCAGAGGTGCTTTCTTCACATCCCTGGTCCATAGAGGTGCTTTCTTCACATCCCTGGGCAGCAGAGGTGCTTTCTTCACATCCCTGGGCAGCAGAGGTGCTTTCTTCACATCCCTGGGCCGCAGAGGTGCTTTCTTCACATCCCTGGGCCGCAGAGGTGCTTTCTTCACATCCCTGGTCCATAGAGGTTCTTTCTTCACATCCCTGGCCGCAGAGGTGCTTTCTTCACATCCCTGGGCCGCAGAGGTGCTTTCTTCACATCCCTGGGCCGCAGAGGTGCTTTCTTCACATCCCTGGGACGCAGAGGTTCTTTCTTCCCCTCCCTGGTCTGCAGAGGTGCTTTCTCATCTCACTGGTCTGCAGAGATGCCTTCTTCACCCCCGGTCCGCTTAGGTGCTTTCTTCACCTTCTTGTTCTGCAAAAGTGCTTTCTTCACCCCCGGTTCGCTTAGGTGCTTTCTTCACCTCCCTGGCCCGCAGAGGTGCTTTCTCATCTCACTGGTCTGCAGAGATGGTTTCTTCACCCCCGGTCCGATTAGGTGCTTTCGTCACCTCCTTGGTCTGCAGAAGTGCTTTTTTCACTTCCGTGGTCCGAGATGCTTTTTCCACCTCTCTGGTCCGCAGAGGTGCTTTCTTATCCCACTGGTCTGCAGAGATGCTTTCTTCACCCCCGGTCTGCTTAGGTGCTTTCTTTACCTCCCTGCTCCGCAGAGGTGCTTTCTCATCTCACTGGTCTGCAGAGATGCTTTCTTCACCCCCGGTCTGCTTAGGTGCTTTCTTCACCTCCTTGGTCTGCAGAAGTGCTTTTTTCACCTCCGTGGTCCGAGATGCTTTTCCCACCTCTCTGGTCCGCAGAGGTGCTTTCTTATCTCACTGGTCGGCAGAGATGCTTTCTTCACCCCCGGTCCGCTTAGGTGCTTTCTTCACCTCCATGGTCCGCAGAGGTGCTTTCTTCACCCCTGGTCCGCTTAGGTGCTTTCTTCACCTCCCTGGTCCGCAGAGGTGCTTTCTCTTCTCACTGGTTTGCAGAGATGCTTTCTCATCTCACTGGTCTGCAGAGATGCTTTCTTCACCCCTGGTCCGCTTAGGTACTTTTTCACCTCCTTGGACTGCAGAAGTGCTTTCTTCACCTCCGTGGTCCGACATGCTTTTTCCACCTCTCTGGTCCGCAGAGTTGCTTTCTTCAATGCAACGGTCCGTTGAGGTGTATCCTGAAGTTTTCAAAATAAGCATTGATTATCACAAGCTGGGCACCAGTCAGGGCGATATATTAAAATTCTCTTTTTGTGACTTTTTATGGTGATGGATAGATCCTGTTAATGAAAATGCTATACTGGTTTTGTTGAATCAGTACTGGGTTAAATATTTTGTTTGAGATAGACTCACGTTTGCTTTGCCTCATATTGCACTGCATGATTTCTTGAGCGTTTCCGCTCAGTAGTGGTGTCAGAATCCCAGTTTGCCTCCTTCAGATGACATCATAATTCCTTGTTAACTTTGTGGTGCAATCATAATCCCCAAGTTTGATGGGAGTTACTACGCCCTCGCAGTGGCATCATAACGCCCATCTATCTCATGATAGTGACAGCACAATCTCCTTCTTTCTCCTTTCAGTGCCATCATAAGCATATATATCGTCTTGCTGTGACACCCCAGTCTCTTTTCTTAACTGTTATTGACATCATAAACCCCTCCATCTTCTTGCAGTGGCGTCACTATCCCTTTCTATGTACTGTTAGCAAATTCTTGTTCACTTCTGTCTTCTTGTAGTGATAATCATAAGTGTCCTCCATTTCCTTAATTATAAATATTATATATATATATATATATATATATATATATATATATATATATATATATATATATATATATATTCACTGAAAAAACCACAGGTTTCACACATGTTCTAGTTAGCTGGACATTTCACTCGTAAAAAACCATTGAAATTCCCCCGTTATAGTTAGTTCAGGTAACTATAACTCGCGCGACCGCAATCCACTGCTGATGACGTCACATATTACATCACTGTATTCACTAAGATACTGTTAATAAGTCAGTTATACCATTAATTTTACAAAAAAAACCATCCATTTAGACACTTATTTACCCGTTTATTCTTCCATTAACCTTTAGATATACATATATAAAAAATATTTATTTTACAGAAAGACACATATTCACTGGATGATGTCATCAGTGATGTAATATGTGACGTCATCAGCAGTGGATTGCGGTCGCGCGAGTTATAGTTACCTGAACTAACTATAACGGGGGAATTTCAATGGTTTTTTACGAGTGAAATGTCCAGCTAACTATAACATGTGTGAAACCTATGTTTTTTTCAGTGAATTTGCAAGGTTTTTTAAATGCTAATTCCTAACTATAACGTGTGTGAAACCTATGGTTTTTTAAGTGAATTTGCAAGGTTTTTTAAATGCTAATTTCTAACTATAACGTGTGTGAAACCTATGGTTTTTTTGGTGAATTTGTAAGGTTTTCTAAATGCTAATTTATGTATGTATTATTATATTTTTTATATATTTATTTTACAATAAACTACCTATGTATATAGTTATAGACTGACTGTATCCTGTAATATGGAATGGCTCAGCTTTTTTTTTTAATTTGGATAATGTTGAACATCATAGTTAATATCTTCTATAAACTTAAAAACAGTTAACATTTTTTTTTTAAGGGTTTTTCACCGCGCGCCCCCCCCCCCCCCCTGATTTTTTGAAAAAAAAAAAAAATGTTTTTTCCACCCTTCGGGGTTCTTCAGAGACCCCCTGACAAAGGCTAGGGGGTCAGGAACTCTCTACCCTGCCCCCTTTTCACGTTCTCCACCTTTCTTTTTCACTGCCACACACAAAATGGCGTCCGGCACTGTGCACGCACCTCGCGATTTTTTGAAAAAAAATAAAATGTTTTTTCCTTCCTTCGGGGTTCTTCAGAGACCCCCTGACAAAGGCTAGGGGGTCAGGAACTCTCTACCCTGCCCCCTTTTCACGTTCTCCACCTTTCTTTTTCACTGCCACACACAAAATGGCATCCGACACTTCCTGATTTCGACCGATTCGAATGTTGACTGACATCTAACCACCAATCAGAATTACGCTCGCGCACCGCACCGTGCGCGCACGGTGCGCGCATATAGATATTTATGTACTTTTAACTGCAATTTTCTCAGGAACTACTGAACAGATTGACACCATATATGCAAAAGGCACATGCCTGACCTGAGGACTACCTCTTTGCCAAATTTCAAGTAATTCTGTTCAGCCGTTCGTCAACCGGCGCCAACGTTATTCAAAATAGAATTTTCAGATTTCCTATGGGAACTCGGTCCTAACTATAACTATCTACTGGCGACCGCCAGTAGATAATATATATATATGAAATGAAATCAAATCAAATTTATAGAGCGCTACTAAGCCCAATGGGCGTCAAGGCGCCTAACCAAAAAATGCTAGTTAAATCAGATAAACTTGCTTACTGGTAGGCCTTAATAAAACACCATGCTTTGAGCGCTTTTTTAAAGAGGGCTAGTGAAGGTTGGGCCTTAATCTCTGAGGGGAGGGCATTCCATAATCGGGGGGCCACATTGGAAAATGCCCTGCTGCCCCATCTGACTTTCTTAACACGGGGAACTACAAGAAGATTCATCTCAGAGGAGCGAAGGCACCTGCTAGGAGTATAGCAGGTTAGCAGAGAACCTAAGGCATTGGAGGATCCAGCCAGTAGGGCTCCAAACACCAGGCTCAGAAGTTTAAACGAGATCCTATGCTGGATTGGAAGCCAGTGCAGACTTTTCCTGGCTAAAGTAGCCGAGGAAGCATTAGGTGCAGCTAGAACAAATCTTGCTGCAGCATTCTGTACAACCTGGAGGCGATGAATGAGACCCTTGTTGATATCTACATACAATGCATTGCAGTAGTCCAATCTTGAACCCACTAGAGCAAATACCGTCTGCTTACGGGCCTGGGGGGGAGAGATAATGGACGATTCTCCTAAGGATCTTGATAACCCCCCAGCAAGTGGCCACCGTTCTATTTACCTGGAGAGTCATGGTCAACGAGGTGTCAAATATAACGCCAAGGTTCCTGGCAGAGTGGGATGGAATAGGGCAGGGTCCCAAAGATGGGGGCCACCACTCGCTGGACCAGATATCCTGATTGTTACCGAAGATCAGAACCTCGGTTTTATTGCCGTTCACCTTTAGGGAGTTTTGAATCATCCATTCGGAGACTGCTTGCATGCAGTTCCTAAAGTTGAACGCGGAAGTACCAGCCGAGTGGGCCAGGGACACCATAATTTGGGTGTCATCGGCGTATGACACAACCTCCATCCCCTGCGATTTCACAAGCCTAGCAAGAGGGGCCACGTAGATGTTAAACGGGGTCGGACTCAAGGCCGACCCCTGTGGAACCCCACATTGCAAGGATTTGGCAGGGGAGAGGAACTCTCCAAGCTTGACCCTCTGCTCTCTTAGATTTAAGAAAGAGGACAAGAGGCTCATATATATATATATATATACAGATAGGTGGATAGGTAGGTAGATAGATTGATAGATAGATAGATACGTCTTTTAATTTAGGGTTTAGGGTGGGTAAGGGCATTGTGTGATAAGGTCGTTTTAGCGTTTTTAGGGTTTAATGGCGGGTAGGGGTATAGGGCGATAAGGGTATTTTTATGGTTTAGGGCTGCATGAGGGTTTAGTGTGGTACTGGTATTTGCAGGGTTTGGGGGAGGGTAATGGGTGGTAAGGGTGTTTTTAGGGTTTAGGGGTGGGTAAGGGTATGGGGTGGTAATGGTATTTTTCGGGGTTAGGGATGGGTAAGGGTATTGGGTAGGAAGGATGTTTTTAAGAGTATATGGGTGGGTAAGGTATAGGGTGGTAAGGGCATTTTCAGGGTTTAGGGGTGGGGGAGGGTATGGGTTAGTAAATGTGGTTTTATGGCATGGGGTGGTAAGGTTTTTTGGGGGGTTTAAGGGTGGGAAAGGATATGGGGTAGTAAGGGTGTTTTTAGGGGATACAGGTGGGTAAGGGTATAGGGTGGCATGGGTATTTGGGGGGTTAGAGGTGGGTAAAAGAATATGGTGGTAAGGGTAATTTAAAAAATGGTGAGTTTGTGGGGGACTTGCCCCCCCAAAAAGAAACTTTTTATTTTTATTATAATACAAAAAGGAGGGATTTTGGGCCTCCCCAATTAAGAAACTTTTTAAATGTACAATAATTAAAATTATAAAAAGGGGGGATCTCCCCCAATAATAAAAAAAACAAATATATGGATCTCCCCAATAATAAAAAAGAAATACATATAAATAATGTAGGGGGTCTAACTTACCTTATATATGCTTACCTTTCATTGTAAAGGCATGCATGGTATAGGCATAATCATTGTAAAGTTATTGTGTGGTAAAGAAGGCATGGTAAAGGCATGTGTTGTAAACACATGCATTGTGATGTCAGAGAATTGTGTACATAATGGTGCAAGTTGCACTGTCAGGTGCCCAAGGTAATAAAACCCTTAAAAACTTAACAGATATCAGTATGTTGAAGATGAATATTTAATTTAGAACCAGAGAACCAAAGCCACCTTTTTGTAGCTACTTGTGTCACCTGCAGAAGTGTGTTTTAAGAGTTCAAGTGATTCACTATCACAGACACAGAGTGCATGAAAGTTGCTTTAGGGGCATAATGCTGGTCCCTTCAGTGCAGGGGTGGCATCCCTTTTGGGACGGGGAAGAGGAGTTCTATTCAGCCCAGGGCCAATGAATATTGGTTATTTGTGGAAAACCGGGGTGACCTTCCTCACATTCTGTAGGGGCAGTGCTTAATTTGACCCGGCTGTTTCTGGTGCTCATCGACACTGGTGCTTTTAATGGGCACCAGTTGAGGACACCCTCATTTATGGGGAAATTGAATGATATGACCAAAATCACAGGATGTTGAGCTGACGCCAAGACTCGAAACTGGTTCCCCAGCTCCCAAGTCAGATGCTCTGGTTATTACTCTACATCGCCCAACTTTCATGGTTAGTAGTTGGTTCTGTTTTAGGCGAAATGGGCTGGTGCAAGCTGCCTCCTGACGAGAGCCCCGACACCTATTTTTTTTAAGTAACCACTTTGCCGGGGGGCGGTAGGGACATCATATTCCTTTACTCCACTGGGTAAGAAATAGGACACGCAGTAAAGAAGAGACCACGGATGATGCGCATGATACATTCCAAATGATTGGCCCTGACAGACTGAAACTCTGAGGACTGGAGGAAGGCAACTCAGGTTTCACATAGTGGTTCGTGACACGCGGGGAAATACAATTTGGCATCACAAGATTCTGATTTAAAGGTGAAAATCAAGTACAGGTTCAAAGGGCCAGAAAGGGGTGATGACGGGGAGTTTGAAGAGGGACCATGGAAAGATACGGTGACCTTCTCCTTTCCCATCCCATTCCTATGCTGACGTTTTCTGAAATGATGTGTTTTCTGAATTACCGGAAGATAGAGGCATTTATTGGGTCGATGGGGATTCTTTTCCAGACCTTTGGTGGGTAGATAAAAAAGGCTTTCACGTCTGCTTTTTATTATTTGCAGTTCCTTCTGTCCAGTTTGGTGTTGTCTTGTCTTGTGGTGTGGTGCTGTCTCACCTCAGGTGGTTAGTCGTAAGTCCAGGTATTCAGGGGCCCAGTTTGAATGATCTTGTACATAGTGCAGCTGGTCTTGAAGATGATGGGAAGAGGAGAGCCAAGGAGTCCCTTCAGTATTGGGCGGATGTGACCAAACTTCTTGAAGCTTTAACGAGGCATGCTTCAGCACACATGCCTCTTCCAGGGGCAACAGAGGGCATGGGTCCCTTCAACACAGCATTGCCTCCATGAAGATGAAAGCCGGCTTAGACTTGAACTTTTTCTCTAGTGTTGGCATCTTCTGGAGAGAGCTAGTGCCAGCACGCCTTGGTTTAATTGGGCGTGGTTTCTTTGAAGGCGAGGTCTAAGTGAGGAAAAGCCCAGTTTTTTGTGTAGGCTGCCATCTGAAGGTAAAACCATCAATGTTGATGCCAGGCAAACAAGCATTCACCTATGTTCTCCAGTGCAATTGCTAAAGTGATTCCAGAGTTAGCAGGGATTTCTGATTTAGAAGAGTATATGAATGGCAACCCATATAAACATTTTGTGCCTACCACACCTCTTATAAGCGTTTACTACAAATTAGGAAAACCTGAAGGCAAACCCGTCTTCAATTTTAGATTCAAGGACTGTTTCTTTGTGTTCATTCAATTTATTCCACTTGAAGATATTTTTTTTCCCCAAATGATACCTAATCGAAGACAGATACTTGAAAAAATCCAGAAATTTACTGAGCGTTTTAAAGCCTACTTCAAAATTGAGGTGTGGCAGTCGCCCTGAAGAAGCACCCTGGTGACCTAATAGTTACGAAACACAAATTAGCAGACAATAATTGAAATTAATATGTTATTACAGTAAGTTTGCCTCCTCGTTTTTCTAAAAATGTAATTTTAAAGTGATGGGAAGTAAAAACTGTCTACAAAAATATTAAATAAAAAAATGTTATGTAAAAAGAGTGTAATACTTCACGGTACCTTCTTTAGTTGATTAATCGCCGTTTGTTTGCTGCTACTATTGACAAGAAGGAATTCTGTCTTGGAAATTAGAAAATATTAAATGCACTTGAGCGTGAGTATTTTTTTCAGTTCTCCAAAAACATATCTATAAAAGGGTGGAGCTTAGACAGGAAAACAATTGTGAAATGTTGATACCTAAGAGCAATACAGTCTCAACTATTTTAACTAGAGAATGGGACGGGGTAGGGGGGTGTTTCGGTGCAGCCCTTATATTTTACCCTCTACAAATAATTCCCTTTGGAGAAGGTAAGCTCATTCATTTTGTAACCAATTCAGCCAATCAGATAGCGTGATTGGTGAGTCAAGTTGACCAATAACACCCCCAGTATAGCTACCCACCTGCTTCTGTGCATCACCGTTTGGAATAAAGGGCTCCCCAGGGATTGCAACGCCGACTCTGTTTTTTTCCCGTTACGGCCTAGAAAAAAAATTCTTTATAATGTTAAAGTTTTGAACTCTGCAGCCTTTTTTAATTATTTTCACTTTTCAGAGGCGGTGCGAGACTCTCGGGTGCCTCCATTTCAGGATATAATTAGCCAGCGGGCCCTGCCAGCAGCAGGGAACTCCTAATTCAGGGTATTGCTGCGGGAAGGCATTGTGCCCATTTAAATGAAATCACACTTATTTTTAACAACAGAAATGCTGTCAGTAGTGACAGAGCATCCTGGGCAATTTATTATTGACAATATGGCTCTTGTATTCTAAAATTAAAGCGATTTTCTTTTGCTAAGATGAATGCCTCCTGCGGCCAAAGAATGTATTAGCAGTACAGCCTCCTGCAACTATTTCCTGTGCGGGGCATGCTGGGTAATTATATACTGTGTCCATAGACCTGCGCTGAAAAGCTTTATTATATTGTAAGAGGCAGAAGCATTGATGGCTTTTATTTCTGAAGCTGTAGAGAATAAATTCAAATTATATGCAAGTTTACAGTTCAGAGCCAGCATAACCTTATTCTAAACCTCTATTCTTGACTCATATTTGTCCCCTCAAATTTTTGATTCCACAGAGCTTTAAATGGTTTATTAACTTCTGAAATATTTCTTTATTTAAAATATGACTGTTTAGATATAATTTCCATGTGAGCATATGTGGACTATGGACTTCGTATTAACTACTGTCATACAACAAGCATTTGCAATGAAATAGGTCTCGCATTAATAACAGTTTAAGCTATTGGCAATGCAATAGCTTAAACTTTCGCATATGCAAGACCTATTGCATTGCAAATATTTTGGATTTTTTTACTAGTACCCATGCGGCGCTTTCACATTCATGAAGGGCGTGTCCTACATTGAAGTGAAACCACGGCGGGGGCTTTCCCCCCAAAAAAGCATCTGTTTGTGAAGTTGACAAACAGATGTTTTTTTTCGGTATAGCGCCCATGCCGCGCCTTCACTTTAATGTCAGCTGCGTCACTTTCTTTAGATGTGGTTTGTGTAAAGAAAGGGGCGCTGCCTCTATGAATGTGAAAGCGCAGCATAGGCGCTAGTAGAAAAATGAATACATAAGTAAGCGATGCCGCTAAATATGGACCGCACTGCCAAAATAAATAAATAAATAAGTATGCGGGGCCTTTAAATACGGACAGCGCTGCTAAAATAAATCAACTAAAAAACGCGGCTGCTATCGTTAAAGCAGACCGCCATTAGTAAACACTAAAAAAATTAAAGCGGGTGGCATGCTGCGCGGTAGTGGGTGGAATAGGGGAAGAGCATCAAAGAAAATAGTGCTCACCAACATATAAAGCAGACCATGTAACAACACCAGTAAAAGGTCCATTTGTTATGGGAGGTAACAAATGAAGACAAGGCGGTACCAAGGAGGGGTTAAGAAGCCTCATAATGAATCAGAAGCCAGCATTTACGAAGGACAATGACGCAAGCCAATTACAAATATGGGCGGAGAGTGGGTGGGGCTTCTATTCAGTACTCCACTACTGCATGGCTTGCAGCAGCGCATGAGCTGCCCAGGCTCCACCTGAAAAATAGGAAATATTCACAAATAAATTAAGCCTGTGCAAGCATGGCTTGTGTATGTATGTTGATTCACGGACCTACATAGGTGGTGGAAATAAAATCAGGTGTCCATCGATCCTATGGCGATATCACAAAGTTCATCTCTTGTCCCATATTTGGCCGCGTTATTCTCATATTTGCACCTGAGGAGTTAGGGGGAAGTGCCAGGAGTGGTAACTGTGGAAAGAAAAGCGGGTTCATGACCCCTGTGATCAGGGTTAGGCAGGGCAGCGCCAGGTTATGAAAGGGCAACCTTGCCTAAATCTCAGAGATGAGACTAACTCTGACTAACAGATGCTCCTGGACTTGTAGATCTTCACTGATGATTTGCACAAATCTGCTGATATAGTTGCCATTGAAAATGCACTTGCGGATGCGCACAGCTACCATGTTTTAATAAGGGCTGGGCATTTGTCCGCTCTCCTCATATTGGAGATACATATCTCAATTCACAAACTGATGACACAAAAATGTGCACACCCATTTCTCACAGTCATTTACAGCACTTCTTGTTTGAGGCAAGTGATAAATGCAGGGTCAACATTTTCTTGGTAGAGAGGTCTGTTGTCAAGCCGGAGCTCTTAGATAGCATGGATTCGGTTCCATTTGAAAGGGTGTGTAACTGTGCCCAATTCTACATCATCTGGTTTCTGTAAACCAATAAACCATTGAATTTGAAGGAGCTGTGTCTGTGCTCAGCTCTTGCACTGTCATGAGGGAACCAGCTGAACAGTCTGTGCGCCAGGGTTGTACTTCTCCATATATAGTGTAGACTAATGCATGTGTAGAGTGCCTTTCTTTCACACATCAGTCACAGAAGGGTGGTCAGATGGGTATCCCCATGAGGAAGCAATTAAAATATGTAACCTGGGCAGCATTAGAGGCCCGCCTTACTTATCAACGACCCCCTTCCTAGTACCCCAATGCAAACTAGTCGTTTTATCTTTATCAGTGCTTGTTTCATGATTGTAGATTCTAATACCCTCTGCAGTGACCCCAAGGCAACATGTCTGCAAAACAAAAACAAGAAAACTAAAGGGTAAAGAATTAACCTTTTCAAGATTAAGCTCTTGCTTTTGGCAGCTTCCCTCAAAGCTGCCCCAATGTTACCTCTGCGGATCCTTTCCTCCTTTAGAGTCTCAAGGGCGCCTCAATGTCATTACATGTCAGTCTGCCTCTCTGAAGCGACTTTCAGACTGTGACTGGGGCGAGCTCCCGTCTCTTTAGGATGGTAAATGCAGTGGATTGTAAAATGAGACCGACAGGCGTTTGCTGCGGGGGGTGCAACTGAGAACATGGTCTCAAAGTAAGTGGGGCCTATGAAATCGCATGCTACGATTGTACAGCTCTTAGCTACAACACCTCCTCTTTCCTCATCCCAGCCCTAACTCGCTCTCCAAAATCGGGATTTATTAATCTTTAATTTGTAACTGTTTTCCTTGAAAATTGGAATATCAAGACGTAGCCTGGTGCAATATTTAAAATACAATTTTCCTCCCAGCCAGAATACCACAAATTCTTCTTTATTTTCTCTTTGCGGGCCCTCGTTGTTCTAGTGGGGACTGTTGTATTAATTCACACTGCTCTCTCCGGGGAAGAATCTTGCTTACAGGGTGGTGGCTGTCTGTTCAGAGTTTAGAACGTTTTTAAGCTGATAAGCTAGGCCTGTTCTCTATCTGTACACTCTCTACTCCTTATGCAGGGGAAGCTTGCTCCTCCAGCGGGTCGCTTTATGTCGTTCTCTTTTGTGTATGCATCCTGCTCTGCTGCCGGTCTCTTCCTCTAGGTGTAAGAGAAGCTTGGTTTGCTGAAGAGTGAAACATGTTTGAGTGACACGTGCCATGTGTTGTGTTGGTAGACTCCACCTGATGTCTTTGTTGTAGGGATGCTTGTCTTTAGATGGAATCCACTTGCTGTCTGTGCTTGGATGCACGTTCTGCTTCTGGTCATCCTGTGACTGAAGGACTCTTCCTCTGTTGATGGGCTCTCCCTTTGCTGTGTGTGTGATGAGTCATGGTTAGGCTGATGGACTCTCCCTGCTTTCTGAGGGTGATGGACATTTGCTGGCTGAAGGTTTGATTTACTCGTTTTCTGCTAGTTGAAGCTGTGCCACTAAATATTCTGGCAGATTCAACCCAACATCTGCAGTGTGAAGGAAGCCAGCTCTCCTTCTGCGTCCTATAATTGCACTCTAAAAAACTGCCTTTTTAGGGACTGTGCCTACTCTCTCTCTCTATGAGAGATAGTCTCTCACATGACACGGTAACGTTTTCCCAGTGGTGTCTTTTAGTGCATTTCTGCTGGTCAATGGCTGTACCTGCTGTGTGTGTGTTGAGGAAGCTTGCTTTGTTTATGGGTTCTGCTTGCTCTTTCTCTTTGTGACCAGAGCTTGCACCACAAAAGCTCTCTATCTTTAGTCCCAGTCATAGAGGGCAATGGTATATTACTGCATGCGTGTGCTATGTGTATTCTATTGCTATCCAGTCCCATGCTCACTTTTATCAGAGTGAATCTTGCACAGCTTTTGGAATTGTCATGCTCTGCCTGTGAGACGGAAACGTGTTCTAGCACTACCGCGTAGGAATGTCCACAAGAAATAAGTGGAATATATTGGATTATTTTGTGTTCTAGTAGCATCTTTTGCATTCACCACATTACTGCGAATATATTAACGATAATGAATCATTCGTTCTTTTGTACATTAAATCTTTTCCAAGTGGCTTACAATCAATGACTTTTCTTTCTACCTTTTGCAGTGGGAGGAGGTGAGCGGATATGATGAAAACCTCAACACAATCCGCACCTATCAGGTGTGCAACGTCTTTGAACCCAACCAAAACAACTGGCTCCTCACCACATTCATAGACCGGCGCGCAGCCAACCGCATCTATGTGGAGATGCGCTTCACCGTGCGAGATTGTAGCAGCCTTCCTAACGTCCCTGGCTCCTGCAAGGAGACCTTCAATCTCTACTACTATGAGACTGATGCTATCATCGCCACCAAGAAATCGGCCTTCTGGACGGAGGCACCCTACCTCAAGGTGGACACCATTGCGGCTGATGAAAGCTTTTCCCAGGTGGACTTTGGAGGGAGGCTGATGAAAGTCAACACAGAGGTGAGGAGCTTTGGACCCCTCACGCGGACTGGCTTCTACTTGGCCTTTCAAGACTATGGGGCGTGCATGTCCCTACTCTCAGTGCGTGTCTTCTTTAAGAAGTGTCCCAGTGTCGTTCAAAACTTTGCCGTCTTCCCTGAGACAATGACTGGGGCGGAGAGCACCTCACTAGTTATTTCGAGGGGTATCTGTATCCCCAATGCTGAGGAGGTGGATGCCCCTATCAAGCTTTACTGTAACGGGGATGGAGAATGGATGGTGCCCATTGGCCGCTGCACCTGCAAGGCTGGCTATGAGCCTGAGAACCAGGTGATCTGCAAGGGTAAGACTGTTTTTTGGATCTGGAATGTGGTACTTGCACAGTCACTATGCTTATTATCCGATATGAGAATGAGATGGACAGTGGTGAGAGTAGAGTCATGGCAGTTCTCCATAAAGTTCAGGCTCAGTGCATGCTTTAGAGGAATATCACCTTCAAGGCATCTCTCTGGAGAGAATGCTTCATTTGATCACATGTGCAGGTGTATTGGTTGTGTGCACTGGTTACAAGATAAGTGCGGTGTGAAAAAAAAAAGAAATAGAAATGTAGAAAGGTTGACTAAACTGTTACGCTTTCAGATAATATGATGAGGCCAGTGTTTGTATTACTTTTCTAATATGATATAGTTTTTGTTATAGTTTATTACCTTGCTAGAGAAGTTTATGTGAAGTGTCCCAGACACCATTTTCCCACTGTTGAAGGGCTTAACGTATACAAATTTTATATTTTAACTTCTTGCAGTCGCTGGGACAAAAGTAATGTTCCACATCTCTTCTGGGCTGGAACTGTCAGAAGCTGTTACCCTCGGTGGCTCCTTAGTCAATGAACAGATTTGACTTGCTCCTTTCCTCTTATGTCCTAGAGGAATCTGCCTTGGAATGCTGGTTCTCTGCGGTGTTATGTTATTGTGTGTTATGTTGATTTGTAGAGCGCACTAATCACCCAAGAGGGTATCCAGGCGCTTGGGTAGGTATGTAGGTAAAGGTCCCCAAGATGCTTATACGAAGAGCCAGGTTCACAGCTTCTTGTGGAACTCAAGGAGTGGGGAGGAGGCTCTGATGTGTTGAGGGAGTTTGTTCCATGTCTTGGATGCAATGTAGGAGAATGTGTGGCTTCCAGTTTTGCTTTTGCGGATGCGGGGAATGTGTGGTAGTGAGAGTGATGCAGAGCGTAGGTGTCTGCTGGGGTGGTGGCAGTGTGATGCAGCTGTTTCAGGTATTCTGGTTCTGTGTTGTGAAGGGCTTTGTATGTGTGCATATGTGTGCGGGATAAGTTTAAATTGGCTATGCTTGTGAATAGGGAGCCAGTGAAGCCTCTTGAGGTGTGGTGTGAGGGGCGTGTGGCATGGGAGGTCGAGTATGAGTCTTGCAGCGGTGGTCTGGATAGTCTGGAGCCTGTGTTGGAGTTGTTTAATGATTCCGGCATAGAGAGTGTTGGCGTAGTCCAGCCTGCTGGTAATGAGTGCTTGCCTGATGGTCCTTCTGGTGTTCTAAGACAACCATTTGAAGACCTTTCGTATCATGCATAGTATGTGGATGCAGTAGGTGTTCGCTGCATTCACTTGAGACAACATGTTGAACTTGTTATCTAGGATGATCTGTAGATTTCTTGCATGGCATGTGGGAGTGGGTGTTTGTCCTAGCTCATCTGGAGGTCTCATTGCCAAAGTTCAGTGCTTATGTCTTGTTGGAGTTGAGCTGCAGGCAGTTGGTTTGCATCCATCTGCTACCATGGTCAAGTAGTTGGTGAATTTGGTCCTACTGGTGATTGTCTTGTTCATCAGGGAGAAGATAATTTGGGTGTCATTGGCGTAGGGGATGACAGTGATGTTTTGGAAAGTGGTGCTTGAAAAAGGTGGGGTTGAGGGATGATCCCTGTGGGACTCCACACATCAATTGCTTGGGCTCTGATGTGAAGGGTGACAGCCTGACCCTTTGAGTTCTTCCCGTGAGGAAGGAACAGATCCATTTTAGAGCAGATGCTTGAATGCCAATCTCGAGGAGTCTTCTGATGAGGCTGTTATGGAAGACAATGTCGAAGGCAGTGGAGATGTGGACCAGGATGAGGACTGCTATTTCGCCTCGGTCCAGGATGATTTGAATGTCACCAGTGGCCACGATGAGTGCTGTTTTGGTGCTGTTGTTCTTTCTGAATCCTGATCGAGTGTTGTCTAGAAGATGGGAAAGCTAGAGGTGGGTTGTGAGTTGCTTGTTGATGGCCTTCTCAATCACTTTGGCTGCAGGGAGATAGGTTGGAAATGCTCAATTGATTCAGGTCGGCTGCAGCCTTCTTGAGGAAGGCGTTGATTTCTGCAGGTTTCCATGCATCCAGAAAAGTGGTAGACGGGATGGAAGTGTTGATGATGTGGGTCAGTGTGGTGCTGATTGGTGATGTTCCCAAGTTGTATATGGAGTGGGTGCATGGGTCTGATGGGGCCCCTGAGTGGACGATCCGCATGATTGCCACTGTGTCATTTCTGGTGAGGGTTGTCCATTCGGTCAAATGGCCATTTTGGTTGGTGGTGGGTAGGTTAGCAACCCAGTCTCTGGGGTTAGGTTGGCATGCAAAGTTGCTGTAGATGTGCGCGCTTTTGCTGTGGAAGAAGTTGGATAGGTTGCCACAGAGTTGTTGGGAGGCAGCAATGTTGTAGACAGTGGCTAAGGGCGAGGTGAAATCATTAATGATGGAGAAATTCTCCTTGCAGCTCTTTGAGCTTCCTTTGATGCAGTCCATTAGGGCATTTTTCTTGGTGTCTTTTATTTACTGGTGAAAGCGTCTGAGTGCAGCCTAGTAGATAGTTCTGTCTGTGGTGTCGTGGCTGGCCCTCCATTTCCTTTCTAGCTGCTTTTAGTGTTGTTTAGTGTCTTAGCGATCTTCTGTGCACCAGATGGTCTGTTTTTTAGATCTTCTATACTTGTTGGGTCTGAGGGAGTCCGCGCAGTTCTTGATCCAGTTGTTGAAGTTGTTAATGTCACTGTCAAGGTTGTCTGTGGAGCTAGGTTGCTCCGTGCTAAGGGCGCAGAGCCAGTCTGATCCAGTGATTTTGCCCCAGCTGTTGCTTGGAATGCTGAACCTAGGTGGGCTGTTGACTTGAGGTGTGTTGGTTTGGAAGTGGATGATGGAGTGGTTATACCATGTGAGTGGTGTGGTGGCATTGTATTTAATGATGTCGCTTGTGGAGGAGATGAGGTCCAGTGTGTGTCCTGCAGAGTGGTTTGGTTCTGGGAAAAGCTGGGTGAGTCTGATAGTGCTCAAGCTTTTGAGGAGTGCTGTGGAGCAGGGCTCGTATCGGTCTTCGAGGTGAAAGTTGAGGTCATCTAGGAGAATGTAGGCTATGCAGGCGATGGTTAGTGAGGCGACAAAGTTGATTCTGAGGTTGGTAAACGTGGCTCTGGGTCCGGGTGGTCGGTAGGTGAGGGTTCTGTTCAGGGTGATGTTTTCAGAGATTAGCAGCCTGAAGTACAGGTGTTCCATGAATGGTATGGTGTTCTCTGTGGATGTTGTGCATTTGATGGATTATTTTAGATGATTACAAGTCCTCCTCCTGGCTTGTGAAGGCGGTCCTGTAGAGGAATCTTGTAGCCCGCTGGGATTGTTGTGCCGATGTCTGGAGCCAAAGAGGGGTTGAGCCAGGTCTCTGTGATGAAGATGATGTTGGGTATGCCGCTACTTAGCAGGTTCCATATTTCGGTTGTATGTTTACTGAGTGATTGTGCATAGAGAAGCATTTATGTGAGTAAGTGTTGAAGTGCAGGTTTGCTGTGAGGTGTACTGTAGGGTGTGGGTTTAGGAGTTGTTGGTGCTTGTGTACTGGGGAGGAGGTGCACTGCCCACAGGAAAATATTTCAATAATTCAGTTGCCGTGCGCTTACATTAATTACCAGTTAATGTTTACACTCATCCTTGTGCTTGCCAATCGAACATTCAACCCCCATATTGAGCAGTCGAGGAATGTTCCACCTTCCCGACTTATGAATGGTGTCTCTTCAGAGAAAAAGTCTGACAGTTTCGTAGGCGCCTCTGTTGGCAATTACAGTTGCCCAGATGGCAGCGGAGGCGAAAACAACAACAAAGTATCAGGCTTCCGGTCCTTAAATCATTGACAGCAGCTGTCAGATCTCACCGAAGCCCTCTGAAATAAAGAGGAGTGCATGCAATTCAAAGTCATCAAAGCTTCCCTGCTCTTCATGCTGTCTTTCATTTCTCTTATTATTTGCTGAGCTTATAACTTCAAGAAATCATCGGTTCCCTCAATTGCTGTGTTTAAATTGGAACTATGAGTTTGACAGTATTCCTTCCACTTGCTGAGTTGTTGATGCCATATCAGTACATTTGAGTTACCCACAGCATGCATCACATGTGTTCAGCAGCAATACTGTCAGCTCTAGCATAGTCCACCAGCCTTTAGTGGGGACTTTATAGCTGAAATAGAGGCATGCATTGTTCAGGAAGAGTACAACAGTGTTTTCCTGAGGCTGTTTTTAATGGCAGATAGGAAGGTCCACAGTCAACTCTTCTCAATGCCGAGGCTGTAAGTAGAACAGGAAATTATATACTGGTGATGAGAACCTTCTCTGCCAAGGGAGTGTGTTCAGTCCTCAATGCCTAAGCGATCCAGCCCTGGCTATTCCCAATACAAAGTCTAGATCAGGAGCCCATTAAATCTCACCAAGGAAATCGGGGAGTGGTTCCTTCACTGCAGTGGGTGGACTTTGTGTGCTTTTACTTTTCATATATAACACACAAAAGGAGTTAGGAATGTGTCTTACCGTGGTGGCATGTGCTCAGTAAGTAAAGACTGCCCTCACTCACAAATTTGTGACATGCTTCATCATCAGGCTTGCTGACACCCCTGCGCAGACCAATGCCTGGGGTGGAGCATAAGGGAAGGGGAGACAATACAGACATAGATTTGTGGGATCACCAAAGAGAAGTGTAGTCAGTGAAGGTTAAAAGTAGCTCGGATGTGTCCCTGATTCCAATTTTATTCCTGAACCACCCGGCCAGGGTTAAACGTGAAGGATGGTGGTGATAGGGTAAGATTAGGATCACTTCACCCCTCCTTACTGCAGAGGTGTGGACATGTTTCTGCCGATTCAACTGGGCCCACAACGTTGGGACACTTCGACATTCATCAGAACCTTCAGGATCCAAAACACAACACCCTCTGATCCTAATTTAGGGTTTCTGGGTCTTTTTCCCTTTCAAGTTAGGGTTTTTTCAAATTCACACTCTCAGTAACCGAGTTCCATTGAGGGATTAACTTGAAAGAGCGAAGGAGAGGGAGCGGCCCCCTGTAGTCACTCCTTTATCAAGGTGGATCCGCTGCCTGGGGATTCCCCACCTCTCGCCGTGAAGGGCCCTTTTCATGCCAGAATGCCAGAGTCCATAAATATATTTTTCTCATTGCAGAATGTTGTCCATACTTGGTGAATAGATGCATTGAGAAATGGGCCTTATCAGAAAATAACATTTGTTATACTCCATAATGGGTCCTTTTTTAAAAAAAAAGAAGAACTCCTTGCAAATTGATCCCAGTTCACTGTGGCTAGTTCTGGATGTCCCACAAATCCTGGCTGTGTGTTTTCACAAAAAGCACACCGAGATAACTGTTCTTTCTGGGCACTGGGACATTTTTCTTCTTTGTAATCAGCTTTTGTTTGCTCTATGGAGGCAATGATAACAGGAGTAGGACCCGTTAACCCAGGTGAGACCGGGTAATTAGTATAACAATGTAACAATGTCTCAACTGGGGATCATTTAGCATGGACAGCTAGAAAAACAGCATACATCATAAAAACCAGGGGAAGAGGACAAAGGGAGATCACAATGGAAGGAATGAAAATAAAGTTTTTAGTTATTGCAGGTAGTTATAACAGCACTACTGTACAATTGAAGTGTATGGTGACCATAACACACAAGTGGGCACTGGGTGTGCTAGTGACAAGTGACGGCGCAGTGACACAAAGTGGAAAAACAGCGTGAACGGCAGGAAAATATAACATAAAGTGGTCAATAAAGAGACAAGTATGTACAAAATTGTTTGCAAATTGGGTAAAGTAAATTGACCACTACAGCGCCAAGGTTCTGTGCTGGGTAGTCGACTGTGTTTCAACCTGATTAATTTCAGGTTATCATCAGAACAAATGGTCACGTTATTTACAATGATAGTGCTGGGAGTCACATGAAAAACAAACAATTTAGGCGGCCAGAGGTCCAGTCAAGGGAGGGGGTCCAGAAGGTAAGTCAGCGCAGAAATCAATTGCGGGACAACTGAGAGTTCAAAGGAAGGTGGGTGAATCCAGGAGCTAAATCAGTTATGGCAATCTGTGTAAAGCCACGGAAGCTAGACTATAGAAATGCGGTCCGCGTGTAGAAGAATCACGAGCCAGCCAGTAATTTGGGCATGAAGCGGAGGCAATCCGGTGAATAATGCCGGTGGATGAGTGAGTGAGCATTGTTTGCTCTATGCCATCCTCTAGTGATAACCTCTTTTCCCTTTCTTCCTCATGTCCCAGAGAAATGGAGAAAAAAAATTCAAACCCTACTTTTTTTCAGAAAATTGATCCCTGAAAAATGTGTTTGCAAAAAAATCCTCTGCATGAACATTTTGTGGGAGATGGCAGCCACAAGCAAAAATGTAAAGTTAACAAACTTTGCAACTTCATGAAGTTGCCACGTTGACAACTTCATAGTTTCACCAGCAGTAATGGCATTTTGCACACCCTTAATGAGGCCACTGGAAGACAGAACTCTGTTTTGGATTTGAGAATGATTTCTCTTAAACTTTAGTAAATGTCATTTTGCAACAGTCACACATTGTTCTGTGCAGGAAATGAGTTTAGAGCAATGGGGAACAACTTTCTCTTACCTGTAGGCGATGTCATTAGTGGTGGCCATGCAATGCACAATGCCTGTTATCATTATGGTGCTTTGAAAATGTGATGACATGTCTCTAACCGACTCCCAAAGCATATCTGTGCTTGAGAAAGACAAACAAGCATTTGCAATGAAATAGGTCTCGCATTTACGAGAGTTTAAGCTATTCTCATTGTAAATGGCAATGCCTTTTATTTCTATGTTTTGATAATTAACACAAATAAAAGGCATTGTCATGTACAATACCAATAGCTCAAACTCTTGTAATAGGAGACCTATTCAAAGAAACGGCCTTCATTGTCCCTGGCTGCTTAGAAAGTGGAAGTTCGCAATGGCGGGCTGAATGGGTTACAACTGAGACTTTGCTAATACATAGCCACTGTTTCCTGCTTTAAATGCGGCTTCGGAACTGCATGTTCATTGGTAGAGCTCCCGTTATGCCAATCTATGCCACCCACAAAGCCTCTATTTTAGAAAGGAGATAACACCATGAATTGATGTCCATTGAAAACAACAGAGAAGAACCAGAAAGGTAACAGTTTTATTGAATCAGAACTAGTCAGTTGTCTCTCTGGTGTCAAAACGGTGTGAACTATTGTGACTTCGGCCACAAAGATAAGCCTGAAGGAACAGGAGGATTGTACCAGACAGGTGTTTGAAAAAGTGAGATCCTGCCCTATGGTGGATCTCACCCCTCTTGAGTCCATTGCGTAGCCACGGGACGCTGAGGAGAGCCAAACCTCAGTACCAAATGGCTGTGGTCAGGGACAGCTCCTCCACCAAGACGGAGGAGCGCCGCCGCACTGCTTTCATGCAGTGCGAGAAAGCCAAACATAAAATGGTAATAACTTTTGGTTATTACCATTTTATGTTTCTGTGCGCATTTGCCTCGGAGCTGCACGAGTGGAGCAGGAGTGGTTTGCCCACTCCTGAGTGCTCATAGGCTGTTTGGTCGGCCCTCTCAGGGTGCCCAAACCAGTCATGCGCACTCCACACTTCTCCATGCAGGCTGCATTGCAGCCTACATGGAGAATATGCCATCACTTACAGCCCCGACCAATGATTGGCTAAGGGGAGGGAGGCTGCCTGCTTCCTGTTCCTGTTGGAAGCAGTAGAGCAGGAGCAGTGAAGACGTGGGTCCTGGCCAGCAGAAAGGTAGGTTTTAATTTTTTTAATTTCTTTTATTGCCCCCCCTCCCTGTGTCCCCCCCCCCACCCACGAGCCATGCCAGCAGCTAAAGTGTAGTCTAATTGGAAATGCTGGCCTGAGTGTGAGTGTGATGGTGATGCGCCTGTCTGTACCTGTGTCCCTGAGTGTATGTGTGCGTGTAATTGAATATGTGAGTGACTGTGAGTGTGTGTTTCAGCAAATGGATATGTGTGAGCAAGTGTCAGTGATACTTGTGTGTGTGTTTGTACAAAAGGGTGCTCCCCGTGCTCGTGTGTATTTATAATAAGGGGATGTTCCCTCAACCGGCCTAATACAGTACATCCATTACATAATGTCACATTCTTGGCATAACTGGACCTAATCTTTTCACAGCCAGGGGCGTGTCCAGAAGGTGTCCATGCTTGACATATATTGTGAGCATTTGCGGCTTAATTGTGGCTATATGTGGGTATAATGGTTGATGTGGCATAATTATGTTCGTTCTTTAGATACATTGGACATTCTTGACATCCTTAGCCAAATTGTGTTCATCCTTGAAGTATTGTGGGCATTCTTGACATAACTGAAGCTCTATGTACATCATAGCAATAGTGTGACTTACTCCCGGAATGGCGGCGGCCACTCTTGCCATAAAGGTAACCCTGACCTAATGGGTTCCCTTTCTTGAATTATAAACATTCTTGAAATACGTGTGGTTATCCAAGCTTAATGCTGCCCACCTTTGACATATTGAAAGCATTCATATGGTAACTGACTATCCCTGGCATGATGGTAGTAGACATCCCTTTAACATGTAATGATAAATGGGCATGAAAGTCAGAATATGTCTAGGTGTGGCAGCAGAATATGTGACTTTGCAATGAAAATGGCAATTTGATATTCCGAGGCTGAACTTGTATTTAGTAAACATGTACAGACCTTTTTTGCCAAAAAGAAAAGGCTGATAGGAAAATCTGTTAATTTTTGGAAACGGGCAACTGATGTTTGTTTATAAAATGACTGCTATCCAAAATATACTTAAAGCAGATATTTGATTGATTAGTATTGCTGATCTTGGTCCCATAGTATCAAAGAGCACTTACTGTAGTTGTTGTTACTTCATGAATCTTGTGGAGTCACTGTTACATCTCTCTTGCCAAATCGTTATTGATATTATTGCTTCTGCTGTCTGAGATCATATATTTTAATACTGGTTTTTAGACCTGGCATCCTTGGCTTGGTTGTCTTTTAACGTTTTGCCTTCAGATGTCCTTTTTTTGCTGACTTCATTTTTGCTGGTTTTAGAACTCTACACGCCTTAGCACTGCTAGCCTGTGCTAAAGTGTGTGTGCTCTTTCCCTAAAACATGCTAACATTGGGTTATACCCAATTATTATACTTAATTGACCAGTAAGTCCCTAGTAAAGAGGCAATGCATGTGCCCACGGCCTGTAAATTAAATACGACTTGTGGGCCTGCAAAACTGATTGTGCCCCCCACTTGAGTTGCCCTTTAAACATGGCTCAAGCCTGCCACTCCCTATCAGACAACACACCAAATTCAAGGCTCTTTGCATTGCTTACAATGCAGTGCATGGAGGTGGGTGAAACTACTTTAAGTATAGTTTGAAAAAATATGAGCCATCCAGATGTCTGTGGCCCTCCAGAGCAAACAATCTTACTATTCCCAGGATTAAGAGGACCAACTGGGGAAGTAGAAGCTTTGTGCTTTGCACTTCCAGACTCTGGAATGAACCGTCAGCCAATATCAGAACCATATCTAGCTTATTAGCATTCAGGAAGACATTTAAAACATGGCTATTTGTTTACATTAGTTGTCGAATCCTAGCCCACTTTTGATGAGCTAGTGTCAAGATACCTCTGGGTATTCTTGCACTCAAAAAGTTCTCAGCCTCGATTTCCACGGTCAATCACCTGTCTAGAGATTTCCACGGAGGTTTTAAGTGGTGGGATGTTAAAAAAACGGCCACTATTATTAAAGAGATACAGCCTACAATGCTAGGGGGGCCTCAGTGGAAAATCCAGGAGCAGAGTATTAGGTGCCTAAGGGTGTCTGGACAGAAGCAGATGGTGGGGAGAGACATCAAAATTGCCGTGTTATGTGCCACGAGGCCCGCAGTCGGGATTAAGGCGATTATTAAGTGTGTACAAGGCAATAGGTGGCGGGCACAAACAAAACGGACAAACCAAAATCTTGAGGGCGCCACAAACGGATTCAAGTCTATGTGTAAGCGTAACGGCAAAATACATGAGCCGCATATTACACTGTGCATCTGGAGTGAGTCAGTCGTATTAGACCTGACATATTCAGAAGAGACAGGGACTGGGGTAGGGAAAATGAATGAGACCACCACAGAGAAAGTGGGGAATGAACTAAGAGAGCTACTGGATCAAAATGTAGTGCATGACCTATCTATGTCGCGATTGAACACCCCGGGGGTCATGAGTGCCCAGGGGGCTGAGGAACTTGAAGTCGAAGCTGGACCTAATGATAAAATGCAAGATGCATTAGAGGCAGATAATGCGGATGATGCTAATATTAATGTTCACATATCAAAGCTAACGCAGCCAAAGCAGCCATTGCAGCCAATGCAGCAACGACGAGAGACTAGAGGAACTAAAGCCAAAGAAGTCAAAAATAAAGACCAAGTACAAGACAGGGATAAAGACAAAGGGAAAGATAGAGAAAAGGACAAGGCAAAGGAGAAGAAGGAGAAGGAGAAAGGTAACAAGAGAGGCCCAGAGAAAGAGAAAAATAAAGAGAAAGAGATAGATAAGGATAAATTCAAAACGACGAGCTGCAGAGAGCAACAGGAGGACTACGAAAAACCTAAAAAAGGCGATAAATACGCTGTCAATATTACAGAACTAGAGAAAAAGAAAGAAAAAGGCAAGGAGCGATATAAGGAAAAAGAGAAGGATATCGAAGATACTGAAGAGATGGAACTATTGATGAAAAAAGCAAAACGGTTACAAGCCATCAAAGATCTGAAAGCAAATGCAAAAGCGACCTTGACAGGGCAGCCAACTACTTTGCAGCCAAGCATACGGAATATTTTTAGCCCGCTACCCAAAGGGTCAAATAGTGTACTAGCAACCCAGGAATCAACGATACCGAATGGGGGAAATCAAAAACATACTTTGGGGATGATCACTCATGGAACTCTGAATTCCCCCCCAGATATAGGGCCTTTGCCGGAAACAGCTTCATACTTACCATCACATTCAGAAGAATCTGACGCAGATATTTATGAAACGGGTATTTCGACTTTTAGTGACACAAGCGAAGCTAACAAAGGCCAAGACCAAGATCAAGGTGTCTCAACTGAAGAAATATCCAGCTGCTCGGGTATAAGGAAATCGAGCGATCCTGGGCAAGGAAGTACGCCAAGGAAAAAACTTGAAACAAGAAAAATAAGGAATAAAAGACTACCTATGAAGAAACCATCGATCAAGGAAGTGATCCTCAACCTAGTAATCCTCGGAGAATCCCAAAACCCCAAAAATCAAAGGGCAAAATAGTGGCTCAAGAAATTGGTGTGGATTCAACTGGGGTCATCACTCAGTATGATGAAGCAGTAGAGTCAGACGAGCCGTCTCTGAGAGATATATTAAGCCCAATCAGGAAACTTCATAAAGATGTTAAAACGGACACTCAAAGAAATCATCTAGCCATCCAAAAGCTACAAGGTGCTGTAAGTAAGGTGGGCAGCACATGTCTAGAGATATCTGAAAGAATGGTGTCAGTTGAAACACGAATTGACCACGTGGAGAATGATGTTGTTTATCTACAAAGGCAAGAAAAGAAGCAAGAAGGCATTATACAGGATTTATTGACAAAGGTTGAGGATCAGGAGAACAGATCAAGACGAAATAACCTGCGATTTTTGGGGCTTCCTGAGGGCGTTGAAGACAATGACCCAAGGGGTATGTAATTAGACTTCTTAAATCAGCCCTTCCCGAACTGAAAAACTGGGAACTAGAGAGAGAAGTCCAAAAAGCCAATCGGTTCCCCCTCACTCAATCCAAGAAAACACAGAACCAATCTAAATTTCCAAGGGCAATGCTGGTGTTTTTTTGGAAATTTCTTACTCCGAGAATCTATCTATGACTTAGCGCGCCCTACAAGCAAGAGAGAATACAATGGCACTATATTTTTTGTTCGGCCAGATTTTGCTCATGCGACGGTTGAAAGGAGGTGGAGGTTGCGGCAGCTTTTTTCCCCTTTTGAGCAGATTGGCGCAAAGGTTTTCCTACAGAACCCTGCCAGATTGAAGATAATTTCTAGGAGTTCAACTCGCAGCTTTACGAGCGAAATACAGGCTGAACATTATCTCAGAGAAATCTCAGAGACTGTAAAAAAACAATGCCGGCAAATGATCAAGATCCTTGCCTTATTTTTTCACAGACTCTCTCCCTTATTTTAGGGAGAAAAAATTTATTAAAAAAAAAAAGAGAGGGGGGGGTAGGAGGAAGGAAAAAGGAAAGAAAAAATACACGCAGGGCTCGGGGGGGTTGCACTGAGGCACCGTTATAAATTGATGCCCACACCTGGATCCGATTGGACCCAGGATGCCTCAAGGGGGGATGCCTCAAGGGGAGGTAAGGGGGGGAGGGGTGGGTGGGTCTCCGGGGAAGAAAAAGGCAGAAAAATCATCATCAGAGAAAGAAAGGGAACAGAAATGGAGGGAAAAAAAGAAAAATGATGTGCATAGTCACAATTAATGTATGTGGTTTAAATGATGCAAGAAAAAGAAGGGATTTGAAAGAATATTTTAGAACACTGCAAGCTGACCTAATCTGTATTCAGGAGACGCACATAGAGATCTCGCAGAAATATTTACTGGAACAACTGGGGTATAAAGTATTGTCTTGTACGACTCAGGGCACTAGAACTCGCGGGGTTGCAATATTAGTATGTGGAAAAAAGATTACATTAAAAAAACAACAGGTAGATAGACATGGTCGCTGGGTCTTAGCGGAGTGCCAAATACAAAATTTTAATTTTACTTTATGCTCTATCTATGCACCAACAGTTGATGACCCGGAAACTTTTATCCATATAAACTCTCAATTGCCCAATTGGCCTCTCCCCATAATACTATGTGGCGATTTAAATATAAATGGCCTTAATGGGTTGTGGAAAGACAATCCTGCAAGATTTACTGGGAAAAAGAAGAAAACCCACAGAGCGCTAATACAGCTCATGAAGCACAATGGGTTGATCGATATTTGGGAACATATAAATGGAGGGGGAGGCTGCACATACTATTCTGCCCCCCATAAAACTCTAGCCCGGCTAGATTATTTTTTGATTTCCCCCTCGATGATACCGATGGTGAAAATTAAAAAAATGCCTAGATTGATGTCAGATCACAACCCGCTCTCCATGGAGATCTCTATACCATATTCACAGAACAGTATAAATAGCTGGACCTTTGAAAGAGCTTTGCTACAGGATGTAAATTATGTTACTTACATGGATATTTGGTTAAAAGAATTTCTGGAAAACAAAAGGGACACAGCGTCACCGCAAATAGTATGGGATGCTATGAAGGCAGGTATTAGGGGGGAACCTTAAGTTACTCTCTTAGACGGAGTAAGCGGGAAAAAGAAGCCATAGAGGAGAAGATAAATCTAGTAGCAAAGCTAGAGGAAGAACTGGTAAGAAGTATAAGAGAGAAAGAGGATGTGACAAAAGTCATGCAAAAACTAGCCTTGGCTAAAGCAGCAGTGGGCGAAGTATATGCTGAAAAGGCAGCCGGTAAATATTTGGCTAGGAGGGAAGAGCAGCATGAATACAGCGAACAGGTAGGACAAATCCTAGCGATTAGAACCCGGCAGGCGGCCACTCAGGGGCAGATAACAGAAATGACTACGGAGGCAGGGACAATAGTAAAAACACCAAAGGAAATCTGTGCTGTATTTCAGAATGTTTATAAGAAATTATACAGTCAGAATAATGGGGATCCAGATGTAGCGAAAATTGAGGAATATTTAAACTCTGCCTCCCTAGATAAGCTTACAGAAGAGGACAATAACTCCGTTCAGATCAACTTTACCTCAGAAGAAGTACAAAGAGCCTTTAAGGATCTCCCATCAGGAAAAGCAGTGGGACCCGATTTAATACCGTTAGAATTCTATAAAAAGTTCTATTTAACCTTAGAAGCAGACATTAATCGACTCATGGTTTTAATACAGAATGGCGCTGCCCCTCCGGAGTCTTGGGGAGAAGCTTTAATGGTGGTGTTTCTAAAAAAGAATAAAAGCTCTACGGATCCTGGGTCATACAGACCAATCAGCTTAATGAATAGTGACACTAAGGCTTATTCTAAAATCTTGGCAAACAGGCTGAGCTTGGTAATTGGGAATATAGTCTCACCCTGGCAGTACGGGTTTATACCGGGGAGGGGCACTGCCGATCACATCAGAATGGTATTCGCGCTGCTGGACGGTACTACTGCCTCACGAGACCCTATGTCCTTAATATTGCTGGACACTGAAAAAGCTTTCGATAGGGTCTCGTGGGGCTTTCTTTGGACAACAATGTATAAATATAATTTTGGGAAAATATGTATAGGAGCATTAAAAGCCCTTTATAGAAGTCCGAGCAACAGTCTGAGAGTGGGGGGGGGAGTTGAGCATGGCAATAAAAATCGAGCGTGGAACTAGGCAAGGATGCCCCTGTTCCCCTCTACTCTTCGCCTGTTATATAGACTCATTTATTAGACACATAGAAAAAAATAAAACCATCTGTCCAATAGTGCTGAATGGATATGAGACTAAAATATTGGGATACGCAGATGATTTAGCAATTACATCATCAATACCAATAATAGCGATAGGGGAAATCGAGAATGAGGCTAAAAAATATGGACTTCTATCAGGGTATAAATTAAATCAAGGAAAAACACAAATAGTTGTAAATCAATTTGCTGCGATTAACGATGAGAGAGTTGTAGAGTCCGCGGTTTATTTGGGAGTTACTATAACATCTGACCTATCTAAGTTTGTGGAGGAAAATCTGACCCCAGTAATCAAAAAGGCAAAATTAGACTTAGATAGGATGGACAATTTACGCTTAACAATCATCGGTCGCTGTAATGTTATAAAGATGCTGGTTTTGCCCAAGATTTTATATTTATTCCGTACAATTCCTTTATCATTTTCTAATAATTGGTTTAAGGAAATAGAGGGGATTTGTAATCGCTTTATATGGGCTAAGGGCAGAACTCGTAGAGCCATAAAGATGATGGCACTTTCTAAAGACCGGGGGGGGCCTTGCAGTACCTGACTTTAAGGCATATTATTTTGCGTCAGTCGTTCAGTATTGTAAAGGACTCCTCAGCGGGAATACGAAAGACATCTGGAGGGGTAGGGTTGGTATTCTGGATATATATGATCTCTTGGTTTTGGACTCTAATAAGGGACTTCTCACATTCAAGGAGCTAAACTATTATAAAAGAACAAAGTTCAAGCTGTTGCGGGTGGCCATTTTAGTTTGGTCAATAATCCGGAAGAAAATTATATTAGGGAGAATGAATTTCTATACCCCTTTATATATGAATGAACTCCTCCCAGAAGTATTCCATGATCAAGTGATGAGGCGTTGGGATAATCTTGGGGTTAGTACAATTGGGGATATTACGGATCAGTCAGGGTAAATATCATTTGAGAGGGCGCAACAGCTATATAACTTGGATCGGAGAGATTTTTTTAAATACTTACAGATAAGATCAGTTTTGCAGAGGAAACAGGCAGGTAATTGTAAGTATGCTAGAGTAGATCTGATGGAAATTGTTCGAGATGATGAGGGATGTTCAATCTCTCAACTTTATGGTGCATTGTGTGAGTATAATGAGGATGATAGAGGAAAGGTATTTGATAAATGGAGAACTAAACTAGATTTAGTTGGGAATGAGGGCGAAAAATCACTTCGGCTTGGAAATTCTATCTTGAAGGTTGCAAACTTGCAAGTACAATACTATAAGACCTTACATGAATTATATCACACACCACATAGAATAGCTCGTTGGGGTGGTACTATTGGGATCTTTTGCCCAAGATGTCTGAGTTTGGAGGCAGATACGATACATATGTTTGCAGCCTGCCCTAATTTAGATCCCTTTAAATTAGCTATGGAAAATTTCTTTAAAGATGAATTGGAGATTTCGATTAAATTAACTAATGAGATTATGGTTCTTGGGGTGGCAAAGGAGGGACAGGAGGTACCCCATCAAGAATTTTTGTTTATTGGTATGACGCTGAGCCGGCTTTGTATCGCAACGGTATGGAAAGACTCTAATCCCCCTTCGTTTCAACAATGGCTCTCAAAACTATTAACTATTTACACCTTAGAGAAATCTTTATATGAAAAAAAAGCAGTGAATGCAAGACAGCTTGGGAAACGGGTATGGGCCCCAGTTGAAAAATGGAAACTTAAACTAGATGGTTAATCTAAAGGGGGACAGGTACATGCTTACTCTGCTAGGACTAAAAGCTGGCGGTGTAGAAATTGCTCGACTTTTACTTTCATGTCTCTTTACTTTCATTTTTTTGTTTTTTTTTGCATCATGTTGTTTAATTTAAGAGATTAAGCCTTAATTGAAGGATTTCTATTGTATTAGATATATATGTCAAAGCAATTAATTGTTTATACTTTATCTTTTATTTTTCTGATGATGAACAATAAAAATATTTAAAAAAATTAAAATTTTAAAAAAAGTTTGATTAACATAACATTGCAGAGCCTGTGTGTGCAGTTTTAAGTAAACTTTACGCCAGGCATAACATTTCCTTTTTAATATACCCCTAGGGTATGCCCTTGACAGCCCAGATGGCAAGGTGTAATGTATTTAAAATGGATGACATGTACTTTTAAATTTAACATGTCCTGGTAGTGAAAGACGCTTACATTTGTTTTTCACTACTGCAGGGCCTGTCACTCCCACAGGATAACATTGGAGTTGCCTTACTACATTTTATAAGTGTAATTTCCAAATTGGAAGGGATAAACAGTTCATGTTTGGTGCCTCCAAAATCCTAATTAAAAAACATATCTTATAGTGAAGTCAGATTCTAAATTACAATTCCAAAAATGCCACTTTCAGAAATTCAACATATCTTTTAAACATGATTGAATCTCAAAACAAAGAACAAGACGGGTGTATACTTTTTTCAGAAAAATATAAATGTATATAGAAAAATTCATTAAGGGTACATAAAATGTAAATCACAAGAATACAAAAATGAAATGAGTATAAATTGTCTTTCTACACTAATCAGTTTCTCAGTGACACTTTTGTCAACACCTATTCCAGATCTTAGACAACATGGACAACATTATTCGAGATACCATGAGTGTTGTTAGACAAGTCGTTTGTATATTGGATTAGGTGAGCTTGTCAACATTTCGGTCTTTTTGTTCTCATCTTTTAGACCATCATCAGGACGAAATTTCTATGTTGTGAACCTCAGTGAGTGAGACCCGATCCTTTACGGCTTTCTCCTTCGATAGAAGTCTTTGAAATGAGCAAAGGGGTGCACTAATCGGCCCTGCCACCAAGTGTGTGGAATCTTCAATGCGGTCACCTAAGAACTCGTTACACTAACTAAAAGAAAAATTGGTACAATTTCCACTTATAATGAATTGATTTTAAACAAACATTCAGCCTGCTGCCTTTAAATCATCAGATTAGATTCATGGAAATAAAATAGGGTCTTCGGTTCACAACATAGAAATTTCATCCTGAAGATGGTCTAAGAGATGAGAACAAACAGATCGAAATGTTGACAAGCTCACCTAATCCCATATACAAACGAATTGTATATGTGCACTGTATCCTCATCAATAATTTTACAGAAAATGCTGCAGTGATATTATCAATGATATCATAGAAGATGTCATGAGTGATTTAATATGTGATGTAATTAGCAGTGCTTGATTTATTAATCCCCCCAGGACCTGGCCCACCGGCGAGGCAAAACAAAATAAGCAGGGGAAACCGTGATTGTTTTTCTTTTTATATTTTGCCACAGATCCATGGATCCTCCACGAATTTGTGACAATTTTTAAAAAAATAATTTGGGGCCCCAAGCGGTATTCTGCAGCTCCCCACCACCAGGCCTAGGGGGATCAGGGTATTCCTACCCTGCCCTCTTGTGTTTTTCTTGTATATCCCAAACCAAAACACACAAACACACACAGAGACATGCACACACACACAACATGGAACATAACTGTAGCTGATGTCTGGTGTCCACAACGACCTTCAGCGCAAGAGGAGATATACAGAGCTGAGAGTGTTGGCTCTAGTTATGGACTTCCATTTCTGTTATTTTCCTCAGGTGGTGCCTGTTTCTCCATTCCTTTCAATTCATAGTTCTACAAAGCGATCTTATATGTAATACTAGATTTGGAAAATGTACGTCTATAATGCACCCACAAAATTACAAGATAAAAAATTATGTGTTTCACCACTATTTCCATTTGTTAACAGGCCTTTCTAGAAAAATATTGACTGCTCCAGTAAAATACTGGTTAGGTGGCAACCTGTGCCTCCCCACGCACTCTCCTCCCACCCCGCTCTCAGCTGTCTAACATGATTTACATCATGACGAAGCTACCACCCTCCACAAGTCTGATTTTGATGTTGTTTTCCATTGTGGCTTTGACTTTGTGATAAGACACTGCCTGTGTGTAGTTTTATTTGTGGCATTTTTTAAACCCTGATGGGGGGAAACCCGCCTTTGACCCTCGGTTCTGAAATCCAGTTATACTTCCGTATCATAAAGACCGGTCTGGTAGAAGAGGTCTCCATTGTTGCACAGTAATCGTATGTTTCTCGGTTGGTGCTAGAGCCTTCTTATATCAAGTCTATTACATGCCTGTTACCAGGTAAACTCAGCTTGTTTAGTTGGAAAATTCAGATACAATGTATGCTTTAAGGGTCTTTTTCCAGGCACAGCATGCAAATAGTAATGCCTTTGGCTCAACCTATCCTCTGCTGATCCCCAGAACCTTCTCATTCCAGAATTATCCCTCATCACATATTTCAAGAGAACTTCACAGATCAGATACACACAACAAGAAACAGAAATGAAAAGAGATTTTCTATTCTTGACTGAAGAACTTTCCCAAATGTGTACTTATGGGTACTGTACCTCTTTTCTAGGCATCATAGATGGCTTAATCAATGGCATCATCTCCATCGGTTTCGACCAGTTCCCTCATGGGTCTGATGTTATTACATTCAAGCCTCAACAGGATTTTTTTGCAAGTTTGAGGAAAGTCCAACCACAAAAAAACTATGGTAAATATAGAGGGCTGTGATCCACCGCTGGTCACAATTTCTTCTGCCTCTAACAGTTGTTACAGGCATTTACAGGTGCCATGTGATGTCTCAGGAGTAGCTGGCAGAGGAGTAAAAGAGTTATACTCCTTGCATTTTGGGGATTGTGACAGGGGGTTAATGATGGCACTCATGATGTGACTCCTTGAGTAAAGGATTCTGTTCTTCTTCTTCAGTGATGTCACTGCTGGTGTAAGGAAAAATTAGTTTCCAGGATCAAGTCTATGCTGGATGTCATGCTGTGTGCTATACACACTGCTGTTAGGGCAGGGCTAGCATCTTCCATTAGGTAAGGAAAGGAACAGGTCTTAGAGCACCCTCAAGTGGTGAGGTGTGGTCTACTGGGAATCATGGACTAATGAATCAGGAAGTAAATCAGACTATGTTTCAAAATTAGTGGTGAATAAAGGCAATTCAGTTCACTGTGAGCACTGAACAAATTACACATTAACTCATTTTCTATCGCTTTCCTAGATGTACCCTAAAAAAAGTCAAGAAATTGCAAAATGGACATCTGCATTCTGCACTGTATCTGTCCTCAGTTTTGGTGCCTCTCCCACATAGTACTAGTGCCTTAGATATTCTCTGGAAAGCTAAAGTGAGTGCTCTAGATATCTGGAAAGATTATGGCAATTATCTTATAGTGACTCTTAAAAAAAAAAAATTGTGTCAAAGAAAACAAAAGTGCGCGTTGAATGCCTCCTCCGTTTAGACATGAAAGCTAATTACCTAGTTGTACCACTTAAACCTTAGTGGGCCACCAACTAGGCTTCTGTGATGGCTGTCAGTGTCTGTTTCCTAGTGAACTTGAAAATAAATCCATGTCGCTACATTTCTGGGAAGCATTCAGGTTCTGTCTTTTTCTCTCGTTCTCTCACACATCCAGAGGATGAATTGTGCCCTTGAAAACAAATATGGTGTAACAGGTTCATATAAGGTGTAGGCCTGCCACAATGAAAAAAATACATGCAGACCTACGTTCACACACAATTATTACTCACAAGGGTCTTCAATGTAGGAGGCCAGATCCTTGTCTGACTTTCAGGATATCCACAAATGATACATTTACATACAATTCATCTACATGGGAATCATTTGCATAGCTGGGCGTCAATGAAATGTGGAATAGATGTGCTGTGCGGCCTACGCTGGAGAAAGCTTCACTGGAAAATGCCTGCCTAGCCAACATGCTTCCATATACCCGAGTGGCCGAGTACATGATGCTTGACAGTAATTGAAGCTCTTCCTGTGGAAAGGGGAGGCTTGATTTGAAAGTGGGAGAGCTTATCATTCATCGTTGACTGGAGCTCATTGATTACTGTTGGAGAATGTGATGAAATGGGATTCTCCTGTGACTCAAATTGCACTGCATTGATTTCCGTAGGAGGAAAGTGGCAAAAGGTGCCTCCCTCGTGACTCGCTTTGACTCCATTGATTATTGAAGGAGTAAGAGGGTGAAAGGTGGCTCGCCTTTGGCTCCTTCCGCGCCATGCATTTCTGAGGCACAAAAGATGGCAAATGACCAGATGCCGGCTAAACATAGAAAAACTCTTTTCAGAGCCCAAAGAGGAAACAATCTGTTGTGAGATCCTATGTTAAAATATATTTATTGAATTCCACGTCATGCACCACAGCACTATCACCCACCCCTCAAGTGTACTTCACTAATTCCAGTAAATTAGAACTTCATTTGGAATTCCACAGTGGTCCCCATTGTATTACTTGGAGCAATATGGTAACTGAGAAAATGGCTTCCGGACCTCAAACCGTCACCGGAGATTAGGGCCCTGAAGATGGAAAAGTTGAAATCGCACAGAAATCCAAATTTGAAATTTGAAAATTACTATTGATATATATATTATATTTTCCTTCCTATTTCTGTTGTTGCTATCACTGTGCATAGGGGGCCATATAAATCCAGTAGCAAACAAGAATTGGCAAACCTAATCAGACTCACCTTGCCAATGCTTGTTTGCTGCTGGTATTAGCCACGCCAGTGCTTCTAGAACTGTAGCACCAGCCTAGGCAAAGTCAACGGTTACAAGCAGAGGAGGTGGGCGAGAGAGCTACAGAGCGGCTACACTGCTTGGTGTTGACAATATAAGAGGGAAGCGGGACAGTGGCATTAGGCAATAATGAATGGGCCCGCCTGTAGAATGTGATGAGGGGCCCCCAAAACTTCAGTATGTCACAGATTTCAATTGGCCTTGGATTTAATGGCGTCCCTCTTGAATGGTTAGGGGCTTCCTGGAGGGTTTGACCCCCCTGTACTGCAGGGGCCTGTGTTACACCCATAGAGGGGGGGGGGGGGGATAGAGAGAGGGAGCGACAGGAAGGGTGTGTGCTGATGGGAAGAGAGAAAAATGGTGAAGAGAGAGAGAGGGAGGCAGAGCAAGGAGCAGGACATGGACTCTAATCGGGTGCTTAAGCTGAAATTCCACAGAAAAAAGCAAAAAGAAAAAGAATTCCTGATGTCAGCAGTGGAAGTATACACTTAACAGAGCAAAAAGCAGTGTAAAACCCTAATGACCGATGGGGTGCACACTCGAGGATAAGGAGGGCGCTGTTCAATCAGGAGTAGAGAATTGGAATAGAAAAGCAATCCAGAGACGACCCAAAGCCAGGGTAAGTTTCATGTTAAAGTATTGCTTGCAGTCCTGTCTGTGACAGACACCTGTCTTTTGAGACCGCCCAAAAAGGTCATGATGTCATAAAAGTGCATGCTGGTGAGTTCACGGAAAAGACCCAGTTCAGAGCACTGAGTATGATGACTCTAAAAAGTGAGAACCAAAACATGGGAGCGCCAAATATTTCCCATATTCTCTTACTACCAACTAGTCATCGTCACCCAGTCACAGTGACAGGGAGTCATTTAGGTGCGGGTTTAATAAATGGCCTCTTGGAACACACTGGAAAATGTTCTCTCAACTGACACGCTCCCTTTGAAAGCAGCCCGCGAGGCTCTTTTTTTATAAGCGAGTCCTGACAGATATATTCATTCCCCTTTTTAGAGACGCGCAGTCTTGTATCCCACAGAGAAAACCATTCCTTGTTTTCAACCCAATTTTTTCTTTCAGTAATGTATGGGTCCAATTTCAAAGCACCATTTTCTTTCAATAATGCCCGGGCCCAATTTCACAAGCCCTTTCGCTCCCTAACCAGCCGAGATGTATTTCAGGCCTTAACAAGCAAGATTGTCTCTGGGAGCTGCCCGTGTGCTCGACCTGGAGGAAATGAGCTGCCATGGCTGCTACAAGAGATGCGCCCCCCTCCTACCCGCCCCACTTCCCCTAGAAAAGAGGAAGTCGCGGATAGTGCAGGGCTATTAAAGCATTGATCGGAGAGGGGCACTTTTGAATGCCACCGTCATTTCCTGCCTATGTTGGCACAAAGAAAGAAGCGCGAGGGAGACTGCCAAACGACTGCCCTTAAAAGCAAAGCAGCGACTGCATCCCCTTCTGTATGACTGAAAAGTGAATACTGCCGCCATCTTGGATTTTAATGTGGTGCTTTTGGGACAACCGAGCTTAGCAACCTATTTGCACCTTGCTGTCTTTTCTTCGATGTCTAATTTGCTGAGAGCCTGGCACAGAGGCTGTCACTGGCAAGCCACTTTCATCTGCATTCAGTTTTTTCTAGGTCTAAAGTCAAAAGTTAGGCATTAAGGGATGCTGGCACACATAGTTTCCTACCATCTTTCATCTGGCAGAAGCCCCTCTTCTTTGGCACTGTAACCGAACATTTGGAATATTCCATCCAGCGAGCATAGGGCTGCATGTCTAATTACTGGACAAAGCCAATGGGATCTCATCATTACCCAGGGCTTTAAGTGGGCCGGGTCTCACCGGGTCTGAGCACCAGCAGTTTTTTTAAGGAGGCCTCGAAACGGGTCTCTATCAGGCTCTGTTTTGTGCTCTGGCACAAGCGGTCTGTTTTTCTACGGACTGCAGTGACAGCAGGCACATCGATGTGCACGTGCTCACACTGCTCGCTTCTCACTAGTGGAGAAGTTACGGCATGACACCATGCCAGGTGAGCGTTGTAGGGGAAGAGAAATCCTTTGAAGAGAGTCATTTTCTCTCTGGATTCCCTTTTCCTTTTGAAACTCGGGAGCAGCAACATTGTTGTGGAGTCACCAGGGTTTTAAGTGGAAGCTTTTTCAATATTATATACAAGCCATAGTTGCTGCCTATTTTTCTTATGCAACTAACAACCAGTGACAAAGCCAATAGTCCTGACTTCTTGTAGGTATGATGTAACTCGTATCATATCTCTTGTTGTAATGACAGAAATAGCAAAATACAAGTCGGGTGGCACACTATGCTAAGCACAGATTTTTAGCTGACGTGTTTTTAAGCCACGCCCTTAATTACACTGGCCATGCCCGTTTGTGAGCCCCCCCCCCCCAGTTTTGTCACCCCACTTAAAGCCCTATCATTACCCACACCCTCAGATACATCTGCTGGCTCCTTCTCCAAGCCTGAATCACATTGAAAACCTTGTGCATCTGCTGGAAAGAATAGTGCACAAAAAACTATCCATCCCAAAAATTCACTCTGACAAGCCGAGCTTAGCTTGTGCGTTGTACTCCACTTAGAACAATTCTTGAAATCCAAAAGCAAGGAAAGAGAAGACACGCTTTCTGATCCGTTGCACCTTGTATGTGTAATACCCACTTTCACTTCAGACTAGCCCCCTTTCTCTCCTTGTGTTTATGAAACAGCTGGGGTCCTTCTCTTCTCCATCGCCCTACGGACCCCCTACCCTCATACCCACCCTGTATGCTGTCTTCCAATTAGCGTACATCTATCACTTCTCTCGGCCTTGTCCTACCTTAAGCCCTAGCATGCGGCTCACTAAGGGCCATTCTGTATTCTAAGGAGTATTCTCCACACATAGATCTTTGTAACACTTGCATAATCTCTAAATCAACATGTATATAATCCCCATTTTATGTATATAAATGAGTATGTTTTCTTCATTTTGTGGAAGTTGTTTCTTCTGACTCTGCACGCTCCTCTTCTATACGCCTGCCCAGGGATGTGCAACCTGTCTGAGTTGGGTTGTATCCAGGGATGTGCAACCTGTCTGAGTTGGGTTGTATCCAGAGATGTGCAACCTGTCTGTGTTGGGTTGTATCCAGAGATGTGCAACCTGTCTGAGTTGGGTTGGATCTAGAGATGTGCAACCTGTCTGAGTTGGGTTGGATCTAGAGATGTGCAACCTGTCTGAGTTGGGTTGTATCCAGGGATGTGCAACCTGTCTGAGTTGGGTTGTATCCAGAGATGTGCAACCTGTCTGAGTTGGGTTGTATCCAGGGATGTGCAACCTGTCTGAGTTGGGTTGTATCCAGAGATGTGCAACCTGTCTGAGTTGGGTTGTATCCAGAGATCTGCAACCTGTCTGAGTTGGGTTGAATCTAGAGATGTGCAACCTGTCTGAGTTGGGTTGGATCTAGAGATGTGCAACCTGTCTGAGTTGGGTTGTATCCAGGGATGTGCAACCTGTCTGAGTTGGGTTGTATCCAGAGATGTGCAACCTGTCTGAGTTGGGTTGTATCCAGGGATGTGCAACCTGTCTGAGTTGGGTTGTATCCAGAGATGTGCAACCTGTCTGAGTTGGGTTGTATCCAGGGATGTGCAACCTGTCTGAGTTGGGTTGCATCCAGTGATGTGGAACCTGTCTGAGTTGGGTTGTATCCAGGGATGTGCAACCTGTCTGAGTTTGGTTGTATCCTTGGCCTTTGCAAAGCCCCCCCCCCAATGGCTTCTGCAACGAATAGGCACAAGACAAGCACATGATGCACTTTAAAGGATGCGGGGGGCATGGGGGTTCCAGGTAAGGAACCCCAGGCCCTACATCTGGTATCTGCATGCCTAGTGCGTGCACTGAAGCACCATGCTCAGAGCTGTAAAGTGCAGTATAGTGATAACAAAATGTTATTAGCACTGTTATTTCAGCCCTAGATGAAGGTACACAGGGACTGAAGGAAGGTATATGTGTGCGGGGCAGCAGGTAGCTGCTGCAGGTATGAGCTACAGTGTGTGGGAGACTGAGCGTTCCAGGCAGGCTCGAACTTCCTTGTTGCCTGTGTAATGGGCACATTTACTGAGCCCTGAGTGGTAACAACACGTTCCCCGGGGAGAAGTGCTGGTGTCCCCATTCTTAGCCATGAACGCGATGTAGCCTATTCTCATACAAGGGCGATCAGGTGGTGGAAATGACCCGCAGTCTTGGCAGCTGTCTTCTCCAGCAGTGTCAGTCCGTTTGGGTGCCCAGATCTCACTCTGTTTCTGAAGTCTGTCTTGGATTGGTGTCTTCATGTGTGTGAGGTCAAGCTTCTGTTACTCATGGCCTTTAACTTCTACTTTCTGTCCTCTGGTGAATGAATGAATGCAAAAATAGAGGGATTTTGTAGAGCGCACTGCTACTCCAAGGAGTGTCCTGCTGCTGGCGGATCAAAGGGAGGCTACAGAGAAGGTGGAGTATTAAGTAACAGGCTTTATAGATAGAGGCAAGGAGTTCCAGTGTTCAGCTGCTAGGAAAGAGGGTCTACCATCCCACGCCTCCCTAATGTAAGCAAAACAGAGGAGGAAAGCACAGGAGGAACAAAGCATGTAATTGGTGAACTTTCCTTAGAGTAAGAGGGGCTAGAGTTGTTAACAGCCCGGTGGACCAAACAGAGGGAAAGGTAAATGGAATGTTTACTAATTGGGTGCAAGCACAGCTTGCGAAGATGGGGATAACCCAGGTCTGAGAGGGGGGTCCCAGAATGAGGTGAGCCGTGGCATTCTGCCCCTCCTGAAGGCAGTAAATTAGATAGCCAGGGATGCCCAAATAGAGGAAATTGCGGTTGTCCAGGCAGGACATGATGGCCACCTGAATCGTCGTCTTGCTAGAAAATATGGGTAGAAAAGGAATGATTATTTGAGCATACAAAGTTAAAAGAAGCAGGAAGCAGTAGTATATTCATTTTGATTAGAAAATGAGAGTGATGGGTCAAAAAGACTCCCAGATTCCTTCTTGTGACTGGTATTTGGTGTTCCCTAACTCTTGGGGGTACAGTAGGAGGTTCAGATAGTGGGCGAAGTTCCAAAAACTAGGACATCAGCTTTGTCACAGTTAAGTTTGATGATACTTTTGGACATGCAATCTGACACCTCCAGCAGACATTGATAAAAAGTGTCTGCTGAAAAATTTGCCTTTGATGAATACAATAATTTGGGCATCATCAGTGTACCATATAATCTTGAAGTGACATGAACAAGTGAGACAGTTGAGAGGAGTGCTATCGATATAGAACAGAGCAGGGTTCAAGGAGGAGCCCTGTGGAGCCCCGCCATTGACTGGAAGAGAAACCTACATGAAAGATTAAAAATGAATAATTTTCACATGATTTGTCTGACACTGCTGTATCCAGGCAAGTGCTTGCATTCAGACACTGCATGCACAAAGTCAGTTAATAGGAATAACATAAGAGACCTTGTCAAAAGCCACAGACAGATTGAGTAAGGTCAAGGCAGCGAGGCTTCCTTGATCGGAGATGGTATAGATATCATTGGTGACAGCCAAAAGTGCAGTTTCCATGACATGTCTGGAAAGGAACAAAGCATCGACACCATCCAGAAGATTTCTTACTTTGATAAAGTGGGAGAGTCAGGTATTCATCATTTTTCAAGGATTTGGCATGGGAAGGAGTTGCAGAAATGGGACAGTAGTTGCTGAGCACTGTAGCATCCTTTTATGTAGCAGAGTGACTGAAGTCAGTTTCCAAGGTACAGGGGGCGGTAGCAATGACAGGAGACATATTACTGAGTTCAAGCAGCAAGACGCCATAATATCCCCTGCAGTGGCGAGAAACCAAAAAGGACAAGGATCTACGTGAGAGCCAGATTGGATACGTTACATACACAGACTCAGTGGTGAGATTGGTGAAGGCAGGCTGGGTTGGAGTGGGACAAAAAATAGGCCCAGGCACCGAAATAAAAGTGGCCCCATTAGTGAACCAGATAGCTAAAAAATTGGCCCGCATTTGAAAATCAGGTTAATTTTGAACTTGTAAAGACACAATCTATTGGTAGTTTGCAAGGTATGTAAGACTGCATATATTTGTATTTGCCCCAGACAATGCTTGTGGTTATGTTTGGGAAATCCAAAGTAAAAAATCAGCCAAAGTTACCATTAAACAGGCCCACAAACTGCAAAACAAATGGCTCATACTAACCCTGGGCGGGCAACTACTCTACGCTTGCGTAGTTTGCTTAGTTTGTGCTACTTTGAGCTACACGAATTGCACGTAGCACAGTGCAAAAATGCGTAGCGTAGCGTAGTTGGCATTTTTTGCTCGCTCGCGGTCCTCAACGTCAAGTTGGCAACCGCAAGCGAGCAAAATGACATCCCGGTGAGACTTTTTCCTCGTTCACGATCAGCAACATCAAGTTGCCGATCACGAGCGTGGAAAATAAACCTCTCAGCGAGATTCTCAACGCGGGGAGGTCAGGTTTCTCATTGCGAGTGGTCGCCTATGCTCGCGATGAGAAACTACCAGTCCGCGTTGAAAAAGCTGCCGCTCGAGTAAAAATCTACTCGAGCGGCAGAAAACGACAGCTCGCACTGTGAAAGATGCCGTTTTCAAATATTGCACAGTGCGGACAAGCATCCGCCACTGTGCAAGCATTGCGAACAGCGCACTACGCAGTATGCGTAGTGCTACACGTATCTCGCGTAGTGCGAAGTTTACTTTGCGTAGCTACGCATAGTGCTACTACGCGAACTATGCCCAGGGTTAGCTCATACACTGATCTATCAGACCAGCCCATCGGGCATTGCCTCATTGCCCTAAATGCCAGTCCAAGCCTGGAGGCAGGTTAAACCGCTGCATTTGGAAGATCCGGAGGGTAAAAAGAGAGGAGGGATTTGATAGATGCCAAAGATGCAGGAAGAATGAAAGCAGTATAGATCTTGTCAATATTATCTTGAAATTGGAAAGGGAGATGTGAGCAAAGCTTTAGGGAGGAAAAAGTAACACTTTCACAAATGGAGGGATAACACAACTGTTTGGCATAGAGCAAACAGTCCTTGGGGAGAGTTGCTAACAGCTTTGATGTTGGCAGATTAGAAAGAGGCTTTGGCCTGCTTAATAAGTAATGGCCAGTGAGTAGCTAGTTTTGATGGTGGGATCATAACTTACCCACCATCTACGTCCCATGGTCTGACAAGGATGTTTGGAAGTTCTTAGCTCACTGTTACAACAGGAGGCTGAAAGAGTTTGTGATAAGCGTCATGTTTGAGATCCATGTGTTACATTTCCAATATCTAGATGTAAGATCCTGGCTATGCTTCATAAGAATAGCCCCGACAGGGCAACTAAAATCGAGGCTATTGATTTTAGTCCATAGTTTGAACTTAACAGATGTTGGATCATGCAACCAGATCTCTACTTGTGTGTAGAGAAATTAAGGGAAAATAGTACTGTGTAGAGAAGTGTTTTGATGTGTGAAGTAGGTGGCAAAGTCAAAATATTCAAGAGATTAGAAAAATATGGTTAATAATATGACCGCCTGCATAAGTAGGGCACCTAACAAGCTGTTGGATGCTGACTGCAGCCATAGTGCTGAGAAAACCAATCAACTTGGGTCATTCAAGTATATCAAGGATGGTAAAATGAGCATTCCTGTAGATGTATGGGCCTAGGAGATTGGCCAGAGCAAGTGAAATTGCAGAAGGGCCCCGGGAATGAGTAAGAAATATTTGTAAAACACTCGGCTGCTCCTGGGAATGTCTTGGCTCTAAGGCATAACTGGGATTAAAAGACCATAAATCAAAATGCAGAGGAGAAGATTAAAGCTTTCAGTGATTTCTGTTGACACACAACATTTTTGTAAATATAGCCCATCATGTGGGCAAGGCGGCGCTAAACAAGGGAGCATGCAGCATGCGTCTTCTGAAAAGTTAATCTGTGCACGGCATGCACTGGTTCCTTCTTCCTCTCTCCCACTTGATCATCTCTCTATGGCTGCTGTAGTAGTGGTCATCACCGTGATTCTCTACAGTTTGAGACGGATCATGGAATGAAAGTGTTAACAGGATCACAAGCACTAGGGGCTGTGCAGTTACCTAGTTTCATGCCCTAGTGAAAAGAAATACCCAAAAGAGTCACTTCGAAGCCTTTCCTGAACTCTACCTAGTTTTTCATGAAGGGAGTGTCTTGAAAGAAACACATTCCAAAGTGTAGGAACCTGACTACAAAGGATGTAACATCCACTATCTTTCACTAACATTTTAAGGCAGCAGGCATAGAGATGTTTTGCTGGAAGACATCCAAGTATTCTTAAGTGGAAATAAGTCAGCCACCCTTCTGACTACTCAATGGCCAATCCAAAGAATCATAACTTAAATGTTCTGCCCTCCAACTCTGTCCACCTTCATTAGTTCCCTCTTTCACACCCCTCCACCTTAAAACACTCTTCCTTCATCTTCATTGGTCACCATGTCTCTCTCTCTCTCCACCTCGTCTGGTTGGGGGTTGGCAGAAAATGGGAGAGAAGGTGCCCTGCATTTGTTGGTAAGGACAAATTGAGATTATTTCCCTGACTATATCATGTCATGCATCATAATGTGTTCCTAATGCTTCAGGAGGGTGCCATGTTTGTGTGGAAGTGATCTAACATTGGAGTTACATGTGTGAGTACAGACATGTTTACAGTGCATGAATAAATGGGTACTTGAGCAGGTTAGATCCTTCTCACCATGATGGGGTATTAACCAGTTAACCGCTGCGCAAATTCTTATGCGGTGCAGGACTTTTAATGAGTGGGCAGGGCCGCGTCGGCCAACGGACGTGCGCAGCACTAGCCAAGTAGTGCTCGCGGCAGCCATTGGCCGACGCACGCAGGGAACGGGTTAAATGAACACTCCCAGTAAAGACATCATCCCTCAATGCACGTATTATTGAACTTGCTGTGGTTGGAAATGAGGTATGGCTCTCCTGTCCAAGGATGATTCTGTAAGGATTGTATGACTTGACAGTATCTTACAAGACCTGTGTGCTGAGGGATATTTCTCGGCACATATAGCGTAATTTACGGGATATCAATGCAATCTGGCGATAACTCCTGTTCTAATGCAGGAATTCTTAAAATATATGTCACCAGGATAGATATGCAATCTAATATGGCAGCCTGTAAAACACTTGACAGGTCATCAAAAGATTTTCCCTGTAAGGAATTACCATATATGTTCTTTGTCAACATTACTGTTCTTCTTTTCATATCCCCAAATTATGGGCCTAATGTAGAAAGGTAACAATGACTGGTAATCAGATTACGAGGCATTTCTACTTCCTGTTGGCAGTAATTGCATTGAATCTATGGGGCCAGGTGTATGCAGCACTGGCTGCACAAATAGTGGTTGCATGTTGCGACCAATATTTTTGCAGCCAGTGTGGTATTTTGTGAACTGACCTGTGTACCTATGCCCAGTTTTCAAATACAGATGCCTGGTGGGTGCACTTCAACCTACCTCAGGAATAAGGCTCCCATTTTTCTGTTTTTACTCATTTTTGCAGATGAACACAGTCTGAAAACAATGTGTTTCCTGACTTTATTTTTAAAAGCGGAAAAATGCAGAAAATGATGCTTCTTGTGTGTGACTCTCCATGCTGTCTTTCGTGATTTTCAGGATAACAGCTGAGTAGATAGATAGCAGGGAAAGTTAAAAATAACAGGTTCAGATTTCCCTAAATATATGCATATGTTAACATATCTGTGTGTTATAAAGCTGATATTTACCTATGGGTGTAATGTTTTGCTATATTTGGCGGCTTAATTTGCTAAAATGCGACAGGGAGCAAAGTATGAGCACATGTTTATTAGTTAAATAAATGTGGAAATATACCATTTTGCGACTCCATTTATTTTCAATACACAAAATAAATATGGATAAATCCCAATAAGATGACCCAAAAATAAATATGGATGAATACAGACGAAAATGTTGAAAAAATAGATACCATAAAACTGGAAGCCCTACTCATAAATAATAATGAGGTTGGTCGCAAATTGCAACCCACTAGGAATCGCAGCTATAAGAGGGCTCGTGGCCTGCTAATGTCAGCAGACCACCATGACTCATGATTGATTTGAAATAAAGCATTTTCTTTCTTAAATGCAGCTGGTTTTCCTTAAACGAAAATGGGGTGTGTTAATAAAAAAAAACGAAATAACATTTTTCAAGAGTAGGCAGTGGGTCCATCGGAATACTGCCTACTCTTAAAAAATGTTTGTTTCAACATTCTCAAAGGTAAAGGAGTCCTTTGGGGCACCTTCCTGTTTGTGAATGGCTTACCACTACATGTTTATAGTCAATAAAGTATTCATATTTTGCAACCAGATTTCTGTTGCAAGATATTAATACACACCAATTCAATTCGTTATTTTGAAGGGATGCCCACAATCGCCCCTTCCAAATGCAAAGTCAGTATTTGGGCGCAAACCTAAATTGCGATTTAGTAACATTACTGAAATGCAACTCAGTGTTTTATATAAGAAAAGGCATTTGTTGCCCTTGCAAACAGCCGATTCTGTGAATTGACGCTTTGCGACCACAAAACGTCTTTGTACATCTGGCCCTTAATCTTATTTTAATGTCAAGTTTTACCGGCAGTTCAAGGTTGCAAAGTCTAGCAGGGACTGAGTTACTCCAAATTGTTCCCAATCTTGACCAGATAGCCTCTATATACTGTAGCAGGTTTGCAGAAACAGTATTTCTGCGGCATGACATTACCGCAATATTTGATTGTGTAAATTAAACAAGTGACTAGGTCTGTGTTGCCTGATGGATTCATTTGGAGTAAAATCTCTGTCCATGCAAGGTCTGTGTAACCCGAGAAGTAGATCTGCAGCCTAAGCCTGGACATCTAGGGGCTATACAAGGTCAGGTATAGCACTACTGCCTAAGCCTGTGACAGAAGTAACTGGAGAGATAACTTAGCTGTGTGATGCATTACAGAAGATTGTATTGTGTGTACAGGAGGCAACTGAGTCCAACTTCTGATATCTTTATATCACATGAAATGTCCTTTTCTGAAAATGGTAGTACCCAATGCTAAATTTGTAACAGAATAAGTGCCCGGGCCCGAATTTTTCAGAAGTCTTCCGCCGGTGATGCCGAGTACCAAAACTGCCCAGTCTTCATTCCTGCTCACGCCTCTTTCATCCAGGGCCGGACTGGGATCCAAAACCGGCCCTGACAAAGTGCTCGGTAGGCCCCCCCACACACCCCCTCACCCCCCGGGGGCTGGGGGTGCGGCCAAGCTCTTTGCCAGGGCCGGTTTTCGGCCGATTTTATTATGGCCCTGTAACTAAAACGGCCCCCAGGGGCCCAAAACCGGCCCCCACCCGTGCGGCGCACCGGGGCATTGCCTGGTGCCCGCTATGGCCAGGCCAGCCCTGCTTTCATCCACCACCATATGCTCCCCTTTATCTCACTCTTGGAGTTTACTTTTCACCCCTGCTTTCTGCCTTTGACACTTTTTTCCCATCATTCTGAACCTACTTCTTCCAATTTTTCTGCCTTTCTCTCACTTTAGTCCGACAATGAAAAATAAGCCCTGGTTCCGAAAATTAGTACCAGTGGAGCCACCTTTAACTACTCAAATTAAGCTCTGTTGGTTCTCTTGGTCTTTTTTTAAATTTAATTTTATTTTTTTACTCATGATCAATACTCATTTAACCCAGTCTATCATAAAAACAGTCAGTTTTCATCTGTGAACTTCCAAAATATGCATCTCATCCAATGGGAATGTCTGCTCCTGCACACATCTCCCATGTACACGTCGTGTAATTACTATAACTGTGACCCGCTGTATCCCATGTATCTTGCGTGTTGTAAAGTGCTCTGATGCCTTTGGGCCATGTCCGCGCTAGATAAAATTGCATAAATGAATGTGAAATGTCGACACTCTGCACAGCTTTCTCCACCTGAGAGTGGCCTGACAGCGGTATCGGTCATGGCCGCCATCTGCTGCCCTCAATGAGCAGACCCCGCTCTGTCGCCTCGCGCCCCGCGCATCCTGCCCGCCCCTGACCCATGAAAGAAAGGGAAGACAGATCTCCCAGGAAGGGCATGCGGCCATTGCTAATTGGAGCGAGAGAACGTAGCAGAATGCCTGAAAGAGGGAAATGGCCGTGAGCAATCCAAGCACAATGTGCAACTCACCAGCCTTTGGAAGGAGCTAGATGGAGGGCCGAGGAGGGGGCGTCCAAGGGAGCAGGCGATTTCCTCCAAAGGGTCTCTGTTGGACAGGCCTCACAAACGGCTCGCTCCCTCCCCGCTCGACGGGGCCCGAACCCCGGCCCACCTGGCATATCCCCGCAACAAGCACCTGTACTCCGTCTCCCGACGGACCCTCTGCCCTCGGACCCCTACTCATCACGGGGTCCCGCCCCACCGGCTTTCCCGGCCGGGTCAAGCCGCCATCTTGGGCCCTGCACCACGCGGCCGCACGGCCTCCCCTCGACCCTAATCCCGGGCCTGGCCGGCCCCGACATCCCGGCACCACCATCCACCCAGGAGGTGAGCGGACCACTTGGCAGGTCAATGGGAGAACGAAGTGTCAAGGGCTCTCCCCCGCCAGGTGCCGATCGCCCCCAGCTCCCCCAGGCACTGGCTCCACCCCCTGCTGGGTGTCTGGACCCCTTCATCCCGGACCCTCCGACCTCCAAGTGCGAGGGTCCGGACATCAAAGGGCACCAGCCCTATAACTGGGGCAGCTCCGGAGCAGGAAGGCAGTTGTATCCTGGAGTCGAGAGACACCGAGTGAACTCAACCCTGACGGTCTACTGGCGCTGCCGTAGCCCGCTCTTGTGAACCATCGTCCTGCCTGCTGGCGCTGCCGCGGCCTTCTGCAACCTTCACCTTCCTGGGACCTGCTGGCGCTGCCGCGGCCCGTTGTAACGACCATCCTCACCGGGACCTGCTGGCGCTGCCGCGGCCTTCTGCAACAGTCATCTTCCTGGGACCTGCTGGCGCTGCCGCGGCCCGTTGTAACGACCATCCACACCGGGACCTGCTGGCGCTGCCGCGGCCCATACCACCTAATCACCAAGCTCGAGGATTGTGAGCTCATCATCATCTCATCCGAACTACCTGATTGGTAAATAGACTGTCCCGCTACCCCCTTCCCTACCTTGCGAGACTCTAATCGAGGGGACCCCTGAGTCCAGACCTCCTTGTACCATTTAACCGTACCTTAAATAAGTGCTTATAAAGAACACTGAACCTTATCCGTGTGTGATATCTGTCTGTGGGGGGGGGAAGTTACTTGTCTGTACGATCGCTGGAGACGGCTCTCCCCGGAGACCTCTCCTCCTGACCCCGGCCGACCCTCCCGGTCCATCTACCTTTCTAACATTGGTGGCCAGCGGCGCGATCCGAATCAACGCGTAATCGTACAGAGAGTAGCTCACCCCACGACAAAGCACGATGTCGACCAAAGATAGCAGCTCCACCGAGAAGTTCCAAATGGAGAAATTAGAAGAATACAACCACCGCGAACTGAGACAATTTTGCATAGAACTTGGCATTGCTACCACCGGCCTGAGTACCAAGGATGATCTAAAGCGCGCTCTTGAGTCATGGACAGAAACTGGGGTCACAGGACCCTCCGACCAAAACAGCGTCACACCAGACCAAACCAGCATCACACCAGAGGGGAACGCCACGGCTCCCGAGGAGCGGGGAACGGGCCTCTCACAGGAGGAGATACGAGAAAGAGACAGAGTCAGATTACACGAATTAGAGATGGCACGACTCAAGATGGATGGGGAACTTAAGTTGGCTGAACAGAAAATCAACCTCGAGCATATGCGGCTTCGAGAGGAACGAGAAGAAAAGCAGAGACAAAGAGAGCTGGAAGAGAAAAAAATAACGCTCGAGCACGAGCGCCGACTGGCGGAAATAGAACTGCGCAAACAGAATAAGGAACTGGGGGTGCCTGAGCGACCACACACCCCGGGGCCTATTGAGAAAAAAGTTCACATCCCCAAGGATGTGGTCCGCGAGTATGTCCGAGAAGACGACATACAACAATGGTTTAAAGCCTATGAGATCGCAATGACCTCCCACCGGATCGACCGGAGTGATTGGGGAGCCGGACTTTGGGGGAGATTCATCAACGAGGGTCGCGATGCCCTGCTGCAGCTCCCCGATCACCAAATGTCGTCCTACGACCACATGAAGGCTGCCCTCCTCACCCGCTACGGCCTCACGCCCGAGATGTACCGCCAGAGGTTCAGAGATTGCACCCGGATCCCAGGTACAACTTGGGTGGAATACGTGAACTATTTCAGCCGGGCCTTCGAGGGTTGGATCAAGGGAAATCAGGTCACCACCTACGAACAACTCTTCAACCTTATGGTATGGGAGCACCTATCAAACAACTGTTTCGTCGAGCTCAGGCAGCACCTACTCGACAGTAAGCTGACTGACCCACGGCAGCTCGCCGCCGAAGCTGACCGGTGGGAAAGCACCCGAGTGGGCCGGAGAGGGCCCCACGACCAGAACAGAAGCAACCAAGGCCAGCACCGTCCTCGGGGAGGAGGAGGGGGCCAGGGGCGAGGGAGAGACACCTTACCAGCAACACCCGTGGCCAGCACCCCACCTCCGGCCGGCCGGGGCAACCCCCCATTGCGGCCTGTGTACCGAGCCCACGTCACGTGCCACCGGTGCCAGCGACTAGGCCACTACGCCAACGATCCGAACTGCCCGCTAAACCAACCACCCAAGCCCCGCCAGGTAGCTGCCGCTGCCCTGGGGGAAGAGCAATCATCGGAGGGACCCGAGGAGTATGAGCCGGACCAGCAAGGGTGGGAACCGGCCGCCATGGTCCTGGCATGCTTAGGGGGAAGGGACATGGTTCCGCGGGCTCCCCTACCCGCCAACACCAGAAAATATGGTCAGTGGGTGACCATTAATGGACAGAGAGCCGAGGCCTTGCGTGACACCGGCGCCAGCGTGACGGCCGTCCGCTGTCACCTGGTGAAGCCCGAGCAGATCCTGCCGAACATTCTCTGCCCCGTCCGCTCGGCAGATAACTCTGAGAGCATGTGTAAGATGGCCTGCGTCCCGTTTGAATGGGGAGGGGTCTCCGGCCTACTGAAGGTGACGGTCCGGGACGATGCCCCCGTGGACTGCCTCCTGGGGAATGACCTCGAGAGTTCCCCGTGGGCCACCGTCGAGAGAAGAGAGCACTTGGGGATGCTGGGCCTCCCGGACTGGGCCTGCATAACCACCCGATCCATGGCCGCCCGTGCCGCCCCCCGATCAGAAGAAACCGAATGGCCAGCACCTCCGCCCCCGGTTGCCCTCGTAGAGGACAACGGCGAGACCGACCTCCCGGACCCGACTACCGAGGAAGACGCGCAACACCAGGACCTCCCGGATCTGGCTCAGTGGCGGCAAGAAGGGGGGCCCACCCAAGAACAGTTCCGCCAGGAACAAAAGACCTGTCCCTCCCTCGAGGGACTCCGCCAACAAGCCAGCACCCAAACCGCCGGGGACACCACAGGAACCCACTGGGTCTACTGGGATAACGACCTGCTCTACAGCGAGCAAAGAATCGCCGAACTGGGGGCCGGTCGAGTTCTGGTGGTACCGCTCCGCTTCCGAGACTTTCTGCTCAACCTAGCCCACGATGTCCCCCTGGCTGGACACCTGGGCCAGGACAAAACGTACAGTCGCCTGGTGACCCACTTTTTTTGGCCGAAAATGAGGAATGACGTCCTGAACCACTGCCGATCGTGCCCCACATGCCAAGCCAGCGGGAAGAGTGGCCGGAAGCTGAAGGCCCCTCTACAACCCTTCCCGGTGGTCACCACCCCGTTCGAGAGGGTGGGGATAGACATTGTGGGACCTCTGGACCCCCGCACGGCACAAGGACACAGGTTCATCTTGGTACTAGTGGACCATGCCACCCGCTACCCCGAGGCGGTGCCTCTACGGACAGTGACCGCTCCAGTGGTTGGCCGGGCCCTGATGGGGATCTTCTCCCGGGTAGGCTTCCCCCGAGAAGTCGTCAGCGACCGAGGCACGAATTTCATATCAAAGTACATGAAGTCCCTCTGGCAACAATGCGGGGTCACCTACAGATTCACGACCCCCTATCACCCCCAAGGGAACGGACTAGTGGAGCGTTTTAACCGCACTCTCAAAGGGATGATTGGGGGATTGGAAGAACCTCTCCGTCGCCAGTGGGATGTACTGCTCCCGTGCCTCCTCTTCGCCTACCGGGAAGTGCCCCAGAAGTCCCTCGGTTTTAGCCCCTTTGAACTCCTATACGGACACCCTGTGCGAGGGCCCCTCAGCCTAGTCAAGGAAGGTTGGGAGATGGCCCCCCTAACGACCCCTCCAGACGTCTTCAAATACATCCTGGCCTTACGAAACCAGACCCGGCGCTTCAGGGAGATGGCCAAGGCGAACCTCGAGGCCAGCCAGGAGGACATGAAGAGGTGGTATGATCACAATGCCTCCTCCGTTGAATTCGAGCCGGGGCAGCAAGTATGGGTGATGTCCCCCACCGAACCATGCGCCCTGCAAGATAAGTGGACGGGGCCCTTCAAAGTGGTCGAGCGCAAAAGCCCCGTCACTTACCTCATCGACATGGGGTCCTCCCGGAACCCCCTTCGGGTCCTCCACACCAACCGGCTCAAACCGCACTTTGTGCGCTCCGAACTAAGCCTCTTGATGGCTACAGACAGTGGCACAGAAGAAGACTCCGAGCCCCTCCCGGACCTCCTGAGGACTCAGGAGAAGGACGGCTCCGTGGACGGGGTCCGGCTCTCGGACGCCCTCACTTCAGAGCAACGCCAGGACTGCCGGAACCTCCTGCTGCAGTTCGCTGCCCTGTTCTCCCTCACCCCCGGGGTCACCCCCTGGTGTTTGCACGACGTAGACACCGGGGACAGTCCCCCTGTCCGGCACCGGGCCTACCGCGTACCAGATCGGGTACGGGCCTGCATCCAGGAGGAAGTGGCCAAGATGCTCACGATCGGGGTCATCGAGCCCTCGGACAGTCCCTGGGCCAGTCCGGTCGTATTAGTTCCCAAGGCCGCTGCCCCCGGCTCCGCCCCTGAACTGAGATTCTGCGTCGACTACCGGGGCTTGAACGCTGTCACCCGGACCGACGCTCATCCCATCCCCCGAGCAGACGAGCTGATCGACCGGCTGGGGGCCGCCCGCTACCTTAGTATCTTCGACCTAACGGCGGGCTACTGGCAGATCGGCCTCACACCCAGGGCTCAGGAACGGTCAGCCTTCTCTACCCCCGATGGCCACTATCAATTTAAGGTCATGCCCTTTGGCATGAAGAATGCCCCCGCCACGTTCCAACGCCTTGTGAACCAGGTCTTGGCAGGGCTTGAAGAATTCAGCGCTGCCTACCTGGACGATATCGCTGTATACAGCCGCCACTGGTCCGACCACCTCCGCCACCTCCAAGAGGTCCTGCAAGCCCTCCAGCGGGCCGGCCTCACCATTAAGGCCGGCAAGTGCCAGATTGGCCAAGGGTCTGTGACCTACCTTGGGCACCAAGTGGGGAGCGGGCTGGTGGCCCCACTACAACTTAAGATTGCTGCCATCCAGTCCTGGCAGCCCCCCGTCACCCAGACCGAGGTCCGAGCCTTCTTGGGGCTCACCGGCTACTACCGGCGGTTCGTGAAGGACTACGGCAGCATCGTGGGGCCCCTCACGGGTCTCACATCCAAGAACCAGCCGAAGCGGGTCAACTGGACCCCTGATTGTCAAGCGGCCTTCGAGGAGCTGAAGGCCGCCCTGTGCACCGCCCCGGTGCTCCAGGCCCCCGATTACAGTCGGGAATTTGTGGTGCAGACCGACGCCTCCGACCACGGCATCGGGGCCGTCCTCTCTCAGCTGAACCCCGAAGGTCATGACCAGCCGGTGGCCTTCATCAGCCGACGTCTCCTGGCCCGAGAACAGCGTTGGAGCACCATCGAGAGGGAGGCATTTGCAGTAGTGTGGGCCCTCAAAAAGCTCCGACCCTATCTCTTCGGTACCCACTTCCGGGTACAAACCGACCATCGACCCCTGCAATGGCTGATGCAGATGCGGGGGGAGAACCCAAAACTCTTGCGCTGGTCCATTTCCCTGCAGGGAATGGACTTCACCGTGGAGCACCGACCAGGCCAAGATCACGCCAACGCAGATGGCCTGTCCCGCTTTTTCCGCCTCGACGAAGAGAGTCCCCAAGGAGATGGGTGACTCTCCCCGCCTTCAGCTGGGGGGGACGCATGTTGGACAGGCCTCACAAACGGCTCGCTCCCTCCCCGCTCGACGGGGCCCGAACCCCGGCCCACCTGGCATATCCCCGCAACAAGCACCTGTACTCCGTCTCCCGACGGACCCTCTGCCCTCGGACCCCTACTCATCACGGGGTCCCGCCCCACCGGCTTTCCCGGCCGGGTCAAGCCGCCATCTTGGGCCCTGCACCACGCGGCCGCACGGCCTCCCCTCGACCCTAACCCCGGGCCTGGCCGGCCCCGACATCCCGGCACCACCATCCACCCAGGAGGTGAGCGGACCACTTGGCAGGTCAATGGGAGAACGAAGTGTCAAGGGCTCTCCCCCGCCAGGTGCCGATCGCCCCCAGCTCCCCCAGGCACTGGCTCCACCCCCTGCTGGGTGTCTGGACCCCTTCATCCCGGACCCTCCGACCTCCAAGTGCGAGGGTCCGGACATCAAAGGGCACCAGCCCTATAACTGGGGCAGCTCCGGAGCAGGAAGGCAGTTGTATCCTGGAGTCGAGAGACACCGAGTGAACTCAACCCTGACGGTCTACTGGCGCTGCCGTAGCCCGCTCTTGTGAACCATCGTCCTGCCTGCTGGCGCTGCCGCGGCCTTCTGCAACCTTCACCTTCCTGGGACCTGCTGGCGCTGCCGCGGCCCGTTGTAACGACCATCCTCACCGGGACCTGCTGGCGCTGCCGCGGCCTTCTGCAACAGTCATCTTCCTGGGACCTGCTGGCGCTGCCGCGGCCCGTTGTAACGACCATCCACACCGGGACCTGCTGGCGCTGCCGCGGCCCATACCACCTAATCACCAAGCTCGAGGATTGTGAGCTCATCATCATCTCATCCGAACTACCTGATTGGTAAATAGACTGTCCCGCTACCCCCTTCCCTACCTTGCGAGACTCTAATCGAGGGGACCCCTGAGTCCAGACCTCCTTGTACCATTTAACCGTACCTTAAATAAGTGCTTATAAAGAACACTGAACCTTATCCGTGTGTGATATCTGTCTGTGGGGGGGGGAAGTTACTTGTCTGTACGATCGCTGGAGACGGCTCTCCCCGGAGACCTCTCCTCCTGACCCTGGCCGACCCTCCCGGTCCATCTACCTTTCTAACATTGGTGGCCAGCGGCGCGATCCGAATCAACGCGTAATCGTACAGAGAGTAGCTCACCCCACGACAAAGCACGATGTCGACCAAAGATAGCAGCTCCACCGAGAAGTTCCAAATGGAGAAATTAGAAGAATACAACCACCGCGAACTGAGACAATTTTGCATAGAACTTGGCATTGCTACCACCGGCCTGAGTACCAAGGATGATCTAAAGCGCGCTCTTGAGTCATGGACAGAAACTGGGGTCACAGGACCCTCCGACCAAAACAGCGTCACACCAGACCAAACCAGCATCACACCAGAGGGGAACGCCACGGCTCCCGAGGAGCGGGGAACGGGCCTCTCACAGGAGGAGATACGAGAAAGAGACAGAGTCAGATTACACGAATTAGAGATGGCACGACTCAAGATGGATGGGGAACTTAAGTTGGCTGAACAGAAAATCAACCTCGAGCATATGCGGCTTCGAGAGGAACGAGAAGAAAAGCAGAGACAAAGAGAGCTGGAAGAGAAAAAAATAACGCTCGAGCACGAGCGCCGACTGGCGGAAATAGAACTGCGCAAACAGAATAAGGAACTGGGGGTGCCTGAGCGACCACACACCCCGGGGCCTATTGAGAAAAAAGTTCACATCCCCAAGGATGTGGTCCGCGAGTATGTCCGAGAAGACGACATACAACAATGGTTTAAAGCCTATGAGATCGCAATGACCTCCCACCGGATCGACCGGAGTGATTGGGGAGCCGGACTTTGGGGGAGATTCATCAACGAGGGTCGCGATGCCCTGCTGCAGCTCCCCGATCACCAAATGTCGTCCTACGACCACATGAAGGCTGCCCTCCTCACCCGCTACGGCCTCACGCCCGAGATGTACCGCCAGAGGTTCAGAGATTGCACCCGGATCCCAGGTACAACTTGGGTGGAATACGTGAACTATTTCAGCCGGGCCTTCGAGGGTTGGATCAAGGGAAATCAGGTCACCACCTACGAACAACTCTTCAACCTTATGGTATGGGAGCACCTATCAAACAACTGTTTCGTCGAGCTCAGGCAGCACCTACTCGACAGTAAGCTGACTGACCCACGGCAGCTCGCCGCCGAAGCTGACCGGTGGGAAAGCACCCGAGTGGGCCGGAGAGGGCCCCACGACCAGAACAGAAGCAACCAAGGCCAGCACCGTCCTCGGGGAGGAGGAGGGGGCCAGGGGCGAGGGAGAGACACCTTACCAGCAACACCCGTGGCCAGCACCCCACCTCCGGCCGGCCGGGGCAACCCCCCATTGCGGCCTGTGTACCGAGCCCACGTCACGTGCCACCGGTGCCAGCGACTAGGCCACTACGCCAACGATCCGAACTGCCCGCTAAACCAACCACCCAAGCCCCGCCAGGTAGCTGCCGCTGCCCTGGGGGAAGAGCAATCATCGGAGGGACCCGAGGAGTATGAGCCGGACCAGCAAGGGTGGGAACCGGCCGCCATGGTCCTGGCATGCTTAGGGGGAAGGGACATGGTTCCGCGGGCTCCCCTACCCGCCAACACCAGAAAATATGGTCAGTGGGTGACCATTAATGGACAGAGAGCCGAGGCCTTGCGTGACACCGGCGCCAGCGTGACGGCCGTCCGCTGTCACCTGGTGAAGCCCGAGCAGATCCTGCCGAACATTCTCTGCCCCGTCCGCTCGGCAGATAACTCTGAGAGCATGTGTAAGATGGCCTGCGTCCCGTTTGAATGGGGAGGGGTCTCCGGCCTACTGAAGGTGACGGTCCGGGACGATGCCCCCGTGGACTGCCTCCTGGGGAATGACCTCGAGAGTTCCCCGTGGGCCACCGTCGAGAGAAGAGAGCACTTGGGGATGCTGGGCCTCCCGGACTGGGCCTGCATAACCACCCGATCCATGGCCGCCCGTGCCGCCCCCCGATCAGAAGAAACCGAATGGCCAGCACCTCCGCCCCCGGTTGCCCTCGTAGAGGACAACGGCGAGACCGACCTCCCGGACCCGACTACCGAGGAAGACGCGCAACACCAGGACCTCCCGGATCTGGCTCAGTGGCGGCAAGAAGGGGGGCCCACCCAAGAACAGTTCCGCCAGGAACAAAAGACCTGTCCCTCCCTCGAGGGACTCCGCCAACAAGCCAGCACCCAAACCGCCGGGGACACCACAGGAACCCACTGGGTCTACTGGGATAACGACCTGCTCTACAGCGAGCAAAGAATCGCCGAACTGGGGGCCGGTCGAGTTCTGGTGGTACCGCTCCGCTTCCGAGACTTTCTGCTCAACCTAGCCCACGATGTCCCCCTGGCTGGACACCTGGGCCAGGACAAAACGTACAGTCGCCTGGTGACCCACTTTTTTTGGCCGAAAATGAGGAATGACGTCCTGAACCACTGCCGATCGTGCCCCACATGCCAAGCCAGCGGGAAGAGTGGCCGGAAGCTGAAGGCCCCTCTACAACCCTTCCCGGTGGTCACCACCCCGTTCGAGAGGGTGGGGATAGACATTGTGGGACCTCTGGACCCCCGCACGGCACAAGGACACAGGTTCATCTTGGTACTAGTGGACCATGCCACCCGCTACCCCGAGGCGGTGCCTCTACGGACAGTGACCGCTCCAGTGGTTGGCCGGGCCCTGATGGGGATCTTCTCCCGGGTAGGCTTCCCCCGAGAAGTCGTCAGCGACCGAGGCACGAATTTCATATCAAAGTACATGAAGTCCCTCTGGCAACAATGCGGGGTCACCTACAGATTCACGACCCCCTATCACCCCCAAGGGAACGGACTAGTGGAGCGTTTTAACCGCACTCTCAAAGGGATGATTGGGGGATTGGAAGAACCTCTCCGTCGCCAGTGGGATGTACTGCTCCCGTGCCTCCTCTTCGCCTACCGGGAAGTGCCCCAGAAGTCCCTCGGTTTTAGCCCCTTTGAACTCCTATACGGACACCCTGTGCGAGGGCCCCTCAGCCTAGTCAAGGAAGGTTGGGAGATGGCCCCCCTAACGACCCCTCCAGACGTCTTCAAATACATCCTGGCCTTACGAAACCAGACCCGGCGCTTCAGGGAGATGGCCAAGGCGAACCTCGAGGCCAGCCAGGAGGACATGAAGAGGTGGTATGATCACAATGCCTCCTCCGTTGAATTCGAGCCGGGGCAGCAAGTATGGGTGATGTCCCCCACCGAACCATGCGCCCTGCAAGATAAGTGGACGGGGCCCTTCAAAGTGGTCGAGCGCAAAAGCCCCGTCACTTACCTCATCGACATGGGGTCCTCCCGGAACCCCCTTCGGGTCCTCCACACCAACCGGCTCAAACCGCACTTTGTGCGCTCCGAACTAAGCCTCTTGATGGCTACAGACAGTGGCACAGAAGAAGACTCCGAGCCCCTCCCGGACCTCCTGAGGACTCAGGAGAAGGACGGCTCCGTGGACGGGGTCCGGCTCTCGGACGCCCTCACTTCAGAGCAACGCCAGGACTGCCGGAACCTCCTGCTGCAGTTCGCTGCCCTGTTCTCCCTCACCCCCGGGGTCACCCCCTGGTGTTTGCACGACGTAGACACCGGGGACAGTCCCCCTGTCCGGCACCGGGCCTACCGCGTACCAGATCGGGTACGGGCCTGCATCCAGGAGGAAGTGGCCAAGATGCTCACGATCGGGGTCATCGAGCCCTCGGACAGTCCCTGGGCCAGTCCGGTCGTATTAGTTCCCAAGGCCGCTGCCCCCGGCTCCGCCCCTGAACTGAGATTCTGCGTCGACTACCGGGGCTTGAACGCTGTCACCCGGACCGACGCTCATCCCATCCCCCGAGCAGACGAGCTGATCGACCGGCTGGGGGCCGCCCGCTACCTTAGTATCTTCGACCTAACGGCGGGCTACTGGCAGATCGGCCTCACACCCAGGGCTCAGGAACGGTCAGCCTTCTCTACCCCCGATGGCCACTATCAATTTAAGGTCATGCCCTTTGGCATGAAGAATGCCCCCGCCACGTTCCAACGCCTTGTGAACCAGGTCTTGGCAGGGCTTGAAGAATTCAGCGCTGCCTACCTGGACGATATCGCTGTATACAGCCGCCACTGGTCCGACCACCTCCGCCACCTCCAAGAGGTCCTGCAAGCCCTCCAGCGGGCCGGCCTCACCATTAAGGCCGGCAAGTGCCAGATTGGCCAAGGGTCTGTGACCTACCTTGGGCACCAAGTGGGGAGCGGGCTGGTGGCCCCACTACAACTTAAGATTGCTGCCATCCAGTCCTGGCAGCCCCCCGTCACCCAGACCGAGGTCCGAGCCTTCTTGGGGCTCACCGGCTACTACCGGCGGTTCGTGAAGGACTACGGCAGCATCGTGGGGCCCCTCACGGGTCTCACATCCAAGAACCAGCCGAAGCGGGTCAACTGGACCCCTGATTGTCAAGCGGCCTTCGAGGAGCTGAAGGCCGCCCTGTGCACCGCCCCGGTGCTCCAGGCCCCCGATTACAGTCGGGAATTTGTGGTGCAGACCGACGCCTCCGACCACGGCATCGGGGCCGTCCTCTCTCAGCTGAACCCCGAAGGTCATGACCAGCCGGTGGCCTTCATCAGCCGACGTCTCCTGGCCCGAGAACAGCGTTGGAGCACCATCGAGAGGGAGGCATTTGCAGTAGTGTGGGCCCTCAAAAAGCTCCGACCCTATCTCTTCGGTACCCACTTCCGGGTACAAACCGACCATCGACCCCTGCAATGGCTGATGCAGATGCGGGGGGAGAACCCAAAACTCTTGCGCTGGTCCATTTCCCTGCAGGGAATGGACTTCACCGTGGAGCACCGACCAGGCCAAGATCACGCCAACGCAGATGGCCTGTCCCGCTTTTTCCGCCTCGACGAAGAGAGTCCCCAAGGAGATGGGTGACTCTCCCCGCCTTCAGCTGGGGGGGACGCATGTTGGACAGGCCTCACAAACGGCTCGCTCCCTCCCCGCTCGACGGGGCCCGAACCCCGGCCCACCTGGCATATCCCCGCAACAAGCACCTGTACTCCGTCTCCCGACGGACCCTCTGCCCTCGGACCCCTACTCATCACGGGGTCCCGCCCCACCGGCTTTCCCGGCCGGGTCAAGCCGCCATCTTGGGCCCTGCACCACGCGGCCGCACGGCCTCCCCTCGACCCTAACCCCGGGCCTGGCCGGCCCCGACATCCCGGCACCACCATCCACCCAGGAGGTGAGCGGACCACTTGGCAGGTCAATGGGAGAACGAAGTGTCAAGGGCTCTCCCCCGCCAGGTGCCGATCGCCCCCAGCTCCCCCAGGCACTGGCTCCACCCCCTGCTGGGTGTCTGGACCCCTTCATCCCGGACCCTCCGACCTCCAAGTGCGAGGGTCCGGACATCAAAGGGCACCAGCCCTATAACTGGGGCAGCTCCGGAGCAGGAAGGCAGTTGTATCCTGGAGTCGAGAGACACCGAGTGAACTCAACCCTGACGGTCTACTGGCGCTGCCGTAGCCCGCTCTTGTGAACCATCGTCCTGCCTGCTGGCGCTGCCGCGGCCTTCTGCAACCTTCACCTTCCTGGGACCTGCTGGCGCTGCCGCGGCCCGTTGTAACGACCATCCTCACCGGGACCTGCTGGCGCTGCCGCGGCCTTCTGCAACAGTCATCTTCCTGGGACCTGCTGGCGCTGCCGCGGCCCGTTGTAACGACCATCCACACCGGGACCTGCTGGCGCTGCCGCGGCCCATACCACCTAATCACCAAGCTCGAGGATTGTGAGCTCATCATCATCTCATCCGAACTACCTGATTGGTAAATAGACTGTCCCGCTACCCCCTTCCCTACCTTGCGAGACTCTAATCGAGGGGACCCCTGAGTCCAGACCTCCTTGTACCATTTAACCGTACCTTAAATAAGTGCTTATAAAGAACACTGAACCTTATCCGTGTGTGATATCTGTCTGTGGGGGGGGGAAGTTACTTGTCTGTACGATCGCTGGAGACGGCTCTCCCCGGAGACCTCTCCTCCTGACCCCGGCCGACCCTCCCGGTCCATCTACCTTTCTAACAGTCTCCTTCGTTGGGAGGCTGATGTTTTCACTAAACAAGAGAACAAAGGTCTCTAACAAATCCCCCCTCTTTATTTCCACCACAACACCAGCCAATAAAGCAGAATTACCTTCGAATAAAGGAGAAGTGTTACTGCTGCATCCCAGCGCCCCCCTCGCCCAGCCCGGCCTCTCTTCCTTTCTGCCCCTCTTCAGTAGGCCTCTGTTATACTCAGCCGGTCCAGGGAGGGCTATTCATAGAGGGCGAGATACGTCCGTCTCCTTCATTCTACTCTCTGTTTGATAGGGTGTGGACTCCTGGCCCTGCTCGGATACAAAATTCGGTAGTTCTTGTTGGGGTTCTGTCGGAAGTAAGTATGAGAAGAAAGCACTTTAAAAAAAATCTGGAATCGTCTGAATTTCCATTGACAGATAATTAAAGTAAAGAAGGACAGAAAGGCTGTAATAAAATTATTATAGGCACATTTATTTAAAGTTCTCTCATGACCGGCCTTCGCAGAATCTTAAAACGTTAACACATATGGTAAATGGGGCAACCTGATTTATGAGAGTCATAAAAGAGTAAAACCTTAAGAGCTGTCAGAGCTTGCAGGCCGTATACATTGGCGCAGCAAGGAGATTCATGGGCTGTAATGCAGGCAAAAAAAATGGGTAACCTTTTCCCCGGATCGGTGATAATTGATATCACGAATGAAGATCCGGAGAGTCCGCGTGTGTCTGGATCTTGAAGCCACTGCAGCTTCGGGTTATTAATAGCCACGCCCTGCACCTAATCCCATCCCTTTTCCCTTTTTTCCATCCCTTCTTTGTTTCACGTCCCTTCGTTATCCACTTCCACTCTCCATCTCCCCCCCATCTCATTTACTTCTTCCCTTCCTAAGTTCTCTTTTCCTTACTCTTCGTTACCCTCACCTGTTTTTCATCCCCCTTCCTATCATCCCCTTTCTCCTACATCCTCTTTCTGCTCTTTTCCATCTACGTCTTCCATTTATCTCTGCCCAACCTCCCTTTAATCCATCATTCATCTCAAACGCTTCCTCCTTTCTCTTTCACAAATAGATCTTGTCTTCATTCTATCTCTTGCTTTCGGTCTCCTTTCTCCTTCTTCCAGTTCTCTCTAAAATCTTTATTCCTGAATCCTGTCTTTGTCTTGATGTATCCTCTTGTTCATTATCTCCTTCCACCCACTCACCCTTATCTCCTTCTCCTTCCACTCACTCACCCTTATCTCCTTCTCCTTCCACTCACTCACCCTTATCTCCTTCTCCTTCCACTCACACACCCTTATCTCCTTCTCCTTCCACTCACTCACCCTTATCTCCTTCCACTCACTCACCCTTATCTCCTTCTCCTTCCACTCACACACCCTTATCTCCTTCTCCTTCCACTCACACACCATTATCTCCTTCTCCTTCCACTCACTCACCCTTATCTCCTTCTCCTTCCACTCACACACCCTTATCTCCTTCTCCTTCCACTCACACACCCATAGCTCCTTCCCACCTTTCTTTGACTTGTTCTTCTTTTTGCTAGTTACTCTCCTCTTTCTTTCCTCTTTCTTACTTCTCTCCCCCATTTTCTTCTCTCTGTTCCTTCCCCCATTTCTATTTCTCCTCCGTATTCCAACTGCTTACTTTTTTCTATCTGCCCTCTCCATTTCTACCCATTCTTTCTCTAAGTTCAAATCTCCCCTCTTCCTCACTCTGACTCCCTTCAGTCCTTCTCTCAGGGAAGAGTAAACACGAGCCAAGATCCTGGACGGCTCTGGTATAAAATCCTTATCACTGGAGCGAGTAGCCTATTAAAAATAGTTAATTGTAGTCGGTCGCAGGCCAGGCTGGACCCCAAACCCCTTGAGCCCTGGTGCCAATGCTTCATCCCTTGGCATATACTATTCATTGTTGGTGCTGCTGCTAGTGGGTACACTGTGCACTATTTCCAGTATTAGCAATCGGTTTACTTTTTAAGGCTGGCAGGGTTAGCAGTGGGTATACAAATATACATGCCTGGGCTGGCAATGGTAGCGGTGGGAACTTTGTTTAGTTACTTTTGACATTGCTACATGCTATGTAGCTTGGAGCGGGCAGTGTTAGCAGTGTGTATGCTGTCCATGGCTACTGGTATTGCCTGCTAGTGAATTCATTGTGCTGGCTGTATTAGCATTTGGGCTCGTTGTATTAGCAGAGGGTTGTTTCTAGGGCGACCAGTGGTAGCAGATGCATTTCAGGGTAAGTGGTCTTAGCAGAGAGTGGTTTTTGGACTGGCAGTACGAGCAGTTATGCCTTTTAGCTCGATGGTGGTAGTGTTAGTGGGTTTTCATCTTGGCCCTGGGGGTGTGAGGAGTGTGTGTACTCTTCATGGCTGTCAGTGGTAGCTGTGGGTGTACTGCACGAAGCTGAGCTTGAATAGAGAAGATTGCATGGGTCACTGAGACAAAACGTACTTTACTTGATACAGACAGTAAGGGAGAGAGAATGTGTTCGTTATGGTAACAAATTGATAGCAGGCAGACACAAAGGATACTTCAACGTAGTATTACGCATATTTCCAGCGTAATTTGGTAGGTGGTTTTTGCATGTTTCCTCTTAATCCATTCGAAGCAGCTTTTTCGGACCGCCATGTGCTACGTTTTAGAGTTCTCTAACTTAACTTACCCTGAACACCGAAGACCAGGCTGTCACACTACTTCTTGCATCTACACTGTCCTTCAGAGAGTCTGTCACAGAGGACGCTTAAATTACTTACCGGCAATCCACATTCTGCCGTATCCTGATCTTTCTCTTCACAGTCCGTTCCTTTGGAGTCCTCTTCTTTGTTTCTCTTCTAACACGTCCCCAACTTGGAAGTGGGACGAGAGCTATCCCACAGTCCTTCTCGTGATACCTTCATGTTCCACAGATGGTGGAAGGAATGTACGTACAGTGACTAGGACTAAGAGAGTTGAGAATTAATGATAAGTAATCATGGGTTACAACCACATCCCGCCTCGCCCTCCCACTCTTTACTGTTGTTGTGTATCAAAGATCATGCAGCTTCCAACCAAGATACATTTCTAGGAGAGTAGGGTCTGCAATCCTATGATCACCCAGATTTTTTTGCTTTTGCTTCATTGGTTTATGACTTTCCCTGGCTGCGGGCCTGCCAATCAGACCCACAGCCTAGCTGTTCTCTCTCGAAATTAACACACATGTACATTAGGTGCATCCACTAATTGGAACTGGGCCGCCTTATCAGTCCCTGTATCAGCATACCACAGGTATCCAGGGCATCGGTGTACCCAGGGCCTACCAGGGGCTGCAGCATGTATTATGCCACCCCTGGATGGCCGCCCAAATCTGACACAACTGGCTGCACGACAGCTGGGGCAAGGTGGTGTAATCACCCGTTGCTGTAGGTGTAGTATTCCTATACCTAACCCTAAAAATGGACGCATGGATTCCTGTCAGTCACTCCTATGGCAGGCCTTATCAATCCTGAAGGCAGAGTGCTGGGAATCATGTGAGATGGTGCTCTGGCGCGAGCTGAGCCCGTCGACGGCTTGCGGAACCAAATCCTAATAGCCGTTCCATGGTGACGCGGGCCAACTACCTTAAAGTGCATTATAATCCTCGCGGTTATTTGCTAACTTTGGCATCGCATCACCCAAACATGTCGAGTAAGGTGTCATACGAATTGGAATACGAACCCCTCGCCAGTTCTGGCGACGGGGTTAGCATTCCACCCTTCTAGAGGGACACGACATGGAAGTAACCTTGAACCCCGGTTAAAGTTGACTCAAGCCTCAGCATCACAAAATGGATGCTGCCACCAGACACAAGTCTGACCTCCTGCTGCTGGGAGACCTTCCAGCGAGGGGAGCTTGGACAAAGGGTTTCCTGTTGAGGGCGGTGTTAGCACCATCCCAGACAGGGTTTGTGTATCCCAGGTAGGCAGGGCTGAAAGGAAGGTGATTGCAAGTGGCACCCCGGTGCTCACTGTGCATAGCCCGGCTCAAACCAGTTTCGGGGGCACACCAGCCCCTGAGCTGGGGCGAAGCCGGACAAAGGATAGGGGTGTAACCACCCCCCTCCTGGTCCCACCCATAGGTAGGACCTAGTCACGGGGCAGTCCCTTTTTCCTAGAATAAAGGTGGGAGCGGGTCCCCTTCCCAAATTGGATAATTCTGAATCTTGAACTACTTTCCACGAAAGGAACTCTTGACTATTTCTGAAGACTCTCCCTTGTGGCTAAGGAGTAGCCACCCTGCACCAGCAGGCACCACCTAAGCACTTGCGGTTTGCTGTACGTCTCTCCCATGGATCAAGACTGCCCAGCTCGACGAGACCCGGGTTCCCTGCCATCTCTGACCTCTACCTACATCATCAGCCCAGCTGAGATTCGTAGGTGTGACGAGACCTGCGGAACCGGCCATCTTCAGAACCTGCACGACGCTTATCTAGCACGCCCACCGAGGGACCCTCGAGTGAGTGCACCTAGGGTTTGAGAAGCCCTAACCCTGAGCGGCTCCAGCACCGAAGTCTGCCTCCCCAGCATCCACGAGATCTGCGTGGGGGCCCTTCTGCTCCTTGCTGCTCACCGCGTTGTCCGGCCACTTGCCGACCGGCTGGTGGCCCTCTTCACGACGCACCACGACAGACTTTCATCACTGGTCTGGTTGCTCCAGACTGGCTCTTGCTCCCCTTCAACAGAGGAGTACCTCGGACCCTCCTGGTCCACTCCCGACGCCATCTTGACTCCACCGCGTGGGTTTGCCACTGCCAAGACCTGCCTCCCCATTCCTGGGCCCAGCATCATCGACAGCAGACACCTTCGTGGGACAGCTCGCCCTCCAACCTGGTCGCCGCCGCGCCTCCTGGTCCGAGGAACAGCCGAGTCCGACGTCATCCACTCACCTGGTCGAGGTGACTTCAGCCGGTACCTTCCTGGTACCCACACGATCGCTGGCTAGCGGTTGAGAACTGAGTCCCCTCTGCTTTCAGGTTTCCTTCATCACCGATCCAGGCTTGGATCTCGCTGAACATCGACACTGGTCGCCTGCCAGCAACTTCTTCTTTCAGGCTCCTGAGACTACAACGAGGACTCCCGACATCTTGCTGAACCCCACGCAGCCGCAGCCTCTGGGCTAGGTAACTCGAGCATCTCGGTGCTCCACCGTAGGTTCACTCTACAAGTGTCCAGTTCCTTTTTCGTTTAGTCCCACTGATCGGATTCCTCCGGAATCAGTAACTTTAAACTATCTAACCTTTCCCATTCCACTTGCAGTGTAAATGGTTTCGTGCCCTTCGGGCATTCGTGTAAATTGTGCAACCAGAAGTATTTTCCTAAGAGTTTTGTAGTGTGCTTAGCTACCTGACTCATAAAGAGCCAGGGTAGACTTGTTATAAATAAATATCCTTTATTTTCATAACAACTTGTGTGGTGTCCTTTCACCTGGTGTTCAAGGGGTATATGTGATGGTAAACAGCTAGCTTAACACGCCCTCTAGAGTTTAGCCTGAAGACTGCTCTTGTCCACGCTACTAGGATAGCTGGTCTATAAGGTTGACTTACAACCAATCATCAATAATGGTCGTTTGGAATGATACACAGTGATCACTAGAATAGTGAGCACTACATATCAGGCCAACTTCTCACATTGGTGAGCAGCGGTTGGGATTTGAGCTTGCTGTTGTTTTACCACACACGTATCCTAAGAATATCAAAGTGAAAGATCACATAAGTACCCAGGTACATATAACTTAACTTAGAATACTCTGAGTTCTACTGAACCAGCTGTTATAGTGAAACAGGGACTAGCACACCCTGACTAAAACTCTTAGCAAGGGATCAGTAGAGAAACACATAGTGTAGGTAGGTGCATCACTTACACCTCACTAGAAAGCATGTCGGTCCACGGAGAGTCGGCGGAGACTCCCTTAGTGGTCAGTGACCCTCCACAGGTCGTGTCACGATATGCAGCTCTAAGCTTCAAGGAGATGAGACAACTGTGTGCCTCCAGGAAGCTAAACCAGGGTTCTAACCCTACCATCGCATTTCTGATAGGTCTCTTAGAGACGTACGATGCTAGGAGGTCCTCTAACACAGGTCCCCCCAATGCTGATGGGAACATGCCTCCCTTAGAGGGAACCCTTGGTGACCCAGACCTCGACTTCCATACAGAGGAGGAAGACGAGGAGGAGTTATCAGGAGACGAGGCAAACAAAGGTCCAATGGTAGTCGGCAGGCTTACGAGGACCAACTTAAGCAGGCATGAGAATGGAACTGGGGGAGCCCCGGGCCCACGCTCAAGCAGGCCTAACATTGGGAACGGACGAGCTAGGTCTCTCTCCAGAGGCTCTAACAGATCTGTTCGTACACATGTCTCTCAGGCATCTTCTCAGAGAGGAATGACGTCCCCTCAGAGAAGGGAGCATGAAGCGAAGATGAGGGAAGTCAATCTGAGGATCGAGCGGGAAGAACTTGCCCTCGCCAAAGAAAGACTTGCCTTGGCCCGAGAGCAGAAATTAAGTGGGTTAGATCCCACTGGTGGCAGCATTCTCATTAGAGAGAAAGACAGGGGTATAGACACTAGACACCTGAGTAAAATAGTGCCCCCCTTTAAGCAAGGGGACGACGTCCACAAGTGGATAACTGCCTTGGAGAGGGCTTGCACTGTCCAGTGCGTCCCCCCAAGTCAGTGGGCAGCTATACTGTGGCTCTCCTTTGAAGGTAAAGGACGAGACAAGCTCCTCACTACGAGAGCTGAGGATGCTAACAACTACCAAGTCCTGAAGAATACACTGATTGATGGGTTCGGCTTAACCACCGAGCAGTACCGGGTGCTGTTCAGGGACACCCAGAAAATTCAGTCTCAGGATTGGACTGACTTTGTCGATTGTGCCACTAAGGCTTTAGAAGGCTGGTTGCTGGGTAGCAAGGTTACCGATTACACAGGATTGTACAATCTTATCATGAGAGAACAGATTTTAAACAACTGTCAGAACCAATTGTTGCATCAGCACCTTGTCGACTCGGATCTGACCTCTCCCCAAGAATTGGGAAAGAAGGCAGACAGATGGGTCAGAACAAGGGTCAAGCAGAACCAGACTCAGAACCAGGGTGGTCAGAAGAAAGCAGACCAAAAGGGTAGTAACAAGAACGAACAAAATGACCAGAAGTCTTCGACAGGCCCCCAACAAACCAAAGAGGGTGGGGGTCAGGCTTCACAGCAGAAAAAAGAAGACTCCAGAAGGCCAGTCAAAAAGGTGGTGCCAATACTGTAAAAGTAAGACTCACTGGTTTAGTGAGTGCACCAAGAAAGGAGGGCAAACTCCTGCCACTGCAGCCCCTAAGGCACCTGCACCCCCTAGTACAGTCAGCAGTGGTAGTGCGCCTCCCAAGGCATTAGTTGGGTTAACCTTGGGAACTGAGGGGAGTGACGACTTAGTTGGCACGCTCACTCAGGCCGTCCTTGTCTGTACAGGGGATATGGATATGTCCCCTGATGCCAGTCCCGATACTTTGGGCAAATACAGGCAGACGCCTTTGATCAATGGAAAAGTGGCTCAGGCCTACAGGGACACTTGTGCCAGTGTCACCATGGTGACGCCTAACTTTGTGGACCCTGGACAGATCATGCTAGGTACCGATTACCTAGTGACCATTGCAGCAATGTCACTACCAATCACAGTATGGCAGTTGTTGATTTCTCCTGGGGAGGGGTAAGTGGCCCGAAGAAAGTTGTGGTCAGTTCAGACCTCCCCGTAGAATGTCTGTTGGGCAATGATTTGGAAACATCACAATGGTCAGAAGTGGAGCAGAGGACTCACATGGAAATGTTAGGCTTGCCAGCACATGTCCTTGCTGTGACCAGGTCACAGGCCAAAAGATGCCCCACTGAACAGGTGCTGGATCCTGGAAGAACGGACCAGACACCATCCAAGAAAAGGAGCAGTAAGGGTAAGGCCTCGCCTTCCCCTTTGCCCCAGGTCGTGGATCAAGTCTCTGAGGAGGCTGACCTTAAGGAACTGAGGGAAACTGAGCCACAAGAGCTTGAACCTGGTCAGGTTGAGTTTCTGGGCTCAGGGGGACCCTCTAGGGAAGACCTGGGGAAGGCACAGTTAGACTGCCCCTCACTTGAACCCCTCAGACAGCAGGCTGCTGCTGAGGCTGCAGGGAACGCCACAGGTACCCACAAAGTGTACTGGGACGATGGACTCCTGTACTCCGAGGCAAGAGACCCCAAGCCTGGCGCGACCAGGAGGCTGGTCGTCCCCTTGTCTCTGAGAGGTTTCCTCCTTACCTTGGCCCACGAGATTCCCCTTGCAGGTCACTTAGGCCAGAATAAGACTTGGGACAGAATTGTTCCACACTTTCACTGGCCCCACATGTCCGAAGATACGAAGGAGTTTTGCCGCTCCTGTGTCACTTGCCAAGCCAGTGGTAAGTCAGGTGGCACGACAAAGGCCCCCCTCATACCACTGCCGGTGGTGGGGGTACCCTTTGAACGAGTGGGGATCGACATTGTCGGACCAATGGAACCCCAGACAGCATCAGGGCACAAGTTTATACTGGTGGTGGTGGACCACGCCACCAGGTATCCTGAAGCTATTCCCCTTAGGACCACTACAGCACCTGTTGTGGCACGAGCCCTAGTTGGAGTGTTCTCCAGAGTGGGCTTCCCTTAGGAGGTCGTCTCCGACAAAGGTGCAAACTGCATGTCGGGATATCTGACTGCTATGTGGAAGGAGTGCGGTGTCAACTACAAATTCACCACACCCTATCACCCACAATGCAATGGGCTTGTTGAGAGATTCAACAGGACCCTAAAAGGGATGATTCATGGACTACCTGAAAAGCTTCGGCGGAGATGGGATGTCCTGATACCCTGCCTCTTGTTCGCCTACAGAGAGGTCCCGCAGAAGGGGGTTGGCTACAGCCCTTTTGAGCTTCTGTTCGGACATCCTGTAATGGGGACCCCTTTGTTTGGTAAAGGAAGGATGGGAGAGACCTCTCAAAAAGCCAGCATCAAACATTGTGGACTACGTGCTCGGTCTCCGCTCGCGGATGGCTGAGTACATGGAAAAGCATCTAAAAACCTTGAGGCGAGCCAAGAATTACAAACAGCTTGGCACGACCAAAAGGCTGTCCTGACTGTGTATCAGCCTGGGCAGAAGGTGTGGGTGCTGGAGCCAGTGGCCCCAGCAGCACTCAAAGACAAATGGTCTGGGCCCCACACGATCATTGAGCAAAAGGGAGAGGTCACCTACTTGGTAGACCTGGGAACTCCCCGGAGCCCCCACCGGGTGCTCCATGTAAACAGGCTCAAGGCATATGTCGACAGGGAAGGCATGGGCTTGCTCATGGCCACAGATGAGGGACAGGAGGAGGAGAGTGACCCTCTCCCGGACCTGCTCTCTCAGAACCCTGACGATGGGTCAGTAGATGGTGTTGTCTTTTGTGGCAGCCTCTCTGGACATCAACAACAGGATTGTAAACAGGTTCTTCAATCCTTCCGACATATGTTCTCTCTGACACCCAGTCAGACCAATTGGTGTACCCATGAGGTCGACACTGGGGACAGTCTGCCCGTAAAGAGTAAAATCTATCGACAGCCTGATCATGTCAGAGACTGCATCAAGACTGAGGTGCAGAAAATGTTGGAGCTGGGAGTCATTGAGCCCTCGGACAGCCTCTGGGCTAGTCCAGTAGTTCTCGTGCCAAAACCTCACACCCAGGGCGGTAAGAAAGAGATGAGGTTTTGCGTGGACTACAGAGGCCTCAATGCAGTCACTAAGACTGACGCCCACCCGATACCAAGAGCAGATGAACTTATAGACCGGTTGGCTTCGGCCAACTACTTAAGTACATTTGACCTGACAGCTGGGTATTGGCAAATCAGGTTAGCTGAGGAGGCCAAGCCCAAAACAGCATTTTCTACCTCGGGTGGGCATTATCAGTTCGTGGTAATGCCCTTTGGTTTGAAAAATGCACCTGCCACCTTCCAAAGGCTGGTGAATCAAGTTCTCACTGGGTTGGACGACTTCTGCGCGGCGTATCTGGACGATATCGCTGTCTTTAGCTCCACCTGGGAGGATCACCTGGTCCACCTGAGGAAAGTGTAAGAGGCTCTGCAGAAGGCAGGCCTCACTATCAAGGCCACTAAGTGCCAGATAGGGCAGACACAGGTTGTATACCTGGGCCACCTTGTAGGTGGAGGCCAGGTTCAGCCATTGGAGAGCAAAATACAGGCCATCCAGGACTGGGCTCCTCCAACCACCCAGACTCAGGTTCGAGCTTTCTTGGGCCTGACTGGTTATTACCGGAAATTTGTCAGAAATTATGGATCCATGGTGACCCCGCTAAACGATCTGACAAGTAAGAAGATGCCAAAAAAAGTTCAGTGGACAGCCAGCTGTCAAAAGGCATTCGATGACCTAAAGCAGGCCATGTGCACAGCGCCTATCCTAAAGAGTCCAGACTACTCAAAAACATTCATTGTCCAAACAGACGCTTCGGAGTTGGGTGTGGGAGCTGTTCTATCTCAGCTGAATTTTGATGGTCATGACCAGCCCATAGCTTTCATTAGCAGGAGGCTGACCCCCAGAGAGAAGAATTGGTCAGCTATTGAGAGGGAGGCCTTTGCTGTGGTTTGGGCCCTGAAGAAGTTGAGGCCATACTTGTTTGGCACTCACTTCAAGATTCAGACCGACCATAAGCCCCTCTTGTGGCTAAATCAAATGAAGGGTGAAAACCCCAAACTACTTAGGTGGTCCATTTCCCTACAGGGGATGGACTTCACAGTGGAGCATAGACCTGGCACTGATCATGGCAATGCAGATGGGCTCTCCAGGTATTTCCACTTAGAGCAAGAAGACTCACCTGGTCAAGGTTAGCTTATTGTCCCAAAGTTTGGGGGGGGGGTCATGTAGGAGAGTAGGGTCTGCAATCCTATGATCACCCAGATTTTTTGCTTTTGCTTCATTGGTTTACGACTTTCCCTGGCTGCGGGCCTGCCAATCAGACCCACAGCCTAGCTGTTCTCTCTCGAAATTAACACACATGTACATTAGGTGCATCCACTAATTGGAACTGGGCCGCCTTATCAGTCCCTGTATCAGCATACCACAGGTATCCAGGGCATCGGTGTACCCAGGGCCTACCAGGGGCTGCAGCATGTATTATGCCACCCCTGGATGGCCGCCCAAATCTGACACAACTGGCTGCACGACAGCTGGGGCAAGGTGGTGTAATCACCCGTTGCTGTAGGTGTAGTATTCCTATACCTAACCCTAAAATGGACGCATGGATTCCTGTCAGTCACTCCTATGGCAGGCCTTATCAATCCTGAAGGCAGAGTGCTGGGAATCATGTGAGATGGTGCTCTGGCGCGAGCTGAGCCCGTCGACGGCTTGCGGAACCAAATCCTAATAGCCGTTCCATGGTGACGCGGGCCAACTACCTTAAAGTGCATTATAATCCTCGCGGTTATTTGCTAACTTTGGCATCGCATCACCCAAACATGTCGAGTAAGGTGTCATACGAATTGGAATACGAACCCCTCGCCAGTTCTGGCGAGGGGGTTAGCATTCCACCCTTCTAGAGGGACACGACATGGAAGTAACCTTGAACCCCGGTTAAAGTTGACTCAAGCCTCAGCATCACAAAATGGATGCTGCCACCAGACACAAGTCTGACCTCCTGCTGCTGGGAGACCTTCCAACGAGGGGAGCTTGGACAAAGGGTTTCCTGTCGAGGGCTGTGTTAGCACCATCCCAGACAGGGTTTGTGTATCCCAGGTAGGCAGGGCTGAAAGGAAGGTGATTGCAAGTGGCACCCCGGTGCTCACTGTGCATAGCCCGGCTCAAACCAGTTTCGGGGGCACACCAGCCCCTGAGCTGGGGCGAAGCCGGACAAAGGATAGGGGTGTAACCACCCCCCTCCTGGTCCCACCCATAGGTAGGACCTAGTCACGGGCCAGCCCCTTTTTCCTAGAATAAAGGTGGGAGCGGGTCCCCTTCCCAAATTGGATAATTCTGAATCTTGAACTACTTTCCACGAAAGGAACTCTTGACTATTTCTGAAGACTCTCCCTTGTGGCTAAGGAGTAGCCACCCTGCACCAGCAGGCACCACCTAAGCACTTGCGGTTTGCTGTACGTCTCTCCCACGGATCAAGACTGCCCAGCTCGACGAGACCCGGGTTCCCTGCCATCTCTGACCTCTACCTACATCATCAGCCCAGCTGAGATTCGTAGGTGTGACGAGACCTGCGGGACCGGCCATCTTCAGAACCTGCACGACGCTTATCTAGCACGCCCACCGAGGGACCCTCGAGTGAGTGCACCTAGGGTTTGAGAAGCCCTAACCCTAAGCGGCTCCAGCACCGAAGTCTGCCTCCCCAGCATCCACGAGATCTGCGTGGGGGCCCTTCTGCTCCTTGCTGCTCACCGCGTTGTCCGGCCACTCGCCGACCGGCTGGTGGCCCTCTTCACGACGCACCACGACAGACTTTCATCACTGGTCTGGTTGCTCCAGACTGGCTCTTGCTCCCCTTCAACAGAGGAGTACCTCGGACCCTCCTGGTCCACTCCCGACGCCATCTTGACTCCACCGCGTGGGTTTGCCACTGCCAAGACCTGCTGCCCCATTCCTGGGCCCAGCATCATCGACAGCAGACACCTTCGTGGGACAGCTCGCCCTCCATCCTGGTCGCCGCCGCGCCTCCTGGTCCGAGGAACAGCCGAGTCCGACGTCATCCACTCACCTGGTCGAGGTGACTTCAGCCGGTACCTTCCTGGTACCCACACTATCGCTGGCTAGCGGTTGAGAACTGAGTCCCCTCTGCTTTCAGGTTTCCTTCATCACCGATCCAGGCTTGGATCTCGCTGAACATCGACACTGGTCACCTGCCAGCAACTTCTTCTTTCAGGCTCCTGAGACTACAACGAGGACTCCCGACATCTTGCTGAACCCCACGCAGCCACAGCCTCTGGGCTAGGTAACTCGAGCATCTCGGTGCTCCACCGTAGGTTCACTCTACAAGTGTCCAGTTCCTTTTTCGTTTAGTCCCCCTGATCGGATTCCTCCGGAATCAGTAACTTTAAACTATCTAACCTTTCCCATTCCACTTGCAGTGTAAATGGTTTCGTGCCCTTCGGGCATTCGTGTAAATTGTGCAACCAGAAGTATTTTCCTAAGAGTTTTGTAGTGTGCTTAGCTCCCTGACTCATAAAGAGCCAGGGTAGACTTGTTATAAATAAATATCCTTTATTTTCATAACAACTTGTGTGGTGTCCTTTCACCTGGTGTTCAAGGGGTATATGTGATGGTAAACAGCTGGCTTAACACGCCCTCTAGAGTTTAGCCTGAAGACTGCTCTTGTCCACGCTACTAGGATAGCTGGTCTATAAGGTTGACTTACAACCAATCATCAATAAGGGTCGTTTGGAATGATACACAGTGATCACTAGAATAGTGAGCACTACATATCAGGCCAACTTCTCACATCTGGGGCTTGCCTGGTCGGTATCGGTGAAGCTGGAGGAAATGCACCCCGTCACTCTCTTGACAACTCCAGAGTTCATGGATCTGCCCTGCAAGACACAGAATGCCGGATCATGGTGCCAGAATGTAGCATATGTGCGATATCCAGTGAGACAGACAGATCTAACATTGGTTCTTAAAAAAATAATAACGTACCTGCCTAAAATGTATACACCAATAACCTAACTAGTGGAAAACTGAAAATCCCTGCTGAGCCAATCTGCCACGAAGTTCTCTATTCTTGGATTTGTACTGTCATTAGCAATAAAAACATTGGTTCTGCCCAACTCCCTGGTAGAAATCCCAAAGTTGCTTGTACCCTGAATCCCACTTCCCTTCTAATAAATGCTGTAGCCTCCATATCAATTTTCCTGGCTGGTGTTTCTTTCTAGAACGCAAATGCCCAGAACAGAGTTACTTAAACCCTTCAGTTTACAGAATGACTTTTCTCTTTCTGAATCCAATTCCCTTGAACTGTAAGGAGATCTAGGGTTGCACCAAACTCACTCTGCTGGCATCTGTCAACAGATCTGCCCAGTGGAGGGTTCATGTGCAATCCCTTTAACAGTTGCTCCTGCATTTCCAGTCTGAGAGAGGGGTGGACAGAAATTAGTCGTTTTTGATTTTGCCTCTTTCCAAATCTCCTCCACACACAAGATAAACTGGCTCATTTGAATCGATGCCATGACGGCCATTTTGTACATAAAGCCCCATCAGCCTTAGCCCTGATACTATCCACTGCCCCTTGCCGAGCTCCAAGTCCAACCAAAATACCATGGGAAATCCACTCAGAAGTCTCCACAAATCATCCATACTTGCCTTCCTGGAGGGTGCATCAGAACATGATCAGCACCCACGCGTGGCGGAGTAGCACAGAGAGACCACATATACATGGTGGACAGGAAAAGAACTGAATGATTGTGGGGCCAAATTTGCAAATAGCCCCCCTCTCAAATGTGCTATGTAGTGGCAGATGATAAGCAAGCATTGACAAAGCTAATAGGTCTTTGTTTAATGTGCTAACAGATGCAGTGTTTGAACACTAGTTAGAGAGACACCAGGCGTGAACAGAGTAGGTTACTGTTGTAAAGTAGCCCCTCATGCCGTTCAGTGGAAGCACTTGAGTCGAGGTTAAAGGAAACACTCAAACAGCTTATTACATTTGATGAGAGGTGAATTCTCCACTGGGCTGAGCCAAGATGTGATTGAAAAAGTCTAAAATGAATGGATGAAAGAGGCTGATCGACAAAAGCGAATATTTGAAAGAGGCAGACCCTAGGCCTTCTCTATGTATATCGATAGCCATAGGTCTGTTTCTTATCTGTCTTATCGAAAATCAGACCCGAAAAACAGAAAAGCAACAGAGTCATGGAAGTGAAGGACACCCCAAATGCAATGACTGTGACTAAAGAAGAGGGATGTGGGGGTATCTTTTCATTAAAACGATAAAACAAAAACCTGTCGTCCACAAGATCATCCAAGACCCCATTGTCAAATGGTGATGAATTTGCTTTGTTAGGTTGTAAGAGCATCATTGTTTGAGTTCCTTGGTTAGTCAAACAGACATGAGCCTCCTTGCTTGGCAGCATTGGTTGACCTTCCAGTGATCTCAAAATCTCAAGACTCCGCTGGCATTTGCGCCCTTTAGAAAACAAATCAATATCAATGTAGGAGGGGCAGTCCAGATTTGGAGACCTGGAGTAGGCCATTTTGCTTATATTCATGGTTTTTAATTGTTTCTCCTAAAAGGTTGCGCAATGCATTTCCATCTACATTTTGAGCCACTCTGCATTATCAAGTTTCTGGTACTGGAAGGTTTGCCTAGAAACAAGGTCTATTGATTACAAGAGTGTTAGCCTTCCCACAGACAGTCTTGATGCCAATATAAAAATATGATTTGTATCTTCATCTGGAAACGGACAGGATTTTCCTTGAAAGGTTTCCAAAGCACGTATACAAGAAAAACACAGATAAACAGTCCGCATATAAAATTCTATGCAATTTCTTTTCAATATAATCCAATCTTAGAGAAATGAAATGTGCGGATTTGTACATCATTTGGTTCATAATGCCCATCTTTATGCTCCAATCATGTGTCCTCTTCTCCCACTCAGCAATTGGTTTAACAGTTTTTAGGTAATCGCTTGCTGAGAGTCTTTTCTTCAACAAATTCATCCAATCTTTAACAAATTGCTGTAGCCTGGCTGGGGTATTTTCGGATTTGCCTGACCCTGAGGATTGCAGAGCGGTGAATATTTATTGGCAGATGGCTCTACCAGGGGGTGTTGATGAAGAAGAGAGGAGCATGTACCCTTTCTGCAGATCTTTTGTGACTGAACTGAGGAATTCAACAGTGCAGTCGGAAGGAACATATACCAAACGTGTCTGCAATATCTCCTTTTTGGCAACTGTTAATGCAGCTAAGGCTATTGTTTAAAAACCAGTAACTCCGAAACATTACGTGATACCAGTAAAGTATGCCCCTATTTTATTTTCCCTAGAATTGTTTCATTGAGCTGCTTTTTGACAAGAGGACACTCCTCTGTCATCTGTAGACTCCCTCTCCCACCTTCTTTTTTCATCTCCTGTCTTTATTCCGCTTTTCCTTGTACATCTCTTGGCCCACTCTCGCTTTCCTTTTTGCACCTGGACTCACTCGGATTGCACGTCCATGAGATGTTTGTCAACGGGGGCTATTATTCCCTCTGTAGGTGAGTAACAGTCCTTTGAGGCCAAGGTTGCACAGCCGGTCTGCAGTGAATGGTAATCTGGCCTGCGTATACTGGCCATCTTTTGCGCACTAACAGTTTTAACACACTCCGTGGGTTGCACTGAAGCATGGGTGTGCGAAAGAGTTAAGCAATCTGATTTATCAGGAAGTGTTCTGCAAACCCAACTGTGACCTCTCTACCTGACCTGAGAAGAAGCCCTTCTGCATGTGATTGTCCAAGGCGACAAATGTGTCATTTGATGAGCTTTAGGAAGGTCATTAATAGAATTCTACAGTACTAAAAGTACCAACCCTTAAGAGCCCTCAGCTCTGCAACACTTTAATGCCTCACGATTTTAAAACAAGCATTGGCATAGCCAATAGGTCTTGCTTTTGGGACCTTATACGTATTTAGTTATGCAGCACAATATGCTTGGTGCAACAACCACTGTTGCATGGCAAAACACTTATAAGGTCCCAAAGGCGAGACCTATTGGCTATGCCAATGCTTGTTGCTGTTTTTGTGGTACTGCAATATATAGTGATGTTATTTGTCACAGTTTACAGTTTGGATTAGATCATTGATGACACTATTGTTCATAGGATCACGATGTCTCCAGTGACAACTTCTTGCTGCCCAGGTCGTGCCGAGGGGTTCCTTTTCCGGTGGTTTTGCTGTCCTGATCGAGCTGACGGACCTGCTGCATTTGTCTCCTCCCTTGTGTGTGTGGTTGTGGTTATGTGTGTGGTTGTGTGTGTGTATGGTTGTGTGTGGGTGTGTGTGTGGTTGTGGGTGTGGTTGTGTGTGTGGGTGTGTGTGTGGTTGTGGGTGTGTGTGGGGTTATGTGTGTGTGGTTGTGTGCGTGCATGTAGTTGTGTGTGTGGGGTTGTGTGTGTGGTTGTGTGTATGTGTTGTGTGTGTGGTTGTGTGTGTGTGTGTGGTTGTGTGTGTGTGTGGTGGTTGTGTGTGTGGTTTTGTGTGTGGTTCTGTGTGGTTGTGTGTGTGTGTGTGGTTGTGTGTGTGCTTGTGGTTGTGAGTGTGGTTGTGTGTGTGTGTGGTTGTGTGTGTGTGTGTGTGAGTGGTTGGGTGTGGTTGTAGCTTTCAGAAAGAAAGAGGAAGTGAATTCCAGTGTTTGGGATCTAACTAACAGAAATTGCATCCACCACATCTGAAACAATGATTTTTAGGTCTCACTGAGTCAGCGCGCATGCGTTGCTCGGAGAGACTTTAGTAGGTGAGTTTTCAAAGTGCTGCTGGCTGGCAACACATCTGTCTTTCCTCTTGCTTGCTCCCTGGCTCCGCCCCTCCCCCGCCTTCGTGCTTACAAGCGTTGGGGATTCTCCCAGTGGTTGCATCTCCGTCAGGCAATATCACGCCCACCTTAAATGCTAACGATTATTTTATTGTAGCAAACAGCGCGATATAACACAAGCATTGGGCAAAAAAAGAGGTTCAGGTAGCAAACAGCATGTAAACACCGGAATCAGGCCACACACGAGAATGCTGTCACGAGCTTGCATAATGTTACAAGAGCTTCCTGTAGCAAACAGCAAAATTAAATAAACAGGCATAATGTAGCAAACAAGCTTGCCAGAATAATTAATGTTTGGACACACGTATTTGCAGGAGTATTGCTACAAAGACAATAACAGAAAGAGGACCGCCTCTCGAAATAGAAACATACTGAAGGAAGGGCTCTGTTGTCTGCAGGAGACGACCATTAACCCTTCCATTGACGCCCATTCTGTGTCGGCCATGTTTGCCTTTCACACACACAACCACAACCACACACACAACCACACACACACACAACCACACACAACCACACACACACAACCCCACACACACACACACACACAACCACACACACAACCACACACAACCACTCACACACACACACACAGGGACCCTCAGTATTGAAGGGGAATGAATTCCCCAACTTACAACTCACCAGGGGGCGCGTTTACACAGTGGTGAAGGAAGGGGACGGGGCCTGAGGTGACATGTCTCCAAACACGCCCTGTTATAAGTTGGGGAATTAATTCCTCTTCAATCCTGAGGGTCCCTGGGGGCCAACTAGCCCACCAGGTACCTCCAGTATGCGCCAGGGAGATGCTTTGCAGAGAGGTGTTCATAGGCCATGCCCCTTTTTACAACACTCTGCAACGCAGCTCTGTGGCGCTTATTGGAGGTACCTGGTGGGCTTATAACTTATAATGCGCCACAGGGCTTGTTTGCAGACATGTCACCTCAGGCCCGCCCCTTTCCTTCACCACTGTGCAAACGCGCCCCCTGGTGAGTTGTAAGTTGGGGAATGAATTCCCCTTCAATACTGAGGGTCCCTGGGGGCCAACTAGCCCACCAGGTACCTCCAGTATGCGCCAGTGAGCTGCGTTGCAGAGAGGTGTTCAGAGGCCATGCCCATTTTTTACACCTCTCTGCAGCGCAGCTCTGTGGCACTTGTTGGAGGTACCTAGTGGGCTAGTTGGACCCTAGGGACCCTCAGGATTCAAGGGGACTTAATCTCCCAACTTAAAACGGCCACAGGGCATGTTTACACAGTGGTGAAGGGAGGGGACGGGGCCTGAGGTGACGTGTGCAAACACGCCCTGTGGCGCATTTTAAGTTGGGGAATTAATTCCCCTTCAATCCTGAGTGCTCCTGGGGCCCAACTAGCCCACCAGGTGCTTCCAGTAAGCGCCATTGCGCTGCGTTGCAGAGAGGTGGTCTACGCCGTGCCCCTTTTTACACCTCTCTGCAACGCAGCTCTGTGGCACTTACTGGAGGTACCTAGTGGGCTAGTTGGACCCCAGGGACCCTCAGGGTTCAAGGGGACTTTATTCCCCAACTTAAAACGCCCACAGGGCGTGTTTGCACACGTCACCTCAGGCTCCCCCCTCCCTTCACCAGTGTGCAAACGCACCCCGTGGCGCGTTTTAAGAGGTAGTTTTAATGCACCAGCCCTATTATGTACTAGGGGCTTACAGAGGAGGTCATGCTAATCACAGGGGTACCCCAACGCATAGTGTTCCCTAGTGTATGTAGGTGTTTTCACTGTATTGTAAGTGTCTTTTAGCATACCACTGGCTCTAGTCCTGGTTAGTCAGTTAACACCAGTACCCGTCTGAAAAAGTTGTGGGCACAGGATGATTTTGTAACAAGGCCTCTTTCTGCTTCTCTGTTGGTTCTTTCTGCACATGTCTTGCTTCTTCCTGCACTTTTCTTCGTCTTTGAGGACTTCTGTTGCTTCTTTCTGCATATCTTTTTCTTCTTCCTGTGTGTTTTTTCTTCTTTCTTCACATGTCCTACCTCTGTAGGCATAGTTAGAAACTAGCATTTAAAAAACCTTAGAAATTCACTTAAAAAACCATAGGTTTCAGGCACGTTATAGTAGGAAATTAGCATTTTAAAAACCTTTAAAATTCACTGAAAAAACCATATGTTTCAGGCACGTTATAGTTAGAAATTAGCTTTAAAAAAACCTTAGAAATTCACTGAAAAAACCCTAGATTTCAGGGGCGTTATAGTTAGTTGAACATTTCACTCGTACAAAACCATAGAAATTCCTAAGGGTGGGCGGACAACTCCGTTCCGCCCATGGAATGTGCGGAGATTTGCCCTCCACGCGATAATAGGCGGAGAAACAGGGCAAATCTCCGCACACTCGGGGAAACGGAAGTTGTCCGCCCGCCTTCCGCCCGCCTTAAATACATTAGAATAACAATTGTTAAGAGTAACCTTACCTTATTGGCGGCATCCCCGGCGGGCGGGAGGCGGGATGTGCGTAAGGGAACTATGCGGAGAGTGCGGAGATTGGTTTCATCTCCGTGCCTCTCCGCGTAGGTCCTTTACGCACATTACGCCTACCCTTAGAAATTCCCCCGTTATAGTTAGTTCAGCTAACTATAACTCGTGCACCCGCAATGCACTGCTGATGAAGTCACATATTACATCACTCATGACATGGTCAGTGACATCACTCATCACATCGCTGATGACATCTCAAATGGCATCACTGATGACATCATCCTTGTGATAGAGTGGCAGACCTCTTCTCACCCTAATATAACCTTTGATACACACAGTCAAAAATAGAAACTAACATTTTCAAAACAATGGACACAGCAATACCAGTTACAACACACCGATTCAGTAATTCCAAGATCTACACACACATCCACTCATTCAGCAATAGTCCTATACAGTCACTCATACATGTAGTCACTCATATGTACTCATACACCTATACATCCTGTTACACGCCGACACTCATCCATAGAGTTACTCACACACATAGTCACACATGCTAACAATGTATCAAGCATCCATTTACTTGCATATACAGTTATACACACACCACCACACTTACTTCTACAGAAACTTACACATACTCACTCTCTTAAGCAATCACTTATAGAAACACATACTAATTTATACAGGAACTCTTCCAATCTCTCACTCTCACATATACTCACTTATATACAACAATACTCACATATACTAGTTTACAACATATGTAGTTACTCATAAAGTCACAATTGAGACAGTCATTCACTCACTAACACACCCATACATACACTCATCCACCCAAACAGTCCTGCACACATGCTGTCTTCAACACATACAGTGAGTCACTCATTCATGTATCTATGCACTACGTAATACCCCCCACCGAACCATACAGACACTCATAATGATACTCAAAAAACCAACTAATAACCTATTTAGACACACATGTAGCTACTCACCAACCCATGCAGCCACTTAAAACACAAAGTGAGAGACTGATACAGATATTTACATTTTTAAACATTACTCACTAACCCATGTATTCACTAAGATACACTTAATCAGTCAATTATACAATCAATTTTACAAAAACAAAATCCTCCATTTAGACACTTATATACCCATTTATTCTTCCATCGACCTTGAGATTTACATATCTAAAACATATTTAATTTTCAGAAAAACACCCATTCACTGGATGATGTCATCAGTGATGTCATCAGTGATGTCATTTGAGATGTCACCAGTGATGTCATGAGTGATGTCATCAGCAGTGCATTACGGGCGTGCGAGTTATAGTTAGCTGAACTAACTATAACGAGGGAATTTCTATGGTTTTGTACGAGTGAAATGTCCAACTAACTATAATGCCCCTGAAACCTATGGTTTTTTCAGTGAATTTCTAAGGTTTATTAAATGCTAATTTCTAACTATAAAGTGCCTGAAACCTATGTTTTTTTCAGTGAATATATATATATATATATATATACACACACACACTATGCAGTACTACCTAGGTAGTACCTCCCTCCAAAAAATATATATGTAAAAACGTAGGAAACGAAACTGTATTACACTATATTTCACAAATATAGTGTAATACAGTGTCTTGACAATTTTTTACATATTTAATTATGTCCAAAAAAGTCTACGCATGTCCACAGCAATACCTACAGATTACTGCGTTAATTACAAAAATTACCAGAAAAAGGTACATTCTGTAAAAAACACCGTATGTGCTAGATACTATAGTAATACTGCGTAAATTGGTCAAAGACATTTATAGCACATTTAAAAAAAATTACTATACCTTTTACCACTTAAGCAAAATGGTAATAGATGGGGAACAACAATAAAACCTTCTACTTATCTGTTTAAGGCCATAAGTCACAACATGCCAAAAGGGTTCTACAAAAGATTATGGATGACTTTTAAATTTGTAAAGGCAACCAATTGTACGCAGGCTTGTCATCGCCATTTACCACGGGACACTGCTAACTTACCGTGGTATACTGTGCCACCGTATTTCCCTAGGGGTCAAATTTGGTATCCTATTTGGCTACTCCTGCATTAAGCACTATTCCACTCTTCGCCACTCCAGTGTGAACCACTCCAATGTATGCAACTGCACTGTATAAAAATCCACTATATGCCACTCCATTCTACGATACTCCACTCTACGCGATTCCACTTTATAATCCTCCAATGCACGGTACTCCACTGTATGACACTCCACACCACGCCATTCCATTCTACACTATTTCCTTGGAAGAATTTGGGATTGTATTGAGCTACTCTTGCATTAAGCATAGTGTCGCAAGGGCAACGCAAAACTTAGGTAAGATTTACCAAACAACGCAAAGCCACTATGCAACCTCCTTGCTTCCTTGCTACATCTACAGAAACACAATGCAGCGCAAGTTGCTCCCTTGCATTACTCTGCACACCATAAGCTACAGCCCGCCAAAATTTCAACTACATCTGTACCCCACTACACTATATACCACTCCACTCTACACTATTCCAATCTTTGCCACTCCAGTATACACCACTCCAATGTACTCAACTCAACTGTCTGAAAATCCACTATATGCCACTCCATTCTAGGATACTCCACTCTATGCTACTCCACTCTACGCTATTCCACTGTATGGTACTCCAATGCACGCTACTCCACTGTATGCCACTCCACACTATACCACTCAGTGTACGCCATTCCATTCTACACTAATCCCTTGGACGACACTCCACTCTGTGCCACTCTGCTATATGCTATTCTACTCTTCCCCACTCCACTGTTATGCCACTGCAATATTTGTGTAAAATCATAAAGATTCAATTGGCATTATCTTCCCCATAGGGTTTAAGATCCAGGTCTGTATGGGTGTCATCATGTTCAGTAAGATAACATCAAGTAAATTAGTAGATCCCCTAATAGGAAGGTTGTGAAAAGCTGCTATGCATATTATACTTTAGAATCCTAATTGGGGGAAAATGTACTGTTTTCTATTGGTTGAACGCCCATTGCACTTTAAAATGTTATTGGGGCTGAATGAATTGTTCTTATGTCGATCAATTTTCTACTATTTTTAATGAGAGGTTTTTAATATATAGGTGAGACTTTGGGCTTCAGATTGTATTGGGTCTGGGTAGGGAACATTTTAATATTTATATAGTTGAAATTGCAGAATCTACAAGTAGTCGTGGTGGAAGGATATAACCAAGCATTGTTGTTTTAGGTTACTAAAACTGTCTGTTCTTATATCCGATTTTTCTTTTTATGATCTAGAAATGTGTGTACTATTTCGCTAAGAATATATTTCTTGGAAATAAAGTACTTCTGATTCAGATTCACTGCAGTATTCACAACTCCACTGTACGCAAATCCACTTTACGCGCTACACTGGACGCCAATCCACTCTACACCAGCCCATTGTATGCAACTCCACTGTACGCAACCTGACCATACGCTACTCCACTGTACGCTGCTACACTGTATGCCACTCAAATCTATGCCAAACCACTCTGACTCTTCATTCTACGCTACTCTATTGGACACCACAACACTGTATGCCACTCCACTGTAGGGTGTTCCAGTTTATCACACTGCATTGTACGCCACTCCACTTTATGCCACTCCACTTTATGCCACTCCACTTTATGCCACTCTACTATACACTACTACTCTGTACACAATTCCACTGTACCGCACTCCACTGTACTCCACTATACTTTACGCTATTCCACTGTATGGCACTCCACTCCATGACACTCCAGTGTACACTATTCCACTTTACGGCAATCCACTCTTCTACACTCCACTGTACGCTATTAAGACTGTACAGTATTTCACTGTACGCTATTCCACTAAATGCTACTCCACTGTACTGTTCTCCCCTTCATGCCAATACAGTGTATGCCACTGCACTCTGCGTGGCTCCACTGTACAATACTTTCTTCCTCCACTCTCTAGAACTTTACTCTATAAAACTATAATACACTTTATGGCATTCTATGAGACTCTACTAACTAGAGCTCCTCCAATTCTCAGTTTATGCAAAATTAAGTGCCAGGGCCCAAATTATTGTCCACTGCACAAAGCTCCTGCCAATACTGCCAAATGCCAGTGAGTTTCATTGTGGCACAAACAAATGTCTGATCTTTCCCCACAATATACCATGTTTAGCTAGTTTGATGTCTAGGTATAGTGGGGGTATTCGGGCACACCCCTATATGTTGGGGTAAATACCAGTGACAGCAGTACCTCCATGCTAGATTTTGCAGTTTTTAAATAGTTTAGCAAATCTTTAAACGCTTCTCTGATGGATCAAGTATGACCATGTGGGGGATACATATCAGTGTTTAGAAATTAGTGCCAAGCTCCGGCAAACAACGGCCCAAATTAAGGACTGCCCCTTCTCCTTGTTGGGTGCAAAACCTTCAGTTAGAGAAAGGTGGATGTCTTTTCTTTCTCGCCACACCCCAGGCAGTGTGTCTGTGTCCCAGGTGGCAGGCAGCACTGGGTGCTGTGGGCGAGCTTTTGGGCACACTGTGTCTGGTTGCTTCTTCAAGGCACAATCTTCCCTTCTCTTTCAGAAGCGGGGAGATCATAAGGTGGCCCTGTGACAGGCACTCTCTTGCTCTGTGTGTGTGTGTGTGGGGGGGGGGGCTTAAACAGCGATCCCCACGTTTGTGAATATCTGTGTATGCAATTCGGTGGCCTACGGAGAGAACTCCTTAAAAACATTTTTTTAAAGGACAATTTCGTTATTTTTTATTGCAAAAATCGTCACATTGGATTTGTGTCCCTGTTAAAAGCTTCGCCCATTTCACACATATCTATCATTTAAAGCCACATAAACCAGCGGGGATCTGTGCCAGCTAGTGCTACAATAAACACCGACAAGTTACTATGTTTTCCATACAGCAAACAGCACTCCGCGTTTTTCTTCGTTGTAGAAGTGGTGCCACCACCAGGCCCATTTAACAAAGATCTCTAATAGAGGTAGAGTAGCCGATCCCAGAGTAGCTGATCCCAGTGTAAGACAACGCGCCCTTGACAGATGACGTACTCAGCGTGTTGTCACCGAAAAATAAACTAGCTAACACAGCAATAATATTCGTGAAAGTGCCAGTGGCTAGATATCTACGCAGAGCCAAACTCGCGCGGTTCTGATTTGTTTTCATTTCTCTGGGGCATTTTACAGATGCTACCCTTTCATGGGTCTTTCCTCTGGCAGAGGGGTCTCGGATACCTGCCCACTCCCCGCCAATGTCCCAGGCAACATATATTCCATCCTCTACCCCATCAAAAGGCTTCCTATGTGTGAAATAAAGTCTAGAGCAGATCTCCTGAAGTGCTGGGGCAAGAACTCGGATGAATCTCATCCAGCGGTTTATGACTGGCAGGTGTTTACGTCAATCACCTCCAGGCAGGAAGCCGCGCACCTTCAGAACGTATTTGGGGAATAGTCGATTCCTATCATCATTGATTGAGGCTGCTTTCTAGCTGCTGCCAACGTAGCATATGCGTCTTTCTGTCTTTTCGTCGCAAGGTAGCTCAGTGGGTTTTGTACCCGTTTCAAAGATTCTGTAAAATGTGTGTTCTAGAGGTTAAAGACTCAAATAACGCTGGTGCGGCCTGTCACCCTTCCAAGGCCAGTCCAATAGGGTTGGATGATGAAAGCCGTGTTTTTAGAGCGCCAGGAGACTGTTCAGAGTGTGTTATAGACCGCAGCACACCCACCCCACGGTTCATGGTGTTATTGGACATCTATTTCTTTTGTTAGCTGTCTCTTTCCTGTTTTCCCCCTTCAAGCGCTTGTTTCTTTCACGTTTCGGGCAGCAGGTAGCACTACAGAAAAGGAATACACTGCACTGTCATTATGGGATGTATCTCGCAGCTCTCTGAGGTGCCGGGGATGTGTACCCCGTGCAGATACCACACGATAGAGCGCTGCCAATGGCTCGATTGTTCGCAGCTGTCTTTAATCAAAGCAGCAGCCTCGCGGGTGGCATTCTTCTAGAAAGCTTCAAATGCGGAATACTTAGAGCTCGATTGTTCGGTGTTTCGGATTTACAGACATCTGGGAAGGTTAATCTGAGATTTTTGGGGAGGGATCATCTGGAGTTGTTTTTAATCCCCTTTGTGCATCCCCCATAAGAATGATAAGGTTTGAAGGAAGATAGTCAAAGCAATAGGAAAACACGGCCGGTATTTTATACACATGTATTTTCTCATTTTTAGGTCTGGCTTGTCAGTGCAGCTGTCTGCATTACCTACGGTTACAACTCATTTAAAATATATATATATAATGTGAGCTTTGGCTGCGCTCAGAGGATGCATTCTTTTGCTTGCATTCTGCCTGAGGTACTTACTATTTTATTATCTCAAAACATTTTGCATCATCGCTCATTAAATCATTAAATCTGTCATTTATTGAGCGATGCCTCAGACTCAGACTTAAGTGACCACGATTAGACGATATATAACTGGTCTGGAAAATGTGATGGACACTGTCTTGCGAAGCCAAAGGGAGCTCACTGCTTTTCAAAAATGTCATGATTGTTTCATTGCACTCTCACTGGATCGTTATTTTATGGAACCTAATGCCAATGTGTACTGTTCTATGTTCAAAATTTCAATAAAAATATTTACAAAAAAAAAAAACAACTGTCATTTATCTAAAAGATGCATTGTATCCATAAAACAGTTATTTTTCTACAGCTTTTATCAGCAGCACCGTTTTTGAAATGTTTTACTTAGGACAGAAAATGTAAGCCAGACCTATTGGCTTTGCAACAGTTTTTTGAAGAGTGCTGGCGGCCTGTGGTCCCCACCACGCGCCAGAGTGATAGGTTGTCCAGTGGTTTCTGCGACTCCTTTCTGTCGGGCTCCTGGGACTATTTTACACGTAAAAGCCAGTGCCTCTTTACACATGACTTCTACTTATCTTCCTGCGACTTCTGGGGCGCGTTAACTGCATCTTCCAGGACTGCTTTTTGAGTGCCTCCTGGATTGCTGGATCTGTAACTTTTTGTACTCTTTTTTTTCCAATTACCTTTTTGGATTTGTTTACCAGTGTTTTCATGAAGTCTTTACACGTGGCTTCTAGAACTATTTTACCTGTGATCCTCTGGACTATTTTATGTGTAACTACTGGGACTAAATTTCATGTGAATGATTGCAATCCTTTAACTCTAACTTTTAGACTTTTTTAGACGGGGCCTATTTGGCTAATTTGCTGTAACCTCAGTGACTCATTTTCCAGTGGATTACAGGACTCTTTTATCACTGGATTATGGAACTTGTGTATAGCTGTGTATAGCTGTCTTCTTTGATGTCTTTAGCAACAGTTTATGTGATTTTATTTATCCAAAATCTCTTCACAAATGACAACTATTATTGTGTTTTCAGTTACTTCTACTATCCCTTTTTTCTGTGACTTTGTGTACTCCTTTTCCTGTGATTTCTCATACTCTTTCCCAGAGACCACTTGTAAATTTTTTGGCAGTAACTTCTACTTAAATCCCTTTCCAGTGACTTCTTTTATTGTTTTACTGACACTTCATGTACTGTTTTTTTTCAGTCACTTTTAGAACTTCTTTTCCAGTGACTTTTTTAGCTCTTCTTTGCAGTGACTTCTTTTGGTCTATTTCTCAGTGACTTCTTGTACTTTGTTTCTTGTAACTTGTACTCTTTTTTTCTAGTGGCTTATTGTACACTGTTTCCAGTTACTGCTTTCACTCCTTTCCAGTGATTCCTTGTAAACCTTTTTGAGTGACTTTTTTTTAGCTTTTTGCACAATGATGTTGTGCACTCCTTTCCCATTTACTTTACGTGAGATCTCAATAACTATTATACCTGTTATTTTTTAGATGCCTTTGCCATCAGCAAGGCTCGTACTGATGTTATGAAGTCAGCTTCTTGTAGGAGGTGGTGCTATTTTTGGCAGAAGGACATCTGGAAACATGAGCACTGGCAACTATGAAAAATAACCAAACATATGTTTGTTCACAAACCTTAGGAGGAAAGCAATGCGTAGAGCAAGCGGTCCATCCAAACCACTGAGGCTTAATGGCATCAATATACAACCATCGGAGAGCGAGGTGGCACCCCTTGAGTCTGAGAAACGTTGTACAGGAAAGACCATCGCAGTGGTGAACAAGACTGAAATCGGACTGCACCATGGTTGTTGGTGATGGTGTAGCAACTTCAAGGCATTCCAATAATGATAGGTAGCAGCAAGAACGAATGGAGATGTATGGATGAGGAGGCTGGAAACCATGGGGTGTAAAGATATCCGTGATTGCGCTCCTCCGGGAGGAGTTGAGTCCAGGAATGAATCGCAGGTTGAAGCAATTCAGTCTGAGAGGCAGCATCATGTGAAGTTAAATTTGAAGTAAATGGGACAGGGCAACATTTTCTGGGAGCTGAGGATGACTCACAAGGGTTATGGTAGTCCCTATTTTTAAGAAGAGATGGATTTTCCTTATACTCCTCCTGGTGAAACCGAATGCCATTAGAATGGTCTTGCAGTCCCTGTGTGATCCACAACTGGATGCAGGTTGCATATGCGGAACAGAACGAAGAAAGAGGGCTGCTAGATAGGCAAGCTGGTGGCTTTGTCGCCCAAAGGATGTGAAGTGGCATTCATCACACCACAGTCTCAGGGTAGTGCTCGCCTCCACATGCACAGATTGCTGTGGGATAATCTCTGGGAGAGGAACAGTGCAGGGACATATCTTGACTTTAAGCGATCCTCTAGCAAGAACCAGAGACAGTGAGTGAGAGGCTTTGGCTAGAGAGCACCATACGATCTCTGCTTCTCATGGTGATTGCCGGTAATGATATCCGCTCTTCAGTTCAGGTAGGCTTTTCTGCCTATTGATGTATAAGGCTACCTTAATGAGCTACTTTCCCATTAGTAAAATATTCTGGAGTTTTCTAGTGATATCGGAAAGACACCTAAAATCAGGAACCGATTCGGGGCCAGTTGCCATCTCCCTTCTCCATGCCCATAGTTTTCCTCTGTGGCATCTGTCCTGGTTCTGGGCATCTTCAGACCAGGCCTTCAGGAAGATCACCAGCCTGCCAAGGAAGCTCTCCCAGTAAATGGTAGTCTCCATCCTCTCTGGATTGTGTTCAGTGCTGCTTTGAAGCAGAGGTTACCCCTCCTGAGATGTTACCCTCTGGGTCCTTTCCAATATTGCCCATCCTGAGAAGCAGTCCAGCTTGCGACAAACATAATCTCTTCCCTGCCTGAAATCACAGGTCCAGGAGCCCGTCTGCTTGGAGCTCCCCCGGCAGCTAGTACAGTGCGGGGTTTCTGAGTCTGGAGAAGAGCTACATGACCTTCAAGGAAAGAAAAATGGAGTGGGCAGGGGGACTTAGCATCCCTCTTATTAAATCTCCAGTTCTCTCCTGTAGGGGCACACATTTACATTTACTTAGCCTTCCCTTTTGGGCATTCCTTATCAATTAGTACTGAGAATCTAGAAAGGCAGGGAGAGGGGCTTTTATGTCTGGTTCGACCATGTGCCTCTAGTCTCACTCTTCGCTACCTAAGAACATAGGTCGAACTAAATAGAAACCCATAAAGGGTGATCTAGGTTACCAACTTTGAAAGGTGAGGTAATGCATGATCCACAAATGGAATGCCGCAGCTGCCAAATTATATGAACAGTGGCTATACAGGCCCGGTCAATGCACAAACGCTAACCCCCAACCTTCACAGACTACACCCTTTTACGTAAGGTGACAGGAGAAGGCATCTACTTTGATTCCTGCTCAAAAAACAGGAGTTGACATAGTAAACAAACTGAAGCCTCTGCTCTAGATGACAAGACAAGTGGTCCATGATGCTCCCTGAAACACATTCGAGGTGAAAATTTTCAATGCTTGGTCGCCACCTTCATGTATCCTAAATCCCTTTCTCATCGGTGTCCAATAATCACTTGCATGTCTTTACCATTAGATTGAATTGGTTATAGATTGGTCAAATAGACTCGCCAAAGAATCCAACAAATTAGGGAACGTACTTGCGGCCTAAATGATTCTCTGCGGTGGGAATTTGCCTGGTTTCATGTCGCAAAAACCTAGGGTGTGGGTGGAGGAGAGTTCGCAGAGTCATAAAGAAACAGTTTTCTCATCAAATTTCTCACCTTTACATCCCTCAAAAGCACCACCTGGCAACTAGGATCAGCCTCAGACTTTTAGAAATAATTCAGGCAATCTTCGAATGTCTGAGGAAAATGTTCTGCGGTATTAATGTGCGGCAGCCTTTAGAGAGACGTACCCCATTGGGTGCCCATGTCTTCCCTCCTTGGGGAAAGATTTTCGAGGGCCCATGCTCAAATCTGCTCCGCTCACTTCCGGACACACATGTTTTAAGGAAAACCCTTCTGGGAAAGACCAGTTCTAGGTTGATAAGTGTGGAAAGTCAACGAGTTCAGCAGGGGAGATAGTTGTACAATTATTATTATCGTTATTTCTGAGTTTATTTTTCTTGTTTTGTGAAACATTAGATAAGTTATTATTTTCTTCAGTGTTCATGATTGTTCACTCCGTCCTCACACGATATTCCCGCCTCCCTCCATCGCTCGCGTTGGCTTGCATTACCTCTCGGCGTATTGACGTGCTGCAGGAGCTCTTTCAGCTGTGGGAGGTTCTGGTCCCAGAGCAGAAGGACGCTGTCAATAAATCATGACCACTCTTTAATCCCTCATTCGCGCTGCTTATGGTTCCTCTCCCAGGGAGCAGGTTTCTCCTCCCAAACACATGTTTTGCATATCTGGCGGCTGAGTCCTCTCCGCTTGTCACTTCAGTCGCCGGTCCCACGGGCTCCTCGCACACATCTCGTCACATTGAACATGTCGGCTCTGGAGCCCATGTTGTGAGTTTATTAATGAAGGGGTTGGATGTTTGTCAGCGCCATTAACAGGAGGGAGCGTGCGGTAAGGATGACGCATCATCGTTGACACTTCTCTTAATGGGGGGCCTGATTTATTTAATGTCAAACCTCAACTGTGTGTTGAATGAACTTACTCTATGTCATAGAATCTTAAATGAATAAAGGCCCTAGTTATCTGTTTCCCTTAATTACTCCTTATAGACCTATCAGGAATCTCAGGTCTGCAGGTACCACTAAGCTGATTATACCAAAGTGCAAAGAGCCCGGTTGGGAGGCAGATCGTTTGGCTTTTTAGCAACAACATTGTGGAACCAGTTGCCACTGGATCTTGGGATGCAGCCTGCAGAAGTGCTGTTCCGTAGGAAGTTAAAAACTTGTTTTTTTAGGTCATCCGAGGCTGATTAGTGTTTGAGGCAGCGGATAGGGATTTTGCTTACTGACCAGGAGGAAGAATTCTTAGCGTGGGTACACTCCGTTGGAGTAACCAGGCGCTTTATAAACTGCTAATATAATTTAATCTATTGATGCTACTTTCATGTGAAATTAGGAATCACATGTTATGTTATGTTAAAAGAGACTTATATAGCGCACGTACACCCGAAGGTTTCATGTGCAGGGTCGCCCATTCACTGGAACGTGAGGGCTAGTCCAAGCAAACCTCACATACACATTGACCTCTGATGAGATCACATGGGCACCCATTTGTATCATCAAAAGCCCACAAAATCCTAATTTTTGCTACCGAGGGGTTAGGGGAAGAGCCAAGAGAGAGAACCACAGAAAGTAATAGGGTCCTGCTCTGGAGCCTGGAATTTCAGACCGGATATTGACATCTGTGATCACAACAAGGTGCGGGGATCGGCGTAAGAGGAATGGAGGCAGCGGGTATGCGCCTGCGGAGCCTGTAGTGCTCATAGCTGGCAGTCTTGGCGGCTGTGCTGCTCAGTTCTGAAAGTGTTATTGGTGCACAGTGCTATCGGAGGTTTCATTGGGGCCCAAGGTATTTTTTATTTTTTGGAAAGCCCTAGGCCCACTGGAACTCATTTTTGGGGACCGGCACTTACGTTTTTAACAGACTTTGATCCAGAGCCAGGGAGAGAAAAAACACAAAAGAGGGAAATGATGGGGAAGAGAAAGACGGAAAAACAGTGATAATGAAGAAGAGATGAAAAAGAACTAGTAAGAGTGAAATAAAATGGCAGGGAATGTGCTCGATTAACGATTATCAGGTTGAATCAAGACAACACCCAGGTTTGGTATTTGGCACCCCGGGCCTTCGATAGTGCCGTCACGAGTTTCAGAGCAAAACTTTGAGTCTTGGCACTCTTTCTTTTACAAGTTAAGCACTGCCTTCCCGCCGGGAGAGAGGGACCTTGCCTCCCTCTCAGCCCGCTAGGCACTTAGCGACACTGTCTCCTGTCCTTCAGGGCCGGACTAGCCGTAGCAGGCACCGGGCGTTTCCCCGGTGGGCCACCAGGGTGGGGGCTGGTTTTGGGCCCTGGGGGGCCGTTTTTGTTACAGGACCATTTTTGCAGCATGGCTGCAGTAACAGCCCCTGTAACAAAAACGACCCTGGCAAACAGCTCACCCACACCCCCAATCCCCTGGGGGGTCCAGCCGAGCACTTTGCCAGGGCCAGTTTTGGTTCCCAGTCCGGCCCTGCTGTCCTTCCTTACAGACATCTGTGTTTGTTTCCCTTGAACTCCAACCCCTGTGTATTATCGGCAGTCACCTGGCATGAGGGTTTGCCCCCCTCAAACCTACATGCCCTGCTCTGCCACAAAGCGGAGAAGCCAGGATATGCATTGAAAGGCTCCGCTAATAAATGTCTCTGCCTTAGTTTGTACAGTTTTATACTAAAACTTGGTCCATTCCTGGCTTTTTTCAACGAGCTGCATCACATTCCCTAATAGGCCAGCATCAGACATGGAAAGAATAATGTTTGCCTTTTTTTCAAGCAATGCACTAGTCATTTTGAAAGTCCAAGGTTTTTTGCCGAAAAGAAGAGTATTTTCCTCTGAGGGAAATTACTCGAAGTGCAGGCAGGATATTGACTCAGTCCATAACTGAGTGGTATAAATGGATCTTCACATAAATGCTCAGTCACCTCTTCAGTTCAGACAATGTCATGGGAAGGCCAGTTTACAGTGCCAACAATAACACCTAGAAAAAGGCTCCGGAAAGGTGAATTCCTCGCATGTTCCTCCTGCCTTTCTTACAGAGGTGCGGCGTAGGCTGTAGCTACCTCTGTGAAAGAAATATTCCAGGTGGGTCCTAATGTTCTGGTTATATTTGGGACAGGAAGGTGTGTTTCCCTCTTCCATCTCTCGAATAAGACTGTTTGCTTGTCACCTTCCTCCTAATCGTTGCTGACAGACTATCGGTTTCCTGGCAATTATACAAAGGGTGAACATAGTGCACCTTATGCCATCATTCCTCATCAGAGCATCCTAGCAAGGTAGTACCTGTAGGTGTCATTCTATACAACGGAGGTCCTAAGTGGTGTAGATAACAAGCACTAGTTAGTACCACCCCAGCTGAATGGTTCTCATTCATAAAACTCAAGGAGCAAAGGTGGATTCGATCTACTAGGGTTCAAATCTATGAATTGCAGGTCGCACTCGAATATCTGTTGCAGGCGCATTAACCCAACAAGCTATACCAATTGCATCGACAAATGGGCTTCGAAACATCACCAGGAACCAGTACATGCATACCTAAGTATGCACGCAGATGAAGAAAGTGCAAGACGAGGTTTACTAGCGTTATTTAGAGTGGGGAAGGTCCATGACTTATGAGAGGCACTTTAAGCAGTCCTGATTTTAAATGTTTGCAATTGTGCTGTAGCATCATTTGTCCCCTCCTTCTGACCCTATCTCGCCTACCTCTTTTACCTCTTTTCCAATTCCTCCCTACTAAATATGCCTGTCCATGAAGTTTCCTTTTACTACACAAAAGCCAAAGCGATTATATTTGATAACACATGCTGAACAAGAGAAAATTATACACTGCAGTTTAACTTAGAGAACATCATGCACATCCTGTAGAAATGTTTTCTGCAGGTCAGCCAGCTCCCCAAACACCCCTCTAAAAAAGCCTGGCTGACTCCAGCAAAGACCTCTGTCCCTGAGGCTGGAATCACCAGGTCAGGGTTAGGCCTTGTCGCCTTCATTTTACTGTGAATCATTAACCTTCTTGTCTGTTGTCAGCTGAGGTGTGGACCCCTGTCTAGAGCGGGCCGGGTGAATGTGAACACATGCCATCCTCTGAAGACACTGAAGTTTGCCCTCTGGAGAAGTATCTACCTGATGCACTGGGTCAAAAAGCATTTGGTGGTCATGATACATAACTTGTTGCCGAAAATTGCAATTGTGGTAAGGTGGAAATAGTTAGCGACATTCCCAATGTCCTGACTCTCATCAGATGACGTGGTCATGTTATATGTCATGAGCATGAGTCGCGAGCAATGGTGTATCCTGACTCACACAATTTATTAGTTATTACACTGTTTATGTGCTACATAGTACACATGTAGTTTGTACTGGAGTTATAGACAAAGTGCTGGTGGCACAGAGATCACTGTTTTTGTGGATAATACAACAAGCAAATACAAATAATAATAAACAGCAAACAACTTCTACAAGAGAGGTAACTGACAGTATATTATTGCGGGTTAGAAATTATTCACAGTCCGCAGATCTGTCAGTGTTTCGACCACTTTGGTGAATAATTGGATGTGGTCATCATCAGGACCAATGGCGAATGAGTAAGTGTCACCATGCTATATCAGGTTGCTTGAGCAGTCGGAAAAGTGTACAGAGAATCAATCTAGAGAAAATAATTAAGTGGCTTTAAGTATGCATGGTAAACAAATTAGTAGGCGAGTAGTGACAGTCAGGTAGATCTTCCTAGGGAAGGTGGTGAGGCTGCAGCATCAGCACATTTTGTTGCAGGACTAAAAATCGAATCTAGTGATTTTTTAAATGTTTTTTATCATGTATTCTTTTTTTTATTTATTTCCATTGGATTGATTCTCCCTCCGTCCTTCATCCAATTTTCCTAAATGCTGAGCATCAAAGTCTGGAGCTCATCATCTGGGCCTCCACATCAGGGACCAAGCCACACTGCACCTCAAACCATAGGCCTCACTTTATGCTCCACAACATTTAGGCCTCAACCACTCATTAAAAGTAAACTTTCAGCGGCTGGGTCTGGGTGGAGTTCTATTTTCTATGGTAGCAATGAGACCACAGCCATCATGAAGGACAGGACCAGTAAATTGGAAAGCTTAGTTGGAGATAAGATACAACCAGGGTGGTTTAATCACATCCTGCTGCCTGCCCTAGATCCCAGCCTTCCACTGCGCTGTCGGCTCTGGGAGTTCTGCTGCTACTATGGCATAGTGAGGCAGGGTGTGTGTGAAGCCCGCTCTGCCCTACAGCAGCATCTACAATCCGACAGGATCTCCCCAGCCTGCAGCCTTGCTGCTGGTGCCGGTGACATTTTGTGCAGAGCTCTGCAGCTCGCGGACAGTGAAGTGCGCGATAATGCTAGCTTGTTTGATTCACTAGGAAATTGAATCTCCTATTGATTTTTTCCAGTCGCTCTAGGTAATTGCTCCCACTCTCTATCTCCTACCTTAGCTTTTATGTCAACTGCTTCTCTCCTGTCCTCTGTCAACTTTCTCATTTCGCCATCCAGTGGCACATTTACCTGCAGGCTCAAATCCTGGTTTTATTCATTTTTTTTCTCCAAAACTACAATATGAATAAAAATAGATAAAAACATCAATATTAAAGGATTTTGAATATGTAATATAACCAGTATTTATTTTAATTGAAATTAGCCTCATGGTACTAAACATATCAGCATTTTCCTTATTTATACCCAACTTGGTGACTGGTATATGGAATATTACTACGGTAAAGCGTGATTACGAGTGCACTCTGGTACACTGGGGTGCAGAGTTTACCAGCTGCAGTAAATACCTCATATTCAATATTCCTCTAAAAACCCTGGAAAAACCTGGTAGAACTTGGTGTTTTCTGTGCCAAATTCCAAATGTATTGGAATTTACAGCATATTTTTCCTTTGTAAATTTCTGCAGCTTTGACCTGCCAACATTCACAAGAGGGAAATTGCAGTGTTTTCCCGCAGATCTTGGAATTTCTTTTCATGCACAAACAGGGGTATGCACAGTAATAGAAATGTACTGCCTACTTGTAATGCGGGCCTACGTGCATATATATGTGGGAAATACACCCCTATGACAAATTGTTTAATTTCCTTTTCCCCGCACTCCCCGTCTATGCACTTTGTCAGGCCTTTCCTCTATTTTGGCTGGATTGGTGGTCTATAGTCCAACACTACTCACTTGTCCATTCTAAGTACACTATTTACTAGTGGTTATTTGCTGGAACATTTGAACGTGAAACCCTGTATTTTAAATGGGGTAATGGGGTAAGGAAATCGGGCATTGAAGCTAAAAAATAATAATAATAATAAAGGCAGTTGATGCATAACATTTCTTATTAATTGGCAAAACCTCGCACTGAGAGAGACTACCTGATCACTTAGGACTCTCCGAGGGTCGGACTGGCGCAAAGGGCAATCGGGCAGCACCTAATGAGCTGGTCTGATAGGTCAATGTGTGTGCCTGATCTATGTCTGCTGGGTCGGGTTTTATTGTTTATTTCACTGATATTAAAACATGCAGTGCCTCCAGCAAGTTCAAATCCATGCAGCCTCCTATACCTCACAAAACACCTATACATCCTGTCTTTACAAGTTCCAAACTCCCCCAGTTTGCAAACATGGGCCAGTTTTTTAGCTATTTTATCCAATAATCGAGTGTGAACCTGGCTCCCCCATATCATCATATATTCACTCAAAATATCCTTAATATTAATGTAAAAAACACAGTCCTTGTTTTATGAGTCGCAAACATGAAACGGGCAACTGCTGTTTGCCTCAAGGGGGTAACAATTAGTGCAGCTGGTGCGGTGGCAGTGGACTAGGGGCTACGAAGGACCCAACACCCTGTCTTTAATACCCAGGTGAGGGATAGGGGGTTCCGGTTTCCCTTGCTTGAATGAGGGTCCATGGCACCCTTGCCCGACAAGTGATAACCTCCTGTACCCCTGGGTCCAAGTGCCATCTGGTACTGTTTTCAGGAATATGTTTTGCGAACCAAGTTCAGGAAGGACCTCAAGACCTGGCTTTTTGGGTGAGCCCAGCACTCAAAGGATCCTCCCCCTCCCCCCCCCGCCTTGAGACCCTCAAGGGTGAGTAGTTGCGCTTTACCAACCCTGATTGATTGATTGATTGGGGAGAGGATGTGGTCCGTCGGCTGCGCTGCCGCCTCTGGTGCAGGAAACCAGGGTTCGAGCCTCGAGGTCGCGTCCACATCCTGTGATTCTGGGCAAATCACTTAATCTCCCCATACCTGAATATGTAATGTAAATACAGTGCTATGTAAAGCGCTCCAATACCTTCGGGTCGAGTTCGCGCTATATAAATGTGCAAAAAAAAATAAAAAATTTGATTGATTGACCTTCTCCGTTATTAGGGAGTGTGTTTCCTATCGCAACCCTAGTCGAGGAAGTGATTGTGACCTTAGTCGAGAAAGTGATCGCAACTTTAGCCGAGAAAGTGATTTGGGCAGCACAATAAGGCCGACTTCCCTGTGCGCTGACAACCTCTCTGGATAGGCCTGGAAAGAGCATTAGGGCACTCTAAATTCCAGGAATATTACAGGTAATGATACCTTAATTACATTATTCTGCTTTTGGCACTGCTTGTGAGACTTTCACAGCTATTAACTACAATTGAATTGGAGTGGAATTTGTAAGCAGTAGAAAAAGAGATACAGAGGATGAAGGGTGGAGCAGTGTAGGGCAGGTGGGGGGAAGGAGGTTATGAGAGTAAGGAGACAAGAGTTTAAGACATATGCTGAGGCGAAGAGAAGCTTGAAAAGTGAGCATAGAAAGAGGGTTATGCTTATCCCAGCAGAAATGTTGCGTATAGTGAATCAAATAGAGAGAGGTTAAAAAATGGTGAGAAGTGGAGCAAGAAAAGTGTTGAGAAGAGAAAGTGAGAGATGGATCAACAAGTGGTGGAGAGGGTTGAAGAAGGCAATGGGAACAAGACACACAAGAGAGATATGTGTCAATGTATGATGAGTGATAAGGTGAAAAGGTGGAGCGAGAGGTATGGGAGTGGGTGAAGTTGAAGAGGAAAGTGATGAACATGAAACCGAAAGCTCGAGAGAGCGGTGGAGGCTTGTGAATGATTTCAAAGATGTCTTGAAACACACTGCTCCTTACTTCCCCATCCTATGGGTGTAAGAAGGTATATATGTACAATGTGCTGTCAACATATTGCGCCGTCCTGTTCAAAACTGACCATTCAGAGGCACGTGCCATCCTCTCATGCCAGTTTAAACACCCTCCTTGATGACCTTCTCCTCACCAACGTCAACAGTTCCTTCATTTGATTTAAAAGTAGGTAAGTACTTAAAGAGTTTCTGAGAAGTGTGACTCAAGTATTGTAGATGCCGGGACTTCCAAGCCTCAAAATTACCTAGTCCTGATTCCACCTCATTCCTCATCCACCACCCAACACTTCCAGTCTCGTTATCTTACTCTTGCCTGTTTGGGAAGAGGACATACAATACATGCCATTGTCATTATGCAAAAGGCCGCCTTTAATCAGAACAAGTTGAGCTAACTATGTAGGACCGTTGGCTAGGCTGTACAAAATCACATCCACAAACAGCAACCTCACAATGAGTAAATCTTCCTGCTAACGATCCTCCAAACCGTACCCACCCCTCTATAGCCATACACAAACTTCCCACTAAACACCATTGCTTGCAGCGCGTGTATTCTTCCCTCTGACTTTTTATGCTTCCCCTTTTCTTACCCAGTGTGCCTGCTCCAGGGCAAGACCTACTTATCGGCTATAATTGTAATTTGGATAGGTTGGCCTTCAGTGCTTAATTTGTAAAAAAAAAAAAGTGCCAAGGCTTTTGTAAGGAGACGACTGCAGCTTGAACCGCACATTGCCCCTGCCATGCTGCCAATGATCATGACAACACAACTATTAACCCTCACATTCCTACAAGTGTGACAAATCGGACTATTGCATGCTCCCACAGCTATAAGAATGGCTTGGGCGGCAGGTAATATTCATTTTTATTGTATATTGAAATAATAATTAAATGCTGCTGTGTTCATCTCTAAATTACTCAGCCAGCGCAACCCTGTGGCAGACTGTCACAAGCACTGATGTTGACATTTAAGTGCTGGTGCTGAGCACCAAAACCACTGGCTCAAATGAAGCAATGTTGCCATTTCCTTTTCTCTCCCCTTACTCCTCCTTCCTTTGCCTGATGACCAAAACCCTATGTTGGCGCCCTCAAAACGCTTGTTACTGGGATCAGACACCCACATAATAAAAACCCCTGCCCGCCCTGTTGCCAAAATGCGCTTTACTTGAGACGCCATGACACAAAGTGTCTATGGATCTATGTGTTTTATATCCCTTCCGCAATATCCCAACAGTGGCGTAGCGAGGTCAGGTGGTACTCGGTGCGGAAAATTTCTTGTCACTCCTGGCTTGACAAAATGGCAAAACTATGTGTTTAAAACACATATTTTTGTCACCCCCCTCAATGATTTCTTGTCACCACCGGCTTGACAAAATGTCAAAAAGATGTGTTTAAAACACATATTTTTGCCATTTTGACACTCTCCTCAGTGATGACACTGGGGCGGCCCGCATACACTTCACCCAGGGCTGGACAAGCCATAGCGGGCACCGGGCGTTTCCCCAGTAGGCCGCTAGGGTGGGGCCGGTTTTGGGCCTTTGGGGGGCCGTTTTTTGTTACTGGGGGTCGGCAATATCAGCCCCTGGTAACAAAATCAGCCGAAACCGACCCTTGCAAACTTTTCGGCTGCACTCCCCCTCACTGCAGGGGGGACGGCTGAGCAGTTTGCCAGGGCCGGTTTCTGTTCCTAGTCCGGCCCTGACTGCACCCCCCTTCTTACACCACTGTCAAGATGGAGAAGGGTGCTACCATAATTTCCTGTACCCGGGGCTGCCTTCTGCATTGGTCACTTTTTTATTTTATTTTTCCCTTTTCTGCCTTTCTCTCTCTCAAGAGCTGATGATAAAAAATAAGCCCTTGTCCACAACATGAGTACAGGTGCTCACCGTCTACAACCACGGGCACAAATTAAGCTCTGGAATCAACAAATGTGAAATACACATTCAACCTGTTCTGTGCCCGGTCAGAAAGCAGCGCTTACGTCATCACTAAATCGCAGACACTTCTCTGCTGCGAACGGAAGGCCGGTGTTTTGACGCTTCCCGCTTGCCGTTTCAATACAAAAGGAAGTGTCTGGCTGCAAAATCAACGAGGCTAGTCACGTCAGTTTATGTTCCATGTTGGAAAAAGCTACCGCTCGCAAAAGTGAACATAAAAGTGACATTACATCGCCGTGTTCCCTGGTGATTCGGTGCTCCGAGGCCGCCGCACTCAGCAGGCACATTCAAGAGACGAGACCGCCTCATTAACGTCTGGCTCACGATATACAACCAGATTAAAAAAAGGAAACGCTGGTGATATTTCTGAAATTATGGCTTAATTAAGATTTTCATTGCTGGCTCTCATCTTGTTAGGGGGGAAGCAGAAAACCTAGAGCAATCTCTCTGATCTTAAATCAGTGTTATGGACGTTACAAGTGACTTTGATTACCCATAATGCCTGGCAGCAGAGCCCTCTTCCCGTCTGCTCTGCAGGCGCTTGAAAGCAGGCCCTTCGGGGACGTAAAATACAGTGAGCAAGAACTCGACCCCATGCATTCCGTAAGGTCACCAAGGGAATACGTTAAGGAGGTGTTATTTATTCTGCATAATACACAGAATCCTGACTCCACAACAAAGCCCCTTCTCCTGAAGACATAGTTGATGTTTATCAACCAGGGTGCATATGCTTGTCGCTCTCCACTGGATTTGGAAATGGCTTCCTGAAAAGACTTCAAAATGGCTGTAATATGACCGTGTAGTGCAGGTTCGGTGGTATTACTTAGCTACTAAACAACTAGGCTTCCATACAGGAATGTGTACTTACATACAAGGCCACTGGAATTATGCGATTTTGTGGGTGTTTTCCGCATAAATATGGATTTGCCACATAATCCATTACCTGCTTCCTAATCTGCAGATTTAACAAAAGAAATGTTGTTTCTTACTTAAAAGGATCAAAGGTCACTAAACATAATGCGTCCAAATGTTGCAGCACAGTGGATGGTTCATAACAAAGGTTGACTGGTCACCTCACTGTTGTTTATTACTGTATTTGGGTGTTGAACTGATATTAATAAGGTGAAATCTTTGCTCAGACAGTGTTTGAATCAGTAAAAATGACAAAATAATGCATTAATATTATCATAAAATATGCTGCATTATGCTGCATAATTTGCCTTTTCGTGCCATATAATTTAGTAAACCCTGCCACTTAATATGATTTTCACCTGCCACATAATTTCAGGGGCCCTGCTTATTCCAGAGTATTACGTATGAAGTTTTTTTTTGCTATTCTGTGTCTATGATACCTTGAGTTCGTTTATAAGGGCCCAATTTAGCTTATAATTAGCCAATATCGAGCAGGCAGGAATTTAGGAACATTACTAGTTTATTCTATGATTCACCAGGTAAACGGATGCCCTTACAAAAGAGCAGTAGGCACTATTAATACTATGCCAGCCAATATCACCTCACGCAGTCTACAAAAGTCTATGTACCTATAAATTCACTTCCAAAAATCACCGGAATCTTGTAAGAAAAAAATCCCAATACCCAATCTCGAATTGGTTGTGCATTTGTCGTGCATTTATCGATTAGAGAAGACTTAGAAGTCTGGATGAAATCTGGCTTCAGCAAGTCTTCAACCAAACTTTGCACAAATTCCCCTTTAAGCACAAGGATGCAGAGGCTGAAGTGGCTGGCATCTGCGGGGCATGATGTGACCATACTTTATTAATTTAACAACAACAGTTTCCCTACATTTTGTTAAAAGACAACCTTCCTGGGATAATGCTGACAGTTGAGATGCCTCCGCTTTGGTGGAAGGGAAGATGTCTCCTATGCTGTGTAGCCCAGGGCGGGACAGGCAGCTACACAAGAAACAAGCATTCATGTCAGTGTGCTTGCTGTCTTGAAGAAAAGCAAATGTGTGCAACTGGTCAATCTGCAAACGTACAGGCTGCTTGGAAGCCGGTATTGGCTTTATTTGATAGGCTTACATGAAGCTTCCTGATTAGAAAGATTTATTCTTATTAAGATGTCTTTTAAGGGGCTTGCCAGCTTTTAATGGACACATAATTAATGTTTGCACTATGTACAGTCTGTGTAGTCTGTGTATTACTAATATCTATATTTCAGATGTACTTTTTTTAATCTTAAACTTTATTATGTTTGCCCATTTTGTGGTGCCCTGTCTTATACTGTGTGTAATGCAAAACATTAAAATAAAGACATATATTCACAGTGTTGGGACCGCGTAGCATTAAAAATACACAAGTACCTGTTCTTCACTGCACCAACCAGGATTCAATTATGTGAGACTCTGGTAACACACACAGACATCTGAGGTGATCACAATAACTAATGGATGTTTTATAATGTAATAATAGGGCCTTTCTCACTGATTAGATTAACTTGCATTTATTTTTCATTCAAGGTGTGCGTTATTTTATATGCAGTTATCTGAAGGTCAAAGACCAATACAAGAGCTACAGAATGTTTTGTTCTTTTCAGTTTACTTCTTTGACTCCGCCCCCATGCTCACTGACCCCATCCCCTTTGAACTCGGGATCACAGTTCCCATACTATTTAGTTCGAGCAATCAAGACCTCTTGCATATACTTCAGTATACACTTGTATGTACTTTGGGGCTCTGGAGATCAGCCCTAGGACTTGTCTGCTTCCGCTTAGGGACTTTTTTTTCTGTTCAACTGCCTCTATGTGACTGTCTTGATAGAAAATGACCAGTAGAGGTCAGTAAAATACCAGAATTGCTTTCTGCTTAGGGATTTTCTTCTTTTATTTTTCTGGCAACTGCCTCTAATTAACTTTCTTGAAAGAAAAAAAAACCAGAGGGCAGTAAAATACCAGTATCACTTTAGCATTCTCTAAATTACAGTCCATAGAAATTGTCTTCCACGAGCACCCGTAGACAATATTTTTTTCAAATTTTATATTTTCAGTGATATGACCACTGAAGGCCCTGATTTTAATTTCAAAAACAGACCTTTCCCGCTGAAAGGCAATATTTCTCTCCATGTGCTCCCATACCTGGCGTGTCACGCAGTTTGGTGCTTACTTTCTCTCCATGTTAAAGAGCAGTAGATGTTTCATCACCCAGTCTAATGTGCTGCATAGCTAAATACATAGAAGGTCCCAAAGGTGAGACCGATTGCATTGAAAATGCTTGTTTAATGTGCTTCAGCCACTGCAAGGAAGACCGCCTGTCCAATGGCTTCCAGCTGGTCTGCCTAAACAACAGTGATGAGGCCTGCCATTTCTCAAATATACTCGGTACATTCATTTAGAGCCAAATTCACAACAGTGAAAAAATACAATTCTGAAAGTTACCCATGCAGGATCCTACTTCTGGATCAAAGTTAGGTCTTTTCCAGACGTCACAAAGAATTCCAGAAACGCTCCTGTGAATCTGTGACTGTCACTGCCCTAGTAATCCGGCAAACCGAGCCGTACTGCTGGATTTGACAACAGGAAAAGTCTGTCATTCTGGTGGAATCCGTGTGGATTCTGGATGTGGTCCGTCGGCTAAACTGCCGACTTTGGTGCAGGAAACCAGGGTTCGAGCCTCGAGGTCACGTCCACATCCTGTAATTCCGGGCAAATCACTTAATCTCCCTGTGCCTGAATGTGTAATGTAAATACGGTGTTCATGTAAAGCGCTCCAATACCTTCGGGTCGAGTTCGCGCTATATAAATATGCAACAAAAATAAATAAATGTGTGCAAATCCTTTTCACTCTGGATTTTGTGTTTGCAAAAAGCATTTTTGCAAACCAAACTTGAATTTAGGATAAGAAACCCTTTAGTAATCAAGCCCCAAATAATTATCCCAATCAGCGCCAGGCACTTGTAACATGCTTTTAGAAGCTTGAACCACACTTAAGGTTGATGTTTGATTTTCCACAGCACTCTTGCAGTTGCCAGGCTGTGACGAGGCAATGATGGCATCACATTGGTGGAGAGCGCACTATTTCTCAGCACAAAAATGAAATCAATTCAATTCACTTCAATTCTTTATTCGGATTTATAAACAAATCTGTAAAAAAGCAGCAATAAATTAAACATAATTTCATACCTCTAAAACATTAAATACAAATATAAAATACACATTATTTATCTAAAAACATACTTATTTAAACATTTAAAAAAAATCCAAATAATTGAGCGGTCGGAGGTAAAATGAGTTTGATGACATGGCTGCCTCAATTAACCTTGAGTCGGTTTCAATTGCAGGTCATAAGTAGTATTTTACATTTAAGATTAACCCTCGCCCGTCCTGGCTTGATTATCCTATAAAAGCAGGTCCTTTTAAAAATCAGCATTGATCACTACACTGTCTTTAAATCTCAGTGTGCGATACCCTGATAAATAGTTAGGCTGTGTATATAGAGAGCTACATGCACCATTTTCAATGGTCGGTGGGTGCTGTGTGAAGCAGACTTCATTTACAATGCACTTCTGAAACTGCTTTGTTTAAATCTACTCTCCTCTGCTTTTGAAGCAGGCCCAAAAAGCTATCCAGATATGGGACCGACCAATAGCGTGCTTGATGCTAGTTTTTGTATTAAACGCCATCAGTAGTCCCTACACAGGAATTGAAACCTCACTTACACAGACCATAAACTGAATTGTATCTTGGCCAATAATAATACAGAAAGAATAGAAAAATGGCTTCTGGTGCGCTCCCAGAACATTGAAAAAAAAGTCAATTTTCCAGGCCTTTTGTAGTAATGTTTTGCCACCACTAGGTGTCTTCCTAAAACCTACATCCTCTTGACAGGACAGTGACAACAACAGCCCAAGGGAGGTAGGTATTAACAATTGCAAGCAAATAAAATGCTAAGACCGTCTACTACCCACATGCAGCGGGCTGCAGCATCTTTCATCCACACATTTTAATACTTCCCAGCACCCCTGAGCATTAAAATAAATAGGTGTTCCACTACAACCATTAACGCGTGACGGTTTTGTATAGGGTCAAGTGGAAGTTAATCTTGACTCATAAGAACGAAGCTTCCCGATTTAGACAGGGAATCCCAATTTTCAAAGCTTAAAAAGTTATCTGATTTCTGTTTTCTCCATATTGAAACGTCTCCCACTCCAATAGAAGTTAATGGGTTAAAGTTAATGGGTTAAGTACATTTCACCGAATCTTTCATCCAATTTTCCCCTCTTCTGAGAGCCCAAATGTTGGTATATAGTGCATATAAACTTGGAGGTAAAGACAGCTGTTTTAAATTGCCCCCCTCTGGTCCTTAGCCAGCCCTACTTGCAGGCACGAAGCACTGTGTAAAACTATCTTTCGTTTATTCGTTTTTTATTTGAGCTTATGGCTTAGCCAAGCAACTAACAATCACGTGGACCGTGCTGATATCCGATGGAGAATCGTGCAACAACCTTGTATTATAGCATTAAGAATTTAACCAAGCACACTGGCGGAAAAGGTCAAAACAAAGAGGCTGTTGATGGAAACCTATTCAGGCAAGATTGACTTGAAACATGCCTTCGGCTGTCACTTATTCCTACCTTGGCAGGCGACTGAGCTGCAAGGTTTTTCATTGTTCTTGCAGTCAGTATTGGCGCATCCCCAGGTCGAGGGAGGGCCGCAGCCTAGGGCGCCATCTAGCGGTGATGCCAGATTACTGCAAAAGGCATTTTTAAAATGTATGGGGAGGGCTCTAGGAGGACACTTTATATTTTGCCTAGAAAATATTTGCACAGTTCATGTTTGAAACTAAACGAATTACTGGAAGAAGCAGCGGTGCTTCAGATTTTAAGTATTCGTAGTGAGTGACTGGATGAGGGGCTGATGTGGTAAGTGATGTAAACATTATCTCCTCTAGCCATCTTAAATCACAAGGGTTTGAGAAGCTCTTCGGGCAGAGTGTATGCTGGTAGTCCAAGACTGATGATTTTGGTGTGTTTTTATGGCTGATCATAAGGTATTCCAGCCTTAGGCTCTGCCCAGCTCTGACTATTGCACAATTTCATCAATGCCCCGTTAGCAAATGCGCACTGATGCTGACCAGGCCTGCCAAGTCACACTGTGCTGCCACGTGACGAATGCTTCTGTGCCTCATCGCACGGTGAAGCTTTACTATCACATGGTGAACTAGAAACCCATGCACAGAAGAGGTTTCCATCTCAGGTGTGAACGACCTGCACAGCCGGGCTCCAATTAAAACTTCCCCATGACACAGGCGATGGTGCCAGATGAGCTCCTTAATGTTGTGTAGGGGGGGTGATTGTGGCTGTTTAGCAACAGAGGGGGCGGTGTAAACACCCTCTCGCTAAGGCCACATCCCCCGTGCCTTATGTTCTCACACAATGAAAACTATTCCTAGGTTGGCAGGTATGGCTGGGGTAGAGAACACCCCAGGGGGTCTCTCTCATCCCCCTCATTGCTGACCAAAGTGCCAAGACTCCCCCAACACCAAACTCTAGGCATGGAGGAAGACCATGCCGGTGGACATGGTCAGGCTGAGGGCACCATGGAGATGGAGGCAAGGGTTGCCAATATCATTTAGCAGTGGTGTAAGTAGACCTGTGGCCGCCCGTGGCAGCCCCTGCATTTGCCACCTGCGGCCATGTTTAAGGGGCGGGGGGGTTGCAGGCAGTTTCCTCGGACTACCCTCCCTTGCTACGCCACTGCCATTTGTAAAGAGACAATTTGAATTCCAACTCATTCAAAGACCTGCCCTCCCCTCCAGCATAAGTCACTTCCTTTATTTGCACCGCCCGCACACAATTCAATTCCATTCTACTCTATGAAACACTTATAGAGCGCATAGCTACCCGTAGGGCTAACAAACACTAAAATACATCACAGAGCTACCAGTGCCATATGGGAAGAGTAGTCACGCATCGGCTAAAGCAAAAGTCAAAGCCTAGTTGACAAGTGGTGCCAAAGTCACTGTTTAACTTTAGTATAACGAGATGAGTTTCTTTAGCTTCGCTAAGACAAGTAAGAAACAGTTTATTTGGTTGCTTCACTTCAAATTGGATTACTGAAAGTAATTTTGCTGATGCCTTTCCTCTGAGTCAGTTGATAGGAAATTAATTTGATTACATTACCTTTCATTTGTTTACATGAAATTACTTTTATTACTGTTTCGCTTTACTGGACTATAGAAAATATCTTTATTGCTTTATCTTGTATTAGATCAGGACAAGCGAATACTCTGATTGCTTTACCATTCCTTAGATCATGCATGGTGACGGTGGTTACTCGTTTACTTAAATAGTTTTGATTCTTCAGCATTGCATCCCAAGAGATAATTCTGATCATTTTGCCCCATAGTTCTCATTATTTTATTCTGTGTTGGATTCAAATTTATTCTGATTACTTTGCAGCGCTTTTGAATGAAGGAGATGCCTCCAATTTGTTTACCATGTAATGGATAACAGAAATAGATTACGTCGACTACTTTAAACCAATGCTTAATTTTATAAAAACATAAGTGCCAGTGTCCCTCGTCAGGAGGTTACTTCAGCTTGCACCACCCATTGCCCCTGCCGCAGCTACCAATGACAGCATCAACACACTGCTAAGGTGTCATAATTCCAGTCCCCAAGGCTATAAAAACGGCCTGTGTGGTAGGTATTAGTCATTCTTATTGTGTATTGAATTAATAAACAACTGTTGTGCTTATCTCTGAATTCAACTGACAGCACCACCATGTGGCAGACTGTCATAAGCGCCGGTGTTGACAATTAAGTGCCAGTGCCAAGTACTGGAAACCACCGGCTCAAATTAAGCACTGCTTCAAACTGACTTTGATTAGAATAAAGAAGATATAGCCTTTATGAAAGAACTGCAGCCGCTCAACCCTTCATCACACGTGTGGTAAAGAGTAGACATCATTTGTGTAATTCTTCATATATACAGCAGCGGTACTGCACAGGAGAATGCAAGCTCCACTCACACACAAGACAAAGCGTAGGCAGGAGATTAACTTCACTCAAAACGTACATGTTGCAGGAGCACATGCTCAACTGAAATACCAAAGGTGTAGTGCCAGTGGTTAATTTGTAAAACAATAAGTGCCAGGGCTCTTGTCAAAAGGCAGCTTGCAGCAGCCCATTTCTCCTGTTAGCTCCGCCTCAATAAGAACCAACTACTAACCATAGAAGTGGAGAGAGGGTGTGGCATAATGGCCAGAGCTCCCAACTTCGGAGCTGGGGAACCAGGTTTGAGTCCCGGCATCAGCTCAACATCCTGTGATTCTGGACAAATCACTAAATCTCCATGAGCCTACCATAAATGAAATTGTCCTTTCCTGGTGCTCATGAAAAGTACTGGTACTGATGATTAAGTGCCGGTGCTGAGCACCGGAAACCACCAGCTCAAATTAAGCACTGTTTAGCGAGGAAACCTCTTGTAGGAGTGCTGGGTGCTGCATCACCCCCATCCACCATACTCTTTAGGCTCCTGCACTGGCGTAACAAAACTCGAGGGGGCCTCCCTGCAAGGCACGTGGAGGGGCCCCCTCCGGCCTCAATTAGGAGCTCTGCATCCAGAGTGCTGTGCTGAGGGGGTCCCCTGGAGCTTGGGGCACCCCGCACTGCAGGGGCTGTGGGGGCCTGTGTTATGCCCCTGGGATCCTGTTGTTTGCCCATCATATGCAGGTACCTACATGGGTTCTGTCCCAGCAACCCCGCCCCCCAAGAATACAAGAAGTATCATGCACCATCGAGCACAGGCAGCAGTGATAGATTTCCCCTCACAAATGACACAGTTTCAGACAGTTGTCTAAGTGTATAAAGAAAAGTATGGGAACTGTAATACTGAGTACATTGGTGGCGGGGTCTACAAGTGTAGGGGCATGCGCAGTGATGTGTCTGAAATGCACAAAATATTCTATAACTATTTTGTTGGGCTTTCATCTAGAGGTAATTGAACATAACATATACACACACCTTTGAATTAAAAATAAATGCAACTTAAATGTATTTGTAGGAAATGCAATTTCTGATAGGAGACCTGGGTTGGTTAATGCAATCACTTCAGACGTCTGTTGGTATAACCAGACAGTCACTGAGGAACTTGGGAAATAGTGACGTCTATCTATAGTCATAGGGGTTCCAAATCTGTGACAGAAAGCACTGTGAATATATGCCATTAGTATAAAAAAAACTTATTACACCAAGGGGCTCATTACGATGTTGGGCAGAAAGCCTACCCCCGACAGTCAGAATCTTCCTGACCACATCGGAGCCCTCCCGACGGAATCAGTCAGTTTACATTCCGACCGCCCGATTACGATGTTCGCGGTTGGAACATAAACCGTCCTGTCATTCCGACTCAGTTCTGACCGACTCGCGGAGTATTCCTATAGGTTGGAACCGCATTGTACACACCTATGGACAGCATTTCCGCCGTCAGGATTACATTGTTGTTTTCCAACAGCCTTTCTGCGTTGGTCTGTCCCACACTGAAAGGCTTTCGGAAAGTGACGTTGGGAGCCCTTGGCAGGGCCCTCTAGCCCCTGCAGCCTACGGCTGATGGCAAAGGGGGTACCTTCCTGCACTGTGTGGTAGCCACCCTGGGGTACCTGCAACAGGGTGCAAGGTTTTTTCACACACACCTCATTTTCCCATAGGAGCCCGTGTTACAGCCGGTTCTTGGGCGTAACACAAGCTCCCATAGGGAACAATGAGACTCTGACCGAACAATATTCGGTCGCATCGTAATCCGCCGGTCGGAACCACCGACTGCCAATCAGTCTGTCCCGAATCCAAGTCGTAATGAGCCCAAAGTGTAACAAACTATTACGGAAACAACATTGTTTCCGTACTAGTTCACTTACCCAGGGTCCCTGTGAGTAGGGTTCCCTTGTTATTTGTTCCCAAAGTGTAACAAAGGCTGCACACAGTATAAACGGAATGTTGCAAGAGGAGTGTGTATAAATGCTTACAGTGCTTTCCAAAGTAATGTTTTAAATACTACATTGGCTGTGCCTAGTGTATTTTTTTTTGTATAGTTGTGCAATAAAACAATAAATTCCAGAGTTATCAATTAAAGTCTAAACTGGCGGCCATGCATCCTTTACATTTGCTGATTAACCTTTACACACATTTACATTTCTTTCAGAAGCAGGGACCTAGGGGAGGAGGCTTGCTGCTTCTTTAGCTGCCTCTCCCTTCTCTCACTTCACAGTAGAGGAGACCCTCGTTCTCCCCTTTTAACCTGCAGCAACTCAACCTTTCAGGGACAATTGTTTTTTAAATAAAATGTACAGCAACTGTTTTCATCATAATACTAAAGCTTGGGAACGACATTCCCCTGCTCACCTCAACCTCTGGTTTCAGCCCAGGAAAACGCTGGACAGGATGAGGTCCAGTGGCAGCCAGCATGGGTTGGAGGTGGGGGCAGGGGCAGGAGGAAAGAGGACATGGTGGAAGCGGGTATTAAAAAATTTAATAAAACAAGCATTGGCATAGCCAATATGTCTCGCCTTTGGGACCTTATAAGTGTTTAGCCATGCAACAGTTGCATAACTAAATACTTATAAGGTCCCAAAAGCGAGACCTATTGGCTATGCAAAGCGGCTGTGCGGCCGCGAAAGTGATCGCGATCACGATCAAACATCAAAGTGGCCGTGCAGCCGCGAAAGTGAAAGTAATCGCGGTAAAGCGCGGCGCGCACGCCCGCGCACATGCACTGTAGCTCTAGGCTGGCCTGGTAGCACTTTTTGGAGCCCTCTCAATAAGTCTCGCCAGACCAGCGCATGCGCTGGGTCAGGCGAGACCTAAAAACGTACCTTCTTGCCACTTCCTAGCCGCGTCTCTCCATTGTAGTCCTCCCTCACTGGCCTGAACATGACGCATACCCAGGCTCCCAGTCCGCCAATCACAACACTGCCCTAGCAGCGTTGTTATTAGTCTAAGCGCTGTGTTTCGGCACTCAGACACCGACTGGGGGCCTGGGCATGTTTTCCATGCAGGCTGTAATGGAGCCTGTATGGAGAACATGCAAAGTGTGCAAGCAGTCACTGCGCACTTAGGAGGGTGCTACCACTTCTCCCCTGCCCCCTCATGCAAAGCTGTGGAAGTAGGAGAAAATAAAATGATAATAACACAAGTTATTATCATTACATTTTCCCTTTATTTGACTGCTAAAAAGCAGTGAGGCAACACTCCTCCGCCTCATCGGAGGAGCCGCCACTGATATAAGTCACACAACACTGCGCAGTAGCCACAGAAAAACATCCAAAAACAAAGATGCACTTTCTCTCTGCACACGCTTGCTTCAGAGCAGGCTTCTTAAACTGTTGATCATTGTTCGGTTCTGAAGCCCATCATAGCAAATGAAAAAGCTCCTTCAGAATTCCATCAGTGCGCTGCACTGCCCGACCTTGCCCTGACCTTTGAGTCTGTAACTCGAGTCTTAATTTGGAACAACTTCTAAAACCCGCGGGTGGATAATAGCTTTGCCTGAGCTCTGCTCGCTGATACTTACTGCTGTACACAATCCCCTCTCGGTAACAAAAGGCGGGAACAGAGCTGCACTTTAGCACTAATGCCAGTTTTCCTGCATAAAACTACTTTTATTTGCAGAAACTGAACTGTGCGCCCTTATATCCGGAAAATACGTGATCAGAGATGCGATCCTCTTTTATGCACTGAAAACACAACATTAATCTCGCTCAGAAAGGACTGCAAAACATGAATGCTTAAGACCTATTTTTTAAATAGGGATTTAACAGCAAATAAGCCTCAAGCAAAAATTATGCACTTGCATAGAAGGGCCATGTCGCTGTGTTTGATGAGTAAACAAAGGCTAATAGGATGGGTATAGCTGAGCCTCATGCATCAGTGGAATTGGCACTGAATCCACAACGTGCCTTGAATAGAGCAACAAGCATTGGCAAAACCAATCGGTCTCGCCTTGTAGAACTATTGGCTTTGCCAGTGCTTTTGGCTGATGATGTGAAACGTGGGCTGTGCAGCAGTAGCTAAAAATATTTTGTTTTAAAAGAGGTATGATGCTGCAAAAGCATGCATAAGCAAAAACATGTCATGACGATGACGACAGACAGATTTTTCCGCAGGCATGCTTATGCATAATGAAGAACGCATGTGTGTGAATATGGCACCAAGCATGCACACACCTACGAAATGGCATGGTGCCATTTTATTTATTTGTTTTTATTTGTGTTTACTGTTCCAAAATGACGGACACCACTTCGAGCTGAAAATAAAACAAATACTTGCTCAAAAGCACTGTTTTGACAGTGTAGCGACCCAGTAGCAAATAGCAGATGCTGGGCCCTCCCAAAATATAAAGCATTTTAGCATAATGAGCACAAGGAGTGCATGAGCAATGGCGAATCAGTTGCAATCAATAGGGAGTGGGCATGGGGACCACTGGACGAGCTTTAAAAAGCCAAGAAGGGGGGGAAGAATTAATTGGGTGGGGGGAGGAGGGAACAACACGGAGAGCATGGGGTGTTTAGCATGGGGTTGTGGGTGTATTAAAAGGGAGAAGCAGCACCTTAAGTAGAGGCCAAGTGAGGAAAGGAGGGAGAAACAGAGCACTTGTGTGGTGAGTACCTGGCGGAGGGAGCTGGACATGAGAGAGAGCATGAAAACACACTCCTGGAGTGCTTAACAATAGTTCCATGTGGGTGAGGAATGGAAGGAAGCAAGTCACCCAAGCAAAATGATGGTGAAGAATCCATGCTTCGCAAGAAGAGGAAAGAAAGCCATTCAATAAGAAGCAAGCCATGCAAGTGAAAAGAAATTCATCGAAAGGACAACAAGCTCACTGTAAATTTTTGGTCTGGTCCACAAGTACTCTTTCACAAACAGCAGCGTAAACTCTCTGTAGACGAGGCTTAAAATGGGGTGGAAATTCAATTGTATCACAAATTTGAGTGCAGGGTAAAATTCCTGTTCAAAGCGTTCATTTGCTTAAAAACTTAGTGCTTCTTTTAAAAGTTAGTAGAAGAGGAACATCCACTGTAGTCTGGTGAAAATCCTGTTGACCAGATTTTGTGGTTCGCCTCTCTCAAATTACAGCAGGAAAACCCACTTTTTTTTCAGTGGCAGAGGATTACCTGTCTGCGCCATGGAAAACAATATACAAGCAGTCTATCCTAGGCCCAAAGATTCTGAACAATGGAAATCCTGCCCTACCTATGTCAGGTCTTCTGGCATTCATTTTTCCTGAAACATACAAATGTTGATGGGAAGCTCATTTGATTTGATTTTGATATTTATATAGCGCAGCAGTCACCCGAGGGCATCGAGGTGCTAGAGAAAGGCCGTACATACCACGGAGTCCAGAAGCTGCTTCCAATAAGTCTAACCACTGGCAATCGCTTGGAGTAGCACTCCAGCCCAAAGGTTTTTTTTTCACCATGCCACCTCAGTTCAGACCCAGGTATATGAAAATCAGTCTTGACTCTGCTCCTCATGGGAATAGTCCGGCCAGAACTGCCAACCCAGGTCCTCCCGAGAACATTACTGGTCATTTTCAAAACTATGTCTAGAAAACACAAGCATCATCGAGCCTAACAATATGCTTCCATTACATTACAATTGTTACATCACAGGTAAGTACAATCGAAGGGAAGTACTTCAATTCAAGGGTGGATTTTCACTGTCTTTTATTGTGGCAGGTCAAAGTTTCCATATGATGAGGGTTTTTTGTTTTGCTAATAACTTTCATGATGTTTGCAAATCTTCATGAAAAATTCCCAGAAAAAATTTCATTGACCTCAGTTCCTTCATGGAAATTTTCGGAGTGATCCGTCGAGCAGGGGCTGAGAAAAACAGGTGTCCTCAAACACTATTTTCCCCATGCAGTTTCCATAAGGCAAATTAGACAACAATACAGACAAAAACAGCTGAACAGAATTACACCAAATTTGGCAAAAAGACAGATCCTTACCAAGAAAGTGTGCTTTTTGTGATTCGGTGTCAATCTTTTCTGCCATCTTAGAAAAACTGAGGTTAGAAAATGAGCAATATCTAGCACCACGAGACTCCAAAGGTAAAAAATGGAGAAAAAAAATAAAGCAATCTGATTTACGGAACTGAGTGCTGTGATTGGCTGGCCCCAACATGAGAGATATGACAGCTACCATTACAGCCCTTGGTCTTCAAGTTCTAAAAAATAAAATCATATAAGGGGGCATGGTAGGAATATCCGGACCCCATAGCCCTTGTTGGAGGGGGAGCAGTCCAAGAGTGACCCTCCCTGAGACCAAAAAAGATATTAAAAAATGCTGTAGTGATGGTCCCACTGGACTTTGTGGGAGCCAGCACGACACCTGTGTACTCCAGCGGGAGTCCCAAGGGATCATCCTAACAAAACAAAAAAAAGCTAACGTGGGGTATGGATTTGTGAGGTGATGTTGACTGCCGAGGGTTGAGCATATGTCCTGGCCTCACGTCTGGCCCAGCGCTCAATCCAACACCGCATACGGCCCACTACTGTGCCGTTCTCTATGCTGGTAGTTGGCCAGCTGTGGAGTCATGGCTGCTCACATATTGTAATAAGATCTTACTCTACGTTAAAATATAGAAATTCACTGAAAGAAACAAAAGTTAAAGTGCAGTTATTTGTAGGTCTTCTAATAATAAAAACGTACTCTTTTAAAATTGATAAAAACCCACTCATGATCACCGATTATACGTCACTGACCTAAAGATAACTTGCACCACTGTGATGCACTGCTTATGACTTCACATATTGCATCACCGATGACACGTTCCATGACATATGACAATGATGATATCTCAAATGACATTGATTACATCACTGATGTCCTCATCCAATGAGTGTGTTAGTTTATTTTATAGTTTACATAGTGGCAAGTAAGCATCATATTACTTGTCTACTCTATTTTGTACAGCCTGTGGTCAGCTAATGGGTGTAAGTGTTTACAAAATGAATATGCTTCTATTGCATTATAGGTGTGTAACAATATTGAACACATTTAAATCTTTGAACTGAAGAGGGACTCTGTGTGCAGATGACAGTTGACGATTTGTGTCCAGTATGTTCCACACACGTTTTTTGGTTCAGTACAAAAAGCTTCCAACAGGGCACATATTCTACTTAGTAGATACTAAAGGCCTGATTTACATTTCGGCAGAAGGGTTACTCCATCACAGACGTGACGGATATCCCGTCTGCCGAAATATAAAACCCATAGGATATTATGCAATTTATATTTCGGTGGCGGTATACCGTTGTGACGGAGTAACCTGTCCTATGAAATCAAAATCAGGCCCTGAGTGTTGTAAGCAGCCTTGAGGTATTTTTACAGAATTGTCTCAGCATGACAATTTCTACATAATATAAAATAAAATACTTTGTGCACCGGGTACTAGGCTAAGTCCGTGTGCTTCTTTTGCCTCTGAAGATGGGCTATCTGTACAGTTTTCACCACAGTATGAAGGCTGCAGGTAGTATGATCTTCAGCACCTTATGACCTTGGTTATTTCAAGCGAATAGTGTCTTTTTTTACTAGTGTTTCATAGAGTGTACACTGTTGTTACTAGATATTTTGTAATACTCTAAGGTGTATTTCTCATGTCACTGTCTACAAACAGTGTGCCACAGAGTAAACTCTCTCCATAGAGCAATCACTGCTGGCAGTGCCCACTTTTCTACTCATATCAACGTCATTTCTCAATGTGGGCTTGGTGACTGTTAGGGGTTTGATACAAATAAATCTCTCCGTAGTAGGGGATTCATTTTGGAACAGACATGGAGTATCTTAGGGAATTTGTCTTTCTCTGAACAGCTGTATGCATATTGAACACCGAGTGCAATGAGGGCTTTCTCTGTGGCGGATTGTTAATGTGAACCAGGCTACCAGTGAAGTGCATGGTTTAGGTTCGATACTGTGCATAACAAATGCTTGCTACACCCAAGGGAGTTCATCTGTGATGGCATTAATGATGCTTCATATTATTACGAACTATGTTGTACTTTCTTTCAGGCCTCTAGTGCCATACCAGTTTATAGAGCAATGTGTCCAAATGAAGCATGGTGATGTCATCAGTGATGTCATCAATAACGTCATTTGAGATATCATCAGTGATGTCATAAATTATGTCCTAGAACAAGTCATGAGGGATGTAATATGTGAGGTCATAAGCAGTGGATGGTGGGGGTGCAAGTTATAGTTAGCTCTCCTAAATATAACTGGTGAATTTCTGTGTTGTCTTTTTGTTTAAAACGTTAAAGTTGTCACTGACCTAGTCACCTAACTATGTTACTTTAACCTTTGTTGTTTCAGTGAACTTCTAGAAAACAAAAACAGATAATTTTATCACACCTAACTATAATGTTACTTTAACCTTTTGTTTTTTTCAGTATATTTCTAACCCTGGGCGTAGTGGGTGTAGTGGGGCTACGTGGAGCATCGCGTAGTGTGGCCAAATCTACGCACACTCGCGTGCTCCGCGTAGCCCCACTACGCAGCACCCGCCTCCCGCCAGCCCTCATTTTAAAATAAGTTAAAGTATTTTAAAAGTAAGTAAAATGCCTTACCTGCGGTGCGGCGTCCCGGGGCTCCCTCTTCCTGATTGACGGCAACTTCTTCTCACAAATGCGCATGCGCATTGGTGAGAAGAAGTTGCCGTCAACCAGGAAGAGGTAGCCCCGGGATGCCGCACCGCAGGTAAGGCATTTTACCTACTTTTAAAATTCTTTAAATTATTTTAAAATGAGGGCGGGCGGCAGGTGGCGGGCAGCTCTGCTTCGCCGCGGTGTGTGCGTAGCGCTGCCTGCTACGCCTACTTCGTAAACCGCGAAGCAGGCAGCGCTACGTACACTCTGTGGGCGGAGCGGAGCATTACGCCCGGGCTTATATATTTCGAGGGCTTTTTTAATGTAAAGTAAGATTTTAATATAATAAGTAAGGCAGGCAACCACACACTGTGCACAGCCTTTGGCCATGCACAGCAGAGGGTTGGCACATGGTGCCTAGCCTGCGGCCAGGCCCTGTGGCCAACCCACCCTGAGGTGGCCAACCCACCGTGTGGCAGCCAACTCCACGCTGGACACAGCCTTTTGTCACATGCAGCATGGGGTTGGCCGCAGGCCCTGCATCAAACTCCCTGCAGGAAGCCACCCAAAACAGCCAACCCACGCACGGCCTTTGGCCGTGTGTGGCGTGGGATTAGCTGCATGGCCTTTGTTGCAGCCAGGCCCTGCTTCCAACTCCCCACAGGCAGCCAACAACATGCTGCTCACAGGGTTTCCCCATATGTAGCTGGGGGTTGGTCGCAGGGCTTGGCCTGCAGCCAGGCCTTGTGGCCAAACCCCCAGCAGGCTGTTGACCGCACACAGCATAGGGTTGGTCTTGGGGACCCCATCCTCTGGGGTCAATGTTTACATATTCAGGAGTAGGGAGTTTGTAGCCCTCTCCCCAACCCTTAATTGGCCCCTGAGACCCCATTCCCTGGGACTTGAGTCATTAATATGGGGCAGGGCACGTGGTCCGCCCTGCCCGAGCCGTATTCTACCACGGTGACCCCATTCCCCAGGGCCCAATTTCATGAATATGGGATGGAGCATTCGGCCCCTAGCCTTAATTAAACAATGTAGGGCCGGACAGGCATTTTGTTTCTTTTCTCTTTTTTTGCTGCCATCCCGCATTTAAAAAAGTGTTTGGGGATACCTCTTTTTTTCTGTCTTTGCTTGACGGCTCACCCCAAAAGTTTCCATGAAGTAACTGAGGTCGATGAACTTTTTTAAAAAACTTTTCGTGAAGCGATTGGCTCCTGAGGCGGAAAGCCGGGAGCGGGGACTAACTGTTTTCAAATCATTGTGATGTGATACTGTGTATTTTAACTGTTACCCCCACCTACCTGAACATTTGGCTTCTTAGAAACAGCGCTACGCGCTGCAACGACTCCCTTCCTTCGGCCGCCATTCCCGAGGGCGAGGCGAGACACGCCCCCTCGGCTGGCCACGCCCCCCGACAACCATACAAATAGTTTTCAACATACATTTTGCCTCTGACACCATTAATTACAACAATTATTTTATCAACTAGCCTGTTTAATGACAGTGATCTACAAAGCCCTTTTTTTTGCTTTTTGATTTTTTTGATTCGATGAACACTACTGGTTTGACACACACTTATTATATACAAAATATGGTGACATATATATTTACATTTGTACAGTGACTTCAAAATGTGACAAAAAACGGAAAAAAAAATATATATACAACATACAGTCTTATCAAAATAGAATTGTTTTTCAAAAGCTGAAGTCAAATGTCCGAAACTAATTGATTTATGGAACGTGAGCAGTTGGCTCCTATAGTTCTCGCTATTATTGCGGTCCTAAGCAGAGTCGGGTACTTGTGTCTGTATATAATTTCAATGAGCAATGCAAGTTGCAGTCTGTCTTTGCATTTGCATTTGCTTATGTAGAGAAGCTGGTTCTAGCTTGATCTTCTACAAAATCCTCTGCGATCTCTGCTTTCGCGCCAACGCGTTTCGACCTGTGTAGTTGGGGACCTGTGTGATGTTTATGAGGTCGTCTTCAGGGCGGGTGTTATGGATGAATCGGACTTCCGTTCGTTCTCTCCACGTAGGGGAACTTGTCTTCTATGTGATGCCTTGTTTTGTGTACTGCCGACTGGAGTAGAATGACTTTCTTTGTCTGAATCTCGTTGTTTTCTTTCTGGTATAGGCGCGTGAAGGACAAGATATCTTGCTGCCGAGCGGGGACTAACTGTTTTTAAATCATTGTGATGTGATACTGTGTATTTTAACTGTTACCCCCACCTACCTGAACATTTGGCTTCTTAGAAACAGCGCTACGCGCTGCAACGACTCCCTTCCTTCGGCCGCCATTCCCGAGGGCGAGGCGAGACACGCCCCCTCGGCTGGCCACACCCCCTCCAACCCCCCGACCCATCGGCATAAAGCATGTGTCTTGGTAGGAGGCGCAGCGGACGAGCGCAGCGGGCGCGACGTTTGCGCGCCAAAGGCGCGCCAAAGGCAAGCCCGTCTGCGCCCGTCCGCGGCCGGACGGGGCCAGGGGCACGACTCCATGCCAATTCTATCTCCTACTCCTCTGAGGAGCTTATCACCCTCCAGGGCCACTTGCCACTCTCGGACTCTGTCCGTAGGCATATTACTTCCCTAGGGATCGCACCCTCTCCCACTCCTACTCTGCCGTTCTCTCCGCCCGTCTGTTTCCCGCAATGCCCTCTCCCACCCGGCCCTTCCCCTCCCACCCAGTCACTATCTATCCTCTTGCTTAACACCAGGTCTGCGGTCAAGCACCATCATGAGCTCTTTGTCTTGCTTGATTCTGAAAAGCCTGACTTACTGCTCTTGACCGAAACCTGGTTCTGTGACTCTTCCCTGCCTGTTCTTTTGGCTACCCTCCCCCCCTCCTATGTGGCCTTACGCGCTGACCGCCCAGCAGGTAGGGTTGGCGGTGGAGTGGCGATTATTGTTCGGTCGGAACTAAATTTTCAACCCATCCCCTCCCCCCCTATCTCCTCCACTGAATTCCTCACTGTTCGTTCCCTCGCCCTCTCCCCTCCTATCACCTGTCTCCTAATGTACCGTCCTCCCCAGTCTTTGCCTCTATTCTTGCCGGCTCTTCAAGACCTTTTGGCCAACATGGTGGTCAATTATGCCTCGGTCCTAGTATTAGGGGATTTCAACTACTGGCCCTCGGACCCTTCTGAGTGTACAGCCTCGAAAGAATTCACAGAGACTCTCACATCCTTAAATTTCATACCACACATCTCTGTTCCCACTCACTCTCACGGTCACACTCTTGACCAGGTCTGGTCTCTTAATCTTCCAGTTTCCCCGGTGACGGTCTCCCCCTGTCCCTGGTCCGACCATGCCCTTATCTCCTTCTCCGTCTCTCTCAACTCGATATCCAAAGTCCCCCACGCCAAAAACACCTGGGCGCGGAATTGGAATAGAGTTGACTTTTCCACTCTTATGCCTCACCTTCAGAACTCTATCCCGTCCCTCTCCGATCTCTCGTCCGACTCCCAAGCCAACACTATCAATACCTGGTTGGTTAGAGGTTGTGACTCAGTGGCTCCCCTGCGCCGCATCTCCGTCCGGCGACCAAAGGAGTCTAACAGGTGGTTTAATGACCACCTAAAAGAACTAAAGCTGTCCGCTCGACAGGCAGAAAGGCACTGGAGGAAAAATTATTGTCCCTCACTCAAATCTCTTTATCTGAAATCACTCGCCGACTATAAGATCGCAATCATTTCCGCCAAAACCTCCTATTTCTCAACCAAAATAATGTCTGCCGAAAATAAACCTAGAGAGATCTTCAGCATAGTGCAGGACTTGGCTTACTCCGACAAGGCTTCACCTAAAATCCCCCCATCCCAGTCCCTTTGTAATCAACTTAACACTTACTTCCTCGATAAAATCGCTACCATCAAAGCCAACATTCCACCCCCCTCATCAGCCTATGTCGACCCCTCTCCTCCTACTGTTCAAAACCTTCTCACCTCCATCCCCCCCATCACTGAAGAGGTATTCCTAGACTTACTCCCCAAAGTAAAATCAGGCTCTCCGGCAGACATCTGTCCGGCGCGAATTCTCCAACGAATCTACTCCTCTTGTCCTGAACCCCCCATTACCTTTCTTAACAGCTCCCTAGCACAGGGAGTAGTGACCCCTACGCTCAAATCAGCCACCATAGTGCCCATTTTAAAAAAAACTGGCGCTGACCCATCCATCTCAGCCAACTACCGCCCCATCTCCCTGCTGCCCTACTTGGGCAAGGTGCTGGAACGTTATGTCACCACGGTACTCAGCACCCATGTAGAGGCCAATGGGGGTTTGGCTTCCCGCCAGGCTGGCTTTCGCCCTAGGCACTCGACTGAATCAGTCGTGGTATCAGTCCTGGACAACCTCAGGAAGGGTATGGATCATAACAAACACCAGGCCCTGGTACTCCTCGATCTCTCGGCCGCATTTGACACGGTAGACCACACCATCTTACTGTCCCGTGTCAAGGCGGCTGGAATTGAGGGAGCAGCCCTGGTGTGGCTTTCCTCCTTCCTGAGGGACCGCACTCAGGCGGTCCGGCTCGGAGATTTTACAACCATCCCACTCCCCGTCACGTGTGGTGTCCCCCAGGGTTCTTCCTTGTCCCCCCTACTATTCAATCTCTACATCTTCCCCCTCATTTTCGCTCTTCAACAGCTGGAGGTCATCGTGTTTAACTACGCGGATGACCTCCAGCTCATCTTTGATCTATCTTCTTCTCCCCTCTCTGTTTCCAGCTTCCAGTACACCATGATATTCATCAGGGACTGGATGAACCATAACCATCTCAAGTTGAATCCGGATAAAACCGAGTTGGTTCTTACCGGAGGTTCTTCCAGTCCCTGGAATTCTCTTTTCTGGCCCCCTACCCTCGGCCCTGCCCCCACTCCTTCTACCACGGTCAAAACTCTGGGGGTTAAAATGAATAATCAGCTCACCCTCCACTCTCAAATCAGCTCCGTAGTCTCCTCCTGCTTCCTCACTCTCCGAACTATCCGCACTGTCGCCCGCTTCTTCTCCCCCCAGACACTCAAAATGATCATGGCCGCTCTAGTCATATCACGACTGGACTACGCCAACGCCCTCTACAACGGCATACCAGCATACAGCCTAAGGAGGCTACAGGTAGTCCAAAACCAAGCCGCCCGACTGGTTTTTGGTCTCCCACGCTACCACCACTCCACACCCCTCCTCAGGGAGCTTCATTGGCTCCCGATAAAGGAACGTTCTCTGTTCAAAACCGCCTGCATGGTTTTCCAGGCTCGTCAAGGCACCGCACCTGCTTTCATCTCCTCACTAATAACAGAATACGTTCCCTCTAGACAACTTCGTTCCTCTTCCAAGTCCCTTCTCCAAATCCCACGCTTCAGACGCAAAAAGTGGGGTGGGTCCAACTTTTCCACCCTGGCCCCCACGTTCTGGAACTCCCTTCCAGACCACCTACGTGCGTCTACCCACTATCTATCCTTCCGTAAGGATCTAAAAATGTTTCTTTTTAATCAGGCATTCCCTGTGTAAACCCCCTCTCCGGCCCAATCCCGGGCTCCCTTCTGTCTCTGTAGCCAATCCCTTCCACTAGCGCCAAGAAACCGTTCGGTGCACGCTGCGCTTTATAAATGCTTTTAAATTAAATTAAATTAAATTAAGCTTCATCAAACATTGCCAAAGTTATAAGCATAACAAAAACCGCTCTTCCTATGGAAACTCTGACTTGCGTATAACTACTATATATGTATATATACACAAACACCTGACGTAATGTTACCTAAATCTATTAGAAAAAAACATACCTACCTGTGATGTTAGCTGCCATAATGAAAAGACAGTGAAAATCCACCCTTGTATTGAAGTACTTACCTCCGATGTAATGACTGGAATGTACTTACCTGGGATGTAATGATTGAGACGTAATGGCAGCATATTGTTAGGTTTTTCGAAGCTTGTGTTTTCCATACATAGTTTAAAAGTGGCCAGTAGTGTTCTTTTTCTCCTGCCCAAGGTGCCCTTGAGATTGTTGGCTTAAGCAATGTGTAATGTGGGTGCTTTAGGCCTTTATATACAATATACTGTTTTTCCACTCTCAGTGCCATGGCCCAACCTAACTTCCCCTCTCAGGGTGTTCAGCTAAGATGCCTAGATAAAGGGCGAGAGTGTCCAGGATAGAAGCAGAGAGGTTACGGGTGTCTTCCCTCTGTTAGGGTATAGTATGGGTTAGGGCTAGACCACAAACCTTGTTTCATCCTCATCACATCATTCCTTGAACCAAACCAACTGCTTCCATCTCTTTTGTTTGGTAATATAAATGCATTCCTTCTACAGAACCACTCCTTTGAGCCTATCTCTTGGGTGACCTTAATGTCATCTACATGATGGGTTTGGCTATCAGCACTCATGATTTCACCTCTGTACAATACTCACTTCCACACAGCTATAGGCTCATAAAACATTGCTCTGTACATCTACTGAGTGGATTTCAATGTATATAGCATACTTCGTTGTAAAATGGCTACTCTGCCATCCTTGGATATCCTGTGAAGTTGACGTAAGGTTGCACTTTCCCAGGGTAGCACCATCCATCTGTGGGAACTGTACTAGGCCCATATTCTATGTGGTTTGAACTGTAAATGCAGACTTCTACTTGAAAACTGTAGCCATTGGCATTAGCGACTGCATTTACCCTCATAGTTTTCTCCTACCACCAGATGTGTAGGCATAGCTACATAATTGCTTATAACACAGTTTAAGATATATCTGTCATACGTACACAACATCAAAACACTTTCCACATATGCCACTCTATGCCCTCACACTTTTATCCCTCCATACCATGGCGTTTAATGTATAAGAGGCCTCATGTCTTTGTTTTCAATGCATGCATGGGAATGCATCAAATCTCATTAAAAGCTCAACTCTTGTACTGATGCATTATAGCAAAACACTACTCCTACCAACCAGATGCCTAAAACGTGCTCCTCCATTCTTCACACTCAAACGGAGTAGCAACCTACCTGTCTGCAAATGCACTTCGGTGACTTGCGAGGAATATCAAGACGGTCAAAATAAATAAATTAATCAACAGTATAATGCAGTCCACCTGAATCTGACAGCATTGCCACGCTATAGTAATGGTAATGCAACACCATAAATATATATCTTTAAATATCCCCAAACAGATGCCTAAATCCAGACATACATAGATATTGATGGTACAAGAGGATGGCCGGACTCTCCTGAAATGCTAATTTCCTTGCCTCCTATAACCTTGTAATCCCTACTTATTCTCTACCTCTGTGTTTCCTTCTAATACTCTGAAGCAGTCATTGTGTAGTGTATAAGGTGCTAAAGAAAACACCAAATTATAGGATGAACTGCAAAGCAGAGCTAGTTTAGTGTGATTCAATTGAGTTCACAAGGATAGAAACAGGGTTGAAGCCCCCACCTTAGAATGTAAACCACATTTAATGTTGCATTCAACAAAACACAAACTTGTATCAGGGGCGCAACTAGAGCCAAATTTCGGGGGGGGCTAAGAAAAAATTTCGGGGGGCGGCTGATGCAGGGGCTCTAGAAGGGGTGAAAAAACAACAATGCCTCATATACAAGCGAATGGTCTTTTAAAGACCTGTGAAGTACTTGGGTGCGGCTCTGTGTGTGCCAGGGAAGCTGTCTCAGCCCGGGCTGCCACACACGACAGGGGGGGGCTGATCCCAATGGGCGTAGCGCGCCTGACTTGTGTATATATATATATATATATACACACACACACATCCGATTTTAAAGGCACTGGAGCACCATACAAATGTCGGAACTGACCTATGTAACTGCTGATAAAATACAAAAAATGTCACAATAACAGGTGGACCTCCTTTATTCTGCCATTTCCAACTTTGTTTCCAAGCCTGCACCAGAATGCCTGATTTTATTATATTCTGTTAGCACACTGTTGTGCTGTTTATAATTTCTGTCTGGAAGCAAATAAACCCACCTTGCAGTGTGACAGCCCAAAAATATTCTAAGCGATTATCTAGGAGACATTTTGACATTCATCAGGAATAAGAAAACATCATACCACAAAGCGACAGATTGTATAACACTCATAAACACTGTTTCCTGAAAATTCGGGCTGGACTGTTCCTACGAGGCACAGGGTCAGACTGATTTGCATATGGCTATGTCTGAACTGGGGTGGTGGAGTGAGCTAAAGAATGATGATGGATTAAACCCAGATCAGTTGACTGGGGGTGAGTGTTTGATTTGCTCAAGCGCTCTGTCCACCATCCCCTTTGGTATCGCTTTGTTCACCCTAAGTTAGCAGGGTATGCCCAGACGTGGGTCCCTTGCTCACTTTGCCACTGGATTCAAGATAGCCTGGCTGATGAGGGTTATGAACCCGAAACCGGTCCTAGGAAGCTTGTTTCCGGTTCAGGGAAGGTATGGCTTGGCAGTTCGGGCTGGACTGTTCCCATGAGGCACAGGGTCAGACTGATTTGCATATGGCCATGTCTGAACTGGGGTGGTGGAGTGAGCTAAAGATTGATGATGGATTAAACCCAGATCAGTTGACTGGGGGTGAGTGTTTTATTTGCTCAAGCGCTCTGTCCACCATCCCCTTTGGTATAAGCTTATTATATGGACATATGTCCACACTTGTGTGGCCTCAAACATGCACACGTTGCAATGTTCTATTGGGCAGACTGAAAAACATACTTTTTGTCACAACTGGAAGGAGTGTTTTTGTACTTGGAATGATAAATAGTTCATGAGCCCACTGTCCTATCACAGAAAGAACTGCGGGTGCATTGCCTAAAAGGATTATCGCATTGAAATAACTTTGCAAAAAACGGTACCAATGGGCTTGTTACCGCAATCTGTGGAAGCTCCATTTTAGCTGTGAGTGCACTCGGCCCCCTTTCAAAAGCTCACTGCCAGTAGCCTCTAAATTATCAAATCCACGGAAATATGACTGTTCTAAGCCTACTGGTTTCGTTCAATAGGTTTAAAATGTACAGTTTGCTATGACATTCTCTCATACCGGCTCTATGGATAGCTTCGGCCTCATTGCTTTAAGTATTAGACCTGTCACCCATCCTTAAAGTGTTAGCACCCCCCTCCCCCTTCCAAGTTCAAGCCTAGTTGCGCCCCTCTGTTTCCACACCCACTGGGCCTGGCTGGCATTTCTGAGTCTTTTCATGATTTTCCCGACTCAGGCCCTAAGAATTCACGACGCGCAGCAAAAGAGACTGTATGCGGCTTCAACAGCTAACCCCGGCATCAAATTGTCTAATTTCCTGACATCTGGTTAAGGGGACGTACATATAAATGCATGGCGCGGTGATTGAATGAAGTGTTAAATTATAAGATAGCAAATAAAAGGCCCGGTGCTGCGGGAACCATTTCACTGATGTCGGGAGAGGCCTAGTGAGTGTGACCCCTGCTCCAGCTGTGAGTTGCGCGTGCCTTCGCTAGATATCTATTGAAACGTCATCCGCACGCCGAGTGGCAGCCATCTCGCGAGGACGGCTGACTCACCGAGAACTGTTGCAGGTCCGCGCGCAGCGCCGACGCAGCACAAAGACACCCGCTTAGCATGCGGGCAGCTCGTGTAATGCACGCCTCCCCCGGCACTTAACTGCTCTGGGGGCGTCGTGCTCAGCCCGGCTGACACTCTGATGTGAAATGATCGATGACAGTCTACCCAGGGGCGGATTTGCCGCTTTGCCGCCTCTCGGCACTTAGCATGTTGCCAGGGGCTGTATTATAATTATCAATTATGTAACATGTTGACGAACATACATTGCATTGTGCTCAGAACTTATTTCTGAACATGCACGGTTTTTTACCTACCGTTTCCCGCCCCTCGTAATTGAGTTGGGAGTCGGGAAAACGAGGCGAATGTGTAAACCGAGAAAGCCTTAAACTAAAGCGTGTGTGAGTGACAAAAACTGCAGGCTGGCTACAAGCCTTCGCCTTTGCCATCTGACTGACGTCATGTGTAAAGCGCCACTGCCCCCGAGGATCTCTTGGCGCTAGTCTTAAAATTGCCTAGCGGCCTCAATGTTCGAAGTCAGAATATCTTCTCACGTTCGAAGGGGCGAGTTAGTGCAGGACACCAGGACCCGTATTACACCAGTTTGCCCTGGTGAAAAAATCGGGATTGGAATAAACCGATTTTCTGCCGTCCATTGTACAGAAAGATCTATCTATCTATCTATCTATCTATCTATCTATCTATCTATCTATCTATCTATCTATCTATCTATCTATCTATCTATCTATCTATCTATCTATCTATCTATCTATCTATCTATCTATCTATCTATCTATCTATCTATCTATCTATCTATCTCAAATAAACGAGGATACAGCCACACATAGCTGCTTTTGAAATGTAAACTAAGATAATACAGATACATATGGGATCAGACACACAGCATCACAGGTGACCTGGATGGTAGGAAGATTGGGAAGAGATGGGGTTGAAAACTTTCCGTTAACACTGCCTGCACAAAGGTTTGACCTCATTAGTACCAGTTTAACACCAAATAAAGCAAAAAGCAATTACAAGGTGACACTTCTACCTTCAAGAGAGGGCCTTGATCTGCACAGCAACAATTTTTAAATCTGCTAATCATGCAGCATAGGATGAATTATGTGGCAACTTTGGAAATCTCTAATTATATACCAAACGCACAGTCATATAATTCTAGTGGCCTCCCATACAGGTAGAAGGAGAGTGGTATAGGGTAACGTTTTTTGCCATTTTGGAAGATTTTGTAACCATTTTGGCATTTCAACTGTCCACAAGGTTGTTGAACCAACACAAAATGCCCGTCCATAAGATTACGATGTTTGTGGAATGTCTTTGGTGCTTTTTCTACCATATTTCACGGAACGTGTAAACGAAATGTTGTTTTCCTACAGTGTTCTGCGAAACTGAAAACATACCCACTTTTCACGTTTACCAGCAATGTTAAATAAACTATCTCGTCAATAGCTTTATAATTATATATATTGATATTTTAATTTACTATAACATTATATATATATTTTTTACCTAGAAAATGCCACCCTAAAATTTCGAGTCCATTTGGTTTACAAAACATTCAAAGACCGTTCGTTCACTAAAGACTAACCATGTTGTTAATCTGAAATTAATACTAACCAGCAGAGGGCAGCAGAAAACCAAATCTCCCGTTTTCCACTGCCCCAAAGGATCCCTCCCACCCAGCCTGGTATGTTCGCCATCTCTGCCTGCCTGCTCCTTCCAATGTAAGGGAGTTTTTAAGAAAAACAGTTTGGGCAAAAGAGAAGAATAGATTCTGTTCCTGCTCCCCAAGCACTATACTAACAGAGACGAATTTTAAGAGCGAGAAATAACTGCAGAAATAATATCACATTTTAAAATTCGGAAGTCCTGATTCGATTTGTAGTTTGTGATTTCGTATTAGCAATTTATTAAAATGGACTCAGTATAAATGCATGCAATTTGCAAACCGACTTCTACTAAATGCAATGATTATTTTGCGAACCAACGTACCTAGTAACAGGTTGGCTCATAAAGTAACGATTCGCAGTGGGCCGCATTTCAACATACCTCATAAATATGTATGAGGTAGTTCGGAATCTGAGACCTAATACGACTGGTTAGAGTCACACGTATTGTTACCTGCTGGGTTAGCAGACCACCTTGCCTATGATCGTTTATGAATAAAGCAATTTTTGTTTTTAAATGCAGCCCGTTTTCATAAAAGAAAAATAGGATGGGTTTATAAAAATAATTTTACAAACATTTTTTAGGAGTAGACAGTCCCTAAAATGTTTTAGTCGACATTCACAAAGGGGAAGGGGAGAGAATTGGAGAGAGCATGATAGATGAAGACAGAGAGAGAGGAAATGGCAGAGAATGGCCTCAAAATGCCACGAATAGCTCTCATTACACCAGTAATAGTCTCCATAATGCAGAAGGATGCCCACAACATGCTCATAGTGATTACTGTTATACTAGAGATAGCAGTATCAATGAATCTTGCACACATGTAATGAGAATGATTATCGATAATCCATAAATGTACTCCCTAATCATAAATGATGCTTGCTATGGCCACTTGGCAGTAGGGCAAGCATCAAAAGATGTCATGAGTGGGGGATGCAGCAAAACAACAGGGGTGAGGCGGAGGTGACTGCCTGAGAGGGACTCTGCTATCAGACTGAGAGAAGATTTGCTTGCCAGACTGGAGACATTCACATTCTTTCATCACATGCACACATAACATGTGTAGCATGCTTGAACATACACACTGGCATGTATGCACAGCTCACATTTCATCCCTCAGAGCCCAGAGCAAGCTTCTTTTTGACTTAAGGGTGTCACAGGGAGCCGCAGCCCGTCTGTACTGGAGGAGGGTCCACACCCCCCACCCTTTCCCCCACAAGGAGAGTGTCTGTCAGGCTGAACAAAGGTCAGCCGGGCAGACACTCTTCTGGCTCAGGTCAGGCAGCCAGGAGCTAGACATGCGGTAAATGCACAGGCTCGTTGCTGCCTGAGTTGAACCTTGCGAGACAGAGGATTTGACAGCTCTGTGAGCGTGACCTCCTCAGTCTGGTAAAAGTGCCTCAAGGTCCTCCCGCTCGAGACGAGGGGGAGCGTCAATGATGGCTTCGGACCTGGGCGCTTTAGTTTTAAATCTTGAAGTGCCCCGGGCCGAGTGTCAATCAGGTGTACCTTGTCACAGAGTGGGGTGGGGTCAGCAGTCTCACTGTTCCCATCCCACTCTGTGACAAGTAAATGTAAATTGATACTTGTATAGCGCACTACTCACCCGCAAGGGTCTCAAGGCGCTTGTAAGAATACCGCTGTGGAACCCATCCAGGCTTTCCCTGTGAGGCATCCACTCCTGGGCACCCCCAAGGTGGAGGCCAGGCATCCTTAGCATTGTGGGGGCCGTTGTGGAGATTAAGCAAGCTATTGCCCAGAGTTGCAGAGTGGGACTCCATGATTGGAATGGCACCGAGGCGAGAATTATCAGGTCCGTGGAATTTTTGAGCCCAAGACCCGCCGAGGCGGGGAATTGAACCCTGGTCCCGGGCTAGACCTCTGCATCAGGGTCTGCCGCTCTAATCATTGAGCCACACTTCTCCACAAGTGAGGGACTGATGCCTTCCCTCATTGACTGACCTAAGGTTAGTCAGCCCATGAGGGAAGGCAGTGGTCCCAACCTTCCTGGGACCTCTTAGGTTCCCCTCTCGGAAAGCTGCAGTGAAGGTAAGCTTTATGGTTTTGATGTTTGGTGCATGTGTGTGTGTATGTATGAATATATGTATGTATGCGAGTGAGTGTTGTGAATGTGTGTGTGTGTGATTGTGTATGAATGCATGGGTATGAGTGAGTGTATGTGTGTGTGGCCTCTGCCTCCCTCCCTGCTAAAATTATCGGCCACCACAGATCTCTTTGCAAACAGCAGTCACACACGTCATTAGATGTTGCATACAAGCTGTAATGCATTCACAGACTGCACACGCCATCTTTTTTCACTATACATTGAGGGAGTTTAAATCAGGAAGTGACTGAGGTTGTGACTCCTGCCCCTTTTGGCTGAACAATTGGGATTATTTCATGTTGCAATGCTGGCGCAAGTTTTTTTATCCACTGAGCAGAACTTGCATTTCCCAGGTGCTGGCTGAATGAACTCTTTGGCTTTCCAATATTTGTTTCACTGAAAGCAATCACATAAAGATTAATCATAGCAAAATTAAACTCGAATAAAAAAAATATTTGGTACACCAGCTCACCCAAGAGTGGAGGCTTAAATTAAACTTTGAGACCTCAATTGTCCATGTTTTTTGCTTTGCATTTTGTTACTCTGAAGTGCTGTTTAGTCCACTATACAATCAGAACTACAGTCCCAGAATGCAAATGAAGAAATCTGGACTGGCTGAACTATTGATGCATGGACAGAGGAAATGTGAGTGCTCTGGTTATGTCATAAAGTTTGCTAGTTATACTTTATTTCCCCCACCACCTCCCACAAAACCATGTGAGATTTATTGTATCCACCTATAAGTAAAGCTGCAATGGTGCATCCAAATTGTAAGATATTTGAGCATTAGTTCAGGGTGGTGAAAACCCACCTCAAATTATAATCACAATCCTTATTAGGGTGAACCACTAAAGTCACTAAATAAACCTGTGCTTAATCCTGTGGTAGCTTGGCACAACGCAGGCCGACTTACCTTAGAAAAACAATGTTCCTAAACCTAATTTTGTAGATGATACAAATCACAACCTACGATAATTACTAAATAATTTCTTGAGCCTATACACTATTGGCTCACAGTAAATGATACAGTCAGTCTACTAAAGTGCAACAACCAATTAGTATGAGAAGCAAGGGTTTTATTCCATCAAAATTAATGCAACAGTAGATTCCTTACTGCATGGGACAGAGTAGGAAAGGGGAGAGGTTGCTCCAAGGGAACGTGCAGGATGAGAGAGTACTCTAGTGAGCGTCCAGTATCCTGTGCGTACCGCGGACGCCGGATAACTTTATAGCTCCAGCATTAATTGCCTTGGAAAGTTTAACCAGTACTTTACGCGTCAACTTGGATGAGGACGCTGTTTTGCCTCAATAAAATGGGAGGATTCCCCAGACCCAGCATAATCTAAGTGGGTGTGTGACACAGACACCACATCTGCACTCAGGTTGTCCCACACCGTCCTGAGGAAGACCCGCAGGCCAGGCCCCCAATCACCCCTTGAGCCCCAAGAAGGGTCGAAACGTCGACGCCAATACATAACCTACCTGGATCACGAGTCCCCAACTGCAACGTGCCACACGAGAATTAATTTGGGTTAAATTGAATGGAATCAGAATGTGAATGACAAGAATGTGGCCAGGTTAAAATGAGACTGAGAATTCATTATCAGTCTAACCAATGAACTATTGTAACTATTTCTTTTAGCACATTATCTGAATTTCTTTTCACCCTTCCAACACTAGAGCACTCTCTCATCCTGCACGTTCCCTTGGAGCAACCTCTCCTCTTTCCCAGTCTGTCCCATGCAGTAAGGAATCTACTGTTGCATTAATTTTGATGGAATAAAACCCTTGCTTCTCATACTAATTGGTTGTTGCACTTTAGTAGACTGACTCTATCAATTACTGTGAGCCAATATTGTATAGGCTCAAGAAATGATTTAGTAATTATTGTAGGTTGCGATTTGTATCATCTACAAAATTAGGTTTAGGACCATTGTTTTTCATACCACATTAAACCCAGGTCCACGACCAGTTTTGGGTTACCCCATTTTTCATAATGGCGACTTACCTTAGAGGCAATGTGCAAGGAAAGCACTTAATGTGTAAGTGAAAAAGTGTACATTTAAATATGTACAGGCAGCACTTAAACAGTAACAAAACACAAAAAAAATGTGAACCCAATTTAGAAAAATAGAGTTAAGTTTAATATATAAAATGCTACCAATACAACAAACATCCAGTAAGTAGAACTGGAGATATGAATTTTCAAAGTTTGAATTAAAAATAGCACCAAAAATCAGAAAGCGACAACTGATGTTATCTAGTCATGCGAGACTGGGTAAAGTCAAAAGCTATGGCCGATTCATTGGAGTGCGGGCTGCATGCAGGAATGGGGTTTACTCCAGTTGAAATTCTACCTTTTGACTTAGAAACTTTTCTGGAGCAGAAGTGGTAGTCGTCAAGTCATTGGCGGGGCAAGCTTAAAGCTGGATCTGAAGCGGGGCTCAACAGCAGTTGGTTGCTGATGAGCTGGGTCATGGTGCAATCATCAATGAAGGCAGAAAACCTCAGAGCGGGCAAAGTCTATGCTGAGGAAGGCCTCAATGTCGATTGGATGCTGCAAGCTGCAGGTATTGTTGAAACCCGCTACATAACTAGGTGTGAACTTTATCTGCCAGTGACATAGTAGGCATCCTTTGAAGCTCAGGAAAGGGCTATCACAGTATCCGAGGCCATTCCGTCAAGGAAGGAGTCCACATCCCCACTCCCAGAACACTTTGTCCACCATCTGAAGGTAATACACATCTCATCACTGGGAGCATTAGGGGCATTTGACAGCTGGAAACTGTCAGGAAAGCCTTTTGGTTTTAGGCAGGAAGGCACATGACATCTTTCTAAAAGAATAATTTCCAAAATAGTAATACAAAATCTGACTTGACCATTAAGTTTGATTTTCAATTACTATTAAAATGAGTCCTTGAATCCTTTTTCTGGCTTCCCCCAAACTGAAAGTAAACAAAAAAAGCTTTTATAATGTTACCCAGTGTTTTCCTACGGGGGGCCAGCCTTGCCACAGAGAAAAGCAACTTTGGAAGTTTTTCACTGCCAGAACATGTAAAACCTTAAATATGCATGTCCTACTTTTTAAATACCACGCACCCCGGCCTATGGTCTTTTCAGTGACGGCTCGTGTAGGGCGTTTTACCGGGGCGGTGACGTGGCGCAGAGGAGGGGCAGGGTGGGGGGTTGCAAAATGCGGCATACAGCCGATTTCAGGTAAGTTACGAAAAAAATTAATAAAACGAATTTCGTTGCGCGCGCTGAATCGCATTTGGCGATGCAGCGCGTGCAACGAAATTAGTTTTATTAATTTTTTTTGTAACTTACCTGAAATCGTCCGTATGCCGCATTTTGCAACCCCCCACCCTGCCCCTCCTCTGCGCCACGTCACCGCCCCGGTAAAACGCCCTACACGGGCCGTCACTGGGTCTTTTAATCCTTCCCTAGGGGTAACTTATACGTGTTAAAAAGGAAAGTGTAGGCCAGGTAGAAATGGCAGTTTAAAATTGCACAACCAGGCTGCGGTGGCAGGCCTGGAGACATGTTTTACAGTACTACTTTACTGGGTGGCACAATAATTTCTATAGCCCACTAGTAGAATAATTCACAGGCCCTGGGTATCAGTGTTACCCTAAACTAGGGACAAACGAGTAAATTAAATGTGCTACTAAGGGGTTTGCCAATTCTAATATGTTCAGAGAGTAGAGCAGAAGCACTTTAACCCTGGTTAGCAGGGGTAAAGTTTGCGGAGTCCTACAGTCAGTAAAAACGGGTTTAGCAAAAGAAAGGAAAAAATTGGGTGAATATCATGTAAAAGATGGTCATTTCCAAAACAAACAATGTTCTCCTGTCTTATCTGCCTCACGCAATATAGATAACATGGACCAACCATTCATGAACGTGCAAAGCAAGCCTAGGACGGATTGAATACAAAAGTCTCCAGTTTGAGAAAGTAAGACCTGAAGGTTTCATGCCTGGCACAGAGCGGCTTGGCAGCAGCGTGGAAAAAAGCCCATTGAGAATAATGTTTTCAGCTCTGTATCTGCTGGTATTGTTCTAGAGGGTGAGAGAACAAAGCTGCTCCCAATCTGTCACTGCCTCACCGTTGCATACCCAGGAGAAGTGTCACTTCCTCTCATACAGCTTTCATGCCTCTCTTGCAGCCCCTCCCTTCAACCCTCCTTGCTCCGGGTGAGCGCACACTCGCTCTTTCTGGAACATTCCAGCATCTATTTCATGACAATCACGCTCTCCCTTCCTCCCGCGCACACAAACACAGAAAATAGGTCAGGGCATTAAACATAACAACATTTTTAGATAGAAGGAAAGAGAGAAAAACCAAGGGGGCGTGTGGCACGTGCACAAGTAGTCCCGACCCCTGGGCGGTGGTGGGTTAAACTGGTCAACCAGTGGAGGTGGGGCTTACAGTTCAGACAATGGCGCAGGGCTAATTTAAGAGCCAATACAAAAAATAGATCTAATTATACATTTTAAGCAGGCTTGAGGTAGAGGATACATGAGAGAAAGCGGCTTTTCGGCCAGAGCTGCTGACTTGGGAACTGGAAAACCAGGTTCAAGTCCCAGCACCGGCTCATAATCCTGTGATTCTGGGCTACTCGCCTAATCTCCCCAAGATTAAAAAACTTAATCTGTCCTTGTGTAATGTAACTGGTACTCGCGTAAATCGCTCCAATGCCTTGCGGATGAGTTCACACTATATAAAACTACAAAAATAAAAATAAATGAATAAATGTTGGTCAAACCCAATAGAATGGAACACTTGTTTTAGTGGATTTGACAGAGTTTAAAGGGTACTGAAAGAGAACTTTAAAAAGTGGAATGAGTGATCTAACAACTAATGAGCACCTTCTACAGATTCCAATAAAAAGCACTACAGAGCCAATTTCACAAAGCAATTTCAAGAGACAACTATTTTTCTACCAATTCCTTCTATGAAATGATAGTGAGCTCATGAAATATTATTAATTCCATGGTCAGAAAGACGCTCCTGCCTGACTGTTGCCCAAAGGTATGTTTCAGTCTATCAGGAGTAGACGTTGCAACATGTTTTTTGAGGTTGCACACATGTACTGGTCTCAGAGTAGGGAACTTATTGGGTTAACACACCTGATTTTGGGACGTGTGCCTGGAGTCACGGGTTTGAATCCTACTGCATCCTCCATTCCGCCGGAGATTGAATGAATGAATGCCAATCAGTTGGAAATATTACTGCTTGGCAATTACTCTGCCAGGAATACGAACTATCCTAAATCACACTAAAATAGTTGTTGTTAGCACCACACATTGGGGGGTTTTCAAATGAGATTAATGAGCCACATCCACGCAGGAAGCCACCTGGTCTAAAGCACTGGCATAAAAGGTAATTACCTTGAAATGTATTGCAAAGAGCTCACTCCAAAAGAAACTTAAATTGTTCCTCTTAATATCAAATGTTATAGTAATTACAGCCATGCTTTCAATTTCGTTCTGAAGGCCGCAGGAGATGAAGTGTCAAATCCACTAAAATATCAATGTTGTTTTTAAACTTTACAAGGGAAATGTGCATTATAAAATCCAGCACTTGTTAGAACTTTCTCAAGAATTTCTTTGGAACAATTACAATATTTTCTGCAAAGGTTGCTCTTAAATATCAATAATAAACATATCAATTAGGAAGGTCTGGATAGAGGCCTAAGAGAGAGGATGTGGCCTAATGGCTAGAGCAGTCTACCTCGAAGCTGGGAAACCGGGTTCGAGTCTTGGCAGGGACGCTCAACATCCTGTGATTCTGGGCAAATCACTTAATCTCCCTGTGTCTAACAAAATAAATCTGTCCATCTGTAACGCAACTGGTGCTCATGTAAAGCTCACTGATACCTTCGGGTAGAGTTTGCGCTATATAAAACTCCCCCAAAAAAGAGAGAAATGGACAACCTTGAATGGAGCACAGGAGAGACATTAGGCAGACAACATGGTTACCAGTTTGTTACTCTAACAATGAAACAAGTAGGCAACAAAGAAGTGTTTTTATTGTGCACTGCTTTTGTATTTATTCACTATCATGCTACTTTTGACAGATCTTGGCTTAGTTTGCCAGCAGGATAATGTTCCATAGCATGTTATTGCCACACTACACTAGTTTGAAGAGGCAGGCCACAGAGATGCAATGCTAGCACAAATTGAGTGATGGTGTACTCCCAGTTGTAAGGCAGACTAGCGAGGACAAAAATATTGTGAGGCCAAAACATTGTGGATCAAGACATCAAGAAGGTAAGTGCATATAGAAAAGTATAGGAAAGTATAGCTACATACATTGAAGTTAAATTATCTGTATATATATATATATATATATATTCGTAGAAAGGTTTCTCCGCTGAACGCCGCACACCTGCACATTAGCGTCGGTGCCTGCCGTGGTAGCGGCAACCACAAAAATGAGTACAATTCAATCCACAGGTAGGAAAGAGGCGGCACACCGTCCTGGTGTTTTAAGGTGTATTTAATCGCTCACAAAACAACAACGCGTTTCAGCCGTAGGACGGCCTTTGTCAAGTTGTCTGTTAGTTCCGCATAGCCGATTTTAAAGCAAAATACGTCATCATAGACATAGAAGAAATGCATACATCGTAAATCCCATGTGTATTTGACTCTAAGACACAATCAATCATGAATTTAAACATAAACCTAAATTCTTGAGTTTGCAAGAAATATATATATATATACAAATACATTTGGAGCAGAATCAGTTAATACTGTTATCCATTGCTAGTGCACAGAAATAGAAAAAAAGACTATATAGTCCGTCCAGTAAGCTGCACAATCATATGTGGAAATCTGCTCAATAATTATATTAATCAAATGTACTATATCCAATCTAAGGTCCTAACTAATGTGGAGATGTAATTAAGGCATTTCGACTTAAAAATAATAATTTCTCCTATTCGAGAACGGCATTGCGGACACATAAAGTTTGTTGAAAAATAGAAAAAATATATATGTGTATGTGTGTGGTGCAAAGAGAAGAGAGGACTGATGTGTGGAGGGATGTGTTTGTTGTATAACGGATATATCCAAATCATATCTCATGGAAAATCTGTGAAACAATCAGATCCATAACCCTAAATAGGGGAGGAGTGAGGGAGGATACCCGAAAATTAACGGACAAGTGCCCTTTATCATAAGGATCTACACAGATCAAGATGAGCATATTACGAAATAACTGGAATAATACAACCACAGAACAATATCTGTGCCAGCCCTCCCATCCAACCAGTCACAAACTTGTGCATGAATATTCAAATCATATCAAATGTGAAAAAATGAAATGATATACAATAGGTCAATATATTTACAAGATACAATACATCACAGGGTACCCATCCTAAATTTTTTCAACAAACTTTATGTGTCCGCAATGCCGTTCTCGAATAGGAGAAATTATTATTTTTAAGTCGAAATGCCTTAATTACATCTCCACATTAGTTAGGACCTTAGATTGGATATAGTACATTTGATTAATATAATTATTGAGCAGATTTCCACATATGATTGTGCAGCTTACTGGACGGACTATATAGTCTTTTTTCTATTTCTGTGCACTAGCAATGGATAACAGTATTAACTGATTCTGCTCCAAATGGATTTGTATATATATATATATATATTTCTTGCAAACTCAAGAATTTAGGTTTATGTTTAAATTCATGATTGATTGTGTCTTAGAGTCAAATACACATGGGATTTACGATGTATGCATTTCTTCTATGTCTATGATGACGTATTTTGCTTTAAAATCGGCTATGCGGAACTAACAGACAACTTGACAAAGGCCGTCCTACGGCTGAAACGCGTTGTTGTTTTGTGAGCGATTAAATACACCTTAAAACACCAGGACGGTGTGCCGCCTCTTTCCTACCTGTGGATTGAATTGTACTCATATATATATATATATATATATATATATATATATATATATATATATATATATATATATATATATATATATTTTAATTCTGTGCTTACCTATATAAATGTACCTTCATGATATTGCTGTCCTCAATATGTTTGCCACACTATTTTGGCCCCACAATATTCTCTAGTTTATATTCTGATGGAATACTGTACTCCTTTGCATAGACTCCATCCCAGAAAAAACTCACACAAGCTATATGTTTAAGCAAATTCAACACTTGTCTTACAATTTAATCTGAGATACTGATCATTAATGTGCTTAATTTAGAGACAGACCTATGCCTCTTGTGATGTTGTTTGTATTGTGCTCTACCACCAAAGGGGTATCCGGGTGCGGTGCAGGGGCTTGATATAATTTAAATATTGTGCATATATTATATATCCAGACATCACATTGCTGAGCTATGTCTCAGTCCACCAATTGGTCAGGTTTCAGACACCTGAGCTAAGCTTCATCATCAAAAGACATGATCCACAGCCCATCTTTTCTGCTCAATTTCTTGTACAATTGCTACCATCCTTACATTTAGTGCCTGAAGGCATCCCTAAAACATATTGAAAACAAAGGCTTGCAAGATACACGTTGAGTTGTTACTTATAAAAGGCAATGAAGGCCTTGAGAACTCTGTGCTGAACTGATAGACACAATCATAAACAATATGCAGGTAATCACAAAAATAGATACATTTTAAGAGCCTTCCTCAGTGCTTAATTTGAGCCGGGCTTTCCGGTGCTGGGCACCGGCACTTAATTTGTTTCCGGTGCTCGGCACCTAATTGTCAACAACATACCTAGAACAGTCTACCACATGGTGGCGCTGCTCATCTAATTTAGAGATAAGCAGAACAACGGTTGTTTAGGAATACAATATACATTAAAATTGCTAATACCTGCCTCCCCAGCCATTCCCTTAGCTTTGGGGACCAGGAATACTCTGAACCGTCGCATTTACATGCGAGAGAGATGATTAGTAGTTCTTTTGGCAGCAATGACTAGGGCGATGGGTGGTGAGAGCTGCAGTGGCCTTCCGGTCAAAGCCCTGGCACTTAAAGTTTTAAAAATTAAGCATTGGCCTTCCTACACATAGAATGATCCTCTATTTTGCACAGGCCAAAACACTGTGCATTCCAAATAGCGAAAGCAACAAAAGAGAAGGAATTTAACGGAGCCTCTATGGCATAGCGGTTAAAGGAGGGAAAATGTCGAATGGCCCCCACACAAAGGGAGAAACCTGCATTAGGCCATCTGCTGTTTGTATTGAGAAAACAAATTCCTGTTCTGATAGTTTATTTTCTCAATGCAGGGATGTTTGCTGAATGGGTGCTTTAGAAATTACGCCTGCTCGGCACGCCTGCAGTGCTCTGAAGAGAGGGCCGCCGTGGAGACTGCCCTCACATCACACTCATCCTGTCAGGCAGGTGGGGATTTTTAAACAGGGCAGAATATCCTCTGACTGAGTGGCAGAGGCCATGGGCTTATTTATGGGGTTATCCCCCTGACAGATCCGGGGACTCTCCACCTGGCTGTAAATGTTCCCTAAGCATGGTCTACAAGACTGTAATAGGCGGGGTATTTTACATCTCAGGCGAGTCTGGTGATGTTTGCGTATTATCAATATCTATTCATGATCTTGATTATCTGTTTAGTTATTCTCTGTGATGTTATCATAAAGCAAATGCAAAGACAGAGCTGGTGACTACAGGAAAATGGAGAGAAAAGATATGCCCCAGTGCACCCACACACCCTCCTCATCTCGGCCTGCTCCTCCTCTTTTCTTAAAATTGATGAGGTACCCCTGCCCTGTATTTGCAGGTGTGGTGGGATCCTATAACTGGGCCTATCCACCTTGTTTTTTTATCCCTAAGCACCTTCTTTAGCCCACAAAGGCCCCATTACAAGTGGCACTGTACAGGAGAGGTGTAAACCCCGCATCGCCAGTACTGTGCAAGTACAAGTTAAACCCCACAGAATTGGGAATTACTGTACGCACCCAGATTTACCTGGTGGTATTCTGTAAGGTATTCCGTATTCTGTGGGGTTCAACACACACATTTACCATCAGCTCTGAGAAGGTTGTAAAAGTGTGCAGGAGGCTTTGGTAAAGGGGTGCAGGGGTGCAGCAGTAAGGATGCAGGTTGGGGAATGATGTGAGGAGGGTTAAGACAGGATTGGAGAATGTTGGCTGGCAGGTTGAGCAAAGGGAAGCACGTACTTCTCCGTAAGTGCCTTGTCTGAGGTTCGGGCAGGGGCTACGGAGTGGGTCTGAGCTATAATGAAACCTTACCCATAGGGATTTTAACTGTGGGATTTTCTGGATGGTACAACTGGGTTTGTTGATCCAGCACCCAGTAAATCCAGGTGCAGGAACACCGGACCTCTTATAATTTTGTAGAACGTTATTACACTCTACACATTTCTCAATCAGTGCCCATATCTTTTATGGGCACCTTGCAAGTGGACTTATTAGTCAGAGAGAGCAGGTCACCATGAGGCATGAAAAGAAGTGAAAAAAAAACCAAAATTCTATGCTACCTGTAAATGGCTTTTGGATAACCACAATGGTTTAAGTTAGTGGGATATCTTGGGATCGACGTTGCCAAAGTATTTTTATTGTACAATCATAGTGCTCATACCTTTTGTTAAAAGCAACTGTTCCAGAGCAGATTGTGCCTACCTTCACGTGCGTCTGGTTGAAAAGGAAGGAATTGGGTCTCCTGTTCTTAGAGGTGGGAGATATATTGAAAGCTTGAACCATGCTTGAGAGGGATGTTGGGCTCTGGCTCCGCTTTAGGCCATCATGGGCCCTCAAGCCAAAAGTGCGTTGAGCTGTCATGTAGCTTCTACCTGCTCCCCACGATCGAACCTCATGCACAAAAAAATAATAAAAACAAAGCAGTGACCCTTGATGTGAAAAAAAGAGAGAGAGAAAGAGATGCTCATCTAGTGTCTGAATTGGACAATATGAAACCTGTTAACCTGGAATCAATGTTATCTTCCCCACTTGACCAAACTGTGTGATCTTGACAAATATTTTATTCAACAAACCTAGTTTTTCTTCATTATCACATATGAGAGCACCTTTAAATTTGCGGGTTCAGGATGTGCAGTGTACAAAAATCTCTTGTGTTTCATTTAATAGGCTATAATGTTGTTTGTTGCATAATGAGAACATAGTCCACATAGTGGTTACACAACAGCTGACTTGCCTTCTAGTTCACTAATGAGATTGTCACTTGGAAAGGTGTGGCTAACATGAATGTTTTCAAGTTCATGTTTAAATGCTCACTATCATTTATAATATACGCTCCTCAATGCAGTGATGTATTCTGATGTCCTACTGTGAAGATCTCATGAGTGATGTAATATGTGGGGTAATTACCAATGCATGGCAAGGGCATGAGTTATAGATACCTTTGCGCATGAGTTATACTTAATTGAGATAACTATAACTGGTAAATTTCTGTGTTTTTTTAGAGTTTAAAACGTTAGTTACATTGTTACTGAACCTTGCTTAACTATAACATTTTAGCTTTGTTTTATTCAGTGAATGTCTAGGGTTGTTAAACGTAAAGTAATATTTTATTACCATACGTAAATCCAACTCCTACAAATCCGAGAGATCTCAAAATGAGATCTGATTGGCTGCCTCCACTTCAAACAGGAAGTGTTGGCAGCCACCTAGGGATTCGGACTTGGCCGAGTCCCAAGAAAAAACTCCCAAAACAAACATGGGCGGGTATGGTTGGAATACCCTGACCCCCTAGGCCTGGTTGTGGGAACCCACAGAGACCCCCAGGGGACCAAAATGTTTTGTTTTTAAAATTTTGATTTGGATCCATGGAGGCTTTTTTGACTCCACGGGTGGACCAGGTCCTGGGAGGAATTTATTTTATTTTATTACGGGGAGGGGGCGCACGTGGCCGCCATACCCAGGATGGTTTTGGCCCCAGAGACCCCATCCCCTGGGGCCTGACAAATTGTGAAAACAAGGAGGGGGTCACGCGCTCCCCCTTCCGGGCTGATTTAGGCCGCCGGGAGCCAATCCCCTGGGGCCTGTAGGTGCATTAAATTGGGGGGGGGGGCATGTGGCCCCCCTCCTGAAGCCATTAATGGCCCTGGGGACACCATCTCTTATGGCTGGCTCCTGCTATGTCAAAAGCAACGAAAGAGTGAGGCCAAATGAAGAATAAAGGAAAGAGCCAGCATGAGGAATCACTCTTGTTTAAAAGAACCCTCACTCGCCAACCTAGTTGGTGACATGCTTCATCATTGGGTCCCCTCCAGAGAGGCTGAATGCCTCTCTGGTGTGCTACGACGCCTGGATTCACTTAGAGCAGGTTTTTTAGTGTGGTGTAAGTGCAATAGTGAAGATGTGCAGATTAAAAGATACCGTGGTTTATTCCCAGAAGAATTTTAATGGTGGAAAACCAGGTACCATTAAAAGCAAGTGATTCGGATGTTTGTTATCTGGCTAAATGGACCAGACACATCCTGTTTAAACTAAGTGAAAAGATTGGTCACCATGTTTCTGCTTCAGAAGTGCAATTTGGCGGAGCATTCGTCAGTACCGTCCCTCCACGGCGGTATGCGCACGCTAAGGCGCACGCTAACCTCTGGGGGGTATACAGAACAAACTCACAGTTTATCCGTTGGGGCCTTCAGGATTTCTGAAGGCCGGAAAAATCTGTAAGAATAAACACATATAACAACAAAACACAGCAAATCGTTGAGATCCGAAATACCTTAGATCTGGTATTTATTCAGGATCCTGAGTGTTGTTACCTCATGCTGTCGGAATCTATTTTGCGCTTTATGGTATATTCAGGTAAAAACCTCAATTTAGGTACCCGTGTCAGTGATGGTAAATTTAACACTAACACTCCGTGTTACACACTCTCATGCGTAGGGGTTTATTGTGTGGCAACTGGCTACCAGTGACGCGCTACTTGTCGTGCACGCTAAAAATATGCATTGGCAATAATATGATCGGGTTTCGTGAAACATGTCTAACCAGTTAAAGCGGGAGTGACGGTGGAAGTCGCGCTTATCAGAAGATTGGCAGTGAAATAAAAGTAAAACTTTAAAAGCATGGAAAAGGAAGGTCTTATGTGAAGCATAGAATGACTTCCTGTCATGGGTCCAGGTGGGGGCAATAGCCGCTAGTAAACTATATTGGGGCAAAGAAAACTCGGTCAGAACAGTAGAGAAACCGACCTCGGTTTAAGAATGAGAATGGCCCCCCACCTACTTAATTTAATAGCGTGCGCACCCGCATTACACCTGTCAGTTCCGATCCGTGGACCCGAATGTTAACTCGGTGTCCGATTGCTAGGTTGATATACCGGAAGGGAAACCGATCATGTGATCGGGGCATGCCACTTAGGACGTTCTACGTCATAGGGGTAAAGGCTGGGACGCTAACCTCCTTGCTTGGAGGTATTGAATGACAGAAAACTTTATGCACAGTCCCGCCGGGCAGACACGCGGCGGCGGTGTGTGATACTGAGGGAATATTTCTCATTACCTATTAATTTGGGACCTTTGTGGAAAAGTGTGTGCGTCAGAAGATACAGACCGCCCTCAACAAGATGTGTTCAAGTGAAAGCAGAACCACTGCGCTGCTAGTTGTACGTATGCCCTACCCTATATCTGAGTGTAAAATCTCAAAGGGGGTAAATACAAACAATGTTGACCTAATGCAGCCTGTAAAGAAGACACTGCTGGAATAGCCCCACAAAGTGGTCAGAGTAAGGTGGTGGTGAAAAATGTTTTAGACTGAGATAAGCTGAGTCCAAGCAGCAGTGTGGTACTAGTCTATACAGAGAGGCCAAGGTATATTTACACTGAATTAACGTCTCATCACGGAACCACAGGGGATATTATCATTCTGTCCATGAACATGCGTAGAAAGACGATAAATCCAGCGCTGCTCCTTCTCGAATAGGACTTGCGATGTTGTATGCCCCTGCTTGATTAGTTCTATAATCGTCCAATGCGGATCATTGGTGGTGTGGTTCTGCTGTATAAAATGCTCTGTTAGTTTTGTAGTATTTTTTCGGCACCGAATATTACTGCGGTGCTCGCACACCCGTTGCTTTATCTTGCGTGTCGTCCTTCCCACATATCTTGAGCCACAAGGGCATGTGATTTGATAAACCACGTTTGTGGAGTTACAGTTTATGTGGGCACGTTGCATCCATATTTTGCCAGGCTCCAGATCAAGACTCTTAGTGGGGGTTGTAAGGTGGCAAACGCTGCATGTGCCACAGGGAAAATGACCTGTCACTTTCGTGAGACCCCAAGCATTTAGTACCGAGGGACTCTCCTCCTACGTACCATACGTAAATCCAACTCCTACAAATCAGAGAGATCTCAAAATGAGATCTGATTGGCTGCCTCCACTTCAAACAGGAAGTGGTGGCAGCCACCTTGGGATTCGGACCCAGCCGAGTCCCAAGAAATAATTTCCAAAACAAACATGGGTGGGTATGGTAGGAATACCCTGACCCCCTAGGCCTGGTTGTGGGAACCCACAGAGACCCCCTGGGGCCCAAAATGTTTTGTTTTTCAAATTTTTACTTGGATCCATGGAGGCTTTTTTGACTCCACGGGTGGACCAGGTCCTGGGAGGAATGTATTTTATTTTATTACGGGGAGGGGACGCACGTTGCCCCCATACCCAGGATGGTTGTGGCGCCAGAGACCCCATCCCCTGGGGCCTGAAAATTGTGAAAACAAGGAGGGGGGCCATGCGCTCCCCCTGCTGGGCTGATTTAGGCCGCTGGGAGCCAATCCCCTGGGACCCGTAGGTACATTAAATTGGGGGGATGCACGTGACCCCCCTCCTGAAGTCAATAATGGCCCTGGGGACACCATCTCTTATGGATGGCTCCTGCTATGTCCCAGGTTTCCCAAACCTGGAACATAGCGGTTTCCCTGCCGCACTGGTGTGGAAAGGGAAACCTGTGTTTGCTCTTGGTTGACGGGTGCAATTTCAAATCTCCTGCCAAGCAAGAGCAAACAGAAAACCTGCTCCCAGTGGGCGGATGCATGAAAAACACTCCTACCGCTGATAGCAGACTTGTCATCTGTTTCCCTGCCTGCAGTAAATCACGGGGGTAACAGATGAAAATATTGCTCCCGTCCACAGGGAGCAGCATTTTTAGCAACTCCCTGTGGGTGGGAGCTATGCCGGCTCCTGCTGGAGGTGGGGAGCCAGCTGGGACTGCGGGGGCCACTGGGTCTACCCCCGCACTTCCCAACAAGATTTTGGCTGAGCCCCGGCAGATGGGGTCCCCGGGTCCTAAATCGGCATGGGGAGGGGTGCTGCGCACCCCGTTTCCCTTTGAGTAATTGGCCAGGCCCGGGAGATGGGGACCTCGGGCTGAAATTGGTCTGGGAAGGTGTCCGTGTGGTCCCCCTCCCCCTTAGTAATTAGCCAGACCCCGGGGCATGGGGTCTCAAATTGAATACATATGTATGTATGTACTGGCAACTTTCCAAAGAACTCCTAAAACAGGACAGCATATGCCAATCCCACATAATTACTACCATAAAAAACTTTCTCCACAAATAATATGGACGCGTTTATGAGGTTCTGCTTGGTGAGTTTATTTCACAGTGGACAGCTGAACATGTTTCCGACTCATAAGACCTTTATCACAACAAGCAGCTATTTTGAAAAGTTTCTTTTTATACCATATACCCAATGTGATTTTGAAAAAAAAATAGGAAACTCTCTCAAAATGTATATCATAGCCACAGGAGGGCTCACATTTCCAATATTCATCCTAAATTAACATATTATGAATGCATATTTAAATTGATTAACTGCTTCATCATCCACTCCCAAAAAAATATAAATTTACACGTCTCCACCGCTATCCATAATTTCTATCCGCCATCCAAAATATAACCACCATACAATGCATCAACTAAGATTCTTATTTGAATTTATATGCTGGTCGTTATAACTGATGTTAGACTTTTAACAAATGTATTAATTTAATATTAGTTCCTATAGGGTGCTAGTTGGGTAAAAGGGAGACAGCAGTAACAGTCTAGTAAAGTCTAATGCGCAGTTTTTCACTTGGAGAATGGGTTCAACCAGGCCATGAACCCCACTTCTTGGACACAATGAGAAGAAAACACATTTCCTACCCAAGGCAGTCCCTGGATTCTCAGGATGACACCACAAGAAAGAATTCATGTTGATTGGTTAGAATCATCACTCAATTAGATGAGGGTGTGGCAGACGACGAACACCTGTGGTCTGGCTCTGACCACTGATGTCCAGGGTAAGTTAAGGCTAAATTTGGAGAAATGGGCACCTCTGTAATTTTATCTCCCACTACAGATTCTTCCCCTTTTTTGTGGTTTAGTTAAATATATTTTTTTCAAATTATTACACGTAAAAGACGGGATGGCATAAACCATATATGCAGATGCACCCTCTGTAATATGCTATTTATTGCCATTGTTGAGAGAGGGAAGGGTATCATGGCTCATACGAGGATTTGTCTATATAGTATATTAAACTTTGCACATCTGTATATATTTTATTTATCTATACCTTTGTGCGTGTGTATATACACACACTCGCGTTCTTAATATGTGTTTGTAGGTCTTAATACTGGCCCTCTTTCATATGGTATAATAAATTTAGCAGCACTTGATGCCTCGCATGCCAATAAAGTTTGAATTTGCATTTTAATATTTGGCACCCAAGAGTCACAGTTAGGCCTGAGGTAGCCTGGCAAAGCCCGGGGTTTTCTGTCTGGCCTAGGAAGTGTAACACGCGGTGCCTTGTGGCTATTGTTTTATGGAAATCTCAACCGCTCGTGCCACTCCCTGAAGGTGCAGGGCGCAGACACGTGACTGTTCTAGGAGACCACGCAGATGAGTCAACAGGAGGGCAGGTTAGGGGGGAAGATGAGAACAAAAGAAGAGAATCAGAGAAAGAGGGGGAAAACAGAGTTTGCAGAAAAGGCAGCGGCGTTTGTGTCAGCTTTTGATATTAATTATGAGGCACACTTATGTGGAACCGCTACGTCTGAATCTGTAACGCTTTGGCAACACTTGCAATCCAATAAGCCATGCCAGGAAAGCATTATCGGCTTTAATTGAATTAAACTGATAGAAAACCAGAGAGCTAGAGACTGAATTGAAAGGACCTGCAGATGGGGAGAAAAGGAGTGCGGTAGAGAGAAGATGATCCGGGAATGTGACAGAAGCATGAGAGGAGAGAGGTGCGAAAGAAAAGTAGCCATACAGAAGGGGAGAGAGAAACAGAGGGTAGGGAGGGAGTAATGGAGAGAGAGATTAGATAGAGACGGTGTCAAATGGAGAGATAAATAGAATAAAGACAGGGCTGGACTGGGGGACCAAATACAGCCCTGGAAGAAATGCTCAAATCAGCCCTGCTCCCTTTGTCATCCATCCCTCCCTCCCTCCATCCCTCCCTCTCTCCCTCCTTTCCTCCCTCCCTCCATCCAGCCATTCCTCCTCCATCCGTCTCTCCCTCCCTCCCTCATTCCATCATCCATCCATCTTCTCTCACTTCTTCATCTTTGATCGCCTTATCTGTAACTTTATCTTCTATTTCTCCCTCTCTGTTGAAGCCTCGCAGTTACTGCTGCAATTAACCTTGGGGAGCTGGGTAGGAGGCCCTAAGCTTTCAAAGCGAGCCTCCAAGGGCTCCGGCCCACTGGGAAAATGCCCAGTGGAATAAAGGCCCAGCCCAGCCCTGCCAAAAGACATGGCAAAATAGAAAATGAAGGATGGGGTATGGTAGGATGAAGAAGTTAAGAGAATGGGAAGAAACGGTGACTGACAAGACCAGGCAGCGACATTGTTGAAGAAAAAGAGAGCAGTGATGAGACAATGAACTGGGATGAGTCAGAGTGTGTGTGTGTGTGTGTGTGTGTGTGTGTGTGTGCGTGTGTGTGCGTGCGTGTGTGTGTGTGTGTGTGTCCTTCGTTCATTAGTTCGTTCCACTCCCCATCACATCCTATCATATTTGGTCTCTCCTTCCCCTTCTCATTCAATAATTCCCCCTCTTGCCTTTTTCCACTTTATATTAGCTGCTTCCTATGACCTCCTGGTCCTTTCAACACCCCACTTTTTTCCAATACTAGAGCTGTTGTGCCCCACTCCTCATCTCAATTCCTGATTTTTCCTCTCCTCCCTCTTCACCCGATACGTAGTCTGTATTCCCTGCCCATCCTGTGCCAATGTTATGTATCGATAGTGCTTAGTTCCTACACTCTCACCCTGTAATACAGCCTCTCCTTCCTTCCTCCATTACACAAGACCAGGTCTCTTCTTCTCTCCTCCCTCTACAACAGTTGGATCCTGGTTCATAGTCCGTTTCTATAACCTCCCCCTCCTATCCAGAAATTGTGGTCCCACCTTCTGCCCCCAAATCTATTTCCCCTTCTTTCTCCTCGCCTCTCATCATGTAAATACCTGGTCCCACTTCCTGAACTTACATTCTTACCCACTGGTCTCCCCTTCCATTTTGTAACACTTGGTCTCTCCTCCACACGACCTGTTATGGAGCCTGGCCCCACCTCCCCATTCTGTGCCCTCCCCTCTCATTCTATGATACCAGCCCATCCTTCCCCCCCTCATATTTTATAGCACATGGTCTCGTTCGATAATTCTGGACCCTACCCCACTCTGGTACCTCCTCTGCTGCCCTGCACATCCCATGATTCTTACACTCCTCACCTGCTACAAATCTCTGAACCCTGGTGTCCTCTCCTTCCCCTGCGTTTAAAAATCCAGGTGCCTTCTCGTGCTGACGGTATGTGAGTGGAGGTGGTGTGCCAGCATGGGCTCTCTCTGAATGTAGGGCTGCTGTAAGACATACCTCTTGTATCATTTGCCACAGACCCACACCTTCTGCCGTACACTACTGGTGAACATATTCTGAGCCATGACTACAAACTGGGACACAGACAAAGGCGCCTCTAGGTCTTGCCCCTTTAATAGCATGGCTTTGTGTACAGGTCAGGCAGCTGCCTATGACAGTGAACATGCCCACCTTCATCTGGGTCAGGTCATGCACCTCCACTTGTAGGGGTGGGAGTCGTTACGGAGATACAGAAGCAGCTGTCAAATTATGCTCAGGTCAAGCTTTTTTAGCCAAGAGAGACCAATTTACCATTGAACCAACCAGCCCCTCTGTTTGCCAGTGACCACGCAAAGGCCTGGTGGCATGGTGTGGTGCCAGTGACTGGAAATCCTACCCATGGGCCCAGGTGATCCCTGCCAGTTAGTAGGTAGGCCTAATTACACCCTTTATTAATTATAAACTTCAAAGCAGAACAAAGTACTTAGATCATGTCAATGAAGCTACCTCCGAAGGAAGGACTAGACAGTCAGACCTTCCTAACACCCGGTGGCCCCTATGAAGCCCCTCTCTACTCTTTCAAGGGTCGCCTACTCAACGTGTGGATGAAGATCTGCATAGAGCGCTTCAAACGACTTGAATAGTCGGAGGATGACATCCTGCAGTGCTATGGTTCTGTTTGCACTTTGCATTGTATTCGGTTGTGGAGTAGTGAATGGGTGAACGGGAGACAACAACAAAAAACTTTAAACGACATTGCTGCCACCTTTAAACAGGCATTGACAAAGCCAATAGGTCTGGCATTGCCAGCCAGCCTTTTGATTTCAGCAGTAATTTTTTTTCTTCATGGTTTTTGCAAAGCTTAATTGTTGGGGAGCTGTGGGACCCTGATCAAAAAACATTAGATAAAAGCAAGATAGGTTTTGGTTTCAAAAAGTGCATACTTTGAAAGCAGCCCCAGGCATTTAAATGAACGCTTAGTATACAGATGTGCTCCTTGTGAAAGGAGAGAATGCTGACAATCACAGCAAAGTTAGCCAATGGCTGATGTGGGCGGTCTCGTTGTCCCATGCTGTATGCTGCAGTGGGTGGAAGAAAAATGTAAATAGCACAACAACAGGCAATGAAGGGAACAAGGCTGGCTGAAAACCCCTTTAAGTATAATAAAAATGTGATTTTACTAAGCAAATCTATTGGCTAACGCCAGACTTAACAAGCATTGGCAAAGCCAATAGGTCTTGCCGACAATCTTTTGATTTCATCAATGCTTGTTTTTTCATGGCATTTGCAAAACTTTATTCTTAGAAAAGCTGCAATACCCTAAACTATGTTATGTTATGTTATTGGATTTTTATAACTCGTGCAGCTACTCCTGGGAGAGTCCCGGCGCGAGCCTATGAGGTGCTTGTTGAGAAGTGATTAAAACAGAAAAGTTTTGAGCTGTTTCTTAAATTGCCCCAGATCCTGGATGCTGCGCAAGAAAAGGGCAAGGAATTCCAGGCTGTGGCTGCCCTAGCGGCAAGAGATCTGCCCCCATTATTTAAAGGCACACACAGGGTATCTGTGCAAGCAGCTGAGATGCCGACCTCAGATTTCTGGCAGGCGTGTAGAAAGCAAAACGCTTCCTGAGGTATCCAGGTCCTCCATCATACAAAGCACGATGTGCTATGAACAGGGCCTTGAACTTAACGTGTTTCATAACAGGTAGCCAGTGCAGCATACGCAGATGTTGCTTGATGCTCTTATTAATGGGAATGTTGAACACCAGCTTGGCTGCTGCATTCTGGACCACCTGCAGTTTTTTAGGTCTCACCTGACCATGCGCTGGTCTGGCGAGACTTATTGAGAGTGCTCCAAAAAGTGCTACCAGGCCAGCCTAGAGCTACAGTGCATGTGCGCGGGCGCGCGCACCGCGTTTTACCGCGATTACTTTCACTTTCGGCCGCACGGCCGCTTTGATGTTTGATCGTGATCGGATCGCGATCACTTTCTCTTTCGCGGACGCACGGCCGCTTTGCATAGCCAATAGGTCTCGCTTTTGGGATCTTATAAGTTTTTCGTTACGCAACTGTTGCATGGCTAAACACTTATAAGGTCCCAAAGGCGAGACCTATTGGCTATGCCAATGCTTGTTTTAAGACTGTAATCAGGAAGGCCCAGATACAACCCATTGGCATAGTTTACTCAAGAAAGGATCAGTGCCCTCGTCACTGTTTCCTTCGCTGTTCTTGGCAACAGTGGAATGAATTTCTTAAGGGACTTCAATATCCCAAAGCAGCTCCCAGCCAATTTTTTAAATCTTGGTCGAGAAGGACAACTGCTCGTCGAACCAAACACCCAGATTTTTTACTGGTAGTCCAGATGAAGATGGCATAGGATAGTCGGACGGCCAGAGGGAATCCCTGCACCGGGGGGGGGGGGGGGGGGGGGAAACTTTCTGTACAACAAAATAAATAGTTGGCTAACAGCAAAACAAAAAATCTCTCAAAAAGCATACATTCCCATATTAGTCTTCGGCACCTAAATGAACTACTTTTGTGTGTGGGTGTGCTCCTTGGAAAAGGCAAAATGCCATCACTCACAGTGAAGTTAGCCAATGACTGTAGTAAGCTGCCCCATTGATCTATGCTGTATACTGAAGTTGGTGGAAGACAAATGTGAATGACGCAACAGCACACTAGTGGATGAAGTGGGCTGGATGAAAGCCTCTGTGAGTAAGTTTATTATACATATAATGCTAATGAAATGAAAAAGGACTGGCTACCCCCAGACCGAATACATATATGTATAATGTTACTAAAATTAAAATAGCTTGGCTAACTGCAGACCTAAAAATGAAACATTGTTTCTATACCGTTAATGTGAATTTTGTGGTTTTATAGAACCTAGAAATAAAAAGACATTTTGTTCATACAACATAAACACCAATGTATGAGTGAATTGATCAAATTAGGATATCCAGTTAACGCTTAAAGTAAGAAATGCTAGATGCCAAACAAGACTAGGCAAGATCAGTGACGTTGTCAACCCCCCTCCCCGCTTTGTCAGCTAGGGCAGGAGCTGAGTTTTTGAATGTTTCTCTACTGAATGCAACTGGCAGACAAAGGCTCATAATTAACGCAACGGTGGGAAGGTGAGTGAGTGAAAGAAAGAATGGGTAGATGGATTGTTGGATGGGTGGCTGATTGAAGGGGTGTGTGGATAGATGCATGGATGAATGAGTGAAAGGATGGATGTAATATTGAAGGAGTGAAAGGGAGGAAGGGTGGATGTGTGAAAGCGTGGATGGATGAGTGAGTGAAACGATGGATTATTATGATGGAAAGGGTAAATGGATGGTGGATAAGTGAAAGGGCGGATGGGTGGACAAATGAGCGAAAGGGTGAACGGGTGGATGAGTGAAAGGGTGAATGGATGGACAAATGAGTGTAAGGATGGATGGATGAGTGAGTGAGTGAAAGGATGGATGGGTAAAAGAGTAAATGGATGAATGAGTGGATGGATGGATCAAAGGGAAGATAGATGACTTAGTGAAAGGATGGATAGATGAGTCAAAGGGAGGATGGAGTGCCAGGATGGATAGATTAATGAAAGGTGGATAGATGAGGAAAAAGATGGATGAAAGGGGGATGGGTAAGTGAAAGGATCGATTACTGAGTGAAAGGATGGATATGTTTTGGGGGGTTAAAAGACTGAACGGATTACAGAATGTAAAGGTGAAATGGTGATTATCACCAGGTGGACGGAAGGGTGGAAAAATGAATGGATAGATGCTTGGATGGAAGAGGCAAGCAAGCTCTTCTGGTGGGAGTTGTGGTGACTTGCTTCGCTTGCTTGGTGCTAAGAGCTTTGGTTCTAAAGGGGGTATTTTAATTTGTATTCTAATTTTCTGCCTACTCCCTCGGTGATAGCTTGTTGGGAGCACCCACCTGAAGTGTCTTAAGTCGGCCCCAGCCCTACACCCTTTTCCGAGTCACCGGCCTGACCGATGACGACCCACGGTGCTCACCTGACATGATAATTCGCAATGCCTAAGACACACCTGAATAGTTGACCTATGGGACCCCTTCTGCCCCAGCCCCACCTGCCTTTCTGAGACGTTGTCGTGATGTGCGACTGCTAATAGTGGTTCAGCTGTTGAATTACGTATTCGGTGCACGTTTGTGGGACACGTTAGGCTCCAGAGTGGAGGCAGGTGGCGGTGTTCACGCACTGATGAGGCGAGCACGTGCTTTGGTCGCGAGCAAACGACCCCGAGACAGAAGAGGCAGCAGACACGCAATGCCTCCATATTTCCCTCAGTTGTGTGAGGCGAGGGGGCCCCGCCTCCATTGAGCAATGAAACAAGCGTCACACTGCACGCGGACACCGGTGCACGTATTCCACAAGCACAGCCATAATAAATAAAGCGCATACACTTTGTATCGAGCGCGGGAGAAGCGTAAATTGCAGACTTACTTTGTGGAAAGTAATTTCCCATCTAAAGATGATAAGTACACGGTGATAGATGAGACGATAAAGCCATAAAGAAAATAAGAAGTCCTCGGAGAGCAGTCTAATTTCTAATGGGAGAAGCGCGATCAATCTCCAGCCGTGGTGGGTTTTTGAGGCGGATTCGGAGCAGGGGGGCGGGGTCTGCGGCGGCCTAGGCTCATCAAACATTAATTGGCAAGAATTGCCTGAACGACGATATTGCAGTGGGTTTATCCCAGTGGTCTAGCCTGTGTGCCATGAGCCCCAGTGCAGGAAAGGACGCTGGCCGCAGGCTGCTGTTAGAAATTCAAAATACATTATTCATCTGCATCTGGGCCTCGGTGCCACTGCACCTGCTGTACCGATTTAAGCTATGCCCCTCGTTTATCCACTTTAAGTTTCAACAGTGTTAATCTAATTTCAAATCGCATTTCTTGTCCCATCTTCTCATTCTCTGCCCTCTCTGCTCCCTGTTACCTCAGCTCACGGCTGGTGATCTTTGAAAGAGGCGGCACTCAATACTTGCCATGAATTCCAGTGAGCTAGTGAGGTCTGTTCAAGGGCAGGGGGAATTCTCCGCCAAGAACATTTTTCAAAAACTGGATCAAATAGAATATTTTAAAAAAAGTGTGTGAGGTCTGCGTGGGTAATCAGATATTCTAGTACTGTCACAGTGTGCATCGGATGTTACAAGAAGCCATCCCCTCCTCCCCCCCCTGCTGAAGCCCAACTATGAGGCCCAGTCTACAGCAGCACTTTACATACTGGGTACAGCCAGCCACTGGTGGCGGCAGGCATGGATTGGGGGTTTGGGACGCTGGGGATGCAGATGTTAAAAAAAAAAGAACGAAAAAACGTACCTTCTCTCCACTTCCTCGCCGCGTCTCTCCTCCATAGTCGCTCTGCTCCTGCTGCAACAGGAAACACGCCCAGGCTCTTCATAGCCAATCACAACTCTGCAATGCAGCGATTTGATTGGTCTGAGCACTGTGGTTGGGCGCTTAACCAGGGAATGTTGGTCTGGGCATGTTCTTCACGCAGTTTGTAATGCAGCCCGCGTGGAGAACATTCAAAGTGGGCATGACTGTTTGGCTGGCCCCAGAGGACCGGCCAAACAGTCATGCCCACTTGGAGTGGGCAAGCCACTCCCCCTGCTCCTGTCGAGAGAGCAGTCCTGTCCCACAATGCTGCAGGACAAAATAAAATGATAATAATGCGAGTTATTATCATTTTATTTTTCCTTTTTTGCACTGCTAAAAAGCAGTGGGGCGATGCTCCACTGCCTTAGCTGAGGAGCCGCCACTGCCAACCACTCCATTGACTTCTGACCATCTGCCGGCGGCTTCATCCAGGGCTTCCGCTGTACAGGGGAGCACCATTTGGTACCCAGTAAATGGCAAATGTGTACAAAGTAGCTCTTATAAGAGCGACTCGCCTTTGCTGCCACTCCTGCAGATTTTGGCCTGTTATAAGTCTGTATTGACAGCACATCTGATTCAAGAGCTGTTGCATACAATATACATATAGGGAGGCTTGGGAGCTTTGAGGCAACACACTTATTCACTGGCTTTTTTGGAGCATCCTTGTTCAACTATTTGCTTTCTGCATTGTCGATTTGCAGAGCTGTTTCAAGTTACCAGCACACTGACAACCACAAACTGCGTATCTGTATCTCACACTTCATCATTCAACACACTGATACCCACTGCATCCCATAGCACAATAACCGCACCTTGGTGGTCATCACGCACAATATGAAAAACCTCGCCACATGGGATCAAAACAAAGATAACATCCTTCCAACCACACACCCTACATGATGTAGTGTACTACTCAAGTAGGAAGATTCAGCGCCCCACATAAGGGTATCAAGAGCTATATAAATGCTACAGTAATATACAATACAATACATTGAGGCATGAACTCCTCAGAAGTTGCTTCTGTTCTTTCAAGATGTTACCCCAGGTCAGCCCACAAGTCAAGGATTTCATCAATTAAGCCAGGGCCAGAATTTTACCATGAGTGTCTCCTGTGTGTCAAGAACCATTCAGTATTGCAGGGCCAGCATTTTGTCATGGGTGCCCCTAATAACAATAATTCTACCCGCTATGCTAGGGGTTGCATTTGCCCTGATAATACTCCAAACACCAAGTGCCATGATTGCCCTCCCATAAGCCAAGAATCAATTTAGGACACCGGGACGAGCGTGACTCCCGCAAGCATAGCACACGCTCACACACACTGGCACTCCCTCACACTGACTTTTGGGAACGCTGGCTCTCACATATGCACTCACTCTGGCAACCGGCATTGTAAATGCTTGTTTTCACGCCTGATGTGAATTAAAGGGTGCCCTTCCATTAAATCATTGAACTATCTAACAGTATTGGAAATGGAGTCGACCACGTTGTAAATGTTTGAAAACAAATAGTGTCCTAGTTATCTTAAGTCATGCGTGTCTCCTTCAGGGTATCCTAACATTTCAGGTCCGGATTTTAGTAAAATAAGAATGCTTTTCATTAAATGTAATGTAAATACTATGGTTTTAAATAACTATGCATGATAAAACTTTACTTACCACTACGTCCTGATTTTAGAATTCCAGTTATAAAGGACAAACATTCACAACCCTCCATAACAATGCAGCTTGATGGAATCTTTACTGCACAAAACAATGAGAGTTCCCTATGTGGTGGGAGTCCTATTGACATGGCCCCACCTGCAACCCCCTCCAGACTTCTGGTTATACTGTGCAGTAGCATCCACTGAGTTTGAATTGGAAAGACAAACAAGCATTTCAAAGACAATAGGTCTTGTCTATGCAAAAGATATTGGCTTTGCCAATGTGTTTTGGACATGTGATACTCCAGTGTGGCTGCTGTTCAGCATGGCTAAAAGTTAGTGGTGTAGAGGAGAGAGGAGTGGACTGTCATAGAGTGGACTGTCATAGAGTGGACTGTCATAGAGTGGACTGTCATAGAGTGGAGGTCATAGAGTGGAGTGTCATAGAGTGGAGTGGCGAAGAGTGGAGTAGAGTGTTATAGAGTGGAGTGGTGTAGAGTGTTGTGAAGTGGCGTACAGGGGAGTGGAGGAGCGTGGAGTGTAGTGGACTAGAGTGGAGTGTCATGGAGTAGAGGTGAATGGAGTATTGTGGCATAGAGTAGAGTGTCGTAGAGTAGAATGTCATGGCCTGGAGTGGAGTAGAGTGGAGTGTCCTTGAGTAGACTGGGGTAGAGTGAAGTGTTGTGGAGTAGAGTGGAGAAGTGTGGAATGGCGTGGACTGGAGAGGTGACGAGTGAATTGGTGTAGAGTGGGGTGGCATAGAGTGACGTGGAGTGGTGTAGAGTGGAGTAGTGGGGTATAGTGGAGTAGTGTGTCATAGAGTGGAGTAAAGTGGAATGGAGTTGAGTGGAATGGAGTACAGTGGAGTGGCATAGAGGGAGTTGCACAGAGGCTAATAGAGTGGAGTGGCATTGAGTGGAGTAGAGTGGAGGGATGAAGAGTGGAGGGGCATAGATTGAATGGGCTCAGAGTTCAGTGGCAAAGAGTGGAGTAGAGTGTTGTAGAGTGTTGTGGAGTGGTGTAGATTGTCTTAGAGTAGCGTGTCATAGAGTAGTGTCATGGAGCGGAGTGTCGTAGAGTGGCCATAGAATGGAGAGTCGTATAGTGTCATGAAGTGGAGTAGAGTGGCATAGAGCAGAGTGGCACAGAATAGGGTGACGTAGAGTGGAGTAGAGAAGAGTGGTGTGGTGTAGAGTAGGGTAGAGTGGCATAAAGTGGAATAGAGTGGCTTAGAGTGAAGTAGGGTAGCGTAGAGTGGAGTGTCATAGAATGTAATGTCATAGAATGGTGGGGCGTAGAGTAAAGTGTCATGAACTAGACTAGATTAGAGTTGTGTAGAGTGGAGTGCCATAGAGTGAAGTAGCGGAGAGTGGAGTGTAGTAGTGTAGAGTGGAGTAAAGTGTTATAGAGTGTAGTTGAGTGGAGTGGAGTGGGATAGAGTGGCATAGAGTAGCGCAGAGTGGAGTGTGATAGAGTAGAGTGGCTTCAAGTAGAGCCGCATAGAGTGGAGTGGTGTAGAGTGGTGCAGAGTACAGTGGCATAGAGTATCATAGAGTGTCATAAAGTAGTGTGTCATAGAGCAGTGTTTAGTAGAGTGGGGTTGGGTGGTGTGGAGTGAAGTTGCATAGAGTGGAGTGGTGTAAAGTAGAGTGGGGTAGAATATAGTGGCATAGAGTGGAATGGAGTGGAGTGATGTAGAGTGGAGTGGCATAGCATGTTTTGGAGTGAAGAGGTGTAGAGTGTCGTATAGTGGAGTGTGCATGGTGTGATAGTACATTACAGACAACACATTTTCAATTGAAATGACCATTACATTTGCACATAACGTTTTACTGATAAAACTATACCACACACAAACAATAATGTGTGGAAATGGCTTCACCTAGTGTATTGATTTGTTTTGTTCCTATTGAAATATTTGGTTCCAGCACACTACAAAAAAATGTGCTTCAGTTGTGCTTTCCTAATTCAGATACATTATGAAATATTTGCACAGTTCATTTACAGACATTTACATTTTGTTATGAGCTAGAAAAAAATCATTTCCTTTTAACTCCTCAGATTGTCAGATATATCCTCTCACTCTGAAGTCAAAGGAAGAAAACTCAACACCATACTCTATCAGAAGACACAGCCTGAAATTTGACTTGTGTCTTTGAATGCATAGCAAATGTGGCAAGATAAGAACAACATGTAAAGGCCTGTTGAAAGAAAGTGAGTACTTGTGGTAGAATGCAGTAAACTAAGCAAGCACTTGTGGAAGAATACAGTAAACAGGCTATGCTCCACAGGAGGGACAAAGACAGACTGGACAGCCTAAAACAAATAAAGGCAGCAAATAGAAAGCAAGAAAATGCTAGTTACAAACCACAAAGCCAATGGTAAGCAATAGGCAGAATGCATTCTTAAGTCAGCTTTCAGAATGCCCTCAAGAAATCCTTAGCAACCAGACAGCTGTGATGTCTGGTTCGACCTAAAAAAAGACTTTCTACCAGCACCTCTGTTCCCAAGTAGAGCCCACACTATGGTGTGATTTTACAAGCGATACCCCAGATGAAATATTGCTGGTGCGTTAGCCCCAGTACCCTGCAGAAGTTGATGCCTGTGGGCACAGCTCCCTGGGTGTGCATGGTATTCTGGGGGAAAGGGCTAGATTCAGCGTGGACCCAGTTGCATTGGCATAGGTCCCTGCAGAGGGAGGACGGATGGGTAGAAGGGACACATTTAAGTGCAGAGTGATCCTCTCTGCGCTGCCTCACTGTGATTATCTGTGCACTGTCAGGCTTGAGTTAGCACAAATTAAACTTTCTGAAAAGTGTTGATGGAACTAAAAGCCTCTCATCCCCCATCCTTAGCACTCTTTTCCAGATTACAACAGAGATGATAGATGACTGAGCCAACAGCCTCCCTTAGGTGCGCTCTGCCTATCTTTCTAGAGTCCTTCTCTTCTCTCCCCCTAATCTGTTGCTCGTCTTTTCTCCAAATACAGTTGGTATTGGTACAAAAAAAATGCCAAGCACCAAAAACAGTGGCCCATATTTGTGGATGATAAAATAAGGCTTAGTTTTTTGTGTAGTTTTATATAGCGCAAACTCGACCCGAAGGTATCAGAGCACTTTACATGAGCACCAGTTGCGTTACAGATAAGACACATTCATTTTTGTAGGCACTGGTAGATTAAGTGATTTGCCCAGAATCACAGGATGTTGAGTGCCCCCTGGAGACTCAAACCCGGTTCCTCAGCTCCAAGGTATGAGGTCGACTGCTCTAGCCAGCTTAATATATGGAAAATGGTGAGTTCTTCCTCCCAGCCATAATCTACCTTCTCCCTTCTCCTCTTAGCCCTTATTATTTCTTCCATTCTCCTCATACTGTCACATCATTACCATTTCCTTCCTCCTATTCAGTACTTAATTTGCCAAAAAATAAATAGCGGTGCCCAACATTTTGCTCAGGAGCCCGTGGCCAGTGCTGATAAATGTTGCCGTGCTGAATACTAAGGCAAAGTAGTCTTGAATTCACCTGATACCTCTTTATTCCAGCAACTCCCTGGGCCCCTTTATCTCACTCTTGTGGGTTACTGCTTTCTCACTGTGTGATGGTTTCTCAGTCTTTCTCTTCCTCTTTCTTTCCCCTTTGTGTGTTTTCCCCCCACCCGCTCCGGGTAAATGCCCCTTGAGGAAAAATAAGTGCAAATTCCCAAAGATGAGCTGCGATCGGCTGCACCAGCAACCACCATCTCAAATTAAGCACTGCCTACCCTTCCGCCTCCACTCTTGCACAAGTGGCGGTCGGCATGGTTTGCGGGTTGCGAGGCGGGTGCAGGGGGGTTGGGGCGAGAAGGTAAGAAAAATTATAATAAGTGAAACACTTACCTTGCCGCGTCGGTCCCACGTCTCTGCTCTTGCTCTCCGAGGCACAGGAAGCACAGAAAAGGCTCCCCTGACCAATCACAAGGCTGCATTGCAGTGTTGTGATTGGTAAGCACCCAGGCTCCCCTGACAAATCACAAGGCTGCAATGCAGCGTTGTGATTGGTTTTGAGCGTCCTGGTTCGACGCTCAACCAGGTAATGGGGGCCTGGGCTTGTTCTCCACCCAGGCTGTAATGCAGCCTGCATGGAGAATGGGGAAAGTGCACATGACTGGTTTGGGCGGTCCAAGAGGCCCCGCTCAACAGTCATTGCACACTTACGAGTGGCATATATTGAACAGGCTAGAGTGGTTGACCTTAGAAAGAGGAGGGTGGAAGACAGGAGCGGCTCCTCCGCTATGGTGGAGGAACATCACCCCACTGCTTTTAAGCGGTGCACTGCAAAGGAAACAAACTGCTAATAACAAAGAGTTATTATCATTTTATGTTTTCTGTTGCTTTGCGGGCGGGTGGGCGGAGCTGCTCTGCTCTCGGAGCAGGGCAGGGGAGGAGTGGTTTATCCGCCCCTGTCTTCCACCCTCCTTTTTCAGTTCTTCTCTCTTTTTTCACTACTTTACTCTCCTCCCTTCATTGCCTTCTAGCCTTTGTTGTCTCCTTCCTCTCCAAGGTCCTCAGTTGCAGTTCACTGGTCTCATTCGTGGTACCGGGCCTGGCGAGGTCGTTGGTGGTAACCCGTGCCCGAAAGGTGATTAGGAAAAGGGGAGATATTATGTGCTACCCGGAGTGTGGCTAACTTTGAGAGTCCGTACTTCTGTGAGAGAACGACTGGCGATTCAGGCAAAATAACATTGCGCCACAGGAGCACTCCCCTCCAACAAGTAAAAAGAGCCGTCGTTATTTAATGCCGCCCAGAAGTTGATCCCTATGGCTGCTACCCTACCTCACTGTGGGAATATAATCCTTTGAGAAAATAAGATTATGCGGTATAATTGTAGGCAAAATCACAGCAGAGGCCAATGTACACAGTTCACTTCTACTCACATAGTGGAGACATGTAGGCTTCCACATGGGGCCCTTGGTGAAGGAGAGGGCATCCTGGGAGCCGACGTGTGGTCTACAACTTTAAGCCCTGCTGTAGTAACATACCCACAAATGGATGAGGAAAGACTGCAGACACCAGTCCTGCAACGGGCAGAAATCCAGGACTGAAGTCGTTAATAAAACACAGAGGAAACGTTGCAGCGTCCAAATGAGGCTTGCTGCCCTGCTGGCAGTTTCACAGCCTCTGCGGGCTGGGCTCTTGTCTGTCTGGAAGTGTTAATGGGGTCCCCGTTGTGCAGTATTTTAGGCGAGCAGACAAGCTGTAGAACAGGGCTACTTGTATTAAGCGATTCTGTGGCCGCAGAGCTTTCCACGTAATTATAGATTGACGCTTTTTGCAACATAATCAATCAGTTGCCGCATAATTTTCAGATGTTAGCACCTAAAAAAGTTTATAGGTAAAACTGATCACATGTTAATACATTCTTGTTGACAACTGTTGCTCCACAGCGGGAGGCCTTTCACAAATGTTGCCTGGTCAACTTTCAGTTACTTTTTCTGCATTTGAGTATTAAACTAGTGAAAAACCTTTGCCGAGGAAGTGTGAAGGTGTGCAAAAAAATGGCAAAATGAAGTAATACTATTATAAAATGTGCTGCGTTGTGTCGCTTTATACCTTTTAGTTTGTCTTTCTTTGCTGCGTTTTTTAGCGAACTCTGATGGATAATGTGGCCTTCCCCTAAACATAATCCCAGCGACCCTGCTGTAAAGTTTGTATTGAGAGTTTATTTGCGAGCTCAGTGAATGCTTTCATTTTACCTTTTTAGGTCTCGCCTGACCCAGCGCATGCGCTGGTCTGGCGAGACTTATTGAGAGGGCTCCAAAAAGTGCTACTGGGCCAGCCTAGAGCTACAGTGCATGTGCGCGCGCGCGTTGTGCTTTACCACGATTACTTTCACTGTTGCGGCCGCACGGCCGCTTTGACGTTTGATCGTGATCGCGATCACTTTCACTTTCGCGGCCACACGGCCGCTTGGCATAGTCAATAGGTCTCGCTTTTGGGACCTTATAAGTATTTAGTTATGCAACTGTTGCATGGCTAAACACTTATAAGGTCCCAAAGGCGAGACCTATTGGCTATGCCAATGCTTGTTTATAAGCTTGAAACGGTCCCGTCTCATTTGTCAACGTTTACCAGCCTTATCGCCCCCAAACAAGATGACGCACGTCTCTGATTGCTGAACGTGTTTGAGAGTTTTTCTTTGCCTGACGCAAGCATGCCTTTTCCGTCAGGGCATTCCCAGCTCTTGCTTGGATCTTTAAAATCAAACACCTGGGCACCTCCAGTTAATTGTGCTTGCCTTTACTTGCTGCGTCAACCCTGGTTTTGGGCAAGCCCAATGATGAAGGGATGCGGCGTGCGAGAGGTCAGGTGATCATTTCTGCTGCGCACGCGGCGGATGTTGACTCTCTCACGCTTCTGCACTCGACCTGACACCGAGGATGCTTAGTTTTTGTTGTGCTGAGTGATTTGCTCTCTGTTTTGATGTGTTCCCTGCTCTGTAACCTGAAGCTTCTACACAGAGGCTTTGATGCCGCCACCATACGCGGCTCCTCGAAGTAAACGGCATTCCTGAACTTACACAAAGGGAAGGAGAGTGTAAGGCGCAGCAAGGAAAAACAGAATTTGTTCAAATGGAATGAAAATGCGGTAGAATTAAATGGGTTCCATTTATAAACGACACAAGCAAAGTAAGATGAATACTATTTCGTGTTTGTGCATGGTTTGAGAGTGTTTACCGAAGAATTTGCGCCACACCGTCGAGGTGGGCAGCACGCCTTGTGCAGGGCAATAACATGTTCATGGCTTAATTTATGAACAGTGTTGCATCGCTGCGTGAAAACAATGACGCAACCCTTTTCAGTCCGCCATCCTTGCGACACCATGGATGCACCGTATTTACTGCACGGCGCTCCATGTCGCAAGGATTTACAGATACATCAGTATTCCTGACGAACCTATGGTCGCAGAAGTGGTGCATTGCTGGGGAGTATCTGAAAACAGATGCAACGCCAGCAATGTGTCCTTTCACATGGGGCAGGCCCCATGTGAAAGGGCTTGCGTAACTCCTTACGCCTGAAGCAGGCGTAAGGATTTTACGCAGTGGCATTCTAGAAGTGGCATATGGAAATCTCATAGATTTCACTGCACCCCTTCTGCGAGCCTCTTTTGTGGGGGAACGCCCACTCTGCATACATTATACCTGAAGCAGTTGTAGTGTAGCGTAGGGGTTTATAAAGTGCTGGATCTGCCTCGATGCACCACTTTGTAAATATGGCGCATATTTTATGCTGCCCCAGCGTCACAAAGTGTGATGCAAGGGCAGCATAAAGGGCTTATGAATAAGGCCCTTAATGGCTAATTTGCAAACAATGAGAAGGGGGTCTCTGCCACGCACAGATGCATGACGTAGATCACAAGGGCGGGTCTATCCAGCTTCTTTGAGAGACTAACAGTGGCCACGGTTAAGTTCACCATGGTTGTCCCGACACTTATATTAGGGCGATGTCTATTTTTATGTGTTCCCCTTTGTGGGGAATTGGGTGAAAAGGAAGTTGTGGCGTCATGCAAAGTACCAAGCAGCGCGGCACATAAATAAAAACATTGGCCATGTCAACTGACAAGAGCCCTCACTAGAAAAGGGTCAGTTGGAGCCTAATGTTAAAATGTACAAAACCCAGTACAGCATATACATGTGTTCTCTCAATACAAGTCTATGGAGCCTAATCATGTGACAGAAACTTTTGACTTTCAGCAACAAAATGTCTAGTGTACAGATGCCAGGATCTACTTCTGGAGGAAGTGCAAGGCATCCTGGAAAAGACATCAATCATGAATACAACACTGAGTTAATTGTGCTCCTAAACTCCAGCTTCCAACTCCCAACGTTGTAAACAAGGTTACGCTTTGCAGAAATGTGCAAATGCGCTACTATGAATAAGTCATGAAAGTTCGGGAGCATCATTTTGGCAGAAAGATACATCAGCTCAATAGGAAAATACAACCATATTTGATTATAAAATATATCATTACACACTTTGGTATGAGAAAAACAATAACGCAGAAGTACAAAAAAAAGTGATTGTGTTTTCACACTTTCATGGAATATCTGTTCTGTTCTGACTACTTTGGCATATACAGTGTGAGACTGACTGCTCTCAGGATAAACACTGGCCCCTTTCATTGGAGCGCACTGCCCTTCAAAGTGAGCGAGACCCTTCTGAAGAGAGGTTGATGCCTTCTAAAGACCCTTCACACTACTCGATGGAGGTTCTCAGGTGAGTCAGGAGCAACTCAGGTAGAAGATGGCGTCTTCTTTATTACATCATAAGCCCTTTGGTACTGCGCCATCAGTATAGGAACCATCATGGCTTCATCCTCACACCCACAGTATCTGTCCCAGGGCTTCTACAAAGCGCCACTCACCACCAATCTGTTACATCACCATTCACTATTACCAGGCCAGACACCAACTCACGCATAGATAGAGAGATATGTGGAATTCTATAGGCCTCCTTTCCAGAGGTGGCAGTTTTTGTAATTCGTGTTTGTAGTTTGCTGTGTTTTTGCTTACAATCAATCATTGCCTCTTTGCAATTTTAATTGCATTTATATAGCGCTTACTACCCCTGACGAGGCGTCAAGGCACTTTTTCGGCGAGTAGCACGCTACTCCGGAACCCAAGAAGGATTAGTGTTGAATTAGTATACTGAAAACATGAAAGTAATTTGAGTGGCCTTCAATGTTGATTAAAAAAAATACACTGCCCCCTGCGTGTATTAGGACGATTCTGTTGATAACTCACTTGGTTGTATGAGAGGACGCAGACCAGCCTGGAAGAGGCATACGCCACTGGCATCTCACATCAAACTAGTCAAAAATGTCTCGTCTCCAGAGACGATGGGGGGTGAGGCTTCGGGACTAGTCAAAAATGTCTCGTCTCCAGAGACGATGGGGGGTGAGGCTTCGGATCCCCCGTCACTGCCCTCCGCCCCTCGGGTTCTTCTCATCAACGCCTGGGTGAGACGACAGATCATTTCCCCTCGGAGGCCGCGTCACTGCACCGAACGCAGCCTTAATCTCCCGCTCAGAGATACATCTCGATGGCGACGAGCACGTGCCCCGCCGCCGAATTAATGACCCCGGGAGCTCGCGCGCTGCTCCGTCACCGCTTCCAAAATGCTAATAAGGTGGCAGGGAACAGAGGAGCTTGAAAAATGAGTGTGACATGGAGAAGTAGCGGGGCAGAGAGAACGGAGGGAAATGCGATGACAACGTGAAAGAGGCGCCTGCAGAGACGCTGTGGTATCATACTAAGCACTGCAGTAGTGGTAGAGAGAGCAAAGCTTAGAAGCGGAGAGACAGAAAACGAGTAATGCGTTACATGCTGTGTGCATGCGCAAAATCGCGTGATTTTTTTTTAAATGAAATTTATTAAAGACATTGCAAAATTATCAAATATGACACTTTTAAGATGAAATACGATTTTCTGTATCTTAATGACTTTCAGCAATAGAATAGTTTAAGCAGAAAATGGCTCCCAGAGAAACATTTTCAACACAAACCAGTTTCTCGCAGGCTAAATTTACACAAGAGCCTTTTGTGCACAATTTCGAGACAGTTTGCAAATTCTGTATTTCATGCAATTCAGGGATTACACACATTTTGCAACCATAATTCCAATTTTGCCAGAGCTCAATGTTCAGTGTATATGGAGATGCATAAAGAGTAATGCATATGCTGTTTGTTTCCACGGTGGAGTGTGGCTGAAGAGAGGCAAAACCTCAAGTGAATCATTATATTTCTCCCCTATGGCGTGAATAATAATAAATTGCATATTAGACTTCGTGGATATGTATCCATGATGGGTTATTAAGACAAACTCTTTATTTTAAGCTAATAAATCTACAGAGATAAACTTTGGCAATTATGGTAAGCGATGCAACCATAACTCCCACTACACTGATCATGACCTCAAACATCATGTCCCACAATGCATCACACATGGCATTGCAATACCATTTCTTTTGTGATCGCAGCATTATTGTCACCATTGTTGACCTGACTGAAGCATGTCCACATCTCTGCTCCACAGAACCTCCTCGGTGAACCTTGGTCTTCTCACAGGGCTGAAATATAGTAGGAAACAGCTGGATTTCTGTCCTAGTGGCCATTCCTGGGCGGGAACAGGCAGGGGCATCTTAAGGGTTTCGGGGGCTATGGGCAAAACATATTTTGTGGCCCCTGTTCGTAACAGTTTTGAATTTATGATCCAATTTTAGGTCTTTTATGCCTTCTTTGGGCCAGGTCACTGACCGTGCACAGGCACACTGGTCCAAATTCTAAATGTATTTACATCTCATATATAGGGATAGTGACATGTGTTTTCAGTATTATAATTCAGCAGCAGCTCACTAATAATTTTGCAAATAATGTATGTGACCCCTCCCATTTCTCATATATGAGGTCCTGTTTTCATCTAAAAGAAACTGTTTCTATGAATTTTGCATGGTGTTGAAAAACAAACATTTCTCTGCAAAATGCCTGCAAAGACTCTACTTCACCATCCACATTAAAAAGACATTAAAACACGGTATTTTAAACAATCTCATTAGAATTCTCCCGGCTCATCAGGGCAAGAACAGAGCTGGCTCTATTAGGGGGCCCCTGAAAGGTGGGGGCCCTGGTCCAGGGCCCACTTTGCCCATGGTCTGGGCTGGTCCCACTGACTCTCTCTGACTGTGTCTTGTGTACTGACACCGGGGCCCCCTCAGTGGGTTCCCCTCACTTTCAGCCCCTTTGGCACGTGAAGCTGCAGGAGTACCCAGGCCCGCATCCCGAGAGTAACTCTCTCACTTCGAGGACAATCATTCATTCATTGGTCCCACTTGTGTGCGCCTTGAAGTCAACTGGCTGAGCACTGTTTGAACCTTGCCTCCAGATTCAGCAACTAACAAAGAGGGTCACTTCACAAGTTCCCAAGACAGAAAGGGAATTTAAAAGTGTTTTATAAATAAAGCTCTCTCCATCGGTAACAACGTGTGCTTTGTGTGAACGCCAGGCATGCCTCTGTGTGTAATTACAGTAATCGTCACTGAACAGCACACAATGCACAGTGAGTGTTTCCAACAATAATAGGCATTTATTATTACCCAACCGATGATTTCAACCTTGAATTATAAACGGTTGTGTTAAAACCCGCAAGGATTTAAAAGTATCCCACGCAGGTAACATGCATAGGTTTGCAATGGCACAGAACCCACTGAGCCATCCTCCCTGGTTGTAACTCCTGACCTGCAGGCCGGAAAGGGAGATCTGCTACCAAAGCAATAACCCACTGAGCTAACACAGATACCGCTGACCTATTTGTGGAACATACGTCTTCCACTAGACACGTCAACCCTATGGACTCTAATAACTTCGACCTATGACCAGATATTGCACACACATGTCTTCTGTAAATTAATTGCCTGCCCGAGTTTATTTATTAGTATTGTCCATTGCAGTATAGGTCTCCGCAGCAAGTGCATTTACTACCTCAGGTATCTTAAAAGTACGGTACATCTGTGCATAATTGGGACAGAATGCCCGTACTGTTCCCGTTGGAGTTGGAGAGTGCAGAGTATGAATGCAGCTGAACATCTCCTCATGGCTCCATCCTGCGAGACTCTGCCCTCTCTCTGGTAGATACCTGTGCTCTCATTTCGCTGGGCCTCAGAGCACCTTTTTCTATCTCTTGCACAGCTAGCCAATCCTCTGCGTACAGGGCCAGGCTTCACTCAGCCCACCTTCTTCCAAATCCTTAAACTTTGGTTTTACCCATTAAACTCTAGGGCCAGGCCATGACCTTCAAGCGCACTGCATACAGCAGCTGTGCCTTCAGAGCTCACTCAGCCCAACCTCTGGCATTTCCAACAAGTTTTAAGAGCCACACCTGTCCAGTGGCCAGCCCCAGCATTCCTCCCCAGGTGCCTTCAGGCATGTAGAGTACTGTGGGTGGAGGCCATGACCAGTGTGATCTTGTACCATAACCTACTGAGCGTGCCTCGTGCCTGAGGGTGTTCAGCACCTCTATACCTTTGCTAAGGATACATAATGAAACAAAACTGTGTTTGCGCTACCTAGCAACAGGTTCATAAAGGGGCATTCAGGTAGGGTTTCGGTGTCATTGGTGATGTGATGATATGTGTTGTCACCTGTGATGTGATTACCGTGCCATTTATGATGTGATCCGTGACATCACGTGTGAGTTAATAACCAGTGCATGCAGAGGTGGGCGGTCCGACCCAGTAACAGAGAGGCAAACCATAGTCAAGCCAAGGGTCGACCGTGGCTCAAAGCGCCCGTGCACATGCTTGCCCTTAAAAATATTTGCCATTTAGATCATGCATGATGTTTTCTCTGTTTTCTTGTGACATTTGTAATTGTATTTTAATATAAAATGTATTTTAATATGAAATGTTTTTAACTATGATTGTGTATCCTTCTGGAATAAATTTTATATGCTTTAGTTATTTTTTTAATTAGTTTTTTGTGTTGTTCTGACTTGAATATGATATGATTATATAACTGTCTGACCTCACTCTAAGCACCAGCATTGTGTAGAAATTTAGAAATAACTTTATTTGTGTTGGGACCCTGTGTGTTTCCAGAATGTGATAAAGGGCCTTACGAATAAAAAAAATATATTAATTATTAAAAAGCAGGAGAGTTTCACCTTAGTACACCAGACAACCTCTAAGCATTGAGAAGTATTTATTACATGTGACTGATTGTAAGTATGATCTGAGAAACATTCCTACCCCTTCCAGATGACAATGCTGTTAGTGAACTAAGAGGCAAGTCGGTTGTCATGTGTACACCACATGCAGCTGATATTCGTATTAAAGATGGAGCAACATTATAGGCTATTAACTAAAACAAAAGAACAGTTTTTGTACAGTGCACGCCCTGATCACCGTATTTAACCGCTTGCATTCTCATGACGAGCCCAGCTCGTCATGAGGCACAGTGGAGCTGTGCTCATGACGAGCTGGGCTCGTCATAACGGCCGCGGCCCGCCCACGCGCAATTGATTCCCCGCCTGTGCGGGAGAATCAATCAGTGAACTGGGTCGGGACGAGCTCAGCTCGTCATGAGCACAGCTCCACTGTGCCTCATGACGAGCTGGGCTCGTCACGAGCACTGTGGTGCCGCACGCGCCCCCCCGCGCCGTGGGGGAATTACCACCGCGGCGAAGGGGTTAAAAGTGCTCTTATAGCTAATAATGAACAAAAAGGATGCTCCTTGAAATAAAGTATTTGCCTAAGATCACACAATTGGGTCAGCCTGAGGAGCCAAGACTGATCCCAGATTTTACAGTTTCAAATAGTTAAATTCAACCACTGGATGAGTATTTCTTTCTTATCAAAGGTTAACGCTTTAGAGACATTAGAGAGCAGGTGACCTGCAGAATCCACATTATTCTGGCAGTTTTACATAGCACAAACTTTGTCCAAGGACATAAGAGCGCTTCACGAAAGCTAGACTATGTTATACACAAAGATCTGCCGGGATTAAGAGGACGCTGAGCTGAGGCCAGGATGCAAATTTGGTTCAAGCAGCTTTGGCCACTACACCACATCACCTCCAGCGAAAGCTCTGCTCGTTTTTGGCCCGAGGTTTGCACAGGGCCTCGAGCTGAGTCCGCACCAGGCATCTGGCTGGAGCCTGACTCACGCGTTCAGTGGCTCGCCGACATGTAAGCGAACAGAGGTATTTTTGTGTAGCTAACCAGAGTTGGAATTTTCGGTTTTATAGTGTAATTATACCTTTCCACTGAGGGAGATAAAACACATCAATTTATCAGGAAGTTCGCTTTTTCTGTAAAACACGTTAATTAATCTTCTTAGTAAAAACACATCTTGCCTTTCATTGAGTTTATTCTTCTCGGTGATTTGTTTAGTTTTTGCTGTCCTATATTTTGGCCTCTGCTCCTCAGCCATGCCCTGTACCTAACCCCTGCCCCCCAGACTTAGGGCCTGGGTCGTGAGTGTTAATGAGTTAGTCAGAGAAAATGTCTCCCATGTGTTTAATCAGTGGCGACTAGTGACATTTGAAAGTGGCAGGGCTTATGGGCAGACAACCAATTTCAACGGATTGATTAGATTTCCTGAGATACCCCCTCGGGAACAGTGCATCCTCCGCAGTCCTCAGTGAGGGGCTCCGGGCTGTGGAGGGGGTTGAGGGGAGACGAGGAGACAGACGAGTTACAAATTAATCCTGTCAGGCACTCTGCATCCTCTGGGCAGTGGCGGCTCCTCATCTAAGGCGGAGGAGTGTCGCCTCACTGGTTTTCAGCAGTGTAAGACTTTTATTTAATAATAACTCAATGTTATCATTTAATTTTTCACTTATTGCGAGCGCGACAGCGGACGGAGCTGCTCTGCTGAAAGAGGAGAAGAGGAGTGGTTTTCACTTTCTGCCGTCTGCATGAATGTTTGGCCACCGTTTTGGCCCAGTCAAACATTCATGCGCACATAGTATGTTCTCCACCCATGCTGCTTTCACCCTGGGCGGAGAACACGCCCAGACCCCCAGTCTCCATCTGAGCGCCGAACCACAGCACTCAGACCAATCACAAAGTTGCATTTTGCAGCGTTGTGATTGGCTCAGGGAAGCCGGGGTGCTTCCTGTGTCCTTCCTGTTCCGGCCAGAGGAAGGAGTGGGGAGATGCGACGAGTAGGACGTGGCGACACGGACAGGAGGTAAGTTACATTTAATTTTTTGCATAACCCTCGTCTTCCCGCCCTACCACCCCCGATCACTGCCTCCGGGGCTCTTGGAAGGTGGCTGGGCCTGGTGGGGGTGATATGAGGAGAGCCAGGCTAGTCATTGGCTCTTTCAGATACTGTACATCGGCCGGGGTCCCCGGTGAGGAGTGGGGACCGGCAGGGGATCTCCGAGATTCATCATGGTGGCGTTCACCATTAACCTGGGAGCATTCACCCTCCCATCACCACACCCATCAGATGTCCAGCGGCCTGTCCTGGCTCTGAGGACGGGAGCGCCCCGTGATTGCCTCTGGGCCTTTCATACCTGCCCAACTGTTTCTAATGGGCCATGTTATCTGAGAGAGGGAGAGAAACCCCCTGTACCACCCACCTTCATTCAGGACATCACTTAAGGTCAAGGCACCTTCTCATCAGGCTTCGCAGGCCGTCCTTGCTGAGAGGAGTACCAGCTGCTCACAGCCTCGGCAGTGCGGACTCAGCATTTCATCCAGCTTGAGGAAAGGAGCCCCATTGTGCTGGTAACAGTATGCATGATCAGACGCCTAGTGACAGATCAGCTTCTACAGTTTCTCATATACACAGTCATTATTTGTAGATGAATGACTCACATTATCTTGTTAATATTAGTGGTAGTAATTTTTTTGGGCACTTTTGTATAGTGCGAACTGGACCCGAAGGCATTGGTGCGCTTTACATGAGCACCAGTTACATTAAACACGGAAACATTTCATTTTTTTGTTGTTTTTTGTTAGTCACCGGGATTAAGTGAGTTGCCCAGAACCACAAGGTGTTGAGCCGACGCCAAAACTAAAACCTGATTACCCAATTCCAAATTAAGCAGCTCTTGGCGGTACGCCATATCCTCTCCCACTTGAAATAAATTAACGTTCACAAATAAAGAAACCGTTTCTGCACGTTTAAACAAAGAGCAGGGAGGTTATTTTAAAACAGTCAGTGTGCTGTTTCCACTCTACACTGCAAGCAAAGGAGGCCTCTCCTGGGATAACTGGGCCTCTGGGGATATAACTGCGCTTGGGCCTGGGCACCCTATAATACCAGCACAGCTTCACCAAGGAGGAGGGGGGGTTCGAGACCCCAGTAAGGACAGGAAGTCACAGCCACTTCTGCTCCGGGAACAGGTGTGGTGGCCTGGAGTAGAGCAAGGAAGTAACGGATGGTACATTTCAAATGCGGAAGTGAAACTTTAAAATGTAGACTTTAAAACCTGTGGGGCAAGAACGTCTGTAGAACAGTCAAATATTTGCATACCGACAAGGTGGGTTTTTCCTCAAAAGTTACAAACGTCCTTGGCAAATGACCATAAGCCACAAGCGACACTTTCACCCCGTTTTGTAGCCAGCAATCAGATGTCTTAAACCGAAACAGAGGGTCTTTTTTTTCTACGCTGGAACCTCAATCTCAGTGGCGCCTGGTGACACCTACTGTCCCACTGACCAATAGCTCAGCACACATGATCCGTGAACAGAGCAGTGTGGGGTAGGGGGTGATTGAGCCAAGAAAAGGAAGGCCCGCGGCAGGTGCTTAGCTTTACAGCCATGTCCCTGGCTCTGGTGCTGTTTCTAGCACATCTTAGCTGCCTCTCTTACACTCCTACTGTGTCTCACGGCGAGCTAGGAGCTGCTGCCCAGACTCTTGTGCAATTGCAGTTAGTGCCGCAAGTCCTGGCCAATCCAAACGCTGCTCCCTTGCTGAGAGCAGCGCCAGGATTGGATCGGGCAGGTGGACCCAGCGCTCATTCTGAGTACAGGGGGCTGGGGCTGCCCTCCCTACCCCTATCACTATGCAGAGATGGCGAGGAGCCTTTAGTGCACATGTCGGGCTGGTTGCTGAAAGGCAGTCGGCCAACCTGACATGCGCACTTTGAAGTGCAATTGTGTGTTGAAGGCCCGACCAGGGTTGTATTGAATTTTTAAGTCCCACCCACTAAGCACTAAGTAACCTGGCTCGTGACCAATAGAAGAAAAACTGGGCGGCGCGTAAGCTGTGGCTTTGGGGGCCAAATATAGGGGGGCAGCGCCCCGAAGCTCTAACAAAGAGCCCCTGTTTTGTTTAATGAGCTGAAAAGGCTGAGTATGTGGTTACTGTGTTAGAAAATGAATATATGATGCAGGTCAAACCCCCACATGTCTGTGGCCCGTGCTTTTTGCTTTATTTTCATTGCATGATGCTTAATAGATAGATTTAGTCAGACACATCAAAAACCTGTGCCACAAACTGCTTACGTTTTCAAACTTTCACAGGTAAAAACAGTAAAATGAGTGTGAAAACCGTAGGAAATATGTGAAAATGACTATAAAAATGTACTTTCATGTTTTCGGGGTGCATCCCCAAAGTAATTTTTGAAACGAAGTTATTGTTTTTATTCATTTTCTGTGTCCATGAGTGTTAAACAATTTTTTAATCTAACTTAGATAGGTAGGTAAATGGCTCCTTTTGTACATCTGTCCTCAGCTCACCTTTGTGCGTTGGCTGTCAGTCTCTCTTACCCTCACTCAGGCTTCTCTTTGCCGGACACGAGGGCCTCTTTACAGCGAGTGAGGTACTGGATTGAGACCAGCCGTAGTACCACGGAAACCGAATAACAGCATTGCAAACTTTCATCACAGAATTAACCTAATACACCCCCCCCCCCCTTTTTTTTGCGTTAGAGAAATTATGCCATTCTCAGGCTGTATTTATTATCCATCATAAACACGACATGGGACATATCACAGACCTAAAGCCCAATAAAAGAGAAATATTTAATAATTTTTCAAATAACAGCATTGTCAGCAACTAATACATTTTTAATTCCTCCAAACATTCCATTCTCAGAGTCATACTTGGTCATCCCTCATGTCACATCACATGTTTCATTTGTCCTGGGCCAAGGGAAACCCCCTTCGGGGTATTTCAATATGTTCTCTTCACAAGGCGAACCCCCTTGCCCCCAAAGGACAGAGGAAGCTTGGGCAGCATAAGACTGTCTCCCAAAAACTCACAATGCCAGAGACACCCAAAAGGAATCCCTCTGGCCAGTACTCGGGATGGGCTGGCCCATTCCTGGTGCCCCCCCCCATCCCTGCAGCATCCACCGGGGCAGTGTTATGAAAGGCCATGGACACTTGCTGTAGCAGACGTCACCAGCCCTGCGCTAGAGATTGTGTACCCCTGCCCAGGTTGGGACATCCAATTCTCTCCTGGATTCACCTACATTTACATCAGATGCCATGTTTGCATACCTGTTCTGTCTCCAGACAAAACCCCTCTTAAGAGGCAGTTCATGTGATGCTGGCAGGTGTGATGCGTCGGCGTCTGTCAGCGGTGTCCAAGCAGCAAGCTGGACAACAGGTAAGGTTGCCCCCTATTTAGCATACCTGACCACCCCTGCTGTCCACCCAGCTGACCCTGCCAGCCCAATGGCAGCCAATGCCGTTCAGGGGTGAAGGCCTGCGAAATTTCAAAATATGCGGCCACCCGTCCAGACCAGCTAAATCCGACCCACACCTCTCCCGGTGTCCTGCCTTGTGGGCCCCCACCTGCCATTACACACACTAATTCACCATTGCCAATTCAACAGCACCTTTAGACCCTAAGGGATGATTAGCCATGCTCTATAAGAACCTTGATTGAGTGCATGATTTCCGAGACGAGCACACATCCTTGCCGCATCCATTCTGAAGAGCTACCAGGAAGCCTGCCATGGTGCCTCCATGACTCAGACTGGATGGCATCACTGCAAAGACTTACTGTAGGGCCCCCTACTGCTCAGCCAATATCTGACCCAGCTGAGCTGTCATTACAATAGTTCTTACCTCTGCGAGTGCCAGCAGGGCGCCAGCCTCGGCCAGGACCACTCGTATTGTGCGGCAGTCGACGACAAATTATGAGGAGGGGTTAACTAAATTATGCTAAAAAAAAAGGCGAAAAACTAGTAAAACCATGTATATTGTAAACACCACGGGAAATCCATAAGAGTAGGAGGGTAAAGCGTTGAATAAGTCACAGGTTTCGATTACCTATGTGCAAGGTTAACACATAACAGGTCTTGGGAGTCTTAAATTAAAAAATCTGCCCTAAACTTGCAGTATCACTGCGTGGCCGTGTTGAAATTGTACAAATGTGCAACTATAAGAGCTATCCCTGGCAATGTATAATATAAAAGCCCTGGGAACATCATTATACGGAGCCGAAATGTGAGGTAATACTACGGATATGAAGTTGGCGACAGTAGAATACTAGGGGCAGATTTACTAACATTCAACGCAGCACAATGCCGCAAGACAACTTGTTGCGCTGCGTCAAATGGTGAGAACAGGAATGTCCCATATCTACTAAGGAATGTCACATTCCTGCTTCTGTCTGCGCTGGTTCACTGTGTGCTGCCTAGCGCCAATATAGCACTACGGTGCAAGGGTGCCTGCATGCAGGGGGGATTGTTTTTTGTGCAGGAAGGTACTCCTTCCTGCACAAAAACAATCCTCTGAGGCTTTCTCCTCCTTATTCTATGCATGCTGCAGAATGCAACACAATGAGAGAGTGGACAAAACAACGAGAAATAACTGTATTTCTCTTATAATGCCTCCCCTGGTTAATAAATCTAGGAATATGCTAAAGTCCAGCTCTTTTGGGTTTGTTGCCCTAAACTTTGCCCTCAAAGCAGCAGTGAGTGTGGCAGACACTAGAAGTTCAAAATTACTATTCTAACTCCAGTCCTAGAATATTTGGGGAAAGAACAACTTTCCCCTAAATATTCCAAGAGGCCTATTTAGTATTTCAGCTCCAGTCCTGGAATATTTTGGGGAAAGTTATATATTTCCCAAGTATTTTTAGGATTGGTTGAAAAGTAGTACCTATGAATGTCAGAAAGTGCTGCCCTGAGGGCGCAGCTCAGTGCAAAAAACTAGGAACACCTGAAGACCATGGGTGTAAGCATGGAAACACCCCCGCCCCCACCTGTGGAACGCCTCACCAGGGCAGAGTAAAGCAAAGCAGCGACTTGAGCTGGCTTACTTTACTCCAGAATTACTATGCCAAGCAGAGCCATGCATGGGGCTTCTGCGTGGCATAGTAAATCTCACTTAAGAGCTTGTGCTGCCTTGCTTCTCCTTGCGTGATGTAATGGCGATGCAAGCCCTTAGTAAATTCGGGTCCACGTCTCTAAAATCTTCAGTTAACAATCACCCAGTTCCCCCTCCTATCGCTAGATACTGATGTTGGCAAACACCACATCACTCATATAGTGAAGGTGAGACCTCTGTTGTGCTGGCAAAGACTATGGTCGAACACTTCTCTCATAGGACTGCTGGTGAAGATTTTCGAAAGTCCAATGATTTTTTGAAAATGTCATGGTTAGTGCTTGTAAAATGCATGTTATTTAATCTCCGTTTAAGAGATCTATGGGAGTGCCCTTATGAGGGATGTATGATGTTACAACGCATGCTTTTACAACGCATGCTGTTACAACGAAATTTTTACAACGCAAATGCAGTGACAACGCAAGTCTTTACAACGCAAGTCTTTACATCGACTTGCACTAGATGGCGTGCTAACATTAAAAAAGTGTAATTTACTATTCTAACTCCAGTCCACGTAACACTAGGGAAGGTGTTTGGATAGTAAACTACACTATTTTTAATGTTAGCACGCCATCTAGTGCAAGTCGATGTAAAGACTTGCGTTGTAATGGCATGCGTTGTCAATGCATTTGCGTTGTAACAGTTTCGTTGTAATGGCAGTGCGTTGTAAAAGTTGCGTTGTAAAGGTTGTTCCCCCCTTATGAGACTCGTCATATTACTAAGGAAGTCATTAAAATACAATTCTGCTCATTTAGACTGGCGCGTGACATCCATGATTTCAAGCCAGGAAGTGTCTCTGATAGAGTCCTGGAACATAAAGCCATGCCACTTTTTGATCCTTACTAGATAACCTAGTCTGTGCCTTGACCTAGCAAGTCTCGGCCAAATTTAGGTACAATATCTTTCCAAAAAATAGCTTCTGCTGCAGATGGGCAAACCACAAGATGCTGAATACTAGCTGCCCTGCCTGGAAGCTAGAGGGTGAGATGGTACCACATGTGCTTATTTCTGCCTGTGCTGGCCCTCAAAAGAAATTGATTTTACCGGTTTGCCATATGCTGGGGTTAGACAGCACATGGTGGCCCTAACAGTCCTCAGAAATAACACTAGAGAATTTGTCATTTATAATGTGGCTACATTTTTTTATTCTGTGTGGCTCAAGAGAAGGCAGTATATTCCCCCAGTTTAAACCAAATAGAGTGATCAATGTATTCACCCTCTACTGTGTGCGCGTGGACGTTATTAACATGTATTGAAATTACAACACATGTTTTTTTATATGTACAGTTTCTGTTTATGTAATTCAGATATTTTCCTGTTTTCTAAATGTATTTTGTATGGATTGTATTGATAGCTTATGAATGTTTATATTGTGTGATTTATGGGTTACGCCCAATAAACATTTTTGATGATGGCAAATTATGTGGCACAATGCGGCACATTTTTGGGAACTATTACGTCACCATGTTGCTATTTTGACAGTGTTAACGCTGTCTGGGCAGGTGATGCATCACATTAGTATCAGTTTAACACCTAAATGCAACAATCAGCAAAAGAGGTGACCTGTCGTTGTGCGATTAAGGGCCTAGTACTGCAGCTCATGCGAAAGGGTTGTTAGAAACTTTTGTATTTAGCATTTGAGCTAGAAACAATTGTTTTCATTAAACTCTGCAAATTAAGCAAGAGATGATGGATTATGTGGCATGTGTGGCAAGTCCATAATTAAGCAGAAAATGCTGCAGAATTGCAGAACACCAATGACGCGGGCGTAGGCTAACATCTGCTCGTGAGGCCCCGACCCACGGCCCTACCTATTCTTTTTCCTTCATACATTTCACTAGACTTCCTCTCTGACCGGAAATTCAAGCATATATGCAAAATCAAAAAGCCATGTTTGCAAAATCTGTGGGAAATTTCCAATTGGGATTAGAATAAGAATCACGAAATCTGTATTGGCACCACAGTGGCTGAAATAACTAGTGAGTCGTTGTGTGGCATCTCCAGTTGTACTCAATAGTCCTCGTATTGATTTAGCAAGAATGAAAGGCAGAGTCGGCCCTGCTGGGAATTGAGAACATTGTCTAACAATAATTTGCCCCACGGTTCTCTGCAGCAGGCGTCCAGGTCGTTGTGCTTCTACCCGAGCTTCGTTGTGGTTGAGTGTGTGAGTTCACCTTTCGTGTGGGTAGGGCGCTTTATTAACTTTTCCGTTTCTAGGCACTTCAGTCGAACCAGTTCTCGTGAATGATGAAACAAGCGAGGACAGGTGTGAGCATTGTTAGTGCCAGAAGCTGTAGGGGCAGCCTTGTCTTGCCTCAGTGTAACACCGGGCCGGCCTGCGTGGAGAGATGTGTCGCAGGCGAGCAAGCCTTACCTCCGTGTCCACCAATGGCCGCCAGCCTCTCACAGCGCGCCGGAGGGCAGATCTGAAAGCTGTCAAATGATGACATTTGAGACGGTTTGTTTGTGCCAAGTGGGCACTTAAATGAAAGGCTCGGTCTCTGCAGCGAGGTCAAGCTGAAGATGTGACTAGCAGAAGCCTGGGGTATATTTTAGACAGTATCTTTCAGCAACTCTGTCGCTGAGCGGTGCTTTACAACGTTACCTCGGTGACAGGGACACTGCATTATAAGAACAGCAAAAACAGGCTCCCTCCCGGCGTGCTTTGCGAGCTCCTTAAATGTAAAAAAATAATTAGAACACATGCCGGCCTTCAAAGAGGTCTGAACACTTATCAAGAGTGGAGGGGAAAAACAGAAGAAGTGGAGAACGAATAGCGTTCCCTAAAGAGCCCCTCCACTGCTCCTGTGTAAACTGATGAGGAATTTTATTGTATTGTAATTGCATTTATATAGCGCTTACTACCCCTGACGAGGCGTCAAAGTGCTTTTTCGGCGAGTAGCACACTACTCCGGAACCCATAAAGGATTAGTGCGAAATTAGTATGAAATATGAAAGTAATTTGAGTGGTGGATATGTTAGTCAGTTATTTGGATTGAGAAGGATAGTGGAGGGATCGAAGAGGGAAAAGGTTTGCATTTATATAGCGCTTGTCTACCCCTGATGAGGTATTGAAGCGCTTTTCAATGAGTAGAACGCTACTGCGAAACCCACAAGGATTAATGGTAAATTTGTATAGTAAAATATGAAAGTAGTTTGAGTGGTGGATATGTTAGTCAGTTATTTGGATTGAGAAGGATAGTGGAGGGATCGAAGAGAGAAAAGGTTTGCATTTATATAGCGCAACAAAATATCCGCATTGTTTAACAAAAATGTAGTGCATCTCACCTAAACATAGTGCTGTTAGGTGCAACAACCTTTTTACCCCAGAAGGGGTCCCATTGCCCCTCAACAAAATAAAACAGGCATTGGCAAAGCCAACAGGTCTGGCTTTCAGTTTGAGTCCTCACTAAAACTTTAAAAAAAAAGCCTGATTAGGTAAAAAAAAGAAAAGAAAAAGGATTCTTTTCTGAATACTGTGCACTTATAAGAAAAATATTTTAATGTTGTGATAATTCAGTGTACTTTTAAAGCATCAAATAGTATCCTGAGATTCACAGTTCAATCACTTTGAGAAAGTGGAATGATACACCACACAGCTAATACCATGAGGTGAGAGAGATTTATTATCCTCAGGGTGGAGCCAGAGCCCACTCTAAAAAATTGGTAACAATAGATCTTAAAGACAGCTGTACTGTCAAGCCAGGCCTAAAATTGGAAGTAACTTTAAACAAAAGGGAAATATTTAATGGGGTCATGATAAGAATATCTGCTTAATTTACTACATAATATGGACACATGTGCCCTTTTTGTTGTTACCTTCTGTTGGTGATTAAACGTCTACAAGATTCTTTTCAGTTTAACCAATCAATAAAGACTTGTCTGTTTTGCATCTTTGCAATGTGCCTGGTGGGTCCCAGAGTGAGGGACAAAGTGAGAAGCCGAAACTTCTTAGGAGTCTGCCCGGAGGAGGATAGTTTTAAAAGTCCGTAAGTCCAGGTGGCCCTGGCACCCAAAGAGAATCTCTCACGTTCTGGCATAGACTGCAGCCGCCACCAGCCCGTAGCAGAAGCACACACCCACAGCAATACCCACGTTCTACATCAGGACTTCAGCACACACTGGGCAGCCAAACCATGCTGCTTGTTTTTTCAATCACTTAGTGTTACTTCTTGAAAGTGCTGCTATCTCTCTCTAAAGTCATGGTTTTGTGTGCCAAACACTTTGAGACCTAAAGGAGCTTACCCAAAGTCCACCATATGGGAATACCGGCAAAGTCACACAGTGGAGGAAGCCTTGTGAGTATTTATCCAACACGTCGAAAGATCTTTAGATTTTCTGTAGTTAACTTGCAAGAGTTAACCCTATTTTACCTCTTTTCAATCCCCTGAGGTACATCCTGTTTTATTAGATGTAGAGCTCAAAGAAGGAAAACACTTCATCACTACCACCTTCCTCAATTTCCTAGAGAATGACTTGGTCGTAGCTCCAGGCACAAACTTCCTTCTCCTTAGAAGGACTCTACTTTGGTCGCTTTTTTCTCCATCAGTGTCTAGACAGAGCAATGATTCAGATCCCTCCGGGTTGGAACAGGATTGATTTGACGTGCACTTTGTCTTTTAGCAGCCATCAAGTAGGTCTTAGAACTGCTATTGTCCCCAGAAGGTGGTCAACACAAAGAAACACAAAAGACACCCGCATTTGATGATTGAGAGGTAATGTAAATCCCCCAAACATCCCACCTCTTCCATGTTAGTAGGTTACCAGAACCAGATGCGTTGCTGCTCCAGCGTTGCGCATGTACAAGCAGTCGCCGACTGTGGTTCGTATCCACACTCCATAGGCGCATTGAAACACAGCTCCCAACTGCAATCCTAGACGGGCCGTCGAACAGCGCTTGTTAAAGTCACACTGCCTAAAAAAATGTCTCTCGCCTGTTCTGCACACCAGTGTACAGCATACTGTGCAGCAAGTTACTCAGTCACACAACCTCACTGGCATCTTGCTTGCTTTGATCAGGCAGAGACTGCCAACCTGACCTCACCGTGAGACTCCATTTCTCCCAAAGGATCCCACGGAGCTGCCCAATAAACAACGGGCCATATGCATGAGCACATTTTCCCATAGACACAGAATGGTCAAAACCCTTTGAGGCATCTGGCCCAATATGATGGTGGCTCGTGTACCCAGCCTATTTTCCATGCCTGGGTCACTCAGAGAATGAAGGGAGCCCTGTCCCATCATTAGCTCCCCAATTGGCTCTTTCTGGAGGTGACCCGAAGAAATCCAAGAGCATGAGGGTAACTTCAGCCATCACATATTCTGTGTGTGATAAGGAAGGCTTCAAATATTCAGCTACAGATGTTTGCAATTGAACCGGGGTCTACCTTGTTAGTAAGGACCGCCGCCTAGGAATCTGGATATTAAAATGTTTTATTTGAAGGTGTCCCTCCCAATTTTTATCCTGAGAGTCGCAAGCTCCCTCGCACGCAAGCTTTGTTCACAGATTCTGACACCTTTATGAACAAAGATCCAGTCTTATTTTCACTGTGAAATGTCTTAAAAAATAGAGCGACTGAAAGCTGGGATGGACAAGTGTTTGATAAAAACACTGAAATAAATATTCAAAACCCCTCAGAACCTCTGAATGCTTTTGTTTTTGCCACAAGACTCAACTAAATATCAATTTCGGGAATCCAAATTCTGTCAGCTCTTTTGAAAGAAATATACACGTTTAAATTCTTGTAAAATACTCACCCTCACTCTGTGAAAATGCTTCTTTTAAAAAATGCCTTTCCAGGGTGGAGAGGAATGGGGGCAACCATAAAGCATTGTGAAGGTTGTTCTCTGGGAGGTCAATATTTACCACATGGAGAAAAAAAACATTCTACATGTGCAAAATGTCACTGGTGGCTAATTTACTCAGGAAGAATTTTACATCCAGTGACAGATTTGTATGTATAAATATAACTTGGGGTGTATTCCATGTCATCGTTGGTTGTCGTAGAGTTCCTGTAGATCTTGTAAGATCCTTAGTGAATCCTCGAAAGTCAGAAATTTGCTCTGAAGGGAGGAATAATTGTAATTGCATTTCAATAGTGCTTAGAACCCCTGGCGAGGCGCTGAAGTGTCACAAAGAAGCATATTTCTCACATTCAAACAGGAGGCGAAATGCTAATAGAACCCCATGTGATCATGGGAAAATTGCTTAGTTTGCTCTTGTCTCACATCTTAAACATGTGTAATGCAAATCCGTAGAATGAACATGTGTAAAGTCCAACAGCACTCTGTGATGTTTAGTACAATGGAAATTACATCCCTTTTCATCATTATTTTTGTAATATGATTTTCTCTCAACCAAGCCCTACACAATATACTGTTATACGTACAATATGTCATGCTTGTAGGATGCTCCGACTGCATTGAAAATGTTACTTGCAAATCTCTGCTGCCTTCAAGAAGGTCTCTGCTACAAGAAGTACATACAAACTAACGTACAAATAAAGTGCCAGTAAAAACAATCATTATCTTTAGTACTGCTGGAAATTTGGTTAGCACAATCCTTTAGCTACTGCGCGGTCTCGCCAGCCGCTCCAAATCTCTCCTGTTTTTATTGTTGTAAAGTGTTGTTTTTTACTTGAGACTGTTACATATAGTTGTTCTCCAGTGGCCTTTGAGGGAAACTGGAAATGCTGATTTGGGGGGAGCTTGACCGAGAAAGAGCTTGAGAGGATGACACGTTGCCTAGACAAAGGGAACGTTTCGGAGAAATTGCGAAGACGAAGAGACAACACTGAAAACAGAATGAAAATAGAAGTACTTGTGACTTAAACCAAGAAAAAAGGGAATGAGTTTGTGTGACAGAGATGAGGGAGAGGGGAAGAGGAAGTGCTGTTACAGAACACGAGAGAGAAGGAGGAGGTAACAGAATAAGAGAGGAAGAAGAAATTCTGTGACATACAACAAGCAAGAGAAATCGAATGTTTTGTGACAGAACAAGAGCAACAGAGTGGAATAGCTGTGATAAGACGAGCAAGAGAGAGAAAGGGGGAGTATTGTAACAAAGATAGAAGAGAGAGTAAGGGGAAGTGTTGTGACAAACAACGAGTGAGATAAAGGGGTAGTTTTGTGATATCGAGCAAAAGAGAGGAAGGGAGAATGTTATGACATAGAAGAAGAGAGAGGAAGGGGAAGTGGTGTGACAAAGAACAAGCGAGAGAAAGGGGGAGTGTTGTGACATAGTACAAGAGAGCTAAAGGGTGAGTGTTGTAACAACGAATAAGAGAGGGAAAGGGGGAGCGTTGTGGCAAAGAATAAGAGAGAGAAAGGGGGAGTGTTGTGACATAGAACAAGAGAGAGAAAGGGAGAGTGTTGTGACATAGAACAAGAGAAAGGGGGAGGGTTGTAACATAGAAGAAGAGAGAGAGAGAGAAAGGGGGAGTGTTGTGACATAGAACAAGAGAGAGAGAAAGGGGGAGTGTTGTGACATAGTACAAGAGAGCTAAAGGGTGAGTGTTGTAACATAAAAGAAGAGAGAGAAAGGGGGGTGTTGTGACATAGAACAAGAGAGAGAGAGAGAAAGGGGGAGTGTTAAGACAGAACAAGAGAGAGACGGGGGAGCGATTTTATCTAGAACAAGAGAGAAATTGTAAGTACTGTGATGTAGAACAAGAGAGAGGAAGGGGAAGGGTTGTGACAAAGAATGAGAGAGAGAAAGGGGGAGTGTTGTGACATAGAACAAGAGAGAGAGAAAGGGGGAGTGTTGTGACATAGTACAAGAGAGCTAAAGGGTGAGTGTTGTAACATAAAAGAAGAGAGAGAAAGGGGGTGTTGTGACATAGAACAAGAGAGAGAGAGAGAAAGGGGGAGTGTTAAGACAGAACAAGAGAGAGACGGGGGAGCGATTTTATCTAGAACAAGAGAGAAATTGTAAGTACTGTGATGTAGAACAAGAGAGAGGAAGGGGAAGGGTTGTGACAAAGAATGAGAGAGAGAAAGGGAGAGTGTTGTGACATAGTACAAGAGAGAGAGAAAGGGGGAGTGTTGTGACATAGAACAAGAGAGAGAAAGGGGGAGTGTTGTGACCTAGAACAAAACAGAGAGAGAGAGAAAGGGGGAGTGTTGTGACATAGAACAAGAGAGAGACAGGGGGAACAAGAGACACATTGGAAGTACTGTGATGTAGAACAAGAGAGAGAAAGGGGGAGTGTTGTGACATAGAACAAGAGAGAGGAAGGGGAAGTGTTGTCACAAAGACCAAGAGAGAGGAAGGGGGAGTGTTGTCACAAAGACCAAGAGAGAGGAAGGGGGAGTGTTGTCACAAAGACCAAGAGAGAAGAATGGGGAGTGTTGTGACAAAGAATAAGAGAGAGAAAGGGGGAGTGTTGTGACATAGTACAAGAGAGCTAAATATGGCCAGGTACTACCTACACCCCCTACTGCCCACTCAAGACCCGTGACAGGAGAGAAGTTTTGGGATGCGGGGGGCGTGACACCCACCGGCCGTATTTATTATACAAAATTAATAAATATTTATCAAAATTACAATATTTACAAAATATAGCAGAAAATATACTTTACACTGATTACAATTAAAAGTTAAAGCCTTCTAGCGAGGCTTGGGGGCAAGCTGGGGAGCCAGGAACAAAGAGGCAGATTCCTGGGCTCCCCAGCCCTTTATAGCCCTAGATGGCCCGGCCAGGGCTACTGGCCTGACGATTGCCAATCAGCGTGACCCGGAAGTGATTCTAATCACTTCCGGGTCGCGCCTCAAGAGCAGGACCTATGGGGGTAGGGGGCGCGCCTGCCGCGTCACAGAGGTGCGCGAGAGGCATGCCCCCTGTTGCAGTGGAGGGGGCCGGCTCGACCACCATACCTTTGGCGTGGCCGATGCCGGCCTCGCCGTTCTAGGATGAGTGTTGTGACATAGAATAAGAGAGAGAAAGGGGGAGTGTTGTGACAAAGAATAAGAGAGAGAAAGGGGGAGTGTTTTGACATAGAACAAGAGAGAGACAGGGGAAATGTTGTGACATATTACAAGAGAGCTAAAGGGTGAGTGTTGTGACAAAAAACAAAAGAGAGAAAGGGGGAGTGATGTGACATAGATAAAGAGAGAGAAGGGGGGGAGTGTTGTGTCATAGACCAAGAGAGAGAACGGGGGAGTGTTGTGACATAGAATAAGAGAGAGACAGGGGGAGTGTTGTGACATAGACCAAAAGAGAGAGGGGGGAGTGATTTTATCTAGAACAAGCGAGAAATTGGAAGTACTGTGATGTAGAACAAGAGAGATAAAGCGGGAGAGTTGTGACAAAAAACAAGTGAGAGAAAGGGGGAGTGATGTGACATAGTACAAGAGAGCTAAAGGATGAGTTTGGGGACAGAACAAGAGAGAGAAAGGGTGAGTGTTGTGACATAGAACAAGAGAGAGGGAGTGAAAGGGGGAGCGTTGTGACATAGAACAAGAGAGAGTCAGGGGGAGTGTTGTGACATAGTACAAGAGAGCTAAAGGGTGAGTGTTGTGACATAGTACAAGAGAGCTAAAGGTTGAGCATTGTGACAAAAAACAAGAGAGAGAAAGGGGGAGTGATGTGACATAGACCAAGAGGGAGAAGGGGGGAGTGTTGTGACATAGACCAAGAGAGAGAAAGGGGGAGTGTTGTGACATAGAATAAGAGAGAGACAGGGGGAGTGTTGTGACATAGACCAAGAGAGCTAAAGAGTGAGTGTTGTGAAATGGTACAAGAGAGCTAAAGGGTGAATGTTGTGACAAAAAAACAAGAGAGAGAAAGGGGGAGTCCTGTGACATAGACCAAGAGAGAGAAGGGGGGAGTGTTGTGACATAGACCAAGAGAGAGAAAGTGGGAGTGTTGTGACATAGAACAAGAGAGAGGCAGGGGGAGTGTTGTGACATAGTACACGAGAGCTAAAGGGTGAGTGTTGTGACATAGTACAAGAGAGCTAAAGGGTGAGTGTTGTGACAAAAAACAAGAGAGAGAAAGGGGGAGTGATGTGACATAGACCAAGAGAGAGAAGGGGGGAGTGTTGTGACATAGAATAAGAGAGAGACAGGGGGAGTGTTGTGACATAGACCAAGAGAGAGACAGAGGGAGTGATTTTATCTAGAACATGAAAGAAATAGGAAGTACTGTGATGTAGAACAAGAGAGATAAAGGTGGAGTGTTGTGACATAGAACAAGAGAGAGGAAGGGGGGGTGTTGTCACATAGACCAAGAGCGAGGAAGGAGGAGTGTTGGGACAAATATTAAGAGAGAGAAAGGGGGAGTGTTATGACATAGAACAAGCGAGAGAAAGGGGGGTGTTATGACATAGAACAAGCGAGAGAAAGGGGGAGTGTTGTGACATAGAATAGGAGAGATAAAGAGGGAGTGTTCTGACATAGAATAAGAGAGAGGAAGGGGGGTGTCATGACAGAACAAGAGAAAGGAAGGGGGAGTGTTGTGACAAAGAACAAATGAGAGAAAGGGGGTGTTGTGACAAATAAGCGAGATAAAGGGGGGGGTGACATAGACTAACATAGAGAAAGTGGGAGTTTTGTGACAAAGAATAAGAGAGAGAAAGGGGGAGTGGTGTGACAAAGAATACGAGAGAGAAAGGGAGGGTGTAGTGACACAGAACAAGAGAGAGAAAGAGGGAGTGCTGTGACAGAACAAGAGAGATAAAGGGGGAGTTTTGTGACATAGAACAAGAGAGATAATGGGGGAGTGTTGTGATATAGAATAAGAGAGAAAGGGAGGATGTTGTGATATATAACAAGAGAGTGGGAATAAGCAAATGCTACGACATTGAACAACATAACAAGGGGAAGTGTAGTGAAATAGAAGAATAGAGTGAGGAAGGGGGACTGCTGTCTAACAAAAGAGAAGAGCAAAAGAAAGGGGAAGTGTTGGAATTCTGTGCCGCAGAAGAAGAAAGTGTACCGAAGTGCTGTGACACAAATAGCAAGAGAGGGAAAAGAGGAGTGCTCTGAGAAAGCGAGAAAGGGAAAGGACCGCAATATACAGAGAGAGGAAGAAACACGAAGCATCGAGCCATGCAGCCAGTCGAGAGCACGAGGTGCAGCCGCAGCCACTGGAGGGCTCGTGGCGACCATCGGCCACTCCACCTCTCCCGCCTCTCTGCCACTTAATTGGTCTCTCTGCACGGGGCCAGGGCGCTCACGGAGCTCTGGGTGCAAGGGTCAGGCGGGAAACAGCTGGGCAGCAGGAATCCACAGTGTGATTACATATGCAGCCTGCCATCCAGGGAAGTGACGCTGTCAGCGCTCCAGGCCGAGCTCGCCCAACCGCGTGCCGCCTGCCTACTGATGGGCTCAGCCAGGCCGGGCACTCGGCGCTCGACATATGCCATGGAAACGAGTGGAGCAGGTGGAGCGCACGGCGGGCACCCCGAAGACCACACAGCGGAGAGGGCAAGGGCGCCGCTGAGGAGGGAAACATAAAATAGATGTAGAAAGGAGAAGCAAGAAGGGTGGAATAGAGGTAGAAACAGAAACACACAGAAGGTAAGAAAGACAACGGAGGAAGAAAGAGAGGGCACGAGGCAAAGACAATAAAGTGGGAGCATTGAATGGCTTGGGGAGGAACAGACATAAGAACGCTCATTATCCCTATTCAAAAACACAGGATAAATCCACTCCTGGAATCCTCTACCAACTATTTCTGTTGTGCATACTCAAACCGTCTCTCCCACAAAATAATCTAACACTTTGTGATTCATGCGTTGCTTTTGTTTAGGCAGCACAATGAAAAGCTGAGTTCAAAGGCCTACCCAAATAACATGTAGCTCAATAAAAGAAAACCCTGATAGGTCATTGTCAGATAAACAACACTTCTATCCTAAGTGTATTGACCTTTTCAATAGAAGCTCGATCTCACTTCATATTGTGTTGCACTTTACAAACACCCTATGTCATGCGCAGCCCTTAGGAAAAACCTGCAAAACATATATTCAACACTTAGTCTATTTGCATAAAATCTTAAAATGTCTCCGATAAGAACATTCTAACAAACAGTTGGAGGTGCTCAGATGAGCCACACCTTCAGAGTTGAGTACACTGGAAAGAAATCCCAGGAATTTGCCAACATTTGTGAGATAAAAGTCAAGAATACTGAATCATCTCTTAAGTTACCTCCCAAGATACCGTCCCTGTTGACTTGTGTAGAAAGTCACACAACTGGTCTCGGCGTGACCTGATGCGTACCCATTTGAAACTCACATCTGTTCTAGATGTGTGAGCAGCCTCTCTAGTCAAAGATTGATGTTGCACCAAGCACCACACTGGACTAAATGTATTTCACATTCCCGGGGGTTGCTCCTGGAGTGCCTGAAAGTAGAACAAGTCTCTCGCCTCTTAAAACATGTCAGTTGTTCTAGACAGCCCTATCAACTTTAGTCGTACTGCTACCCTTCCTCTCCTAGAAAGTATTTAAGAATTGTGTCGACAACCAATTGAAACAGTTTGCTGATGGAGAAACTCATAGGACTCGTACCCCCCAGGATGGCTCCCGGCCCTGCCCCCATCCAAACCCACAGATCAATACTTGACGACCAGAGCTGTGGGTTAAAAGGCCATGTTTATTACAAAACATCACACAAACATGACAGTATATAATTCATACAATTTGATACAATATGGATTTATCAAATTCAATCGTTAATCAATATTTATATTTAAACTGCCCCTAGCTTCACCCGCAAGTCGGGCAGAACTCAATTTACTTACACGAAGAACGTTGTCTATTGCTCCAGCACTAAGGGGCCTTCTGGCTCGCGTGCCCTAACCAACTGAGAACCACGCAAGGCGCAACCCACCTGCGTCCTTGAGGGGTGAGCCCCTGTCATCTGTTCTAGGTCCGCCACCTGAGGGGCCCACCCCTCCACCACCAGGCTGACCATCGGGGCTCGTAGGGAATAACCAGGGGCGGATGCCCCGTGCCCTATTTTTAAGCTGGCGCCCTTGCCCCCAGCCGGTGTCCTGTTCTCTCTGGGGTGAGCTTACCGTCCCTCCACCTCAGTGCTGGCCTAAGGAGTATGCAGGAGGACTCCCCTTAACAATGTAAAGGCAATTTATGTGTCCTCTTTACCGCCACAAGGGGGACCAGGGCAGACCGCCCTTTGCCCTCCCCACCCCAAAGCAACCTCTGAACTCCTAGGTTCCCATCAATCTTCAAGCTTGGAGCATGTCTGAACCAAATACCCTCGTTCGTCAGTCTTGTTACCTCTGCGCAGCAGGATCCGCCAACTCAGGGGACTGCAGTCCCACCTGGCGTCTTCGGCCAGCTGCTAATGTGTGGGATCCGTGGATCCCCCAGTCACTCACTCGAGGGAGACCTTTTTACCACCCCCCGCTTCACTCGCGCTGCTGCTTGCCCATGGGCCGTATGGGCCGAACGCACGGTCAAGCGACTCAGTGTCCACACCGAGTCTGACAAACATACTACCTCCCCCTTGCCTGGTGAAATACCTGGCTATCTGCGCTTGTCGCGGCCCCAACTCTGATTCTAGTGACCAACCATCCTTGCTCCCTCCGCTGCGGGAACTAGTCCATATCTGCGATATGCTCTAACTATGCGCCAGTCTGCACCTGATACTTGATGGGCAATCTTTCCCCCCTGAGCATCCCCCAACCGCTACAAGACCCTTCTTAATATGCTCAGGTTAAGACTTCCCGTAGGGAGTGAGCCCGTCTACCTTAGAAACCCAGTGCCCAGGTCTACAGGCCTCCCATTGCCCCGAGTCCCGAAGCCCCCACTAGTCTGCTCCCCCTGTGCGGGTCCCCAAAAACCACTCCCGCACCTGCTGCGGGTAATAAGGGAAGTCAGTCGTACGACTGCCCCTGAGGTGGGGGCCACCCACCCATAACTTGGTAATATCATATTCCTCCATAAGGAGTTGCCCGCATTCTGAGTCCCTCAATTTTGGCAATGAAAGTGACCACCATCAGTTGCGTTCTTCCGCCAGGTACAGGCCCGCTTTGTGAATCCATTACAAGCCAGCCACCCCCAGTGGAGATCCAGTCGGCCTAAACGCTCATGGTCCTGACCTCTGAGTGCGCTCACCAGGTATGCCCCCATCAACTACTACAGCCGAGCTGTAAAGCTGCTGCTTGAATGGAGGCCTGTTGGCCCTTAATGACCACCAGTGTTACGTGTGCAGCCTATACCTTGGTCCAACACCGCTGCTCAGAAAGGCCAAACTGCAGGTGTAGCTGGAAGTGACCCAGTGTCCAACCCTACCCCCGGGAAAGAGTGGCCCGCCTATTCTTGTGGGACCCCTCTTGGTCAGGTGGCCAGCGAAGCCTGATACGGCATCCCCTACCCACGGGTGTCCTTCTTGCTGTCTGGATCACCCTTCGGAGCGGACCTCATTCTTTATCACCTCCGCTTGCTGCAACCCTCGAAAACCCTCAGATACTGTGTCCGGCGCCCTGGTGTTTCGTGATCTCAACCTTAGCAAACTGCCCTGCGCGAGCCCTGGGGGAACAAAGAGCTTACATTCTTTTGCATGCCGTCTGAATGTGCTCGCAGTGCGGCCCCCCCCCCCCCGACTGTGCTAAAGGCCAGCCCCAAAAACCCCTGAAAATGGCGTCGCGACCCAGCAGTCTAATCCCATTTGCAATTGTAGCCACTCACAAACCAGCAAAAAGGGGGGGGGGGCCCGCGCAACTATCCATTCCTCCATGCCCAACACCAACATCAGGCCACATACGCTCTACCTATTCTGTGATGCGTAAGCGCAGAAATTACCGCCTACTGCAGAGCTGGGGCTAGTCCCCTGAATGAACTAAATGCGTAGATACGTGACCGCGCAGGCCTCTTCCTTAAGCCCGATTATCCTCGAAATGGCAGCACAGCGATGTAATCAAGCGATGAAACCGCTGACATTGCAAGAACAAGATTAACGGAGACCCCTGCATACCGGGGCCGGCGCAGTAAGAAGAGAGGGCGAGGACAGGGCAAGTTGCCCTAAATAGGCCCACGCCCACTCCCCCCCTCGGGGTGCCGGCTCCGGCCGGAAGTGACGTCACGACGCTGACTGACCCGGAGGTAATTCTTGCTGCCGCCCCGTTTACTCCATCGACGGGGATCACCAAGGGGGACGTGACCGGGCGCCCGGGGGACCGAGTCCTAAGTGCGTGCTTCATTACATTTCGCGCTTGGCAATCTGGTTTTAGAGCTAGAAGCAACACTGAAGCAGCCGATCTGTATATCATTGGCAATGCCTTCCTTCTTTTTGGCAATGGCCGTTCCTGCCTGCATGTCCGACTCAATATATCAGCATTTTACTCCATAAACCCTTTGGGACCACATGCTGCCAGACAAGGTCCTACCCTGGCCTCGATCTTGCTCTAATAATCAACTCAACAGATCAAGCAGCTCCTTCTCTAACTACATTCCTGAACTACAGAGAATCCCTAATGCTCCTGCTGTGTTGAGTCTATAGCAAGAACCGGGGTGACATCATTAAGGACTCTGGAATATTACATTGCCTGCCTGCAGATGGCCCCCGGCTCTGTGGACTCCCTCCTCTCCTAGCAGTGGTCCGTTCAAGCCAAGACTTCCGTTAGCCTTCACTACTGGATAACGGCCCTCCACCTTAAACTAAACACCAGCACAAGCGACTTCCTTCGTGTCTGGCTACCCTTCTCTCCTACCCCAGTCCAACGGTGAGTGGACTACACCAGCATCCTAGATTGCTGTCTGACCATCGTCAAAATCGAATAACCCAATGGCTTTATTCTACTGCCACCTAAGCCTTCACAACCAACTCAATACAATGATCAGCAATACTATCTGCTATTGAAATGGATACATGAAATTAAACACTTCGCACCTTAACAAGACCTCAGGGTAGTTTTCCAGAATTGATTTTGACCAGTCTATTCCTTCTGTAATGTCCATATTTGACAGTGCACCCTCGAAAGCAGCACTTCACAGGGAGCCTGACGGATCTCCGGAGCAGACCACCTTGAATACATCGCTTCTATGGTGGTCACACTTGGCTGTCTGCCCATCAAGACTGGATCTCTATAGGAACTTACACGCAGAGTTTATGGCCTCCTCCTGTCTCATCCCATTTACTAGATGGCCAAAAAGCTGAAGCTGTCTGGAGTACCAACTTCACATCTGATGGAAACCTTCATGAGACCCCAGGCTCCAAGAAAAAAGGGCAATGAGCCAGCCCTTCTCTGGGGGCACAACCCAACCTTGGAAGGCCATTCCCCCTCTTACTCCTTCAAAAAAGAATTGAAGCTTCTGCGTTCCAAACAAGACCCATCCTCTGTGCTTGTTCTAGCGCACCCACTCTGGCAATACCTTTGATCCCACCTGAAGATTACTGATCTGATTAACACTGACATTGATGTGACACAACTGGTATTATATTATTTGACCCATTCTGGATTAATCATTTCTTTTTTATTGTATATCTTGCATCTCTGACATCCCACCATGTTGTAGATTGTACAGTGTTTGAATTGTATATGCGATTCTGTAGATCTGTATTTCGCCATTTTGTAGTTTTATATAGCACAACCGCGGCCTGAGGGCATTCGATCACTTTATTAGAGTATTAGATTACGTTGCTCATTTTTTAATTGTCGCAGGGAGTTAAGCGATTTGTCCAGCATCACAAGAATTTTGGGCCAAGGCTGGGCTTCAAATCTGGTTTTCGAGTCGTGAAGTCAGCAGCTCTAGCCCCTAGGCCACATGTCCACCTAAATATCATGGTCACGGGTAGAATCTGTGCCCCTAGGAGTGCGCGTGCTAACTTGGGAATTCATGTTCATCCAGTTGCTCTGCTACTCTTGGATAGTGGTACAAAAGGGGGTGGTGATGGACGGAGCATCAGAACCAATCAAACACTCACACCCAGTCAACAGATCTGGGTTTGATCCATCACCGTTCTTTAGCCCACTCTGCCACCCCAGTTAAGACATGGCCATATGCAAATCAGTCTGACCCTGTGCCTCATGGGAACAGTCCAGCCCGAACTGCCAAGCCATGTCTTCTCTGGACCGGATCGAGCTTCCTAGGACCGGTTTCTGGCATTTCAGCCGTCTTCAGCCAGGCTTGCTTGAATCCAGTGGCAAAGTGAGCAAGGGACTCACGTCTGAGCATACCCTGCCAACTTATGGCGAACAAAGCGGTACAAAAGGGGGTGGTGATGGACGGAGCATCAGAACCAATCAAACACTCACACCCAGTCAACAGATCTGGGTTTGATCCATCACCGTTCTTTAGCCCACTCTGCCACCCCAGTTAAGACATGGCCATATGCAAATCAGTCTGACCCTGTGCCTCATGGGAACAGTCCAGCCCGAACTGCCAAGCCATGTCTTCTCTGGACCGGATCGAGCTTCCTAGGACCGGTTTCTGGCATTTCAGCCGTCTTCAGCCAGGCTTGCTTGAATCCAGTGGCAAAGTGAGCAAGGGACTCACGTCTGAGCATACCCTGCCAACTTATGGCGAACAAAGCGGTACAAAAGGGGGTGGTGATGGACGGAGCATCAGAACCAATCAAACACTCACACCCAGTCAACAGATCTGGGTTTGATCCATCACCGTTCTTTAGCCCACTCTGCCACCCCAGTTAAGACATGGCCATATGCAAATCAGTCTGACCCTGTGCCTCATGGGAACAGTCCAGCCCGAACTGCCAAGCCATGTCTTCTCTGGACCGGATCGAGCTTCCTAGGACCGGTTTCTGGCATTTCAGCCGTCTTCAGCCAGGCTTGCTTGAATCCAGTGGCAAAGTGAGCAAGGGACTCACGTCTGAGCATACCCTGCCAACTTATGGCGAACAAAGCGGTACAAAAGGGGGTGGTGATGGACGGAGCATCAGAACCAATCAAACACTCACACCCAGTCAACAGATCTGGGTTTGATCCATCACCGTTCTTTAGCCCACTCTGCCACCCCAGTTAAGACATGGCCATATGCAAATCAGTCTGACCCTGTGCCTCATGGGAACAGTCCAGCCCGAACTGCCAAGCCATGTCTTCTCTGGACCGGATCGAGCTTCCTAGGACCGGTTTCTGGCATTTCAGCCGTCTTCAGCCAGGCTTGCTTGAATCCAGTGGCAAAGTGAGCAAGGGACTCACGTCTGAGCATACCCTGCCAACTTATGGCGAACAAAGCGGTACAAAAGGGGGTGGTGATGGACGGAGCATCAGAACCAATCAAACACTCACACCCAGTCAACAGATCTGGGTTTGATCCATCACCGTTCTTTAGCCCACTCTGCCACCCCAGTTAAGACATGGCCATATGCAAATCAGTCTGACCCTGTGCCTCATGGGAACAGTCCAGCCCGAACTGCCAAGCCATGTCTTCTCTGGACCGGATCGAGCTTCCTAGGACCGGTTTCTGGCATTTCAGCCGTCTTCAGCCAGGCTTGCTTGAATCCAATGGCAAAGTGAGCAAGGGACTCACGTCTGAGCATACCCTGCCAAATTATGGCGAACAAAGCGGTACAAAAGGGGGTGGTGATGGACGGAGCATCAGAACCAATCAAACACTCACACCCAGTCAACAGATCTGGGTTTGATCCATCACCGTTCTTTAGCCCACTCTGCCACCCCAGTTAAGACATGGCCATATGCAAATCAGTCTGACCCTGTGCCTCATGGGAACAGTCCAGCCCGAACTGCCAAGCCATGTCTTCTCTGGACCGGATCGAGCTTCCTAGGACCGGTTTCTGGCATTTCAGCCGTCTTCAGCCAGGCTTGCTTGAATCCAGTGGCAAAGTGAGCAAGGGACTCACGTCTGAGCATACCCTGCCAACTTATGGCGAACAAAGCGGTACAAAAGGGGGTGGTGATGGACGGAGCATCAGAACCAATCAAACACTCACACCCAGTCAACAGATCTGGGTTTGATCCATCACCGTTCTTTAGCCCACTCTGCCACCCCAGTTAAGACATGGCCATATGCAAATCAGTCTGACCCTGTGCCTCATGGGAACAGTCCAGCCCGAACTGCCAAGCCATGTCTTCTCTGGACCGGATCGAGCTTCCTAGGACCGGTTTCTGGATAGTGCACTCACTAAACACAATATCTCATTAGTTAATACACAAGAAAAAGGGTCGACACTAAGCACAATTAGAACACTTCCTGCTCCCTTCTTCAAAGTCTCAATATGAATTTAAGAGAAGAAGGAATACCGTGCACAAATCTCAGATCAGGCACAGCTGGGGACAGATTTCCTTCCCTTCTCTAAATTCTATGTCTATATGTACTTATTTCTTTTGTAAGACTTTTACTTTATGTTAATCTCACCCAATGTATTGGGCAGCAACACACTGGTCAGGAGTCCATGACAACCTCCTAAGCAGCGTGAAATGCTCAATAGAAGTAATGAACAAATGCCTCTGGATTTGCCCTCGCAAGATGGATTGGAGCCGCCTCACTCCTCTGTTCATTTCACTCCACCCACTAATATATCCCAAATGTAACCCTTGATCCTAGATGTTTTCCCGCCTCAACAATTGTGCTTATGAAGCCGGAATATTAGGAGTAGGCTAGGAGGAATTTTAATTATGCTAGTGAAATTCACAAAGTTTCCGAAAGTTTTGTATTAGACAATTGTGCATGTTTGCCCGCAGGAGATGGTTTCTCGCAGAACATGGCTTGACTTGTGGTTCAGTGGTTGGGCCTCTCCCAACTGTGACTCACAGGGGCTGCCCAATCTGAATATAGCTTCTGAGTGGCTCCATCTCATGGGTGACACCTTCAGTCAGCCGTGACTTTTTAGCCATTTCCTTATTGCATTCTGGGATTTGTAGTTTCGTTTTTAACATTTTGCGTTTAAAATGAAATAAAATAAAGCACCGTCCTAATGCTAAGTAGGATACGAAGGGGCGGACTGCCTGCAGGTTACACAGGGTATGGGTCCATAGACAGCTATGCAGGGGTATGTGGCAGCCAGATCGCTTTGCCTCGGCTCACCACAAGGAACAGGGGGCCTCAGGTGGGCCGTCTGCGTTCCGTTTCTCTGTCACAGCCTGACAGGAGCACCGCTGACAATATCCGCCTGTTTAAACCTGGAGCACGTAGGCTTCTTAGCAAAGGATTATGTTTAGCTCCGAAGATGTCACGCGCTTGTCCCCAAAGGTCAGGTGGCTTTATCAAGTCAATCCCTTCCTTCGGTGCTCAGCCGCGGGCTGTATGTACAGCACTGCGGGGACATCACTCAGCCAGGGCGCTGCGAGCTGACGCCTGACGTTTATTATATTCAAGACTTCCATTAATCAGAGTGACTGGTGTACAAATTGTGCATAAGCAGCTTCGAAAAGCGTTCTTTCACAGCCCATGGCCCGTCCCTCCTCGTGTACTTTGCGACCTGCATTAATCTCTTTTCGCCCAGGGCTGGCGCTCTACACTGCGCTGTCAAGGCACCTCGTGGCGGGGCCGCAGCACGCCTTAAGGTTGCAGGGCGGAGGTACTGCCATAGCTTCTATTATGTCAACGCATATGTGCCTTTATTATATATATATATATATATATATATATATATATTATCTACTGGCGGTCGCCAGTAGATAGTTATAGTTAGGACCGTGTTTCCATAGGAAATCTCAAAATTCTATTTTGAATAACTTTGGCGCCGGTTGACGAATCCTCGCGAAATTTTCAAAACTAATGGGGCGCTCCGCTCAGCTCCTACCCTGAAAGTCTCGGGGTGATTCGTCAAGCGGGGGCTGAGAAAAAGGGGGGGGTCCCAAAACGCGTTTTCCCCATGCATTTTTCCATAGGACCTTTAGACACAGCTACAGCCCGAACGGCTGAATAGAATTACTTGAAATTTGGCAGAGAGGTAGCCATAAGGTCATGGAAGTGCCTTTTGTATTCTGGTGTAAATTTGTTCAGTAGTTCCTGAGAAAAAAGCATTTAAAGCAATATATATATCTGTAAGCGCGCTCCGTGCGCTTACGGTAAGCTTACCGTACGCGTACGGTGCCGTGCGCGAGCTCAATTCTGATTGGTGGTTACATGACTGTAAACATTCGAATCGGTCGAAATCAGAAAGTGTCGGCCGCCATTTTCTGTCTCTCGCACTGAAAAACAAAGGTGGATAACGTGAAAAGGGGGCAACGAAGAGAGTTGCAGACCCCCTAGCGTTTGTCAGGGGGTCCACGAAGGACCAAAAAGTACGAAAAATACATTTAATAATTTTTAAAAAAAATCGCGGAGTGCGCGTACGGTAAGCTTACCGTACGCGCACGGCAAAAAAAAAAAAAAAAAAAACAATAACAATCACATTTATTAAATAAATTGAAGGACCCGCAAGGGAGAAAAAAAAATTGTTACTGTGTAAAAAAAGGCGAGGCGCGCACGGTATGAACTGCGCAACGTGGGCGCTCGGTGCGCGAAGCGCACCGAGTGCCCACAGCGCGCGCACGACGCGCGAAGCGCACCGTGCGCGCAGGGTGTGCGCACGGTGAAAAACCAGAAAAAAAAATAAAAAATAAATACATAACTTAGCATTTAAAAAACCGTACAAATTCACTGAAAAAACCATAGGTTTCACACACGTTATAGTTAGGAATTAGCATTTAAAAAACCTTGCAAATTCACTTAAAAAACCATAGGTTTCACACATGTTATAGTTAGCTGTACATTTCACTCGTAAAAAACCAATGAAATTCCACGTTATAGTTAGATCAGGTAACTATAACTTGCGTGACCGCAATCCACAATGTGTCATTTCAGATGTCATCATTGATGTGAAGAGTGATGTCACTGACCATGTCATGAGTGATGTAATATGTGACGTCATCAGCAGTTTATTGTGGGCGCGCAAGTTATAGTTACCTGATCTAACTATAACGTGGAATTTCATTGGTTTTTTACGAGTGAAATGTACAGCTAACTATAACATGTGTGAAACCTATGGTTTTTTAAGTGAATTTGCAAGGTTTTTTAAATGCTAATTCCTAACTATAACGTGTGTGAAACCTATGGTTTTTTCAGTGAATATATATATACACACACACACATTTACAAAACTACTTTTACACAACTCAGTCACATATTTACACGATAAATGTATATATGTATATATATATCTATATAGCTATATCTATATATATATATATATATATATATATATATATATATATATATATATATTCACTGAAAAAACCATAGGTTTCACACATGTTATAGTTAGCTGGACATTTCACTCGTAAAAAAAACAATGAAATTCCCCCGTTATAGTTAGTGCAGGCAACTATAACTCACGCGACCGCAATCCTCTGCTGATGATGTCAGATATTACATCACTGATGACATATGTGTCTTTATGAAAAATAAATATTTGTAATATATGTATAGCTAAAGATACAGTATTAGCATCAACAGAGGATTGCGGTCGCGTGAGTTATAGTTGCCTGCACTAACTATAACGGGGGAATTTCATTGGTTTTTTACGAGTGAAATGTCCAGCTAACTATAACATGTGTGAAACCTATGGTTTTTTCAGTGAATTTGTACGGTTTTTTAAATGCAATTTTTTTTTGAGATTTTTGGTAAACCTATGTATAAGATATTATATGTACTATATCCTGCATTATGGAATGGTTAATTTTTTTTTTATGCATTTTTTTCCATGCGCGTACGGTAAGCTGACGCTACGCGCTCCCTACGTCATAAGTACGGTGCGCTTACGTGATACGATGCGCGTACGGTAAGCTGACGCTACGTGCTCCGTACGTCATAAGTACAGCGCGCTTACGTGATACGTACGTGACGTACGCGTACACGCATGTGCGTTGCGCGGAAGCAACGTCGCGGTTACGCAGGGGCGTGTAATGCGCATGCGCGAGTGCGTCTTACGTACGCGCTCCGTAAGCGCTCCGTAAGCGTCACGTTCGCGCATGCGTACTTGTTTCCGAGCGCGTACCGTAAGCTTACGGAGCGCGCACGGTAGGTCATGTGATCCACAAAGAACACTTTTCATTGGTTGAAACTACTTTCAGTTCCAGAAACTTTCCACACCACACCCATTCCCCTCATTACTGCTTGAGATCCCCTAGGAGAAGGAGCTGAATTGACATTGAGATACAATGGCAGAGCAGCAGACCTCTTCTGAGAGTGAGCCTAGCAGCACCATCATCAGACAGAGAAGGAGGAAACAAAAGGATTCTTTTGTGTGGGAGTATTTTACTTTTCCAGAGGGGCAGAAAAAGGTCAATGCTCCATTGGTCACTTGCACACTTTGTGACCGTGTTTTATCTAGAGGAGATCCAAGGAAGAAGTATTCCTTTGGAAATCACTCTATGAAGAGACACCTTAGGGATAGACATCCCAGGACCTTTGCTCGACATACTGGAGAAAACTCTTCAGTAAGTCACCTGAGCCCAACCTCAGAAGCTCAGCCGAGTACATCATCGGCAGCTCAGCTGAGCCCTTCCTCTGAGGTGGGAGCATCACCTTCTTCTGCTCCTCTGGACGTTAACCCTCGATTTGGGAGGGTTGCAATGAGGTGTACAACGTGTTGTGGTCTTATTGTTTTTGGGGAGACCAGTGTTTCCCTTATTAACAATAAGATAGACCAGCACGTTTGTAGACGCTCATAATATTCCCATTCTTTCTTTCCTCCATCCCTGTATTAACCCAACGGCTCTTTTAAGAGCCAACCTTACCTTTGAAAAGATTTTTTTGCCGTGCGCGCACGGTACACGTAATAGTTACGCGAAGTTCGCGGAATTTCTCCTCGCGGAATTTCTCCGTTTACACCGTGCGCGTACGCTGCGCGCATTCGGCGATTTTTTGAAAAAAAATTCTAATTAATTTTTGCCCTTGGGGGTCCTTCTGGGACCCCTTGACAAAGGCTAGGGGGTCAGGAACTGTCCAGCCTGCCCCCTTTTCACGTTATCCACCTTTGCTTATCACCCCCTCAGACTGCGAGAGACAAAATGGCGGCCAATACTTCCTGGTTTCGACCGATTCGAATGTTTACTGAGATCTAACAACCAATCAGAATCGCGCTCGCGCACGGCAGCGTGCGCGTACGATAAGCTTACGGTACGCGCTCGGAGCGCGCCCATAGATATATATATTGATTTAAATGCTATTTTCTCAGGAAATACTGAACAGATTTACACGAGACCTTCAAAAGGCACATCCCTGACCTGAGGGCTACCTCTCTGCCAAATTTCAAGTAATTCTGTTCAGCCGTTCGGGCTGTAGCTCGGACTAAAGGTCCTATGGAAAAATGCATGGGGAAAACGCGTTTTGGGACCCCCCTTTTTTCTCAGCCCCCGCTTGACGAATCCCCCCGAGACTTTCAGGGTAGGAGCGGAGCGGAGCGCCCCACCTATTTTGAGAATTTCGCGAGGATTCGTCAATCGGCGCCAAAGTTATTCCAAATAGAATGTTGCGGATTTCCTATGGAAACACGGTCCTAACTATAACTATCTACTGGCGACCGCCAGTAGATAATATATATATATATATATATATTTCCCAAATTTCCTTCTTCTCGATAAATGAAGGTGGGGCACTCAGTGCTTTTCCAAGATTTCATTCACGGATGGGTTTTCCAACAGCAACAGCGGTCCCTCAGGACACGTTTTGGCTTCTCGCCTTCATCAACATGTAATATCGCCATTTTGAAATACTTTTATACCCTTACACATGTTACAAGGCAGCGCCTAGACGCCTTCGGGTATTAGTTGGGCTATATAAATATATAAATACATAAATAAATCACAAAAAAATCATAGACATGGAAAAGTTAATAACTAATATTGCCCAAGTGGGCTACAGGTATGCATCTGATACAAATAAACCTGTTTCCATCACAGGCATGTGTGTGCTATATATATATATATATATATATCTCCAAACGAAAAAGGCATCAAAGCCATCTCAGGTATTCACTAATGTTTAATTCAGAAGTGACAGCGTGCATATGCCTTCATACTCCTTACGCGTTTCAGCTCTATGGCAAGCCATGTACACAGGTAAGGCAGGTTTCTTGTTCAAGTAACCACATGACTTCAATGCAGATTGCTTTATGCCACAGTAATCAGGAAAAATACAACTCCCAGCGTGCATTAAAAAGAATATTGTTCATTATATGCCATTTGCAATGTAATTAGAGTCCAGGATAAATGCCATCACAGTATCGCAACGCTAAAAATTGTTCTAAATACTAGCATGCATAACATCCACATCCCACCCCCAAGCCAAAAACTTCAGGATCATCATCAACCGCAAACTCGACCTGGCTGCCCAAGTCAATGCCATTATCGCCTCATGCTCCTGACTCTGAAGACGCAGAGGAAGATTCTCAAATGGCTTCCAATCTGCACCCTGAAAACCATCACGCATGCGCTGGTCCCGAGCAAGCTGGACGATGGGAACAGCCTGTATGCCGGGATCAACAAAAAAGCTCACTAGAAGACTACAGACCACTCGGAATCATTCTCAACCTCCCATGCCACCCTCGCGTCACACCACACCTCAAGGAGCTCCACCGGCTCCCTATTCACAATCGTGCACAATTCAATCACCTCACTCTCACTTTCAAGGCACTACATAACACTGTCCCAGCATACCTCAACAATCGCATCTGCTTTCACAAACCTTGCAGACACCTCCGCTCATCTGGACTCGTGCTTGCACAAATCTCACGTATACAGAAAACAAGCTCAGGCAGTCAAGCCTTCTCCTACATCGCTCGTAAACCGTGGAATGACCTACCGCTACACGTAAAAGCCTCTTCCTCACTTCTTGAATTCCACATCTGAAGACTTGTATTTTCGAGTTGACCAACTAGGCACTAGGTGTGGATAGACTCGCACCTATTCAGCGACAGGATACCCTTCAGGGTGATAATGTGCTCTACAAATCTGCTTAACATAATTTAGCATTACAAAGCTGTAACCCTTATAGATCACCATGTCATTTCAACTCACAACTGATGTACAACATTCCCTACTGTTCCAGTAACTAGACTCTTCATTGGTATGTTGCAGCTGCTCCATTCTGCTGACCACAGCACAACTTGCTCCACCGATTTCTGTGCCTAATTTGTGCTGTGTCTGCCGGTGCTCAGCACCAGCACCAAATTGCTAACACCAACACTTACTTATGATAGTTTACCACATGGTGGCGATGTCTGACTATTTTTGTACAGAGCACATCAGTTTACCAATTAAATGCAAAATTTAAAAAATAATTCTAGAGTGTCCAGGCCATTCTTACTGCTTTGGGTATCCTGGAATTGTCCATACTGTCACATGTAAAGGAGTCTGATGTTTAATAGGGAGTGGTTATATTGGTATGTGGTGGTGATGACAGTTCCAGCCTGAAGTTGCCTCATGGACAATACCTGGGCCCCTGGTACTTGTTTATTTACAAATTAGGCATTGGTAGATTATTGCCTGCTACATTAAATGCTGTCTGTGTACTTCACTCTAGGTATGCAGCATATCTTATTTCTCCAGTAATATTAGTCTACACTATTCATTTAATGTAGATGCCAGTGAACAATGCTGCAATACATTGTACGCCATAGCAGTGTTACTGTTAGCCATGTTGCACAACCACACTGTGGTACAACATGGCTAAAAGATATTGGCAAATATCTTTCCCATAGGCAAGACCTATTGGTTTTGCTAATGCTTGTTAAAAGAAGTAGTTTTGAAAAGCAGGAAAAGAGTAACAACATTGCTGGCAGGCTCTTTTGAGACAGAAGATCCAAGTGGAGCAGGTTACAAAGCCGCTGGTACCGGCCTAACTTAAAACTGCTTTGAAAAAATGTCAATATTGTTACCTACTATCGGCTTCTATTACTAGATATCAGTTTCAACTACTAGATTACACCTGAGACTTTCGAATGAACATTTTATACGTTTGAAAGCATAAGCACTATCAGGCAAACATGTGAAGATGTACATAAATAAACTGTATTTACCTTGCATTTTCTCCAGCTTTTCAGAATATCACATTTGCCCCAGTGAGATGGACATTATTGACATCACCTGAAGCAGCACCCAACTTCTCCACAAAGCAGTGGATGTGCAAGTCTTCTTCACAGATGCAGCAGTACATCATTTTCAAAAAGAATAGGTTTCCCACAAGCAAAAGCAATTGGGTTTCCCTCACCATTACACCACAGATTGCAATACCACAGTTATAGATAAAGCCACAGTGCAACACGGGACACACATGTTAATATTTACAGGAACAGCGCAGGCTTCACTCGTGAGGGAGAGTGGGATAGTTAGAAAAGCGCTTAGATGTGGCATGTAGGCGGAGAGGAAAGAAGTAACATGAACAAGTGTGGGTAGGGGTGGGAAGGTAAGAAGCAACATGGACAAGGGTGCGTGGGTAACAGGCTAAGAATGAGGGTTGGGAGGGAAAGAAGCAACACGGACAATAGGAGGGAAGGGAAGAAGCAGCGGGTGGGAGGGGAAGAGCAAGGGGTGTGGGAGGGGAAGAAGCAACAGGATGGGAGGTATAAAGAAACAAGCATTGGTATAGCCAATAGGTCTCGCCTTTGGGACCTTATAGGTGTTTAGCCATGCAACAGTTGCATAACTAAATACTTATAAGGTCCCAAAAGCGAGACCTATTGGCTATGCAAAGCGGCCGTGCGGCCGCGAAAGTGTAAGTGATCACGATCACGAGTCAAAGCTGCCGCGAAAGTGAAAGTAATCGCGGTAAAGAGCGGCCGCGCGCCCGCGCACATGCACTGTAGCTCTAGGCTGGCCTGGTAGCACTTTTTTGGAGCCCTCTCAATTAGTCTTGCCAGACCAGCGCATGCACTGGGTCAGGCGAGACTTAAAAAAAATAGTACCTGAATCACAACGAGCAGTGGATGGGCAGCAGAAGGACACTAATCAAAGTAAGTTAATCAGTACTTGGTCCATGCTTCACACCAAAGACATGGAAGTGTTAGCCAATTAGGAGACCACAAATAAGAGTGATAACAAAGCCAATGAATAGCAAGTGGGCTCCAAGTCCCTTATAGTACACAATACGTCTCACAGCAACAGCAATGGTGCAGTTGGCAGGCAAGACCTAAAAAGGGCTACCTCTCTATCAACAAATACAAATCTACACTAGCTTTCACTTTCTGTTTCTGAAATCCTCATGCAGGATTTATAGATATGCAGGTTTGCATTAGCAAATACCGTGGGATGTCTCAAGTTACTGTAAGTACAACCAGATGAGTCTTAGTAAAACAGATTGTTTTTCCTGACACCATCTTCGCCGCAGTGAGATGAAGCATTTGTACGTATAATAGAAATGGGCACCTGGCAAAAACCCAATTTGTACATTGCTTGTCTCTTAGTGCTCTCAGTTTTGTCTGAAAACTAAATCAATTTCTGGGAAGATAAAGCAATTTGCTCATGATCACACAATTCGAGGAAGTGTTGAATCTCGACAAGAAACCTAGATTTTGTATTCTACAGTTAAACTCACCGCTAAACCAGTGGTGTCCTCGTGGGTGCAACGAGGTCTGTGGCAGATCTTCAGTATATAGGCATAAAATACAAGAGCATATAATTAATAAAAACATATTTTTTTTTTACAAACGTATTAGTTATCCTGAAAATATTAGATCTGTCTTTTATTTCCATACTTCAAAAAGGAACAAAATGGGGAGTAGAGAGGTACCACTCAACATGAGTAGTGGAGGTGGATACATCCTCCCGAGCTTAAGTTTGTAAACATAGTGATCCACCCACAGGTGTGTATGCACGTCAGGTCCTCCCAAATTAGGTATGTAGCCCCACAATGGTGGAAGATACACATTAGTTGTTTAAATACCCCTCACACACCAAAAGGGCCCTTGGTGTCATGCTTCATTATAGGGGTCTTCCCGCCCCTCTACGGGACGGGCGTGCTGCAACCTACGTTTGCATGGGAGCACTGTTATTGTGAGACAACTATGTGTCATGTAGGGGTGTGAGAGGAGGTGCGTATGCCTCAATGAACTATACCTCCCATATCGGCAGATATGGGAGGTATAGTTCATTGAGGCATACGCACCTCCTTTCCCACCTTTTATTGATACCAGCTCAAAGGTATATTAAAAATCTTTTTAGACCATCGAGCCAGGTATCTTTTAACTCACTCCCCCACTCACTCCCGACCCTTCCTCTCACACCCCTACATGACACATAGTTGTCTCACAATAACAGTGCTCCCACGCAAACGTAGGTTGCAGCACGCCCCGTCCCGTAGAGGGGCGGGAAGACCCCTACAGTTCTATTTCCATACTGCACTGGTCTACAATTTACCCCGTGAACTATGCCACGCATTCATACTATAATAGTGAATCTCTACAGAGCGCCAGACTAATAAGACCAGCTTCCAAGCACTGATCAATCACAGTCTGTGTCGTGGGGTGAAGGGAGAGAATTTCCCCTGACCATGGTCACACAGAGATTCGGTGAAAGTGAGGACTTCTGCCTACACCCTGTGCCCTCACAAGTGCAAATTACCAATAATAATATTGCACTCCCATTAAAAGAAGACATTGTGTTTTCTCCTTCGCAAGTCCACGCACTTTCCAGGTATCCCTTTGTGATTAAGTGTGTAAGTTCTCCACTCTTGCCTGGCCCATGAGCTGGCCAATGCCCTTCATTATGGACAGCGCAAAGCTAAAGGAATACCTTCTTTAACAAGATACTGAAGTTAGAGATTGTGCAATATCTCTCCAAGCCAAAGAAGATTCTTCAGCACCAACTCTCCTCCACCAAAAAAAAGATACTTAACTTCCTAAACTCAGCCATTTTGATGGTGTTGTATAGCATACTAGGGATGAGCTCATCAAGAACAAGGGAACAGTCAGTGGTGCCCAAGCAAAAATGGTGGCCTTCGTTGAGCCACTCTGGATAAGGATCTATCTGAAATAGATCGTGCCCAAGCAAAAATGGTGGCCTTCGTTGAGCCACTCTGGATAAGGATCTATCTGATATAGATCCGTATCCAGTAGTTATTTCTCCATGGCAATGAGGTCTTTGTGTCTCTCTATTCAGATGGCCATTACAAGTTGCTACGGGGACATTGCTGACTGAATGTCCCGGCAGCTACTTGTAATAGCAATCTGAGTAGAGAGACGCCAAGACCACATTGCCACCGATAAATATCTCTCCTGTGTGCCTTAGCAACGACCCCGCCTTATAGAGGGATGAGAGTGACGGGTCACAGGTTGATCCTATCTCGTTTCCTTAAGTGTAAATCTGTATGCCAGGATCAACAGATGTGAATTCTCCATAGACAGGCCAAAATTAAACCGGAACCTAGATAAAATGAGCATTTCTAACAAGAGGTGAACCTTTGGTAGATGACCACTGGAAATGGAAAAAATTCACTTCAGAAACCCAATTTTCGGTCAAAGTGCGGCAGAGGAACAAGTGGGAGGGAGGAGTCACGACGAGAGGAGAACTGAAAAGCAGAGTCTGTCAGTCAATGTATTCATTAGTTTTTAAAGCTTTGTCACAAAGAAATTAACAACAAGGACAAATATGACAGTAAATTTCTTCTGGCTTACTTAATTGGTTGGTCAAAAAGAGACTGCATTTTAAAACATCTTATGTGGTTAAAGCACCTGCTGCAGAAATATTTGTGTGCCCAGCACGTTTCAGGAGATAATAATATTAGCGGTAAGATAACTCTGGTGGGTAATGCATAGGCTGGAGAGATCTGTGTTTTGTCTAGTCGCAGTTTTGGCTCGTAAGTAACATAGTGTGATAGTGTGCCTGCTGCAGACAACATTTTTCTGTAACAAGTAGATCATAAATCTATGTTTTAAGAAAAATGCTTTTGCTGCAGAGATCATTTTGTTATTTGCAGTTCATTAGTTGCAACCCTAATATAGCACAGTGAGCTATGAGCTGCCATCAAGGAGCTGGGTGAAAACTTCAAGGCATGGGTTTAGAATCTTACCGTTTTTTTAGTCATTTGTTATTCTAAGGTTGTTAAAAAAGGTTCCTTTGGGTAGGTATAAATTCTTATTAGTACAATCAGCCCCAAACAGTGTGTTACCTTTTAAATCCTGACTTTGTGTTTCTCCAGACCTGGCACTTTTAACATATAATACCTTTAAGTCTTTCTTAGTGTAATTACTTATAAAGGAAGATACATTTGACATTCTTACAGTGCGTGCATGTTTCTCCCATACAGAGGTTGAACAAAGTCAAAAACCTGCCTCCAAATCATTACTTGTCAAATGATAAGTTGTGTGCCTTTGCTATCCTCTATTGCATTTGCATCAAAGTGTTAGGCTCCAAATAGCTCCTAATTTGGATGATACCCTGACAAAAAAAGGAGGGGGGGGTGATAGCCCTTTAAAAGAGGCTTTTGTTTTGTACCCGGCTGGAGGTGAAAAATAGAAAGCATCCTCAATGCATGTTGCTTGCTGCTTCGAAAGCCAACATCATATGAGCGTTGCTAAATGTGTGCCAGTGTTGGCAAATTACACAGGACAATTTCCACATATTTCCGAGGGCCCAACTTAGATACAGGATACGACTCAAGGATAGCTGCCTGACCCGGGATCCGGTTGAATCGCCCCCAATTTCTGCACCAGAGGCTACAGGGTCAGACAAGCCATTTCACAAAGTGTCATATGTGTCAAACAATGCTGCCCCTCCTGACACAGTCATGCGTTGAAGAGCCACTACCACATAATGGAAGAAGAGGTGAACTAGAAACCCCTGCAAAGCATGGCCTTCCACTCCTTTTGTGGAGGCTCCTTTTAGTTGAAGTCCGTCAGGGGTTTCAGCCGCAACCTGAAAAGATTTTGTGTTTCTGGTTTTTGGGGGAAAGGAGTCTTGGATGGCGGAGAGGGTGCTCGTGAACATGGACTTCACTTCACCAAAAAGCCAGAGATAGCAGAAGCGTCATCACACACCAATTGACCTTTCACTCACACACATGCAGTCACACATACACACACACTGTCTCTCACATAAACACAGTCTCACCCAAAGCATTTCCTCCAAAATACATTTGAAAGCATTTTTGCTTACCTCAGCTGACAGGGAGAGTCATGTTTCAACTAATTGCACTCCATTTTTTATTTCTCTAATAGCAATAATATATTAATATTCACTATTAGTGTAATTAAAAAAGTACAGAAATCAAGGAAAGTGGAGTCCCAATCGACATCAATAAGAATAAAATATCCCTGTGTTCCTGGCATTGATTTGGCCACCTCAGAGGCCAGGAGTCTCAAAGGCAGTGCCGGGGGTTGCGAGGGGTAAGTGTGGGATTGCAGCTGCGACCCCTTGTGATCCCTAAATAGGGTACATGCTCATGACGTGCCTGGAATAGAGCCCCGCCGCTGAGGCTCCCTAAGACCCTGCCATGTTTACTGTCTCTCCCTGACTGGAGAGGCTGTGGTGGGCTCAAACCTCGACACCATCCCACCCTCTCCAACCTCCGGGGTCCCCAGAGCGCTCAACATTGGGAAAAACGTTTGAAGATTGGCAGGCCAAAGGATGAAGGGCAGGAACCCCGCACCCTCCTCCCTGTTTTAGGGCCATATTTTGAGTATTGGGAAGCACCCCGCAATTGTCCGTTTTACCAGGTGCAGGAACGCACCTGGTAAAACCTAATTAATTTCCATGCACATTTTGTTCGTGCTGAAAGTAGTTGGAAAAATGGGCCGTAATTCCAGCTCCCACATGTTATTCCTCATTCTAGACATCTTTTGGTAGTCAGTCACTATTATGAAGATACCTGTCAAATCGGTAACTACAGGCATTGTTCCTCCACTTCTAGTTATTAGCAATCTCTGAATAGGGTTCGTGTAAATGAATTGAATTACCTGTCACAGAAATGTAACTCTTCTTTCTCCATGAGAGGTCATTCTTCCGTGAGGGTCAGGGGCGCGTGACATTGGCATTACACTTTGTATACGGCGAAGCTTTGGAGTATAATTTGTCCTGATTTTACACTGCACCGCGTTTAGAATGGTAACGCAGGGACTGCCTGGCGACAGGCAGCGTCTACGAGCCTCGCACCTGTGGACTAGCCTGATTTGTTTGAGGCCGGTGGCACACTCCCTGCCACGCTTGTCCTGCCATGATAGATTGCCTCGGCACACACACTCCACGCGCCTGCCACCGAGGGCTGCGAGGACATGCCAATCTGTCTCTCCCCCCCCCCCCCCCTCCCCCCGAGCCCTCGTCTGGAACAGACCATATAAATAAACCAGTGGAGGCAAGGCGAGGAAGGAGCACAAAATGATTATAGCGAGGGCGAGATTGGCATCGCACAGAGGGCCAGAGCCTAGAGACGCATGGAAAAGAGAGAGGAGAGGGTGAGGGGAAGAGTGGCAAAGGAGGTGAACAGAGATAGGACAATAACGATAGGGACAAGGAAAAGACAACAGAAGGAGACGAAAGAGGGAGAGTGAGAGATAGAATAGAGATAAAGAGGGTGGGAGAGAGAGGAAAAAAAGTATTATGTGGCACTGCAACGTTTATATAGCACTTACTACTGCTATGTGGAGCACTGAAGTGCTTGCCTAAATGGGCAGCATGTTACGTGTAGGCAGGGTTGGATTGGGATTCAAAATGGGCCTTGGCACGCTAAAAAAAGTGGCCCACATTTGCATATTGCCTTTCCGCAAAATACTGCTTCGGCGAAATTTTATTTAAAAAAAAAGGCGTGGGGGGGTTAAAAAAATGCACTGATTAGTTTACACTGGTGAACCACACCTAAATATAAATGAGGCCACTTTTGCTCAGGCCCCTTGCCCCCACTCAATATGCATATATTAATGGGCCGGCCCAGCGAGAGAAAGGGAGTGACACTTCTGCCCTTTGATAAAAGGGAGGTAATGAGCGCCCATCTGCCTCCAGAAATGCCACTTAGGCACCCACTGGGCCGCTGGCGTCATCAAACAACGCAGAAACTGCCCACATCGCCCCTCCCGCCAGGCTGCTCAAAAAAGCAGCCCACAGCTGGAGCTCGCACACCGGCCTCTCGGGCATTGCCCTAGTGCCAGCGTTACCAATCCGACGCTGCATGTAGGGTGTGTGGTCGGAAGGGTGTTGTCTTGGTTTTGATGCAATGTGGAAAGCGTTTCTATGTCATTCGTGATGATCAGCGAGGTGTGATTATGGTGTTAAGAGGCACAGTGCCTGGCAGTGAGTTTGATGAGAGTCCGAGAGCTAGACACGCAATTTATGGTTTTCATTAAGTTGCAGCTTTATATGGCCTTTTATGGTATTTCTTATGATCATAATCCACTTAGCTGGTCACTGCACTGGGTTGTCCAGTCTGAGATATGCTGTTTAAAAGTTTATGGTTCTGACCAGGTATGTATGGAGAGAAAAATGGCAAAGAGATCTGCTTGGATGGGCTTCGTCACTAACGTCCCATATCGGATTGTCATTGTAAGATGTAAAGAAGCTGACATAATATGCAGCTACTTGAGATCTGCTGTTGTGAACTAGTTTAGAGTCTTCCAATTGGTCTATAGGATGTGGCAGAACTCTTCAGTTATTTCATGCCTGTTCAGTTGGTGATGGCTCAGTTATTTAATGCCTGCTCCGTTGATGATTGCTGGTTTATCAGCTGGTACAGTACTGGGCGATGAACAGTACCCATAGCTGATAAGTCTTATTTGAATCTAAGAGAATTAAGCAATATAGGGGAGTTATAATGCAGCCGGGATAAACTACAATTGGATGCTAACCACTGAATGTAATGGTTGTAGTATTAGTGTGGTCCAAAGGGTTTATATATGACGTTCCATTATTATATGGTACTCAGGCTAGCCTTAGGTCAGCCCCTCACACACAACCTGGCTATAGAAAGCAGTGTGCTCTTTTGGCTGTTCCATATCTGTGGGCTGTAAATTATAGATCTCTTATAGTAAGGTGGTGTGATGATCCACAGTGTGCACCTGGAGTGCAATGTACTGTTTTGTTTTTATTATTTGGATTTAGCTTCTTAGTATAGTGATGATTTTCCTTGGGGGGGGCTATATGGACAATGCAAAGCGGCTTTAACTTTGCTCTACTTTCTACAGGCGGCCAGTGATTGAAGGACTGGAGTCATGCTTTCACTTGGGTCGAACATGGATAAGGAGTCTTGTGGCAGCATTTTGGATAAGTCCTTTTTGTGTATGATTAAACTGGGTTTGCAAAGGTATACTATGGCTGTTGGCATAGTCAAGCTTGGAGATAAGGAGTGTGACAAGAACTTGTCCATTATGTCCTGAAGGTGAGACATGTTGAATTTGTCCACTATCTGTATGAGCATTTATGGTTGGCGGTTGTTTGTGTATTTGAAGTGTTGTTGTATATAGGCTCGTTGGTCCTGAAGCTAATGGGGTACAGGTCACTTCAGCTTGCTGGAACGTTTTTTCTCACTGTGGCCTTTAAGAAATCACGATGAGCGGTACCAGCCAACAATGCATTTAATAGACAGCACAGCACGGAACCTTAGCGAGAATCCGGTTTGTCACCGGAAGCCAGCGAAAGGCACCCTATATTGGGCCACTTGAAGATTATGAAGAGAGGTCTGAGGAAGTCTTGCATGGAGCAGGTTGGCATAATCCAACAAAGAGTTGCCAGCTTACCCTCTCAATAAATAAAGGCTCTATAATTTAGGCAAAAAAATGACTAGACGATTAAAAATAATAATCAAAAAAACAACCTCTAGCTTTCCCAAAAATCTGCAGGGGATTTGAGATCTTCTGCTCCTTGTTACAAAGCAAAATGGCTTCTATTTTAAGGCAGTGAGTCAGAGTTTATTGTCTTTCTTTCTTCAGTTTGTTTTAAACAACACTATAACTATCTAAACATTCTCTCACTTTTTCCTGTATCTCTTGCTCCTGATGCTACGATCTCTTTCTCAAACTCACTCTTCTGCTATACCTTTTATCTTACTTTGAATCCCAGCTATGTTTTCTCCTGTTTTCTAACATCCATCCTTTTTCTCTCTTAACATCTTTCTTTTTTCATATATTCTTTTCATATGTCTCTTTAGCTCTCCCTTCAACCCGCTTTATCTAGCCCACCCTTCCTCCCTTCTAGCTTCACCCCCTTTCTTTCTCATTTTCTTGCTGTAACTCACCATGGCTTTGTATCCCCATTTTGAAACAGCTCCTTTCTGTTTCTCCTGAATGTTACAGTAGCAGCCTCATTACTGAAATTACCAATTGATCGCCTTGCAATTTTCGTGTGTGTATTTTTTTTCAATTACCGTTGCAGTGGGAGAGTGAAGAGCCAGCCATGCAGAGCCAGGGAGCCTCGACAATTAGAGAAGCGACGTGAGAAAGGACTGCAGGCCTTGCCAAACGCTCGCTGTATACTTGTGTTGCTTGCACGATAAAGCGCCTCGGTACTCAACTCTTGGCACCTTTCAGGAGTGCTAAACGCACCTCCCTGGTGCTGGCACTCAGTCTCCTTTCTAGGATAAAATCCTCAATTCCGGAAGCTGATTTTAAAACTATGCTACAGTCGTCGGTAATATCGAGGCAGGTTGTGTTAAAGCTATGCTATGTTCCTTTTTCAGTTCAGTTCATAAAGCTTTATTCGGATACCGTCATATCCATAAAAGCACAGCAAACATAACCATTTCAAAATGCACAATTCAAGAATCGTAATAAAATCCATTGGAATATACATAAGTACACATAATAATAAATATGTCAGGTTTATGAAAAAACTCATGTGCAGACAGCATTTAAAAATGCACAACTAGAGAATCGCAATAAAATCCATAGGAATATACACAAATACACATAATAAAAATATGTCAGATTTGTGCAAAAACTCATGTGCAAACAGCATATAATCTCAGGGATTGGACATCATCTGACGTGCACGCCCGGCAATTCTCAAAAAAGTGCCTATGCGAAAAACCAATTCTCTGTCAGCCAGGTTAATTAACCTTGTATAAGCATTTACCAGACTAATGGGCGTACATTTTTTAGAAAACGGGATTAAAAGCCACTTGGTATACTTTAAATAATATTTACAAAAAAACAAGACATGTGAAATAGTTTGACCACTCTGACCGTCGCACGGACAAGCTGAGTGGTCAAGATTTGCATGGTAGCCAAGGGGAAAGCACGATGCAAATTTTACAGTGCCTGCCCTGAGGCGAAAGAGAAGGCTCCTCTCCCAATTAATCATAGGAAGGGTGAGATAGCTGGCCAGGGGATGCACAGTCTGTTCGATGATCATATATCTAAGGACCGAGGATTTCTTAGATACCCTTCCAATTCTTTCCGTGCTGTAAAGTGAATAAAGTGCATTCCTAAGATCCTTTTTATGCAGGGTCTCGGCTATACTAGGATTTAAAAAAAGAGTTCCTTTGTTGACACTACATAAGCTTCGGTACACACCTGACAGCCATGGGATATCCTTCCCTTTCTCACACACAATACAATCATCTATGATCTCTCTCGTTAGAGATGCAGCCGGATTTTTCCACATGGACAGCCAAAAGAGGACCAGGCGAGCCCTGATAAAGTCCTCTATGAAATTTAAATTAAGTTTCTTGTGGCAAATGTATTGAGCTGTTGAGACTGGGACGCCTAATAACTTCCTGCAAAATCTATTCTCTTCTTGTTGGATGCAATAGCTATTGGCGATACCCCAAACCTCTGCACAATACACGGCTGTTGGTACACACTGTAATTTAAAAATCTTTAAAATAGCTAAATTAGCACCTGTTCTCTTCGGGCGAGGGAGACTGAGAATCGAGTTTGAGGCCTTTGAGAACTTAATCCTGGAGTGAACCATATGTTCAGACCAGGAGCCGTTCGCAGCAAAGATCAACCAGTGGTAAGGAAAAGTACTAGTACTTGTCAATTTCTGGTCTCCCATGGATATAAAATTAAGGTGATGTTTCCTGGGTCCACACAACATTATAAAAGATTTTTTTAAATTAGTTCTTAGGTCCAAGCTATCCATGTAGTCAACAAAACCCTGCACCAAGATGTGTAAATAATTAGGGGTGCGGCCCATAAGGACCGCATTGTCCGCATAGAGTAGTACAGGAAGTGTTTTACCATTTATTTTAAGGACGTCATGAGTCAATGATTTGAGTGCTTTGTGCAGTCCGTTAATGTAGATAATGAAGAGGAGGGGAGCTAGAACACAGCCCTGTCTACCACCCCCATGCCAACTTTAATTGCTTCGGTGACCTTACCCCCACTGCTGATCCTGACCTGGGCCTTAAGGCCTTTGTGGAGGTGTGCTAGAAAATGCACCAAGGGCTCATCCAATCCATAGGCCAGAAGGATAGACCAAAGCTTTGACCTATTAACTAGGTCAAAGGCAGAGGTCAAATCCATAAATGCCAGATAGATTGGTAAAGCCCGTGCTATTGTGTATTTGCCCATAATTAAATTAAGGTTTAGGTATTGTTCGTTGGTGCCTACTTTACTTCAGAAGCCCAATTGACAGGGCTGTAAAATGCTGCTTTCCTCAGACCACCCTAATCTCTTATTGTATAAGACTTTACCCAAGATTTTTAGAGAGCTGTCTGTTAAGGAGATAGGTCTATAGCAATTGGGTTGGGAGCAGTCACCCTTTTTAAAACTCGGTACAATAATACTTGTGGACCAGGTTCTAGGGAGCAGGGCATGCGTTAAATTGTTAAACATTTAAATGAAGGGGCACCCAGAAGTCTGGTTTGCTCTTAATTAGGTCAATAGGTAGGCCATCTGGGCCCAGGGCTTTGTGGCGCGCACTCTGTTGGATGGCTTCCACCACCTCAGACAGAGTTATCTGTATTCTGGTTGGTGGCCCAGGCTCAGGATGGTCTGCCTCTTGTGCAGGAGCAGCATAAATCTTTACAAAGTGGCTTTTCCCATAACTCGCTAGTAATGGTGCAGGTGATAGGACTGGAGTTAGTAGCTGCCCTATAGCTCTCAGGTCCTTCACGGCTGTCCAGAATGTATTACTCTTTTAGTACTAGCGGCATTGGATAGTGCTTCCCAATGGTCTTTGGGGATTTCCCCTTCCCTACTTGTGATCGCAGTTTTATACCTCTGCCTGGCCAGTTTCACATTTAATTGCACCTTGGGTTGGATGACAGAGCTCTACGCAATTGTATATTTGCCTCAGAGCACTCGTGGTCAAACCATCTAGGTCCACATTTCACGTGGGGGATTGGCTTTGATAGTAGTGTTTTGATTTCTAGACAAAGTTTAGTGAAATCATGGACAGTCTCAGGGTGTGGGCCCTGGGCTGATAAACATGAGTTTATAAGGTGCATATTAGTCTTTACCAATGTCTGAAACAAATCGTTATTATTGATACCCCGCCAAAACAATCTTAAATTGCCAGTGGAGGGCATCAAGTTCCTGGCCCCACATTCAGAGATAAACGAGGGTTGTGGGCAGGGCCGGACTGGCCTAAGTGGGCACCGGGCGTTTCACTGTTGGGCCGCCATGGTGGGGGCCGGTTTTGGGCCCCTGTTGGGACGTTTTTGATACCAGGGGCCTGCAATATCGGCCCCTGGTAACAAAACCGGATGAAACCAGCCCCTGCACACAGCTAGGCCGCACCCCCTCAGCCCCCCAGGGGTGCTGGCCGAGCAGTTTGCCAGGGCCGGTTTCGGTTCCCAGTCCAGCCCTGGTCGTGGGGCTAGTATTAGCACAGTTTTAATTGGGTTATGATCCCCATGGCTCGTAGAGATGACTTCTGCACTTGATAAGGTAACGGTATAGTTGCGCTTCGCGCTGCGGTGATTGCTGTGCATTTTTAACTCTCCCGTTTTGTATTTATTTTTATTTTATTTCATTACCCTTGGTTTTATTCTGGGATCAGGTAGGGGCTCCCCTCCCTCTTACCGCATTTAATTTGTATAAAGCACCGCCGTTTGGTGGGTCCTGGGTCACGGGTGGGTCCATAGTCCGGTTTGGGCGCCATCTTTGGTTGGGCTGGTTTCTTTTCCCCCGGCGGGCGCCATTTGGAGCGCTACTGCACCTGGACAGCCTCGTGGGACACCTATTTAAAGACGTCCCCCCCGCGCAGCGGGGTCGCGCAGTGGGACGCCGTCGCTTTGCCGGAGTCGTGCCAGAGTCCTGCCCGTCTGCGCCCGTCCGCGCTGAGGATGCATTGGGCGCAACGGGTTTGCCTGAGGCCCTCGTGTGTTAAGTGTCGGGATGATTACCTATTCAAATCTCACTCTGCGATCTATTGGTCACTCCATCCCGAAGTGTGATCAGTCTCAGATTCATCCGCTAAGTGGCCCCTATCGGTGTGCCTGCAGAAGATGGGCACTTGGCTCTCCTGTGTGCATCCGTAAGGGAATTTTCTCTACTGCTCCTCGAGGTAAGGGCGTATTGCCTTCACTTCGAATATTTAGTTTAAATGTTAGGTCTCTGGTTCAACATCATATAGCCTTTTATGACCTCATACAGGAGGAGTCTCCTGATATATTCGCGATCACGGAAACGTGGTTGCAGGAACATGATGCAGCCATTATTAACTTGACTTTCCCCCCGGAGTATTCCATCTTTACACTAAATCGGTCAACTAGAGGCGGGGGGATCGCCTTGGCTGTTAAATCTAGTTTCTCCTGTAGCTGGAAGGTCTTAAACATTGCTGGATGTGAAAGTGCCTCTTTCAAGATCTCGATCAGCCCCCAGTTTACGATCTCGGGGATGGTGGTTTATCGACCCCCAGGCAGTGATGTTGCATTTAGAGAAGCCTTCCCTGATGCCGTTAGCTCTTTGGCAATTGGCTGTGCCAATTTTTCTATTTTGGGAGACCTTAACCTCCACTTTGATAATAAGAGCATATCGGCAGTTAATAATATCTTAGCTGACCTTGAGGCCCTCCAATTGGATCAAAAGGTAGCCCAACCCACCCATGTAGGAGGGCACACGCTAGATCCCTTCTTTACTAATCTTTCGGAAGCTTCAATCTCCTCCATAACACCCTTGGGGTGGACGGACCATTTTCTAGTGGCCATTCGAGCTCCTCTGCCTGAGACTCCTTCTATCCTTCCTTCTATACTAGTTTTTAGAAGGCATTGGAATAAACTTAGATTAGAGGACTTACACGAGGCCTTGGCTGCAGATCCGCTGGGACCCTTGGAGAATGCTGAACTGGGTTATGACCAGTTCTGTCAGTGGATCACTAGGGCTCTTGACTTATTGATTCCTATTATAGCTAGTAAATCTCGCGCTAGAGATTCAAGCCCCTGGTATGACAGCGCCCTACGTGCTTTAAAGGGTACCTGTAGGCGGGCTGAGAGAGAGTGGCGGAGGCACTATGACGCGGCCAAGAAAGCGTTGTATCTGACCTCCGTCAAGGTCTACCATCGTGCCATATGTAGAGCTCGCGCGGCGTTCTACTCGGAAGAATTCCGCAATAGCTCTAATCCATCTAAATCTATATTCAAGGCCCTCAAAGATCTTTTGGCTAAAAGAATCTCTTCTCCTGTATTGGCTTCTACCTCTCATTGCGAGGCTTTGGCATCCTTCTTCTTGGAGAAAGTGCAAACTATCTACCGGGCGTTTTCTCTTACGGGGCCTCCATTGGGGACTCTGGTGGCTGTCCCGGGTCTCCCCACCTTGGAGTCTCTTCCTCTGCTTCTACCGGAGGAATTTGATGGAGTAGCCCAAAAAATCAAGTCTGGATCACCTCTGGATCCATTAAGGCTTGTCTCCTTCAGAGATCAGTTCTTTGTGGGACGCCCTATAGTGCGTTCTCTTATTAACAGCTCGCTGGCGACGGGCATGGTCCCAGCTAAATGGAAGCGGGAAGTGGTCTCCCCTATTTTGAAGAAGCCTTCATTGGACCCTTCGAAACCGGAGAATTACCGGCCAATTTCTCTACTCCCCTGGCCGGCAAAAGTTATGGAGGCCCATGTTAACCAGGCTCTTTCTGACCACCTCATTCGAGCTAATATCCTGGATGATACCCAGCATGGGTTTCGTGCTGGGCATAGTACGGAGACAGCCCTTCTCGCCATGGTGGAACATCTGCGTAGGGTGTTGGATGAGGGACAGACGGCGGCGCTAATATTATTAGATCTGAGCGCCGCCTTCGACACCGTCTCTCACCACATCCTTCTACGTCGCCTGGAGGAGATAGGAATTGGTGGGTCCGCCTTACAGTGGTTCCGTTCCTTTCTTGATGACCGTTCCTTTTGCGTTGCTATACCGCCTCACCAGTCAAAATTCCATCCTCTGGGCCTGGGAGTGCCGCAAGGTTCCTCGCTGAGTCCTACGCTCTTCAATCTTTATGTGAGACCGCTGGCTGATGTCGTCAAGCAGTGGGGCATGACGATGGTCTCTTATGCCAACGACACTCAGCTAGCGGTCACTATCAGCGGGGATGCTGAGCATGATGCCCTCAGGTTCCAGAGTGGACTGAGGGCGGTGGCGAGTTGGATGAATGTAAATTGTCTCCAGCTCAACGCTAAAAAGACTGAGGTTATGGTCGTCGGGAAGGGGCGGGAACTGTGGGGAGATAGATGGTGGCCACCGGAGCTTGGGCCGGTTCCAACTCCGGTCATGGAGCTGAGAAAACTGGGAGTATGGCTGGAGCCCGCTCTCAATTTCGTGGGGCATTCTAAGAAAACTGCGGCCTGCTGTTATGGGGTTCTTCGCGGTCTGAGATCCGTCTTGAAGTTTTTCGACCCTCCAACGAGGCAGCGGGTGGTTCAGGCGACTGTAATCTCACGCTTGGACTATGCTAGCTCCCTCCTGATAGGGGCAAATCAGGCGGAAATCAGCCGCCTCCAACGCGTCCAAAACGCAGCAGCCAGAGCCATAGTTTGCTTGCCCAGGTCTTGCTCTGTTTCCAGGACTCTCCGTTCTCTGCATTGGCTGCCGGTGAAAACTAGAATCAATTTTAAAGTTTTATGCCTGGCCTTTAAGATCCTGAAGGGCTTAGCCCCCCGGATTCTTCAAAATCTTTTGTCTTTTTATGTACCAACTCGCTCTCTGAGATCAGTGGGCCACGCACTTGTGGTGGTCCCGAGGTTTAAGCTTAGTCGTATGGGAGGTCGGTCCTTTCGGGTGAAAGCAGCAGTGCTGTGGAATTCTCTCCCGTTGGAGACTCGCCTGATAGACGACCTTTTGGCATTTCGTAAAGCTTTAAAAACCGCATTATTCTAATTTTTCCCCTTAGTGTTCCCTATTTTCTCTCTCTGTTGTTGTTAGGTGCGGCTATGTTTACCTTGTTATGCGCCAGGACGCCCCTTAGCTGGGGCAGCTGTGCGCAATACAAATGCCCCTAACATAACATAACATAACATAGGTAATCTACGAGAATAGGGGGAGTAAAGACAAAATCTATAGTGGAAGAACATCCCCTCCCTCTAAATGTAGGTTCAGGATGGTTGTAAGTGTGTGTTACTCCCACAGTTTCTATGACATTGGTGAGATTGTCTATGACATTGGTGAGATTGTGTGTGTTCAAAAATGCAGCCAACTCTGCGCCCCTATGGCAGACTGGACCAAAATTGCGGAGCCCTGTACTATGTGGTGTGTCTGTTAGTTTCGCATTAAAATCACCACCCAAAACGATACCAATGATTTTAACTGATTCTTGCTGGCAATCGAAGTTAAAAATCAAATCAAAAAGCTTGGTAAACTTCCCGTTGGGGATTGAATAAAAATCATTATTATAAAAATGAATCAAGTAAAAATAGACGCTCCTTTTGTAGAGTAAGGCTTGGAAATTACGATTATGAGTTGGTATAACCTTGGTACTGCCGCCAACGGCTATGTTGATCCAAATAGATTGGCCCCCCCGAGGGGCGACCAAGCTTAGGGATAGGAGCTACAATGTTATGACATTGGAACCCATTGATGTGCAATTCCTGGGTAACCCAGGTCTCTTGGACCATGACTATGTCCTGTTAGTTTACTAGGCGTAACCAATCGGGGTCCCCCAGCTTCGACTGAAGGCCTGCCACATTCCAGCTCAGAATACTTAACTCTGTGTCAGCATGGGTTTGATTAATGCTTGCTGATCATCTGCCTTATTAACGATGGAGGGAGATGCAGAGGCCTGTTGGGTGCCCTGAAAAGATGGTTAATGTTCCAACCAAGGTGGTTGTCAGTCCTGGGTATCTAAATCCGATAGGACATGAAACCTGTAAGATAAGGAGGGGAGGGCAAACTCATTAGCGGCAGGTCTAAACACTGGTTTATAAAAATAAAGCCCAAAGGTAGCGCACAGATACTAGTGCTTTGGTTAGATATTTGCTCGCAAGGTCTCAGGAAGCAACGTACCATTTCGGGCTTACGGAAGTTAATTACGATACAGCCGCCATCTATATCCTTGGGAGAAGGGCCATTACACCTGACTCTATGGACCATAATGATCTCATGCATGTTGGATGGGTGAAACCTTTAATACTTATTTAGCCAGTCCACACTCTTATTGCGTAGATCAGCCCAAGACTCCCTCTGGTCTCCTGTGAGGGAGGGGACACCGGCCAAGACTAATACATATGGACAAGTGGCCGGGGGCAAATTCAAGACGTCTGTATTAGGTCTCAGATGGTTATTCCTTAAAGTATCTGTTGTGCTCCTACTCTGCTTACTTGGTGTGGTACCGGTATATAAGCGTTCCGAGTCGGTACTGTTATTCCAGGAACCTCCGTATTGTGCTCCCGGGATGCATCTCGTGTATTACCATGTCAAGAGCCAGATTTCGGCATAAAAAGTTATTTTGCTTTACGGCATATAGCACATGGGTTAACGGGAAAAGGTTCTTTATGCAAAGCGGGGGTTGAGATTGGTGGGTTAGGACTCGGATTGACATCTGTTTGAGTTAGCAAGCCCTCCCCTGCAGCAGCATCCACAATAGCATCAGATTGAGAAGTCACATTTTTACCATTCCGATTAACGATTGCAGTGTCCAGATATTCAAACTGTTACCGAAGAAGGATAAAGTTCCTGTCTATTAACTCCTTAATACGGGTTAATGCGATTTCCAAGAAAGACTCCATGGCAGTGACAAGAGCGGCATCCCCTATGGTGCCTTGATTTAAGGTAGAGAATACAGCATCAGTCTGCGTGCTAACAGAGTTAGTTTGTGTTATTTCAGAATTAGCAAATCAAAGCCCCTTTGTAGCTTTAGATTTATGAGTGCCAGCACCCCTCCTTCGATTCACTGGTGGCTCTCCCGCCTTGTTCTCAGATAGTAGTTTGGTGACCCCTTGCGCTTGTAGCTGTGCTTGGCTCATCAGGAACAACCATGGGGAGAGCATCCGAGGTTGGTGCGGGGTGGTCTCAGACAATCTTTGTGGCGTGGTAGACTGGCATGTTTGGAGGCATCACCCAGATTGGAGAAACCTAATGACGAGCGTCTCTGCGATGTTAGAGGGTCTAATGAGAGTCGCCGCTCTGTCATTTCGATCTTGTGGTTCAGCAGTGACTCAGCCCTAACGATAAATGCATCCAGAGTGCCCGCTACTCCCTTGCGTTTACTGATTGTGGAACCAGATGGTGGAGACAATCAATGGCCCAAACACAATGGTGTGGTGGGGTGCTAATAAACTAAATAGGATTAGACACGACAGTACCTGAAAGCTGGGAAGCATAAATGGAGTCCATTAGCCAGGTGTCAGAGGGGGGACCCAGCCCAGCCTCTTCCGGGCTCCGACGCTTAAAAGCGCCTCCTGGCGCGTAGTAAAACTATCAGCGGCGTCCTTGCCGCTAAGATGCCTGGGAGCTGTAGTTCCTGCTCCCAGGCAAGGCAGAGTGTGCTAGTGGTGCACTCTGGTTCGGCTTCCTGGACCCCCTGGGCTGGCAGCAGAGGGGCAAAAAGAAGGCAGACAGTAAGTTAGTATGGGCTCCCCGGTTCCTTTTTGTTACTTATACTTCATGCTCCAGTGCAACAGCCGAATGCTATGGTGTCTACACTAGACAGGTTTTTAAAAAGTTAAGGAACAGATCACCGACTAATAAAAACGAAAGAAATCCGACTGTTCTTGCTTACAGCAAGCCACACCATCCACAGAAAGGCGGAAGAGGAAGCCCTCAGAGCAGCTGCGCCACCTGGTGGCCGCTCTGCTGTGTTGACTAGGACACCGGCTATACTATGCTTGCAGTCTACCTCTCAGACACAGGAGGTCGCTGCAGGACTAGCGCCTCTCAAAGGAAGGAGCAGTGAATTTGGAGGGGTGAAAAGATGCTGTGGCTCAGCCATCAGGAAGGCCCGGCCTAGCAGATAGGCTACATTTTCATAGTGGTTTTTATTTTTGTTAATTTATTGTCTTACACAACGCACCGGCTCCACTCACTGCAATGCACAACGCATATTTAGAAACCTAAAGTGAAGCACATATTGTGGCATATTGTACATATTGTAGTTGTCATAATGCCTTTTACAGATAATCATGTTGCTGTAAAACTGGGTTTGTAAACAAAATAACAGATGGAATATATAATCTTACCTCAGTGGTTAAAAGTTGTATGTGGATTCATTTGTGCAGCTTCCTCGTCATCGGATTTTTGTCCTCCTGCTCCTCGTTGTGGAAACAATTTGTGCAGCTGGAACAGATACGGAACACATCCTGGGCACACAGGGCCACCAAAAAGTGCAATGAGACACATGGCGGCACCACCCATCTTCTGCACTACAAGAAAGCCTGTAGGAAGACCATGTCCACAAACACAGCTTTAGCTCCAAGTCACAGCCCACCACCACTGATGCCCCTCTTGCTCTGAAACCAGAAAAGAGATTCTGGGAAGGGCGGCACACATGAAAAACAGGTGGATGGATGCAGAGAGGTGAGGGGGGAAAGCACACCGCACAGAGAATTCACCCCAGGAGAAGAAGTGTAACACAGGTCCCTGCAGCCCATGCAGTGCAGGCGGGTCCCCAAATCTCAGGGGCCCCATTCAGACCAAGGTCAATGAATATCTGTAAAGTATGGGAGACTCAGGTGCCCGTCATCGCATTCTGCAGGTCCCCATCATTTTGCATTACGCCACTGCACAGCACTGTCATCAGTGTGATACATGCATCAGTGGTTTTCCTGCGGTGAACAGGCCTAGAACCACTGAAAACAAAATGTCAGCTGTGTAATGATTGTGACAAACCACGGTCACTTTGGCCAAGATTGAAAGATTAACTGTAAAACCTTCAACGCAAAACAGAAGTTTGAGGAAAGGAAGAGTTGGAGGAAAACTCAATGGGCGGGGCATAGACAGTGAGGAGTGGGAGGCATGGGGTAATACAAGTCATAAGTAGAAACAGCAGCGGAAAACAAACAGTATGGTGACATTAGGATATATAAAAAAAACTGTTGGTGAAAAAAGTAGAAAGTGATCCAGTAGAGTGGAAGCGTTACTCAAGGACTGAGTTCTTCGGACAGATCTGAAGATGAGAGAGGATACATTCCTGAGATGAGGGGGGATTATTCCAGATTCTGGGTGCATAACCTGAGAAGGTTCTGCATAGAGTGGACTTGTTCTTGAAAGCAGTGGCGAGAGATCTTTCGAATGTGTAACATAGGTTCCGAGAGTCACCGACAGAGACTAGAGGTCTGTGCGTGCTGAGATTTAGGGCATTGTAAGTCCTCATGGAGTATCATGCCTCAATTGAGAGCATTTAGAGTGGGCAAGAGGAGGTGTTACATCATCATGTTTTTGTATTGCTCAGAAACCTGGCAGAAGCAGCAATAACACATCTTAGGAGAGCAAGTTCCTTTTTTGCTGGGGGGGGGGGGGCGGGGAGGCCGTCGTAAGAAAGCACTTTGATAAAAAAATTCACAACCTATACAATACAACAGAAAAATGATTTCATTTCCCAGAGTCAGACTACCCTGTCTGCTCCTTGCTCTATTTCGACGAGATGTTCTTACAGCAGGGTGTCTTGGTCAGGAACATCATGTCTCGTATCGCGGGACGTGTAATACCTTCAATGGATTCGTCAGAGATGTGATGTGTCCTCAGCTGTGCAATGGCTCCTTCTCTGTACTCCCCTCGGCTCTCAGGTAGCTAACGGTGAGCAGCATCTCTTGCTCGCGACCCCCGCTTGCTATCTCACTCGCTTCGCACTTCTGTGGTGTGAAATATGACTAGCATTGGCTGTTGTCTCTTAATAGCCACAGGACATGTCAGGTTAATGAGGCCTAGAGAATGGACTCTCAATTGGAGTGCTGTATTTGTCTGCCTTTCAAAAATGAGAAAAGGGTCTGCTGACTGACAGGGCACATAGAAGACCAGGCACAGGCGAACTGAATGCGCCAGGCAGCGATGGCCTTAGGGGTCTGGACACAGGCAGCCTAAGGAGACCAGGCAAAGAGAGCCTGTGGGGTTTGAGCAGAGGCGAGTTTAGAGATTCAAGGAAGTTACATATGGTCTGGCAAGGTAAGGACAGAGTGAGGAGACATGGCAGACAAGATCTGAGAAGACTAAAAAGGTTAGATAGCTTAAAACCAGATGAAGGCATTCAGGGGGAACTAGTTGAAGGCACCCTGGACCAGGCAAGAGGATCCTGCTGTGATCAGGAAAATCGAACCCAGAGGGGACCTGACAAAGGCAGCCTGAGAAGATTGGGTAAAGGCAGCTGGAGGACACTGTGCAATTGTATCCTTTGTAGACCAGCAAGGACATACTGTAAGTCCAGGAAATGGCAGCTTTTAGGAAATGTGCAGAGGAGACATTTGGGTACTGGGCTGAGGCAGCCTGATTGAACTGTATAGACTCATTGTTTCTTAGTGGTCGCTTGGCACATCTAGAGACTGTGAATGTCAGGAACTCTGGCAAGGACTGGTGTCAGTCTAGACAAAGTAAACAGAATACAGTGTCACTCAGGATCACACAGGGATTCAAAGAAGAAAGGGAATGCAAAGGGGAAGCTCTGGCAAGGTAACAAGAAAGTCAATGCTCAAAAAGAGCAAGCACTCAAGGGGCTTTTGCAGACGGATTAACTAATATCCAGGATGGGCATGCAAGACAGATTATAATAACATTAACAATAAAGGAAATGTGGGGTAAGCACCCGGGAGGTCGACACGGCAAGGCTGAAGCTCAGTAGGATTCTCACCACAACTGCTGTTACAGGTACTGACTGCGTATACCAAGGAGTGGGAGGAGCTCACAGTTTCAGTCTGCGGAATTCTGTGGGGTTACATAAAATCTCCTTGAGATTCCGCAGAGTTTTGCCAATGGGTTGAAAATATGCAGCTCAACTGGATTTTAGCGCTGGTAGCACAAGCAGTGCTAAAAAAACAGCATGAACAGCACCATGCATTGTGCGAGAGCATGTTGCCATTCGAGTTGATTTTTCTGCCACTTGAGTAAAAATCCACTAGAGTGGCAGCAAATATGCGTGAGCGGCAGCCCTTTGACTGTGACTGCCCGCATTAGAAAATTGTGCTAGGAGATGCCAACTCTCACTTGCATTTTTGGGAGCCCTGTGGGAGAAAAATTCTGCCACACGGCAATTGGCGGAAAATTGGCCAGAGCTCTGCAGTAAGAGTGATGTCATTAATTAGGTCATTTGAGATGTCCTCAATGATGTCATAAATGATGTTATGTAATGTGTCATGAGTGATGTCATGAGTGAGGTCATAAGCAGTGCAAGTTATACTTAGTGGTGCTAACTATAACTGGTGAATTTCAGTTGTTTTTAGTTCAAAACGTTAATGTTGTCATTGACAAATTCACCTAACTATAACATTACTTTAACCTTTGTTTTTTTTCATTGAATTTCAATTTTGTTAACATAAAGTAATAATTCATTACCATACGTAAATGCAACCACCCGTTGCTCACGGGAAAAGGCCAGGCCCTGCAGCCAACACCCCATGCTGTGCACAGCCTTTGGCAGGTTGGCCAAAGGGCCTAACCGTGTAGACCCCATCCTCCAGGGCTGTTTGTTTTTCAATTAAAGGAGACGGAGCCATGATGCTGCCTTCCTGAGCCTTTTTAGGCCCTGGGGACCCCATCACCCAGGGCCATTTCTAAAAATCAATGGGAGGAGGGGCCACATGGCCCCCGTCTTCGAGCCACTTTGGGCTCTGGGGATCCCATCTTTCAGAGCTGTGTATTTTTTTTTACAGGAAGAGGAGCCGTGTGGCCTCAATACCTGTGCCATTATCAGACTTGGTGCCCCCCTCCTGAGCTGTTGTCACCCCAGGCACTCCAACCCCGGGGCCATTTATTTAAAATAAAGTGGTGGGGATCCGCATGGCCTCTGTCGTCAAGCCTTATTAGGCCCTGGGGACCCCATCCACCAGGGCCACTCTTTTAAATAAAGGGGAGATGGTTGCTCTTGTCCCCTGTACCTATGCCGATTTTGGCCCCCATGACCCTATCCCTCAGGGCCCGGTGTTCTTTTGAGGGGTAGGAGGTGCACGGCCTCCCTCCTCGGCCCTGAGGACCCTATCCCCTGGGGTCTGGCGTCTTTTGCATGGGGAGGGGGGTGTATGTGCCCCCCTCCCTGTGGTGATTTGAGCCCCACGGACCCCATCCCCCGGGGCCTGGCATCATTTATTAGGGGGAATGAGGCACGTTGCCCCCTCCCCCAGGCCGATTTCAGCCCTGGGGACCCCATCCCCAGGGTCCTGTGCAATATTTATGGGGAGGTGGCATGGGGCCACTCCTCCTTGTGCCGGATTTGGTCCCGGGGACCTCATCCCCGGGGCCAGCTCCTCGGGACATAGCATCGGAGCCTGCCCCTCAGGTAGGGAGGAATGCGGCCCCCCCTCCCTTCAGCTAATCTGCCATGTAGGTGGACTCCCTGGGTCTTTTTGAGGTTCGGGGAGGGAGCCACGTAGCCCCTCCCCATTTCCTTAAATTTCAGCCCCAACGGTGGCCTCCTGAGGCTTGGGGAGAGGGGCCACATGGTCTACTTCACCATTAAAAGTAATATCAGCCCCAAGGGTGTGCTACACGGGGCCTCTGGAAGTACAGGGAGTGGGGCCGCAAAGCCCCTCTCTCCATTTAAACCATTTTTGGCCCTAGGGTGGGCTTCTGGAGGCTCGGGAAACAGGGCCATGCAGCCCCCTCTCTTTATGAAATCAGCCCTGGGGGTAGACTCCCCATGGCACAAGCTAATTGAATGTGGCATGGCCGCCATTTTTTTCTGACCCCTTAGACCCCTCCATGGGGCTTAATGGGTCAGCGTATTCCTGCCCTGCCCCCATATATCTTACATTTTTTAATAACTTCAGGACAGGGGACTACGTCCAGAGTCCTGTAATGGCTGCCAGGAACATTTTTCTCATGTTGCTGGCTGCCAACCAGAACGCTCGCTCTCGCAGGAGTCTGACTCCCATGGGAGGGAGATGGCTCAAGGGAAGTAAAGCTCCCCAGGCCAATCAGAACTATTTTTAAATTAGCGCTCCTCACGAACCCAACTGCCAAAATATCCAATTCTTTTTTACTCTAAAATTCTCAAAAACTACTAACATCACAAAAAGCACAATTGCGAACCAAGAGCTAGCTTCCTGCCAAAGTTGGTGTAATTCCAGTCAGTAGTTTTTGCTGTAGCCTTGTCTATGGAAAAAGCATAGGGATTTTGCGTTTTGGGATCCCTCCTTTTTTCTCGGCCCCTGCTTGACAGATCACACCGAAACTTTCCAGGAAGGACCTGAGGTGGATGAATTTTTTTAATGGGAAAGTTTTGTGAAGAATCATAAAACAGGACCAAAGTTATTAGCAAACTGAAAACTGGCCTTTCTAAGGAAAAGCAAATCTAACTATAACTACCTAGTGGAAGCCACCACTAAGTAATATAATATACTATACTATACTATACTATAATATAATATAATATAATATAATATAATATAATATAATATAATATAATATAATATAATATAATATAATATAATATAATACAGAGGCACAACTAGAGCCAAATTTCAGGGGTGGCTACTAAACATTTTGGGGGGGGCTGATTCTTCCAGCAATAGGCAGAGTGGCAGTGCAGGGGCTCTAAGAAGGGGTGAAAAACAACAAAGCCTCGTTAACAAGTAAATGGTCTTTTAAAGACCTGTGAAGTACTAGGGTGCGGCTGCGATAAGCTCAAAAACGGTGTGTGTGTAGCCTGGGAAGCTGTCTCAGCCGGGCTGACACACATGACGGGCGTTGCGCGCCTGATATAATATAAAATATAATAGAAAATATTATAATATAATATAATACACATTGCAACGTTTTTACCTTAGCAATGATTGCACAGAACATTATGAAAAGATTATAACCACCAGCCTTTCCTATGAAGAAGTGACATTATGGCAGATTGTTCATGCTTTTCATTTCCCCACTTGTTTTTTAAGACTTTTCCATTCCTTTTGGGTTCAAGCGGTGAGCAGCTTAGCTGTCCAACAATGGCTGGTTGACACTCTACAAAATGAATAGATGAGTTGCTTGCTCAGGGGTTACAGGGTTTGATCATTTTCAAGTCTATTGCAGGGACCATCGGACATGTGAGTCTGGACATCAGTTGGAATATGCTAGGCATCTCACCTCAATGGAGCGACACATAAGTTCTTGGCTACACCAAAGGTTTAGTGAACCTGGGTCCCATGGGGAAGCGAACATGAGGCAAGTGTGGCAAATAAATAATTATACAGAAATCCCAGAGGCTGCTCCATCATATTTTTCCATTGGCCCTGCTTATTCTATTAGAGAAGCAAGCTTTCCCTTGATTTCCTATAGGGATCCAAACCTGGCAAATTCACCAGAGGAATAAATGTAGCACTTTGCCATTGCTTGTATGTATGACTTCTCTAGTGAGACCTGGCATTACATAGATACAAGCAAAAAACATTATTTCTCCTCTACATGAAAGCCCTTCAATAAAACAGAAGGAATCCTGGGGGGAATAAAGAATGACTGCACCCCCATATGTTTATGTCATTAACACTGTGTACCTTCATTATGCACTAACAAAGCAAAGTCAGATCGAGTCAGCATGGCGACTTAATGCCTTGATCTCTTGTGGACAATCATTCAAGGAGATTGAAATAACTAACTGAACATGCGGTTGAATGCCGGAGTTGATAAATACCAAGGCTAACTCCTCTGGATTCCGGCTTATGCCCTTTCCTTCCACCTCCCTGCACGTCCAGTCTCTTTATCTCCCTCTTATTGGTTCCTTTCATCCTTGCTTTCTCCCATTGTCTGTTTTCCAGACTTTCTTTTCCTTCTTCTTTCTCTCTCTGCTTCCTTTTTCACACCTGCCAACTCACACGGTGCCACTGATGGACATAGGATATCGACTCCTTTCTCACATTAACTTGATGAAGAACCGATATCACATAGCGGAAGGGAAAAAGAGCTGAATACCACTGTAATAAATTAATTTGTATTTCGTTTTCGGAGACTTTAAGCTGCCATTGTCCATTAAGGGGTGTAACAACACCTCAGAACATTGGCAATAGCCTCAGCAAGCTTCTTTTTATTGGGGGGGAAAGGGGATCTGGATGGGGGAAGAAGTGGCTCTTAGATACTTTATGGCGCGAGCCCCACCCACATCCTAGGCCCTGGCCCCTGCTCACAAAGGTGAAACTTTTGTTTTTAGTTTGCAGATCTGCTTTCTCTCTCTTGCACACGGTAGGAGTCGGATGAAGTAAAATAAGTCCCAGTCCCCAAAAATGAGGGGAGGCCTCCACCACCTGTGACCACCGACCAGTGCTTAAGGTGGAAAATTTGAAGTGCAGGTACCCTATACCAGAGTTCCTACTTGCATCTGAGAAATGCTGGTACTCTCAAATTAAAAGTATTGCACCTCTGCTGAGAGGTGCAGTTACCCTCCCTCCCCAAATAAAAAAGTGCAGGCACTTAGTACCTGACAGTACCGAACCATTTAACGCACTGTCACTGAAACAAAATTAAGCACTCTACCTGTTTTCAGAAGAATGAGTATTGAATGAGCGCACAGACTGAGCCTCCCCCACCCCCCAGCTATAGCTTACTGGCAAGGTGGAGGGGATCTTTATGGATGCGTCATCATTTTGAGACAGACTCAGCCATTTCGTTGTGTGGACCCTATCCTTGGCCACACAGTAGGTGGGTGAAACGAAGTGTGGAAAAGCCTTGAATTCAAATCTAAATCCTTCCCTCCAAGTAATAACATGAAACAATGCAAGATGTTCTTTTCCAATTAGGCGGGAATCAAAGGAGCGCCCCTCTGGGCACCTCCGCCAGGAAATAATGAGAAAGATAAGAGGGATGGCGCTGAGCCTTTGAAGATGTGTGACTTCAACTCCGGTAGCGAGCGCCAGCAAGGTGTTTGACAGTGTCTCCCGCCTCGCGTGCTAATGGGAGGCCGTGTGAAAGCATGAAGACTTATCGTGCTCCTCCACGTGTGCGCACAGCGAGGATGGCCCAGGAAATCCCACACTGGGGGGCGGAGATTGAAGCCAACACTCCACACACTACTCTGGCCAAGGAAAAAAGTATTCAAATATTGCCACACGCTTTCAGGGTGCTCTTGCTTTGTTCCATATTTTCAAAGCCATGGCAATTGTAGCTAGCTAGGATGCCCTGGGCCCAGGTGCTAGCAAGGACACTGTCCTCTTTGACTGCTGTTAGGGTTGTAAATTATAGCAGTTATAGTAGTTCGATGGGGCTCTTATGACCGTGGACCCCAGTGCTGCTGCACAAATCATAGTGCCACCACCACATCGCAATAAAAACAGAGGTACCAGCTAACACATGTCTCAAGTGATGGGTGGTGGGTGTTGAGCATACTAAGTGTCACTGCCTCTGGGTGACTGCCTATAGTGCCTTTTGGGACATTGGACGGGGCACCCAATGAGTACCTGAAACACGTGCTGGATCTGTACATTTAACAACAGTCTCTGGAAAAAAGATAACAAAATGAGTAATGTAATTGAAAATACATTAATTACTATTTGCTTTGGTAAACAGCCTTTACAACGAAGCCAGAACCCTGCATGTCTTTACCACGCAGGCTTTACGACGCATGCAACACTACCACACATTGCCATGCAATATTCCATTACCATGCATGCCTAGAAAACAAGAATGTAACTATAGGGTTATGGAAGATAAAAAAAAAGTAGGGGGGTGAATGATGGCTCTGCTGAAATGCCAATCAACTTGACATTTTTGACCCAAAGGCATTTCTGTTTGAGTATGAACTAAGATGGGAGAAAAACCTTATTGGGTAGGGCTAGAGTTTACAGCCTCTGTCTACACTAATGATAGTAATGTCCACAGAAAGAGTCCCGGATAAGAAACAAGTAGAAGAACTCTGTCAAAGGTTTACCTAGCAGGAGATTTCAGCAGTTTGGGAAGATACCATTTTCTCACCCTTCATCTCCCAGTGATTTATAAACACTTTCTAACATGTCTAACGTCCTCAATTAGAGTTTGACGGTGTTGGACCTGGACATTTTTGCAGGGTTATCCCCAAACATTTTGCCTTTTTCCTCCTATTTTTCCTGACCTGTTTTTGCTGGTTTTAGAACTCTGTACACTTTACCACTGCTGATCAGTGCTAAACTGCATATGCTCTTTGTCTAAATTGTAATGGAGATTGGTTTATTCATGATTGTCATATTCGATTTACTGATAAGTCACTAGTAAAGTGCACTGTATGTGCCCAGCGCCTGTAATTCAAATGCTACTAGTAGGCCTGCAGCACTGATTGTGCTACCTACATGAGTAGCCCTGCAATCATATCACAGACCTGCCACTGCAGTGTCTGTCTATGCAGTTGTAAACTGTCATATCGACCTGGCAAGCCCAAACCTTCCCTTTTACAACATGTAAGGCATTCCTAAGGTAGGGCTATGGTAGCCCCATGGGCAATGGGCAATGTGCAATGTATTTAAAAGGTAGGACATGTACTGGTGTATTTTACATGTCTTGGTAGTGAAATATTGCTCGTAGGCTTGGTTCTCTGCTGCTAACTTCCAGACTCTCCTGAGGCGACGTGTGGAGCTGATGGGTTTTTAAAAACAGGAACGTGTGCCACGGACTTCGGGACTCTTACCGCCAGGACTGCGAGGCCCAGGGCGCTTTGCGCTAAGACCATCGCCAGCACCTAGGGCCCTCTTCCTGACTCCACCCCTGATTACTTAAGGCACGCCCACACCCGCGCGAGCGGGGCGCAGTCCGGGGCGAAGCCCGGGCAAAGGGCGGGCCCGTTTAAGCCCGTTCAAGCACGAACAAGACCGGGCCAGGCCCCCTCCCTTGGCTCCTGCTCAGTTCATTCGCTGTGAACCAAGGCTTTTGACATCATGGACACTCGAAGTAAACCCACGACAGTACAACCCATGGTTGCAGGTACTCTGGACAGCTTTATCATTAGAGCAAATGCCGTTGTAGATAATGACCTGAATATGCTAGAAAGACGCCTGTCAGATAGGATTATTAGTACTAGAAGGTCTTCGTTGGGTTTACTTGCATCCGCTAGGTCCCCTGCTAAATTGGATGAGTCACATACGGCTCTCATGGATAGTATTGATCAAACAATTGAATCTGTCCTCCAAGATCTTAGGACTAGCACTTCCTCACGCAGAGACACACTCCAGCCTATACTTGAGTGTGTACCTCCTCCTACATTTGAAATACCATCTGATTTGAGGAGTAATCCCAGGATGTCCTGTGTACAAGTGCTACGTGAGGGCGCAGTCCCTAAAAGGAAAGGAGATAGGAAGCCTAAGCGGGGAAAAAAGGTGAGATTGGAGTGCTCTTCTACTAATTTACCAAGCACACCATCTGCAGTGGTTACTCGGCCAGTTTTAGGTCCCACTGTAACATCTAATTTAATCCCTGTGCAAACCCCTTTCCAATCCCAGCCTTCGTCTTCTTCAATTTCGGGAGAAGGGTCTGAAGGGGGGAAGGACTGTCTTTCAAATACCCTAACTAATGTCCTGAAGGGATTTCTCACCCCCTGATGGCTAGATTTGATACCATCGATGCAAGACTAAAAGAAATAGAAAGGGCTATAGGGGTTACAGTAAATCCTTTGGGGATTAAGGGAAAAACTCAAAGTGTGGCCCCGAAGAACACGGGTGATCCCCTGTTGCTCTCTTCTTCTAATTCTGTTGCTACGACAAATTCTTCTACTGTAACTGAATCTATTCCACCTAGATCATTATCACCTACACCTAATTCTTCACTTCCTATTACCCTCACCCCTCTACTTGCACAAAGCCAATTACTCACTTCAATAAGGAGTCCTAATCCGGTATCTAAATTAAATCCAACAGAATCAGGGAAGACTCCTAAGGATACCGATGAACGCATCCCCCAAGAAGTGGCCAGCGTAAGATGGAAAAATGTAATAAACCTTCCCCCTGAGGCAGTGCCCTATGTAATAATTTTAAGTGGTGTCCCAGAGTTTACTAATCCCGCCTTAGAAACCTATGCATCTCTTAAAAATAAAGTGATTAGTTGGTTAACGCATAGGCCTCTCCCCTTAAATATGAGATCTGATGTTTTAATGGTTAGGAGGGTTCCCTGGCTAGGAAACACTATAAAGAAAATTAAGGGTGATTGCATCTTGGTGAATTTTAGCAATCCACAGACTGTATCATACATTTGTAACTGGTTGGGTAACACGGGAGGTACATCTATTAAACCCCTCCCACTGTCTCTCTTCTATCCCCCAACAAATATTCATACTCAGCTTGAGAATACTGATGACTGGATTAGGGTCGGATTCAGCCCAAAAGGCAGAAGACATAGGCACATTCGTTTTGATGTGCCTACACAAGGTGATTATTCTTGTACCCATAGATACAGCTGCCTCGAGGAGGTTGATTGACTGAGTCGAGAGGATGGTATTTGTGATGATGCTGCTGAGGCAGCGTCCCCTGCCAAGTTACAGTCCCCCAGTTTTGCCCTTGAAGGTGCCCATCTAACATCTTTGATGAATCCTAGTGAACTTGCTATGTGTAAAAATCCCTCTGTCACTTTAAATGCTCCATCTTTACATAAAATTCTTTCTTGGAATATAGCTGGTCTTGCTAATAAGCTCACTTGCCCTTTATGGGGTTCATTTATAGACCTCCACCATATATGCTGTTTCCAAGAAACATGGGCAAGGCAAGAACAACTTCGTCTGGGGTTTGCTTCTTTTTCAATCCCGGCCAGGTGGGGTGGCAGGGGTCGTCCTTCAGGAGGTTTAACTATTTGGGTTGCTACCCATCTGGGCTGCAGTGCCAGGGTTTTAGAAACAGGGTCTGATGATGTTCTTTGCTTGCTATTGGATTGGCGGACAGGCCTTAAATTAGCGGTGATTAATGTGTATTCAGGACCTGTGAGCCTATGTGCGGAATCAGGGGTTATTGATGTCTTATCTACTGTTTTAACCAAGATCCCCGAGGGTACTATGTATGTTATAGGCGGAGATCTTAATTCCCACTTCGAACCACTTGAGGGGCTGTTGGACCCAATAAATCAAGAGGAGGATGATATATGGCAAATTCCACATGTGGTAGGCCCACTGGTAAGGTCTTGGGCCCCCCTGGCTGTTCAAATCACCTCCTTAACGATGGCCCATTCGATTAGGGCGTGCAATGGTCGAACAATATCTGATAATCCTTCAAGGCCTACGTATAATAAGCCAGGGAGAGAGGCTCGACTAGATTACATTTTCGTCCAGTGTAAGGAGTGGAATAGAGTCTTCGATTTTAAGGTGATATTTAGGGGAGAGAGCGATCATAATCCCCTGATATTGGATTTTTCCCTACTAGGTCTGTGCACGGGTGACTCTTTATCTCTATCTAAATCTGTTGTATCAAATAGAGCTATTTTGTCTAACAATAAACGCAGAGTTAGATGGGCTAAACTGGCTAGTAACGTAGGGGAACTATCTCAAGTTTATGCTAGGGTTAGTCCAGTATTGGATGATGTACTTATTCTTATTGAGCAGCAATCTTTCTCTGATTCTTATGGAAAATTGGGTGAACTCAATAAAGCATTATTTACTAGTCTAACAGATATTTTAAATCCTTCTGTCCCCTGTGCGAAAAGGACATGTAGACGGTATCAATGGTATAACAGGGCATGTAGATTGGCAAAGAGTGAACTGTTGGATGCACTAAAAAATAAAGCAAATAGGGATGTTATCCAACATAAGAGACGAATCTATCGAAACTTAATTCACCATGCCAAGCTTGAGTGGGGCAATGAAAACTGGGCTAGGCTAACATCCGCCCTTGCGGCTAGGGACTCGCGGAGATTCTGGCAGATTGTGTCTACTGGTACAGTAGAACCTGATCCAGCAGTAAACCCGAATATTGCCCCAGAAATATGGGAAGATCATTTTAGCATTCTCTATAAGGGGGACCATTCTTGCTTGGAGGTCCCTGTGCCTGAACCATTGCCGTGTGGTGCAGCTGGCCTTGAGCAGGTTAGTTTTACCCTGGGCGAGGTCCAACATGCTATATCTATGCTTCCCGTGGGCAAAGCACCTGGGTTGGATGGGGTTCCCGGAGACCTGTATAAACACGAACCCAGAGTCTGGGCGCCCTATCTTTTAATAATATTCAATGCAATTGCCGGGGGTATGCCAGTTCCTTCTACTTGGCTGGGCGCAGAGGTAGTCCCCATTTTTAAAAAGGGGTCGCCTCTGCTTCCCGGCAATTACAGGCCAATTAGCCTGATAGATGTTGCCCAGAAACTTTTTGCAAGGCTAATCCTAGACCGCCTCTTGGACTGGATGGAGGAATTTGAGATCCTGAGTCACTATCAGGCGGGGTTCAGAAAGAGCGTCTCAACCACTGATCAGATTTTTAGATTGAGTATGCTCTTTTGGAAGACAGTTAAGGTGGAGGGGGGATCACTTTATACTGTTTTTGTTGACCTGCGTGCGGCCTTCGATTTGGTCCCACGTAGGAAACTCTGGATTGTGTTGCAGGAACGAGGTGTCCCAGCATCTCTTTTGCAAATTATAATCTGTCTCCACACCAACAATTTTGCAAGGGTTAGATGTGGGAAAGAAGGAGACCTATCATCCAGCTTTTCCGTTGACAGGGGAGTAAGGCAGGGGTGTGTTTTGGCACCAACCCTGTTTTGCCTCTATGTAAATGGACTTATCTCCCATTTGAATGCGGTCCCGAATAGAGACGCTCCAAGACTCGGTGGTATAGCGATCTCAGCTATCATGTTTGCTGATGATACCCTGTTACTCGCCAAGACACCAATGGGCGTCCAGCGAGTTCTGGATGGTTTTGTCTCTTTTTGTTCTGATCGGGGGCTAGAGATAAACACGGCCAAAACAAAATTTATGATTTTGAATCCTCCTAAGTCATCCCGCCCTAACCCGGTTATTCATGGTGTTAATCTTGAGAGAGTTCATACTTTTGAGTACTTGGGATTGACTTTAAACGAAAAATTGACCTGGTTCCATCACCAGACAAAATCAAACGTAAAGTTAACCCAAAAGGTGGGGTGTATTATTAAATTATGGAATAAATCCATGTTACAATCCATTGGTTCGCCACTTGAAATCCATAAAATGCAGGCGTGTGGGGCAATAACTTATGGCGGTGAATTGTGGGGACACAATTGTGCCCCTGAATTTGTCGCGACGGAAAACAAGTTCCTACGGAACTTGGCTGCCCTACCATTGAGCTCACCACTTCTTCCTCTCAGGCTTGATCTGGGATTAAGATCAGTAAAGGAGGAATTAGGTTTGAAGCCCTTAACTTTCTGGAGGCGACTTTGGGTAACCCCCGAACTCTCTAGTTACCGGTGTGAATTTATGGAACTATTTCAACATCAAATTGTACGGAAAATTCCATGGCTAAAATACATAAAGGATGAATTAGCGAGGCTGGGTCTTTCGGCTTTGTGGACGAACCCGGAAGAGGCCTGTAGTAGTATATCTCGCAAAGACTTGGTCACAACGTATTATGATTGTAATTTGACTGCTTCCCTAGCAAATGACAAATTGGGGATAATGTCTAGCACATTTTTAACAGACAAGGACTATTATAAGCTGGAGACAGTCCTGGATGATATTAACCCCATTGGTTTTATGAAATTATTTCTCCAATGGAGATATAACCCTTTACCAATCAGAGCCCTTACCAGTAGATGGCACCCACCTACCACCAAAAACTGTCCAGCCTGTACTGAAGAGCTGGAGAATGACATTCATGTTATGTTTTTATGTCCATCCTATGTGAAATCTAGGAAAATGTGGATTATTCCCATTTGCAGAAATTGGGGGTTCAGGCATCATTTGCATGCGTACCGACTATTGAAAACTGATTTATCCCCTCTAACTGTATTTGCTGTCAGCAAGTATTTAGCTGCTGTATGGAATATTAGAAGAACTTTTGTGACAAAATGAGATTTTGTTTGGCATACATGAAGTCTCTATTGTTGAGTAATATCTCTTTTAGAAGATGTATTTTCCTTTCCTTTATAGAATGTCTTATTGCAGTGTGTAAAGACCTGGTGTCATTTCCATTTTAATCTCTTTTATGGTTTTATAAAGTCGAAATAAAGATAATGAAAGAAAGGTAGTGAAATACTGCTTATTTCATTTTTCACTTTCGCAAGGACGATCTCTCCCTTATCTTATCAGTGGAGCTGCTTTGTAAACTCTTAGAACTTGTAACTTTCAAATGGTAAGAAGTAAAGGTTTGGTGTTTAGGGCCCCTGAACTCACAACTTAAAAATACATATTTTAGTGAAGTTGTTGTGAAAATGTCAGTTTTAAAAGTGGGCATTGTCTTGCTAGACCATTCTGTGCCTCTGTCTGCCTGTGAAATCCACGTCGAGGGAGGGTGACAGTTGGGCTGTTTGTGCATTTTCTCTAGAAAGTCACACAAAGGGATCTGAGGTGTTCCCTTCATATCCTGATGGGCCATCACCAGGCATATGGGTCTTCCTGAGTTTGAGTGGTGGGAGGAGTTGTCACTGACACCTCAATAGGGCTGAGCCTGTCCTCGCACAAAGCTATCTCTACCCCTCTGTAGTATATCTGAAGCCAGGTTAGGGAAAGGCAGGGTCTTGTGCACTACAAAGACTTTCCTTTGAAGTTTCCCTACTTCAAAGGCAGAAACTGGTATAAGTACTGGACCTGTGACACCATAACATCGGAACACTTCTGGACTAAGAGGGCATTCTGCTGAGAAGAAGAGCTACAGAAGCTGTCAGGAGTGACTACCTCTTTGCTGTGTGCTTTGCTATGTTGGCCTGCTACTTTCTGCTTCTGTCTTGGCCAGCAAAAGGACTGGACTTTGCTTTCTACCTCCTGCTTGCCAAGGTTCTTCAAGGGCTTGTGTGAGCTTGCCTCTTGTAAATAGGTTTCAGGGCCATCAAAGACTTAATCTGCTGCCCCTGAACTCCACTGCTGGGAGTTCTGACCTGCCAAGGGGTGCAAATTCTAGGTCTGGGCCCTTGAAAGTGGCTTTTCTGCAAAGAAACCAAAAACATCGACGCATCGACTCTCAGCATCAGTTTTTTTACCTGCGCATCACTGCCGTGCAGTTGAAAGACCAATGCATCGCTGCGGTGTAGTGTGGTTGAAGAATCGACGCAGCGCCTGCCATGCGGCTGAAAGATCACCGCAACCCGAGTCCCGAGCACCATGTCATTGACGTCTGTGGCACTCGCTCTGACTCCAACGCTGGCCCTGCTGTGTCGCTGAAGAAATTGACGCATCACCAGCTTCGTGGCTGGGAAATCAATGCAGGCCTGTTCCACCGCATTGGCCCAGCATGCTTGGATTTTCGACGCATCATTCCTGTGCTCCAAGTTCTTCATCGATGTGGCTCAGCAATAAGGAACCGAGGCTGTGTGATCAGAGATCAACGCAGCGCCCCCCTCACAGTGGCGTAACGAAACTTGAGGGGGCCCCCCTGCAAAACCCATGGAAGGGGCCCCCCGGCGGCTCGGCCCATCACCTACCACTTTGCCCCACCACCCAAAAATCTGGCCTATTTTGATTTGAAACCTCCAACATTTAAATGAAATGCCTCTATATGGTCTTTTTCAAAGTTCTAATGTGAAAGTGGGAAACCCTCTAAACATATGGGCTACACCATTTGTAACAATAACGTCAAAACTGAGGCAGCAATCAGAACAATGCCAAGGAGCGAACCTATTGTCTCAGGAACGGCAGCAATCAGAATAATGCCAAAGAGCAGTCTTATTGTTCAGGAACTGCCTATGGCTGAAGAATAACTATGACTCAACTGACAATCAGTGGTGGCTGGTGACATTTGAAAGTGGTGAGGCGTAAATGTTCTATGGGAGAGCACTGTGGCGAGCGAGCGGAGCGAGCGAGCCTGAGCAATTAAAGGGGGCTCGGGGGGGGGGGGGGTCTCCACCGGAGCAAATTTTGAAAAAAGAGTGGGTAAATGGTGCATTTTCAAGCACATTTGAGAAGAAAGAAGGTTAATAGAGCAATTGTGAAAGTGCAGTTATTACATTAATAAAGGGATGTCATATAACAACAACATGGTAGCTGCTTATTCAGTATAACCACAGAGCTTCGTAACAGACTTCAAGATACAATGCTGAGAACCTCACAGATTTTTTTTATTTAAGCTGCAAACAACTAAACCGGTCACAAACTAGCAGCATTCAAGAAGAATTGTTATGATTAACGTATTGTTCACTTTCTGTAGACAAAATCTAGAGAAGTAGTCACTCTGCACTTTAAAAAGTGTTAATGTTTATATAGCGGGAACGCGACCCGGAAGTATTAGCACGCCAGTCAGTACACACGGAGGACACAAGCGGTATCAGTCAATACAAGATTTAAGGCACACGTATTACAGACAAGTGAAAGCAACACCATAAATAACACTGCATGTAGAATAAAAACAAACCACATCAGCAAGTACCTAATGACAATCTATACAAACAGTAGTTGGTAAAGCAAAAGAAAAGTGCAAATACTTTCAAAGTGCACAATAAAGCAATCACCAGTCTGGCAAACAAAAATCAAGCACGTTTGTAAAAAAATAAACTTCTTGCATCAACGTGAAAATACTTTCAAAGTGCATAATAAAAACAAGTCCAGCAGTATGCAAAAATGACGCCAGGTTAGTCACACAATTCCCTGTTTGGTGTGTGCATAAAGGCACATATATATCAAAGCAACTGCTACAGCACCATACAAGAATCAAACCAGTTTAAACTAACAATTCCTTTTTTGAAGGCTCAAATATTTCAAAGTGATTAGCAAAACAGTAACTAGTGCAGCAGGCAGCAGCATACAAAAATCAAACCACTTTAGTCAACCAATAACCTTTTGGTTTGTGCATGAAGGTGCAAATATTTCAAAGTGACTGGTAAAACAATAACAAGTACAGCAAGCAGCATACATAAATCCAACCTATTTAGTCAAACTAATTCCTCTTTTGTTTGTGCACCACCACAGAAACACTTATGCAGAGTTTAAACATTCTCCACCTTTGCTACAATTTATTTTTTTTGCTAAGCTTTATACACAAAATGTCTTTTCCATGGACCTAGATGTGTCAGCCCACGGGGTAATTAGGGCCATCATATTCGCAGATGGCAGCAGGAACATCTTAAGCAGTGTTTTCCAAACTTTTTAGACGAGCGGCTCCCTTGACTTATAGGCCCTTGACTGTGGCTCCCCATTACGTTCCTTTTTTTGGCGGATGGGGAGGGTGTATGCCTGGCCTTCGATGTACTTTCATTTTTCTCCTTGAAAATAATTGGTATTATAATCATAGATGTCATCCTACTAGTCATGTGTCTGAAAGGGAGGGTAGGTTAGATAGATTGATGGATTTGTACTTGGTATGGGAATTACAAAGATTTTGTTCGATCATTTACATGTGTTTTTCTGTTGGATTCGGTGAGTCTGACATTGATTTTTGAAATATCCTTCTAACAGCCTGTGATAGCTGCTGTGGTGCTATCCACGACTCTGTCTGGACGATCAAATGCCACAGGAAAAGTGGGATGGCAAGGTGGGAACTCCAGACTGAGATTTATCTAGGCGCGGAGATACCGGGAAGAGGCATGTGCAGTGCTCGTCATCTCATGCATCAGTGCACATTGTTGCTTTCAGGCAAACCGTGTTAGACAATGAGAACTATGTCAAGTACAGTTAGCTCCTGAAGCCCCAGAGCCTAAACAGCGTCGCTTTCAAGGTGAAGATAACTTATCCCCGGATGCTCAAAAATCAAAACATGCGAAGCCTGGGGGTTATGGGCACATTGCAAGGAACAACATGTGCCTAATCATGGCAAGTATTTCAAAGTGCTCTTGCACAGGCTACATAGAGAACTGTGCGGGCATGCATCCAGTAGCGATTACCCCACCAGCATTGTCGGTGTGTTGGGTGAAGCGCGCATTGAGTGTCTGGGTAGGTAAGTGCTGGGTCATGTAGCAAGTAGTTGGGAGGTAAAGGGTGGCTGCGCACATACGTTGATTCAGCGTGTGGCACGTCTGTAAAGGGTCTCATATAAGCAGGGCTTTAAGTAGGATTAAAAAACTGGAGGGTCTCTGAAAGGGTCGTGGCTGATGTAATTAAGGGCTTGGCTTAAAAGCACATAAACTGAAAATCTATGCTTAGCGTGCCGCCCCACTGGTTTTTTGCTACTTCTGTCATTACATCCAGATATATAATACAGCAAGTAACATTACACTTACAGCAAGCCAGTACTATTGGCTTTGTCAATGGTCGTTAGTTGCATAAGATAAATCAGCAACAACCATGCCTTTGTAGTATAGCATATTCAGAATGCTTCAGTTCTGAAATGGTAGGACTGGGAAAGAACTATAACGAGTCTCTGTGAAGTTACATTAACCCCTTGTGTGCCACGCCCTTTCCCCGCCCTGTGCCGGCCGTTGCATTAGCGGGCGGGGTTCATGACGAGCTGGACTCGTCATGGGCACAGCGCAACCGCGGCCCATGACGAGTCCAGCTCGTCATGGGCACAGAAGGGGTTAAAGGCAGTAAAGGGTGGTACTGCTGGAGAGGTAAGATGTATTTTGTTCATGGTGAGTGCAAAAAGGGATTTCTCCTATCAATATTGGGCAACCTGTAACTGCTACCACAGCCACCTACCGCTGACTCCGACCGCTGTGTACCGCCCCTTCTCGCCGGACCCGCTTCGCGGGTCCCGCTTCGCGGTAACACAGCGGCTGCAATACTCCAAAGGGCTTCTTCCAACCGGCAGGGCTGCGAGGGTAGAGCGGAGGACTCCACGGACCAGGAGTCCCCGCGCGCCCGTTACCAGCTGGGCTCCTCTCCCTGCCGGCCCCGCCCCCAATCGCCGGTAAAGTTAAAAGGCAGTCGAGCCTCACATCAGGTGGATTTCTCCTATCAATATTGGGCAACCTGTAACTGCTACCACAGCCACCTACCGCTGACTCCGACCGCTGTGTACTGCCCCTTCTCGCCGGACCCGCTTCGCGGGTCCCGCTTCGCGGTAACACAGCGGCTGCAATACTCCAAAGGGCTTCTTCCAACCGGCAGGGCTGCGAGGGTAGAGCGGAGGACTCCACGGACCAGGAGTCCCCGCGCGCCCGTTACCAGCTGGGCTCCTCTCCCTGCCGGCCCCGCCCCCAATCGCCGGTAAAGTTAAAAGGCAGTCGAGCCTCACATCAGGTGGATTTCTCCTATCAATATTGGGCAACCTGTAACTGCTACCACAGCCACCTACCGCTGACTCCGACCGCTGTGTACCGCCCCTTCTCGCCGGACCCGCTTCGCGGGTCCCGCTTCGCGGTAACACAGCGGCTGCAATACTCCAAAGGGCTTCTTCCAACCGGCAGGGCTGCGAGGGTAGAGCGGAGGACTCCACGGACCAGGAGTCCCCGCGCGCCCGTTACCAGCTGGGCTCCTCTCCCTGCCGGCCCCGCCCCCAATCGCCGGTAAAGTTAAAAGGCAGTCGAGCCTCACATCAGGTGGATTTCTCCTATCAATATTGGGCAACCTGTAACTGCTACCACAGCCACCTACCGCTGACTCCGACCGCTGTGTACCGCCCCTTCTCGCCGGACCCGCTTCGCGGGTCCCGCTTCGCGGTAACACAGCGGCTGCAATACTCCAAAGGGCTTCTTCCAACCGGCAGGGCTGCGAGGGTAGAGCGGAGGACTCCACGGACCAGGAGTCCCCGCGCGCCCGTTACCAGCTGGGCTCCTCTCCCTGCCGGCCCCGCCCCCAATCGCCGGTAAAGTTAAAAGGCAGTCGAGCCTCACATCAGGTGGATTTCTCCTATCAATATTGGGCAACCTGTAACTGCTACCACAGCCACCTACCGCTGACTCCGACCGCTGTGTACCGCCCCTTCTCGCCGGACCCGCTTCGCGGGTCCCGCTTCGCGGTAACACAGCGGCTGCAATACTCCAAAGGGCTTCTTCCAACCGGCAGGGCTGCGAGGGTAGAGCGGAGGACTCCACGGACCAGGAGTCCCCGCGCGCCCGTTACCAGCTGGGCTCCTCTCCCTGCCGGCCCCGCCCCCAATCGCCGGTAAAGTTAAAAGGCAGTCGAGCCTCACATCAGGTGGATTTCTCCTATCAATATTGGGCAACCTGTAACTGCTACCACAGCCACCTACCGCTGACTCCGACCGCTGTGTACCGCCCCTTCTCGCCGGACCCGCTTCGCGGGTCCCGCTTCGCGGTAACACAGCGGCTGCAATACTCCAAAGGGCTTCTTCCAACCGGCAGGGCTGCGAGGGTAGAGCGGAGGACTCCACGGACCAGGAGTCCCCGCGCGCCCGTTACCAGCTGGGCTCCTCTCCCTGCCGGCCCCGCCCCCAATCGCCGGTAAAGTTAAAAGGCAGTCGAGCCTCACATCAGGTGGATTTCTCCTATCAATATTGGGCAACCTGTAACTGCTACCACAGCCACCTACCGCTGACTCCGACCGCTGTGTACCGCCCCTTCTCGCCGGACCCGCTTCGCGGGTCCCGCTTCGCGGTAACACAGCGGCTGCAATACTCCAAAGGGCTTCTTCCAACCGGCAGGGCTGCGAGGGTAGAGCGGAGGACTCCACGGACCAGGAGTCCCCGCGCGCCCGTTACCAGCTGGGCCCCTCTCCCTGCCGGCCCCGCCCCCAATCGCCGGTAAAGTTAAAAGGCAGTCGAGCCTCACATCAGGTGGATTTCTCCTATCAATATTGGGCAACCTGTAACTGCTACCACAGCCACCTACCGCTGACTCCGACCGCTGTGTACCGCCCCTTCTCGCCGGACCCGCTTCGCGGGTCCCGCTTCGCGGTAACACAGCGGCTGCAATACTCCAAAGGGCTTCTTCCAACCGGCAGGGCTGCGAGGGTAGAGCGGAGGACTCCACGGACCAGGAGTCCCCGCGCGCCCGTTACCAGCTGGGCTCCTCTCCCTGCCGGCACCGCCCCCAATCGCCGGTAAAGTTAAAAGGCAGTCGAGCCTCACATCAGGTGGATTTCTCCTATCAATATTGGGCAACCTGTAACTGCTACCACAGCCACCTACCGCTGACTCCGACCGCTGTGTACCGCCCCTTCTCGCCGGACCCGCTTCGCGGGTCCCGCTTCGCGGTAACACAGCGGCTGCAATACTCCAAAGGGCTTCTTCCAACCGGCAGGGCTGCGAGGGTAGAGCGGAGGACTCCACGGACCAGGAGTCCCCGCGCGCCCGTTACCAGCTGGGCTCCTCTCCCTGCCGGCCCCGCCCCCAATCGCCGGTAAAGTTAAAAGGCAGTCGAGCCTCACATCAGGTGGATTTCTCCTATCAATATTGGGCAACCTGTAACTGCTACCACAGCCACCTACCGCTGACTCCGACCGCTGTGTACCGCCCCTTCTCGCCGGACCCGCTTCGCGGGTCCCGCTTCGCGGTAACACAGCGGCTGCAATACTCCAAAGGGCTTCTTCCAACCGGCAGGGCTGCGAGGGTAGAGTGGAGGACTCCACGGACCAGGAGTCCCCGCGCGCCCGTTACCAGCTGGGCTCCTCTCCCTGCCGGCACCGCCCCCAATCGCCGGTAAAGTTAAAAGGCAGTCGAGCCTCACATCAGGTGGATTTCTCCTATCAATATTGGGCAACCTGTAACTGCTACCACAGCCACCTACCGCTGACTCCGACCGCTGTGTACCGCCCCTTCTCGCCGGACCCGCTTCGCGGGTCCCGCTTCGCGGTAACACAGCAGCTGCAATACTCCAAAGGGCTTCTTCCAACCGGCAGGGCTGCGAGGGTAGAGCGGAGGACTCCACGGACCAGGAGTCCCCGCGCGCCCGTTACCAGCTGGGCTCCTCTCCCTGCCGGCACCGCCCCCTTGGGGTCCTTAGATCTCCCATAAAGGAAAGGTAACATTTCCGCTGCGCGGGAGCGCGCGGGAGGGCGCCGGGAGAAGCCCGGGACAAGGGCGGGACCGTCTGTGGCCGTCCGGGGTCGGACGAGGTTGGGTTGGGCCTAGAGTCTTGGTTCTTTGTACATTCACCGTCTCGTTACACCGCATACTTCATTTTGCGTTATATTGTGGCACCTTTATTAATTTTCAACTATGGCCCTAAGATCGGGTAAACAGCGCCTAGTGCATATTCAAACCTCTAAGGGTGTTGTCTCAGGCCCCCTTGACGCTTTTTTCACCCGAGCCACAGGGATACTAGAAAAAGAAATAGAACTAGCCGAGCATAGATTGTCCCTGGACTTAGTTACTGGGAAACGCTCATCTATTGGTGCCCTGGCCCGTGTTAAAAGCCCTTTAACTAATGCTGCATTTAATTGTATCTCTACTTCAGAGATTGAAGCGATAGCTCATGTAGATGGGGACGGAGATCCAACATCCATGTCTAATGATAACTTTGAACCAAAATCTGATAATAACCTGACCTGTTTAGAAGAGGATAGCCAAAATACGAAGGACGACGAGAGTAGCCTGTCCAGAACCCCCCAACTTTACCCTCTAACCTTATCCAGCATGCCTGCTTTGCCTCCAGTACTTACCAATCAGGTTCCACGGAAAAGAAAGCACGCCCCAAGCTCAACGGGAGAAATTGTACAAAAACAACCTAAAATAGATCATGTTAATAGCTCCTCTCATTCCCAGACCATACAAGAACCCCCAATAGTGTACTGTCCTTCATTGGTCCATTCAGGGTCTTCTAATCCATGCCCAACATGTTATAGCAGTGACGATGTCCTGTTGGTAAAAATAGAAGCAATGATTAAAACCTTATTGCATCCGATCTTAGAAAATACCAGGATATTGTCCGCTAAAATAGATGTCCTGGAAGCAGCGGTCAATATTAACATGGACCTCTTGCAAAACTTAACGACTACTAGTTTTAAGGCAAGGGGCCCTAAAGGGGGTGCTAACCAAGAAGGGGGGTCAACCACAACTATCCCCGTAGGGACACCTTCTACTATTATTATTAAAAAACCACTAACAGGAGCAAAAACCACAGCTACTACATCGACTATTGTTTGCAGAGCCCTTACTAAAGAAACACCAAAGGCTAAATGCCCAGTGGCAACTAACAACACGCAGGGGAAAAAACCTCCAGCAAATGGCGCAGTAAATCTACCTAATAACACTCCAGCACAGACTTCCATAACGGGTAGGGAGAGGAAATCCACTCTCCAAGATAGGAATCCGAGGACAGACAACAGAAACTCACGACAGCCACCCAGAGTAAATCTACCTCCCGAAACGTCACAATACACCATCGTTCTAACCGGAGTGGCCCCCCTAAGAGAAGGTATTAAAGAATCACAAGGGGATCTGCGGAATAAGGTCATCTTCTGGCTAAACAAACATCGCCCTTTGCCCCCGTCATCTCCCACCGAAATCCTCTTTGTAAGGAGAGTAGAATGGGTAGGCAAGGGCGAAAAAGATCTGGAAGGGGACTGTATTTTAGTTTCATTTAGAGACCCGTGGGTGGTGGAAAGAATCCAAAGGAAAGCTAGATTTGCCCATTTGGGTGATGTACAGACCTTACACCTTGGTTACTTCTACCCACATATGTACCCAATTAATCAAATGGGCCCCAATCATTGGAAACTTAAAGGGGGAATGTCCCGGGAGCCCATAATCCATCACCCACAATACTACCCTCCCCTTTTCAATCATTTCGAGGCATTGTCAGATCTAGAATGGGTTGACTGACTATGCACACCGACCCAGTTACCGAACACAGCTATAGGGAAGGGGGAGGGAGCGCATATCCCATTTAACCCCACTTCGGAACTAGCAAAGGAGCAACAGTCCCTTTTCCATAACAACACTAGTATGCTGAGGGGGCAAAGTGAGGAAGAGGCTTCCACCTCCAATATAGTTGTGACTAGTCTAACAAATGACAGCTTACCGAGCTCCCATTCCCCCCCCAATGTTAGCAATAACCATGTAGAGGTAAACTCTTTAATTTCACATATGGTATCTTGGAATGTTGCTGGAGTTAAGACCCGTATGATTTCTGAGGATTGGTTGGCCTTTATAGGTAAACATGAGGTTGTCCTCCTGCAAGAAACATGGGCCACATCTCCGTCTTATATGGCTGGATACATAAATTTTTTTAAACCAGCTATAAAAGGTACTAAAGGGCGGGCGTCAGGGGGTCTGATCACCTGGGTAAAGCAGGCCTGGTGTTTTTCAGTTTCTGAACTGTATGTGGATAATCCCGACATATTGGCTATAAGGCTGAGGGAAGTTGGGGGGCAGGAAATGCTTATTATTAACATATACTCTAGAGGCCTCCCTGGCGGCCGTGGCCCCAAGCTGATAGGCGCCCTAGACACATTATTAATGGGTTGGAATAAAGGCTCATTTATTATAATAGCGGGTGATATTAATTGCACAATTGAACCACTGTACCTGCCGGAAGATAACTGGGGGTTTGAAGAAGATGCGACCTGGAAAATCCCCGAACTTTCCAATAAACAGCCAGTCAAAGCAACGGAGGCCGCCCTGAATTGGACTGCTTTCTGCCTTACTTGGGGACTAAGGGCCGCAAACGGACGCACCAAATCGGACATTGGAGCCAATCCAACTTTTGACAATGGTGCGAGGAAAAGTCGTATTGACTACATCCTCATAAAAATGGAATATTGGAGTCTAATTGTCGATATGGAAATTGTATTGCGTCCGGAAAGCGACCACAACCCATTGTCCCTGAAAGTTAAAACGTATGGCATGAAAAGACTAGTGGAACCAGATCCAAGGGGGCAAGGGGTTGTAACCGTATCAAATGACCGCAGGAGACTGAAATGGTCAATCATATCAAATGACGCAATGATACAGGCCAACATTGAAAATGTGGTGACTAATTCTTTAAATAAAGTGAGGTTTGCTGTTGTTGAGAGGGGTCAGGGTGATTTAGACAAGATTATGGGTATACATGACAAATGCTTCTCTGAGCTTAAAACTATTCTCTCAAAACCTTGTAAGCCTAGCAACGGGCACCAGAATGCTCCAAGAGCAAAATGGTATAATAGAGAGTGTAGAGAGGCGCATAGTCACCTAATAGAGAAAGTTAAATCCAGAGACTCAAGTGCAATAAAAGAGGCCAGACAAAGGTACAAAAGAGTCCAATGGGAGGCAATGAGGGAATGGGAAGACGACTTTTGGGCAGACCTTTTGGACGCTAGTAAATCTAACAACCAGACCAAATTCTGGGATATCGTTAAATGTGGAAAAGACGGTGAATTCCGTATCCCGTCTAACAACGTATCTCCGGAAGTCTGGATAAATTATTACTCCTCCCAATTTTGTACAGTAGTTGTTGACCCTACGTCTGCATCTAATCTGCTATCGGCAATACCCCCTGGCAACGTGACTATGTCCTTTACAGAAGCGGAAACGGAGCATGCAATAGGCCTAATCAAGAGAGGGAAAGCTCCTGGGTTAGATCAAATCCCAGCAGACCTATTTAAGCAAAACCTAGGCCTTTGGGTTCCCTATTTAACCAGCATATCTAACACTATAGCGAGAGGTGCCCATATACCCAGAACTTGGAAGGGGGCGGAGATCCTCCCTATACACAAAAAGGGTGATATATCGAACCCAGGGAACTATCGCCCTATCAGCCTAATCGACTGCTTTCAGAAAGTTTTTGCCCGTATGATTCTGGCGAGGGTCCAAGGGTGGATTGAACTAGAAGGAATACTGTCCCCGCTACAGGCGGGCTTTAGATCTGGTATAAGTACCATTGACCAGGTTCTGAGGTTCTGCATGATTTTCTGGAAGGTCGTTATACTGGGGGGCGGCACCATCTTTGCTGCTTTCATAGATTTGAAATCAGCTTTTGATTTGGTGCCGAGGGGAAAATTATGGCAGGTACTAAGGGACCTAGGAATGCCGGGAGAACTGGTGGAGATGATTATCAGACTACACGAAGATAACTTTGCCAGGGTAAGATGGGGGTTACAAGGACAATATACTGACTCATTTCCGGTTTCACAGGGAGTCCGTCAGGGGTGCGTTCTCGCCCCCACCCTCTTCTTACTCTTTATAGATCAGGTAGTGAAATTCTTCGGTCCTATTAATACTGACGCACCGTCCTTGGCGGGGACTAAATTCCCAATGTTGATCTTTGCGGACGACACCCTTCTCCTTTTTAAGACTAGGGGAGGTTTGCAGTCGGCTTTAAATCACTTTGAGGAATATTGTAAACAGAACGACCTTCAGATAAATGTGGGGAAAACCAAGTTTATGGTTTTCTCCAGGAAAAAACCAATACGTAGTAGTGTACAACTTAACAGGGTTAACCTGGAACAAGTTGATACGATGACGTACCTGGGGGTCACTCTGGATTGCCGACTGTCTTGGAAACAACAAATAGTGACCCAACAGCTAAAACTTGCCCAATTGACTGGTTGTCTTTTGCGTGAGCAAAAGAAATCAATCACTAAAAGGGTTGTCCCCGCCCTTCAAATCTATGATGTTAAAATTAATGCTGCGACACTTTATGGGGCAGAGTTATGGGGTTTTATGGACCTCTCGAGTTTGTATAGGATACAGTGTAGGTTTCTTCGTAATCTGGTAGGGCTGCCCCAATCAACCCCACAGATTCCACTTTGCCACGACATGGGCTGCCTCCCAATATCGGACATGGCAAGATACAGAGTAGTGTCCACTTGGAGGCGCATATGGACTTCGGAGGATTTGGCCCTTTTTGCAAAAGAGCTAACCGAGGTAAAGGCCATGTGGGGATCGGAGCGAATCCCATGGCTTCGCTCGGTGAAAAGGAGCCTGCATGATATGGGCTTGAGCCATTTGTGGGTCTCGCCAGGTACGAACAACTTTCCACCGAAAAAGGAATTTAAGGGTTTATTTTGGGCCTCAACTCGCCTTCCCTTGGCACATGCCTCCAGTTCTGACAATTTGACGGGGCGTTTTTTAAGTTTTAAAATGGATCCAGCCCGGGAGGCATACTGGGACCTTATCCCCAGGTCAATGGATAAAAAACTATACCACCAATTCCGAGTGGGCTCACTACCCCTAAATTCCTTTACCTCATCTTGGGGCAATAGCTCCACCAACTCTTGTAGTCGCTGCCCCGGATGTAAGGAAACCGAGGGTCACTTTTTGTTTGCCTGTCCTCAATACAGAGAACCCCGCTTAAAATGGCTAAAACCCATTTTTAAACGTATGACATGTAAAAAATCCTCGGATGCTATTTGGGCTCTAAAAACAAACACCTCTGATTTTATTGTGATATGCTTGGCTAAGTACTTAGGCTGGGCATGGGCAATCAGAGCTAGGAGGAACTTAATTGTCTCTGGATCATAAAGTACAATGTGTATAGTGTTTATCTGTATATGTTTAAATCAATCTTTATGATCAGCTATATCCAATATCTTGTCCCAATAATGGTTTAATAATTTTTTTTAATTGTATTTTTTTAGACTGATTGTATACTTGATAAACAAATTGATTTCTTATTCTTCCAGCATGAATTTGTATAATGTGGAGATTTTGACACTATTTTTAAATACTTGTTTAAATTGTCTTTTATGATTTTATCATCGAAATAAAGACATTAAAAACCTGAACCTGAGTGCAAAAAGGGAGACCCCGTTAGGGACCCGACTTGGCACCTGCATATAAGAACTGCCAGTGCTATGCACCGGCAAGACCTGGCCCACTTAAACCCCTGCGTATAAGTCCCCATTATGTTCTGTTTGTAAGCCGAGGAACGTTGTCTCCTTCTCAGTTAAATTACTCTACCAAATAGGTCTCCTGTTCAAGAATGGGAACAGAGACACGTTTGGCCCAGAGTGCTGCTCTTCGGGCAAAGATAAAGTAAAGTGTGTCTGTGATACCTGCACGCCCCGATTGTTCCGAAGCAGAGAGATGGTTGCAGAGATGCAAGGAAATAGGCATGTCTATCCTTTAAGCGTTACAGCGCAGCTATAAGGCAGAGGGGCATAGCTGCTGAAAACTGCGTAGTTCCACACTGTCCAACATGCGTGATAGTGAGTAGCTGAGAGTGTCACTGATGAATTGCTCCATCAGTGTTAGGTCATGTGCCTTCTTTCAGGCACAACAACAGGGAATAGAGGGGCATGGGGTGGATATACATACAGACACGTGGGGCACAAACAGATGCTTCTTGATTGAATGATGGGGGGGGCTTAGCGAAAAATATGGCCTGTGTCCTTCGTCACTGGGTTTTACGTATGGCAAACTGGAGTATCGGTTATAATATGCAGGCATCGCTTCTCGGTTCCGGTATGAAGGTACATACAAGCGATCGTGTGCCTGGAACAAAGCTACAGTCTTGGTACTTAGGATTGAATGTACTTTCGGCCATTCAAATCTGTAATTAAAATATAGAGTTATATAATTGCATGTTACCTTTTTCAGCTCCATATCTATCGGAGCCACCATAGCGAACCGTGTGCCTTTTAACTCAAAGAACGATAGCTCCCATCGGACATACAACTGCCTACTGCGTACCTCTACTGCGACATGCATGCAACGTGATGTCTTACGCATAGCTGCCAAGGTTTAAAATTGCTATGTGTGACATTTTCATAACTTCAGTGTAATTATGAGTGACATTTCAATGACTATGAGTGACACTTTCGCACGAGCAAAATGAAGCAATGAAGACGGGGGAAATATATAAATATCTGAAATTATACCCATTTGAGCAATAAGAAAATCCAAGAAAATTTTAAAACTGCAGCATAGCACCAGAAATCATTGCCAGCCTATGGTCCCCTACCTGCCAGCAATCAATTAGGAGAACATCAGGACCCTAGGGCCTCTCTCTGTCCATGTAACGTGGGACCCCCGGCCTAACAGGAAGGATGTGTGAACCTTCAACATGAACAAGACAAGTTACACAGGGATCCAGGTATCTCAGCTGCCTGTCACACAGTGTCAGTCAGCTGACTTGCAGGCAGACAGGCTGAGCACCATTTTCCATTATCCTCACAGGCTGAGGCCGGTGCAATATTCTCCCATACAACATAGCCGAAATTGTCAGAAACCTATTAAAATTACCCCCATGTACGTTTGAGAAACAAATCGCAAACTTAATGTGGCCAGAATGTAAACACACACGCTTGTCACAGCCTGGGCCTCTACCAGCAGTCACGCCTGCAGCCATGCCAATGCAGAACTTCTGAGTGAGTTTAACACGTCATGACCGGACTGGCACCCCACTGGCTGCAGGCAGCTGCTGATCACGGGCCTGACTTTGGCGAGTAAATGAACATATAATGTGCCCGAGCCATGAACAAAATGGCAGAAATGCAAACGGGCTACGCTTCATCAGGCAAGGAACCATGTTTGTTATCTTAGTAACAAAGTGTAGTGGCTCAGCAAACCCTATTTTTCAAATTCAAATGTTAGCACCCATTTGTCAGAATTATTCTCTGCACTGTGACTCCAGACAAGCTGTCTTAGCTTGTTTTCTATAGCCAGATATGGGTGTTGTGCGCAGAGAATTTTACTTGCCAGGCTGAACAGCTGACTCTGTCCCAGTCTTATAGTATTGGTCTTTCACAGGGACAAGGCCGAAGTGTTACACAGGGGTCTTCACAACACGTGATATCACTCCACTGACTCGGTCTCTGTCACTTGAAAAAATAGCAGAAATGCAAACAGGCAACGCTTCAGCAGGCAAGGAAGCCTGTATGTATGTTATCATAGTGCATAGCAGGCGCGCAATGCCCATTGGGCTCAAAGGGCTTCAGCCCCCTTGTCCTGTGTCACCCATCTGAGACAGCTTCCCGGGCACACGCACAGCCGCACCCGAGTACTTCACAGGTCTTTAAAAGACCATTTAGTTGTTAATGAGGCTTTGTTGTGTATTTAACCTCTTCTTAGAGCCCCTGCTACCTATTGCTAGAAGACTTAGCCCCCTCTCTGAAATTTTTAGTAGCCCCCCCCCCCGAAATTTGACTCTAGTTGTGCCTGTGGTGCAGAGTAACGTGCACAGCATTCCCTCTGTACACACTAGTGACTGATTTAATGCAATCGTTTTTTTACGAGCTGCAGGCGGTGAGAAATGTCTAAAATAAACTGCCTCCTTTCTTAAGTCATTGAAACAACTACATTTGTTTTCACATTTATGTCCCAATTAATTCCAACAAACTACGTTTTAAACAGATCTACATGCAAACATATGGCGATTGCTTTTCAGGAATATGTATTTCTAGATACTTACCAACGCGTTAGATCACACGACGTACACAAGGGCACAGTTGCAGTGCTGGGAGGCGCTTACAACCGGGGCAGTACTCGAACAGCCTCTTCCATGCGTGCGCACCATTTAATTTATGAAGTGCCTCTAAGGCCCAGCCGGGGCCCAGGCGTGCGTGCGTGCGCACCATTTAATTTATTATAGGAGGCCGGGTGGTGGGCGTGCGCACCATAACCATTTAATTCATAATGAAGAGCAGAAGAGGCTTGCTGAGTGAGGGGGCCCCTGGAGCGCAGGGGCCCCCTCTTCTGCCTCGGACAGACTCACTCACCTGACCTGAGGGCTGGCCTGGAGCTTCAGACTCAGAGGCAGGCGCGAGCGGGCAGCACAAAAGGCAGGTCAAAGAACAATCCTTTTCAGTCTCTGGTGTTAGGCATAGCATGGCTGGGTCCTGGATGCCTCGCTCACCTCAGGCTCACAAGTCTCACGCGCACTTTTAATTGCGGACGCTCCGCAATGCGCATGTCTGACAACAAATTCAAATGGCATTGGTCATCAACCCCTGTCCCACCCTGAAGACCTCGCAGACAACGTGAGCATGCGCACCCCCCCACACACCACAATTTAATGAATTAATAAATATCCTCAGTCAGAGGCCCGGCAGGGGCCCGCGCACCATTTAGTGTATGTGTGTGACCTTGAGCAAATCACTTCGTTACCCGGCCCGTTCACTATTTGCACATCGCGCAGGATGACGCGTGTAGAATTGGCGCATAACACAAACACCTTTTTTTCAATATAATATTATTAAAAGAAAGGCACGGTTATACTGCGGGTTGTCTTGTCGCCACCCCTAGTCACTGGACAAGTCGCTATGGCACTAAAGGCTCAGAGGCCCGGCTAGGGGCCCCCGCTTGCGTGCGCAACTGCAACCATTTAATTAAGAGCGCGAACCCTCTGTGGCTTTCTGAGTAGTGTGAGGGGGGCGGGGGCCCCTGGAGTGCGGGGCCCACCGAGGCTTGCGTGCGCACCATTTTATTAAGAAGCCGCTAGCCGGCCTTTTAATTCATGAAGAGGCTTGCCAGGTGACTGCGAGGGGGCCCCTGGAGTGCGGGGGCCCCCCCGCACTGCGGGGGCTGCGGGGGCCTTTGTTACGCCCCTGCCCCCTCACAGTAAGGGACTGACACATCACCTCCACTGACCGTAAGAAACCTATGCATTGCCTCCCCTGGAAGTAAGTAACCAACGGACCGCTTTGCTTTTCTGGTGCCTCACCTCCCCTGCGCCTGTTTTCGTCTTTGATTTTGACAAATCCCAGGTACTTTGTGATAAAAGTGACACATCCATTGTTTCCTATGGACTGAACTATTTTGAACATTTTAAAAGTGATATCTTGACTTGTGTAAGTTGGATTTTTGTTGTTATGGTCTTGTTTTATTTAGATAATTATTTGTTATTTTTCTAAACTGGTGTGTTGTCTTTTTGTAGAGTTTTCACTGTGTTACTGAATGTGTATGTAAAAATGCTTTACACATTGCCTCTGAGATAAACCAGACTGCTTGTGCCAAGCTACCAAAAGGGTGAGCAGGGTTTATCCTAGCTGTATAATCCCCTTACCCTGACTAGAGTGAGGGTCACTACTCTAACAAAAGGGAACTGAAATGTCTTCAATCTTTGGAGGTTATTTTAAATATCCGTATAAAAACCACCAGCTAAATGTCCTCTCACAGTGCCATCTTTATGATGTGGAAATGATGGTGTGGACCCGACTCCGTATTTATAGTTTCTTCCAGAAATACAAGTTTTTTTATTTTTCCACATTCTAAATGAGAATCTAAACGTGATTAAAAACATTTGTTGTTAAAATGTTCTGAAGGTCCTCAACAAGGTTTCACATTCTGAACAGTTAGCTTTGTATCTTTGCATCTTTTGATACGTTTTTTATTAATGGCAATGTTTTAGGTGTAGGCCAGGGGAGTTAATCAATTGAGCCTTTGAGTTTAGAAGATGGTGGCTGTTAAATGTCTCTCAATGGGTTGCTTGCACATGTATGTTGAAGGTGATGACCTACATACACCCTTTGTCCATACCTTTTATGTTGCAGCATTTAAAGGGGGACCGTAGCTCTGTAATTCTTGACAGGCTGTGAGAACAGCGGCTAAAGCCTGTTGCTGTGCACTGGAAACTATGCCCATAAGCTAGTGTGGATGTTCATTGCAGAACTAAGGGGTGCTGTCCATCAGTGCTGTCCTAGGAGGTATTTTGCTGTAGATTTTTTTTCCTTTTGAGGAGTCTGTGTTGTATTCTGCTAATCCACAATCTGCCTGCTCCCACCACCAGTCAAAGGGCCTGGGGTGGTGGGTAAATGGAGGTGGCCAGAGCACTTTCCGGCATTGCGATGGTGCATCAAAAAGCAGGAGGCCGTGACCGTGAGTCACCTCTCTAAAATACCTGCTATTCATGTCTGTTACTTCTGTCCCCCGTCCTGAGACTCACAAGATAAGGGAAAGGAGGGACTTCCTACCCTGTGGTGCATCCCATGCCTCTGGTCAGTAAGTCACGAGAGCAGGGGGGTGCAGCTCCACGGAGGTCCTTGGCCACTATCGGCACGCACACCAATGCTTGTTCTCTCTGTTTATTACTATCTTGTGTTCGAATACTCTGGGATATGGCTGCATTAGCAATGCGGGGACCTACAAGACCTGTAGCAATGCGATTAATATTTTGCTTTGTAGCATGACCCTGCTTAGATGCTTGGTTGAGACTGGTATTCTGTGCTCTGCTGAGTGTTGTTCGGGGGCCTGGTTCTTCTTCGATTCATCTCCTGTAGATCTCTCTGACCCTTGTGGGCTGGGCAGCATATTTTCCTGGTATTGTCCCATGAGATGCACGTGGGATGGGGTTAGGTCCTGAAGAACTAGGAAGTCAATGGTCAGAGAAGAAATAGTGCAGCCAAAAAGTTAACAAAATACAAAACATGAGGCATATGTTAAGAAGTTGTCTAACATGAACAGCGATGCTAGGGTTTTGAGCACACAAAGCCTGTTGACTACTCATCAACCAAAAGTAGAAATGATTTTGTAAATCAATCGTTTAACTTCCAAGGTTTACTCCGATGACACCCCATTCCGCTTAGGACCAGACTAAGAACTTGAGGCATCCTGACCAAAAGGCATATGCCAGCCCCACACGGCTTGGAGCAGCGCAGGCCAGTGTTCTCTGCTGGTGCTTAGAGCGTCTTCCCTAAGCAGCTGGGGAAGGTGAGATTTGAAAGAGGTGGAGAATAAATAGCACCCCCGGTACACACACACATCTACCCGCCACCACCCGAGCCTGAAATAACTAGCCTTCATGGCTCTGTCCAGGGGCGTAACACAGGCCTCCGCAGCCCCCGCGGTGAGGGGGGGCCCGAAGCTCCAGGGGGCCCCCTCGGCACTGCACTCTGGCCAGAGAGCTCCTGATTGAGCCCCTTTCTGTACCGTGCAGGGAGGCCCCCTCAGTTTTCGTTACGCCAGTGGCTCTTTTCCTCCTGTTAATACCGAGATGTCAGGGAAGGCCTATCACCACACTTCTAACTCTAATGCAGGGATCAGCATGAGGTTCTGACAGGTGCGGAAGGCATGTTCCTGCCTTGCATATGGCTTCAAATCTTCAGGCTTTGACATGACAGTCGGTATGGATTTATGTCACAAGATTGAAGCCAGTAATATCTAACTGCATTAACATCGACTACCACTATGTTGCTACTGTAAATAAGCATAGGCAAGCATAGGTGTGTTATTCTTATCCTCAGGTACCCTCTCCGATGATATAGTGGTGTTCGATATTACGTGAGCCTATATTAATTCAGGCCGCCGTCGGTATAAACCGGACATCTCATCTAAGTAATGAAATCTATTAAGAAATCTTGAAAAATAGAAATGCATACGCTCGGAAATGTCTGCCTCGGCAGCCGCTCCCGTCCCTTCAGCCGTTATCGCTCGGACTCCTCCGAGGCGCGTGCTCCCGCTGCCGCGTGAGGTGGTCGTGGCGCGTGCTCCCGCTGCCGCGTGAGGTGGTTGTGGAGTCCTGTCGCACCAGGCGTTAGACTAACGCATCACCACACTGAAATGCATAGTCTCAGCTTTCACAGAAAGCGCAATGCAAACTGTGTGTGTGGCTGCAGGCAGCGCACCAGTGGCCTGCGCAGGCTGCTCTCGCAGGCTTGGGGGCTCCTAGCAGCTGAGCAGGCTCACTATGCTGCTACAAATACAATGTATCTTTTGATTCCCATGGCGCTGCGGCTCTGCTTCACTAGAGAGCCTGACGTCACGGCCCGGCGGGTAGTGCCCAATAGCTACTGAGACAGCGGCAATCATGGTGCTCTGCCTCTGGCTCGCGCAGCACTGCTGCTCGCGCCTGGCCTTCCGGAACACCCGCGCTCTGGTGGCCCAGGGGCTAAATTCTATCTATGGCCACCGCCCGCCGGCGAATGATTCCCGAGTCCGGGCGGCCAGCCGGCCGACTCAGGAGAGGGTGCTGCATGTCGCCAGCAGTGTGCCGCTGATGGATTAGGGCACAATACAACACTGATGGCTGCACGGTAGTTCCCAATTCTGTTTTCACCCCCGCAGGCAGGGCGCCACTGCCAAAATCCTTCTGAGATGCAAGGCAGACTGGAAGTACTGCATGCCAGTGCAAAGCAGCAACAAATTGTTAAATCTACTCGCCGAAAATAAACTCGTCTTCAACAAGGTTGTTCTCATGTTCTTCCTTGAAATATAAAAAGTTGCAAATATTTGGAAGGTCAGGGAGGAAAGTGTTTCAGCAGCTTGCTACTTGACACTGAAAGACCCTCCTTGCTGTCTGAGGCATCTGATGAAACGAGAACTCAATTATGTTATTTGCAACTCCGTACGTGGCATTCAGTGACAGTGTTTGATTCCAGTTCGGCTATAGAGTGGCCCAGTCTAATGCTTTAGACGGACTACTTTTAATTAACTTAATTTAGGTCAACCCATAGTCTCTTTAAATGAAAGGAGTAATGTAGTCTTGCTTCAGAGGTGATTCTGGCGGCCAGAGTTGCTGCATGCAGCCAGCAGTGTGAAAGGTCGTCACGGAGAGTCACTCACTGACCGGTCACAGGAGCGGCCACCAGAAGTACTGAGGCCAGCTGGCCAGCAGGGCTGCAGCCTGACGGGGCGGATACTGAATTGCCGCGGCCCACCGGGAGTGACTAGGAGCCAGCTTGAGCGGCCTTGCACTGAGTCGCCAAAGCGCCAGTCACACTGCCTGGCTCAGGCTGAAGATCACAACACATATAAGTAGTCAGGGCACAAGTCCTAAAAAAATAAGTGGGGGGACGCTGACGTCACGACAGGAAGTGACGTCACGAAAGGTGGCTCGCACCATCAGTCTCATTGCCTCAGCTCACCCCTTAGAATGCGATTGCATCAGAGAAGCCAGCGCGTGTGCAGCACTCAGCATTCTGAATGAGCTCCGATCTCGCCCCAGAGAGGCCAAAGAATGAATGTGTGGCTCCATTTGCTCCAGTTATCGAGCTCCAGGTAAAATAAGTGGGGGGAAGCCGTCCACCCGCGTGGTACCCCGACTCGAGCCCTGTAAGTAGTGTATAACCACTAGCCACTTTAAGTTGTCAGTCACAGTGTGCAACACAAATATTCTGCGCGCAATAAATGTTACTCAAAATGACACACATATGGCACAGAATGTCACACATAACAACACATAAACACAAAAGTGTCACACATAAGCAACCTTTAACCTTGCTATGATTGTGGCGCGTGAGAGTGGTGATGGGCGGGCAGGCTGCGCGAGTGCGGAGTGAAGCGCGGGAGCCAGGTGTCCTCTCCCAGTCAGAGCTCTAATGGAAGCTTTTCACACCGTGTGAAGTGATGCGCGGACGGCGGCCTGATGGAATGCACCGCCAGGCCGAGCAGAGGGAGGCTGGCCTTTTAACTCGTCAGCATAGCGAAGGGGCGCAGAGGGGCCTCCTGCGGCGGGGAAAATTATACTGCAACTAGATAGGATAGGTAAGACACCTACGGGGGAGCGACGTACGGAAGAGTGAGGAGAGTGGATGAGAAGAGTATCTGAGGATGGAGGAGGGCGCAAGGAAAGAAAGGAAGAGAAACAAGCAAAAGATGCACACGATGTGAAAGAGAAAGGGGCAGGAGAGAGAGAGGGGTGGGAAATTCGAGTGGAATTAAAGGTGATTAAAAACAGAAATAAGAAGGGGAAACTAGCAAGACAGAAAAATGTATGTAAACAGGAGATAGTGGGGGAAAGAAAGAGAAATATGGACAGCGGAGAAAAATGTGTCAGTTGAGGCATGAGAGAAAGAACAGGACATGGGCATTTAATAGAAGTGATAGGAGAGATGTCATTAGAACCTTGATAGTTGACATGCAACATAACGCAGACAGAGACGAATAAGGAACATGCACTTGAAATGCATGGGACAAGGAAAGGATGAAAGATAAGTAGAGGAGAGGAAGGGAGAAAGCTGGGTGCTGTGGGCCAACGAGAGAGAAATCAATTTCAGAGGAAAACGACAAAGAAAAAGGGAAACGAATGAAAGAGGCAAAAAATAAGTAAACGAAGTAAAAGAACAAGGAAGAGATCTGTGGCATATGAAAGAAAGATAGTGCGAGAGAGAATGAGAGGAGGGGAAATCTACAGGAAAAAGACGAGTAACAAAGTGAACTGCAAGAGAAAGAGAAGGGGAGGCAGTGAAACTGTTGACCATAGCAAGAAACTTGAAATACAATAAACAGAGAGATATCTAAGATGGGTAAGAGGCACGAGAGGCAGAGGCTGTAATGGGGGCGCTTGAGCCTCAACAAATGAAATCCAGTGAAGAGAGCGTGAAGGAGCACAGAACAAAGGCAAGGAATGCAGAAGGAGACAGACAACTGAAACACGTGGGGTCGTCAAGTGCAAGAGACGGTCAGAGTGACATAAGAAGAGCAACAAGGGGATTGAAATCCAACAGAGAGACACACTTGACTCAAGGAAAACAAAAGATGGTCCTAAAAAATTGAAAAAAAGAAAATCATTCTTTGAACAGCCACAGAGGAATGTGATATGCATCAAACTAAAACCGCAAGACGGGCAAGAGAAATGGGAGAGTGATTTGGAATAAAAGGGAGAGAGAGTTACTTGGGGTCAGAAACGAAATGCCGAATGTAATAGACATACAGAAAGACCTAGAAACCAGGAGACTAGAAAGATAGACTGGCAGATTGAACTGATTTTTTTAAATACAATAGACTTCTCTACTGTGACTCAGGACACCAAGCAGAGGACCGGGCCAAAGAAGGGCTCCCAAAACCACCACCTCTGTCTTGCATACAATCCTATCAACATTTTGAGTGTAGTAGGGACATATTTAGGTCCTGATGAGTAAAGCAGTGGGGACTGCTTACGAAACATGTTGACCCAGTAGGGAGTATCTAATTGACATACACCCCCTACGTAACCCCAATTTTTAACATTCTCAGCTAGGGAATTGAATAAAGTCTGTTTTTTCCACTAACTAGAGGATTTTAAATTTTTTGTATTCACTCACTAACCCTATCACACTCACCATCACCTAACACATAGTCTTCACATAGATTCTTCCTTCACCCAACAACAGTGCTCCCATATACTTATTGGTCGAAGCACGCCCCGCCCCGTAGAGGGACGGGAAGACCCCCATGATGAAGCATGACACTATGGGAATTCATAGTGTGTGAGGGGTATTTTAAAAACACTTAGTGCCTTCATTGACATCACATAAGGCACTGCTTTATTATTCACTATTTAAAAGTAACAAAATACAGAAAAATATTTTTTACATCACAATTGAGTAGAACCACATTGTTTATTTGTTGTATGCTTTAAGCCTAAAACAATACCTATCCATACAGGCTGCAATCGTAGAAAGACCAGAACCGAAGTTGCAGAGAGCCGCATTAGGATTCCCATCCAGTTTTAGGAACATATGATTATGTAATGTGCATAATACATAAAAGATAAAGCAATGAACAGATCAATTTGCCCAAGTGTACGACAGAAATTAACAAGCATGGATATTGAAAGAGTGAATTAGTTAGCAAAGTTCTCGGACAGACGCAAGGGTGACGCCGTACTAGGAGGTCAGTGCAAAGCTCAAAACCCATGCATGAGCAAAGAGGGAGAGCTTTGTTGTTACTACCACACAATAGATTTTATGTCGTCAAGTAGAGGCTGATAGTAGAATGAGCAAGAGGACCAAATCCCTCTTATCCCGCGGGCGATAGGTCTAGATGAAAGCCACCCGTCACAAGAAAATTGACTGAAATGACTTCCAACTTCCAGAAGTGCCAAGTTTAAACCAAATGATCACAGACTAAATGGACAAAAAAAAGGTAAACACCATGAACCCCTCTAGATTGATGCAACCACAGCAATTCAGTTTTCGTTGACATGGAAGTAACTGTTGGCGAGAGGTGTTATTAGACATGGGTCTTCAACAAGAGCTGGATTCATGCCAGTTCTTCTAGATACATAGTATGTACATGGTTTCCATTTAGATCAGGTGTTTGCCATTTTATCCCAGGGGAATATCCTGAACACCTTGCTTGGATCTAGCTGGTTTACAACTTTGAATACCCCTAGTATAGAATGAATGGGCGCAGAGACCGTACTGCTCTCTGAGACCCTGTCAAATACACTTTTTTAGAAGGAAGATGATGCTTGAATAGAAGGGGCAGAGAATGAACTGTCTCTGACTCATGAGCTACTCCCTCGAACCCACTACAGAGAGCTGCCATGGATACTCTGGCCCTGCAGCTGTAGGTCCATTTATGTAATGTCCTTTTGGACGGAAACGTGCTTACAAAAGAATTTAACATAAAATCCAAGCCACAAAAATAATAGTTTGAGGAGAAACGGAATTTGAGACGCTTCTTCAATAATAAAACTTAGAAGCGGGGAAATTATCTGTTGAAAATAAATCGTAAAAAAAGAATAAATAGGAGTGCCCTGAACCTGTAGAGAATACGGGTTTTAAATAATCTTTTTAATTCAATGTTTCCGGCAAGAACAGCAGCGCATAAGGGATTGCCCTTATGAGATTGCCCCTTGAGAGGCTAGAAAGAAGCCGGCCTCCATGCCCCTGCAGGTCAGATACAGAATGAACTTTTCATGCACCGATCTCTGCCAATGACTTCCTCGTCGTTGGTCAACGGCCCCTCGCGGCAGGATGCCTGACTTTCACCTTGTGGATACCCTGCTATCTCACAGGGGAATACCAGGACGGGTTCCCTAAGCAAGCGCCGGGAAACCCACAGCGGGTAGCTGTGCGCTATATAAGCTCAACTACATTTACATTTACAGTTGGGCCGGATGGCAGAACAATCTCTATTTGTTTACTAAGGAATTTCCCCATTGAATATTTCTGTTTTTCATAAAGGGGTAAAAACGAGAAAAATATATAATACAATAACAGAGGAGAGCAAATGATTGAATAAAGGAAAGTGGCAGGAAATAAAGTAAAACAGTGGGCTAAAGTGGAGAAGAGAGCAAAGGAGGACCACAGAGAGAAGAGCAAAAGCGCTAGACAGATAATAGAACATAAATGCAGATATGGATAAACAAAAAATAAATGAGGGAGAAACAAAAAAGCAGCGATGTTTACAAGTAAGGATAACAAAGCTGATTCATAAAAAGGGAAGCAAAACAATGCACAACAGAGAAAAGAAAGAGGACTGCAAAGGACAAAAGAGGAGAACACAAAAGCAAGAAAACTAATAACAAGGACAGTAGAACAATCAATTTTGCAATTAAGTTTGCAATGCATAGCAAATAATAAAACATGCAAGAGAACAAAAAACAAAAGTGGGTTGCAAGAGAAAATTAGGTTGCAAAAAGTCGATAAAAGGAGATGGCAACGACACAAAGCAAAGGACACAGCCAGGAACGCAAATAGTTTAGCAAGAGCAAAGAAAACTACTAAGAGCAAAAGAAATTAACAAGCGAAAACAAAAGCAGTGACCAAGGAAGGAGGGATTCGAGCTGAGAGCAAAAGAGGCAGAGAGGAAAGCAAAGAGTGACTACGAAAAGAGAAGACATTAGAAATGTATGTTTGTAGGGATGTGTCACCTTGCGGCATTGCCAGATGACTTCAATAGATCATCAAAGGAAAGAGTATGGCATGAGCTGAAAAGGAATCAAATGAGAAGACAGGAGTGGAGAATAAGGAAATGGAGCAAAGTGAGTTTTAAGAGCGTGCAAAGAAGAGATAGATAGCACATAAAGGTCGAGGACCAAAGAAGAGAGCTAAAAAGAAGAAAATGAGTTACATGGACTTGAGAAAACAAAAGTAGAGAGCATACGCAAGAGACCTAGAGGGAAGCAAATATGAGATACAGGAAAACACAAGTGAAAAAGATAAACTCATCCGGAGTACCAGAGAGGAAGAGGTCAAGAAAATGGGAGGCAGATAAATGAGAGTGACAAAGGACGAGACAGTCAGGACATCAACAGTTAGACTGAGGAGCGCAAAGGACAATTCAAGAGAAAAAAGCTAAGGGGAATAACAGAGAGAGAGAGCAAGTAAAAGAAAAAAAACAATGGATGATGCAAAAATTGGAATTATAGGTGGTAGAGGTATTCAGGATAGCGAAGGTTGGAGATATAGCAGGAAGCGAAGGGTAAGGCAGGAAACAAGCAAACAAAAGTTAATAAATAGTGAGCAACTAAGAGAACAGACGAGAGCCACAAATGAAAGTGATGGAGACCAAATTCAGACAAACAAAATACAAAGAAATAATGGAGAGCAATTGGAATGTAAGACAGGACTAAATGAGAGCAAATCACACAAACAACGGAGAAAGCAAAAGATAAAGAGAGGGACCAAGAGAGCAGTGACTAAGAACATAAGCTAGAGAAAATAATATTAATAAGAAGAATAAAGGACAGATCTGAGAAAATGCTGATTAATGAGGTGAGCCCAGAAGTGACAGAATTCAGAGAAAATAGCAGAAATAGATGCAAAGATTGCAGAACGGCACAGTGTGAGTGACGCACAGTGTATGAGCCCACAGATGCACACTTTTATTACTTACCTTATTGCTCCATTACATTTGTGTAAATATTTACCGGCGTATGTGCAGCAGCAACTAGTTCTCCCATTCAAATCTGTAAATACTCTCCCAAATACATACCCTGTGCAAATATATCCACTGTACAAGTCCTGTGCGGTGTAACCCTGCACAAAATAAAAAAATAAATATGAAACTGCATCTTCCCTGAACATCTCAAGACAGACCATTTCCTCCAAATCTTGGAGAAATCCACACTAAACCCAGATGACCTTGTAACTATCAGCCCATTATTCATCGAACCTTCATTGTTAATCAAAAGAAAATCAGTCTTTGCACAGTTTGAAAATCATGCCAACATCAAACATCTCCTGAGCAACTACCATTCTGGCCTCCCGGTAGCCCTGTAGATGAAAATTAAGTCTTTGATGTCCCTGAGACTTTGTGAACAGGGGGCAAGCCAAAAAGCCCCTGGAGTTACTTAAGTTTCTTTTAGAGGTTGTAGAGATGAGGTTATGTGCTTCTCACTGCCAAGGCAAGAGCCAGTAGACAGCAGGCCTACACAGCAAAGCAAGTAGCAAAGGGACAGTCCCTCCTACAGTACAGCAATCTGCAGGCAGCTGGTCAACACAGCAAAGCAGTTTGCAGAGTGGCACTTCCTCCTGCAGCACAGTTCCGCTTCCTGGCAGAGTCTGCTCAGATCCAAACGAGAGCTGAATACATGGCGTCAGAGGTCCAGAACGTATACCCCTTTTAGTCTTTGAAGTAGGGAGACTTCAAAGACGGGTCTTTGTAGTCAACAAGACCCTTCCCATTGCTGCCCTGGCTCAATACTTACTACAGAGGGGTATGCCGTCCTTTGTGTGGGAACAGTACCTAGCCCTTTCAGGTAGAAATTCAGCCCCTCCCACACATCCTGTTCAGGCAGACCCATCAACATGCAGATGACCACTCAGGTGCACTTATCCTTCCTTTGTGTGTGGCTGCCTAGATGAGATGGAGGAAGCTAGCTAACACCCAGCCCAGATGTGTATTCTAGAGACAGGCAGAATACACTAAAGGGTTCAAGTAAGAAAATGTAATCTTTCTAAAACTGGCATTTTCAGGCCTGCAACTTTAAAACCAACTTCCCTAAACAATGTGCTTTAAAATTGTGAGCCCAGAGACACCAAATGTACTTTTGCAGTCTCTTCCCAATTGAAAGTTACACGTTATAAAAGGTTATAAGGCGGCTCCAATGTTACCCTGTGTGGTAGTAAGGCTTTACAGTAGTTAAATAAGAATAAAAAAAAAAATTCACTACTAGGGCACGTAAACCTTAAAAATACACGCCCTACATTTTAAGTTCATTGCACCCAGCCCATGGGCTGCCCAGCATCTACTCTAGGGTGACCTATATGTAACAAAAGGGAAGGTTTAGGCCTGGCAAGTAGGCGACCTTTACACATTGAAATGGCCAATTAAGACTGTACATAATGGCTGTGCAGTGGCATGCCTGAGATATGGTTAAAGGGCTACTTAGGTGGGTGACATAATTAGTGCTGCAGGCCCACTAGTAGCATTTGATTTATTAGCGCTGGGCAGAGGTACTGCACTTTACTAGGGACTTATAAGTAAACTAAAGATGCCAATCATGGATAAACCAATTGTCTTCACATTTTAGATACCAAGCACATGCACTTTAGTACTGGTCAGCAGAGGTAAAGTGCTCAGAGTCCAAAATGCCAGAAAAATCAAAGTCAGCCAAAGGGGCAAAATGTTTGGGGCGACTCTGCAGGAAAAGCCATTTCCAGCACTACCGACACAGGCGAGGATATTTGATGAGGTCACTACTGAATATTTTTTCTATTGTTCCATAGGAGTATGTTGGTGTGAATCATCTTTGAAACTCAAACTAGGCCTCTTTTTGGTGCAAAGTTTAGCTCAGTTAGCCAAGAAAATGGTGTGTAGGGTGGGAGGTATTAATATAGAGATGGCTGTATGGTATTACCAGAATTTAGCAATATGTTTTATTATTCAACCTTTTGATAAGTGTTGTTGCCGCTGATTTGCTGATTTGTATATTAGTTGTGATTCATTTTGTATGCACAAATATGATTTCTATTTGTAAAATAAATCTTTTAAATATATTCATAGTTGCCTAGGGTGTGACTTTCCTTGATGAAAGAGTTTTAAGGTTCCACTAACTATCCCTTTCATGTCACGTCTCATGATTACCTGAAATGCATCTCAGTAAAAAAAAACGCTCAGTGGGTTATGGGATGGTTAGTCCATCTGGCTTCCTGTTTCAGGTTGGCATAATGACAAAGTCTTTAGTGCCAGAGAGTTTAGACAGCCTATTACCGGCCTTTGTTCTGGAAAGAAAATCCATAAAACTTATCACTGTGTGAGAGGACAACAAAACCTTGTGGATTTCCCTACTGCTGATCGTCCTCTCCAGTTTGAACAATGGTGAACTCTCTTTCAAGACCAACTGTCGTTCAGATCTATGTCTTCCAGAGTTGTTTCCCAACCCCACTAACTTACGTCCAATGCTACTACTTGCAGAATTTAAGTATCTAGAGATACCCCTGTGAGACTATTCTCTGTGTTCAACCACTAACAGACATTGAACGAATGATTGAAAATCATTCTGGGAATCCAGAGGCCAATGGACTCGAAGGTGATGAAGAATAGACATGAGATGAAGTACCACTGGTTCCTTTGCTGCCAATAACTCCTGCACTGAAATACCACTGGTGCCTTCCCGGCCAGTAAGCCCTGCAGTGTCAAAGACATCCTGGCAGGAGCCTGCTGACAAGATAGAAGGTCTCCTAAAGTATTTTGAAAAGTCTGAGATCTTGACTCTGGTAAGAAACTTGAGCCTATTTTGTGTTAAACAGGGTTCCGATAAAGAGCTTAACCTGCGAAGGCACCAGATTTGACTTCTTAGGGTTTATAACAAATCCCAGACTGATGAAACATTTGGGTACTCAGTCTGTACTTTAAAAAGAGAAGAAAAAAAAAACAGTCATCGATGTAAGTCATTATTTGAATACCTTCCAAATGTAAAAGAGCCACCACCAGAGCCAATACCTTCGTAGACAGGCTCGGGGACATTGAGCGACCAAAGGGAAGAGCTTTGAACTGGAAATTATGTTCTTCCACAGACAGCAAACCTCTGCAGGGACTGGCTTCTCTGTAGGATGGGACCATGAAAGTATGCATTCTGGAGATCTAGGGTCAGCAGGCAATCTGCTTCTTCAGTCATAGGGATCATCGCTTCAAGAGTTGTCATCTTGAAGGAAACATTTTGGGCAAATTGTTTCAGCCACTATAAGTTAAGGACAAGCTCATGAATGTCGCCTGATTTCAGGACCAAGAACAATATTGAACACGCCTCTTGCTTTCTTTGTGGCTAGGGGACTTCTATTAGTATTCCTTTTGCCAGGAGATGTAAAATGCCCTTCAAAAGACAGTCTCTCTTTAGATTGGTGTTTCTTGAAATAAGGGAAATGGATGCTCTCTTCACCATAGAGAATAGCAGCTGTTTTACTACTATAAAAGCCCCTCTGTTTTTGATGAGATGCTTCAGTGTCTTGTGGAAATTAATATCTTGCCTCTATCACTTCCCCACTATGGTCATGACTTAGAAGGCTGAGCCTGGGGTCACTGCAATCAGAATTTCTCTGTCACTGCAGCCCCCGACCTCCTACCTGACCTTGGCCACTAAAGGGATGATGTGTGTGCTGAGAGGACTGTGCCAGGTTCCTTTCCAGAAAAGACTTAAGGCCGATCCCAAAAAATGTTTGATCTGTGAAAGGAAGATTGCGAATTAAAGATCCCTGCTGAACATTGAGCTTCCACATTTTAGCCATAATGAAAATACCCTGGTGGCCACCAAGGCAGGTGCCGCAGTTGAAGAAGAACATAAAGAATCAAACATTGTGTCGTACAAAAACTTTGATAGTAACTCCACACACCCTAGAACTACCGTAGGATGTACTCCTTCCTCCAGTTGGTCAAAAAAGGATTGAACATCCTTTAATAAAGTTTGTGCTGAATAAGCCACATATGAACTAGCTTTCATGGTAAAGTTTGATATCACGCATGCATGCTTTATAGACTTCTCCACATTTGTTGTCGCATGGATCCGTTAAGAGGGAGTCTACTGAAAAAGAGGGCACCATGCTGGAAAATACAGAATGAACTTTTAACATTTTATAAAACCCGCTTTAAAACGTTTGGGGGAAAAATGAAGAAATCTGATTTTATTAATATCCTTCCACCCTTTCAAAATAATATACTTCAATACAGTGTTAAAAGAGAGATAGTCAGAGCTCTGCACTTTGTACTGAGTATAAAAACCATTCCGCCAAAAAGCTTGTGAAGAAGGTTCAAAACCAAGCACTGTTGAACGTGAGCACCCTTAACATATTTTCCCTTATCTTGGTCATCATCATTCGAACATTCCAACAATTGCTTCTCAGTAGCTTGTTCATTTTATGCTTCAAATAAAGCTTCCTGAATCATACATTTAGTCATTCCTTGATAAAGTAATAACATCCTGCTCATCATCTCGTCTACACTTAGCGTGCTCCATGCAAGTATAACCCCTCCATGCTAGAAGTAGTGGTTTCCGGTTTAAAGGGGTTTCTATAGTAATAAAATCTCTTCTCGCGGGTTTTCATACAATTTAGACACTTTGGGAAGGGAAAGGTTTTGGGCCCCAGACCCAGAAAAAATACTTTTTTTCTGATTTTAGTGTGCATGGTATTCTGTCTAGAGGAGGTGGCGCACCTCATAGAGCATAGACTGTGACTCCGATATGGAAGACTGGTTTTGGGAGAATGTCTTTGATTTCCACATGGGAACACAGTTTGACCGTTTCTGCATATATTCCTTACTCTATTCAGAGTAAAGAAGCTTTAACCATAACGTCATCATCGTGGTCTATTGACTTGAGCCATCAGTACAGGATAGTCTTTCTTTTTTGTCCTTTATGACAATACATTCCTAGGATTTCTCAGTGCTCAACAGACTCTGAAGTTTGGTTACATTACCCAAAGTTGACATACCCAGCACTGGGTTACTAAGGCTGCTGTCATTTATAGTCTGTAAATATAGTTTAAAGCAGAGTGTACATAAGAAAAAATGAATATAATATACCACAAAATGTGAAAAAAAATGTTCTAAATATATTGAGCAGCATGTATACAGAGGTTAAAGAAGCCCATGGTTTGCTTTGTAACTTAAGGGGTACCATATTATAGAAAGCCACTGTAATGCCTTTGTCGTCGATTGGTTCATGGGCATCCTAACTCCTAATCCAAAATAATTGCCATTGCCGAAGAACCCTAGTTTGTCTTCTATGAAATTATTGGAAAGGAGTTCCAAAACAAAATGAGTGTTGCTCTATATTGTGCCTGTTTTTTTTCAACTTAATGGGGGACTAACAATTCTGTACGCGTGTACCTGATACTTTCTTTGTGCTTGTTAAGACTTAAAGTAAATTTGCACCCAGTTTTGTTAACATATAGTTTGCCACAAGGACATTTAAAACAATAAATTAATTTCTTAGACTTACAAGTGGAGAAATGTTTATTTGTGCGTTACCCTTTCTTTTGGCTACTGGCTACAGGTGAGACAAGCATGTGTACAATTCTGTTTGTCCCCAGTTAATATATCTTTAAATATTCAAGTCAGCTGATAAGGGAATAAGCCAATAGTATTGGCGGCTGACAAATGCTATTGAACTGTGTTTCTTCCTTCAATACAGTGTGAGCAAGCAAGCTAGGTAGAGAAAAGCAACGACTCATATAGCGAAAGCACGGACTCTCGAGTACCCAGATATGAGGGAATTTCCCGGCATGCCCTGTAACCCTTGTACCACTTAAAACGCGTCAGGCGCGCTTTCAATCATTTTGCTGCTGTGTAAAAAACATTTAGTTCCCTGCCCTGGGTGAAGGAGAAAAAAGTGTGGAATAATAAAATCAATTTTTACCTCATCTCCTTTCAATATCTTGTGAAGAGCTAAGGCGCGTGCGGGCTGTGCGCTCTCTGAATGACAGGTTAAAGGGCTTCAATAAAGATTGCAAGCCCAGTATCTCAGGCGGAAATTGCATAAAAGTGGTTATTCCTCCAGGTCCTATTAATTTCTCCGTCCTGGCTGCTTAGAGGAGCCTCATAACCTAATGCCGCAGTCACAACCAGAAGTGGCTCTTTCCATTATCTCAATCAGCCAGTGCTGTTGAAAAGATCCGTAATCTGTTTTTTGCAGGAGTAATTCTTTAGTCGTACATTCCTTGTGGGCCTCAAGGAAAGGAGGTGGTAATGGCAGGCCGTGTGTTCGAAGGGGTTCTTACGGCGCGCTGTCAGTTTTTTGAGTGGGTGAATGAGGCATAAGGCTTGAGAGCACTCTGGGCCGTTCCTTCCAATTTACTCTGGTCAATAGACCTTTTTAGTAGCCTGAGTGAAAATGGGTTAACAACAATTTAAATCTCAAAGTAAGTGTGATAACTAAGACCACACAATAAAAGTCTGAGTCAGTAACTTGTAGTTAAAAAGATTATTAAAAACTCAAAGCCAGACTGATATATATCAATCTCAAAAACATAGTATAAAAATACAAGAGTACCAAAGGAAGACCACAGAGGCATGCAATATTGGTCCTCAACAGCAAAGAGCATATAAGAATTTATGTAGCAGCAATGTAAAAGATAAGAAATAGGACTTGATGACTAGACAAACGGTTTCGATCCTTCTCTCCATACATGGAAAAATGTACAATATCTACTAAACCCAACACTAAACTACAGATAGGGAAAAGCCTATTAAATCAAGGAAGGAAGAAAGGTGATTGCATCAGAACCTCTGTAGAAGTTCTATATGTATGGAATCATGTATAGTATAAAGCCACAAAATCATAGATGTCAAGAGAGGTCTGTATCTCTCCAAGTCTAAAGGGAATCTGACTAACCCCAAGGTCGGTCCACTAATTAAAATGCACAAAGAACACTTGAGAAATATGACCTCATACACATCATAGTACTTTTCAAGTTCTCAGAAATAAACTTGGCGCCTGGAACACTACGCCCATATTCCAGTTTCCGCTTCCAAACTGTCCTTGGATTCCTCCCTTCGTCTGATAGTACCAACTGGTAACACTCCCTTTGTTCTTCATTAAAATTATTTGACCTTCATGCCCTGCGCTCCCTGTCTAACTAGTGCATGCTGATATCCTTTAAAGATCAGGAATAGGAATATCGCACAAAGGGCAATTATCAAATAAGGTTTCAGAATGGCGCCCATGATTCCACTTCCCAAGCTTCCAAACCATCTGCCTATCTGAAGCAAATCCATTTCCTGACTTCCCAAGCACCTGCCGCTTCCAAAATATATTCTTAATGTCAGTCTGCCAAGAATAACTTTATTTCGGTTCAGAGAATCATGAAAGTTTCACAATATAAAAATATTTACAATTCATAAAACATCAGCGGAGAAAGATTAAAAACAACAATTCATAAAACTTCAGCAAAAAGAATTAAAAACATTATGTTACTTCCTTAAGAAAAAGGCCATTAGATTAATGAAATCATTCTATAATCCTATACAAATTGTACTCATAACGCTTTCCAATCACGATAGAGCTCCTTATGAAGTTTGCAACCACGATGCAAATATCAGAGGAGACCAATGAGTGCAAATAAATAATACTATCATTATATAAACAAGGATGAACATTCCTTAATAATGGGAGCAGAAATCTAGTTCTTATCGAATTATATAAAGTGCAAAATAATAGAAAGGGCATCTTGCTTTGCCTAGAAGAATTATCCCACGGGCAAGGCATAAGCTTGTCCGTCCATCCTCCTTGACAAGGAAATGCCAACAAAAACTGCACAGTGCGTATCCGGAACCTAGCTAGGTAAAATCTAATCTGGGGATTCGTGAAGAAGGTTAGATAAATTGTGAGGGGACAGAAGGTAAGTGAAATATCACCTGGCTGCTGACGATTACGCATGTTGCCCCTGGTGAGAAACGCCTCTTTAATAATGGCTTTAGCATTTGGAGGAATTCTTTCAGGGTTTTCAAAGAAGTGTCCTAGGCCTATCTCTTGGTACTTTTCCATCAGAAAGTAAAGCCCGGGAATCTTTAGAGCATTACGCATGATAAAGTAATTTTGAATAACATCTCTTGAAAACTCTAGTTCTTCTGAGAGCCAAATTTTAGCCCAGAAATGCAAAGGAGCACAACCAACATGGTCTTCTATAAAGTCTTGGCCCAGTTCGGCATGGCAAAGTAAAGTGGGGGCACTTTTTGTTACCATCAGTAATCTATTAATTAATGTATTCTCTACTAGTTGGAGCTGTTGGCTTCTATTGTACCCCATACCCCGGCACCATATGTGGCAATAGGGAGGCATTTAGCTCTGTAAGGAGTTAATAATTCCTTCACCGGTTTATGCCCCAATTTACAACAAAACCGAAATAACGCATCCACAGCCCTACTTGTCTGCTGTGCTCTAGTGGTTAAAAGTGGTTTCCATTTAATCGGATTATTAAATAAATTACCAAGATATAGAAAAATACTAACGTTTTCTATCTTCTTTCCCTGAACAATAAAAGTTTTGTTTTTTGTGGTCTTTGGGCCACATACCATTATGTGTGATTTAATAAAATTAAAAATGTAATCAAGGGATATCATAAAAATCTGTAAAAGCATCAAGGGATTACTGTAAACTCAAAGCTGTCCTTGCCAATAATACTGTATTGTCTGCGTAGGAAAGTAGGTAAACAGATTTATTACCAATTTTGGGTAAATCAAGCTCCCTATTTAATAAAAAAAGCCACTAGCCCATTTGTATAAATTAAAAACAGGAACTGGGCTAAAATAAATCCTTGACGAACCCCCTCCATGGAGATAATTGGGTGAGGTTTTTCCCCCTTACTGCCATACCTTACAGTGACTGTGGTGTTTATATGAAACCTACGGAGAAGGGTTACTAGTGCTTTTTTGACACCTATGTCATCCATCATAGCCCACAATTTGTCCCGATTAATAATTTCTCAATTTTGTTTTGAGTCTTTAAGAGAACCTGCTCTTTACAAATCCTCCCACGCGATCTCCTCAGTTCCATCTTCCTGCATTCAATCAAATTTTTGTATTTACTCCTCATGATTTTTATTAGCTCTCTATCATGAGAAGTGGTGTGTAGGGCACTTTTTAGTTCTTATGAGCTTTAGAGCATTAAGTGTTGGACCAGCGCACTTCTGGGAATTGCTTTTGAGGGATAGTCCTGACCAACCTCTGGGCAATGTCGGTACAGAGCAGCTCAAGATCCTGTACTCTTTTGACTGGGGTAGAATCTAGCTTCAAGCACCCATCTATTAGATTATAGTTCCTTAAGAGTATGTCTTGCTCACATTTTGATGGGTTTACCTGGTCCCATTTCTATCTAATTCCTTTATTAGGTTTGTACTGAAGCAGAGGCTCACTAGTGTGCCCCATCTCAGGTTTATATTAAGAGAGACAATGAGAGGATTATGGCCACTGGAGCAGTTTGGCTTGACTTTAATTTCCTGAACAAGAGAGGTAAACCTTTTTGTTATTAGCATATAATCAATAGAACTGTCCATACCACCACCAACATAAGTTGTACACTGCAAAGGGGAGTTACGGGCATAATTAATTAAAAAAATACGTTGTTTACTACCCAGATGGAATTTAGGGGTTTCCCCAGGGGAGAATGAATAAAATGAACCAAGGGCTGTCCCTCAGTGTCTTCCAGCCCACACACGTTGAGGACTGTATTTACAGATTGTGCAATTAAAATCTCCGACCCATAAAACGCACATTGGCTGCCACTTCGCGGAGGCTTGGGCGATTTCCATGTGCAGGGACTCTATTACTTGGCAATTACTCTTTTCAAAGATATTATAGTACAAGTTCACCAATAGTATTTTAACCTTGGCTAAACCAGAGATCACTATTAATTGATACCGGGGGGATGAGCATAAATATTTGGCTTTTACAGAAGCATATTTTACCACAATAAGCACCACAATTGGCCCTTCCTGATGAGGATGGAAATTGCAAAGGCACAGAAAGAGTGATATCCATCTATGAAAATATCATCTGTGGACCATGTTTCTTGTACACATAAAAGGTCAAAACCTCCAATAAAGCCCAACCAATCCTTGTTCCCCAATTTTAACTGGACTCCTGCTATAGTCCACGATAAAAATGAGTAGTGGTATCTTCTTGTGGAACTTGCCCCAAATTTACATTAACAGATGCCTCAGAGATACCAGCAGAAATAAGCAAAGCCACTTCTTCAGCTACATCTTCCCCCTCTCAATTTATTTGCTGTTGGTCATTTCTTAAAAAACTGAATCCCCCCACCTATTCTTAATGTATTTCTCCAGATCCTTACTTTCGTCTGGGATATAAGTACATAATTGCTGAACTTTAAATATCGAACAGACTTCGCCCTCCTTTGCAAGCAAAAGGTCCAACGCAAGTTGGGTTTGCAAAACCATAGACATTATCATAATCATCTTAGCATTTACAAGTATTAGTACCAGTAGCCAATTTGTCCACGATGGTAGACAGCTTTCTAATTTTCAAATCATTCAGAATGACTCCCATAGATGGGATTATGGCACCACAAATATCTCCTACTACCTCTGCTGCATTAACACCTCATTTAATTCTGTATTTCTCTTCCCATACAAGATCATTAAATGTTCCAAATGATAAATCTTCTGGAAAACTATGCCAAGATAGCAGGTACCTGCCATCCATAGGGCAATTTAAAATGCTCACTCTGTCCACAAATAAAAGAGATTCCAGGAATCACAGGATCCTGTCCCTCCAGGAAATGAGAATGTTTCCCTCTCGCTTCAGAAGTATGTTCACATTCGCTCTCCCCTAGAAACAACGGACCTCTATAACTCCGATCAACATATATACACAAATTCCTACATACCTCCTTATGAGCACTGGATCACAATGCAGTAACAATCCAATTACCAGCTCCCTCTCCCATCACTCTTTGTCTGTGTGCTTGCCTTTGACATTTTGCAGTGCCCCACTACTTTTTGTGGCTAGGGAGGCTCCATGCAAATACCACATACATAGATGCATCAACCATCCATATATACATACATCCATGTTGTACCTAGGGAACTTAGAATCCAGCAAATCAATATCGACCCCTATCCACTCCAACCTTTTTTTGCTACCTTTGTCTGGAAAGAAAGCTTCGGTCACCTAACTTTGTTATATGTAAAGCTCACTGAAGATGAGTTGTACTGTATAAAAGAACAAAAAATTGCCGGCCTTTAGATTCCGATCCAGGATCTCTATCACAGATTTAAAGATGGATGCAGTTGATTGCGCATTTCATAGTGCGCAGCCAAAGGATAAATTGATATGCATTTAAAACATTCCCTCGCCCCAATTTAGAGCTGGGTGTGATGATCAATATTTATTCTTCATATTATCCCAAATTCTGTAAACAGAGTAGAATACATTGTAGATTCATTTTGGTATATCATTTTGATCATTTACATTTTGATACGGGTTCTTGTAGAGTGTTCATGCTGCATCCAGGCATTAACAGATAGAGTATGCACAGAATCAATACAAGCTTGTTTGCGCATGCACCAAAGTACAGCATTACAGTGATATGACATAGTAGAGGCTGAAGAGAAACTACAGGATTAATGTGCGCTAAGTGAGCTATCAAAGCCCATCAAATCTACTATTTACAGATGCAGGCGAAGGCTTGTTGAAGTGCTCTTTGCTCCAATTTTATTCAGTCTGAATCTTGGCTCGAGTTATATATGCATGAACTGCTGGTTGAAGGAGGGCTCAACAAACACAATACAGTACAATCCAAATAAAAACAACATGAGATACAGATCCCAAATATAAATGGAAGCAGTCTGGTACAAATTAACTGGTTAATCACAAACTGATAATAAGCAAAACGCATACAAAATAATTAAGACAGACATTTCTTCACCCAATTTCCAAAGATTATAAAAATCTTAAAAATAGGAAATGCCTCAAAAGAAGAATGTTTGAAAAAAAATTAAAGTTTTCAACCCACCTGCCTCACTATCTTAGGGGCTTCAAAGGCGATTTGGCATCAGCACCACACGCTGTAAATTGGAAGAGTGCTGCACTTGGGTATAAAAAGAGTGATTGCAGGACTGCCATGCCATCCCTGTATCGTAGAATTGTAGTTACTCACGTACGTTGTGCAGATATGCTGTTGAAGCTGGGGTCAATTTCCAGGCCTCCCATAACAAATGCCCCCACATACTGGATGGTTTCTCTCAGCACAGGAGGTAGGACATTAAATAAAATTATTTTCTGGGACAGCATATCTTCGGTGGCGGACCAGGGTGGAAGGGATTCCGAAGCAAACGATGTCAGAGAAGCAACTCAAAGGGTGTTCCCTTTGACACCATTACTGATGGCACCAGGCTCGCTGAAATGATGTTCATTGTGGTGGGTGCTTTGGGTCAACCATAATAAGCCGTAAGCGTTAAGATCGCGTCGCTGCCGTTTGCAAAGAACTCTGATCATACTGGTAAACATGGTGCATAAATGATCACCTTTTCACTTTTTGTACATTCAATGACCACCTTTGTTTTTTCTTTTCTTTTTAGCTTGCCCGGCTGGCATGTTCAAAGCAAACCAAGGTATGGGGATTTGTGCTCAGTGCCCTCCTAACAGCCGTTCGACAGCTGAAGCCTCGCCCATCTGCGTCTGTCGAAATGGCTACTACCGCGCGGACTCGGATCCTCCAGAAGCTGCCTGTACGAGTACGTATCCATGTGTTGGCTCAAGTTTAAGGGAAACATTTTACATGAATTGTTCCAGTAATTTGAATTCTTCCACCGACTCAATGCTTCAGAATAACAAAATCCCAAGAGAAATACATTTAATATTTTATTGTAAGTTATTTGTAGCTCACTGCTCACTCTCAATTGGAAGCCTCTGGGCACGTATTTTCAAACTAAGTCAAAAATTGATCCACTAAAGATCAAGAAAAGTTGGTAAAGTCTTGAGCGCCATTAGTTCTGCCTAGTCTTAGACGTTTGACCGGTGAACAGAATGATTCTTCCAAACAGAATTTAGGCTCATCAATCCAACTTCTTTACTCATTTCATGCTCTCGAATTACCACGAATTTTGTAGTAGAAACTTAACTTTATTAATGTATTGAATGAAAATATATGGTGGACAAAAAGGGAATCAAGAGAATTTGTGTGTCTGAAGGTCATGGTAGGTCAAGGAAATGGGCTATTAATTGATGGTGAGTGAAGTCAGTCTATATCTGAGGCACAGTCTCGCCTGTAGACTATGTCGAAGTAAGTGTTTAGGGTAAGTTACCAACAAGTTTCAGAAGATAACCATATGTTTTGATTTTTGGGGTAAATTACGTGCCAATTGATTTTTTCTCTTTACACACACATCCAAGAGAGCCTGTTGAAGCCTCGAAAATGAACAAGGAAGGAATGTCTGTTGGGTTGAGGCACTGCACTGCTGATGCTGGTTGTGGGACTAATTAACTGCACTGGTAGCTCAGCTGAGCTGCCGGACAGGCTAGGCAATGGACACTTGCACACTGTGCCTTCACATGTCAGCAGCCATTCTAGAGTCTCTCAGCCACCTAGTACAAGCTCTCTCCTGTCTCCCAATGCAGGGAATGTCTCAGGCTGCCTGACATCAATCCGACCGAATGTGGCAGGTGCATTAGTTCCACTGAGGGTCACAAAACGCGAATAGATGCAGAGGAGACTGTTGGGAGGGTGCACAGGACATGGGGCATGAAATAGGCTCAGTAGAGCTGTGTATGAACGGGCAGAAACCCTAGAGAATTCACATAACTTGTTTACACTTTCAGGAACAATGACAAATACATACAATGAGAAACGTTTCAGGAAGTATTTCAACATAAACTAAAAGTCTACCTTGAAACATTTTCTCTTCTCCAAGGTGAATATGATGTCCTCTTTCTGACAATAGATTTAATTTGATCTCTTGAAATTCCTTGCATAAGCCCCAATTTTTATCATTTTGTTTTCAGGCATTCCTTTCCCCTGTACACCATGTTCTCAACATACATACACTGCATTCACAATGTCACGATGCCCCTTCTGGCCACCATCAGTGCAATACAGCAAAGTAGATGGCTTTAGATCTCGGTGGAGGAAAGGAAGCATTGCTTGATGGGGGGATTTGGCATCTGTTTTAAATGTTTGCTGAATTTAAGGTTTGGTTACTGGGAAGAATTTAACAGCTTTGAGTTAGATTAATGCTTTCCCACCTGATTCATTGCAGACAACACAGTTTTGTCAGTTTGGCTACAATGTTTCATTTGACAGCAGAGGGATTGGGGTCTGTTGTAACACATGAAAGCCTTAGATTTTAAATGCAACAAAAATATGATTGAGCTCAAAATTATAAAAACAAAGTTTGTGAAGTTCAGAGCACAGTGCACCAGAAGCCAAGCAAGACCCTAATGGAGGTTGATTATCCATCAGGAAAAAATCATGATTTAAATTTTCTGGTGCAGATAACTATATAAATGGTATTGAAGAAATAAACACAGTGCTTAATTTGAGCCGGTGGCTGCAGGTGGGGCTCGCCAGCACTCTTTTCTGGGTACCAGTACTTATTTTTCCTCAGCAGCCTTTGATTAAGAGCAGCAGTTCTGGACCTTTTGACTTTGGACCCCCACTCAATCATTACTAGAATCTGGGGAACCTCCTGAGTCATTATTTGAAGCTGTGGACTCCCAGTCTAAGTAATTTCTATGATTTAAACCTCAAAACAATACACAAAATACAAAAACAAATATACACTGAACAAATACTCAAATATTGAAATATTTTATTTACCTCACAATCAAATATAGAAAGAGCTTTTTTTAATTTTCAATTTTGCATCTTTGTTTGTATATATTTTATTAATTTCAATGCATTAATTTTAATATTAAATTTTGTCAAACTGCCGCAAACCCCTTGAGTAGGCCTCACGTATCCACAGGGGTCCTTGGAATAAAGGTTAACAACCACTGATCTAGAGCAGGGGAGAGAAAAACACTAAAGGGAAAACGAAAGAGGACAGAAAGATGGAAAAACTGTGACAAAGAGAAGGTAAAGATTAAAAGACACTAACTTGAAAGTGTGGGATAAGGTGGCAGGAAGTGCCTGGTGCTGCAATATAAGGGCATGAGGTGGAATCAAGAGTACGTAATCATGGTTACACAATCTTTAACAGTGTTGCATGTGGGCGCCAGCACTTATTGTTTAACTAATTAAGCACTGAATGTACATATTGTTAAGAATTAGGAAAGCATTGAGCTCAATTGTATATAGAGTAGGGTTACCAAGCTTTGAGTAAAGTCTCTTAGAAAGCAAGCAGGACCTGCAAGGTGGTTGATAGAACAGTAAATAAAATTTGCCAAGTAGCAGAACTATTCGGTCAATGTTTAACGGACCCATAAAGTGTTATATTCATGGCAACATATCAATAGAGTTTGCCTGGCAGTCAATTAATGGTTGGAGTTCAATCTGAAATTCAGCAGAAACTCGGTTGAACACACTTACCAGCAAACTGCAATTTCAGTCGCAGCCTACATGACTCGTGGGGGGGGAAAGGGGGGGATTTAAAAATAAATGTAAAAAAACGTAACTTACCGGGTCCCGTGCCACCACCCCTCCAGGCAGGGTCCTGCTGCTGGAACAGGAAGAAGGCAGCCTCCCTCCCTCCCCAAGACAATCACAACACTGCAATGGCAGCGTTTTAATTGGTGCGGACAGCGCCCAGCCGGGCGCCTGTAGGGAGACTATTTTCTCTATGTAGGCGGCATGCAGCCTACATAGAGAAAATCCAGAGTGCGCATGACTGGTTTGGTCGGCCCCAGATGGCCGACCAAACAGTCAGGGCACTCAGAGTGGGCAAGTCGCTCTTCCCCGACTCACCCACCCGCTCGACCCCAACCAGGCATACCGTTCTGCTTTCTCGCAGTGCAAGAAGCAGAAAGATAAAATGATATATAAAATACAATTTTATGTTTCTGCTTCTCGCACTGCAAGAAAGCAGTGGGGTTATGCTCCTCCACCCTAATGGAGGAGCCGCCCCTGTGCAATTTCAAAACTAATGTATGAAGATTGATAGTGGGTGGATAAACCACACAATTTTAAGTTGTGTAAGGGAATCATTCTCTTATAATATATCAGGATTTAACGTTTTCTTCTATTATAAATTGTTACGTGGGGTTGATAGGGGTTATAATCCATCATGAAAAAAACTGTGTGTAAATCTCCTGGTCTGACACCGCTTTAGCAGCATCATTACAAGAATAATCTTCAACTCATGAAAGTGACATTTTCGCTGTAGTAGGTCTGTTGGTCTTGTATGGATGTAAGGGATCTCTGTTAAGTAAACAGTTAATAAACGTCCCTGTAGGGGGGTGAATACTAAATATCAAAGTCAGAATCTCGATTTTAGGGAATGTGGAAGACAAAATATTCCCTTGGCCCGTTGACATTGTTCTTACTTCCATTGTTTCAACATTTACTACTATACTTTTTTTTTTTTACATACTGTGTACACTGTACTCTGTTTAACATAACTTATATGTGAATTTTTATGCACTTTACGATTCATTTGTGTTTTGATCTTGTGGTTGTTACATTATTAGCCTTCCAGGTCTAGTTTGATTGTAAAGCGCTCTGATATCTCTTGGGATCTTGTTCGCGCTATATAAAACTTTATAAATAAATAAATAAATAAATACAAGCAAGTTTAAATTTCCTATGCCTAACTCCACATAAGTGTAGCCACGCAGTACGTATATTTTCAAAGTCATAGATGTGGAATTTAGAATAGTAAATCTATATTTCCCTGTAGGAATTTATATTTCAATATTTTTTCTCTTGATCTTCTGTCTTCGGTACGCTTGTATGTCAATATTCTCTATGTGGATATTCAGTAGTACAATCCCCTGTTATCTATCGCATTGTGGAGCTATGTCGGCGAGAGATGTCACCGACATCTTACGAGCTGCAACTGAGGGTCCCTCAAGACAAAAACAATAGGAAGCCTGAATTCAAAAACATGTCTGTGAGGAATCCATGGTTCACCCTTGTAGTTGGCCCAAACAACACTGCTTTACTCGGTCAGTATACATGTGCAACTACTGAAAAAAAACATTAGCAAAAGTAATACAAAAAAATGTCCAGTTAAAAATACAAGAAGGTATTAAATGAAATACCATAAAAATGAAGGAAGTTTGATGCCTGTTTGAAGGAAATAACAAGGTTGAAGGCAACACCATGCACAATGAAGCAGGCAGAGAAATGTGATCTGTGAACAGGTGGAGCTGGTATGCTGAGAAAAAGGGGTAACAGGATGGTATGGGCTTGTGAGTGGACAAATGATCGGAATAAGGCTATTTCGAGGGCTGACTAGCATGAATCACGGATCTGCAGGCTCACGACGTAAGTGGGAAGAAATCTGAATCCAGTACCTTAGCTACAAGGCTGCACCCCAATTGTTTGGTGTACATCTTATATTTGAAATGTGCAGTACTGAGGCAATGGCAGGTTTTAGCTACACTAACATCCAACTAACTACACCTTTAAAGGACTATTATGGTGTGCCACTATACTAGCCTCCACCATGCAAATACTTGATATTCCAGAATTGAGGCTATGAAAGAATCTGACTTTGGATAAGTGAGCCGAACATACTTTGCAAATAGCTCTGCCACCTGAAGTTACAGATTAAACCCCATTAGGTGAATTCAGGAGGTACGGCATCTGCCACATGAATCTGTGTGTAGCCTGCGAATGTGTGACGTTACAACGTGATCAAAATGATCGCGGAACGTTACATCACAGTTTTTACAACGCAAGTCGTTACAACGACTTACGCTGGAGGGCGCAGGACTTAGGAATAGTATGATTTACTATTCCAACTCCAGTCTATGTACAGTAGGGAAGGTGTTGGAATAGTAAATCATACTATTCCTTAGGTTAGAGCGCCATCCAGAGCAAGTCGTTGTAAAGACTTGTGTTGTATTACCCACGATGTAAAGGCATTGCGATGCAATGCCCAAGTGGTAATGGATGTTTCCCGTAGCCTGCAGACCAGAGGCTCCAAAATAAGGAAAACAGCTTGAAGGGTTAATATTCCTACTGCAGAGCTGTGAGTGTAACCTGCAGGCTGGAGTTTCTCTTATATCCAATTAATAAAAGTGCAGTGCACAAATGCTGGTCACACTTTCCTAATGTCGGTAAGATATTTAAGGGTGTTTAAGTACCTGCTGCACAGATATTTGTTCAAGCTGATGGTGACAGGTTCCAGAGTCGGTAGGAAGGCTCATGAGATTCATTTGCTTGCGGAGGTGACCAGCAGGTTCTCGTTGTCGTAAGATATTACAGGATGTTACTACAAAATCTAGCAGTTGACCTACTCCAGTCCCTGTCAGACAGTTTGCAGAAAGGGAGAGAAGAGCCTGCTGCAAAATCTGAATGTGATCTGTAGGCCATGAATTTAAATTCCATTAAAACGTCCAGAGATCTATCTTGCTAGGATCTGTGTATGTGTGTACTGCGGATCACAGGATTGAACCCTCACCTGAACTATTCCGCCTTTCCCTTTCAAGGTAACGAGTGAGCATGTTTGGATATGGCAGCATTCTGCTTTGTGCAATATTCCTGCCTCATTCACCTCGATCCAGTATAACCCTCTGTGTAACATTCATCTCAGTGCAAAATCCCCTCAATGTACCTTTGAATCCAGATGCCTCTGGGGTGGGCATGGATCTCAGCAGAGTTGGCCATAGTCCCTTGAGGTATCTTACTTTCTTATGAGTGAACTTGCAGAACTATCTCCTAAGAGACTGCCCCTAGAGTGGAAATCTGCAGGCGTCTTGGAGGTCTTATGTTGGACTCTTGTAGTTGACTCAGCTTTTCTCCATCTAAAGTTATAAGATGAGTCCTTCTTGGGCCCTCATGATAAGTTCCTCATAATTTCCTATCTGGCCAGTAATTGGAGTAAGCGTTCAAAGTGGCAATCCAAAGGGATGCCTTAATTTCACATGTAGCATCATCAGCACATGCAAAATTACTGCCGACGTTAATGGGGAGAAATTCACCAGGTAAAACCTGGAGTAATTTATGTTCAGAAAAAAGGACTAAAAATTCGAGACTTACATCTGGAAATCGGTACAGAAACGCGGGTTTCTGATTTTATTCCTTATTCCATAGGTGTTACTCTTCATCACGTGGTAAGTTCACCTCCTGGAATCGCCAGTACCTACATCATCAGTAAGTCTGGGTGTGAAAGTACAGCATTTGAAGTACGGATCACCTTAGAACAGAATGACAGCCAGAGCCCTCACTAGAAGGGCAGTAACTTCCGGTAACGTCATAACAGGAATTCTGACTGATGCGATAATACCATATTTTGAATTTTTGCATTCACTGTTGCCTAGAGTTTTCCTGAGGCGCAATCAGCAGGTCAACCCTGTGGATTTTTTTCCCTATGGAAAATGATCTAGCGTTAGGATATTACTCACAGAAACTGATTCAGGTAATTTCCCATTCCTTTGGTGATGACACAAAATGCCAAACTAATTTCCATCCCCATGGTATTGTTAATTATGCGTTCAAAATTATCACTTCGGAATTACTAGTACTCTCATAAAAAGGGTCTCAAATGGGTAACAATAACACTAATTAATTATGGGGCCTACTGTAAATTGTGTAGAAACACTATAGATTTTAAAAGGCCAAACCAATTGCATTTGTAAGTGCATATTTTAAAAAGCTGCTGCCTCAGTTAAATCACTCGCAGATAGAAATAAAGAAACAGAATCGAAAAGTGCAACCCAGTAATTTCCAGTTCAATATCTTGACTTTAAGGAGCGTCAGCAAAGCAGATAATTGTGCGTCCTCGCAGAGATGAAGATGGGGGAACATTGTCCCGAAAGCAGCCGCTGTGCTCCACATTCCGGGGTGGGAGAGGCTTCATTATGCAGTGCGCGCCGGGAGCAGTGCGCAGTGCTCTGCGAAAGTGGTTTGGCGTCTCTCGGGAGACATCGTAGTCATCAGAAGGAACCCAGTGAGACAAATTGCCAGGGTAGCGCTTTCAATATGATATATGTACAAGCTGTGCTGTTGTTGCGTACTGGAATTCCCAGGACTGGCGCATTCCTCGCACATTTGCACTTAGTGATTCCTTTGGATAAAAAAGTAGGGGGCCTAAAAGCGAAAAGTGTTTTTAGGAGCGTGCCCCCACCCCATGCCACCCCAACCCAGACACTGCGGAATGCCACGGTTTTAATTCCCCCTCATTCCTCCATTCTCCACCCCCCTACAAGCCTTGTCCCTTTATATATATATATATATTTTCAATCCCTCTTTCTGCCTTTGTCATTGTTTTGCCGTCTTTCTCGTTCCCTCTTTTCTGCCTTTCCCTCTCTTTCTCCAAGGTCAAATTCTAGTGATAAAAAACATAAGTCACTGTCCTCAGAAAGGACCGCCGTTGCCCGTCGTCTGCAACCACCTGCTCAAATGAATCACTGCGTAATACCCTTGCAGGTGCACCTCAACCCAGACTTGATACCCCAATTTCTAATCCTGGAATATGGACTGAGCAGGGAAGCCTCCCACAGAAGTTTTTGTGCTTAAGTCTTGAGTGACTGAAAACACAAACTTTATTATCACTAGGAGACGCGCTAAGCTAATCTAATGTACAGTTTTTCTGCACCTGAACAAACCCATGCTCTCCAATCGCCATAAATCAGGTTAATCAAAAGTCCAGGATTTGCAGACTTGGCATCACACACCCACTGTCTTCCCCATCACACTGTTGTCCCCCTGCCCACCCCTAACACTCTAACAGCCTTCGTTTGCTGCTGAGTGACTAAAGGGAGGGGGGGGGGGGGGCTAAATATTTCTAGAGTAGACCGTTTTACATTCTTTTCCTAATGCTGACTCATAACCCCTGGAACCAGTGGAAGAGAGGGCCGGAGGGGAAACCAAATCCAGCTCTGCCAAAAATGTTCAAACCACCCGACTTTGATAGGATAGGTTTTTTAAAGCGCTCGAATGCCGAGGCGTCTTGGCGCTGAGAGGTGAGATAAAGGGTCTGCACCAGCTATACCAGTACCTTAGATCGGGGTGGAACAGCCAAGTTTTTAACAATTTCCTAAAATGCTGCCTGTTAGATAGTAGTCTCATGGTGATAGGCAACTGATTCCACTGCTTGGCTGCACAGTGTGATAGTCTCCTGCCTCCCCATCTAGCTCTGTGAATTTCAGCGATACAGATGAGGCCCGTGTTTGTGGATCTAAGTTTCCTCATGGGAGTGTACCAAGAGAACAATTTCTGAAAATCAGCTGCCCCTCCGCCATATTGTGCATTATGAACCAAGCAAAGGGCCTTAAATTCTATCCGTTGTTGAATAGGGAGCCAGTGTAGTGACCTTTTGGCAGCAGAGGTGGGATGGCCTTTAGGAATGTTTAATAACAAACGTGCAGCAACATTTTGTATCGATTGTAATTTTGCCCTCTGCGTCTTATCAATGCCTATGAAAAATGCATTGCAATAATCTAACTTCGAAAGAATAAGGGCCACTACTACCGTTTTCCTTAGTTACTGAGCGATGAAGGGGAAGATCTTCTGAAGGATCTTCAGTAAAAAGAAGCAGGAAGAACTTAAACGGTTGATCTGAGATGCAAATTTAGGTCGATCATCAAAGATGACCCCTAGATTCTTGGCCTTGTCAGTTGGAATGGTACATTCGCCAGCCTCTGTCGGCCACCAGGTTTGAATCCACAGGGATTGACCGTTGCCAAACTCCATCACCTTCCGTTTTATCAGTGTTAATCTTGAGGTAGTTATGACTCATCCAGCTCATGATGTTTGTCAGACAAGCATGAAAGCTGACAGCAGTGGTCTGGGACTGTTTAGATACAGATATGACAATCTGTGAATCGTCCGCATATGAGACCAGAGTGAAGCCATGCTCTCTGATGAGTCTGGCGAGTGGAGTGACGTATATATTAAATAGAGTCGGCGACAGTGCATATCCCTGTGGCACTCCGCACGGGAGATGAAATGATTCGGATTGCAAATTTTCCCAGTGTATGGTCTGTTCCCTAGAGGCCAGAAACGAGGACAGAAGGGCCAGAACCGCGTCCCCAATCCCCACCGCCTTTAGCTGTCGCACTAACACTGTATGATTCATGGTGTCAAAATGCTGTTGATAGGTCTAAAAGGTTGAGGACGGCTCTTCCCTCCCCATCCACCTGTCTGCGAATTTCCTCGGTTGCCATAATCAGCGCAGTCTCAGTCAAATGACACAACCGAAATCCATGCTGGCTTGATTCAAGCAGATTATTGGAGTCTAAGTGTTGAGTTAGCTCCCTATTTTCTGACTTTTCGAGGATTTTAGCTACAATTGTCAGACACTAAATAGGTCGATAATTCTTGAACTCGGTGGGATCCAGGTCCGGCTTTTTCAAATCGGTCTGATGCATGCTTTTTTCCAGACCGAGGGATAAATCCCAGACTCCACTACTTGGTTTAAGAGGGGGGTTAGATGTAAACTAATCATCCCAGAAGCCAGGTGCATGACGGTCGGTGGACATGGATCCTTAGGAGATCCAGATTTAGTTGATAGTAGAATGTTGTTCACTTCCTTTAGAGTAAGAAAGCCGAAAGTAGTTAGTTGGCACTGCAATGACTTCTCCTCCATTGCTGACTTATAACAGTTATCAGCGATATGCACATTAGTAAGGAGGTCGTTATAAATTGATTGAACCGTGGTCTGAGAAAAAAATTGCCGTCTTATTACAGAAGGCTTGATCTAGCCTAAATAGACTGACCTGTTACGGTTTGGATAACACTTGGATGGATTTAAAGAGGTCCTTCGAGGAGGAGTTAGCCGCCTCAATTTTTGCAGTAAAGTAGGCGGTTTTTGCTTTTATAATAGCTCCCTTGTTTTGTTGTAGTGCTATGTTATATGCAGACTTATGCTCCTTACTATAATCAGATCTCCATATGCGTTTGATTCTCTTGCAATTGGCTTTTAAGTTTTTAAGCTCAGGTCCATACCATGGCGAAGTCGCCTGAGATCTACTTATTCTGATGTTTTTTTCCAGTGCTATCTGATTAAATGCAATTGCTATCCATTTCTCACACTGGAGAGCTGCGTCATTGTCATCAACGACCCGTGGGGTAGGACAGATGTTTAGGGCCTGCTCTAATTCCTTCCCTTGTATTTTTTCCATCATCTAATTTTTACACTGGATGGTTTGTTTGCGACCGGAAGGTTTGGCTGGATAGTCTTGTGGTCAGTCCGGGGTAATGGAGAAGTTTTAATCGGAGTGACGTCAGGGTTATTAGTAAATATACCATCAAGTGTGTGACCGGCGGAGTGAGTAGGTCCCGACACCTTTTGAGTTAGGCCATAGCCTGCTAAATTATCAAGTAGTCTGCTGGTGTCCGAATTGTTATTAAGTTCTAGCTGAAAGTTAAAATCACCCATAATAATGAGCAAATGGGATTCTAGGCATGATTCAAGTAGGGTCTGCAGGGCTTGACTGAAAGCTGCTTTGGGACCAGGCGGCCGAAAGAGAAGTATACCATGAAAAGTAGAAATGTTGGTAATTTTTAACGCAAAGCGCATCGCCTCCGCCGGAAGCTGTGAAATAGATTCTACTTGCACCTTTAGGTGGTCACGAAAAATTATCGCTATTCCCCCTCCTTTGCTCCCTACCCTATCTTGGCTGGCCACCGAGTAAGCTGCCGGGAGAGCAATATTCAAATCAGGGTCAGAGGACAGGTTCGTCCACGTCTCAGTTAGGAATACTAAATCCGAATTGGAAACCTGCAACAAGCATTCCAGCTGGTACTTATGCTTGACCAGTGAGCACGTGTTGAGCAGTATGCATTAAAGCGACTGATCGTACGCCACCCCTACTTTGCAGCCCAAATATCTAGGACTGCCGGTTCGGTTATCCGTATCTCTAGTAGAGATCGACGGAACTACCGTCTCACCCTCCCCTGCACCCGCCCCTATCTTAGCCCCACCGGCCCCAGCAATATTGGTGTCTGGTACCGTGTTAAACCGGAAATCACAGCCAGAACACTTGAACTCCTCGAAGTTCCCCCGCATATTGCAGACCTCAGGAGTACAACACTCACCTCTCCTAAGCGCCAGTAACTGGTTTTCAGTAAAGATCTGGGACACAAAACGACCAGGGGTTCTGGCGCTAGGCGCCAACGGGCACATACGGGCTCGCCTTTGGCGCGCCCACTGCGTGCGTCTGCTGCGCGTGGTTGCGCCAGTGTGCTTTTCATTGCCAGGATAGATTTAAGCTAGACCGCTGACCCCTAAACACGGCGGCCCTGCTCTCACAGACGGGCACCGTGGGTCAGTAAAGAACAGTACAGAAACTATTTACGAAAGGAATATTTTTAAAAAGAAGCAGGAATATTTTAAAAATATTTTTAAAAACAAGCTAAAACAGTGGTAAAGTGCAATATGCATTAACAGCCAACAGACGCGCTAAGCGGTTAGAGGCTGAACACCTCGTATCTCACGAAGTAGGAATTAAGAATGAGTGTGAGGCTTTGGGGGCATGTGAGTGCTGGCAGCCCAGCCGGCACTGGGTGCTCTGTTTTGTGTTTTCACTGCAGTAGGCCCTGGACCTATTACAGTTACTTTACATAGTTCTCCCTGTGCAACACGGCCTGGTCAATGCAGGTACCCACTGACCTGCAGCGGATGACTTGCTAGTCTTTAAAACACATGGCTTTGACTTCAAACATGAGGTATAGAGACCCAGACAATTCCCTGCCATTCAATCTCAGTTTAATAATTTCCCTAACTCGCGACACCCTTCCATCCCTTCACACCTGCTCCAGACTGCAATCAATGCACCTTCTCATCTACTCGATATGACAAGAAATGTCATTTTATACCGATGAATAACACAGGTGCTGTGGGCCGGCTCAGATGAGTAAAAGCTCTTTGTGAGGGCCACGTGCAGAATTATAGATGCTGACAGGTCAAGAAGGATGTGACGTAAAGTAGTGTCAGTCTAGGACTGAAGGGCATTGGCAGAGCTTTAAGATGTGCTCGGAGAGGAGTGATGACGCGTTACAGGGCAACAGATATGTCTGGAGAGTTTGGTGACAATTCAGCAATAGCTCACATGCGTCAAATAACAGCTTTTGCGAAACATGCGGAACACAATGTCGTTTCTTTACTTACGGTTTTGGCTATTTCAATATAGATGTGCTTGTGAAGCACTCACTGCTTCTTAACTTAGCATTCTGCTGCCAGTGGCTGGATGCTTCAGGCCTGGGCTCCATTCATCCCTGGCAGGCTGAGCTCCTTTGATTCATAGCAGAGGGCAGTGGTGGGATCGCCAGTCGAGGGCCAGCCCCAAGCCCTACTCTTCTGACGACTGGAAACTGAAGGTCAGACAGATGATGGGGCTTGCTCTCCTCTATTTGGTTCTGCATGTCCCAAGCCCTACCAATTTTCTGATAGTTTAGATTTCCAGCCCTGTCAGAATCTTAAGCAAGACTTTCGGCATCTCCCCTCCCTTATTCCAGCCGTGCTGCTCTGTGCGGATTCTAATTGGTTTGGTGGGTAGTTCAGTGGTCGCCCCTATGCAAGCTTATGTGTCTGACATGTTATGCTACTCCGTTATGTGCGATATGTTTGCTATGGATTTTTCTTGCGTGACAGGGCTGACACAGAATTACTCCCCTCACGCTTGTACAAACCAGGCATCCACCTGAGACTGGTGTGTTCTGTCTCTTCAGGCTTCAGATGGGTGCTGGTTTAGCAGCCCGCCAGTCCCTCCTCCTGTCATCATAAGCTGTGGGCAGTGGCAGAGTGCCTGAAAACATGATCTGGTGAACTGTAAGCTGGTGTATTCATGCACCGTCAGCTGTAGAGCAGCTTTCGTTGCATGCACCGGCTGGTGTCCTTATGCAGGTATGCACCAGCGCAATTGATATGTTACCCTTCAGTTCCTCAGATGGGTGCTTTATAAAATACTGACTTAAGGGGTCCAGTGTGTATTTGCTATCCGGTGTAAGGGCTCATGGGCTGAGATCCAAGGATCTTAGGATTTTTTTCAAAATTGTCCATGGCCAGCCAAACAAGAGACAGACTGATTCACAGATCTTCTCACGGTCAAAACGGTACGGTGAGGTTGTAGCAGAAAGGTAATATACAATTGAGGTGTGAAGCCAGGCATGTCATAAGTGGTGTCTTTTAAGGAGATCCAAGCACTGGCCTAGAAACACAGCTTGCATTTGCCTTCTTGAGAGGAAACACAATATCTAGTAGGATCTTATAGGAATGTGTTGCACCATCTCACCACTCACACTCTGGTCAATCATTCAATCAAGACAATTTATAAAGCGCATGGCTACCTCTGACGAAGTGTCCCGGCGCTGACACAACGGACCAGAAAGATTGAAGGCTTGTGCCGCTATTCCCCTTGCTTGAAGAGCCAGGTTTCCAGCTCCTTTCTGAAATCCACCTTTGAGTTCAGCATTTATAAGTGGAGAGGTAGGGCATTCCAAAGTTTGGCGGTCCTAACCGTAAAAGACCTGCCCCCTGTCTCATTTTAGAAAAGCTAGGGACAATCAGGAATTGCTCATGGTTAGATCTTAGTGTCCACTCCTGGCGGTAAAGGCTAAGCCGCTGCCGTAGGTAGCCAGGGTCCTTACCCTGGGTGGCAAGAAAAGCAGGGATGAGAGCCTTGAATTCAATCCTCCTGGCTACTGGGAGCCAGTGGAGCTGTCTGAGATGAGGGGAAATGTGCAGGCACATATGGACCTGAAGAAAGACCCTTGCCGCTGCATTCTGCACTGTCTGGAGCCTTTTGATCAGGAACCCTGGCATCCCTAGATGAAGACCGTTGGCGTAGTCAAGATGGGATTTTACAACAGCATGGACCGTTATCGTTCAGCTCTCTTTTGGCAGGAAGCCTAGACATTTTCTGATAGATCTCATTTTTCCAAAGCATGCTGCCGAGATGTGCCAGACTTGTGCAACGAGGTCCAGGTCCTTTTCCCATCTGACTCCAAGGTTTTAAACCAAGTCCTTAGAGGAGGGCGGGGAGCCCGGATACCCAGGCCACCAAAGGCATGGTGGAAAAGGTGATGCTTGATTAAAAAATAAGACCTCCGTCTTATCTGCATTCAATTTTGAGCAGTTTTCATTCATCCATCCTGCAATGTCTATCAGGCAGTTTTTAAAGGAAGCAAAGGCCAAAGTAGAATGTTTTTTGAAGGAGAACACAAACTGTGTGTCATTCGCGTAAGAGACCGCCCTGACCCCTCTCCGGAGCCATGTAGATATTAAAGAGCAATGGACTTAAGGCCGAGCCTTGGGGCACTCCACATCTAAGTTGTTTAGCTGCTGAAGAGAAAGTGCGGAGAAAAACTTGCTGGCCTCGGTCTTTAAGGTAGGAAGAAATCCACTCAAGTGCCAACCCCTATACTCCTTTAAGTTTTAGCCTTTCCAGCAAAATTGCATGTAACACTGTGTCAAATGCTGCCGAAAGATCTAATTAGAACAAAAGGGATGCCGGTGCTGCACTAAATTTTTGGGGGAAGTTTTGCCAAATGAATAGATTAAATCAAATCCATTTTAACCATTTATTGGCTGTTTTTAATCAAAAATATTTATGCAATTTTTCTTATTATTTTGCACGGTAATATTTAGAACAATTCAACAATATCAACGAAAATAAGGACAAACATTAAGAAGCATTTCAAATATTTACATGACATTACATAAACACATACATATCACCACACCACTAGCATACCTCAGACATTCAGACAATGGGACAGCATTAACTTAACACTTCTATATACACAATAAGCCCATAAGTGAGAAGCATTTGCAATATTTCAAAAGCATCTATTTTTAGCTTTGTTTGGCAGTTCTTTAACTGAAGGCGAAGACAAGTCAAAGTAGGTCAACGCGTTTCGAATCCCTTCACCGGGGATTCTCATCAGGACCAATGCTATCTAGAATTTGACGCAAAAGAGGGCTCTAATTGGATGGTAGAAGGACGTCCAATACAGGATTGTCAGATGTATGTGTAGTCTTCTATACACGTCTGTGGCCCCTTGTTTCAATCAGGGCAGTGTGGGAAAGCTTAAGTCAGGAGTTGAGGGTCGAGAAACAATCACCGGCCGAAATCTGATTGCTCGCATGAGTTGCGCGCCCTTGGAGCCGACTTGAACCGTGCACCATGACCTGTCATCTGATGGTGTGGTGATATGTATGTGTTTATGTAATGTCATGTAAATATTTGAAATGCTTCTTAATGTTTGTCCTTATTTTCGTTGATATTGTTGAATTGTTCTAAATATTACCGTGCAAAATAATAAGAAAAATTGCATAAATATTTTTGATTAAAAACAGCCAATAAATGGTTAAAATGGATTTGATTTAATCTATTCATTTGGCAAAACTTCCCCCAAAAATTTAGTGCAGCACCGGCATCCCTTTTGTTCTATTTAGTACTTTTGACTTGGCCCTGCTGCCCATGAGTCAAAACCCAAGCTTGTCTTGCCGAAAGATCTAATAGCACCAGCATGACTTAGGAGCCACAATCCACTGTCATTCGAACTGAGTCTGCCAACTTCTATCAGCACAGTCTCATGACTGTAACCTGCGTGGAAGCCCGATTGAGAGTCGTGAATAAGCTTGTTGAATTCTACATAGTTGGCTAATTGTTGAGCCATTTTTTCTAGCACTTTGGCTAGTGCTGATTGCAGGGAGATAGGTCTAAAATTGCTAAGTACTTCCAGGTCGGCATTGGATTTCTTCAGTAATGGCAGCAAATAAGCTTGTTTTTAAGTGACTGGAAAGATTCCAGTCCTCAGCAAGGCATTCCAAATCTGGTTAAGGACAGGATTAAATCACTTGGCCAACAATCTCAACCACCACGCTGCGCAGGGTTCCCCTGGAGAACCTGATTTACATTTCCTAAGTTCGGCCAAAGTCACCTCTGCTGAAATCGGGAGAAATGCTGTGATTACATGCGGATTGTTAAGGGAGACATGGGCGTCTTTACTAACTCTAGACTCTGTAACCAGACTAAAAGAGGAGTACAGCTGCATTATCTTATCTTAGAAAAAATCCGATAACCTTGTGCATAGGGCCTGAAAGGTGTTACTGCAAACAAATGATGGACGGAATGCTGACAATGCAAACATTCTCCCCAGTCAAAAGATCTGGGTTAAATCCATTGTTCTTTTGCCCACTACGCCACCCCAGTTTGGACCCAGACATATGCAAATCAGTCTTGAAACTGTGCTTCATGGGAACAGTCCAGACCGAACTGCCACGAAAGGTCCTCCCAGGACCGGAAACAAGCATCCTGGGACCGGTTTCAGGGTCTGTCACCCTTCTTCAGCCAGACTAGCTTTAATCCAGTGGCACAGTGAGCAAGGGACCCACGTCTGGGCAAACCCATCCCACTTAAGGCGAAAAGTGTTACTGCAAACAAATGATGGACGGAATGCTGACAATGCAAACATTCTCCCCCAGTCAAAAGATCTGGGTTAAATCCATCGTTCTTTTGTCCACTACACCACCCCAGTTTGGACCCAGCCATATGCAAATCAGTCATGACCCTGTGCCTCATGGGAACAGTCCAGACCGAACTGCCGGGCCAGGTAGTCCCTGGACCGGAAACAAGCATCCTGGGACCGGTTTCAGGGTATGTCACCCCTCTTCAGCCATGCAAGCTTAAATCCAGTGGCACAGTGAGCAAGGGACCCATGTCGGGGCATACCCATCCCACTTAGGGCGAAAAGTGTTACTGCAAACAAATGATGGACGGAATGCTGACAATGCAAAAATTCTCCCCCAGTCAAAAGATCTGGGTTAAATCCATCGTTCTTTTGCCCACTACGCCACTCCAGTTTGGACCCAGCCATATGCAAATCAGTCTTGACCCTGTGCCTCATGGGAACAGTCCAGACCGAACTGCCAGGCCAGGTCCTCCCTGGACCGGAAACAAGCATCCTGGGACTGGTTTCAGTGCTCTCCATGCCACTGGAATCAAGCTATCCTGGCTGAAGAGGGGTGAAAACCGAACCCGGTCCTAGGATGCTTGTTTCCAGTCCAGGGAGGACCTGGCTTGGCAGTTCAGGCTGGACTGTTCCCATGAGGCACAGGGTCAAGACTGATTTGCATATGGCTGGTTCCAAACTGGAATGGCATGGTGAGCAAAAAAACGATGGATTTAGGCCCAGATCTCTGTACTGGGGTGGATGTATGACATTGTTCTGCATTCTGTCCATCAGCTGTTGTTTTTGCATAGGGCCTGAAAGGAGCAGAAACCGCGTTCTAGCGCTGCAAGTTTAGTAAAGGATTTCACAATCCTAAAAACTTCCTTTGAGGAGTTTTCCGAGCTAGCGATATGGTCTGCCAGGTATTCCCTTCTCTTAGAATTTAGTAGTTTATGGTATATCTTCAGGGCCTTTTTGTACGCACTTTTTACGTCAGGTAAGTACAACTTTCTCCACTCGTGTTCCAGCCTTTTACACCTACTTTTTTCCAGTCTAACTTCTCACAAAAACCACAGTGCAGACGAGGCCGGTCTGGATGAGGTGGCATATCTCAGAGGGGCCGTTTTGTCCAGTGCAGACGTCAGCCACTTGTTGAAACCAATTGCGCCTCGGTCGGGGTTGTCCGCAAATTAAGGCCTTGATCTGTCAAGAATTGGGCCCAGAGTTTCAGTGGAGACCTTGCTCCAGTTCCTTTTAACTTCACAAGCTATTGCCTTAGCGGCCTCTTTGATCCTTAGGGAAAACCGGAGAGGGACCAAAAAATGGTCCATCCAGGTTATGCACAGCGGCTTATCGACCCTCCGCTCCTGCAGATTAGAGCACATGAAGTCTAATATGTGGTCAGGCTTATGGGTGGGGGATGTCACCAGGTGGACTAAGTTACAGCCAGTGAGTGTGGTTGTAAAATGCATACTGTGGAGGCAATGGGGTAGTCACTGTGTAGGTTAAGATCCCCCAAAACCGTGAAATTGGCATAGCATGTGGACATCTAGGCAATGCAATTTACTAGTTTCGGCGTATAATTGTGTAGGCAGTCTGGTGGCCTATAGAGCAGCAGCCCCGAAAAGGAGAAGGAGGGGGCTAATTTTAATACAAAATATAAGTCCTTTGATGTTGCCTATCTGGCCCAGGTTGGAGGAGGCAATCTTCCAAGAGTCCTTATAAACAATGGCTACCCCACCCCCTATCTATCGCCACCCCTGTTCCTGAGGGAATCGCCAAGGCCACATCTGGATTTGTTTCATCCCTGAGCCAAGTCTAAGTGAGGAACATTATATCCCACTCGTTATCCTCTAGGGATTGACAAACATTGGATGCATGCTTCGGTAGGGATCTGCAGTTGATAAGGCATGCTTTTATCTCAATTGGTCTGGAGGGAACTGTGTTCTCCCTCTATAGCCTTAGGCTCTGGCCAGGTGTTGAATGTGAAGCCACAGGCTGCTGAACAAAATTCCATGTCCCCTCCCCCAATGACGGTGAGTGGCATACCTGTACAAGTTTCCCTTCTTAAAGCCATCATCTCATCGCGCCCCAATCTTTGAATCCTGCCGCTGTCCTTTTGGGCAGCATGCCTGCACTGTCCGCAATCCAGATGCGCACGGGTGCCGATAGGCTTGCCTTCAGCGCACCAGTGGTGCGCCCTCTGTTTGCGTCCACTGCGTGTCGCCATGGTAAAGATATAGAAGCCAGGAGGGTGACTGGACTGCTAACCCTACCAAATGGTGGCGTTGACTTTCCTACTGGAGCAAAGACATAATGGTGCTTCCAAACAGGTTGTCTCCACGCCAGAGGAGGACTCTCAGTCAGGTCTGTCATGGTCGCGGTAAGTTTTCAAAAATTGCAAATAAGTAAAGAGTCCTCAAGTACTGCGTTGAGCTATTAACCTAGGCGCGATTGAAAGCATTACACATTTTTTAACTCGGGCAGTCTCACACCCCTTACTGTGCACCCTGCAACATGCAGTAGTGCACACAGAAGAATAATTTTGCGGCATCAAGGTATTAACAAAGGCGCAATTAAAAACGTTTAAAACATTTAAAACTCGGGCAGTCCCACACCCCTTACAGTGCACCCTGCAACACGCCATAGAGCCCACCGAAGATTAACTTTAAGAACCGCCACTAACACTAGTATGGAGGGCAGCAAGGATCTTAGCATGGTTGGCTTGCTAGATCTCATCTTCCATAGTACAGTCGAAAAGTATGTACCGTTGACTTAGAAAACTGCAACCAAATAGGCATTCATACCTGGAAGTTTACATCCTCATGTCAAATAGGAAAGATGGAGTGCTTTTAGTGCAGTTCAAACACGCAGAGTCTAGAATTGTGGCAGATAACACACTAAGGGCCTCATGTAGGTAGCGTACCAGTTACCACTTCTTAAATACCGAGCCGTACCGACTCGGTATTTAAGAAGTGGTAACTCGTATGTAGGTAATGAGTCGGTAATTTTTACCGATTCGTTACTAGTCGGTGATTACCGAATCGGTATTTACCGATTCGGTAAATTCCGAAAGCAAACATTGTCCCCCTACATACCATTAGCCAAAATACCGGTCGGTAACGGTAAAATTACCGAAAATCGGCCGTTACCGACCGGTATTTGGCTACCTACATGAGGCCCTAAAGCTGGTAGTCTTGTTGCCTCAGAGATGAAAGACCATTATATGAACACAGTCAAACTTTCATTGGAACAAGTAAGAAATAAAGGGTGGAACAGTGCACTTTCACATTCTAGTCTTTAAACTCCATCCTTTTTAATGCCCTCACCCTCAGCCCTGGTGTTCCTCCTAGTGACAAAGGTAGGCCGTCGTTCTTGACATCAATTGGAACAGCAAACATATAAAACATTGGTCCTACTTAATGTCCCTAACAGAAACCTTTGTTCCTGCTAGCAACACCTGGTTCCACAATACCCACACAAGTGGCTAAAATCACAGCAGCGTATCTCTGGGAGCAGTGAGCTTTAACGTGTGGTATGTCCTGGATCCCCAAATTACAGTGGAACCAAAGTCTGATTCAAGAAAACTCTGAAAATGGAATTCTTCAAAACATGATTTGCCGGAGTCCATTCGTACAGGCAATCAACTAATACGGGTAGATGGTTTTACCCCATCTGGCTACGCCTTAACAACCCACTGTCTAATCATATTGTTTTTGCTGCTTTATAATATCTATAACACTTAAATAAAATAATAACAATTCTTTGTGGAGGGAGGTGTGCCAGTTCACCAATGTTTTCACACTTCCCTATTTCATGATTATGAAAAATCAATATCTGGTGGGGGTCAGCGCCAGTCCTGACCCCTCACCACCACCCGCTGTTAAATTTTCTCCTTAATATCCCAGTATGATCAATCCAGATGCTTAAAGTGGTTCCCATTTTATCACCCCCGGGTGCTTGTCAAGCGGGAGACGCGTGCAGGAGGGACGTGGAGGGGTCACAGCAGCTTGGTGTTTATTTCAACTGCAAGAGAGCGGCCAAGGAGCGAAGCGAGCAAACCACATTAAATAAAAATTGAGACGAAATTGATACATGAAAAAAAATGGAAAGAAACAACTCAGCAGCAGTTTTCTGAACGCTTTAACAAAACACTTTCTTCTTCAGTAACCGTGGCAACAGATCAAAGAGGGCCTGGAAGTGCCTGTTGGAACATAATTAAGAGAAAAAAAAGGAAATAGCGTTGAATGGGGAGGGAGGGGCAAGGCAGATACGCTATACTCTATTTCTCAGGAGAAGCTGGGTGAGATCCGTTGACAGTTTGAGTTCACGCCTGGTGAACGCCAGGCGAGGGGTGAGCCGTACGTCTAATTGGCGGGAGCTCTTTCAAGGTGCATTCTGCTTAAGTTAGGCTTTCAATTTATATTTCATGGGGGAAGGAAGACAATGAGGCCTACAGCAAGGGAGTCCTACTTTCTTTGTTTCTTGTGTTGTTGCACGTTTTTTGTTTAGCAAAGCGTTCTGCATTTCTCTACGTGCCGAAGCAGCCAGCCCATAGCTTGCATTTGTGTGTTTTGGGCTTGTCGGCGTGGAGCACGGTGAATACCCTCCACTGCCCCCATGCGATAGATGCATGTTATCTCTGCAGTAGTGCCCCACACAGGACAGGATCTTGTGGCCCTCCAATTTAATTTGATTGCATGTAGTAGAGTTTTACCCGTTGCTTATCAGGGTTTATATGAAACCTTCACAATTGGCAAAATGGTATTACTTTTCCTTAGTCAGTTAGTGTGGTGTGTTTTCAATTATTGGAATGAGTGACTGAGTTTGAACCATTCTCGCCTGTGGTGCTGCAAACATGGGGATTTATGCCTTTTCTTCTCTGTGTCCCAACACCTCAATGCCAAGTAAGTGCCAACCTTGAAACATTAAAACAAACTGACAAGTGTATAACGCATGACCAGATAGAGGGTAAAGCCACCAAATTACCCCATGTCCCCACCGTGACATTCAGCCGCGCCTAATTTCTCACCCAGCAGCAGTAGGCATGCAGAGGTATATGTCCACACGCCTATACTGGTGGAAAGTGGAGCCACAAGTCCCAATGTGCTTACTGCTTCTGACTGAAACCAAGATCGATTGAAGCCCACCTGCAAGATACAGAACTCTCTGGTCACGATCAACTGGAGGCTCCGTCACGACATTAATGAAATCATTCCCCCAGTGGTCATCTCCCATTCATACACCAACTCGTCATGACTTGCGCTGACATTTATCTTCGTCTGTTTCCCTGTCTACAAGCCCAATATTCCACCAAGCGCATATGTTTTTGTATGTCACCGCTGTACAAGGAGCTTGATACCATCAATTTAAATTAAAGCGATTTCTCAAGATAGTCATCGACAAGCAGGGAAAAGGTGTCAAGAAACCCAGTTGCCTCCTATGTCTTATTTCAGTTAGTTTTTTTTTTTCCCAGAACATATTTTCCCATTAATAGTTCACATCCACTGATATCTTTTCATTGAGTTGTGATTTGAGAGAGAACAGGGGCAGTGTTTCTTGGGCGAGACAGATGTTTGTTTTGCTTCTTCTTGAATACGTGCACACCCCACACTCTTTGGGTAAGTATAACAGGTGTACACCTCTGTGCTAATCACCTTGTCTCAAGGTGCCATTCTGTCAGAGCATGGCGCCTGACTGGAGAGGGACTAAACTAGGCTTGCCTTCAGTTCCGAGCTAAAGGTTGTAAAATGTGCTTCTGAATGAGGTTCGCCTGGGAGAGCACGCTAGATCTGAGTCCATTGGACAAAATCTTCTACCTCCAATATTCTGTAGCCAATCAGAAGTTAGCGTAAAGTTATAGCGGCTTGGTAAGAAGTTGATTTTATTTGTAAATAAAGGAAGGTTGGGGGATGTCCTTTCATGACTTTAGAAAGAAAAAAACATACAAATACTTCATTCTGGCTTCCACTGGTAGTCAGTGGAGTTTGTGTCTTACCCAAGGGATAGGACTTATTTTTATCTATGTCACAACAAACCGAACCTTGGCAATTTGGGGTTTAACTTTGATCTTAATGTCTTCAGAGCCACACAACTAGAGTGCTTGCACATAGAGTAGCCTATATTTTACTACTGCTACAACAAGAGTAAATGGTATCACACGGATAGCCTTCTTAAGAAATGTGAGACAAAATATTGTGTTATTGGTAACAGTCAACCTGGGCGCTCATTGACAGGCTCTCTCTCTCTCTGTCTCTCTCTCTCTCTCTCTCTCTCTCTCTCTCTCTCTTGCTCTCACTCTCTCTCTCTCTTGCTCTCGCTCTCTCTCTCTCTCTCTTTCTCTCTCTCTCTCTCTCTCTCTCTCTCGCTCTCTCTCTCAGTGGCGTAACAAAACTTGAGCCCCCCCCATGCTAATACATGCACTGCTCTTTCTTTCTCTCTCTCTATCAAGACGAACACTAGAAGGTGAGGTATATCCAATGAGACAATGTACAACACAACATTGGGTATTAGTGGTGTAGTGAATCTTAAAGTAAAATGTTGTCCCAGGTTCCTCTAGAAGCTTGTGTTCATCACCAGCATATACCTAGAAGGTAAATCAATAAAGAAACCAGCCAGAACCCACTACATTTAAAGTCTAATAAATTAATAGGTTTTTTTTAGGAAGAACTCAAACATTAAAAAGACTCAGTAACTCAATCTATGAACAGTGGACCATATTCCAAAATGTACACTTTTCATCTTCCTACATTTCATTGTTCAGTAATACTTTGGCAATATATGTTATGTTATGTTACTGGGTATTTTTTGAGCGCGCGGCTACTCCCAAGAGTGTCCCGGCGCTGTGTGCTGCTGGGGAACCCATCCTGGCTTTCCCTGTGAGATGGTCCCTACTGGGCATCTCCAAGGTGAAGACCAAGCATCCCCGGCACTGATGGGGCCGTGAGTGGAGATTAAGCAAGCTATTGCCCAGAGTTGCTGAGTGTGATCCATGGTTAGAGTAGGCACCGAGGCGAGAATTATCGTGTCCGCTGACCTTGGCCCAAGACCCTGCCGCGTCGGGAATCGAACCCTGGTCCCGGGCCGACTTCTGCTTCCGGGTCTGCCGCCTCTAACCAGTGAGCCACACCAATATTCATTATCCAATACATTAACTATTGTTTATCAAAAGTCTGTAAACATTGCAGCCAGTGAATTAGCTGGAAAATTGACATTTCAATAATATGTGCAACATTGTTTTGATTGACCCAACCTATTTTCACTCTTTTTATCAGTTTATGCGCTAATACAGTCAAATGGACCAATCAATCTGAAGATATAATTGAATTCTTGGAGTGTTTTCTTGTGCAGTGGTAACCTTTGATGGCCTTGCTTCACAAGTATCTCTTGGTTGTCTCTGAGGCTTTTACAGAAATTCTAGGCTTAGTTTTTCTTTAAAGTTTTTTAATCTGGTGCTTAAGATGCTTACCCTTTTTAATTTGTAAATCTAAAAAATATATGTAGGAGCCCAAAGTTTTCCTTATGGGCACACAACTGGCACTCCCAAGTGCTGAATCTGAAAATACCAAGGCTGCTTACTCCTGATTCTACCTCATTTCTCCTTCTTTCACCACCCCACTCTTTTCTGGGTGTAGCATTGCGTTCAACATACTACAGGTTCTGCTTTGAAGTGATCTGCTACAGTTGGAGCTAGCCATGTGGTACAGTAAAGCCCAAAATGTGCATGTGTTCGCATTTATAAATCCCAAATTTATCTGGAGACCGAGTACAGCAAAGAGGAGCTGAAAGATGATGTGTAATAAGTGAGGTTTTTACCCACTTGAATTATCACCTTTACAATTATATTTTAAATTTTTTACAATTTGTAAGGGGACAAAGAGTTATACGGTTACACCCAGAATCTCTTAAATGTTGATCAGTTTCCAGATTATAATCCGGGTCCCCACGTTCTAAAATCACCAATTTAGCCAAAAGCTCACGGATCCTCCCATTATAGCAGAAAAAACTTTATTTTATCTATGACCTAGAATATCTGCATTTCAGTGATTTCAGGGCTCAGGTAAAGCACACAGAAGCCTTAGAATTCTCCCTTCCATGGCCAATGTCTTTATACAAAGCACACATATCATTTTATAGTTCAATGATTTGTTAGCCAATTTCACTATGAAACCATTGATATTGAGCAAATATGCCCCTATTGTCCTTGCAACTTGAAAATTACTTTCAAAATCTACCAAGCAAGATATTAACCAACCAGTGTTGGATTTCTTAACTGTGCAGATTGTGGTAACTTAACTTGCTCGACACTGTCTCCTTTGGGTGGCGCCTCTGCCGTCGGATGATATTGGGAATGTCACTTTATCTCCAGGGTTTAGGTTTGATTCCTAACTTGGTTGTACGTGTCTTCTTGGGGTCTCTTGTTGAGTTGGATCTCTTGTTGGGTTTGAGTGTTCATACTGGACCCAGGCCTAGAGTTTGGAATTCCCACTTGGGATCTTAATGAAAAACCTCTTGCACGAATTACTTGGCATTGCAGGACGAATGCAATTGACTTTGTGACTCAAAAGTCACAATTGACAGTGCACAAATGGAATTCGGAAGTGTGATAGTCACTACTAATCATGGTTCAAGGTTTGCGAACCGTTGGGAAGGGGAAAGGGCAGCCATGGACACCCCTCCCCACATGTGATTCACAATGATATGCCCACATGCTTATTGACTGCTTCTGTAGTTGTAAATTGCTCTTGCCTACCAATAGCAGGTGGTCGCCATTTGGAAAGTGCAAATTCTCCAAATTTGGCATTTCTCCAATACGGTTTGTGGTATTTTGACTCTTGTCCCTAATGCAGATGGAGGGAAGGAGGTTAGGTGTCTGTAGAGACCTCCAGCCCATATTTGCTACTTTTTGCAAGGAGTCACAACCCTATTCCTGCCTCATTAACAGTGTTGGGAGGTTTGGGTCTTTTTGAGCATCCCTCCCACTAGAAAGGGAGAGCAGCATGTTAAAATTGTGCTGGTTGCTGCATCTTGTGTAGCTGAGGCTCCTGATTATCAATTTTATAATTTGAAGCCTGATGTTTCTTTACCATTCAAGGACAGATTTCATGAGCATGTAAAAACCTATGTAAGGAAATGTAAACTTGCCTAAGAGCAACCAGGCTGGAATAAGTGCGCACTGACACCAGGATTTCTGGTGAAATGAGAGGAATGGTGAATGGTTATGCTACCTTGGGAGTCAGGATATCCAAACTCTGCCTCCCTCGTTGAGAAGCATTTATGGCATTTGGTAATTAACTTAAAAGTGGAAAAGGAAAGGGGACTTTGATTTTTAAATGAATGGCCTTGGTGGCCATTTGGTTTAGACATTAAAGGTCAAACATGGCTCTTGGAAATTTACCTCATCCTTCATAGATAATTAGTGAATTGATTCCCCGCAGTGAAAATGCTCATTTGCGTTCTAGGCATCATGCGGACAGTAAAGCTAAGAGCCAGCTGAGTCCATGTATAAAGCATTATAGCAATCCAGGGGTACATTTGTTCTTTGCATCGAAAAACAGAAGCATATTTCTCTTCCACTACATCAGAATAACATAAGTTAAAACTATGATGGCGATATGCAATACCCTTTCTATCATTGCATGTGATATGTATTTGGCTTTGAGCATGACGTCTTTTCGTTTATCTGGCAAGATGAATATGAAGCAATAATTCTGTTATCATTTCTGGACTCCCCAGAATGGCTTGGAAATGCCAACAGTGGGCTCCAAAGGATGTTGAGGCTGAATTGCTAAACTGCCGATAAAACAACATTGAAAGAAATAACTTCAAAGTTTGAGACATGGTAACGCTTTCAAATATGTTCCTTGCTTGAAAATGTTTTCCACATTACCCTTAGACTTCTTTTTATTTCCAGTTAAAACATATCTTGCTTGGGTGTGTTTTGCTTTCTTGGAATCTGTTTCGCTAGTGGTTCCCCTAACTTCGTGCTTTACCCCTGTCCATGGTATATGTTTTTACCCACAAGTCACTTGTCGTCTCTTTTATGGTGTGTTTAAGGAGTTACTGTGGTTCTTGAGAAGCTTTCTCTCCTGATAGGCTGAAGTGTTGTCACCAACAATTTGGAGCAGGTTAGAAGCATTGAACCTACTTTGTATATCCTTTGCATCAGCAAATGGAGGTTTGGCTCGAGTTCCTTTTTTATGTCAAGCCTAGCGTTGCAGCACATGCTCGGCTCGCTCTGCGAGGCATGCTGTAGTAATGTATGTTTTAGAAGTGGTGTGGAAGCCCCGCCTATATTTTTCATTGGCTGGTGGCATTTTCTTTTGTATACGCTGGCTTCCGATTCAATATGAGGCTTCTTAGTCCTGCCTTGTTACCGCCCTGTCTCCTTTTTTGACTGCCCATCAGGACTGGCTCTTTTACTTGCGGCGTTACACTGACTCCTTCATGTTGGTAAGCACTATGTTTTGTTAGTCGGCTTTGGCAATGGCAGTTGCGTGTTTATTTTTGCATCGCGGTTTCACTGAAAGTGAAAGCGCGATGCAAATATAAACAAGCGGCCGCCTTTGGGCAATGGCGACAGCTTGTTTTAGACGGTGATTAATTTCTAACAATGCTTTCATGCACATTGAGAGTGCATATAACCCTGCTTCTGCTCTGGAGTCTGTGTGCCCGACGCGTGGGATAAGAGCTCCGGTGTGAAGTTTATGGTGTTTGCCCGTGCGTGGCCTTTGCTGATCCACCATCGCGATGCGCGGCTCCCCCCACAGTGTACACGGACTCCGATTTCCGTGCTGCAAGTGGGGTCTCACCTGTACATGCACTTGGTTCGCGACCTCTCTCCGGTCCTGGTTCTTCGGTTCAGAATCTCTGTACGGGTTGCTCGGTTCGTGGCCTCTGTCTGGTCTGGGTTGCTTGATGTGCGACCTCTGGCCGATCCTGTGACCCTTTTTATCGACCTACCACTGGTCCTCGTTTCAGGCCGCTCTGCGCTTGTCCATGTTAGGAGCCTGTGGTCTTAGGCCAGGCGCCCGGGTTCTAAACACGCCTGAACCTTGGGTCAGTGGCCGGCACGAATGTTTCACCGATTCCTATTTCAAGGGCTACATAATTTCCAAAGAGCACGAAAGTAAAACAATTAGCCTAAACATTATGTTGTGTTAGTTACATGGCGTTTAAAATTGCAGTGTCTGACAGCACGTCCTGTCCCTGGCTACAGCTTGTATGTTTTTTTTAGAACCCTACACCTCCCACCGCGCCGTTGATTGTTATTTAAATAGAAAACTGTTATGACTTGCTGAAGTTACCACACTTTAGGCCTAAGTTTTGGTCGACTATCCTGCGTTTCTAAGTTTAATTTCAGGATGAAGGGAGACAAGGGGGACTGACCCAAACCTATGTTTGTTTCACCTGACGTCACGGCTTCGTTATACACAAACAGCTGAGTTCTTTTCCAAATAATTAGGTTTTTTTTTTTTTTTTTTTTTTTTTTTTTAGCTTTTACGGGTTTACCAGAGTTAGAAATGTATTGCGGATAACGCAACATGTACCAAGTTATTTCACAATGACAGTTAAGTTTGTAACTTGTCCTTTATACATACGTGTTTGAGTGTTTCCATGTGTGTGTGGATAATCTGTGTATGTATATGTGACTGTGTGCATGCATGTGTGCATGTTTGCCTGTGTGTATTTTTGTGTGTATGTAAAGTGACATTTGCTTTGTGTCTGTACATCATTGTATGTGTATCTGTGCATATACAAATCGTTGTATGTATGTGAATGACTGTGTTTACATGTGTGTTTATGCGTATGTGTGTATTTTGTGTGTGAAAGTGTGTATCAGTGTGCATTTGTTTGATTACGTTTGCATCCGTGTGCGCGTTTTTGCACGTGGGTGACGTACACAATGCACACTCTGGGAATGTTTTCATTTTTCTAGTGATGGGCTCCCTGACTGCACTTGATGGACACTGTCTGTGAGATTACATAATTTCTTCTAACATTTATCATTGCGCGTGCACAGCACCGTACCCAGTACCTAAAATTCACGGGAGTACTATCACACCGGGCAGTTGTTTTCCATAATTCACAATAATTATATAAATTCAGCGACTTGCATATTAAACAAGCATTTGCAATGCAATAGGTTCGCATTTACGCGAGTTTGAGCTATTGACATTGCAAATAACTATGCCTTTTATTTTTGTTTTTGTTTTTAAAACATAAATAAAAGGCATTGTCATTTACAATGCCAATAGCTTAAACTCACATAAATGCGAGACCTATTGCATTGCAAATGCTTGTTTCTAGAAGTCATAACTTTGTTACTGAATAGAAGTGTGATCAACAAGTGACTGCAAACTAAACATTCCTTTCAGAATTGGTTTTATTGAATTGGGAAGGGGGTATTCATGCCAACCCAATAAATCCACTCTATTTAGGTCACAACATTGTTCTGAGAGAGTCTCTGCTCAAACCCTGGTAGCAATACATTTCCCAAAGCAATTAATGAGCAGAAGACACTAAGATTCTGGAACTCAGTTTAAGCAAACCAGAGATATGAATATTTTCGGAGTTTTGAGGCATAAAGCACCATGAAAAAGTCATGCACTTTGTAAAAACATCAGTTTGCAGGACAAATGTGCACTTTTAGTTTGACCCCGATGAATCATAGGTTGGATACATGAAGCAGTTAGTTTCGGACAAAGATTTTACTTTCAGGCTTGGTCTCCAGCTTCTGGGAAAGCATCTCCTGGTCAGTCCTGCAACCCCTAGCCCCTGAAGTAGGCTTCTAGTCGACCTGCTCTCTCTGGAACCAGGCCTTCTGCAGGATAGAGTTATCTTTAGACAGATGGGCCCTTTTTGAGTCAGAAGTTCATCTTCTTTTAGTGTCCCTGAAGCAAGTAAATAGGAGGCCAACCACTTTACCCATGGAGAGCAGATCTGGTACTTGTAGGCTAATAAGAATCAGGGATCCATGAGTCCTTGCGTGTCACTCTTATTCCAGTAGAAGCCAGGAGTTAGGAGTCAGTAGTCAGGTTTCTTCTTCGAAAAGGGCCTTCTTATTCAGATGGAAGCTTCCCAGATGCAGGAATGTTCAGAAGAGGTGATGGTGGAGTTACCGCATATATTGTGCGCACTAGCCAGTGATCAGAGAAATTCTACTTCGCAATCCTGAAAATGCTCTGACAATCACCCCACCTCTTTTTGAAGCCCTTCATCTATACCTTAATGTAAATTTACCTAGGACCCATCCGCCACTAGGCAGGTTTGTCTTGGGCTTCTTGGCTACTCTCCTACCTGACAGGGTCAACATCGTTCTCCCTCCAATTGTGGTTGGAGTTTAACTGTCTAAGAGGGTCCTGGTGAAGTTTCGGAATAGAAGAAGACCTCCTTGATGTCTCCAAAGACATGGTAGTTGTTAGGACAAACACTAAGTTTTTTCATAAGGTGGTTTCCCCATTCCACCTTAACTGGTCTTAAGAGTGCCAGTCTTCTTTCTCCTGTCAGGCTCGGTTGCAGAGAGTGCACGCCATACCCTGGACTTAAAGCACACTCTCATGTATTACCTAGACTGACCTACACATTTTTGCAAGGCAGAACTATTGTTTGTGGCCTTTGCAAAGAATTCAAAAGGGGCAGCCTATTTCCAAAATAGGAATTGCTACATGGATAAAAAAAAGTGTGCCAAGACTTGCTAACTCAAAGCCATACAAGTCCTCCCCGTTAATCCTAGGGCTCACTCTACTCAAAAGAACGCTGCTCCCATGTCCTTCTTAGGGAAGGGAGCATTCCCCTAGCCAACATATGCCATATGGTCAACACCACACACGTTTATTAAGCACTACTTCTTGCCAAAGAGCAGGCAGTGGTTAGGCCGATATTTCTAAGATCTTTAGTCTAGACATTTGTAAAATCCACACACTAGTCACCACATATATTACTGTTCATAGCATGTAGTACTGTAGATTCACTAGCGCACGCCCATCTCTCCAGTCACGTGTGATTCTGATCACAGATCCGTTTTTTTCCTTAAGTCATGATCCTGTTCATGCAATAAACATGTGCATCATATAGTGTTCACTCACCACTCCATGCTAATTTTTTTTACTTTACTTTAAATAGAATTTATTCAGATAAAACAGTAATCCATAAAAGGATACACACCAATCGAACATTACTTCCATAGAATACAATGTATAAAAATAAATACAATTCATCAATTTCCCACAAAAACACCATCCCTAAAATAAAATTATGAAAACCAAATAAACAACAATCTTAAAAACATTCTAAAAAACAAATAAAATTATCCGAAACACAATACCAATATGCCCGGCACTCCTCCTAATCAACATTAGGATAACTTTTATTGTGCTAAATTATTATTGCCCTAAAAGAAACCAATTACTATGGTACGCAAAGTGAATAAACTTATATTTTCCTTAACTTTATCACCAACTATCGATTAAAACCAGCCAGGGCGTCTCAGCCTTTAAAGGGGCAAGAATTGTTTTCGTAATCTCAATGTACCTGACAAAAAGCAGGCCACACTAAAAGGAACTACAGGAGACTGCAGCGTCTGTAAGTAAATCAGAGTGGGTTTGACCTGAAAAAACCTTTTACCTCTGAGTAATAGTAGGATATAATGCTGCTTTAGAATACTAAAATGATCACAAAAAAAGAGGAAATGGATTGTGTCTTGTATTGAAAAATTATAACAAAAGCTCGCCCCAATACTTTCCACATTACGGTGGCCCCCGGGTTCAGATAAAAGCCAGTGAAAAAGATTTAATCTAAATCGTGTTAATTAAAAACAATAATGAGGTGAGGACACCACCTGCAAATAGGGTTTCATAATTGGGGCTGTTTTCAAAGAAATGTAAGCCCTCACAGTAAATATTTTCAGTTCCCTTTCATCTTTCAAGTTTAGCTCTTACCATAGAATGGTTTTTAATCCAGGGCAGGTCCTTTTTCTTGCTTTTTTACACTTTCCCGGAAAAAAACCATCTACCATGGAAATAATACCCATGCGGATTTCCAACTAAGGGATGAGTCACTACACCTCGCGCCTCGAAAGACTTCTACGAAAAATAACTTGCAATCGTCCAGGCCCAACTCTAGATGGCAGGAGTAGGCAGAGCATGTGAATCTATAGCACTACATACTACGAGCAGATGCTTACAGGGTAAGGAACATTGTTCTTCTGCAGGGAGTTCAGCAAGTCACGAAGTCATGATGTCATTAAGGCGGCATGGGAAAGCACCGTGAGCAACTTTGAACACATTAGCAAAGAGCTCGTAGTTGGTCTTGTTTTGAGCTGAGAGCCATCCAGCTTTATGACAAACTAAATAGGTCTGTATGTCTGTGCAAGCCAAATAGGTCCTAGTTGAGAACTTAAGCACCTTATATAGTGGGGTAAAAATATATTGATGTAGGCCTACTAGAAGAGTGTTCATATAATGTAGTTTGATGAGTCTTAGTAAATTAATGTGTGTCTTTGTGGTATGCAGTAGGAGGCATGGTAGTATTTCTCATATGTTCATGACCTGGTCACATGCTGCTGTGGCATGGCTTGTTAATTAATTCTTCCATGCTTTAAAGAGATGAATAGTTCACCTAGGTTCCTAGCTGAAGAGGTAAAGGTCATGCTGTCTAGAGGGAAATGAACAGCATTTGAAGATTTGTTGTGAGTAGAGGTGGAGAGAAAGTAGACAGCTTCTGCCTTGGAAGAGATGAGCACCAGGGGCTGGAGGGCCATCCAATGTTGAACTGCAGTGAGACAGTCAGAGATGTGTGACTGGAAATCGGGAGCCCATGTGGGAAAAGAGAGCAAGATTTGTTTTTTTTTGGGCTTAGAGATAATACGAGAAACCAAAAGAAAAGAGGCCCAATGTATTGTTTCATTTAATTTGAATGTATTATTTCATTTTCTTTGTAACTGAATATGCTCTTTTCTCAAAAAGTAAACGCTCATCCTCCCAGCACTAATGGTTTATAATGGTTCCTACTGTGTTCTGTGACTGAACATTTTCACCTGAAGATCCTGATACAGCCCAGTCATACGCTTCTACAGATTAATGGAATCTATTTTCTAGATTCTTGTCTGTAAAATAAACCATCCCGCCGTACTGAGCCTCTCTTTGCTGTGACTCGAGTCTTCCATCACTTTAATTAATTTGGTTGCTGACCTTTATGTGTGCTCTAGTTCTCTGATGCTAATGGTGCCTGAAAAGAACAACATATTCTAAACCTGTCATGAAAAGTGTCTTGTGTCCTGGCAACAGTCTGTTGCTGTTTAGATGTTGCCTTCATTCTTTAATACGGAAGTATAGACATCCAGTTTTGCTAACAGCCACATAGCATAGTACACTGATTATTGTTGTTGTTAACCCCTTCCCTGCTCATGACGGAACCGTTCCGTCATGAGCCACGGTTGCCGTGTGCTCATGACGGAACGGTTCCGTCATGGCAATCCTGTCGGCGGCCGCTCCGCCTGCGCGGCGCTGTTTCCCCGCCTGTGCGGGGCGACAACGCAAATGGGCGGAGTCATGACGGAACCGTTCCGTCATGAGCACAGCTCAACTGTGGCTCATGACGGAGCGGCTCCGTCATGAGCACAGGCCCGCCGCGCTGCCCCCCCGCACCCCCCCGCGCCGCGGCGGAATTCCCGCCGCGGCGAAGGGGTTAATTGACGTTGGTATATCGCACAATATCAGCAAAACACACAAGATGATGGACGGAATGTTGCACATTGGCAAAACATTCACCCCCAGTCACAGATCTGGGTTTAATCCATTGTTATTTTGCTCCCCACGCCACCCCAGTTCAGACATGGCCATATGCAAATCAGTCTTGACCCTGTGCCTCATGGGAACAGTCCAGCCCGAACTGCCAAGCCATGTCGTCCTTGGACCGGAATCAAGCATCCTAGGACCGGTTTCGGGGTTTCACCCCTCTTCAGCCAGGATAGCCTGACTCCAGTGGCGTAGTGAGCACGGGACCCACGTCTGGGCATACCCTTCCCACATAGGGCGAACAGCAAAACACACAAGATGGTGAGCAAAATAACGATGGATTAAACCCAAGACTGATTTGCATATGGTCGTGTCTGAACTGGGGTGGCGTGGTGAGCAAAATAATGATGGATGAAACCCAGATCTGTGACTGGGGGTGAATGTTTTGCCAATGTGCAACATTCCGTCCATCATCCTGTGTGTTTTGCATATCGCACAATATGCCACTAAAGTTACATCCTCGCACCTTTTGAAGTTTGGGGATTCATTTTAAAACGTTTCCTCTGATTAGGTAGTGTGGAGGTGTGCGACCAGTAGGTTGAGTATGTCAGCTTTAATTCGTTGTTCGTTTTTGGTGGATGAGACCAGAGAGCTGTATCCCAGTTGTTTGGGGTGCCTATTGGCGGCACGTGTTAATTTGTGGTAGGGAGCTGCTGGTAGGAAGCGCTATTGGATGCTTCAATGATCAGTGCATTGTATAATCGAGCTGTTCTAGATTGAAGCTTATGTTTCCTCTCGACCACGTCACAAAAATAGAAGTTTATTATGCAATTGTACGCTTTAGCCTTTGATTCACCTTGTTTTCTCTGTTTTGTGTAATTCTCACAGTCCACAGGTGTGCTCCCAGGAGGTCAACGAATGTGAATGATTTTCACACGTAGGCTCATTTCCCGAATTATACACATTCTGAATCGTTCATGCTCTAGTCAATGTACAGGTATCTGGTTGGGGTAAACGTGCATTTAGGCATTCCCCTTTTTACTGAACTAGCCAAACATCATTGTATTTGGGGAACGTTTTCCTATACACTCAAAGAAACATAGGGTTTTGCTCCACTCTTTCTATCACGCACTGCACCACTCACACCTATTTTTGTTTACACATAAATTTATAACTGTAATAAGATTGAGAAATATCAAAAATGTTTGGTAATATCCATTTCTCTATTGGTATTCATAGCTAATATGTTTAGTATACTGCACATGTACTTTCTTTTTTTTGTATCCAGCACAAACTCAACCCATAGGTATTGGAGCGCTTTACATGAGCACCCAGGGCTTTAAGGGGATACAAAAATTGAGGTGTCTATAAAAGGGATGTGGCCTATGTAATTAAGGGTGTGGCTTAAATACGTAAACTAATTTCTGTGATTCCCATAGTGTTCCACCCACCCCCATTTTTGGTTACTCTCTGAGTTTTTTTGTTATTTCTTCCAGTTATATATCACAGCAACTGATTTATGCTTAAAACCAGGCAGGACTATTGACTTTGTCAGTGGTTGTTAGATGTTTAGGATATATTTGTAACAACAATTAATTTGTTGAAAATAATTAATATTGAAAATGTTTCAAATCTGAAATTGTGAGACTGTGAATTAAAAAATACTCAGTCCTATGGAAGGAGTACTGGTCTTCAGATTGTCTCAATCACTCCTGTTGTGCTTACTCTCTGCTAGACATGTTCACTCTTTTCCTCTCCACATCTGCATACCTTGCCCCTCATCTCTTTTGTCTCCAGCACCTTCTTTTCACATTCTCTTGAATGTACTTCTTTGCATCTCTTTCACTTCACCCCCCAATGCACAACACACCCTCTCCCCCGTAAACACTGTATATTATTATATTTTTGCCTTATCAATATTTTGACAACTGAGTACCTCTTCTACACACAATTGCGCAGAACAACAAGTATTATTGGAATACATGACCATTGCTCTGTGCACATTGCAGAGAGGCCAAGGATTGGATGACCATGTATTCTGAACACCATTCTGACCCACTGTCAGAAACTGTGAGAGACAGGCCTTCAGCCTCCGCTCCAGTGCTCTAAAGTGGTGGCCGTTATAAACACCTAGAGACGACCCTGTTCGAAGTAAGCTCTATGCAAGAATAATATGCTACGCAAAGAAAACATGGAAACACAACATTGTAGAAATAGCTAATACTCTTATGGAGTGCAAGATTAGGTAAAACGTGAAATGTAAACCGTAATTAAATCACTGACATGGATTATCTTAACTTTTTTTCCATAAATTATTCATAAATTGATCAGTTTTGTCAGTACAGTTAATGACATGAATCTAGAGCCCTTTAGGAGGCCGTTTCAATGTCAGTTTTGAATTTCATCCGGGTTCGAGAATCGGAGAGACTCGGCCCACTTGGTCCCTGTGAGAACCAGTTACAATATACGAGGTCACATTGCTGATTTTTAGGGTCGGGGGGATGAAGTCATTTGCCCAGAATCACAGGGTTTTGAGCTGACACCGAGTCTCCAACTCGGTTCACTGCTTCCCAAGTCGGCATCTCTGGCCATTACGCCACACCCTCACAGGAGCGGTTTTGCTTCTGTGTGCCGCACCCTGTAAACCTTGACCGAGTGGCACTTACTAGTGTGCTGAATGTGCTGTAAAATATTTTTGGGGTTTTGCTATTGCGGAGACTCTTCTGGCGATAACTGTTTGAGTACATGCTCTGCTCCAGCTAGCCTGGGCATGAGTGATTCTGAGGGAAGGTGTAAATGGCCAATACAACGGTATAAAGTCTTAAGTCAGGAGTGTCTCCTGAGACATGGGGAATTTCCATGGTAATCTGGAACACTGACCCAATTCCTGTTGTCATTCCCCATGCTGTCTGTTATTTCCTCCCGACATCTCTCCAGCTTTCAGTAGGGAAAGTGTCCAGGTGAAACCATCAGAAGCCGCAGTCTTCTTACAGGACTAATAATTAGAATGGTGCCACTAACTTCTGTTCGGGGGGCCCAGAACAGCCCCTTGTAACGAGGTCTTTAGTGTCAGGGCTGGACTGGGAACCACAACCGGCCCTGGCAAAGTGCTCGGCCGCCCCCCCCCACCCCTTTCCCCGCAGGGGGTGCCGCCGAGCTCTTTGCCAGGCCCGGTTTTCGGCCGATTTTGTTAGTGGGCCGATTTTGCAGCTATGCTGTAAAAACGTCCCTGTAACAAAAACGGCCCACGGGGGCCCAAAACCAGCCCCCACCCGTGCGGCGCACAGGGGGATTGCCCAGTGCCTGCTACGGCTAGTCCGGCCCTGCTTAGTGTTTACTTCTGCGGTGCGGCCATTTAAGGTTCCTCTAAAGGTGCATGTTGTGGTGTATGGAAAGCAACCCCGGTTCTAGCTGGGGGCCGGGTGGGACAGGCCCACCCAACGATGAGCCTGGCCCACCCAAACATGAGCCCTGGTCCTCGTAGTGAGGACATGAAGGCCAGGCGAAAAGGGGCAGTATGATTTTAAAAGTTTCTCCATACGTTGTTTTTCTTCCTATTCTGGGCCTCGACTCTTTCTCACAGCCATCCCCAATCACCTAACTCCTTTTGGAGAGGTGGGTTGTGGTGTAAGTACAAAAGGGGCTCGGCGAAGGGGTCAAATTCTAAATTTGGCACCGAGTAACTTTTGCCTACTGTCCAGCAACGTGAATATTTCCTTTTCTGTTCAGCCTGGAGAAAAGAAATGTGTTTATTCTGTTTCACCTTTCCTAACCCCCTGTAGCTGCTTATCAGATCAGGCTGTGACACACAGTTTGACTAACAGAGTAGCTAAGGGAATGTGTTACTATTTGTTTTTATTTTTAAAATCTGCACAGGCCCAGCAAGGCACATACTTTGTGTATGCTTCATTTAAATAGTTTTTATCATTTTCATGGCTATGGATGCAAGACAACAATAAAAATGTCCAGATAATTGGCGATTAGTGATCTTGCTGGAGAGCAATCCTTTGCCTGTTGGTAGTTTTGAAATGCAGATAGGCTGTATTTTATGTGGATAGCTCAGTGGGTTACTGCCTTTGTCACAGGGATTCTTGTGTTACTTGCAGTTCAGAAATTACAATCCGAACATAGGACAGTGACCTATGAACTGTCATCAAAGAACTGCATTCAAACATGAATGGTATAATTAGAACTTCACTTTTTAGGTCTCGCCTGACCCAGCGCATGCGCTGGTCTGGCGAGACTTATTGAGAGGGCTCCAAAAAGTGCTACCAGGCCAGCCTAGAGCTACAGTGCATGTGCGCGGGCACGGGCGCCGCGTTTTACCGCGATTACTTTCACTTTCGCGGCCGCTTTGATGTTCTCCGTGAGGCTTAAATAGATTGTAGCAGTTAAAACAAGCATTGGCATAGCCAATAGGTCTCGCTTTTTGGACCTTATAAGTGTTTAGTTATGCAACTGTTGCATAGCTAAACACTTATAAGGTCCCAAAGGTGAGACCTATTGGCTATGCCAATGCTTGTTTTGTGTTACTATATAGTTAGAACTTCCCCAGTCTTTCATTATTTTAATGTTGCCAAAAAGAGTTTGGGGTCGATATACATTTTTATTTCTTAAAGCCAACCCCCAACCACTGGGGTGTGCTTTACATCCTGAGTTTGTGCTTCCGAAGTCCAAAACCTCTTAAAATATACTGCCCACCAGTATGGATGACATGTGATTCCTACACCTTGTAATCCTCATTAGCTTATGTGACATTCCCTATAGACTGATTTAAATACTTGTATGATTCATTGTCTCTGTATAACGTGTGTGTGGTGTAAAGTACTGTGACACCCTACACTGATATGAGTAGCGCTATACAACAAATGAAATGCATAGGAGAGAGGGACTATGGAGAGGTGAAGGGCACTGTTGGGGGTGGTAGTAATGGTATCTGTGGAGAAAGAGGTAATCGATGAGGCGACAAAGACCTCACTAGCGCTAAAGCCGGCCCTGTCATTGCCTTTCGGTTTTATTTAATTAGCAGTCGGGTCATTAGGGCAACTGTAGAACATATTTTAAAGTGTGTGCTAATTATATTTATTGCTATATTCACAGTTTTAAGTTTGAAGGTGATTTTACTAATGATTTTTACAAGAATAATGAAAGTGGAGCTGGATGGTGGCTGATATGGGGCTGGGGCCCAAGGTCAGCTGTGAGATAAGGTGCACAGGAGAGGGATGGTAGAAAAGTGGATAATCGGGCCTGGCCTGTTGGAATATGAGGGTTTGCACTTAGTTCCAGACATTGCTCTTACTTTCAAACAACTCTCCACATGCCCTGTATACGCACAGAATCAATCCGTTGTATCATGTAGGCTACCACAAGAAGCAACAATTTTGGCAAGCATTGGCCCACCCAAATGCACCCTTGGCCCACCCAAATAAAAATTCCTGGAACCGGGCCTGGTGGAAAGTGTCAATAATGTGCCATGGAAGAGGGAACCCGCTACAGTGGTATGCTACTGTAGTGGTGGAAAGAGATGTGGGAGTAGGGATGTGGGGGAGTGGGGGAAGTTGGGCGAAGTAGGGGTTGGGGTATGGGAATCCTAGCACCTTGTATTCCATGGTGCCGTACCATGTTTGGTCCTCGGCTACTTTAAGACCCTGTTTTAGGTGTTGTGTGCATCTGAGATTTCAGTAAGAATGTGGGAAATGAAATAGTAGACAGACAAATGTAATAACAATGGATACAATCCATGTTTTACTAAAGGTACCTGCAATGCTGTTTGATCATTGCTTTCATGCAACTGGTGAGAACAGGGTAAGATGGAGGTTTGGCAGTTTAAGAGAGGAAGAATATCTCCTTGAACTTCAGTGACAGTGTACCCGTGTATCAATCGAATAATTAATTAGTGTTTGATATTTACTCTTCTCTCTCAAAAGGTGTCCCTTCTGGACCTCGGAATGTAATTTCCATCATCAACGAGACATCCATCACCCTTGAGTGGCACCCGCCACGCGAGACTGGCGGCCGCGATGACGTCACATACAACATCATCTGCAAGAAGTGCCGGGCCGACCGGCGAAGCTGCTCACGCTGTGACGACAACGTGGAGTTTGTACCCCGGCAGTTGGGCCTTGCCGAGGGACGAGTGTTCATCAGCAGCCTGTGGGCCCATATGCCTTACACTTTTGAGATCCACGCCGTGAATGGAGTGTCCAACAAGAGTCCTTTTCCTCCACAGCACGTGACTGTGAATATCACCACCAATCAAGCCGGTAAGTCACTCAGTCCTTCCGTTAACATTCTGAGAGTGCTTGTCAGAGATGCTGGGTTGGCAGAGGTGGTGGTATCACCCAAGAAGACGAAGTGTTTTGTTCCCCATACCCAGAGTCACACATTTGCACCCGCACACTGCTGGGCCCATCTTAAAGGACAAAGGGCATAACTTTGTCTCATTTTCTATACAGTATTAGACCTTTTTGTGAAACGAAGTCCGCAAACTATTTTGGAAACAAAGGTGTTTGTAGTGATATGTTTATGTACGGTGTAATAATATGTAAATGTACTAACCCTCTCGCACCAATATAGCTCACTTTGGTCATGCAGGGGTAATGGATAATTATGTGGTATCCATATGAGATATAATGAGGTTTCTTCTTGTGTGCCTAAGAGGAATCGTACTTCATAAGATACATCACAGTGAAGTATTGTATCGATATAGGTGCCCCAACTCTGCTGCCTATGGCTATAATAGGGCATAGCCCCTGCAAGTACCCCCTATTCTTTCTTGTGTATTTGGAGACGACTAAACATACTCAAAAATATGGCTTGCAAACTATGATGAGCTACACAATTCTTGAAATGAAGGAGACCGAATGAAACAACATAAAATCTTACAGAGTTTTTAGATGGGAAGGGACTCTGGAGTAGGCTTCAGCACAACATGGATTGAGCACCTCAACTGCGTTGGAGTGGGAAGCCGTCCAGACAAAGGTGCGAGGAATAAGTAAAGAACTGGACCGTCACCCCATTTCCTAAGGTTTAGCATTGTAGAACCTTATCAAGTGGTGGTTCTGTGGGCCTTTTTCTCGGCGGGAGAGAATACCTTCCTCCTTTCTGATCACTGATGATCAGATCCATGGTGGAATATCAAGAGACGAGGCTGTCCTTCGTCAGTCTGTCACGCTAGCCATTGACCACACAAGAGTAACTGGAAAGACTCCCTCAACCTGGGACACTATACCACTCCTAATAAGGAAAACAAGCATTGGCATAGCCAATAGGTCTCGCTTTTGGGACCTTATAAGTATTTAGTTATGCAGCACAATATCCTTGGTGCAATAACATCAACTGTTGCATGGCTAAAAACTTATAAGGTCCCAAAGGCAAGACCTATTGGTTATGCCAATGCTTGTTTTAAGATGCCTGGCATGCAGTTTTAAATGTAGGCTGGTAAGAAAGGTGCCAACCCGAGGGGCAAGGTCTAGAGAGAAATAAGATAGGAAGAGAGGTGAGTTATAATGAGATAGCACAAATAGAAAGGTGAAGCACAGAATGACATGTCAGGTAGAGCCGGTGGGATGAAAAATAGAAAGATATGAGAAGTAGAGAGAAAAGAGGTGCAGATGGGGTAGAGAGATGAGGCTAATACAGAGGAAGAGCAAGGGAGAAGTAGAGAATGGTGAAATAGTGAGAGAGAGAGACGGAGGTAAAACAGATGTATTAAACGAGCGAGACATTGGAAGCAGAGAGAGCGAACGGAAACAGTGAAGGAGATAGAAAGAGAGATGAAAGCAAAGGGGGTGATAGATGGAGCGGAAGAGGCAGAGAGAGCATTGTAGAGAGCAAGAAATAAAATAATGGGAAAGGTGAGGGAAAGAGGACATCATAAAAAGAGAGACATAGAAGGCCAATAGGTAAGGTAAATTGAGAGGCTAGATAGTGTATGAGAGGTGGGGAAGAGAGAGAGGAGGCAGTGAGTTGTGAGGCAGAGAGAGAAGTGAAAGAGAGAATGGTGAGGACACAAAGGGGGCAGTGGTATGCAGGCAGGGAGGTGTCAGAATCAGAAATAAAACAATATGCAGTAAAAAGGGAAAGAGAAACAGCTCGCGGTTATGAATATATTTAAACAAACCAAGAATGCAGCCTGGCTCGCGCACAGACCTGTTTAGAATAACTTTCACAAATATGTCTAGCGCCCGCAGATACTCATGGTTTACTTGCGCTCGTTCGACACTAGGAGAAAGGGCGTATGTGCTGCGACTTCTGACATCTCGGTGGCAGTTTTTAAAAAACAAAACAAAAAACATAAGGCGCAATACAGGACTTCTGAAGGATTGTTTCCTGGAATCGAATTGGCAATCTCTGAACAAGGAAATAAACGAGCAGCACGCATGTTAAACAACGAACAAACATTGAGCATAATCTGCACAGAGCGTGCGATAAATGACAAAACCCGGAGTGGAGTTTCAGAAGTAACTGGACTAGAATACAATACACACGAGAAACAAAAGCGAAAGATGCAATTACATTGTGGAATACAGCACTTGTTATTTTAGTGTGCTATGAACTGTGGCTGTACGCATCGTTATAAAAACAGGTTATTCTCCTTATAGGGAGTTGTCATGTCGCTCCATGACAGAAACTCCCACTTAGTTTTAAAGTTCACAAATCATTGTCAAAAGTCAATAGAATTTCGTTATACCACTGCAGGGAGCAGGGTGAGGTGGTGTTTTAAAAGCAGGGGGGCTTGTTAAAAACAATGGCGGCAAGCGGGTCAGGCGCTAGTGGGTTAACACAACGAATGCATGTCTAACGTAGAGCTGCTGACCCTGGAACTGGGTTCAACTCTCGGCGTTGGCTCAATATGCCATGATCCTGGGCAAATCACTTAATCCCCCCAGTGTAATCGAAAAAAAAAGGGAAAAAAGCGAAAGTGTCAGTGTAATGTACATGGTGCTCATGTAAAGCACTCCAATGCCTTCGGGTACACGAGTGAGGGTGCAGGACATGGCTGAAGCAGGGGGGTATGTAAAACAACAGAGCAGAGAACTTATGCCACTCCTAAACCTATGCATCCCAGCGTATTAAGAAGAAATATCAGGGTTCCATTTTGAAGAGCAGACATATCTTGGAAGTGGTGTGAGCCAAGAAGTATCTAAAAGCATGGGTGAAAGGTCATCAGTGCTGGTGCGAGAAGAGACCGTGTCATGGCCACTGGCACTGTGAGAGTTTGCGGCTGCAGCTGCTACATTTTCTACATAATTATGAATTTTCTACATTTGCCACACTCTCCATCTGCTGCAAAAGCTGTGATTTCATCCAAAAAAATGTTTCTAGCTCAAAAGGATCAAATATTTTTTCAAGATGGGCAACACATTGCCGCACAGAGAAAGGCTCTTACCAATTGTTGACTTGACACCAGTTGCTTATTTCAGTATTTGGGTGTCAAAGTGCGACTTACCTTTGCTGACGTGTAAAAAAGAAAAAAGCCAAAATAATTATGCAAAATGTGCCGCTTTGCTCTGCCTAATTTGCCTTATCTTGCTGCATAATTTGCTCCTCTACTGTAGCATAATTTGCTCCTCCCCTGCCGCATAATTCAAGTGGCCATGGATATTGCTTTGGGTGTACGCGGAGGACGGCAAGGGACAAGCATGCACACATGAAATCCCTCGGTGCGGGAAAGAATTGGATTACTGTGTTGAAAAGAAAGGCAAAGCGAAGCTGCCATTTTGCTGTAGACAACGCATTGTGCTCATACAAAAATATGCACGCCAGTGGCTCATCCACATCTTCTAATTGCTGGTGACTCACGGGTGCCGGAAACAATGTGCTTCACTTTGCTACAAAACCGCAGTTTTGTGTTTTTCATTGACCTTGTGGAACAGTGAGTTGCCTTTACCCCGACATATAAAGTTCACGGTTTGTTTCATTGTAACACAGAATGCAGGAACATTTTACAGCAACTAACGGTTTGAGGGCGAGTTTGAGCTGGCTGAAATACTTGGCACATGTCTGAAGAAGACATGATGTGTGGTGCTGTTTAGGATCAGAGTGTAAGCTAAGCAGTCCGTAGTTAAGAGTCTGCTATTCCAATCTTCCATAGTGAGCATGAACCAGAGCGCCCAGACAGTGCCTAACATTTCAACATATCCTGTGTACTTCAAGGCAGTGTTTCCGTGAATGCTCTTCCGAAGCACTTACCTCAGTCACTGCTGCTCAAGAAAAGTTGGCACCGCACGTTGGTGTAATGGTTCTTTCTACCCCCAGACTAAAAACACTTTGTGTAAAAGGTATACATTGTTGTACTCGCTGAAAACAAGCATATATTTATAATTGAAATAGAAGTGAAGTTTAAACAAGCCCGGGAGCTGAGTGCGCGTGTGCGCTAAAATATATATTTTTTAAAACACGCGAGTGAAAGCAGGCTGGCGAGTGGTGTGCGATGTGCGCGCACCATGACGAGAGAGGAAAGCCAGATGGCGCCTCTGCTTGTCATTGTGTGCGTAACTGCACGCTCTATGCCAGCAGTGGTCGGACTTTTAAAAGCCCGTTTGCTAAATGTCTCGCAGAGCAGCGCATGCGCTGGCTCAGGCGATACCTAAAAAGGAGTGGAAGGTACATTAGGCTGGCTTGCAACCTGGGCAGCAACATACACTTGAGTTTGGAGTCTGTCTGTTACCCCTGAAGAAACAGGAAATGTTGATAAGTGATAGGAATCAAAACAGGATCTGAGATGGCCACCTCCACTAGCCCAGCCAAGGTTATTGGCATTAGGAAAGAACAGTAGGTGGCTGGCTAGTAATGTTTCTAAAGCATTTGCTCTTTTTTACTTCCATCTGCAGGCTGTCACACACATCAACAAGCATTTACAATGCAACGGTTCCGGCATTGTTAAAGTTAGAGCTATTGACATTGCTCATGACAATGCCGTTTCTTTAAATGTTTTAAAAACAAAAACATAAACAAAAATAATGTCATGAGCAATGCCAATAGCTCTAACTTTACCAATGCCGAGACCATTGCATTGTATATGCTTGTTTTATTTCCTATTAGTTTGCCTTTCCTTGGCGGTCCACCCTTCTCATTAGCCCGTTGCGGTTTCTCCCCATGACATTCTCCTCCTTCATGCTCATAGAGACTGTTGTGTGTAGTCCTGTGGTGGAAATGCAAAACCAATTCAGAATTCGGCATCGCCACAGTTCCTGTGATTCCCGTGGTCACAGCCTTTTCTAATGTGTGCTGTTGCGCTCAGTAAATGTATGGCTGGACGCCTTATACCCCTGTCGCTTGGCCAACCACTTCCAAGCAGTCCCCCCGCACGAACACGTCTGCCCGTGTTGATATGTCTGCTTACGTTTGTGATATCTGAATAGTCCCAGGTTCATGCGTTTGCCGTTATCGCACTCCAGTTTTTTCTTTGCGTTCTGATACTTGTATTACTTTACAATGGAACAAACAGCTTGCAGGCCACAGAATGCAAAAGTTAAACATGGACTCGGTGAGCTACTCGCGCGTGGACCCGAAACAAATGTACTCTCTACAGCTGTTTACATGTTGAAAGCCGCCGGCTGTACCCAGCACGTCAACACCACAAAGTACAGGGCAATGTGACTGTGCTTCCCCGTGTTACAGTCGCGTGTGTAAACATTAATGCCACGCAAACTGCCTCACAGGACTCGCTAGGACAAATGCCCGCATCCGAGGGAGAGAAGTAAAATTATCATCCCGAGTCAATGGGAATTACCTTCAATCCAGAGGCTCGAGAGGTTTCCCATATGTAACGAAGTCCTCTTCCTCTGCATCACTGTCCTGCGCCGCCATCTCTCCCTGGGTACAGGAAGCAAACGGGGACAAACTGCTTCCGCTACAGTTCAAAACGCGTTCACAAGTTTCACAACAGACTTGTCCTGTTACTGCAGTGCACTAGACGTCAGCTCTGATCGACGAGCTCCCTGTACTGTTGTAAGACTGATATACAATTAGCTTTAGTAAAACAAGGCAGAGCAAAAGGCAAGCACACCACTGCCTTTCTCCGAGGCAGAGCAGAAATGCCTCGGAGAAAGGCAGCGGCATTTTCCGATTCGGGGGCGTGTTTGTCTTTTCTCTCCTCCAGCCATTGGCTGGAGGAGATAATTAGACTTCTTGCAAAAAACACGCCCCCCGATCCGAAAAGGACGGGGCCTAATCGGAATGACTGACCTCTTCTCCAATGGCTGGCCAGCATTCAAGAGGCCAGCCAATGGAGAACAGGGGAGAAGAGGGGCAGGTTCAAGCCCCTCTTCTCCAAGTCATTAAATCTCGCGAGCGAGACTGCGCAAGCGCAGCCTTCGCTAGCCGAGACCTAAAAATCACTTAGTCAGAAACTGTTTCCTGTTCCTCCCCATTAACTTCCTACTTGGTGCCCATGTTTCAGGGGCTGGTGATGTTCAAATATGTTTGCGTTAACAGTGTTTGGTATGTGTATATATATATATGTTGATAGGGTGGAGAAGGGCTAAAATTGCATGCTACTTTCACCTGATGTTTACACCACTTGGAGATGCCAAAACTATTATGAAGCACTCTATAAAGACACATTCTTATAATCCAACTTGTGTTCTGTGCTGTAAATATGTTCACCGTTGTTATACTTTCTTCCCAGTGCCAGCAATGCATTACATATAATGTGTTAAAACATATGAAGCATGATATTTTTCCTGCGTGATTCGAAGATAGGATGAAGCAGACCTTTTTGTGTATTCTTCAAAATCATTTTTTTTATATAAATATATTGCTTTATCTGAGCTAATATTTGTTTGTGTTAAAATCAGCAAAAGTGTGAATGAAAAGAAGTTAAAGATGAATGTGGCCATGTGGTCTGCTTTTAGATATTGCTCTCGAGGCAGTGCAAGCTGTCTGGTTGCAAAACACCTATTGTTAGCTTATGAAGAAATACAGTGGGCATAAAGGCTGTCCATTGCTTTCCATTGGTTGGCTTCATTGTCACTGTCATGTTCTTGCTTCTTATTCAATGATTTTTCTTGTTCATCTTGCTCTATCATGTGTTTGTACCGCCCCTGGAGCATATCCCCTTTACCATCTTCTTGACTGGCTGATTTTTATCCTTCCACCGCTCATTTGTAGGGAACTCATTTTTTTTTTGGTTAAGCATTCCGTGAGAGTGCATGTGTTTTCCAGCAGTCATCTCTTGGGTGCTTCTCCTTCCCCACATGTGCTTCGAGTTACTTTCTCTTGCCCATGTGCTCTCCCTCACTGTGTTGTTCTTTCCATCATGTACTTTTCCTCCTGCCCACTGTGTTGCTCCTTAACTCGCATGCTGCTTTCCCTTCCTGCCTTTATTTTTACTTTAACCCCTGCACCTGCTTTTTGCAACCCTGACATGATTATCCATTGCCTTCAGATCCAGCGTGGTCCTATTTTTTTTACAGATTTTTTTTGCAGGGCCAGGCAGCAAATCGGTGTCGGTCCCTCTCCTTTAAGAAAGAAAAGTGATTCTGTGCCACTTTATTTTCATTGTTTGCATTTAATGATCCATCTTGTGTCAGTAAACAGAAAAAAGGCGCTCATGTCATTTCGTAGGTGCGCACATACATTGTGATGCACACTCATACTTCAATGATGACGCATGCGTGCCAACGTCTCGTAACACATACACACGTCTACAAAATGAGAGGGCCACTGACGGCCATGCTGCACCAAAAAATGCTTTTTTGCTGATGCTGTACAGAATCGCCAAATGGCATTGACAAAGCCAAAAATTCCCAAAGATGACAACTAATGGCTTTGCTATTTCTTGTTCAATACTGCAAATGTGACTATTGTGTGTGAGCCACAGCTCAAGCTCAACCCTCCCTCCTCACTACCGTGTGTTAGCATGCAGGAGGTGACACATCCGTGCTTGTAGAGACTCCCGAGGCCGGGCCATTGCACTGAGGCTCCATCACCCTGCACCGCCATCTTTAAGCCACTGGAAGGCTCTGGGCAGCCTTTGCGCATTGTCTTTAATATTTTAGCAGCCCAGCCCCCGGAGAAGGATCGAAGTGAGGTATGCTCTTTATTGACAGGCTCTTCATTTTCTTCTAAGAGCGTGTTGTAAACCTGCCTCCTGTCAGCACCTATCACTTCCTCTTCACGGGCCGCCCGTTCATCTTTCGCTCAGCCTGCCCTCCACTCTGACTCGTCTTTCATCAGTCTATTGACGGCTCCCTTTGTTAATCATTTCAATGTAATCAATATTGATAGATCAGGCAGCTCTACCTTTGTTGTGTTTCATGTGCTCTTCTCTATACGTGATCATCCTGCGTTTATGTACCACTTCCCTTTCTTTATCACATTCTCACTTTCATGTTCCTCCTTAAGTCGAACACTCATTGCTTCCCCCTTCTTTTCCTAGTCTTCCTACTTCCTTATTTCATCTCTCGTACCCATTTCCCTCTTCTCATCCTTTCTCTTAATTGTCTTTCCCTTCCCCTCACTTAACTTTCCCTGTCTTCCTAGCCTTTCTCTTTTCTGACCCTTTCCTTTCCCTTCCCTTCTCCAGGCTTCCACGCACTCGCGCATCCTGAGGGCGGGCGCGCCCGAAGGGATAAATAAAGGGGCGCAAGACCGCTCGGGGTCTTTGGCCCAGCCCATAACCAGGTGTCCGTGTCCCATGTAATTGGTGTGCCCCACACGTGTACGATATACTATCCAAATCCTGCAGTTTTACCCCACTTCGCCATCTCTACCTTTCTCTTTCCTGCTTTGTTCCTTCCTTTCTGTCTCTTCGCTTCCCCATTGCTTACTGTCTCCTCTTTAAGCCTTCAGTTCAGTTCCCTTCATTCCTCGCCCTCTGTTCCGCGCCGCCTCCTTTTCACAGTATTTGCATTCAATAGAGAGGTGGAGGGGCCACTGACCGCTCGAGTCAGACTCGAGCCAAATGCCTGGATCTGCGATTCTGCTCGAGGCCGTCTAGAACCATCGAGTTCAAAAGGAGCTAAATTCTCCTAGCGGTCAATGTGGCCTCGTGGCTACAGCTGCCCACCATCGGGTACAAAAGGGGGTGGTGATGGACGGAGCATCAGAACCAGTTCGGGCTGGACTGTTCCCATGAGGCACACGGTCAGACTGATTTGCATATGGCTATGTCTGAACTGGGGTGGCAGAGTGGGCTAAAGAACGGTGATGGATCAAACCCAGATCTGTTGACTGGGTGTGAGTGTTTGATTGGTTCTGATGCTCCGTCCATCACCACCCCCTTTTGTACCGCCCACCATCGGGAGCAGGGTTTGAATCCCTGCCTTGGCTCAGCATCCTGTGAATCCTGGCAAATGTCACTGTGACGACAAAAGCGAACATGTAATGTAGTCTGTGTGTGTATTGAAGCACTGTTATGTCTTTCTGCAAGGTAAAAACTTTGTAAAATTGCGCAAAAGAAAAGTAGGATTCTGCCTGTTACCCAAACTCTGATATTCTCCAAGAAGTAAGCACAAAGCAATGACCTTTCATGGCAGAGAGTCCAGTCTAGAGGCTGAATTAAACATTATGAAAATGGAAAATCTTGAACCAATCGCAGCTTCTCTGCTTGACTTAATTGTGTGACCCTAGGTAATACATATTTCACCCAGAATCCTTTTTGGTCACTATCACATATGAGAGCACCTTCAAATACTTAAGTTCAGGATATTTGCTGTACAAAGAACCTGCCTTTTGTTTGATTTAATAGCTTATAAAGTTGCTCCATCTAAGATAAGAGTGTAGACAAAGTATACCGTACATATGACAACTAACTTGGCTCTTATTTCACTAATAACATGTCATAAGGTTGTGGGCAGGAATGTTTCTCAGATCATATTTAAAAACTCCCACTTTTAATAAATACTTTTCTGTGAATCTGATGTTCTAAGGTGAAACTCTCCAGCGTGTTAAAGAAATACAGGTTCTGGAACTTTGAAGGCAACTTACCATAAACTGTGATGTTTATTGCATGATTTATATATCAGATAAATTCAGGACTCGGCTTGCTCACAGGCTCTTAGAGCCAGCCTCCACTTGGCTCTGGTTCAGCTCTCCCTGCTAATTTGTTTTCTTGACCGCCTCTAATCAAATACAACTAACAGCAGTGCCTAATTTGTAAAACAAAAATACGTGCCAGGGCCTTCCTTAGGAGATCCCTTCAGCTTGCTCCACCTATTGCCCCTGCCAGCGTTGCCAGTGGCAATACAAACACAACTACTGACCATAACACACCTACAAGTGTGACAATTCGGACTATTCCAGGCCCCCAAATCCATAAGAATAGCTTGGGTGGCAGGTATTAGTCATTTTTAATGTGTAGTGAATGAATAAACAACTGTTGAGCTCAACTCTAAATAAGGCAAACAGCGCCCCCAAGTGGCAGACTGCCATAGGTGCCAGTGTGGACAATTAAGTGCCGGCGCCAAGCACTGGAAACCACTGGCTCAAATTAAGCAATTACATACAGCCTGAAGAAGCCCCCTTTAGAATGAACTCGCTGAACAACCCCCACTGTCTATCAGTGCTTCCTGTTACCCTCCTTAGTTCAATGCTGCATCAAATTATTATTTTTTACTTTGGGAGTTAATGCTCACCACTCCCCTTGCTGCTCTACACTACATTTCTGGCATGCAGGCAAGTCTTCCATGCTGTTTGTCGCTTGCACATCACCTCAAATGTTGCAATTGCTGTAATAAGCTTGAAAACAGCAAATAGTGCGATTCCTGCATCGACACATTCGGAGGCGAGTGTGGCATCAAAGCAGCCAGAAATCTCCATCTTGTTTATTTCCCTAAAATATTGCTCCATTCTAGAACTTGCTGCAGTTCACTCTGCACATGTAGGAGGATTCTTCATATCTAAGGACTTTTTTTCAGTACATGTGCCTAATATAGTTCCAAGTATTTAACAGTGTATCATAGCAGTTATATAGTGCTTCGAATCCCAGTTTTGACCAAGATTAGCTCAGTGTGTGGTGTTAGTTTTAAAGTTCTACCTGCAGAGACCCTGAGTCCTGTGAAGATTACAGACGCTGAGATGCAGGTCTTGCACTCATACAGGCAGTTGTGAATACGTACAGCCTAAAGCTTTAGCTCTCACACTTTAAATATATTGGGGCATATTCTCAAGCCCCTATCGCCATGGGAACATCACTTTTTTAGACGTTCCTGTGGGGATAGGGCCAGCGTCCTATTCTCAAGGCAGCATTAATCCACTTAACGTGGGGAGGGTTAACGCTGCCTTGAGAATAGGGCCCCTTTCACGCTAAACTTAGCGTGAGAGGGGTCGTGCAGTGGGTGTTGCGGTGGGCGTACCACCGCAACACCCATTGTATTCGACGTTGCCACCTATTATCAAGGGCGGCAATAATATGTGGCAGCGCCGAACTTAAGACCAGAAAAATCCTTGTCTTAAGGTGGCAAAACGAGGGGAAATGCTTAATTTCTCCTCGTTTTTGCGATTTCCATGTATGCTGCCTTGTGCAGCACACATGGAAATAGCAAAATGCCATGGAGTTAACGCCAACTCAGGCACCCTTGAACCAGAGTGCTAGGGTGTCTGCGAGCAGGGAGGTTTGTTTATGTACAGGAAGGTGTCACTTCCTGTACATAAACAATCCTTTTAAAAAATGCTGTTTTGTCACTTACATGTGTGCTGCATGAAGCAGCACACATGTAAGTTACTAAACGGCATTTTAGGTTTGTTTATGTGCAGGAAGGGACACCTTCCTGTACATAAACAAACCTCCCTGCTCGCAGACACCCTTGCACTCTGGTGCAAGGGTGCCTAAGTTGGCGTTAAGTTGTGAGACTTAGCGCCAACGCAGGGGGGAACGCCAGGCTGCACCACATTCTTGAGAATAGGGTGCAGCCTGGCGTTTCCGAAGTGGCGGTGAGAGGCGTTAAGCCAAGGAGTTGAACGCCTCTCACCGCCACTTCCTCGTGAATATGCCCCATTGTCTTAAATTCTTTTGCGCTTAGGCAAACCGTTGATTACCTTAACTCTGAACGAAAACCCAGGCTGTTACGGTTCTCCAGCTGAGCTGAAACCCTGGTTCTTCTTTGCTGCCTATCTGAGCTCTTGGGTACGGTTTCCCCATATTGCCCAAACCTTTGGGCATCAGACTCACTCCCTGCTTCATCCTGCACTGGGATACTCCTAGAACCAAATGACATATGCTGAGGAGATATGCCCTTGTCCTGTCACCCACACTAGGACCGGGAGTGACAATTTCATTACACTGGCAAAATCTTGCTTAATTTCTGCATTTCACCTTACCCTTGCTACGTGAATTTCCACGAAAATTACACCAATTCCCTATATCATGTAATTTTAAGTCCATTCGGGTATAAATCCTATTGCAGGTGCACAAGGACATCACAGACAGAATGTGACCGAACACAAGTGTGTGAAGGGCACAGAAAGAGACTGTGTGGAACAGAGGAGGGAGAAAGGGATCAAGGGAAAAGTAGAACAGGAGGAAGAAAAATGTGTGAAATGGAGAGAGAAATGATGGTGAGGAAAGAGGAGAGAGGGATCGAGACAAAGAAGGAGAGACAGAAATTCAAAATGGTCAAAGTGAATAGTGAGAGAAGAGGAAAGCGAACGAGGGTCCACCAGATGAGAGAGATAGAACGGATGTGAAGGAGGGAGGATCACAGAGGGAGAAGGGGCAGATAATGGAGTGAAAAAGAGTTTCAAACAGATGCTGAGGTTGACAGAGAGAATGACGGAATGAGAAAAAAGAGGTTGCTTGAGACAAAGGCGAGATGAAGGGAACATAGAGAAAGGAGGCATGTGGAAATGACTGGCAAGGGTAGCACAGAGGAAGGAACAGCTAGAAGTGAGGGCACGATGAGGTTGAAAGGGGAGTGAACAGAGAGAGTATGTGAGTATTCAGTGTGTAACTTGCATGTCAAAGCTTTCAATCCCAATTGCTTATGGAGCTGAGATGGACAATTTACATATTGCTGACATTTGTGTAGAGCTCTGCATAGAGGTCAAAGTGTACAAGATCTACTAAGAAGACATTCCCAAGCTTTTTTTAAGTTCCCATACTTTTTGTTAACAACTATTACCCCTGAAGTGTTAATGTTGATCGTGAGAAAGAGAGGATCTCCTGCACTGTGAATCGAGAGGAGGGCCACACCAGGGCCGGACTGGCCATAGCGGGCACCGGGCAATCCCCCAGTGGGTCGCAGGGGAGGGGGCCGGTTCTGGGCCCCTGGGGCCGTTTTTGCAGCATAGCTGCAAAATCGGCCCTGTAACAAAATCGGCCGAAAACCGGCCCTAGCAAAGAGCTCGGCGGCACCCCCAACTCCCCCCCCTTTACAGGGGAGGGGGGGTGGCGGCCGAGCACTTTGCCAGGGCCAGTTTTGGTTCCCAGCCCGGCCCTCGGCCACACAGCTAAAAGCCAGAAACACGCCTTCTCTCAAGGGTGTCTGTTAAAAGGACGAAATATAAATGTTTGCAATTTGTTTAAGAGCAAATCTCAAAGCAATTGGCGAGCCTATCTTAGACTGCTTGTAATTCATTTTTTAAGACACAGCTATCATAATGTGTGCACTTAAATTGTTGACTTACATATTCACAGTGCTTTCTGTCACAGTTTGATATGTCATTGTATTACATTCATGTCATCATTCCTCAGTGCACCACACAGGATTCAAATCAGGTGGCCTCCAGGTAGACAAACAAGCGTCTGAAGTGATCACAGTAATCAACTAACTTTTCCTACCTGAACAATTCATCACCTACAGATTCATTTAACATGTTTACTTTTCATTTAAGGTGTATGAATTATATTTAGGTCAAAGGCAAACCAAATAGTTACATATTATCTTGTTCTTTTTAGCCTTCTATGATCCCCACCACAATTGCACAGTTCACATACATCTGTATGTAGGAAAGCGGTGCTGTGTATTGCAAATTCCAATGCTTCTTGTTTTTTTAAGACCTATAAGTAGACCTGACTCTGTTCGTTTTCTTCTCTAAGCTGTAGGCACTTCATTGCAATTCAAAGATCTGACTGGTCCCACATCTACTATAGCTATCTGCAATTCCCATAATTATTGACAAACTGCGTACCTAAAAAGGATAATGATGGACAATGAACGTGATTTATAAATAACGGATGTTCCGTGAAATTTATGAAAGGACTGCCACCCTTTTTGTGCTAGCTTCACAACATGCACTTTTTGGCAACTCCCTCAAAGACACGTTCATGGTTTCTTGACATGACCTGTTTAATTTTTAGGTCTCGCCTAGGTAGCGCTTGCGCTGTCTCTTGGAGACATGCTGTATTCATGATATGGGCATGAAGCTCCGCCCATCTTTTTAATTGGCTCCTGTCACTGTCCTTTGTAAATGATGTCTTTTCATTGGTCAATAGGCTTAGTAGTCCCTCCTTAGTACCGCCTATTCTCTTCTTCTAACCTCCCGTAAAGATACCCACTTTTACATGTGTTGTTACTTGGTAGGTTTTAATTGCAGCCTCCGAGCACTGTTTTCCTAAATGGTTTTCTCCAACCTGCTGTTGCATGCAGGACAGCTCTCTTGCAACAAATTTTTTTACTGTATGCTGTGCAGCACACCTTGGAAAAAAAATGGCTGCCGCACCTTTATTTTAATATTTGCGGGGCCTAACGTGGCCGCATGCCTTTCTTTTTCTTTTTCTGTTTCTTTTACTTTTTTTAATCAGAAATAATATGAAACTGGCCTACCGGCACTTAGGCCTGAGGAAACACTCCAAGCGTGTCAAGGTTTGGCTCGGGCTAGTAAAATTAATAGTCACATAAAATTACTTTGGTAAATGAGAGTGACATTTGGTAAGCATTGGAAGGGTGAGCGGAAGGATGAATGAGCGCATGCTGCTTGTATTTTAAAGAAGCACTGTACTCTTGCATTCTTTGGTGGGTGTAACTGCCCTTCCTTCCTAATGGTGCCAACTCTGTCCCCAGCACTGCTTAAGGTGGAGCAGGCCAGCGTCTTCAAGTTCGCGCTGGGCCCCCTGTTATGCGGAACCGTGGCTTCCCTCGCACTTTAGCTTTAAACATCTTAAGCACGGGTGCCGCGATTGCTTCAAAAGTAAAGGAATAGAAATAATGTGAATTTTTTCTATTTCTTAACTTTCGACACAATCACGGCATGGCACCTGCGCTTTAGCTTAAGATATTTAAAGATAAAGCATGGGTGCCGCCGTTGTAGCAAAAGTAAATAATTAGAAAAAAAAGCACGTGCCCACCATTCTTTTCTCTATTTGTTTACTTTTGTTACAATCGTGGCACCCGCGCTTTAGCGTTAAACATCTTAAGTTAAAACGCGGGTGACGCGATTGCTCCAAAAGTAAAGAAATAGATTTTTTTTTCTATTCCTTTGCTTTTGAAGCAATCGGGGCACCCACGCTTTAGCTTAAGATGTCTAAAGAGTGAATGCTTCAATGACTTAGGTCTCACATTACTCAAAGTTTGAGCTATTGGCGTTGGATTAATATTAGCATCACCAATAGTTCAAACTTTCAGTAATGCGAGACCTATTGCATTGCAAATGCTTGGTAGTATAAGCCACCAGGAAACTCTTGCTGCAGAGTCTACTGTGTTTTCCTAATCCCCAAGTATTCAAAAGCCTGATGCATTGCATGACTGGTACAAAAAGGCATTCCATGCAGGTAACCAGCGAAAGGGCAAGGTTGCAACAGACTGTACTGCAAGCATGGAAGACAGACCTTGAGGACTCCTTTTTATAAATTAAAAGGCTGCAATATTTGTAGGGCACGTGTCCACTGGGCCTTGGAGACTTTGCATCTGTTATGATGGTGGGTATTTGTATAGCCCAGCCTTTGCTCAATACTTGGCGCTTTGTTGAGACATCGGCCTGCAGCATTGATTCATCCAGCGATGGTTCTCAGCTGGTGGATTTTGTTCCCAAACCTCATTTTGTGGATGTGAGGTTGGAAGGATGTAGGTTACCCTCAAAAGGGATTTCGTGGAGGAGGGGTAAGTCTTTCAACCTTACCCATGGGGGCGGCAAGGAGGCAGTAAAATGCCTTTATGGTAGTCGTATGAAGTGAAGGATCCGAGTCTTGAGGGCCTTTTCCTAACCTATGTTGACTATTTCAGTGTCATAGTGTAGTGGAGGCGTAATGGGCCAAAGTACTCATGTTTCCTCGTTTCAATACAGTCTTAGTGGTTGATTTCGACTCTTGCCAATTTCTATTGCTTCCATCTCATATCTGTTACGTCGAGCTATATCCAAAGGAACGCAAGCGAATATCATTATTTAGTTTATAAACAAAACCATGCTGTCCTGTATCCTGCGTGAGACCATCATTCCCCTGCAATCATCAATTTGCCAGAAACCAGGCCACTTGCAAAAAGTTGCCATCAACACAACATTCACATAACCCCTCTCCCCGTTCATCACCTCCCCTCCTGTTTAGCCCCAAGCCACTGCCCAGACTATCCTTCATGCAAAAACCCGTCGCCACAGTGGAAAGCCCACTCACTGGCGATATGTTACTCTTCATTTCACACTTTCTTTTTACGCTGTTCTAAGCCCGCTTCCCTACCCCACCATTGTATTCTCCAGCTCGAGCCTGTACACGCTTGAACTCAAACTCTTGAATGACAGTAGCCTACATGACAACACCTCATTCACAGTCCTAAAAGCAACAACCATTAACAACTGCGCACACATGCAACACTAGGCGATGTTTTACAACCAAACTCATTGATATCAAACATACTATGTCTTGGGACGCACATAAACAGTCAAAGCACATACTAACAAAAACAAAAAAACATCACATACACAGTACACACAGCACCACTCACACAATACTCCACCAGCATCCTACACTTTCAGCCTTCACCCTAGGTCCTCCATGAGGCTGTGGTCTCCACATCTCCAGCACCAGGTGAGGGCTTATTTTCCTAGGCATCCCGAGCATTGTGTGAACTTATGTTCTAGAAAGCGCAGAGTTGGGCAGCATCGCACATTCTAGACAGCCCAAAGCTGTGCAGCATCACACATTCTAGACAGCCACAGAGCAGTGCAGCATCACTCATTCTAGACAGCCCAGAGCAGTACAGCATTGCACATTCTAGACCAGCCCAGAGCAGTGCAGCATCACTCATTCTAGGCAGCCCAGAGCAGTACAGCATTGCACATTCTAGACGAGCCCAGAGCAGTGCAGCATCACTCATTCTAGACAGCCCAGAACAGTGCAGCATCACTCATTCTAGACAGCCCAGAACAGTACAGAATTGCACATTCTAGACAGCCCAGAGCAGTGCAGCATCACTCATTCTAGACAGCCCTGAGCAGTGCAGCATCACTCATTCTAGACAGCCCAGAACAGTACAGCATTGCACATTCTAGACCAGCCCAGAACAGTGCAGCATCACTCATTCTAGACAGCCCAGAGCAGTACAGCATTGCACATTCTAGACCAGCCCAGAGCAGTGCAGCATCGCTCATTCTAGACAGCCCAGAACAGTACAGCATTGCACATTCTAGACAGCCCAGAACAGTACAGCATTGCACATTCTAGACAGCCCAGAGCAGTGCAGAGTCACTCATTCAAGACAGCCAAGAACAGTACAGCATTGCACATTCTAGACGAGCCCAGAGCAGTGCAGCATCACTCATTCTAGACAGCCCAGAGCAGAACAGCATTGCACATTCTAGAGAACTCAGAGCTGTGCAGCATCACTCATTCTGGACAGCCCAGAGCAGTGCAGCATCACTCATTCTAGACAGCCCAGAACAGTACAGCACTGCACATTCTAGACCACCCCAGAGCAGTGCAGCATCACTCATTCTAGACAGCCCAGAGCAGTATAGCATTGCACATTCTAGAGAGCCCAGAGCAGTGCAGCATCACTCATTCTAGACAGCCCAGAACAGTACAGCATTGCACATTCTAGACCAGCCCAGAACAGTACAGCATCACTCATTCTAGACAGCCCAGAGCAGTATAGCATTGCACATTCTAGAGAGCCCAGAGCAGTGCAGCATCACTCATTCTAGACAGCCCAGAGCAGTACAGCTTTGCACATTCTAGACAGCCCAGAGCAGTGCAGCATCACTCATTCTAGACAGCCCAGAGCAGTGCAGCATCACTCATTCTAGACAGCCCAGAACAGTACAGCATTGCACGTTCTAGACCACCCCAGAGCAGTGTAGCATCACTCATTCTAGACAGCCCAGAGCAGTACAGCATTACACATTCTAGACAGCCCAGAGCAGTGCAGCACCACTCATTCTAGACTGTCCAGAGAAGTACAGCATTGCACATTCTAGAAAACCCAGAGCAGTGCAGCATTGCACATTCTAGACAGCCACAGAGCAGTACAGCATTGCACATTCTAGACAGCCCAGAGCAGTACAGCATTGCACATTCTAGACAGCCCAGAGCAGTACAGCATTGCACATTCTGGACAGCCCAGAGCAGTGCAGCATCACTCATTCTAGACAGCCCAGAGCAGTGCAGCATCACTCATTCTAGACAGCCCAGACCAGTACAGCATTGCACATTCTAGACAGCCCAGAGCAGTACGGCATTTAACATTCTCGACAGCCCAGAGCAGTGCAGCATCACTCATTCTAGACAGCCCAGAGCAGTACAGCATTGCACATTGTAGACCAGCCCAGAGCAGTGCAGCATCGCTCATTCTAGACAGCCCAGAACAGTACAGCATTGCACATTCTAGACAGCCCAGAGCAGTACGGCATTTAACATTCTAGACAGTCCAGAGCAGTGCAGCATCACTCATTCTAGACAGCCCAGAGCAGTACAGCATCACACATTCTAGACTGCCCCTATCAGTGCAGCATCACACATTCAAGACAGCTCAGAGCAGTACAACATTTAACATTCTAGAAAGCTCAGATTCATGTGGAAACACACATTTCAGAAGTCTCAGAGCTGTATTTTGGTGAATATTCCAGACATTCCAGACAGCCTACAGCACTAAGGGGCCACACCAGTGGAAGATGTACTGTTCAAATAGCAATGACCAGGGGTTCAACCAGATCGGGACTTCAAGGGGAGAAGGTGAGCTAATACATACAAATGTGTTGGAGCTATCCTTAGATTCAATACAAGAGCATAATGATACATTAAACCTGATATGATCACAACAAACATGTTTTACTGGATATGCAATGTTTATAGGCTACTAACAGAAATCCTTAAGAGGCGAATACGTAATTTGAAAACTAAATAGCAGCTTCTACAAATTTCAAAACAGACCACTTTAGAATCAGTTTTTGCAAGACAGCCACCCTTTTTGCCAGTGCTACAGAATGTCCTTCTTTGAAATGACTGTGAGTCCATTAAATATGTTTAATTCTATCTTTGAAAGGAGCTGCTACCATACTGTTGACCAAGGATACGTTTTCAGTCTGCTCGTTGGAATGTTGCAGCATATGCTTGTTTGAGGCGCACACATGTACAGGTCTCAGAATATTGAGCATAGTAGGCTACTGCACCTCATTTTGGGATGAGTGAATGGCAAGTCAAAGGCTTGATTCATAATGCATCTTCCATTCCTCTTATGATTGAATAAGGCAGTGCCAATCAGTTGGCAATGTTATCACCTGGTAATTACTCTGCCAATATTCTGCACTATCCTAAATCAAAATAAAACAGTAAAATAGCACTCCACATTGAGCATAACTGAGCTACATCTGTGCAGAGAGCAACTAGGTCTAGGGCACCTGCAAAAAAGATAGAATGTGTAGCTTATGGGCAATGTCCTGCAATTAGGTCATTCCAACAGAAACAAAAATCATGCCTCTTAATATTATATGGTTAAAAAAATACATGTTTTAGTTCTGTTCTGATGAGCCCAGCACATGAAGTGTCAAATCCACTAAAATATTAAAGTTGTTTTTAAATCCTGCGGTGGCAATGTGCATTAAAAAATGCAATGTTTGTTACAAATATCTCCAAAATTCCTGTGAGAAGAATGACCATATTCCTAAATGACCATACTATTCGAAGCACTTAGCCTGACTTAAGTAGGGAAAGAGACACCCTTGAATGGGGCACAAGAGAGACACCAGGCAGACAACATGGTTTCCAGATTCAGATTTTAACACTGGAACAAGTAGAGCACACAATAGTATTTTCATTTTGCAATGCTTTTGCATTGGCAATCCATTATATGCAATATCAGACTTATGGCGCTTGTGACAGACCCTGGTTCAGTTTGACAGCAGAATAAGGTATTTACAAGTGTATGAGTGCCAGCCTACTCTAGTGTGAAGAGGCGGGACAAAGCGATTAAATGCTTACATAAGGGGACTGATGGTGTACTCCCTCTGCCTAGACTCCATCCCGGAGAAAAAACACACATGCCATACGTTAAAGCAAATTCTGCATCTGTCTTACAAGGCACTTTGAGACACTGGTCCTACAGGCATTAGCTTTAGGCAGAAGAAGTATAACTCACTTTAGACATAAATCATATGTTCAAGCTTCACTGAGATATCATATCACTACGTCTACCCAGAGGTCTAGACCCAGACACCCGAGCTATCCCTCAGGTGGCACTGCTCCATCACCAACAGGCAAGAATTGCAACCCATCATTTTCTGCTTGATTTCTTCTAAAATTGCTACCAGCCCTATGTTTAGTGCCCGATGGCACCCACTAAATATATTGAAACCCATATAGTGAAGATATGAGTTTAGTTGTTGTTTGAAAAGTGCAATGAACACCCTAGACTCCATCCCGAAGAAAAAACACACATGCCATACGTTAAAGCAAATTCTGCATCTGTCTTACAAGGCACTTTGAGACACTGGTCCTACAGGCATTAGCTTTAGGCAGAAGAAGTATGACTCACTTTAGACATAAATCATATGTTCAAGCTTCACTGAGATATCATATCACTGCATCTACCCAGAGGTCTAGACCCAGACACCCGAGCTATCCCTCAGGTGGCACTGCTCCATCACCAACAGGCAAGAATTGCAACCCATCATTTTATGCTTGATTGCTTCTAAAATTGCTACCAGCCCTGTGTTTAGTGCCCACTAAATATATTGAAACCCATATAGTGAAGATATGAGTTTAGTTGTTGTTTGAAAAGTGCAATGAATACCCTAAAGCATCTTGGCGCTGAACTGACTACCATAGTGTCAGAAACGACATGAAGATAATCAATACAATAGAGGAATTGTAAGAGCCTACCTCAACATAGAATGGTCCTCAATATTTCCTCAGGCCACGATGGTGTGCATTCCAAATAGAGGAAGCAATAAAAGAGAAGCAACTTTGTGCAATTCATGCTGGCATATTCTGAATACTACTAAAGTGTAAATAGCTGACTCAGGAAGGGCAATGTAGCAACTATTGGCATAGTTCAATCTAGAAATGGCTGTAGCTTTAACAATAAAAGCGTTCAAGTGGCACAGAATAAAAATAAGGTTTTTCTTAAAAATCCTCATTAGGAAATAACAGGATGACACAACTGCAACAGCAGAATGAGGCAGATGCCAGTATTGCAATCTTGTGTGATTGAGTAATTAAGTACACCCACAGAGACAGTTTTGGTGCCTAAACTAGGTCTTGAATTCATCTGGCTAGAATCTAGTAACTGGTGCTCTTCAAGATGTTTAGAAAACTGGTGATTTAGAAATTCTCACCAATTTCAGTAATTGCTAGTTAACGGAAGATGAGCCCAGTGCTTAATTTGAACCGGCAGTTTTCGGAGCTCGGCATCGGAACTTAATTTTCAACACTTATGACAGTCTGCCACATGGTGGTGCTGTCTGTCTAATTTAGAGATGAGCACAACAGTTGTGTTTTTTTTCTCCATATTTTAGAAATTACTTATACATGCCACCCAAGCCATTCTTATACCTTTGGGGCCCTAGAATAGTGTGAATTGTCACACGTAACACTGTGGTGGTTAGTGGTCATCATTGGCAGCTCAGGCAGGAGCAATGGGAGATAAAAGCTGTAGTGATCGCCTGACAAGGACCCTGGCACTTGGGTTTTTTATTTTACAAATTTAGCACTGAATGAGCCTATAGTTAGCTTCTGCCCTGGGACCCAAGTGTGGTATCTTTAAATGGGTTTGACGACCCCTTTCCTCTGTTGTCTGGGAACAGTGATAGAGAAAAATGTGTTAGGGATCCTGGTAAAAGCAGTTGTAACTATTTTAGAGTCATGACTAGATATACATAATTTAGAGAGATCTCTTTAGGGAGGTAAGCGGGGAGGGGATACTCACTTCCATAATTATAAGGAGATCTGTCATAGAAGTGACAAAAAGGGCGGAGTCTAATAATTATGCTGCATGACACAGGATGGAACTGGAAGCTGGCCAATACAATCACGGATGGCCTTGATCTCTTGATCTTCTCTTAGAAAATAGAAAGAAATATTCACAAACGATTGGAGGGGCAATAGTCAATTTGAAACAGGGTACATTTGTGAGCATTGAGGCTTTCTGGAAGAGAGCCATTGATGAACTGGAGGCCTGATAAATAAAATGTTAATTAAAAGAGGTCATAATAGCAGTTAGAGCCAATTTGTAAAGCCTAAGGTGTTGACATTTATGTTGTGTTTTCAAAGTGTGATGTGTGTGTGTTCATACAGGTTTGTGTACTGATAGAGGCAACATTGTATACATTTACATACAATGATGGAGGGGTTGCAACCTTGTTCCTCTTCCATTGACATCAGTTAGAGATGCCTAAACCTTCTCCAGCCTGTACTACTCTATCAACAATAATGCCTTGATGTTTAGGAGATCTTTCTTTGTGTTTCTTTAGCACTACATTGAACTTGCTGACAGGTTGAAGAAGCCCAGAGCAAAGATAGAGCTGAAACTAAAGGCCTTATTTAGAATTTGGAGGAGTGTAAGCAACACTATATCAGAGCGCTGCTTCCGCTCGCCCAAACTTGCTGTTACCCCCTCTACCTAAAGTTGGCAGAAGGGCAATGTTTACACCGGTGGAGCCTTTGCTGTTTCTCATGGTCTAAACTTTAGACCTGGCAGGATATTAGCCAAGGGGCAGCCAAGTCACAATGATGGTCGCCCCATCTTGTTTATCGGGGGGCTACCATCATTGATTTTTCCTACCCGAGGCATGGTGGCTACAGACAGGGAAAATGTAGACTAGCCCCCACACGTTGGGAGGAAGCTTACTGCGCATCAGGCCACCTATGATTTGTATAGAGTAAATAAATTCTCACCTTTGAAAATTTGCTTTCCAAATACAAATAACTTTGCCAAGTGAGTGCTTTAAAAATAATGGCCGCTCAGAAAGCCTGCCGTGTCTGAAGGGAGCACCCCAGCTGCGGCTTCCCTGCCAGCACAAAAATCCCGGCCAGGTAAGTAGGGATCTCTAATTCGGTGAATAGTCCTCTGCCTAAGTGGTGATGGCCATGAGTTTATCCCCCTTTGACAGATCTGCTGACTTTTTACCAGGCTCTAAATGTCGCCCTAAGCATTATCTACAAGGTTATAGCAGGTTCAACATTTGACAGTCTTAGTGCACATGGAAATAATTGCCACTTCCCTGATGTGGGTTAATTAATGAGTAACATAATTACCTTATCCTGACTTCCCCACCTCAGAATGAAGCCTTAGATATGCAATCAGTGTTTACCACGCGAAGTACAGCATGGTCTGCATTTGTGTCTTAACATTTTATACTGATAGATTTGGTGAAACCTGTAAGGAGAAAATTGCAGAATGTGTTCATTGATGCACAACTCTGAATTCGGATCCATGAGCAAACATCCATTTGCACATGGTTTGCAAATTTCAAACTCAACTTTAAATTAGAGTGAGTACCTTTATAGCTGAGATTTGCCCAATTCTGTTGGGCCATTAATGAGGCCTTGTAATGCTGTGGGTCTTGAGTATGTTGGGTTGTATTTTCGTTGTATATGGACAGTGCTTCATATTCCTATCAAGACACCAAAACACATTCGCAGTGGATAGCATGCGACCTAATGGGGTCCCATAGTTGGAGCCGTGTGTGTTAGCCTTGCGGCCTGTATAGGGAGTTTTTAAGTCATGCGTCAAGCTGAGAGTTACCCCTCTGAGAGAATCTAAGAAGAAAATGAGTGAGCGATAGGCTGCCTAAGCATTCAAACCTAAATCATGGACAGAAATGTATCAGTGCAGTTTGGCCTATGTCAGAAGCGTATTTAGTGTTTGACTGTGGCTGAAACTGTCAGAAACAAGCAGGTAGTTAAGCGTACTAAAGGGTGTAGGAGGGATGTGAGGATAGACAAGCCAATGTCTGCAAGCTTTGGTGTGGTCTGTGAATATACACTTCAAACTACATAGAATTAAGTGCTAAGAAAGTGCAAAGAGATGAAAGGAGTGACCCAAGAGAGGGGCAAGCTCAGGGATTCTGGCATTTACGAGGTCCAAGAGTGTGTGCAATCCACCCCAAAACAGCCTCTGCAGAAGGAAAGTCATATGAACTTCACTGTACAACAGGGTCTACAGAACCCTATGATGAAGATGATGATATAGGATTTATATAGTACACAGATACTCCTAATATTGGGATTACCTGGGATTGGGGAAGCGGAAAGGCATTTGAGGGTTAGGGTATTATCTGGAACCCTTGCTAAAACCTGATGACAGAATGAATTGTCTCTGTGTTGGCCACGTCCTAGTATTCTCGTTGTAACATTCTGATGGTTGGGCTTCACAAGACATATAAATGAGACCCCAAGGGAAAACAGCTAAATTATTCATTTGTAGTGTGATGTATTGCCCTAAAATTGCATTTTAAGTAGGTATTTTATTGTAATGTGCAATATTTTAACTTTTTAATGGAATTTTAACGTAGAATGGAAATTGTAACTATATGATTGCTTTTCTCTATGATTAACTATGTTGCTTTTAAGGTCTTTGACCGAAATAAAATGATTACTTTAAAAATTGAATATAATTTTCTTTCCATTCAGTTTCTGTTTAAATAGTGCATGATGTTATGAATGGGTTCAGAGCATTGACAAAATAAAACAAACCAATGTTTCTGCCATATCTGTGCTTCCCCTCAAATATTAGAAGAGATATATGCAAATGGCAATACAATACAACATTACTGCCTCTCTCTTCATTACATTCTGATGAAATCTTGCATTCTGTCCATTGTTTAAGTTAGTGTGGTGACGTACCCCTTCTGTGTTATGCAGATATAGTGGGATGTGATAACTGGGCATTTAATCCATGTCGCTCTATCTCCAGACACCTCAAGTGGCCCACAATGGCCCCAATTACAAGTCTCACAATACTGGTGGGGTACAAATCCGTACCAGTAATTACCAGTTTCGTACAGTAACAACCCACCAATATCATGCAATTACGAGTTAAACCCCACAAAATGGGGAATTTCCACACAGACCTGGATTTATCTGGTGGTAAGCTGCAGAGTGTTCCCTTTTCCATGGGTTTCAACACACGCATTTCCCCCTGCTCTGTGTAGAGAGTAAAAGTGGTGAAAGTATGCAGTGTGTTGTGGTAAGTTGTGGGTAGAGGGAGAGGGTGTGGAGGGTGAAGAAAGCAGGGGAGAATGTTGACTGGCAGGCAGGAGACTGTGCCTTGCCCGAGGTTTGTTTCAGGCTTTATGGAGGGTCCGGGTACAATGCAGTCTTCTCCTACAGTGATTTTACCTGCTGGATTTTCCGACTGGAAAAATTGGGATTGCTGTTCTTGCACCCAGTGCATTTGGCTACAGGAACACTGAACATCTTTTAACCCCTTCACCGCGGGGGTAATTCCCCCGCGGCGCAGGCGGGCGGCGGCACTGTGCTCGTGACGAGCCCAGCTCGTCATGAGGCACAGTGGAGCTGTGCTCATGACGAGCTGGGCTCGTCATGACTCCACCCACTAATTGATTCTCCCGCACAGGCGGGGAATCAATTACGTGTGGGAGTGGCACAACCGTTATGACGAGCCCAGCTCGTCATGAGCACAGCTCCACTGTGCCTCATGACGAGCTGGGCTGGTCATGAGCACACAAGGGGTTAATTGTGCTGTGTGAAATTCCACACACAACTTTGCTCCACACAGTTTACAGTTTAGGCCCTCATCGTTTAGACAGAGACAGCATGGCATCATGTGGCACACGAAGCTTGTATAAACAAGCATAGACTCCTCCACCTGCAAGTGGCTTTGGGGATGACTTCAGCAGTTGAAGTGGGCAAGATCTATTGGGAACCATTTTACCAATCCTGTTTAATTTTACAATAAAAGACTTTCCCACTTTTGTTGTAAAACAACCATTCCTGAACAGATAATGCTAACCTTAAGACGCATCTGGCTGAAAAGAAATGGGAGGGGTTATGAGATGAGTTCTGGAGTGCGTCGTTTTAATGGAAACTTATAAAAAATACCCTTTGCACTAGGTACAGTCACGGTCTGATTGCGAATTACTAGTATTTTTTAATGCACTTGTTTTATGTTCAACGCTAAAGGCCAGATTAAAAAACTTTTAAAACCGTGCCGCTACCAAAATTGCTATGATGCGTTGAATGAAAGAGAGAACAGAACAGCTCCATATCTACTACGTTAAGGTGCTGTTTTCCTCTCTCTCTTTGTTGACCTTGCACCATGCACATACACTTGCACAATAGTGCAAGGGTGTCTGTGTGATGATCATCCTAGGTTTTGTACTGGAATGGGACCTTTCAAGTACAAAAACTGTACTTTAATCATTTTCACACTTTGTGCAAAGTTGGAAAAACATGGCGACTTTTAAAGTTGCTCCACTGTTACGTCTGCCTTGAGAATGCGTAGGTTTTGGTGCAAAGCCCTGTCTACATATGTTAGTCAATAGAAATTTGCGACAAAACTCATGGATGGTTGCATGAGAACCCCCAGTGCTTAATTTGTGCCCGGGGTTTCCAGTGGGTGCTACTGGCACTCATTTTTAGGCACCAACAATTATGTTTTCGCATTAGACTTTCATCCAGAGCAAGAGAGAGAAAAATACAAAACATGGAGTGAAAGAGAAAGACGGAAAACAGTGACAACGGGAGAAAGTAGAAAGAACCAGCAAGAGTGAGATAACAGGGCAGAGAGTGTCTGGTTGTGAATAAAAGAGGTATGAGATGGAATCAGGGCTACACAGCCTTAGTATTTAGTACCTCAATATTCATTGCTCTGGCAGTGAGTCTTCGGGCCCCGGGACCTTCTGTACTACAAATTTACCACTGAGAATGCCCATGCCCCACCCATAGTACACCCCTTTGATGCAAAGTGACTTCAAGTAGTAAATAGAGCTGCGTTGCATTACTTCAGGCAGCTTTACAACACAACTCATGATTTGTGTTGGGAAGTTAATCCCACCGTGACCCTTTGTACTGGGTTTGCATTACTTTTGAGATGCAAACCCAGCACAGTATTAGTAAATCCGGACCTAAATCTTATTGTACATTATGCGGTGTATCTAAAACTATGTATAACAACATTTTAAATAATGACTTGCATATTTACAGTGCTTTCAGTCGCAAGATTGGACCTCATAGCACTGTAAATGCATGTCACTATTCCCCAATGCACCAAAAAGAATTACATAACTGAAAAGAAAGCATTTCCTAGTAATCACTTTACCCCAGTTCCCATACTTTTTATGCACTTTCACTTCTGATTGAACTGCAAAATACTTTGCACAAGGCTCTCACTGAGGCCCCATCTCCAATGTAGGCTGTCACTGAGGCCCAGTCTCCAGCGCAGGCTGTTATTGAGGCCGCGTCTCTGTCAGGTTCCCCACAAGTTACCTGTTTCTTGTGGAGAGATCTCGCAGAGATGACAGGAGCTATCACCCCCACCTTACCCCATTCTGGATGGACAACAAACTAGGATGAAGATGGGAGTAGGGATGGTAGCTAAAAAGGGCCAGGGTGATGTCAGGATGGATTGGCAAACGTCCCTCTGTGTGGATGGACCGTGGACACCAGCTGAACAGGAAGACAAGGGCACACCGGTTACCATAACATAGCAAACCAGTGCTCATTCACAACATGCACTCATGTGGGAGACAATGATTACCTCTTGAGGGAAGTCCAGAAGGTCTGCGACCGTTGAAATAACTGAAAGTCTTGCCAAGATTAGCGCACCTGCGCTACGTAGGGTAAATCAAAGATTAAAAAGATGCGCTCCTGAGCTGTAACCCAAAGGAAAAGGCGTTCCTCCGCCTTGAGGCAAGATGCGATGCAGAAGAACAAGCAAGCACACCAGCACTGCCGGGAAGACAAGGAGTACTGGCGCCAAGCGGAAATAGTGGAAAGTCAACAGCACATAATCCCAGCACAAGCGCATCCGCGCTGTGGGGCAGGTATGGAGCTAGCGCATACCTGCGGGAGCGGCAGAGATAAATGGATGCAACGCTGGAGGTCCGAGGTCAAGGGCAATAGAGCGCAGCCGCTCAGACAGCGTGTGGACACGGGGGAACAAAATTTTGCCCGGTCCGACTCGCGAAATTGTAGAAGTCCTCTGTGGCTAGCAGATTAATATGGAAGTTGTGCAGATGAAACAAGGTGCGGCGATCCGCGCCGTGCGGGCAGGATCAGCGAGGAGCAGGTTCCTGGGGTTCCTGGGTCGGTCTGGCAGAGTGACAAGATTGAGGTCCTCGTGCAGAATGAAGGGGGAATAAGACTGGTGAATCAGGGAGTGGCGAGCCGCGCCGTGCATGCAGGATCAGTAATGAGCAATTCCTATGGAGCCATGGCACAATTTCGTTCCCCCGTGTCCACACGCTGTCTGAGCGGCTGCGCTCTATCGCCCTTGACCTCGGACCTCCAGCGCTGCATCCATTTATCTCTGCCGCTCCCGCAGTTCTCCGGCAACTAAGCTACTTCCCAGGCACCCTTACTATCGCCTTGTCCTGAAGAGATCCCACTATTCGTATGGGGATCGAAACGTCGTCGACCGTCGTCTCTAAACTCAATTCTATACTATATATTTGTCATTTGAGTATGAGATGTTGATCTGACTTTTACGTAATTTCACCCTTCACCAAAAAGTCACGTTTTAAGTCACCAGCCTGGGTTAAGGAAATCGGCTCATTTCCCTTTTAGCCTCCGCACAGCTAGTTCACTTATTGTTGTGTTTATTATGTTTTGTGAATTTTCATCCTAAATTACTCTTCATAAAATTGCATTGATTGCTCCTTTGTATTCCAGTTTCTCATTTTAGAAATTGTGATAACCTTTTTATCTTTCTTGCATGGGACCTCTGTTCCTTGAAAATACATGTTTACCCCGGGTCCCGTCTGACCCTTAGGGTTTCCTTGTTTGCTTTTTATACAAAGTTTTCTGGCAAACAAACTAATAAGCGCTCCAGGGCGGCGTGGGCAGTCTCAGGCAAGCTATACAACTATGCGTCCAAGCGCGGCACATGCAGTCACAGACAACAAACAGATAAGCGCTCCAGCGAGGTGGGGGCAGTCTCAGGCAACAAACAGAGAAGCGCTCCAGCACGGTGGGGGCAGTCTCAGGCAACAAACAGATAAGCGCTCCAGCGCGGCGTAGGCGGTCTCAGGCAACAAACAGTTAAGCGCTCCAGCGCGGTGGCAGTTATGAACAACAAGGCAAGCGGGGCAGCGTTATTATCAAGTACCTGGGCTGGGGCAGCGTTTCGTGGCATCCGAAGGCATCGGCAGCAGAGAGCGCTAATCCGAAGCGCCGGACTGTGGGATTAGCCGCTGCTGATAAGCGGATTCCCTCAGAAGCGCTGATGACGCCATGGCGGTTCCGGTGAAAGGCTAGACCGCTAGTGGCTGTACGCGGAAATGAGGATAATCGTCCCGCATGAGCACACAGACGCACCCAGGCAACCAGGGGAGACGGTAGGGACGGAAACAGGCGAAACATGACAGTCTCTAGTGCAGGATGTCACTGAGGCCCCATCTCCAGCGCAGGCTGTCACTGAGGCCCCATCACCAACATAGGCTGTCACTGAGCCCCAATCTCCTGTGCAGGCTGTCACTGAGGCCCACTCTCCAGTGCAGGCATTCACTGAGGCCCCATTTCCAGCACAGGATGTCACTGAGGCCCAGTCTCCAGCGCAGGCAGTCACTGAGGCCCAGTCTCCAGCGCAGGCAGTCACTGAGGCCCCGTCTCTAGTGCAGGCTGTCACTGAGGCCCTGTCTCCAGCTTAGGCGGTCACTGAGGCCCTATCTTCATTAAAGTCCAGCACACATCAGCCGAAGAAATGTGTTTGTCCTGGAAACTGTGGCAGCCGGGTTAAGACACATGATCGTGGGGGGCAGGAATTGGTGAAACCCTTCTATCCTAATGAGTGTTGTGTGCCTGCCAGTAACATAACAGAAACAATCATTGGCAAAACCGATATGTCTCACCTTTGACACCTATTTGCTCTGCCAATGACTTTTGTTTATGCTGTACAGCATGGGCATTACTGACTTTGAAAGCGAGAAACGCTGTGACGTGACTAGTGCTAATACATTCTTTTTTCAAAAGTGCATTAGCACTGGCTCCATCATAGCCTGGGCCACGCATGCGCTGCTCTGTGAGTCATGCTGAATTAAGGTAAGGACTTGAAGCTCCGCCCACTCTCCGCCCACATTTTTCATTGGCTTGTGCATTGTCCACTGTAAAATGTGGCTGTTCGTTGGTCAATAGGTTTAGTAGTTCCTCCTTAGTACTGCCTTGTCTCATTTTTTAACCTCCCATGTTGAGACCCCCTGTTATGTGTGGTGTTGCTCGTACGCTTTAATTGCAGCCTCCGAGCACTATTTTCTCAAATAGCTTTGTCTTGCCTGCTATTGCAGGCAGGACACGCTCTCTCCTAACACTTTTATTATTTTTATAGCATGCATTTGCAATGCAGTATGTCTCACATTTGCGAGAGTTTAAGCTATTGGCATTGTAAATGACAATGTCTTTTATTTATCTGTTTTCAAAACAACACATAAACAAGCATTTACAATGCAATGGTCTCGGCATTGTTAAAGTTAGAGCTATTGGCATTGCTCATGACATTATTTTATTATTCAGATGCAATAACATACAGCTTTCAAAAAGCACCATGAATTGCACTGCAGGAAAGCTTATTTGCCCCTAAGATTGTGTGCAATTTCATCATAAGGAACAGAGATGGCTAGCACGTACCCAACAGGGTCCCAAAACCTTAATTGGCTTCTCTCTCACAACACAGTGTCCCCTAACGCCGAATAAGCTGCCGTTTCTATAAAATGCCACCCTTTGGGGTTCAAAAATCATATCTTCGTTTTTAGCTGGTACTTCCTCACTGGCATGCTCAGCAAAGCATGAGATATTGTCTTCTAGGTCTGTCCACAATGTAAGAGAAGCTTCTGCCAACTGACTGCTCCTTCTTTCGAGATGAGACACTAAAGCTCTTTTAGCCTCTGCGCGCACAATTCACAATGGAACTCTTATGTGGCCCATGTCTTTCATACAAGACCTGAACAATAATACAGACCAATCTATGAATCCCTTTTTACTACACAAACATGCGGATAAATAAACAGTAAATGCAAGGACACTAGATTTATAGAGACAGTTAAGCGTGACTCCTTGTAGTCACACGCCACTGTGCTACGGGTACTCGAAAAGAGGTGAAATCAGCTGACCACAGGTTACTAGTCTAGATCGTACGGAGAAATAACGCGATCGTCCCTCCTTTGACCTCGGAGTACCTATACTACCCAATTCCAGAGGCTTTGATTTACCTCTTGCTACTTGTTTTGGCGCTCCTTTTTTGGTCCGCACTAGGGCTAGTCCTCTGTGGCTCACTACTTAACCTGTCCAGCTCCAGCACTCCATCCGTGTCCATCCAGTGCCTTTTACATCCGACTTCAGTTGCCATCATCACTTAGCTTCTCAGAACCGCTCATTCCCACCCCCGAACTAATTTCTTACTACTCATGATCAACACTACTCCCAATTAGCTTCAGTGCATTTGCTTGACCCACCTTCAACCATTCCCCAATCTGTGTCCCAGTATGTGAACTTCTGTTCCCCCTAATCGGACTTCCAGTACTCTTTCCTGTACCTCTCTAACACCCCTAGTCCTATTTCAAAACCTCAACCTAATATCCAGCCTTAAGGAACGTTCTCCCTTAGTACTTTCTGACAGAAGGCCCGAGTACCACCTTCGAGTTCCACGCGTTCCTTCTAATCTATATACTATTCTCGACCCTATAATGAACATCGTCTTGGTGTCTATACAGATCTTCGTAATGTTCTCCTCACCTTTATTAGGACGTTTCACCTGCATAAATTATATCTCCCATCAGCTTCCTTCTTTGTTTAACCTCAGTACCACGAGCCCCATAACTTGCCACCCGCCTCATCAGTAACCGTGGTCTCTTCTTTGCATCACCCAGACTCTCTCCGGCCACAAACTCTAAAGTCAGCCAGAACAGCCTTCATCTATGGTCGACAAACTGAATACCATTAGGCAGACTAATAACACATCCAGGGAACTTATAGATGACACAAGTGTGGTATAAGACCTACTCAGAGCAACGACATGTCCTCTCCAAATACCCTCTCTAAGCCAAAGTACCTCTCCCTTCTTGTTCTGGCCTCCTGCTCCTCCCGGACCCGGATGCGCTCCTGCATCTCCTACAAGGAAGGAAACCATTCGTGCTCCTCTTCTTGCAGTTCCTTGAGCTGAAGCGGGCTCGGCCATAGTACTTCAGGCCGCACCCCTGAAACATCCCCATGATGTCCATACAATCGTGCTTTGAAGCGCGGACCCATTCTCCAGGGGCACTCCGGATCCTCAGGGGGCACTCCGCCGAGACCATGGCGCCTGGGCTGAGCGTGGTACCCAGCAGCACCAGACGGGAAAAGGGCTGGAAAATTGCGAAAGCACCGGTTGAAGGACGCGAGCGCCGCCATTTTGAAAAGGGCGGAAGTAGCAACACCTCCATGTTACAGTGGGAAAAGGACGACTGTTCTCATCTAATGGTTCCGTTATTGGTAGAGCGGCCATCTGAAAGTGGGCGGAAGTAACAGTGAGGAGACGTAGTTTTACGGGTTAGATATTTTAAGTTGTAAAACCCTATCTCCAATGTTAGCTTTTTTGTTTTACTGCTTTTGGGTTGCGCAGCACCGACAGTCCGCAACACCTGTGGGGGTCGACACCTGAGGGGGCGTGTATGCCAACACTTGGTAGCAAACAAATATATTAAGACTGAAAGAGGTTAAACTATTAGCTACTGGCCCGGGTTGGAAATTGAGCTATTTTAGTGACCGAAAGAAGTCTGCAAAAATTGAAAAATAGTATATGTATTCGTAAGGCAGTCTTAGAAGAATAAATGAAGAGCCAGTATGTGAAAGTTGTTGTCGTGTCTTTAAAGATCACTCGTGCCACGTATATGTTCCTGGAGATTTATTTGATCAGAGATGAGAAACACTCAAATAAATTTCAGCCAGGCACGCATTTTTATCAAACAGTCGCTTTATTCCAATCCCGCAATAATGTCATACACAGCAGTCTCGATCCGCCTAACTGAGACTGCAGCCGTCTCCGCGTGCGCTGACCCGGCTAAGAAAGTCACTGAGAGAAGAGAAGAGGTACCTACCAAAGAAGTACATTGCGACCAGACACAGGAGCCGACAGCAGGGTGAGAGGACTCCAGGAACACCACCGCCTTTCTCCGAGGTGAAGCAGAAATGCTTTGGAGAAACGCAGTGGCGTTTTCGGATTCGGGGGCATGTTTTTCTTTTTCTCTCCTCTTGCCATTGGCTGGAGGAGAGAAAAACACGCCCAGAGAAAACATCGGAAAACGCGCCTCCGAAACCGAAAAGGACGTGGCTTGTTTTGCGAGACAAACCTCTTCTCCAATGGCTGGCCAGCATTTAAGAGGCCAGCCAATGGAGAAGAGGAGAGAAGAGGGGCGGGTTCAAGCCCCTCTTCTCCAAGTCATTAAATCTCACGAGCGAGACTGCGCAAGCGCAGCCTTCGCTAGCCGAGACCTAATAAAAAGCATTGTCATTTACAATGTCAATAGCTCAAACTCCCACAAATGTGAGACCTATTGCATTGCAAATGCTCCTTATTTGTAGCCATGTGCTCCTCATCTCATCTTGCCTTCCCCCTCCCCTATTCGTCGATCCCCAAGACAATCGCCAAATAAATGAGGAAGTGGGTAGGGGACTGAGGGAACATTGAGGGAGGGTGGGCAGAAGAAGTAGATTTGGGTAATGGGAGAGGACATGCAATAAAGAAATGGGGTAGCACACGGACAATGGAGGGTGAGTCTGATGGGCTAGGGCAAGCACATGGACAATGGAGGGTGAGCCTGAGGGGCTAGGGCAAGTACACGGACAATGGAGGGTGAGCCTGAGGGGCTAGGGCAAGCACACGGACAATGGAGGGTGAGCCTGAGGGGCTAGGGCAAGTACACAGACAATGGAGGGTGAGCCTGAGGGGCTAGGGCAAGCACACGGACAATGGAGGGTGAGCCTGAGGGGCTAGGGCAAGCACACGGACAATGGGGGTGAGCCTGAGGGACTAGGGCAAGTACACGGACAATGGAGGGTGAGCCTGAGGGGCTAGGGCAAGCACACACACAATGGAGGGTGAGCCTGAGGGGCTAGGGCAAGCACACGGATAATGGAGGGTGAGCCTGAGGAGCTAGGGCAAGCACACGGACAATGGAGGGTGAGCCTGAGGGGCTAGGGCAAGCACACAGACAATGGAGGGTGAGCCTGAGGGACTAGGGCAAGCAGAAGGACAATGGAGGGTGAGCCTGAGGGTCTAGGGCAAGCAGAAGGACAATGGAGGGTGAGCCTGAGGGGCTAGGGCGAGCACACAGACAATGGAGGGTGAGCCTGAGGGACTAGGGCAAGCAGAAGGACAATGGAGGGTGAGCCTGCAGGGCTAGGGCAAGCATACGGACAATGGAGGGTGAACCTGAGGGACTAGGGCAAGTACACGGACAATGGAGGGTGAGCCTGAGGGGCTAGGGCAAGCACACACACAATGGAGGGTGAGCCTGAGGGGCTAGGGCAAGCACAACGATAATGGAGGGTGAGCCTGAGGAGCTAGGGCAAGCACACGGACAATGGAGGGTGAGCCTGAGGGGCTAGGGCAAGCACACAGACAATGGAGGGTGAGCCTGAGGGGCTAGGGCAAGCACACAGACAATGGAGGGTGAGCCTGAGGGGCTAGGGCAAGCACACGGACAATGGGGGGTGAGCCTGAGGGGCTAGGGCAAGCACACAGAGAATGGAGGGTGAGCTTGAGGGGCTAGGGCAAGCACTCGGATGATGGAGGGTGAGCCTGAGGGGCTAGGGCAAGTACACAGACAATGGAGGGTGAGCCTGAGGGGCTAAGGCAAGCACACAGACAATGGAGGATAAGCCTGAGGGGCTAGGGCAAGCACATGGACAATGGAGGGTGGGCCTGAGCTACTGGTGCAAGCAAGCGGAGAGCACATGAACAACAGAAGGTTCGTGGGAGGGGCTGGGGAAGCGCATGGGAATTGTGAGTGGGCGAAAAGGGTAAGAACGCACACAAAAACAGAGTGTGGGCGAGGTGGGAATGGCAAGTAACCCAGAGGGGGGAGAAGTACACGAGGCCTGTAAAAGCAAGTTGCAGTGGCAGGACATAGTGATGTGTTCATGCTATCGGGGCGGGACAAACACAAGAAGAGAAGAAAGACCTACAGAAACCTACAAATTAGAAGTAAGCAAATGATGGCTACAATGAAACCAAGTAAGGGTAAGCAATAGGCCGGGGCTCTAAGCTCACAATAAGGTAACAAAATGTCTCACAACAGACCTAAAAGCACGAGCTGCCTGTCGGGACTTCTGAGCAACAGGCGAAACATTTGCGGGATTAGTAATAAAATCACAGGAGTTAGTGAGCTGGTCAATTTGAGCAGAGGCCGCCGCCGAAGGGGACCTAAAGACCCAGCGTCATAACCGACGCTGAGCCTTCCCCCCCGGACGAAACCAGTTTTTTGCACCACAGAGCAGAAAGCTCTGGCGCGCCCACCCCCCGCTGCTGCCGCCACAGAGTCGCCTGCCCACCCGGCCAATGGGGGCAAGAGGCATGATGCAAAGCCCCCAATGGGGGGGACCAGGAAAGGCGGGTCAGCACCTGGGGGGGGGGGGATATAAGCACTGCTCCCCCAGGGATGCTCCTGTCTGTTGGGGAGCGGGGGAGCAGCATCGGAAATCGTTGTCCCACCCACCCACACCGAAGGAACAGCTATGTCGCAGTCAGGAGGAACAAGCAGGACGATGGCGAGAAAACTACAGGGATAATGGTTGGTATGGAGGCACACCGGAGGGCGGTGTGCCGGAATAGGACCACTTACCTTGGGATGCCTTACGGCTGGGTGAGTTGGCTTATGGCCAGTGACTAGGACCACTCACTTTGGGATGCCTTACGGCTGGGTGAGTTGCCCTACCACAAGGGGGTAGCTATCGGAGACGGCGCTCACAGCCCAGTCCCCGCCGGATGGCAGGGCACAGCAAGAAATGTCAAGGTAGCGAGTTGTGGCTTAACTCCGGGACAAAAAGCTATACCCCTGGAAGGGCAAATCCAACCGAACGAAGCAACGACCCCGTAGGGCCAAGAGACATTACAAGCCTGCAAATGACCATGTAACAAACTGTCAGTCTATATGCAATGTGTCCAATATTGTAGTGAACAAGCCACTTTTGTGGTCTGAAACCCTGTGATGACCCTCAACCACCACCATTTTGTACTGACTTTAGTGTGTTATGTTATCCTAGCCTTAATGTAGGATGGTTTTGCATATGCCTGCTTCTCTTCTGTCCTGTAATCTTGCTGTCTTTTAGTAGAATAGTCTTTCCAAGAATAGAAGGTGTGGGATGTCGAGGTGCAGTGTTGTGGGTGATGGTGCACACATGTGCTCAATGTTGGATACTGAGGGATTAAGTGTATAATGTTATTTGGGTTAGGGGAATTATGAATTTGACCTATTGGCTTTGACGTGGTCTAATGTCATTCTGTTTTCTGACTTTACCTTGCTTTATGGCAGTGCTGACTATTGCCTTTGACATGTTCTCATGTCATCATGCTTTTCAATTTCACCTTGCTTTGGGCCTTTCTGTGTGCATGGCTTAACTAACTCCATTTTCATGACTGAAGCTATTTTCCGTGCCTGCACGAAGCTGCAGAGGTGGGGAGGGCATGTTTTGCTCTTCTCCTGTTTTTCGCACTTTACTGACTAGAGAGAATTGGTTCTTATCAGAGGAATGTACATGGTCTTTCTCGGAGCCATTGCAAAGGCCTGATCAACTGATGCAGTGGCCTTGGAGCAAGCTGGTACGGGCTCTCATAAGAACGAGGGGGCGAGGCTTGCTAGAAGCTTAGTTGTGTTTGAATTTGTATTAAAAAGGGGAGCCTACACTGGCCTGGTGGAAGTTCATGCCGTGGAGCAGACGTGTTGTCACGGAAGAGTGGGGGCTGGTGTCACCTCTGAGCTTTCACCCGGTTCAAGCAATGGACTCCCCTTGAGCGAAGTGGGGTGAAATGATGGAGCAGGAGGTGAGGTGCCTCTGCTACTAACTGTCTCTTGACTCTTTACTGATTCTTTCCTTTCCTTCTTATTTTCTGATTCTTATATCCATACATATATATATATTCACTGAAAAAACTATAGGTTTCACACACGTTATAGTTAGGAATTAGCATTTAAAAAACCTTGCAAATTCACTGAAAAAACCATAGGTTTCACACATGTTATAGTTAGCTGGACATTTCACTCGTAAAAAACCAATGAAATTCCCCTGTTATAGTTAGTGCAGGCAACTATAACTCACGCGACCGCAATCCTCTGCTGATGATGTCAGATATTACATCACTGATGACATATGTGTCTTTATGAAAAATAAATATTTGTAATATATGTATAGCTAAAGATATAGTATTAGCATCAACAGAGGATTGCGGTCGCGTGAGTTATAGTTGCCTGCACTAACTATAACGGGGGAATTTCATTGGTTTTTTACGAGTGAAATGTCCAGCTAACTATAACATGTGTGAAACCTATGGTTTTTTCAGTGAATTTGCAAGGTTTTTTAAATGCTAATTCCTAACTATAACGTGTGTGAAACCTATGGTTTTTTCAGTGAATTTGTACGGTTTTTTAAATGCAAATTTTTTTTTGAGATTTTTGGTAAACCTATGTATAAAATAATATATGTACTATATCCTGCATTATGGAATGGTTAATTTTTTTTGTTATGCATTTTTTTCCGTGCGCGTACGGTAAGCTGACGCTACGCGCTCTGTACGTCATAAGTACGGTGCGCTTACGTGATACGATGCGCGTACGGTAAGCTGACGCTCCACGCTCCGTACGTCATAAGTACAGCGCGCTTACGTGATACGTACGTGACGTACGCGTACACGCATGCGCGTTGCGCGGAAGCAATGTCGCGGTTACGCAGGGGCGTGTAATGCGCATGCGCGAGTGCGTCATACGTACGCGCTCCGTAAGCGCTCCGTAAGCGTCACGTTCGCGCATGCGTACTTGTTTCCGAGCGCGTACCGTAAGCTTACGGAGCGCGCACGGTAGGTCATGTGATCCACAAAGAACACTTTTCATTGGTTGAAACTACTTTCAGTTCCAGAAACTTCCCACACCACACCCATTCCCCTCATTACTGCTTGAGATCCCCTAGGAGAAGGAGCTGAATTGACATTGAGCTACAATGGCAGAGCAGCAGACCTCTTCTGAGAGTGAGCCTAGCAGCACCATCATCAGACAGAGAAGGAGGAAACAAAAGGATTCTTTTGTGTGGGAGTATTTTACTTTTCCAGAGGGGCAGAAAAAAATCAATGCTCCATTGGTCACTTGCACACTTTGTGACCGTGTTTTATCTAGAGGAGATCCAAGGAAGAAGTATTCCTTTGGAAATCACTCTATGAAGAGACACCTTAGGGATAGACATCCCAGGACCTTTGCTCGACATACTGGAGAAAACTCTTCAGTAAGTCACCTGAGCCCAACCTCAGAAGCTCAGCCGAGTACATCATCGGCAGCTGAGCTGAGCCCTTCCTCTGAGGTGGGAGCATCACCTTCTTCTGCTCCTCTGGACGTTAACCCTCGATTTGGGAGGGTTGCAATGAGGTGTACAACGTGTTGTGGTCTTATTGTTTTTGGGGAGACCAGCACGTTTGTAGACGCTCATAATATTCCCATTCTTTCTTTCCTCCATCCCTGTATTAACCCAACGGCTCTTTTAAGAGCCAACCTTACCTCACAATTTTTTTTATTTTTTTTTAAGCTTTCCTTTTTGAATTTTTTTTTTTGCCGTGCGCGCACGGTACGCTTAATAGTTACGCGAAGTTCGCGGAATTTCTCCTCGCGGAATTTCTCCGTTTACGCCGTGCGCGTACGCTGCGCGCATTCGGCGATTTAAAAAAAAAAAAAAATTAAAATTAATTTTTGCCCTTGGGGGTCCTTCTGGGACCCCCTGACAAAGGCTAGGGGGTCAGGAACTGTCCAGCCTGCCCCCTTTTCACGTTATCCACCTTTGTTTTTCACCCCCTCAGACTGCGAGAGACAAAATGGCGGCCGACACTTCCTGGTTTCGACCGATTCGAATGTTTACTGAGATCTAACAACCAATCAGAATCGCGCTCGCGCACGGCAGCGTGCGCGTACGGTAAGCTTACGGTACGCGCTCGGAGCGCGCCAATAGATATATATATTGATTTAAATGCTATTTTCTCAGGAAATACTGAACAGATTTACACGAGACCTTCAAAAGGCACATCCCTGACCTGAGGGCTACCTCTCTGCCAAATTTCAAGTAATTCTGTTCAGCCGTTCGGGCTGTAGCTCGGACTAAAAGTCCTATGGAAAAATGCATGGGGAAAACGCGTTTTGGGATCCCCCCTTTTTCGCAGCCCCCGCTTGACGAATCCCCCCGAGACTTTCAGGGTAGGAGCGGAGCGGAGCGCCCCACCTATTTTGAGAATTTCGCGAGGATTCGTCAATCGGCGCCAAAGTTATTCCAAATAGAATGTTGCGGATTTCCTATGGAAACACGGTCCTAACTATAACTATCTACTGGCGACCGCCAGTAGATATATATATATATATATATATATATATATATATATATATATATATATATATATATATATATATATATATTTTAAAGCCACAGGTTGCCCACCGGATTGGGGAGCACTCCAGGACAAGCGATACCATGTAGACCCAGTAGTACACGTAGTGCGACCTGACGCGTTTCGCTTCTTGCTTTCTCGAAGGTCGATCACTCCTTTTACCCAGCAAATTGCGCAATCACTTAAAAATAATATGCTGCCTCCTGATAGGCTCTTTATTGAATATGCCGCCTCCTGATAGGCTCTTTATTTTATCACAGCATTGTGGTATTTGCAGTGTCTGTATTGCGCTGTTTAAACCTTGAATAGGTGCCAGACATCAGAAGATCTCTCATGCATGCCCGTAGATGGGCCTCGTGAACCTGTGAGTCTTAGTTTCGGTGCAAGTCCTCCCGCAGTAAGCCAGGCATATTCCTAGCTCAACGGTCCGCTTTGATTCTTGCAGTGGTGCTTCCCCCGCGACCGGGCCGGCCGCGAATAGATTAAAGCCACAGGTTGCCCACCGGATTGGGGAGCACTCCAGGACAAGCGATACCATGTAGACCCAGTAGTACACGTAGTGCGACCTGACGCGTTTCGCTTCTTGCTTTCTCGAAGGTCGATCACTCCTTTTACCCAGCAAATTGCGCCATCACTTAAAAATAATATGCTGCCTCCTGATAGGCTCTTTATTGAATATGCCGCCTCCTGATAGGCTCTTTATTTTATCACAGCATTGTGGTATTTGCAGTGTCTGTATTGCGCTGTTTAAACCTTGAATAGGTGCCAGACATCAGAAGATCTCTCATGCATGCCCGTAGATGGGCCTCGTGAACCTGTGAGTCTTAGTTTCGGTGCAAGTCCTCCCGCAGTAAGCCAGGCATATTCCTAGCTCAACGGTCCGCTTTGATTCTTGCAGTGGTGCTTCCCCCGCGACCGGGCCGGCCGCGAATAGATTAAAGCCACAGGTTGCCCACCGGATTGGGGAGCACTCCAGGACAAGCGATACCATGTAGACCCAGTAGTACACGTAGTGCGACCTGACGCGTTTCGCTTCTTGCTTTCTCGAAGGTCGATCACTCCTTTTACCCAGCAAATTGCGCAATCACTTAAAAATAATATGCTGCCTCCTGATAGGCTCTTTATTGAATATGCCGCCTCCTGATAGGCTCTTTATTTTATCACAGCATTGTGGTATTTGCAGTGTCTGTATTGCGCTGTTTAAACCTTGAATAGGTGCCAGACATCAGAAGATCTCTCATGCATGCCCGTAGATGGGCCTCGTGAACCTGTGAGTCTTAGTTTCGGTGCAAGTCCTCCCGCAGTAAGCCAGGCATATTCCTAGCTCAACGGTCCGCTTTGATTCTTGCAGTGGTGCTTCCCCCGCGACCGGGCCGGCCGCGAATAGATTAAAGCCACAGGTTGCCCACCGGATTGGGGAGCACTCCAGGACAAGCGATACCATGTAGACACAGTAGTACACGTAGTGCGACCTGACGCGTTTCGCTTCTTGCTTTCTCGAAGGTCGATCACTCCTTTTACCCAGCAAATTGCGCAATCACTTAAAAATAATATGCTGCCTCCTGATAGGCTCTTTATTGAATATGCCGCCTCCTGATAGGCTCTTTATTTTATCACAGCATTGTGGTATTTGCAGTGTCTGTATTGCGCTGTTTAAACCTTGAATAGGTGCCAGACATCAGAAGATCTCTCATGCATGCCCGTAGATGGGCCTCGTGAACCTGTGAGTCTTAGTTTCGGTGCAAGTCCTCCCGCAGTAAGCCAGGCATATTCCTAGCTCAACGGTCCGCTTTGATTCTTGCAATGGTGCTTCCCCCGCGACCGGGCCGGCCGCGAATAGATTAAAGCCACAGGTTGCCCACCGGATTGGGGAGCACTCCAGGACAAGCGATACCATGTAGACCCAGTAGTACACGTAGTGCGACCTGACGCGTTTCGCTTCTTGCTTTCTCGAAGGTCGATCACTCCTTTTACCCAGCAAATTGCGCAATCACTTAAAAATAATATGCTGCCTCCTGATAGGCTCTTTATTGAATATGCCGCCTCCTGATAGGCTCTTTATTTTATCACAGCATTGTGGTATTTGCAGTGTCTGTATTGCGCTGTTTAAACCTTGAATAGGTGCCAGACATCAGAAGATCTCTCATGCATGCCCGTAGATGGGCCTCGTGAACCTGTGAGTCTTAGTTTCGGTGCAAGTCCTCCCGCAGTAAGCCAGGCATATTCCTAGCTCAACGGTCCGCTTTGATTCTTGCAGTGGTGCTTCCCCCGCGACCGGGCCGGCCGCGAATAGATTAAAGCCACAGGTTGCCCACCGGATTGGGGAGCACTCCAGGACAAGCGATACCATGTAGACCCAGTAGTACACGTAGTGCGACCTGACGCGTTTCGCTTCTTGCTTTCTCGAAGGTCGATCACTCCTTTTACCCAGCAAATTGCGCAATCACTTAAAAATAATATGCTGCCTCCTGATAGGCTCTTTATTGAATATGCCGCCTCCTGATAGGCTCTTTATTTTATCACAGCATTGTGGTATTTGCAGTGTCTGTATTGCGCTGTTTAAACCTTGAATAGGTGCCAGACATCAGAAGATCTCTCATGCATGCCCGTAGATGGGCCTCGTGAACCTGTGAGTCTTAGTTTCGGTGCAAGTCCTCCCGCAGTAAGCCAGGCATATTCCTAGCTCAACGGTCCGCTTTGATTCTTGCAGTGGTGCTTCCCCCGCGACCGGGCCGGCCGTGAATAGATTAAAGCCACAGGTTGCCCACCGGATTGGGGAGCACTCCAGGACAAGCGATACCATGTAGACCCAGTAGTACACGTAGTGCGACCTGACGCGTTTCGCTTCTTGCTTTCTCGAAGGTCGATCACTCCTTTTACCCAGCAAATTGCGCAATCACTTAAAAATAATATGCTGCCTCCTGATAGGCTCTTTATTGAATATGCCGCCTCCTGATAGGCTCTTTATTTTATCACAGCATTGTGGTATTTGCAGTGTCTGTATTGCGCTGTTTAAACCTTGAATAGGTGCCAGACATCAGAAGATCTCTCATGCATGCCCGTAGATGGGCCTCGTGAACCTGTGAGTCTTAGTTTCGGTGCAAGTCCTCCCGCAGTAAGCCAGGCATATTCCTAGCTCAACGGTCCGCTTTGATTCTTGCAGTGGTGCTTCCCCCGCGACCGGGCCGGCCGCGAATAGATTAAAGCCACAGGTTGCCCACCGGATTGGGGAGCACTCCAGGACAAGCGATACCATGTAGACCCAGTAGTACACGTAGTGCGACCTGACGCGTTTCGCTTCTTGCTTTCTCGAAGGTCGATCACTCCTTTTACCCAGCAAATTGCGCAATCACTTAAAAATAATATGCTGCCTCCTGATAGGCTCTTTATTGAATATGCCGCCTCCTGATAGGCTCTTTATTTTATCACAGCATTGTGGTATTTGCAGTGTCTGTATTGCGCTGTTTAAACCTTGAATAGGTGCCAGACATCAGAAGATCTCTCATGCATGCCCGTAGATGGGCCTCCTGAACCTGTGAGTCTTAGTTTCGGTGTAAGTCCTCCCGCAGTAAGCCAGGCATATTCCTAGCTCAACGGTCCGCTTTGATTCTTGCAGTGGTGCTTCCCCCGCGACCGGGCTGGCCGCGAATACATTAAAGCCACAGGTTGCCCACCGGATTGGGGAGCACTCCAGGACAAGCGATACCATGTAGACCCAGTAGTACACGTAGTGCGACCTGACGCGTTTCGCTTCTTGCTTTCTCGAAGGTCGATCACTCCTTTTACCCAGCAAATTGCGCAGTCACTTAAAAATAATATGCTGCCTCCTGATAGGCTCTTTATTGAATATGCCGCCTCCTGATAGGCTCTTTATTTTATCACAGCATTGTGACACTGCAAATACCACAATGCTGTGATAAAATAAAGAGCCTATCAGGAGGCGGCATATTCAATAAAGAGCCTATCAGGAGGCAGCATATTATTTTTAAGTGATTGCGCAATTTGCTGGGTAAAAGGAGTGATCGACCTTCGAGAAAGCAAGAAGCGAAACGCGTCAGGTCGCACTACGTGTACTACTGGGTCTACATGGTATCGCTTGTCCTGGAGTGCTCCCCAATCCGGTGGGCAACCTGTGGCTTTAATATATATATATTTATATATATATATATATATATATATATATATATATATACACATATATATATTTATATATTTATATATATATATATTTGCTTTGATTGTGTATTTCAATCGGTTATTTGATATGTGAGAGTCTGCCATGATCAATATATATATTCGGCCTGCCTGTGATTGAAGTATTGTGTTAATTAATGTATATACTCCATATGCTTGAATTCGTCTTTTCCTTGTCATAGGAGGTGATGAGTGTGCCCTCCTGGCAAGTGATGTGCAAAGTATATCTCGCTCTAGAGAAGTGTTGTGTGTGTTACCTTGGTCTAGAGGAGACTCATGTGATATTGTTTTCTTGCCTTGCCTTTGGGGGAGTGTTGAAAGTTTGCCCACCTTAGGAAGTGCTGTGTATATGTTATATTCCATAAGTTTAGAACTGATATTCTCGCCCTGGGAAAGTGACGGTACATACCTTGGTCCAGGGGAGATCTGAAACCTTTCATTACAAATGTACATATGATTTTGCAAACACAATGTATAACGAGATGCAAGCAAAGCAAGACACAGGATGACAGCTCAGCAATAATGATTTATGCAGGATGTACAACAGTAAGGATATGTATATGGGTATGCATAATAAACTGCGGCCAACAATGACCACTACAAGAGCAAGTCTACATTGGCTTATTTATGATAAGGAATCCAAGTAAGGAAACCGGGAGTGGGGCAAATGCGGGGGTTATGGTTTTATTGGCTTCCCTCCCTCATCGCTCTCTATTGCTGCGACCAATGCATGATTCATAGTTATAAAAATGAGCATCGATTTGCAGTGTAATCATCGCGCTCGTTGACATGGCCGGCGGACTGCATGGGGCAGCGTTAGTGATACCAGCAGATTATAAAGCATCCATGTTGAAGGTTTCAGCCATGTGGACGGGTTCTTTTGGTGCACCCGCTCGCAGGCACCGCTGGTTCTAGGGGGCTGTATTTCCTCTTCACCACGTGAGGTGCCCGCAGCTCGCGCTCCTCCTCTCCTTGGAAGCATCTTCACTCACTCTATCCCAGTGCCCTCCTGGTGCCGATGAACTGTGGGTCACCCCGTGCAGAGGGTCCTGCAGCCGGGGGACTACAGCAAGTGTGCAGTAGGGAGCATGAACCAGGACCCCATTTAAAAACAAATCTTTACAACACATAAATTCTAAATACAATGCTGATGAATGGTCATCAAACAGGAAGGCTTTTCTGCTCAATAAGCCCACTTTACTCTGTAAAGTGAGACATCATCTCAACAAACACGCATGGGGTGGAAATGTTAACGTAGGTTCTTGAGCACCCCCCTTTCATGAGTAACTTTGCACAACACTGAACTAGGGCCCTCACTTCTGATTTGAAGGCTCTCAGCAGAGCATATTTTAGTGGCCCCTCAGCGAAGATTAACCGAACATATTTCATGTACTGAATTTAGGCCAGTAATCTACAAAACAGACAAGACCAATAGAGAAGGGACCAGCAGACCGGCAGGGAAAGAAGGAAAGAGTAAGGTAGTGAGGAAAAGCAAATGAGGCAAAACGAAAAAGTGGCCCCTGAAAGAGGAAGAGAGGATATCAGTGGAGAACAAAATAGGAAAGTTGAGAATAAGGGAAGAGACTAAATAAAAGAGGAAAGTAACAAAAAGAAGCATAAAACAAGTATGAGGGAAGCAGTGGTTAATTTGTAACAAGGACACTGCAGATTGCATCACACACTGCCTCGCCATGCTGACAATCAGCAGCTGTAGGTGCAGGTAAGCACGGTGGGGCAGGGCGGGGGGGGATGTCGAGAGACGACGGAATAGGATTTATTTATTTAATTTTCCCTATTCTGTCGTCTCTTGACATACCCCCTGCCCCGCCCCACCATGCCTACTTGCCCCTACCGCTGCTGCTGACAGTAATAGTAACAGCATAACTTACTAACCATCACACTCCTGCAAGTGTGACAATTCGCACTATTTCAGGCCTCTGAAGCTATACAAATATCTGGGTAGTAGGTAATGGTAATTTCTAATGTATATTGAATCAATAATTACCTGGTGTTGATGTAATGTCTGAATTAGCCAGACAGCGCCACCTTGTGGCAGGCTGTCACAAGTGCTGGCGTTGACAATTAAGTGCCAGTGCTAGGTACCAGAAACCACCAGCTCAAATTAAGCACTGGAGAAAAATGATTAGGATGCAAAAAAGGAATTGAAATTCCAGTGAGAGAATGCAGCAGGGCACAGTTAACAGGAAATGGAGATGACGGGGAAGAAAAGAGATAATAGAGGGAACACATGATGTGAAGGTAAAGGGAAGACTATGCTAGAGCTAGCAAAGGAGAATAGACTAAAGAACCCATAGAATGAGAAAAGAAGGCGAAAAAGGAACATTAGTGTTTATCTTATTTCAACACCTAAGTATAACATAGCTGTAAGCTCTGCTTATTTCTGTGAATATTTTTAAAGTAAGGGAAGATTTTATTACCATACCTAACTGTAACATCACTTTACTTTTCAGTGAAAAAAATACACACAGGCATATCACAATTATAAATTGGACCAGCAATGTTACAATGTAAATGTACTCTTGAACTCGTGACTGCTGATGAAGTAACTGCCATGTGAAGACTCCTTATGTAGTCCCATGTGAAGTAAATGCCCACAATCATTTTTTTTGTGAGTAACTTTTATCTGTTTTCCTACATGAAGGCAACTGGAGTCCAAAAAGTCACAAATAGTTTATTATTTCCTCAGGTGATTTTTTCAGGGGAAGGATTGTTCTCCCTTTATCAGTCAACCACAAGGAATATATCAGCTGTTCGCACAAGGGCAATCTATGGATCTCTCTGTACATGTGGGAGTTTGTTAGTACATGTGGATGTCAGCAGGTGCCTTGTAGGCTGGGCACCAGGCAAGTAACACATTTGGATGCCTGGAATGAGGTGTGTAATATATCTACTCCTCGGACGGGGGCTAACATAAGACGCAATGGATTTTTGCCATTGTGTTGCAGATGATGTGATCTGACCCGCCGGCTACACATGTGTGAATGTGTTAGACTGTAACATTTCAGTTGAGATTTGAGCTGGTCTCTGAAGAAAGCAGATCAGTCATGGGCATTTCCTTTGGGGCTTCTGCCCCGCCAAGCCCAGTTTCCGTGTTATGAACCCAACACACAGTTGAACGCGGGCTTGCTGTAATAGAGTAGGTCTTCCTGCCCGGTAGGAAGTACCAGAACCTTTGGGGAATCAAGAACCTGACAGCCAGGTACTGAGCCTCATCAGCCTACTGACCGGTAGGCAGATTGCCCCTTTGTTATCCACGGCATGGAGCATGTGTTCGTCAGACATGGAGGTGCAGGAGACGTCGGAAGCTGGACCCAGACTCGCAATTCCTTGGTGAGTGGTAAACAGGAAGAGCACAAAAAGTAACTGTTAAGCGCTACAATTACCATGGATGAGTTACAGACTGTGCATGGGACTTCCTTCAAACAAACATATTGGACCACTCCTATCGCCTCACATCTTTGCATTCTCAGATAGAAATCACTGGTAAAAGTCTGACCCATAGGTGCATTCGAGAAGGGAAAAAAAGGAAACTACTCTCCCAACTGCAAGGTATATTTGTATTGTTTACAGCTCACTACCCTTAAGAGGTATAGGGTACTCATAGCACAAGTAAGATCACAACTCAGCAATGTCTGAGGTCCCCCAGCCCGGGAGATGGAGTACTTACCTCTCCAGCGTGACTGCGGGTGTCCTAGTAGGGCACTTCAAAGTAAGGATGCGAAAAATAGGATATAATATAGTTTCCCTGCGTATGAGGGGAACCCAGTTTTCAGAAGAGCTATGGACATACTGTTCTCCTATTTTGCCCAGCTGGAACAGCGGATACAATGAATACGCTATGTGTATGGCACACAGCCAACTTGTTTATTCATTTAATTAGGAGATATACAAATAGTTATTTTTGGACTTGGGGTGCAGAACTGAATAATTTTGATTTGTAATAGCATAAATCCTTATCCTACATTAACAGACATGGACCAGGCAGTATTCCCTCTCCTGTGCAGGTGGCACCAAACAATGTTCAGATACACACGAAGTTCTGTCACCAAACATGGGTAGTACAATTCTCTTAGTTGGAAAACGGGTTATTCTTAAACCTAATCTGTTATAGAGGAAAGATGGAAGTGAAGCAAGGAATTCCTTAATGTGCAAGTTGTACCAATCATGATTCATTTTTCCCTCTTGGGATTGGGGACTCAGAAGGATGTCGCCATCTAAGCCTGGAACATTGCCACCTTGGCTCTCGGTAAAGGTCAGCATAAGTACAAGGAAGATGGCTAAACCTCTCCCATGTGATATCAGGACTTAAGTGTGCCTAATCCACCACAGCGACAATAATGCTGTCGCCATGCACAACATAGGAGTTTAAGTAAAAATAAGCAAAGGGCTTATCAGTGATCATCCCTTCCAGAGCACACTCCCTCAGACAGAAAGGAAAGAGGAAGTCAAGAAGGGAGGGACAGGAAAGTCTAATACACATGTCATTTCCTTCTTGCCATCACCTTTGACAGTGACTCTATCTTAGGTGGAGGGAGAAACAAGGGGGCCCTCTAGAATGCAAACCTGCCCCTTATTTGCTGTAGTTCCTGCTTCATACGCACTTGTGAACACAAGTATATGCCCATACACAATGAATTTTAGTGACGAGCAAGAAATATGGACTAAAGCTACGTTTACTCATGAATATAGTGATGCAGACTGTATTATAACGCATAATCGACCATGATAGGTGCAGCAACATCCACCTTAAACTAGTGTGCTTCATTAGCAGCTAAATCAGAAGGGAGGGCATTCATGTTTTGGGTCATGGAAATGAAATGCCCTCAGACAAAATACCCAAGGCCTGTAAAAACATTAGCAATAAACAAAAAAGTTGCTTAAGCTGCTAGAATCGGTACTTACTGTGTATTTATTAGGGTGTTTTATAAAGTGCTAGATATCTCCTTTCATATAAACACCACAGGAGAAACTCATAGAGCAAACGGACAAGTGTATTAATGTTTGCTATCAACAGCGTCCATATGGTATTCAATATATAAAAAATATACAGTATTTTTCGAATACTTTCAGTGTATTTGAAATCACAATAAATGTGGAGAAAAGGAGACAGATCGGGACATGACAAGCATTGACAGACCCAGGGTGGTTTGAAGGGTACCGTCAGTACCAGAGGCAGCATGGCCAGGGTGAATCCAAGCTCTGAAGGGCGAGGGAAGGCTGAAGCGTGGTCGGCGTCTGTCCCCCCCAACCATGAGGTGCTGGTAGTGCTCGAGCGACTGCTGGTCAGTGTGGTTCTGGGCTCTGTGGAACTTCCGCTGCTGCCACAGAAGGGAGCTGCCGTGTGTGCGACCACCACGGGGAAAGACCAGGGCCGGCTTTAGTGCTGGTGGCGCCCAGTGCGACAATCATTTTTGGCGCCCTCACACCCCATGACTGCCTCCTCGGATTCTCTCCCTACTACCGGGCAAAAGTGCCCCTAATCTCTCATCTTGTTAAACACAGCACCCCTTTCTGAGGTCTGCGCCCCCTCCACAGGTCAGCGCCCAGTGCGGCCGCACCTGTCGCACTGCCCTAAAGCCGACCCTGGGAAAGACACAAGGGCTTCAAAGGGCAGGGGAGGCTGCCAACACTGAAGCAGTGTTTATTTTCGAAAAATACTCCATTTAATATATTTTTATATTGAATACATTATGAACTCTGTCGAAATCAATCATTCGTTTCCCTCCCCATTTGCGGCAGGGGGTTAGTCCTGTAGTATTTATATGAAAGGAAATATACCTCAGTGTTTGCCGTCGCTGTCCTACTGAGCTGTATACCTCTGTCGCTGTTCTTATACTATTCTCCATGTGTGATTTCTTTTTTCGGGGCGACTTTCATTATCCACACAGTGTTGTTCACTTTATACACCTTTCCAAAAGAAATAATAGCGGCCATTTGTTGATGTTTTAAGAGGCTGCAAAGGTCTGGACATGATTCTAAATAGGTCTTTAAACAAAATCGAATGTATTCATTTATAACATGACTTCTCTGCCTTTGTTTGAGTCAATTATCAGCCAAGGATCGTTACCGCTGCTCTGGACCACATTTAACAGTGGTTCCTCTTTACATTTGCTGTTTGAAATATGTACAGATAAGGGCTAAAAATACCAGCTTTAGATGATTTTGTTTATATTTGTACCGGCCAGGACATTAAAATAGCCGTGGTCCCGGTAGAAACCCAGCCAGGTGGCACCCCTCCACTGAGCACACAAGTAGGGCATGAGGGGGGCTTCAGTGGCAGTGGAAAGCGAGAGGAGTGAGAAATGTTAGGGGTACTAAGTTGGAAGCGGTCTTTTGTAAAATTACCAACTGTTAGAAATGAGGGGGCTCTAGTTGGCGCAGGTAAGTACCAACGACAAGCAGGGACCCCTTACTTCTAGTCAGGGCGAAGGATGGCTCTTTAGAATAACCCCTGCTCACCCTCTAGGTGCGTGGCACGAGCAATCAAGGCTAAACTTCAGGGCGTACACAGTTAAGCACTTGTAATTATACACACAGCAAATACATTGCATGCACCACAAACGGACACCAGGCAGGTTGTATACAAAAATAAGGCTTTTATATATTTTAAGCAGACTTAGTACAAGACCCAGTAACGGTGAAAAGGTGGGGCCACGATCTCTATTATTACGGAAAGTTCTTAGTGCGGGGCAACAAGGTGAACTGTGGGTCTTAGCACACTGCGCGCTGAGACGGTGACCTGGTGGAACGCGTAGGACGATAGGGAAAACAAACGTTGCGGACCCTGGATCCGATGCGAGCTCGCGGTCGAGTTTGTGTGTTACAGTACCTTGTTTCTTTTAGTAAAGGCGGTTGCGGGGCGTCCAGCGGCTCTTCAGAAGGGCGAGGCGGTGCCGGGGGCTCCCACGCTTTACGGGGGGATCTGGTCCTTCAGGCTCACAGGAGTAGTGGGTGTTCAGGTTGGCAGGTGAGCAGAGCGGGGCAGCCGGGTACGTTTTCCACGTCCGGGCCTTCCGAGGCTTTAGAGATGCTCACAGCGCTGTTTCCGGCGGGAGGGGTGAAGGTGCGCAGCGGGCCTCCAGCAGGCGAGGTGACAGGGGCAACCCAGCACGGCGTAGAGAGAGCGGCTCAGATCGATCGAGGCTCTTCTCAAGGCGGGGGCGGCCAAGCAGCCCGGTCACGGCTCAAGGAGGGGCTGATGAGCACTAGGGTCACGGCTCCGGTGAGGGAAGGAACACCACAGTCCAGCGGTAGGCGGATGAAGGTCAGGATGAGCCCAATGGTCCTGGGGGCAAGCTCGCTTCGAGGCCCTTGGAGATCGTTTTTGAAAGCACAAGGTTCTTGAAATATAAAGCAAATCTTTTGTAAAGGGTTTCTCTTCTCTCCTTTGGCAGCAAGGTCACCACTGCAGGCCAGTCCCCCAGGATAGGGACAGTCTTCCTCCGTACAGCTTTCCTGGCGCCTCCTCCTCAGGCAGAGATTCTTCTTGGTTCAAAGCGGATCTAGTTTCTTAGGAGCAGGGCTCCTACATTTATACCACAAATCTTTTGTTCTCCCAGGCCAGGGGGGTCCTTGCCTAGTTCAGTCCAGTTCTGGAGCACTTTGTTGATGCGAAGCAGGCTTCTTCTTTCAGGGTGCAGGGCAGAGCCATCAGACGCTCCACAGGGGGCGGAGCCGGCATTGTGGTGGCAGAGCACAGTCCTATTCAGAGTCCAGGTGTACTCCTCCCACCCATCTACCTGTCAATCTTTCTATTCACCACCAGGCTACCTAGCCCTGCCCATCTGGGTTTCCCCAGCCCTGTCACTCCCACAAGCCAGACAGCAGATACACATCACGCAGAGGCGGGCTGAAATGGTTAGGCAAGCAAAGGCCAACTTTCTAAAAGTGGCATTTGCAAACGCAGAATATTAAAATAAACCTTACGAAAAGATGTACCTTATTATTCTGAGTTCAGGCATACTAAACTCGATTTTCTACCATGTTCCCCGGGTCTGTTAGGATCCTAGGATGTAACAATCTTAACAGCCCATTCTGGCCTATGAGAACAGGGTAGCCTTACAATAGTGAAAAATGAAAATGGCTGTAATTCACTATTAGGACATGCCACACACATCAGGGCTTGTCCTACCTTATGCTTACAATGCACCCTGCCCTTGGGCCTACCATAGGGGTGACTAACATGAAGTTAAGGGAAGGTTTAGGGACTGGCAAGTGTGTGCACTTGCCCAGTCAGCATGTCAGTACCAGACTGCACGCAGGTTCTGCAATGGCAGACCTAGACACATTTTACCGGCCGCTTCTGGGGGTGGCACAACCAGTGCTGCAAGCCCACCAGTGGCATTTGTATTTACACGCCCTGGCACTCCTGGTGCACTTTACTGGTGTCTGACAGTAAACCAAATAAGCCAATCATGGAATCCAACCAACATATACATTTTACATAGGGAGCACTTGCACTGTGGCACTGGTTGGCAGTGGCACAGTGCTCTGAGCGTCCAACACCATAAAAACACATGAGGCACAGCAACAAAAAGTGGAAGGGAGACTCACGCCAAGGTGCCAGGTCTAACACCAACCTTCTTGAAGACCACAAAACCTATAGAGAGAAAAAGAGAGACAGTGTCTGTTTTTGTCAACATGTGTGTGTGGGTGTAAAAATCCCCTGTGAAATCCCACAGAGACCTCACCATACTCGGCTGCACGCAGCTAAACCCAACAACTTATTAGAGGAAATATTTAATAGGTGAGTGGGACACCCCAAACATCCCCCTGAAGCTACACCCCTGCATACAGAATGAGTGGGAGAGTTAGATACTAGTTTCGTGGGTAGTTAACCATGCTTGACATTGTTCCATGGTGAATATTTTTCACGTTAAGCTCAGTTTAATGTAAATTTGTGTAGGGGTTTCCAAACATTTTCTGAAGTTTACATTAATGGATTCAAATCTAAGTTTAAAAATGAGGGCATTCCATAGTTTTGGTCCCTGGACACCCTGTGATCTTCCTTTGTGTTTTATCCTCTTGAATAAACGTTGATTTATCCAAGAGGCGGACAGAATCAGACAAGTGAGGGACCAAGGGAGGACAGACCTCATCACAATAACAAGAGACTGCGTTAACAAAAGAATGGGCCAATAACATAACAGAAGATGTCTGTACCAGAAGAAATTATCACTGTAGCAGGCGAAAATCATTTGGTGTAACGTGAATCAGAATCATTGTGAAATGAGGGATGCTAGCTTAGTAACAGCGGTTTCCTGCAGGGAAAGTTTCAAGCCCAAACCTCCTAGACAAAATAATTCCAATTTAGAATCAATCCATATGAATAATACAGATAATTTAATGCAATATATCACATTGCAATACAGGTGCTCCATATACGACGCAGTGAAAATGAAAAGTGACATCAGTGAGGAAGATGTGTCAGTTCTTTCTTCAGCGATTCCTCAACTTTAACTTGATTTCTTCACTTCATTGTGGATATATACCCAATCTGGTCGCTACCATTGCGTCTTTCTTCCTGATGATGATCCTGACAAATTGCTTTCAACAAGGTTGAAACGTAGACAATTAAACTCTTGGACTTATAATTGATCATGATAATTTCGTTGTGTTCTCATTTGGAGTCTTGCCAAGATGTGTCTATTTGATCAGCCCCTAGATATCAATGTACATATGAACTGTATTTACGTATTTTTCTTTTGTACAGCAGCAATGCGCGTCTTCATCACTGATGTCATTTTTTGTTTTCACTGTATCCCATGTGGAGCAGCTGTAATGCGATATGATATATTGAATTAATTTATATGTTTAATTCATACAGATTGATTCTGAATGTGAATTCTTTTTCCTGGGAGGTTAAGGCTTGAAACATCGCCTGTAGGGAACCATTTTTAGGTCTCGCCTAGGCAGCGCGCATGCGCTGTCTCTCCGAGACATCCAGTAATCCGTATAGCGAGAGTAATCCCGCTTACTGCTTGCCTGGTTCTTTCAGTTGGATTCAGTCTGATTTCCGGCTTCCCTATTGGTTGCTGCTCCAATTCATCACTTCCGTTTTTATCGGAAGCAGCACCGACCAACTACAGTTTCATTTTGCTGCAACTGTCGGTATGTCATGTTGAGGGACTACTTGTTTTTTCAACAACACCAAATTGCCGCACTTTAACAATGGCGCCTGTGCGTCCATTGACAGCAGTTCGGCGGCTTCTAACATTTCCACTCGCTGTCCCTATGTGACTGCTTTGGCGCTGTTGTGTTACCTGGATGAAGTGCCGAGATCCCTACAGCCCCTGCAGACATGAGGACTGGGGCAGAAGGTTTGTTTAGTTGAAGGTCAGGTGTGAATTAATAGGCAGGGGTGGCTGGGCTTGTTGTTAGCACCTTGCAGATGTATCGAACCCGACCGGAAGGTGTTTCAGCGCTTTACGTGAGCAGCACTTCTGTTCCAGTGGCTGCTCACCACGCTTTGCTCCACGGCTCACTTGCCTAAAACTATGACTACTACAAAGGGCTCTCACTCTCTTTTTCCCCGATTAGTTCCCCTGTGAAATGGATCCAAAAACAACACTTTGGCTGCAAATGTTTTCAGACATTTTTCTATTCGAACGTGCAGCTGTGGGTTTATATGTGAGGTGGGGTTGGTGGCGGCAGTGCTTTTTCTCTCCCCTTTGCTCGCCCCACACACATAAACTTTTCCAGTCTCCAATGTTTTCGGGAATGCTCACAACCTCAAATGAGTTTCCACTATAACGAGACACTACGGGGAGGGAGGAAAAGCACGCCCACCTCCCACGCCTGTCCTTTCAGGGATAGACGGGGAGCATCACGTGGGCCACGCCACCCTTCACAATAAATATATCAACCCATGGCCACCAATCGGCTCGCTCCCCTTCTGCCTGGGGTCCTAATAATAGGAGGCTGATTTCTAGCTGGGGCAAGAGCATCAGCCCGTGAAATCAGATTACAACTATTTACTTTAGCACCTGTTACGTCTGCTCCAAGTTTAGGGCAAGGACGTCCACCAGGCTACTTGTCTGTCGTTGTTCACTTTTCTTCTTAAGTTTATTTTCCTTAAACTGGAGAAATAACAATTTCTGTCAAAAGGGTGACTTTTAACTGGCAGATGCTTAATCCAGAAGAGGGCGGAGGAAGGACAAAGGATTTTATGACACATCAATTGCGGGGGAGCGGCGTGTGCGGTAAAGGGTGACAAATTCTTAGTGAAAAAGATCCTGCTGCTGGAACCCAGGACTTTGTGCGAAGCTGTATTTGTACATTAACAAAATACTGCTTAATTTATGCCCAAAAATGGTATTACAACTAATGATTTCAAGTTGTTATTTGCTTTCCTTGTCTATAAACGTACGAGTAGGACACCAGGTAATGCTTTCCCCTAGGAGCCTTCCTCGAATGACTTGGGTCCGCTTATGAAAGTCCTCAGCTTTACTAGCACACACCATCATTTTTCAATTCAACTTGTCCTATTGAAGCGAAACAAAACTACAACTCCCAGAGTGCTGTTGGTAGTTCAAACAAAACCCAACAGTGGCACATCTAGTCCCCAGCCACATTAAGTTATGCTGTGGTCCGACCCGCACTGGAATTTCTGGTCTGCAGTGACCTGTAGCTCTCTACTGCTTTCTGCCCCTCCCCCTTCCTTGGAATGTCTGCAGCCCAATAACTGCAATAGTACATACAACTCTGCGGTTGTAAGAAAAGCAGCTCAGCTGAGGAATATCTTATTTTGTTTCTTTTTGGCTCTCGGTCATTTAGGGACCTTAAACCTTTTCTATGCAGCCCGCAGGTGTTCACTGCTGAACTCTAGTGACTTTGAACTAATAAATCATTGAGGGAATAGAAGTTCAGGGGTATGTTGAGAAAAGCAGTAGTCACTATTTTTTCACCAGAAAAGATCATTTGTTTAAAATGAACAGGAAAGCAAGTAACCGTAACAGTTTGTCGATTCTCACATTCCACAATTTCTGTATTATTTTTTTCACATCTTTACTTTCTTTCATTACTCTTTCCTTCCCTCTTTCTTCCTGTAGTTTATTTATTTTCTCCTTTCTCTCCTTACTTTGCAATTATTACACCACATCCAGCCACAACACTACAAACAACAAGCATTTGCAATGCAACAGGTCTCGCATTTACGCAAGTTTGAGCTATTTGCATTGTAAATGGCAATGCCTTTTATTTATGTTTTGGTTTTTGAAACATAAATAAAACGCATTGTCATTTACAATGCCAATAGCTTAAACTCGCTTAAATGCGAGACCTAATGCATTGCAAATGCTTGTTTTGTTTTGTATTCACTGAACAAGGTTCCCAGGGTTGCGCCTTTATTACTTGTGAAGCTCGATAACAGGACAGACTAAATCAATCTCAGTTATTTAAAAGGGGAAATAGCACCACAATAACAGACACAAATCACTACAACAGGAGAGATAATACCACAATACCAATAGATACAACACCACAATAACAGACACAAATCACTACAACAGGAGAGATAATACCACAATACCAATAGATACAACACCACAATAACAGACACAAATCACTACAACAGGAGAGATAATACCACAATAACAATAGATACAACACCACAATAACAGACACAAATCACTACAACAGGAGAGATAATACCACTGTAACAATAGATACAACACCACAATAACAGACACAAATCACTACAACAGGAGAGATAGTACCACAATACCAATAGATACAACACCACAATCACAGACACAAATCACTACACCAGGAGAGATAATACCACAGTAACCATAGATACAACACCACAATAACAGACACAAATCACTACACCAGGAGAGATAATACCACAGTAACAATAGATACAACACCACAATAACAGACACAAATCACTACACCAGGAGAGATAATACCACAGTAACAATAGATACAACACCACAATAACAGACACAGGTCACTGCAGCAGGAGAGATAATGCCACAATACCAATAGATACAACACCACAATAACAGACACAAATCACTACAACAGGAGAGATAGTACCACAATAACAATAGATACAACACCACAATAACAGACACAAATCACTACAACAGGAGAGATAATACCACAATACCAATAGATACAAAACCACAATAACAGACACAAATCACTACAACAGGAGAGATAGTACCACAATAACAATAGATACAACGCCACAATAACAGACACAAATCACTACAACAGGAGAGATAGTACCACAATAACAATAGATTCAACACCACAATAACAGACACAAATCACTACAACAGGAGAGATAGTACCACAATAACAGTAGATACAACACCACAATAACAGACACAAATAACTACACCAGGAGAGATAATACAATAATACCAATAGATACAACACCACAATAACAGACACAAATCACTGCAACAGGAGAGATAACACCACAGTACCAATAGATACAACACTACAATAACAGACACAAATCACTACAACAGGAGAGAAAATACCACAGTAACAATAGATACAACACCACAATAAGAGACACAAATCACTACAACAGGAGGGATAATACCGCAATACCAATAGATACAACACCACAATAAGAGACACAAATCACTACAACAGGAGAGATAATACCACAATAACACTATAGAACGAGTCCCCTTTATTGAGACACTCCATCTTGAGTGTCAGAGCAGACTGCGCCGTACAGCGGGAGAGAGCCTTGATTCACTCTGGAGACTCGCCTCGCTGTCAGCCCTCTGTCACAGTAGCAGAAGAGCCTCAACCAGAGTGCCCTTGTGACTGGGACTTGCTGCATGTCCATAATTTCCTGTGAGGGTGATGATATCACTGTCGCTGGTGGTTTATTTCTTTCACCCCTCTTCGTCTGCCTCAGGAAATGCTCACAGGCTCAGGAAATTCCCTGTCACCCCAGAGCAGCCATATCACACTGTAATTTTTCAGATGTGACATTTCGTCTTTAGTCTCCTTTTCCCGACAGTGGTGGACAGGCGGCTGCCGCCAGGGACTGCAGGAAGACGCGAGGCCCTTGTGCAGCCCAGATATTGATGACACCGCTGCAGCTGAGAGCTGTGCCGGCCGGGGGTGTCACTTCGGCAGGGTCAGTAGATAAGGTGCTCTTTCTGAGGGCCTGCCTCACCTCCCTGCCATGCGCCAAATGAGATTTTTTTATTCCTGGCTTGACAGCGCATCTGTCAAATTTATGTAAACACCAGAAAAAAGAGCTTTAAGAAGGACTAATGAGAGCTTGCTTGCCTCCACCCTCATTCTGATGCCCTTGAACACAGCATTTGATTAGGCGGACGTCCTGGGCTTCTCTTGAAAGTGTGCTTCTTTTGCACTTTTTGACCTGTATGAAAACTTATGCTCAGTACAGCAGGACCTAGTTAGTTACATTGACAAGTCATGATCAAGGCTATTTGCCTGGTTTGTTTATTATGAGAAGTTAATGCAGAGGCAATTAGGCTGACTTATTTATTGTTAAAGGCATATGTTAAATCCAACAGGCATTTAAGGGTAGATTGTGATCACATATGTCATAGACTTTAGACATGGGATCTGACAAATTACTGTAGTAGGCAAAGGTTTTAGTGTTGGTTACTGCCTCTGGCAAGCCCTGTGTGTAGAAGATCAGCAGTGTTGTTAGGCACTCTTAGGAGGAGTGGTATATTGTTTTGCCACATAATTGTGTACAATTTTTTAATTTTATGACTGTACGCCTGGCAATTGCCTTCTGGGAATTCTTATTCTTAATAAGCTACACAGGCCAATATTGAAGATTATAGGCCTCTGAGTTGGAAATGTTACATCAGATGATATAGGTCTGGCCTGTTTATTATAAACAGTTACCGCAAATGTCAGAGACCGATTACACCAGAGGCAGTAAGAAGCATTCTGCGTGCTACCCATCAGCACATTGAAAGATACCACAGTCAGCTCGTGGTTGGGTGTCCTTGCCATCTGCATTGTCCAGATTTCTCTGAATTTGTGGTTACCCAGAGAGGTTCAGCCCGGTGTAGCATATCTAATGCTGTTTGAGTGTAGCCTTCCACCCCTATTCCATTGTTTTCATTGAACAGTATGGGGACTATTTGCAGCTGTAGCCCTCTCCTCTCCCTTTTGCTCTGTCCTGTGTCTCACTCTAATTTGGTAGTGATGCAATCGTTAGCAATTTAAATTCCGGCCTATTGACTTGGCCAATACTTGGTTTATATAGTTTACAATACTGTTAATACTGATATCTATACGCTTTATTAAACACAGAATTTTGGCAGATCCTAAAAATGTATCATAAGTAAAAGACAATGTTTGTCTCTATTTTTGTGAATTTCTATACCTTGTTCCCTCCTACCATTGAATGGGAGAAAATAGACACAGCCAAAAAGTTGATTTCAACGTTGCATTAGCTTTTTTCACTCAGCCCAGTTAAAAGATACAACATTTTTTTTAAACTTACATTTGATTTTATAACTTTGTGTTCTACATGTTTTGGGGTGCATCTTTAAATCATCAAACAGTACACAGTCAGCACAGCTTGATACATGATATGTACATTTCAAAACAGGTAATAAATACTATTCTCCAGCGGGTTAACAATTTGATGGATCATAAACTTGAAAACCATCATCTCAAGAGGGAAAACTGAGACTGGCCAGAGTATTCTCCAGCCTGTTAGATTGTTTAAAGCAAAATCACCGGCAGCGGGCAACCCTAGTTGGAGCCACCAGGAGGCTAGCCACACCTTTCAACCTGCCCCAAACCCACAACTATTATCTGTTTGATGAATTCATAGGCACCATATTCTAGACCATTGTGTTATTTCCCAGCCCTGAATAGGTTGGGCTACTCCACTGTGACCTTACAGCCTGTGGCTTAAAGGCTGCTAGGTAAAGGCCTTCCACAGGTGGAGCTGGCTCAGACTCCACCCGTGGAAGTCAGCAGTTTCCCCTCTCTAAAATGGCTGGGGAACCATGAGTTTGGTGAGGTGGGATCACTGTCAATTTGTGGTTGCTCCATCAAACTTGTATTTTCCCTGTTAGACCTGGCATCTTTTGGGGTGGTTCCCCCTGCCTTTTTGCCTCTGCCTCCTGTTTTTGACTGTATGATGAACTTTGTTTTTGCTGGTTTTAGGAATCTGTGCCCTTTACCTCTCCTGACCAGTGCTAAAGTGCATGTGCTCTGTGTCTATAATGTTGTGACATTTGGTGTCCCCATGATTTGCATATTTGATTGACTAATAAGTCCCTAGTAATGTGCACTGTATGTACCCAAGGCCTGTAAATCAAATACTACTGGTGGGACTGCAGCACTGATTGTGCCACCCACTCAGTAGCCCTTCAAACATGTCTCATGCCTGCCACTGCAGAGCATGTGGGTGTAGTTTTAAACTTCCATTTCAATCTGGAAAGTTCACTTACTTGCTAGGCCCAAATCTCCCCTTTTTATTACATGTAAGGTACCCCTAAGGTAGGCCCCATGGGCAGGGTGCCGTGTATTCAAAAGGTAGGACATGTACTTGTGAGTTTTACATGTCCTGATAGTGAAAAACTACTAAATTTGTTTTTTTACTACAGCAAGGCCTATCTCTCCCTTTGTTTACTATTATAGCTGCCTTGTAACATCTTACAAGTGTATCTTCCAATTGGGAGCAGATAGAAAATTGGAGTTTGGTATCTCTGGACTCACAATTTAACAGCACGCCTTTTAGTGAGGTTGGGTTTTAAATTGCAGGTCTGAAAATGCCACTTCATCACAGAGCCAACACAGAGTTTTTTGTTGTGTGTGTGCAACATTTGAGAAGCGCTAGATAGTTAACCATTGACTAAAAAACATCTTTTGCAATACAAGTAATTGAAACTAAGCCTACCAAAATCTTGACCATAAATAAATATTACTGTACACAAATACTGATCACTAGCTAATACCACTCTCAGAGAGTTGCCCCATATACGCTGGGATTAACGTTATAAGAGTAAATTAACCGAGCTCTAAAATATATGAGAATTGATTGTGGCTTGATTTGGGACTAAAATACAGATTCCAATTCTAGTTGGGATATTTTCATGTCAGGTCGAAATTTTGGCAGTCTATTCTTTTTGCAATATTAGTTTTATGCAGTTGGTGCTTTCACATGCACCCTACCGAAGTACTAACTTCTCAGTTCACTAGCCAAGCTTTGAAGATTCGTGTGTCATTCTAGAATGAATGTCAGCTTTAGGCATTAGAGTGTTTTTTGTGCCTGGGGTTGGTTTGTACTTCCTGACTGCATACTGGTCCATGGCACTTGCACTAACAGCTGTGAATGTCTGTGGTTTGGGGTGGAAAAAGAACTACACATCTGAAACAACCCCATCCCAATGACAATTAGAGCTAAGAAAAGCACTAGAAAGAACTGTTTTTAGTCCTCCCTTAATATTCATCACATTTCTGCACAATTCCGATCATCAGTGGTAGGTTGAATCCCACAGATTTTCTGCATAATAAATGATGGCTGCAGGATTAGAACACAAGTATTTGTTTAGTAAATACGTAGTGTTAAAGGTGTACCCGTGGCATTCCTCTAGTCTTCACCAAAATAATAATTTTAAATACTAAAAATGACAGAAGGTAAGGGGGAATACTATAAAAGCAAGTTAAATACTAAATGTAATATTGAGCTTTGGTAATGGGGCCCTGGAATCACAACAACATATCAGCGCCTCCGTGGCCTCCATCTCCATGTGTCTTCCCCACATTATGTTGCTGATGTAGAACCCGTTATCTTGATGAAAAGCACCATTTGTGCTTCCATTGTAAGTACAAGCAAAAATGATGCGCCAGAAGACGTTTCGCAGTTAAAAACCTCATTACATATTTAATGACTCTCCACAAAGCATATCGACCTGTTTTCGGTGCTGCCGTGCCTCGCGCAGATGGAGCCATCGCCCCTGTCCTCCCCGCACATTCATCTCGCGCGTCTTGTCGCTCGTGCGATCGTCACGGGCTTCACTACACAGATGTGAAAGTTTGCGGTAAAAACGCGGCTACGGTTAAAGGAACAGAGGTAGGAAGTCCCAGGTGCACTGTCGAAGCCTGCACAATGCAGTGGTTATCACAGATCCCAATGGCGGCCTGCTGTCGACTCAGTAGAGTGAGTCCGATCAGGGCCGGCTTTAGGACTGATGCAACCGCACTGGGCGCTGACCTATGGAGGGGGCGCTGTGACCTCAGGGGGCCCTGTGTTTAGCAAGATCTTATGATAGGACAGATGAGGGGTACTCTTGCTGGTGGTAGGGAGAGAATGCGAGGAGGCGGTCATGGGACGTGGGGGCGCCAAAAGTGATTGTTGTACCGGGTGCCACGAGCGCTAAAGCCGGCCCTGAGTCCGGTGGCCGGTCTAGTGAAGGCCTAGTGAAAGTAATTTAGCAATTCATCTTTTCAAATGACTCTGAGACGTCTGCATCCTGAATGTGGTTATTTTGTGGGAGGGAGAAACTACAGCCTATTGGTTGGTTGCGCTAAGGCTCTCATGAGCCCTACTATCCTATTAGATTAATGCAAATTAAAATTACACTATTGCCCTCAGCAGTAGTAACAGGGGTGGGAGGGCTGGTCCTATGAAAAGAGATACTGTCCGTTGTGTTATGCTGATATCCAGTAATTTCAATATATATTGTGTATATGACAATCACTCAATCAAGTTAGAGATCACATGTTCCTTTTTTTTACTCATATATGGATATTTTTATTTTCTTTGCAAATCTGGAAATAGATTCACTCAACCTGAATGGAGGAGGATACAGCCCATTGTAGTGCTGGTTCAGCACGCTAATGTATGCAGTTTGAAAATATATTTCTTTCTCTGTCCTTTCCCTAACACAAAACCCGCATGCCCACTTTGCTGGGCAGCAACAGAACAAAGTGCAAGTTTGTAGAATTCCAAGTGCATCCATGATACCTCAAGCAGGATTTTGTTAGCCCACCAATCACTGTCCTCAGCACACAGTCACGTGGCGTAGAAGTAATATCAGATGTTGGTAAGAAAAAGCACAAAGAAATGGATTTGAAACTTTAAAAGCAGCACTCTTTAAGGGCCCTCGTTGCAAAGGCAACAAGTTCCTAAAGGCACTACAGTAACGTTGCTGCATTATCCATCCAGGTTGAAGTATGGAATAAAAACAAATCTCTGAGGATGTGGTGGCTCTGTCCAGAGGAAAATTCTCAATCCAAGTTATGATGGTGCAACACCTGTCCGGATTACTCGTCAATGGCCGCTTCCTCTAGCTCTTCACCTAGCCCCTCCACCGGTTCCGGAATCGCCTCGGTAGCAATTTTGACTAATATCCCGCTTTCTGGGCCGAGATAGAATCTGTAGGCCATGTGCGCTACACCCGGCGCGAGACAGAAAAGGATCCCAGAGATCACATGTTTCTACCAATAACTCGGATTTTAACCAATTGAGTCTTGTACATTTATCAAATTCAAACGATAAGGGTTTACCCAACGGTCTGAACTATTGATCTGTTTCCGCTGGAGCAGGGGTCTGCAGTCTTCAACTAACGAAAGCTACTTATCCTCAATGAAAATCATCCCGAGCTACTAATGTCACTAGCGCCTTAATAGTGACCAGCGACAGGTCACACAAGATTGAATTAGTGGCCCCCATAAGCAAGATTACCAGCAGTGATCACCTCTGTGCATGCATGGCAGCCAGCAGCAATGTAAAAAAAGTTTTGTCAATATGGAATGAGGAATTAATTCAACCAGGCAAACCCTTCTCATTTAGTAAGCAGGGCGGCACACTGGAGAGCTTCTAACAGCTGGCTAGGGAGCCGCCAGGAGCTCCTGAGCTACCTATTGGAGGAGCCCACGCTAGAAGAACCTGCTTTTAAAAACAATCTGCAAATTATACTGCACTCTATGGATTATATGACAAATATTGTAAATCCATAATAATGTTGAAAGATCACATCATTTCACTTTCCAGGTGGATAATTAGTGGTGTTGCTGTATAGGAAGTAAATGCATTAATGCAACATGAAAATAGAGTCAAACTTTCGAAATCCCAAATAGCTCTAGCATGAGTCGATGAGCGTTCTGTCAGGGCACATGTATACAAGACTCACTAGCAAGAAATCCGAGCTTGTCGCGGGGAAATTCCATAGGTGCATGTAAATTCACATACGGTAGGTTCCCTGGAGAAGTGTGTCATGAGGGCTGGTATGAAAGTCTTGAGCTCTCCTACTTGTCATGTGCTTCAGGCAGAGAGTGATAATGCCATGCCACTTTCACACTTAAAAATTATAGTTCAATTGTATGCTCTGGATTTGAGCTAAATCCTAACCAAGGGATCTGAAGTGAGACATCTGGCCCTCCGACACCGTGCCATCTCTCACCCCTACATGCTGACGTCGAGCACGGCATTGGTGTATGTGTATAGGGCTGTATGAGCACTTGAGCTTAGCCAGCATACTGGTGATAGCCTTGCGTCAGTTTCATTTTTGAAAGCCCACAGTGGATTTTGCTACCACAGGCACATGGTACTAGTTGGCTGGATGCCAACTAGTACCGTGTGCCTGCAGTAGCAAAACAGTCACCATGGAGGCCCTGCAGAATGCTTGTCCTCAAACATAGCCCACTAGAGAGGGCGCAATACTCATTTCTGTGGTGGCTCCGATATAGCTGCACCTCTAGTGCCTCTTTCATCTAGAACACGCATGCCAATGTCGGCATGCTTGCTCGGGGTGAACTTCAAACAAAGGAGTGTCCTGAATGTCTACATTGCTCAGTGAGGCTCTGTTGTGAGAATGTTCCTAATCATTATTGTGCTGGGCCTGTATGGGTGACTCAACAGGACTCTACCAGCGTGTGGTGGAACACGCTGTTCTGATCTGCATCACATAGTCCATGGTCCATGTACATTAAGGACAGCGACTGCCAAATGTTTGACTGTATTACTTATGCAGAATCTCTGATAAACCTAGGTCAGCAGAGCATCATGGGTGACCACTGCACGGTGGCCCACCTCATTTGCAAAAAGGCACCAATCAAGGGTCAGCACCCACGCACGTGCAGTGGCACCTGCCTTGCCCTTGCATGTGCAGGATCTATACAGCCCTTGTGAGGACATTTTACAACACTGATTAGGACGGAGCAGTCAATCTGCCTGTGAGAGCCCAAGGACGCAGGCCACCCCATGCCCAGACTGGTCTTGGCAACCCCCTAGGACCACAGGGTAAGGCCCCCAAACCTCAATGTGCACCAGGTTTGAAGCACCACAAACTCACTACTGCCCTTCAGTGATCTTTGGCCATCACAGCTATACTCCGGTGGTGGGCATGGACTGCTTGCTTAAATAAATGCTCCTAAGCCCCAAAAAAGACCAAGAGAAGGGTCAAGAGACCTGCATTTTGACACTGTGCTTGGGAGGTGATTTTCCAGCTATTTGGGAATCTCGCACACATTGGCAGAGACCTCCAGGAGGCCTGGATTCATCCAGGATAATTGGAGTTGTTGCTATCCTGTGCTCATTACAGGGATGATGTGAGCCACACTTGCCTCCAAAGGCTATGGTGAGTATGTTGCGAAATCAGCATCTCCAAGAGCAGAATCCGCTTAAGGGGAACTAGGATTATAATTCCCAGGTCACTATGACACCATGTAATTTACCAGCGACCAAGGACACCAAGGGGTGGACAAAACCAAAGTGAGGCTAAGGGAAAAGGTTTGGACACACTAGTAGATCAGATCATGGGTGAATGCTGTAGGCCAGGTCGCAGGGAGCACAGAGCATACCACTTCAGTAATCACAGTGGAGAAATGGACTTTGCCATAAGCAAAGTCCATGCAGATTTCGGCCTGCTTCTGGACAGAGATATCTTCCTTAGAGACTCATGAACACAATCGCCAGTCATTGAGGTGGTACAATCAAGGACATTTGCACACATACTCCCCAAAATAGATTTTTGTTTTTGGCATTTTACATTTGCCAGTCATCCTTAAAAACAACAATAGATCACCCTTGCTAAGTCAAATTTCCAATAGTAACTCTGTGTGTTAGACATCCAACACCGCCAATCACCACAACAGCCACACATCACAGTGAAGTTGAAAGACTGATGAGAATCCTCAACAATGCAGTTGAATATTTGTGGAACAAAATGGCAATGTTGAATGGACCACCTCAATTTACTGTTCTTCCAATATCTCACATTGAACAATCTTGAAGACCCTGACGACCATTGTATTTGGCCGACCCCTTCTAAACACCACGCCAGTGTCAGCACAGTGGACAGTGAAGCTTCTAAACCATGACTTAAGTTCATAAAAAAGAAGGGCAAGAAAAGCCGAGCCCTGAGGACACCCAAGAGAGCAATTGCAGGACAATGGGACTGTCACCATCGAAGAAAATTTAAAATGTTGTTCAAAAGGGAACTCTGGACAGTAATGGGCAGGAACAGCACGGTGTTCACTGCTGAGCAAGTAACTGACTGAGTGAAACATAATATATCCTGGCTCAGGAAATGGCGGGGGCCTATACCCCGGCAAGTCTACAGTAGACACATAAGAACGAACCAGAGGGCTGGACTGAAATGAGTGGGTATCTCAAACATCTGCCTGCCCGCCACCTCCAAGCCCTGTCCAAGGACCCTAAGAAACCTTGAATGATTGTGAACCATCCACGAGAGGCCAAGACACACCACCTGGTCACAGAAGGGGTTGCTATAGCCTGAGATCCAAACCCCAGCCTTCTCAGAGACCACGCCTGTTAACCAGCAGAAGCAGGGGAACTACACATGATCTGATGATAATCTGTGAATTTTATCCATGTTTGGGAGGGATGTTGTGAGCCACCCAGCCCTCTCACACCATGCCATCAGCACACACTGCCCACTGACCCTAGCCATATCTCAGTGCCGCTCTTGGTAACCCATTGCGGGCCTGCTAGAGGATCCTCAACACACATCTTTTGGCTTTATAGCCTTCAGTCCCGCTTGGGCTTGCATTGGGAAAGAGTTGTCTGGGCCATGTTATTTACATTGACTGCCTACTCTGACATGAAGTTTAAATAGATTCCGTCTGTAGCTTGACAAATGAAGAGTCTCACATACTCACTTGCTCGGCTCAATGTGTCTGCCTTTCAGGCTCCATGCCAGAGCACAAGTCGGAGGTACACGCAGTTGGACGGGGTCCACCCACTATTTTCACAGGGGGGATGCTGTCCACCCAGCCAAGACGTTTGGTCCCCATTGTACAATGTGCTGAACTCATCCCGGTCTAATTTTCGAACACAGGGACACATTCAGCAGCGCCTGCAAGTCGTCGGCTTTCGATCCACAGCAAGGTGTGGGTGGGGAGGGGGCGTTCTTCTTTCACACTCCAGCTGGGCCTATAACAAAGGCCAGATGTGAGGAGTCGTCAGGCTGTTTGAGTCTCCTGACTGGGAGCAATCTGGAGCCTGACACCTAGTTGCAAATGCAGTGGAGTGGAGACAAAGGTGCACAACTTGTTAGTACTTCACACGTACCTAAGAGGACATGCTTTTGACTTTGTTTAGTCCCTGTATAGGAGATATTCATGCACTGTACAGATATCAGATGTGTTGGTCTTTCCCAGTATTTCCACAAAATAAACTGCATTTATATAGCACTTACTACCCCTGATGAGGGTTGAAATTACATTTTAATTACCACAATTTTTTCTTTTATAGCACTACTTATCACAATGCAGGATGTCAGAGCGCTTTAAAACACACGTGTTCATTACATATGCAATAAATCATATACGTTTGCAAATCAATGTACAGGATGTGTTACATAAGACAGTGGGGTTTACAAGGTGTAGAAGTCACATATCCTTCATCGCTCACTGTGTGGTATTAGAATTATTACCATGCACCTTCAAGTAATGCAAGGATCTATGTGTTCAAAGAAGTAACCCACTTACCTAGCTACATAAAATAAAGTCTGTCATCTGCATGTTACATGATATGCTTTGCAGAAGACACTTGAACCCTCTATGCTACTTTGAGTCAAAACAGACTACACAAAACACAGATTTTTCCAGCACATGCATTAACCTCCAGAGTTACCTTACCATTATTATTCACTCAGAATGGGTTCCTTGCTGTCACAGTGTGAGTAGGGAACCCCATGATGAAGCATGTCATCTACAGGAGAGTGAGGGTTCTTGTCCTAATAGTGCAGTGCACCCTTTCGATTTGGATTTTGTCCATTCTTTTTATTCACATCTACTCACGTAGACAGTGTTTGTGACTATTCATATTGGAGCAGTACAGTTATTTGAGTGGAACAATACTCCTATTAGACCCTCTTTTGTGAGTTTATATTATATGCACATCAGTGTAATCATACTCTTTCAACCACAATCCCCACCTCTCACTGCAAGGAGGCATCTTGGCGTTAGGATTCCCAAAAATTGTGAGCAACACCTGGTGGTCAGTGACCAGGGTGAAGTGCTTTCTGTATAGAAACATATGGAAGTGTTCACAAGCCCACATTACTGCTTAGACTTTCTCAGGTTGGGAATAACACGTTTGGTCTGCGACAGACTCCTGCTTGCATAAGCTACAATGTGCCTTTGAGAATTGTCGTGTCCACTGTGCTGGGCAAGGATCGCACCCAAACCCACTGGGCTGGCATCTACTACAATCTCTGTATGAAGTGTTGGATCAAAATTGGCCACTTAGGTGGCATTCTCAATTGCATGTTTGATTTTTCTTAAAGCTTCAATTGCATTCAGATAACCCCTTGAACACAGCGTTCTTTATTTTCAAGTCTCTCAAATGGGCAATGACGGTGGCAAAATTACGAATGCACCTGGAACAGTAACTGGACATGTCAAGGAAGGATTGCAGCATGGTCACAATTTGTTGTGGAGTAGTGGATGATAAGGCTTGTACTTTAGCCGCACCTGGTGTCATCCCCTTTCCCAAGAAAATATGTTCAAAGAATTTTGATTGTATTGTGTGAAACTCACACTTTTCTCCATTCAAAGTGAGACCAGAGTCAGACAGCAAGCAGCATATTTGTGTATGGGCTTTGTCATGTTCCTTTTGAGTGGCCCCAAATATCAGTATATCATCACTATTGTTAAAAGCATGTGTGACGGGCTGTATTATGTGGTGAATGACATCCTGAAAAAGTTCTGCAGCTGTCTTTTTTACCTGAACAAACCCATATATGCCAAAAAGGTGGTAATGTACCTACAGTTTTCCTCTAGTTCGAGTTGATGATACCCCTTGTTTAGATCAAGACGATAAAAGACTTTGGCACCATTCAGCTGTGTAATCATGTCTGCAATCTGTGGATCTGGAAGTCATTCTCTCTCAATTGCCTTGTTAGCATGATGCATGTTGACACAGTTGCGCACGGCACCTCTACTGTCCTTTTTGAGCACTACCACTTTCAGGGAAACCCATGGTGTCAGACCAGTAGAGCTTTCAATGATATCTTGGTTTAACAGCGTTTCCAGTTCTCTCTCAAAGCTTCCTGCTAGTGAAAAGCAATTCAACTATGTCGTTGAGCAACATTGATATGAAGTTGCACTTTCATGGTCTTAACCTTTCTGAGTCCATGAAACAATGATGGGAACTGACTTACTATGTCTGCATGTGCATTTATGTTGTAGTTGATGGACCCATGGCAGCAGCAGCACTGAAACTGAGTCAACATGCACTTCATCAAGTACCTTGAAGAACATGAATCGGTGCTTGTTCTTTTGTCTTCTTGTGTCGTATGGTTGCTACAAATGATCCTTGGCTTTGCAATGGCGTGGAGGCAGTCCACTTGTAGACCATGTTCTTCAAAGGTGTGAGACGGGCACTGGCGACAGTTCATTGTACTTCTCTGCCAGCATGATGTTTATTGTTCCACCCCTTTCGATGATAAAATGTATGGAAAAAACATTCACCTTTAGTGTGAGCTTAGGGCAATGTCCAAATGAACGTGGTTGTTTTACGTGGCAATCTCGCTTGGACTTGGGCTGTTTTCTGCGTGAAACAAAACCCACGTGCACACGTCGTTCACCAGTTGACATCATCATCACACAGCCATCTTATTCATTGTCACTCAACAATTTCGTGGAAGAACCTTTGGAAGTTAAATTCGATGATGATCGCCCTCGTTTAGTTTCCACTTGCCTCAATCGGTTCGCCTCTTGGTCTTGTGGGTGTGGCTAGAGTGCTTCTGGGAATTTCTGGTGTCTATTTTCTCTTCTTGATGTAACGTAGTCAGTTTCTCTTTTGCTTTGTAAACCACTACAAAATGGTTCTCTTTCCCGCAGTCTTTGCATGTTTGTCCAATGGCAGGACATTTACCTTGATGCAGAAAAGAGAATCCACTTTGGAAGCACAATTTTTTTTTCTTCTAAGACATCAATTTATTGCCCTTAACCTTGTGTTAATGTTTACTTTCCATGTTCAATGCTGATTTACTCTCGGCTATTCCAGGTTCCATATCAGCAGCTTGTTGATCCGCATCTTCTGATTTTGCAGCCATAAGCACTCTCTCCAGACTGAGTGTCTCCTGCAGAATACGTTGTCTGAAAGAGTCGGAAAGGCAATCCTATGGATATCTTCTTCATCATTAAATTCACTGAATTTGCAGTGCTTGAGGAGTGCCTCAAGTCTTTTAGCAAACTCATTCATTGTTTTTACAGCTAGCTGTCTGGCTTGTTTAAAGATGTACTTTTTATAGTCCGCGTTTGCCATTGGATTGAATTTAAGTCCTATTACATCCATATTCTGACTGTAAGATAGTTCATCAGCTTGTGGTATTTTCTTGATCGCTTCTTTCACTCCGTCACCTTCAAGGTCCTTTATTTATTTGATGTGCATTTTATCTGTTTCTTCTTGTGTGTAGATGAAATCATCACATTTTTCGATCCAGGCAGTACATCTGGTGCCAATATTCTGCTTTTGATGGTATCGAATGGGAGCGGAGGTTTCAAGAACATGGCAGCATCATAATCACTGGTGGAACTTTTCACTGTTGAGAGGAGGACTCGCTCTGGTGCCATCTGCTACCCACTTGGTTGTACTCCAGTCATACCATCTTCAAGCCTCAGCCATGTGCTTGCATCAGTGTTGTCGCGGCCGATCTGATATCGTATGGCTTCTTTTTCATCTTTGGTGGTGTGTAACCGTTTAGTCTCCTGTGCCTGGTCGTCGCCATTCTAAACCTTCTGCATCGTACCTGGTTTTCCCTGCCTTTAGCATTTCTTGGTGCCTGAATGATTTTGCTTTTGCAGCCTTGTGTCCTGCTCTATACCTGGTTAATTCTGCCTTCAGCGCTATCATACTGCATAGATGCTGGCTCTGTATTGGGTTGTGGCGCTATATCTTTTCTTTCGGCCTTACCAGCAAGTTCTGGGCAGACTGTGACTGAACTTTCTGTAGGGCCTTCACCTTCTTCGAAAGCCTTGTACAGGCTGCAATGATGCTTTGAATTCACATATATCAACCATCAACTGCTTCACTTCAACTGAGGCACACATGGTACGCATGGGCAGTTTGCTGGACCGCGGCAAACTCTCCGGTAGAGATCTCTTGTTTCTTCGGGTTACAGATCCCTTATCTCATCTCCAGTTGTAGTGTCCTCCCCAGCCTGGTGGCATGCAAATGACCACGTCATACACGGAGATCTGTAGTATACATCTTTATCCCTCAGAATGCAACTGTTAAATGCACGTACTGCATCATGAGCTTTATTGAGTACACCCAGACACACCCAAACAGAGTCCATCAGGGACCAGAAGGGTCCCACTATTCATATTTACAAGACACTACAGTATCCGCTTGCTCCTCCACCTAAGCCCAAAGCCTCCCTGAATCCAGCAGCAGGTCTTGGGTCCTCCTGGATTGTAGGGTAGATAAATCGTTGCTCTTCTTTATTGGGTAATGGCTTGCTTCTTCTTCTCAGCTGGATTCTGCTTTAGGGTGACAGCTCTCTCACTTCACCACAGCCCCCCTCCTGGCATACAGGGTTTATTACAGCGCATGCTGGAAAAACTGCCCCTTCAGGCCACAGCATTGCACCGGGTGATTGCCCTCTTTTTGGTAGGGCAATTGTAGCAGGGTGGTTATAATATGTGATATAGCTGGGAGTTCTTACCATGTAATATTGACAATATACCCAAAAGAGGACCTCAGATTCACACTAGTCATCCTTCTTTCAGTCTGGTAGAGTGGCAAAGAGCAGCAGGCTTACGTAAAGGAACACGTGCAAAGCATTTTACAGTACCAACATTGACGATAAGTGATTGATACGACCCGAAAGAAATGTGACAACAATTTAGCTTATTCTTATATAAATTTAGACACCAGAATGGAATCAATGTAAGGTGGATAACTGGAGTTTTAGATTTTAAAGCGTTGAAGAAATCAATACTTTGTAGAGCTGTTAAACTTTACCATTGTGGTCATTGGGTAAAATCTCAGGTGGCACAGGCTCACTTGTGGCGTGAGTTCAATTGAACCCACTTGGAGTTAAGGTCTTGCGTGCCCACAGACCAAGCTTCGACACTCCGAACAATTTTACCTTGCCCGGGGAGCTTGAGTACAGAGATAACTTGGCTGTCCTTGGCGGTGATCGGGAGCCGCAGGAGCTGTCAAAAAACACAGTACTAGACAAAATAATACTTGCAGGTTGAGGTCAGAGGAGCCCCTTGGAGGTAAAGTTTGGAAGGGCCCCTGGATCTGCAGTCACCAGGTAGTACAGTTCTACCTAGCTCAGGCGTCTTGGGTGCGGAGGTGTGCCTGACTATCTGTGGTGCTGAATGGGATGCGGGTGCTGACTTTAACAGGCATGCCAATGAAGGCATCTTCTGGGTTGCAAGAACTCGACAACTGCACCACAGGAGAAGAGGTGGGACAATGCAAAAGGTTCCCTTCATATGGGGCATTGAGTGAAGCAGTTAGTAGTCAGCTTGACCACCAACAACCTTGGTCCAGGCAAAGGTCATGACTGGGTCAATCTTCTTTTAAGAGGTTCTGGGAACACTATAGTGAGCTGAGACTCACTGAGGTTCGGTATTATGCTTCCCAGAAGGCACCCGGTCTTTTACCTTTGAGCTGTCCATGACGGAGACCGGCAGACTGTCCTTCTTTGGATCTTGGAATAGTAGTTTGTGCCTGTCGACTGCAGAGGACTAGTACCTCTAGTCCTTGGAAGTTCTGGTGAAGTCTTTGGGTCGCAGAGGTATTCACCTTCCTTTTGGAACCAGTTTCTGGTCCAGGACGAGTTGTAGTCCAGCGGGTGCAGGGGGCTATCACAGTTCTAGCACTTAGCTCCTCTTCTTTGTGGAATCCTGCCTTGTGCTGACACAGTATCTTCTTTATCCTTTTCTTCTTCAGAGCAGATCCGGAGTTCTGGTGTTAAGGGTGTGCCTTAAATCCTTCATTTAAGGTGTGTTTAGGGGTGTGAGGGCTAGTAGCCAATAGGCTACTAGTGATCTGGGTAGTCTGCCACTGAGGTGACCACGTCCTGGAGGGTGTATGTCACTAAACTACCCAGAACCTACTATTCTTGGGACTTTTCAAGATGGCACAAGCCATTCACGGTTGTGCAGATCAACTGCCCTGCCCTAGAGGTGTGGCTAGCTTTTGGGCATTGTATGCCACCTGAATACCTAATTTCCCAACATTCTCGCAAACAAGAATGCCTGGGTAGGAGGGGCATTGTCTCCACTGGGAGACAAGTCACTTATCGGAGGCAGTGAACCCTTTGAAGATCACTACCCTGATGGATCTTTCACTAGCCATCCTGGGGGGTGAAGTGTGACCTCCTTCCTGCCCAGGCCTTTTCTCTCTCATTCTCTGGGAGTGATAGCACTAACCAGCAGGAGGTCAGACTTCTGTATTGGTGGCAAATGGCTCTGAAAGCTCACCAAGGCACAAGGGAACTGTGTATCTCGGTGGGCAACCTCTGAGGATTATGTCAGGGGTGCAAAAGCATGGTGTTTAATACCACACATGACTAAATTCAGTGGTACCATCGTAGAGCTGCCTATCTTGGTTTTTGTCTTGTAGCAGTCCACGTTAAACTATGGACCGCTGATCTCTTGCAGTAAACTCGAATTGCAAGGTTACTGTAGAGGTATATATGTCTGCACATATATGCCTTCACCATTAAAATAAAGCACCCTGCCTTCTAGGCTTTAGGAGGCCTACCTTAGGGTTCACTTACATACCTTAAGGCAGTGAGATGACTCTGTCACACATGGTGTGTGCAGAGTTGTGCTCGAGCTGCAAAGCTGCTCATGCATCCTGCAATAGCAGCCCTGCAGACTTTATTTTAACTTGGGTTACTCAGGCTGGCACAAATACCGCTACAGTCTTGGTGACCCCTTTAACACCCTTGCCCTGGGTACCACTGGTACCATATACTAGAGACTTACAAGGGGGGTTAAAGTATCTTGCCAATTGGTTGTACCAAGTCACATTTGAGGGAAAGAGCACTAGCACTGGGGCCTGGTTAGCAGGTCCATTGCACTTCCAGTTCTAAAACCACAGCATCCATAGCAAAATGTTGGGATGACCATCCAAAAGGGGTGTACAGCTCTCAATCATCACCGTTGGACCCAACTGGCATACAGAAGTCATGGGCAGCACACGAGTTTTCTGCATTCACTTTGTGCAATTTAGCCACTAAATGGGCATCTCTTTATTTTTCCTGTTTAACATCAAAGGTCAATGATTTGTCTTTAATTCTTGGCTCATGAGGTGAGAGTGTGGCTGGCTTGCTTTAGCTGTATTAGATTTTGCCAAATTGTTACCCAGCCAAAGTATGGGTGGCTTTGTTTTTTCGCCCTTCTCAAGCCTACCTATTGCATCAATGCTGCAAAGCTTGCAGTGTACTGTATTATAAAACAGTAACACAGGGTAGCTTTGTTGTTATGATGCTCTTAGGTCTGGGAGACTGATGTATTTCAGAGTTATGCAATGTATGAAAAGAAAGATCACGTGTGCTTACCTGAGGGAGGCTCCTTCAGGAGGAGGTTATAGTGAATAGGCAAGCCCACAGGTCAGTGTTACTGTGACAAGTAGGCTGTCTCTGGTGCACCATGTGGTGTAACATGTCTAGGATGCAAAATTCTTTTTAGCAGGCGTAGTCTAGTGTAGATTCTGATTTCTGGACATGGTTTGTAGTGTCTGTTGCTGTTTCTACAGCTTCCCTCTTGGTGGGTTTTTCTATGCAAACTAGTAATATTTCCTTCTAAAGGCCAATATTTTCTTGAAAGTGCTCGTTGGGATTGGAATTGCATGTGCCTTTTTCTTGTGTGTTACCTTTGTCACCGTTTCCTACTCATCCTTGGATACTGTGTGACTTACACCTATTTTGATGTGGAACTGATACCTCTTACTTTGAAATGTATGGTCCATTCTTGGTGGGGGCATTCTGGTAGTACTGATTCCAGGGTGAGCTGTCAGGTGGTACTGGTAAATGTGAGGGTAGTTTGGATATAGTAATGCCAAAAATAAGAACATGAGATGTTTGCTGCTAAATATGGAGGTGACATTTTTTGGGGCAGTGTGTAATTTGTAAAAATATAAATGCAGAGCCCCAAATGTTTTCTTAGGATCCTTTTGCTGATTACCAAAGTTGCCATAACCTTTTTCTTTCACTGCCCTACAACTGCTTATTCTTGCAGGTTCTTTTTACATCCCCTTTTATGCCATCATCATTGTTTTCTTAGCTTTGTTTCTCCTTTCTCCCCTTTCTGTCTTTCTATCTTGCTTTGGGTCGTGGACTGTTGGGGAACCTCCTAAAATGAGTGCAGGTGGAAAACACTGAGTAAGAATACTTTACATAGGAGAGCGGTCTCACCTCTGGAGAGCGAGGGCAGCTAAAGCAATCACATCTACATGGAAATGTTCTGCATAAGGATTATTATGCCTTGTTTGAGTAGGCTGACAGTGGAGTTTCTTTGTTCAATCCTTGGGTACAGGAAGCTTTACACTGACAAAAGGCAGCATCGTTTTATGTCTAGCTCACAAAAGTGTGAATCTTCTGCCTAAATCAGGAGGGCTTGCATGTAAACTCAGTATGTGCTCAATTGTACTCATGAAAGACCTACTAAACATATATGTGAGGCCTTAGGATATGATCTCGCTCCTTGTGATGCCACTTCCTGTAAAGTCATGGCTTGTGATGCCACTTCCTGGGATGTCACCTCCGTTGTCACACGCAATGATGCCACTCCTTTTTAGGTCTCGCCTGACCCAGCGCATGCGCTGATCTGGCGATACATTTTGTGAGGGCTCCAAAAAGTGCTACCAGGCCAGCCTAGAGCTACAGTGCATGTGTGCGGGCGCGCGCGTCACGCTTTACCGCGATTACTTTCACTTTCGCGGCCGCTTTGATGTTTGATCGCGATCACTTTCGCAGCCGCACGGCCGCTTTGATGTTCTCCGTGAGGCTACAATAGATTGCACCAGTTAAAACAAGCATTGGCATAGCCAATAGGCCTCGGTTTTGGGACCTTATAAGTGTTTAGTTATGTAGCTGTTGCATGGCTAAACACTTATAAGGTCCCAAAGGCGAGACCTATTGGCTATGCCAATGCTTGTTTTAGGACTTGTGCCCTGCTTCAGCCATAAAGTGAAGCACCTGTCATCTGTATCCTTTCAGATAATCATAAAAACCCTACACTGCATATAGTGTATTTTTTGCCTGTGTTGGTGGCACAAGGGTTTTAAGAATACACTATGCGAAGTGTCACCCGGATTGATACTATGAGGCCCTCATTACGAGTGGGGCTCTTGGTAATTTGGATGGGGGAATAACACATTATGAAGAATAACATGCAGGATAGGAGTGACTGTGGAGATTGCTGCCTGTTTTGTTTTTCGCTGGTGTCCCACTCCGAGCCTTCTCCTGCTTGCAGAAATTGAAATCCCCGGATGTAATACCACTCGCCGCCCCTGTTCCCACTAAACTTTGAATTCCGAGGGCCCTGTAACCTTTACCCGCCCCTTCAGAATTAGTAGCACGCGCGTAAAGAGGGGCGTTACCCGCCCCTTCAGAATTAGTAGCACGCGCGTAAAGAGGGGCGTTACCCGCCCCTTCAGAATTAGTAGCACGCGCGTAAAGAGGGGCGTTACCCGCCCCTTCAGAATTAGTGGCTCGCGCGTAAAGAGGGCCCTAGTGACATTCTTGTTATTTAAACGAGCACATTCAGCTTGTAGGACAGCCTAGATTGGGGCATGCTCATTTTAGTGAAGCATTGTGAAATAAACAAATATATTCTTCTGATATATTTTTCTATCGCGCCTCTAATGTATTTACTTCTGTTTTAAAGTGGTGCCTATTGCTGGTTTTACTTTTAGCCAACGCAACATTGTCCACCTTTGGACCCTTAGAATGATGAAGCGCTAAATTGACCCTGTCCAGATTCGGATGTGGGACCTGTATGTTTCACACACACGCATGCCCACACATCAAATGCCACTATCATTTCTTGAAGCTGAGTTCCTCCTAATCCCATTACTGTGACATCACAGATTATAATTGGCGAGTTTTGACATCAGTGACCATGTAGGAGCAGGAAGTCTCTGCTACATCCCCCATTCAGCATATTTCAAGGAAAGTATTAGTCACGTTGGAGTTCTGAGCCTTTTATAGAGAACCTGGCCTGGGGCCTAGTGCTTTACTTGGCACAGACACCTCCATGATTTACACCCATTGGAAGTCCATTGCTTTGCAATAATCCCATTGTCTGGGCTGGAGGGTTGGGGCCACGGAGGCAGGGGACGCCTGCAGACCAGCACGGCCTGAATAGTAGAAAGGCTCTGATGCAAGCGTCTCTCTCTTGGCTGGGTTGCCGACGCGGAGGAGTTCTTGATTTTGGGGAAGGTGCCCATCCATCCACCTGCCCGCCACGATGGCAGGGTGCCCACGATCGCACATTATCCATGTGGATCACGCAGAAGCCTCCACGGCTCCAAAAACGGCAATTAAGAAAACAGCAATCAAGTTAAGTGCTTAATTTCAGCAAATTAACATCTCCTGCGAACACGCGAGGAGACACAGAAAAGGCGGATTAGATGTGCTGTGTAAACACAGACAGCAGCGGCGCGGCATGAGGGGCGGTAAACAACTCGAGGCCCCTCCGCCTGCCTCGATGGATTCACAGCTCACCTCCCCCACGGGCTGGCAGCCAGAAGACACGGCGAAGGCAACCCCTCTGAGAGCAGGTGGAGGAGAAGGAACCGGGCAGTGCTTAATTTGTAAAAAAAAAAAAAAAAGTGACAGGGCCCATGTCAGGAGGTCACTTCAAATTACACAACTCGTTGCCCCTTTCAGTGCTACAAACGACAGTACTTACACATCTACTAACCATCACACCCCTACAAATGTGACAATTCAGATTATTCCAGTTTCCCAAAGCTATAAGAATGGCTTGGGCGGCAGGTATTAGTTGATTTAATGAATATTGATTAAATGAAAAACTGTTGCTCAACTCCTCTCTAAATTACAGAAGCAGCGCCACCATGTGGCAGACTGTTTTAAGTGCTGATGTTAACAATTAAGTGCTGGTGCTGAGCACCGGCAACCACTGGCCCAAATTAAGCACTGCTGGAGGAAACACGGGAGCGAGGCAAGGAACTGGATTTCTTTAGAGAGTGAAGGGCCCGAGCTACATGGAGCTCCGGAACGAGTGAAAGAACTGTGCCAGAGAGAAAAAGAGGAGGCAACGACTGGGCTACAGTGAGACCAGGAGAGGGGGAACTGTATGACAGGGGAGTGTCTGGCAGGTGCTAGATGATTAAACTCCATCGAAGAGTAAACCAGCCGCACGGATGTCATGGTGCAGGCAAACATGTCTTGTCACTAGTGTCATTTGAATGGTTTTTAGGGCCCGGGGCAAACCATACCTTAGCGGCCCCTATTAGGAACATCTTTGTATTTTATTGCCCATTTTCTGCTAATTCAAACCTTCCGATGCCAAACAATATTGGATAATGTGTTAAAGGGTGAGATGGAGAAATAGACAGATGGGAGAGGGAGAGAAAGTCAATTTTTCTAGAAATCCTGTGGAAGCTGGAGGTTCTGATTCATTGCCCACGCCTTAAAATGTAATTGTCTGTCATATGTCAATCAATATTTGAAACAATGGCCGGCCAGTAAGACAGCCTTGTCTATGGTAATTGGACCTGTATGAGAGCCAGACTTTTGGAGATTTTGTGTCACAAACGAAAAACCCTCAGCTTATGGTGATGAGGGCGCTGTCTGCAGATGACCATGACTATAAGGCACACTTACATTGTGAGGTAGTGATACTTTGATTACACTCACAATGTGCCGTCTCTTCCTACCTTGATATGTTACTGAGGGCCTTTGTATTGGTTATTTCTCCCCTACAGTCACATTCTCATTCTTTTATTGTTTTTTAACTCATTCCTCTATCTATTATATGTGTGTCCCTGTATGTCTCTGTATGTACATGGGTCTATGATGTAGTGTAGATTCTGCCATGTTGTCTGAAGTTCATTTAGGTAAAAAAAACCTATTTAAGGGCAGTGGCTATATATTATTTTTGGGATCCTGCCTCTGGGGTGGCCTAATATCAGAGTTGCTGAATGTTGGGACCGCTGAATGCCTAGGATGCCTAGTATTGATTACACCTCATTGCTCTTTCTTCCACCACTTTACACTTCCTGTCTCTTGATCTCACTCTTGCAGGTTCTTTTTCATCCAGCTTTGTCTCTTTGTCACTGTTTTCTGTTTTTTCTCTCCCTCCTTTTCCGTCCTTCTTGTTTTCTTCATATCTGCTTTTCTCTCTCTTCCCCTTGGCTAAACTTTGTTGATAAAAAAGAAACCCACCCGTGCACCCAAAAGAAGAATGGGTGCTCACAACCTTCAATCACTGGCACAGATTAGGCACTGTCTACAGGGCTATGTTATAGAGAAGACAATGAGAAAGTGAAGACCAAACCTGAGGAGAGAGACCCATTGCCTCTGGTGGAGTTTCTGCTTGTACTGCTTGATGCCTTGCACACCTCACTGGATTTTCCAGAGACATTGCCTGCATCCAGTCATCCTTTACATTATGTTTATATCTCATTTATCACAATGCCGCTCCCTTCACTGCTATCCCCTACCAGGGCCGGACTGGGAACCCAAAGCAGCCCTTGCAATTTTTTTAAGACCAGCCACCCTCCTCCGACCTTCCCCCGGGTGGGAGCAGGGGCTGTGCCAGTGTAAAACACGGTTGCTTTTGTTACTGGGGGCAGATTTTGCTGCACCACTGAAAACAACGGCCCCCACGGCTGCAAAACTGGCCCCCATCCTTCTAGTCTCCCGGGAAAACCACCCAATGCCCGCTACAGCCAGTCCATCCCTTTCCCTTACAACTTTTCTCTTCTGCCTATCACTGTCACAGTTCCTTAATCCTGTAAAATCTCTCTGTATTTCTGTTCCTGCTTCATTCCCTTACTCCCTTCCTCATTCTGTCTCTTCTTATTGCTTCTCAATGTTGAGCATTTCTTTGCCTCATTTTATTTCTGTAATTCTTTCGATTCCTCTTTCCCTCCTTCTGATTCATCCTCTGTTCAGTTGTTCGTCTCTCACCCCGTCTTGTACCTTGCTCTTATCCCTCATTCTTGAAACCCGGTCTGAGCACAAGCAGCCTTGACCTTGCTGAGGCCCCGCATCTCTCTAAGGTCTTTTGTATGAATTTCTCAGCTTCTTATGTTCTTATGTTCCACTTTTTCTTTTTTCTCGACAGCTCCTTCCACTGTTCCCATTATGCACCAGGTCAGTGCCTCAATGAAGACCATAACGCTCTCCTGGCCGCAGCCTGAGCAGCCAAACGGCATCATCCTTGACTATGAAGTTCGCTATTATGAGAAGGTGAGAGCGCCACATCCGCAGTAAAGGTCTAGAGTTTCGAAAGGACTGGGAACTGGGGCAGGTGGGAAAGTTGTGGCGGGTACAGGGGTGTAACAGTGGTGCCAGGCATTTCATAGGACTGAGATGCCATGGAAGGATCTCAACATATCTCTTGGCCCTACGGTAGTCACTGTGGTGCAACAACTCTTCCCCTCATCCTCCGGCAGACACCTCACCGCTGCTGTTATTTACCAGTGAGAGGGATGAAGCTGCAATAGTTGATTAGGCACAAAAAAAATAAGGCAGCTAAGAAAATGTGAAGTTTTCTCTTATTGTGTTCTAAGTCATTGATCCTTTTTCTCTCCCCACCCTCCAATAAACCAAGAAGATGATCAGAGGGTCCACAAGAGTCAGGCGACTTTGGTCTTCTCAATTGAAAAGAATCTGCAAACCATATGTCAACCCGATTTGACATCATCGGGGGTCACCCTTAGCCTCAAGCGTAACCATAGGATTGATCAAATTCTTTCGAAACCTTCTTCCAGAGGAATGACAAAACAAGGATCCATTCCGCTTTCCATGCTTGATAAGAAACCTCTCTGCGTGTGTCAGAGGCTTGCTGTCTTCATGGTGGCCACCTTATCATTCCTTATACTATTCCTTATGCACTGATAGATGTGCCTTTCTGTCAAGCAGAGCAGTCAAATGGAGGGTCTTATCCATGGCCAATCTATTGGAATGTGGGCAACAATCTGAGTGGGGATGTACAGACTATATCTCAAAAGAGTGAGGAAATTCTTTCAGAGAAAGCTGTGCCAGCAGGTCCTCTACCAGAGCCCATTCACATCCAAGTATTGTTTGGCATGCCCCTCTCTTATAACTTAGCACTCAAGGCCTCCTGTATGCACATCTCATATATCTGCATGTGTCTTCGTCTAGAATCGTTCTCTAAACAGTATGTTTAATATGATTTCGCAAGTAAACATGTTAAATTGCAATGACATAACACGTGTTGAAAGCACAATGCTGCAGATCTGAAGGTGTCCCATAAATGGCATTGGAGCACATAATATAGGCAAGTAAAGAAAGAAGGGGCTGAAGGAGAAGAAAAGGGAAAAACAGGCCAACATAGCAGTTCCTTCCAAACTACAATCATAGTCACGACACAATCAACAGTGGTCTCTCACAGGAGGCTTCTTCTAGAATTGTATTGAGATACTTTACGAAAGGAGGTCCCTTCATTATATGGCTTTGAAACTTGGGTTCGTGAACAGATGTTTGTGGTCTGGCAGTACCGAGGTATAGAGTCAATTTAAACCCCTATCGCCAACTATCCCAAGGGCGGAAGACAGAGTACAATTCTAGAGCCAGTATTATTGTTCATTTCAGCCCAGAACAGAAACAGCTGCTAGGGCCTTACCTACGGCATCTATTGGATGAAAGCTTGCACAGTGGAGAATTGATTCCCCTACGATCTCCTCTTATGCGCAGGAATGATGAATGCATCTTGGCAAAACCTGTTATTGCATAATTTAGAGTCTGTAGATTAGCCTTCAGCAACAGATTTATTGCCTCACTTTAAGACTGCACGTCATATCTGAAAAATATCACCCTTAGAGTGGAATTTCGGAAAGCAGACTAGTTCAGACAAGTAAAAATGAATTTATTTAGATCTTCAATGCTGCATATGTATTCTGGATTGCATTCTCTTAGGCGTGCTCTCACATAATGGCTTTTAAGTTCATAATGCTTTACAATCAGGTTAACAGGCTCCTATAACAGGTTTATGATTAAAGAGATCTTTAATACAATTGCAGTGGGTTAGAGTGCTTTACATTGAAGGTCATCCTCAAGCTAACGTCTAGGATTTTTTTTTCTTCATTTTTTAATGTTTTTTTAATCAGTCCAAACAATCTATTTCTATTTACCAGGTTTCTAATTTTACAACCCTACTTATTTACAGTTCATGTTGCTTGCACATATCAAGAATACAAGCATGATGACTTCAACGACTCTGTTTCCTAAGAATGTTTTGGTATTGGGTCTTTTAAGTAGATAATGCATAACTGGAGTAATCTGAGCCCTACCTATTCTGGCCGGTGCATTCATTTATTACAAGTCCAAGGTGCGGGGATCCGTTTCATCGATGGTGAATGTACGTCCATGATAGATACAAGAATCTTCTGTTCAATTTCTATCCTATCCTTCTTAAGAGTTTATTTACTGCGTTCTTCCTCACAGCGCAGAGTCTTAGTCATAGATCCATTTGACTTCATCTTTTGTGTCTCGAAATATGTACTAAAGAACAGGAAACTTCTTACCAGTCCTTGTGGGTGAGGTTGAGCAATGCAGAATAGCTTAAAAATATGTAGCTAAACCTGGGAGCTTAATAGCAATGGACGAAAGATCTCAGGGACTTCCATACAGCTAAGTGTGAGTGATTTGTAAGAAGATAAAGAAGGGGTCGGGGAGCAGTTTTGATCATCAGTGGTATGGATTGCCACACTCCTCCACAGTAAACATAAGGTATGGTATCTTTCGTGAACACCAGCTGGGGAAAACCTAAAAGTCTGGGTTCCGCACCGATTGCAGCTTGTTTGCCACAAAATAGATTTTTCTCAAAAAAACTGAATGACTGGGTAAAAGTACCCAACTAAGATGTGGTTACATTTCACCACAGTATACATTTCAGTAAACATTATCCGGCGACAAAGTAGTCAAGAGCTTTTTAATTTTCCCTCTTGGAGCCACCAAGCCCTCCATTTAACCAGACAAATAAAAAAATGAAAGTAGAAAAAGGACTGCAGTGTTGGACTCTGTTTACATGCTGCCACTGTAATGTCAAGAAGGAGTACCTGCAATTGCTACAGTGAATCAGCTTAGCAGCCTCTGTGGCAGCCCACAGTCTGCAAATGAGGTGGAGCCTGGTGCTTTCCTTTTCTTGGTTGATTTCAATTCAGCAGTCTAATGCAGTTATAGGACCTTGAGGTGTGGTACACTGGCAACATTATTTAAATATTTAATTACACTTTTGGGCCTCAGAAGTTTTTCTAGAGCATGTTCATCAATACTGATGGAAAGAGTCGAAGTTGAGGGGGAGGAGCTTAAACGCACCATAAAGGGGAATGCAAGGTAAGAGTCGTTTTCAGATTCGCCCTTAGATTTTTCCTAAACGGCTGTCATCTAGCAACATTTAGAATAGTAAAAGAGGTCAGGATTTAAAGGTGACAGGATGTAAAAAAGCAACACCAAAGACAGGCAGCCACAGCCGGAGAGTTACTTGCATTGAAAAGAGAGAGAAGCATTCAATTATCAGAGTGCATCCAAAAAGTGAGTGAGCCCCAAAAGATTGACTACCGTATAATAGTGGCCATCAAAGAAAGTGTTAATATCTCCAGACCATGAATATGTGAGACCGGAGTATCAACAAGACTCTGGGCTGCCAGAGAGAGTTGCGACAATCCAGAAAATGTACTGCACCTGCGAGTAGAACACACCAATATGACATACCCACAGACAACAGAAACAACTGAGCAAGCCTCTCAAAGACAGTCAGTGATGTCCAGAGACCATTAAGGAGACTGACTGATGCCTAGAGAGTGAATGAGCAACAGAGAACATAACTCAAAAGTTTAGGAGAGTGACCTTTTGAGATCAGGGACCATTGATGAATGAGTGGCTACCAGATAGCAGGATCCTTGAAGGAGGATGAATTATTTCCACATAGAAGGTGCCAATCTTTAAAAGCGAACCATTAAAGGGGAAATGTTATAAGATTCTGGGTCGTTTTGATCCTTTCAACCTGGGTGAACTCACATCTCTTTTGGCTGGAGAGTTATCCGCTCACATGGATTAAATGGTGTGCTTGCCCCATTAACCAGTTTTGTGAGCCAACAGCATTCAAATCTAATTACCATTTCCACTGGAAATCAAATTAATCTAAGCCTCTGTTGATTGTAATTAATTTCCAGTCAACGTCATAAGAAGGCATTTAGACATTGGTAGGATCAATGCCTACCCATACGTTGGAGAAAAACAAATTGCATTTTCAAAGCTAAATCAGTAGGGGGTGAATATTCAATGCACATAAATTTGCTGCAGTGATAAGCTGCAGAACTAGGGTTACAGGTGAGTAACAATTTCCATATTAATTTCGAAGCTATTATATTTTAATGCTGGTTGATTCCTGTGATTTCTAAGCACAGCTAGACTTATTTTTCCTCAGGATGATTTGCTGCATCGCTAGCTTTATTATTGTCCTCTTTCTTAAAAGGACCAAAATGAGTTCAACTCATCCATGATCAAGAGCCAGACAAATACAGCCCGGATTGACGGACTAAGACCGGGTATGGTGTATGTCGTCCAAGTGAGGGCCAGGACAGTGGCTGGATATGGACAGTACAGTGGCAAGATGTGCTTTCAGACCTTGACTAATGGTGAGTGTGACTTCTGATTGAACAACTGTGAGAAACAGAGGATATCTACTCCAACAAAGACCATAAGAGAAAACAAGCAATGCAGTGCAAGAGAATGGGCAGAGAAAGAGGAAATCAAATTGGAATGGAAATGAGGAGGTGAAGTATGGGTGGAGTAAGTATGTAGGAATCTTGTGAGGGAGTCAGAGAAAGGAGCACACATGTTTTTTACTTTACTTACGTAATGTCATTGAAGTTCCACATGAGCTGTGCTCTCTACTGCAGTGGCGGCCGCCGCCTATCTAAAGTGGTAGGGGGGCCCCGGCAGGAGGGTGGAGGGTTGGTGGGGAAGAAATAATGTAAAAGTAAACAAGCATTTACAATGCAATGGTCTCGGCATTGGTAAAGTTAGAGCTATTGGCATTGCTCATGACATTTTTATGTTTTTGTTTTTAAAACATTTAAAGAAACTGCATTGTTATTTACAATGTCAATAGTTTAATCACTCTCAAATGCGAGACCTATTGCATTTGCACCCACACACAGATAAATATTGTAAACAAGTAATGGAGAATTGACGTCAAAGCATTATGAGCAACATTCTGTGAAATGTTTATGACATTCAGAAATTCACAGATAATGCCGGAAAACCTTACTCCTAGGTAACTTTAGTATTTCCATTTTCACATTAGCAAAAACACAGAGTTACACGTGCTCATGTGAAAATCTGTCAATCAACTGCATATTCATTATCCCTACACCCCCTTTCCTCATCATGAAAACAACTAAACTACTGCCTCTGTAGACGTACATTTACAACCTTTTCCAATTTGGAAAGAGATTGGAGAGCATTTGGTTAATACCCTTAAAAAGTAATTACGTGGGTCACACTGCATTATAAACATGGAACTACCAATTACTTGCAGCACATGTATATAGATTTGCAGAAGGCGGCAAAAAACCCAGCCTTGCTAGAACCAATCCCGGATAAAACATGAGCCCTGATGAAATAAGTATACTGCCATAACTTGTCATGTTATTCCAAGGCACCAAGAGGGACAAGTGGAACTTTTTTTCTCAGGGAAAAGTAGATCTCTGAAGCATTCCATCCCTTGGAGAAATATATATTTTTTTTATAATTCCAGAGCGCTTCTAGCTATACTTGTGATAATAATTATAACAGTGTGTCAAAAGAATAGGAAGTGTTTTACAGGGGTACGCTAACTGACGATTACAATATGATGATCAGCATGAAAATATGTACCAAACGCACAACTCGTTCGAGTGTTTTCAAATGCAAATTAAACGTTCATCAAGAAAAAAAATGCAATTCCACATTCTAATGTTATACACATTCCAGCAAAATACAAAATAATGCCCATACCACAGTTATACACAATTGGTGAACCGGGAAAGGCTTGTGCAGAATAAAAGGTTGCATGACAAATACAGGCGTGTAGTCCCACTGAATGTTCTACAAATACTAGTTAATAGAAGAGAGTAGTAGTAAAATGGAGTTTGTGGCTCAATGGAAACTCAAACCATCCTTGTTGTTAACTGTGCCAAAAGCTCCGTATCATACAGGTTGCAAGGCAGGTCAGCTCCCTGTTGTTGTTTTAGTGCAGCACTGTGAATGACGTCTACTTACCCCCCCGAGTGACATGCCCTATGCCCTCCTCTCCTGGCTGCGCCTCGGGACAAGCCCTCACTTGTATGTGTAATGGGTCAGCACCTCAGACTACACCTCATCTCTTACTAGTCTGTGGCCCTCTCCCCGGTACTACTCCTGTTTTTGTACCTCCTCTCAAGCGTATGTATCACTCACACCAGTCAGTGGCCCTCTCCCTGGTACTCCTGTTTATACATCTCCTCTCCTGGGTGTGCATTACTCCCCCCTCAACTCTCACCAGTCAGTGGCCCTCTCCCTGGTACTCCTGTTTAAGCATCTCCTCACCTGGGTGTGCATTACTCCCCCCCTCAACTCTGACCAGTCTGTGGCCCTCTCCCTGGTACTCCTGTTTGTTTATGCATCTCCTCTCCTGGGTGTGCATTACTTCCTCTGATCTCTCACCAGTCTGTGGCCCTCTCCCTGGTACTCCTGTTTATGTACCTCCTCTCCTGGGTGTGCATTGCTTCCTCTTATCAGTCTGTGGTCCTCTCCCAGGTACTCCTGTTTATGTACCTCCCCTCCTGGGTATGCATTACTCCCCCCTCAAATCCTCCAAGTTCTTGGCACTCTATTTGATACTCCTAGAAATGTGGCCCTCTCCCGACACTCCCAGCCCTCCCCCTCCTCTTACCGCCTTCTCCAGGTGCCCCCTGGCCAGGTCTCTGTTCTTGGTGTGATGGTGCAGCACGGAGCCCAACTGCAGGTGTGTACGAGCTTCCTTGCGCGGTCCCGGCTTGCTCCCCAGCACGGCCTGCAGGCAGTGCACGCACAACTTCACCTTCGGCGGGCTGGAGGTGCGGAAGTGCTCGGCCAGGCCCAGGAGCGCCACGTACCAAGGCTCGGCCGCCTCGGCCTGGGGGGGCTGCGGCGCCACCATCTTGGCTCCAACAACAAGCGGCCCGGACCCGACGCCCGACGCTCTCGCGAGACCTCTGCGCCGGAGCGGACGATAGACGTCACGCACCCGGAGAAGAGGCTTCTGGGAAATGTAGTCTTCTAGGACCGCCGGAAGCGGATTAGCATTGATTCGAAGCTCTGCATCCCTATTCTATTCCCTGCGTTGTTTACTTGTCACACGGGCGCAACAGCAAACCTGATGATCTGTTGTTACATGCCCCACAACTGATAATCATACAACCCTCATATGCCTTTAATCATCCACCAGAAAGTGGATGATTAAAGGCATATTGAAGGCATATAAGCATAGTGCTTCGGAGCACTTACCGCACTGTCCTTCATGACCAGCCGCTCGTAGGAGACCATGAGCTTCTCCAGGGGGTAGATGACGCGCCGGAGGTAGGCCTAGTCCTTGGTGTTGTCATACTGCCACTGCGCGTCCAGCACGTCATGCATGGTCACCATGTTGTCCTGCGTAAGGAATAACGACTGTTACTGAACACGCGGACCCCCCATAAGCCGCTCGATTACTTTCAAGATGTGCATGCATGGCAAAATACACAGCTCTGCTCAACCACAAAAAGCATCCTGAACCAAGTACCCCAGCACGTCATGCATGGTCACCATGTTGTCCTGCGTAAGGAATAACGACTGTTACTGAACATGCGGACCCCCCATAAGCCGCTCGATTACTTTCAAGATGTGCATGCATGGCAAAATACACAGCTCTGCTCAACCACAAAAAGCATCCTGAACCAAGTACCAAAACCCGGCCGCTGCCATTGACAGCCTAGATACCCGGAAAGGGAACCCCCCTTGAGAAAGAAGCTGAACTCACGCGGTGCCTTCACAGCGACCGCAGCAGAACGGACGCCTCTTTAGCAGGCCAGTCATTGGGACGACTTGCTTGGGGGGCGGGGTCAATGGTGGTGTTGGAATTTAAGTCCAAACATGCGCAGAGTTGAATAGTAAATGTAGCTATTCCAGCAGCCAGCGCCCCCTGAGGCACGTCGTTAAAACTAACCCCGGGCAGAGAACACCGCACCGCCATCAGAGTTTTGGCTACTCCGAGTTCTGTTGAGAACACGATCTTTAGGCAAACACTCCCTAATTTAATTATTTAAAAAAGGCACTTACCTGCTCTGCTGTAGCGTCCCAGGCTGCCCTCCTCGCATGATCTCAAGATGTACAATGCAGGGGTTTACGAGCAGGGGGCCTTTTTTTTATAATTAAATTGGGGAGGGTAGAGGGGAGCGGAGTTCCAAATCGACCTGCACGCAGAACATGCGCAGTGCTAAAGGATGCATTGGTTCGCAGACGCCACACAGTCCCGCCACGCTGCAGTGCCATCAGCCATGGGTGATAGATACAAGTCATCCTCGCACAGCGTGCTGATGAAATCTAGCTCACATCATGTGGCTCTGCAGGTTCCGAGGCCGACCACACAAAGTGCCCCCCGTGCACTCACCCAGTCTCCTCTCAGGGTCGTATTCGAGCAGTCTGCTCTCATAGATCGTCCTCACTCTCAACTGTCTCTTCACTGCAGCTACCACCGGGGGGCGCTGGAACAAAGCCCCCGTCAGGGTTTCGAGTGTCTGAAGAAAGAAAAATCATCAAGTCACCTCAGCGGCCAAGCACAGAGCTCCTGCCGTACAGTAGGAGATCAGGTGAGGGAGCAACGCCGGGACACCACCGCCTTTCTCCGAGGCACAGCAAAAATGCCTCGGAGAAAGGGAGCCTCATTTTTGGATTTGGGGGCGTGTTTTGCTGTTGTCTCCTCCCTGAGACTTCTCGCAAAAAACACGCCCCCCGATCCGAAAAGGACGGGGCTTCAACGGAGTGACTGGACCTCTTCTCCAGTGGCTGGCCAGCATTTAAGAGGCCAGCCAATGGAGAACAGGAGAGAAGAGGGGCGGGTGCAAGCCCCTCTTCTCAAAGTCACTCCAACTCATTAAATCTCGGAGCGAGACTGCGCAAGCGCAGCCTTTCGCAGCCGAGACCTAAAAACATAAAAGACTTACCTGACAGTTTCCTCTCTGCTCCTCTCATCGGGCTGGAAGGGAATGGGCCCTCAGTGCACAGGCTCCACACCCAATGTAGACGCTGCTCTCATAGCATGGGAGCAGTACCAGGATTGGTCTGAGCGGCCTTGTTTGACGCTCAGACACTGCACTGGAGCCTGTGGCTTTTCTCAAACCTGGTTGTGTAACACAGCTGGGTTGGAGAAACATAAGTGCGCATGTGTGTTTGGCAGGCTTAGGACGACCGGCCAAATACACATGCGCACTTATAAGTGCACACTACTTCTCCACCTTGACATGACCAGCCCTGCCCTATACTTATTGCAGGGCTCAGACAGCATAAATGAAATGCTAATAACAATGTGGTAGTGTCATTTTATTTATTATCTGCTGGTTCTGGGCTTTGGGGCGATGCTCCTACACCATTACGGAGGAGCAACCCGGCTGTAGTAAAAAAGAAAAACAGAATGATTATAGTCTTTCCAAAGACTTGTTGTGAGCAGGATAAGTATCCTTTCTATTGAGGCAGAGGCATAGAATTCCCTTCCGGTCCCAAATATTAAGTAATATGGAAGAACATAAGGAATGTTGGAAGAAAAAAAAGGCAGAGGAAACTGGAAGGAGAAATGGATGCAAGTGTAAAGGGTGCTAAGAATAATACTGTGTGAAAAGAATTGCATTAAAGGATCAGAGAGGGACAAAGGCTGGGGAGGAATCAAGTTTGAGATGAGGAAGTATAAGAAATGAGTACAAAAATAATGTTGCAGAGGGTGGAATGTCTTGAAAAGTAAATGTCCTCAGGCCATGAAGGTTGAAATAGGTATTTATTTAAGACATCAAGGACTACAGATGGTGCTCCCTCTCCAGCCAGCAAACAACTTACCACAGAGAGAACCCACCTAAGTCACAGTGCATAAGAACACTAGAACACTTATGAACCAACACTCCAGCTTTGAAGATACATGCACTATTACTAAAGATATAAGCACAATACAGACCTGGCATAGGTACAACACAATGGAGCATGGAAGGGGAATTGTGTAGTAAATGAACGTTAAATAAAAAAATAACCATATAAACAGCAGATGCATCAAATTGTATTATCTTGTGGTGCTTCGATAACAGGTGCTAGTCACAGTGTTAGACAAATCAATAGTATGATTGCTTTTACATTCCGAAGGATAAAAGTCTGAGTTGCATAAGATAAAAGTTGAACTGTGACTTGTGGTTTGCACAAGTATCTTTGGAGGGGCTACTCAAGTCCATAGGACATTTTACTAGCTATCATACGGATATATGAAGAGCAAAAAAAAAAATGAACACATGCTTGAACTATGTCTACACCTGCTAAATCTGACTTATAATAATTTGGGTCCATTAGACCTTCTACCAACTCTAGGAGCTGTTGAGTGTAAACCCAGAGCACAGATCTGCCCAATGTGCCTACCAGGACTGGGTCTATATATTAAGAAACCTGTTGGACTCCTTTTTTTCAGAAACCATTATGTGTGTATCAGTGGTATCCTGAATCAATCATACCATTCAATAATTGCAATTGATACCAAAGAAGGGCCTTCTACATAGAAAATTAATTGTATGTATTCACATTTTCTTTCTATAGCATCAAGTAAATGAAGAACACAAAACAGTTCCTTAGTGACAATAGTGCAGATGATGCAGTGTCTGAACAAGGTGCAAAAAGTGATTATGTGCAGATAGCACAACTCTTTTCTCAAGTCGTGCTATTCACAACAATTGTTTCTTGAAATCTGTTACAATTCACAGATATTCACTCTATATAATCCAAACTATGGACCAAGAGATCTTTGTGTCAGCGATTCGACCCTAAAGGCATTAAGATGGTCTTGTCAAGACAAGTCATCAGACTATTGTAATCACTACCTGGATCACTGCTTTTCATATTCTTTCACTGCAGGTGTTAGCACATTTAACACTTCCCTCGTGGCTTTGCCAATGATTGTTTCTCTTGCCTTTCTAAACTCCTGCCAGTCCACCCCCAGTGTAGGTACAGTGCTTAGCAGACTGTTCCCAGGCTTCCATAATTGGGAGCCAGAAAAGGGATCTTATCTTCTCAAAAGCGTCCAAGCAATGATAATTGATTTTAGACTTAAAAGAAAAATTACTGATTATCGTCTACAAAGCATAATTTTCTGTCATTATAAGAAATACTGTCAAATGGAATAGGAGTGTTTTAGCATTTTTAAGCCACGCTCTACCTTTGTGGAGCCCTCTAAGTTCCGGTCCTATGGAAGACTTGGAATGGATGCATCATTCATGGCTGCCTTGAAATTGGAGAAAGTGGGAGACTGTCTAAACTCTTGTGGATGAGAGGGCCACAGTGTGTGACCTGTTACTAAGAACTAACAAACCATGATCCTGATTGTGTAGCGGATGGCCTATGTGAATTGGTGAGTTTCCAATGGTTTAAAGAATCAGGACTTAAGTGGCAACACCATGACATCCAGGAGACCATTTAAAAGCTGATATGGTGATTGGCCGGTAGCTAATGGAGTGACCACCTTGCATTAGGGTCCTGGTCCTTCCTTTTAACCCCAACCACAGCATGAATGGCACTACTTTTGATCCTCTGCAGATTTGCCACTGTGGAAGCGCGGACCCCCCATGTAAAGACCATTACAGTATTACAATAATCAAACCTAATATCAAGTTTTAGGGCTGTCTTTTGGAAAGACAACAGAGGGATAACGGGAATTAATTTATCTCACTGACAAAAACAATTTCCCTCGGCCTTGGCTATGTGTGCCTCCAAGAATATCTTCCAGTCAGATGCAAAACCTAGCGTTCAAACCGTAGTAGACAAGGTAGCCACAGAGGGAGATAAAACGACTAAAACGACCTCAGGCACGCTAAACTCTTCCCTCCGAAGAAGATAAACTAAATGTGTTGTACTTCAGGCTGGCCTGAGTGGCGCAGGCAGCTCTTGATCTTAATTAGGAGCATCTGCCACACAAAGACGCTTCTGGAATTTTCGGAATACATAAACCTGCCCAGGGTCAGAATTTCCTATTAGGAAATTTGGCAGTCCTTGAAGGGCGGGTCTGACGGGATCGTGTTTGGCATGTTTGAGGGCCTATTTTATGGTCTGGTAAGCTGGATTTCTGTTCGTGCAGTCTGTTGTGAGACATATTGTTGGCTTACCAAGAACATGTAGGGCTTGGAGCCCACCCCTTGCTTACCATTGGTTGGATTTCCTCTCTCTCTTATGTGTTTGCTTCTTATCCAATGGCTTGCCTTGTCCATCTTATATCTGTCCCTCTCCTGGAGCATTTCCAATTTACTTGTGTTATTCCGCTGCTCGCTCTAAGGGACCTGCATTTTTCTTTCGTCTTAAGCACTGCATGAGAAAGCGGGTGAATTCAAGCTCCTCTCTAGTGTGCTGCTCTTCCAATAGTCCTGTTTGTTGCTCTTTCTCTCCCATGCCGGCTCCACGTTGCATTCGTAACCATTTTTACCCCATCCACCATGTTGCTTCCCCACCCACACCCTCCTTCTCTCTCCCCATTGCTCCCCTCTGCTTGTTTACCCGTGTGCTTCTCTCCTGCCCCCTCCACATTGCTCCCTCACTCGTTGCTTCTTCGCCCACTCCTGCCCTCTGTGTTGCTTATCCCCGCCCGCGCTGTCCTTCTCTCTCACCCAGTGCTTCCCCCTTTGCTTGTTCGCTGATGCGCCTCTCCCCTGCTCTCCCTACGCTGCTTTCTCCACCATTCAGTGGCGTAGCCAGGCCTTTTGCCGCCTGTGACATCCCCTGCATTTATCACCCACAGCGGCTGAATTTAAGAGCAGGGGAGGAGACTGCCATCCCGAAAACTTGTACCACCCGGTGCAGTCCGCCCCCTTGGTAAGCCAAAGCTCCCATTGCTTCTCTCCCCCACCCTTCCTTCCTAATTCGTCTTCTCCGTATTGCTTCACACGCCATGTTCTTTTGCACAAATCCCTTCCGTGTTGCTTCACAGATCCCACACCCGGCCTGCTGGGCTGCGAACCCATCCTGGACCTGATTCAGGCCCTCAGCGTGGCTCACTCCCCAGTAGCGCTTCAATAAAAAAAACTACAAAATGGTGTGCACCACATCATAGCGCCTTAGTTTTTTCAATCTTTATTTAGTTTAGCCATGCTACAGAGCAACAGCAATGCTGTTCAGCATGGCTAAAAAACATTGTCAAAGTTATAGGAACCAAAGGTGAGACCTTTTGGTTTTCCCATTGCTTCTTACTGTTGATATCACTTATATTATTACGCCAACCATTGCCTGCAGCAAGCACAAATGCATGAAGCCTGCTATACCGTGCAAAACAACTATACACAGTGTCTGTACAAGTTCTAAACCGCCCCGATGTGCAAATGTGGGCCACTTTTTTAGGTATCTGATTCAATAATGTGGACACTTTTATTTTGGTGTCCTGGGCTATTTTTTGTGACAGTTCAACCGTGAACTTGCCTTTGAGAATAACTACTGGGGGCAAAATATGAATTTCGCCATTATACAAAATGATCATTATTTAATACTTCAAAGATTATGGTCATCTTTTCATTGCAGAAATGCCACCGTGACTCAGGCCAGAGGAAAATCCTACAGTCATGCGAAACTAAACACAGAAGCTAGAAGCGTCAGGAGGCATTACAAACGGTAGCAATACATTGTAATGGCGATGATAACTACATGATGAAAGGACAAAAACCAACTGTAAATTGCAATAGGATCAGGTCAACTGCAAACCCGAAAGCAGGCCAGATAGCTTTTTTTATATGTATAGAATGAGAAGATGAGACCAACATATCTATCCACTAATGTTCCAGTTTCAATTTTGAAATGTTTTTTTCTTTTGGATTCATTGTCACTGTGGAGAACAGGCAATATAATTCTGCAAAGAAACACATTAGAAGGAAATGTAGAGGTATGTTTCATCATCTTCAGTTGGTCGTGCAAGAAACGAGGGAGAATGGAGAATCCTAAATGAGCGAAATTGAGTAAAGTAATAAAAATTAACAAAAGGTTTCTAGAAATAAACAAAGAATATAAAAAGGTGAGAAAGAATTGTGTAAAGAAAACAAGGATGGCATACAGAAGCATAAAAAACATAGAACGTAGAAGGAAATCAAAACAAAAGTAGAAAGGACAGAAAAGAAAAAAAAAGATAAAAGAAAACATAAGTGAAAACAAAGAAAGAAGGAAGGAAACAAGAAGAGAAAGAAGTATTAAACGAAAAAAGAAACGAAGCAAAAAAATATGATGTGGACTGACAGTAACAAAGAATAAAATAGAACTGTGAACGAGAAATGAAGATCTCCAGTTCCTCCTAGGAGAAAATTAGGTGAGAGATAGACGGAATGAAGACAGTGAGAAGGATGGGATTAGAGACTGCAGAGGAAAAGTGGCAGATTGAGATATACGTAGGATGAAAGCAACGTAAGAGAGTGCTGTATAGGAAGCAACAGCGGAGGAAAAGAAAGAAAACTGGCGACACCTCATATTACAAGAAGGGAGTCATGGAAGGAAAGGGAGTCTTGGAGGGTTAGGGCATGTAATATGGGATGATGTTTGTGAATTGAAGAATGAATTAAATGACAGAGGATTGTTTGATCGAAAAGTGAGAGGAAACAAAGAAGATGGGAGAAGGGCAAGGTAATAAAAAAAAAACAGCAGACTGGGAAAGCAGAATAAATAAGAAGCCGAAAAGCATCTGACTTAATATGCTTGTCTCTCTATTATCAAACCTTCCCCAGCGACCGAACTAGAGAGATCCGGGCGATTAAAGGGACGCAGGCGGATTAGCCACCAGCTGCACTTGTAATCTTCCTTAAATCGTGTGTTTCTTTTCCTGCCTTCTAATTGAAATGTGTCACCTACTGATGTTTCTTTGTGGGCCGGCTGTGCTCGCGAGCACAGGTGGGGCCTGGCAGCCCACATGCCTATTTGTAGTTGCATCGTGGCAGTGGGCAGACAGCACAATTCCTTTTCCCCGATCTGCATCTCCAGGTACGCGTGCCTTTCTGCAAGGTTACCCCCGGGCAGGGCCGGCTTTAGCGCTGGTGGTGCCCTGTGCGACAATGTCTGTTGGCGCCTCCAATGATCACCTCCATCATTGATTCCCTCACTTTAACCCCTTCCCCGCTCATGACGGAACCACTCCGTCATGAGCCACGGGTGCGCTGTGCTCATGACGAAGTGGTTCCGTCATGCTGCGGCCGTTGGCGGCCGCTCCTCCCACGCGGCACTAATTCCCCGCCTGTGCGGGCGATTAGCGCAGTGGGTGGAGTCATGACGGAACCACGCCGTCATGAGCACAGCTCACCCGTGACTCATGACGGCGTGGTTCCATCATGAGCACAGCGGCGCCGTCGACCCCCCCAAACCCCCCCAGCGCTGCGGCGGAATTTGCGCCGCAGCGAAGGGGTCAACAAACAAAGACACAAGAGCACACCATGCACAAGTAACTCTAATCCCATATATTTTCAAACAACCATGTCATCATATTGCAGGAGAGTTCCAAATTAATATCCACGTAGCTGTAGGTCATTCAGAAACTTTTTATTTATTTTTTTAAATGCAGCAGCCGACGCGTGTTTCGCCCCACCTAGGGCTTCCTCAAGGCCCACTTGTATCGTAGCTCACACTCTGTTGTTTAATGATTATTCAAAGTATTAAATCCACACGGCATGTTGTCAGGAATCCAATAAACTTCAGATTTTCACCCGTTCTCATTGTATGTTTCTTTTTGGATCTAAACTGAAATCCATGAACCTCTAAAACCAGTTTTCAATAGACTTGTGAAGCCATGATACGTTCCACCGATGATCAGCTGGTGAATCCTTCCGGGACGGCGTTCACCAGCTGTATATTGGATTCCCTCACTAGCGCCATTTCACAGTGCCTCTCAAGTCTCCATAACCACTGTCTCTTAGATTCATTTAGTTTTATAGCACCACTCATACCAATGCAAGGTGTCAGAGCACTTTACATTACACACACATTGCACAGAGACAATCATATATGTGTAAATCAGTGTATAGGAAGTGTTACATCAGACAGTACTACAAGGCATAGTGTAGGAGTGACATGTCATTGATACTGGTAGGCAATATAGTTAAAGTTCTTATTCAGGAAAGGCACAAATTCAGAATTTAAAACGTAACATCATTGTTAGGGGTTCTCTTTCATAATAAGAATTGATTTCTACCCAAATGAACCCTTTTCACAAGATTAGGATAATGAAAGACTGGGCAAAAAAACATATAGCTCTAACATATATCTTGCAGTTTGCAGCAGCTCTAGGGTGATAGTTTTAGGATTTTGACTTATAAACGACAAGTAACAAAAGGAGCTTTCTTCCAGAAGCGGTAACCCACTGACCTATTTACATTATATGCACTTCGTTATCTGCATGGTAAATGTTCTTAGCAGCAGGCCTTTTAACCGTCTGTGCTACCTTAGGATGAGTCAAAACTTAAACTAGACAAACCTCCAGTCTCTTTCCAGGAAGACGATTAATCACCGGACTTCTCTTGACTTTTTAATTGATGTCTGAAAGTTGCTGGAGGGCCGGGACAAGGCAGCGGGTAGGGGGTGGGCGGAATTTGCGAAATTAACTTTCGCAAATTATCGCGAAAATGTTTAAAATTATCGCAAACAAGCAAGCAACAAGATGCGGAAGTTTTTTCCCGGCATGTTCGCGAGATTTTCTGCATGGTTGCGGGTCGCCAACTTACCCATGTGGTTGCTTGCGGGCGCGGCCATCTTGTTTTGAGTTGTTCTCGCGGTGCATGATTGCGAGAAGAAAGACGTGATCGCGCGACGCATGACGTCACTGCGGGCGCGAACTGTCGCGAGACAGTGCAAATGGCTAAAAACAATACAACATCTCATGGAGAACGTGACCGGATCAAGAAAACTTGTCGGCGAACGCAGGGATTCAGGTAAGGCGATCGCGCGCGCGTGAGAATGTATTATTTTACAGCGCGAGCAAGAAACAAATTATCGCCAAGCTGCGGAAACCGGAATTTTTGACATTTTCGCGCTATCCGCGGAACGCGAAAATGTCAAATTATCGCAATTTCCGCGAACGGAACAAAATTTTCGCCCAGGTCTAGCGGGTGCTTGCAGAATGTTAATACACATTTTCAAAAATGATGCCCCCATCCCAAGTCAACGCCCGGTGCGGTTGCACCGATCGCACCGCCCTAGAGCCGGCTCTGCACCTGGGCATGGCATTATACATGTACAGGAGGTGTTGGGTGGGTGTGTTTGTGTTTTGTACGTTTTGATGGATTGGCAAACAATGCTGAATAGACAATGAGCAAAACACTAATTGAAAAACCCTTTATAAGCAGATCCTAGGCATTTCCCTCCGATTGGCACACTTACTGTCTGATATGTGCAAGGGGAATTTTCTTCCCCAATGGACGGTCATTGTCTCCATTGAGAAAGAAGCACCTTCTCTAACTGGCATTTTATCACTCCTGCCTCTGCGGAAAGTCTGCTATCCTTGCGATTAGGGTGGAGTCATTTAGTTCTTCAAGAACAGGCGCCTCTATGGACCTGTCAGTGTCGTTCTCTTCCCTGAGGAAGGCTAGATTCAATAGGGTTGGCATCCATTGATTCAATCAGGTTGGCATCCATTGATTCAATGTCATGTAGAAGAGCCAGGCACCGTACGGCTGGTGCAGTCCTGTGCGCCGAAAAAAGGAAAACATTTTCCTTGTGACTGCAGATTATGTTGGTGGGTCTTGCTTTAGAGGGAGGACCAGTTTCCCTGTAGATTGCATAGTGTCGCCATCTACCCTTTAGAAGGGCCCGCTTCCTATTAATGGCATCAAGCCATGCTCTGAATCTGGAGCAAATATGGCTGCCTGAACATTGACTAAGAGAAAATTCCCAACTAAATCCAACCTAAGTTTGGTTCTTCCAGGCAGCTCTGTTCAGAGAAAGCACAACTCTATCTAGATGATTGGCACGGAGCCAGCATCTACCATGAGGAAGGATTTGTTTTCCTGAGGGTGGTGTGAACTCATTCTGAACTCATTTGGTTACTAACAAAAAAACTCCAGATGGGCCATTTTCCAAGCATGGCATATAGGCATCGGGGCTGAGGAAAAGCAGCAGTTTCTCTTTATTGACATCGTCCTTTCTTGTTATTTTCTTTCCTTTTGTTAGTCAAAGAGTCCCTCTCTGACATTCCAATGGTTGGCACAGCCGTAGCCTCCAAATGTCACTGTTGACCTTTTGGCAACCTCCCTGGATCAGCTTTGGGCATTTGCTGCCTTTTTAGTATCTGTTGTTAAGAAATGACGACGTGCTTGAGTTCTCATTAAGCTCGGTGCTTGCTCAACCCTATTTTTGTCTTTAGTTTCCAGGATAGTTGCGGCTGGTATTAAGTAGCGAAGGGGGCGTTGCCGTACCTACCAGCATCATGGAAAAGGGAGAGAATGAACGCCATGGAGTCGTTTTAAAAGAAGTGCTCACCGCTTGGTGCTCCCCCGCGAAACGATGTAAAAACAAGCATTGGCATAGCCAATAGGTCTCGCCTTTGGGACCTTATAAGTGTTTAGCCATGCAACAGTTGCATAACTAAACACTTATAAGGTCCCAAAAGCGAGACCTGTTGGCTATGCCAATACTTGTTTTAACTGCTGCAATCTATTGAAGCCTCACGGAGAACATCAAAGAGGCTGTGCGGTCGCGAAAGTGATCGCGGTCGCGATCAAACATCAAAGCAGCCGCGAAAGTGTAAGTAATCGTGGTAAAGCGCGACGTGCGCGCCCGCGCACATGCACTGTAGCTCTAGGCTGGCCTGGTAGCACTTTTTGGAGCCCTCACAAAATGTCTCGCCAGACCAGCGCATGCGCTGGTCTGGCGAGACCTAAAAATGTTGTGCTTGAAGTCTTTGTGCGCAAGTGCTATCTGTCCGAGGACTATTCCTTACCCTTGAGGCACAAACGAGGAGGCGGGTGACATCAGCCTTGTGGGAGTGGCCGCATAAAGCGGCAGTGCATAGATTTCAAATGGGGCGCTTAGGAAGTGGCCCAGGGTGCGGTCGGAGGATCGTCATTCACAGTAATGGGGGGGGGCAGGGCTGGCGCACAGGGCAGGGGGTGGTAACAATTGCAGCACTCCTTTCGCCTCCATGAATTAGGCAGCCTAATTGGATAAGGTGAGCTTAGGGGAGTAAGCTATGCATGAGTTTGGCAGCTCCTTTTTCCAGGACACCGTTGTTGGAAAAAGAAAGGCGCTTGCAGCCGTGGTATCAAACGAGCGCACAGCAGGTTTGTTTTTTAAGTTACTGAGAGCTGAATTGGCGCTCGGGCCTGCCATTAATTATAACAAATGTGCGGAGTCTTCCTGCTTGCCATATTCTATATGTACTTATAAATCAACCATGGCCACTCCCATGACAGAGCGCTAAACCGGCACAAAAAATTCACCCTGTGATGATGCCTAGTGTAGGTTACATGTTTAGGGCAAATAAAACATTACAGCAGCGCCCAGGGTGTTATTGCTGTCCCACCATGGTTAATGCAAAGATAGTTTGAATGCAGGCATTTGAATGTGGGCGTGTCACACATTACATGTACGACGCACCACTTTCAAAAGTCCCAGGCCGCCACTGTTCCAGGAGGCCACATATTGTTAAAGTAGTATTTTGCCCAGTGCTTTATTTGTAGCTCGTTTATTTACGTTATTTTCCTGGAAAAAGCCTTCAATGAGCTTTGCCTCACTCCTTTCCCTCAAACGTAAGAGCCTACAGGTTGGTAGTGGGCATCGGTGCACTAACTGATGGGTCACCTCTGTTCTGTAAGGAATTCTATGTCCTTTCATCGCTTCTGTTTTTCACCACATTCCTCATTCTTTTCTTCCCTTCTTTACCCTTCTCATCTTCCCTCCTTTTCGTTACTTTCCTGTCTCTTCTTTTGTTTTTTCGTTCTTTAATCTATCTTCGTCTTTGTGTTCTTAGTGTTTCCTCTCCCTACAGCCCTCATTTTATGTGCCTTATTTATTTTCTTCATCACTCCTCTATACTTTCTATTCCTTGTCCATTCCATTAATTAAATTCTCTCCACTTAGTTCATTTCTTTTCATGCCCCCTCCCTCTCTCACTATATGCATTCTTTCTCTATCCCCTCGTCAGCCAATTTCTCTTTTTAAAGTCCTTCTTTTTTTCGAATGCTCATTTAATCTTTTCATTCCTGTTTATTTTTTGCAGCTCTCTCCCCTCTCCATTTCGTTTTATTTCTCCAGCCTTGCTTCCCTTTTTCTCTGCCTGTCACACAGTTCTCTTTTCTATATTTCCATCTCTTAACCTTGTCTATTTTTTCACACCCTCATACAATTTTCGTTTAAATATGACCTTGTTTTTTTTTCTTACTCTCTCGTTTATATCCTCCCTCCTCCCCTCATGCTCCATTTTTCGGAGCCTTTAAGCCCCCCCCCCCCCCGCCCCCCCCCCTTCCACCCTTCTCCTCTCTACACCTGCTCTCCCTGAACTCACCTCTCTTTTCCCATTCTCCTGCTGCTGCCAGGCCGCCGCGCTCCTCCATCTCCTGCCCCGGGCTTTCAGTCCCCAAATAGATCATTTCTCGAGACGTAACTCCCCCATTAAACAGACTGCAACAGAACCGAATGGATATTACCCGTCAGGAAAAGAAATAGCAGCTTGTCCCATGCCCGCCAAACCACTGCAGAGAAATCTGTCACACATACAGCATTTAGATTCTTTTTATTTTCTGATTGTCAAATTGGCCGCCAGCGTTTTCTTTTATGCCCACCTTTCGGTGGAGTGGAAGTGATAAATGGCAGCACACGGTCTGACGCTGGATTGTTTGTTGTATTTCTTTTAATGCAGCTGGACATAAAAGAGAGTGGCGAGGTGAAGCCCAGCCAATGGATGTGCAGCCTAGTTTATTTGCTAGGATTAATGTCCACATTTGTCAGTGCCAACTTCCCCGCCATGCCGTTTTAAGGTCTCGCCTCCTCAAGACCTTCTGTTTCCTGTCAGTGGACTTAGAGACCACCCACTGCTTACCATTGCCACTCTCATTTGCTTACCTGTTATTGGTCAGCTGAGCTAGGCTTCCCTCTTCTTCATGTGTTTCTCCCTCCCCTGGTGCATGGACAAAATACTCATGTCCTTCCACTGCTCATATTTGTATGTACTACTTTTTAGGTTAAAGCTTACCAGACAGCACAGCTGTATGGCTTGCTAAATAATACTTGGGGACATTCAGAGAGCTGACCTAGCAAGGCATTCTGTCCTTTGGTAACCATTGGCTTAGTGGTTTGTAACTTACATTGTGTGGCTTTCTATTTGCTGGCTTTATTTGTTTTAGGGTGTCCAGCTTGAGCCTGTCCCTCGTTTTGACCACCCTTGTGTACTGTATTCTTTCATGAACTCTCTTTCTGTAAGCAGGCCTTTAAATCTTGTCCTGATCTTGTCACATTTGCTGTGCATTCAGAGACAGAGGTTAAATGTCAAGCTGTCTTCTGAGGGATCTTGGTGTTTACTTTTCTTTCTCTGACTTCAAAGTGAGAGAAATTATGTGATAATCCTGCTGAGTACCCATGTAAGAGCAGAGGGTGTAGTATGGTTTTTTTCTAGCACACAACAAGACGAAAATGAACTCTGCTCATGTTTCAGAATATATCAGAATTAGTACATATGAAGCACAGGTTTCTCATAATTCCGATGTGTGGTGGAAACAAATATTTGAATACGATCAAAACACATCAATGGACTAGGTGATAACATTAGCACACATTATCGTTTGTGTGCAGTAAATCCGTATTTCGGTGCAAATGTAATGGTCATAGCAATTGGAAAATGTGTTGCCTATAATGGCAGTGCAGTACCACACCATACATACTCCACACCACGCTACTTCCCTCCATTCTATGCCCTTCCAATCTATTCACACTGATCCATTCTAAGACAGTTCACTTCACTCTACGACATGCCACTCCAATCTATGCCCCTCCACTCTGAGACACTCTACGACATGCCACTTGACTCCATGCCACTCCAATCTACACCACTCACTCCACAACACATGCCACTCCACTCTATGCCCCTCTACGCCACACCACTGACCCCACTATAATCTACCCCACTCCACGCCAATGTACCTTACTCCACTTCACTGCAATCTACCCAAATCTACTCCACTCCAATGTACCCCACTCTACCTAATCTACCCCACTTTACTCCACTTTACCACTCTGCCCCTCCCCACTGTACTCTACCCCTCTCCACTCCAATCAACCCGACTCAATCTACCCCACCCCAATCTACCCCACTTCAATCAGCCCCACTGTATGCCAGTCTACACCACTCCACTCAACTCCAATCCACTCCCCTACAATCCAATCTACCCCACTTCAGTACAATCTACCCCATTATAATAGAGTCCACTCCACTCTTCTCCAATCTACCCCAGTCCACTCACTTTAATCCAATCAGTCCCACCTCACTCCAAACTACCCACTCCACCCCACTCTACAGCATTCCACTCACATCTACCCCACTCTGCTCCAATCTACCCAGTCTAGCCCACTCCACTCTATTCTACCCCAATGCACCCCACTCCAATGTACCCCAATCCAACCCACTGCACTCCAATTTATTCTACCACACTCCAGTCTACCCCGGTCCAATTTATCCCACTCCATTCCAATTTACCCCACTCTACTGCAATCTATCCAACTCACCTGCACTCTAACCTACCCCACTCCACTCCAACCTAACCCACTCCACCACAACCTACCCCACTCCACCACTATCTAACCCATCCCAATCTACCACAATCTATCCCACTCCAACCTACCACAATCTAAACCACTCCTCTCCAATGTACCACACTCCAATCCACCTACTTTACCCTACTCCACACTACCACACTCCACTCCAGTCTACCACACTCCTCAAACCTACCACCTTCCACTCCTGTCTATCCCACTCTACCCACCCCACTCCAATCTATAAAGACTGGCTGGTCATGTTCTAGTCTTTGTAAAAAGATGTTTTTCCACCAGCCACTCCTTGATGGCTGGCTTCAACGCTCACCCCACACCCATTTATCACAGGTGTCACCGGTCAGGTTCCAGATACCATAACACTGTGTTATTTGTGGTCTTTGTAACTCCATGGGGGCCTAGAGCCCTGACCCGGACATTGGCGACGAGCGGGAACTGTCCCTCATGTAGGCGGGCTGTAGCCCTGAAATGCTGAATTGGGGAGAAAGAGTGACCTGTGTCTGAGGCACCCCTAGTAACAGTCTGCTGCCAGAGATGCGAGGATGATGGTTCCCTATGCTGAGGCCCCTGCCCCCACAGTACTGAAGAGGGAGCCTGCTGTGGTGAGGAAGCCAGTAAGAGGTACGTGAAAACGGTGTAGCATAGCACTTTGACAGAGACGGAAGGGGATGTCCTGAGCGAATGTTTTGTGCGTCAGGCTGCCTGGCAGGCAAGTACCGGCAGGTACAGTGTCAACAATGTGACCGCGCCCCCAAGACCCTCAAAGTGTAAGAGGGTCAGCGCATGCCCATGGTCCGATATGCTGAGGAACCTGCATGTTGCCCCGCCTGCTGCTATGGCCAATACTGAAGTAGGAAGAGTAGTGCCGTATTGACATGATCCCCGTGCCCGCAGCCCTGCGCGCGTACCCCCAGAGAAGAAGGTATTAATAGGTACCGGTGGTAAACTGAGGCCCGGGGAGGTAAAAGTGCAAGATCTGTGTTGGCCAGCTAAAAGCAAGAAAAAGGGAGGCCGTGTATACCCTTGCCCTGCATCGGCCATGTGGGCGAGAAGTTCCGGGGTGTCAAGGCAGCTGTCGGGACTCTTAGTGAGAGTGGCCAGTATCCTCAGTTGCAGCGCAAGGACAGCAGCATCAGGAAAGCTGTCAGGACCAATGCTGGGAATAGCGCTGCAGCACCACCAAATTGATGTATGTAGTATCGCACACAGCGGTTTGAAAACGGGGAAACAAAGACATAGGGATGACTTGCAAAGTTGTTTCCCCCTCAACGAGGGTGTGCCCAAGAAACAGGGAGAAACGCTGCTGGAGGACTCTACATTGTGCTGCAGGACCACCTAATGGCCATAGGTAGTTACTGCACCCATTGTATAGCATATCAGAGACAGAGTAATGATTCACAGCACGGAGCAAGCTGCCTGGACCCCAGCCAAACTAGTGGCAGCACCCAGGGACATAAACTGTGAAGGGGTGACAGACTATATGTCCCCACTGCAGACAACCCCAAGTAGCGTAAGGCTGTCCTAGCCAAGAACAGGTGGTACCCCAGGTGTAGACTTCAGTGCAAGTCACTGATGTACAGTGGGAAGTTGCTAGGAAAGGAACGAGGAGAGAAGTTGTTCCAGAAGAGAGAGGACCTGGAGCAATGTGCCAGGGGAGAGCGCCAAAAAAGAAAAGAAAGGGCATGAGGTCAGAGGGGCGTTGAGTGGTGCATCTGGAGATCAGATAGTATGGGCAGGAGCCCAGGAGTGAGAGCCCTGCAATGAAGAGGACCCAAGTCGTCACAGGGTTTGATAGACCCTGAGAAGCCTTCCTGAGTAGAGGCAGAAAAGAGTGCTATGATGGTGTAGCCTCGAAGCGCAAAGAGCGAGGCCTCAAGTTAAGATGAAGAGCAGAACTGTGAAAGGTCAACGAAGAGAAGGCCTGTGAGAGGCCTAAGAAGAAGACCTGTGAGAGGTCATAAAAAGAAGGTCACGAGGAAAGGTTTGGTCAGTAGATGAGTAATAGGCTCAGTCCTAGGGGTAGGACATGGCCAGGGAGACCCACATGAAGTGCACGTCACATGGAGAGGCATGGTCAAAAGAAAAGAAGAGTAAGGCACAATGGCACCAGACCGCATCATGAAGTGGAAGAAGATGAAAGGAGAAAAGTGTGGCACATGGCCACGGGACTGGAGTGCAAAGGAAAAGAAGAAGAGAATGGTGTGTAATAGAAATCTGGCACACCGTAAATTACAGAATAAGAACTGTGAGTGTTATCGCAATCAAGTGCATCCCTAAGAACAACTAAGGAGCCCTGGACATCTAGAGTGGAGACCTGTACCTATGAAACCCTCCGAGGTCAATGAGGCATCTTTGGCACCGTGAGAGGCTGGCCGCCCAGAAATCTTTGGTTAGACCAAGTGAACCTGAAGCCTGCTGAGGAGAGCATACTGGACCATTTGTACCATCCACCTTTGGGGTTGCATGTGAGACTTGATTGTGGTCGAACTCGGACATCCTGAGTGGCCTCGGTCTTAGGGCCTAAAAGAGGATCTGAGCCATCCACACTCGCCCATGGCAATCCAGAGGCAAGGGCCTCAGGGATTGCCGGTGAGAGAGGAATCCCGACATGAGAGATGCGTCTGCAGCAGCTCCCCAGTAGGTACCAAGAAGCAAGAAGGTCCTGGTTGGATTCTGGCTACCCCAAAGACTAACCAACAGATGCCGATGCACCAGGGTCCAGATGGCAGGAGCACACCAATTTGGGAACAACTACTCTTGAGGCAGAGCGAGTGACTAGAAGGTGGACTCGTAGTGATTCCTCCATGGGCTTATAGCATGGCATCAGAGAGACACAGCGCAGTCTACACAGTCCCGTGGAAGCCCAGTGAAGAGGACTTTAGGGGACTTCCGTGAGAGGGGAATCCTGCTAAGAGAAGGGAATTCTGGTGGGAGAAAGAAGCCAGCAGTTTTTCCGCCATCAGGCAGCTGGAAGCACTGCGGCATCTGAGGAAGACTGGTTACGAGTCACCCGGAAGTCATCAGTCTTTGGAGGCTTGCTATCCTTGGAGCCAGTGTCCCTGTGAAGAACTGTCAGCAATAGAGTTCAGTATTGCTCCAAATGCACCTTCACTGCGAACATTATAAATAGACTTCCATGCAGTGAGACCAGGTTGGACAGAACTTACAGTGCCCGGGCAGACTGTAACAACATGGACTGGCGAGAAATTTGGACTTCGTTTACACTGCATTCATGCCTAGAGTAGTCTGGTTAAAATGATGGAGGCATGCCATGATGCCTGGTGCTCCCAGCTGCACCTGTCCACTTTTCCTGGCTTGCCAGCAATCTGAATGGACTCATTGGAATTTTTGTTGTTATCTCACAGTTTGGACTCATTGTTCCATTTTTAATAAAATTTGGGAGGGATGTAGTGACCGGCTGGTCCTGTTCTAGTCTTTGTAAAAGATGTGTTTCCACCAGCCACTCCTTGAGGGCTGGCCTCAATACTCATCCCATACCCATCCATCAAAGGTGTCACCAGTCAGATGATCCTGCCAATAAAAGGGACTGGGTGCACGCGCCCTGGGCCAGTTCCTGATACTATACCACTGTGTTATTTGTGGTCATTGTTACTGCATGGAAGCCCAGGGCCCTGACCCTTACACAATATCCCAACCCCTCTCCACCACAATCTACACTACACCAATATACCCCTCCCCAATCTACCCCATCCCAGTCTACCTCACTCCAATCTACCCCATATATTCCAATACAACCTACCCTATCCCACTCCAACCCACCCCATGCAGTCTACCTCATGCCACTCTACCCCACTCCAATCCACCCCACTCCACTCCAATCTACCACACTCCAAACTCTCCCTTTTCAATCTACTAGACTTCAATCTAATCCAATCTACCCCACTCCTCTGTGCCCCACTCTGTTCCAATCTACCTTACTCTAATCCCCTCAATCTACCCCCTCTGCTCCACTCTTCCCAAATCTATCTCACTCCACTCCAATCTCAACTCCAACCAATTAGCCAACTCCAATCCACCCCACTCGACTCCAATCTACCCTGCTCCACTCTGCACTAATCTACCCCACTCCAATCTACCCACTCCAATCCACCCAATCTACCACTGTCCACTCTACCCCAATCTACCTCACTCCTTTCCAATGTACCCCACTTCATTCTACCCCACTCCACTCCAATCTACTCCTCTCCAACCTACCCCACTCCACTCAATCTAACCCAACTCTACCCCACTCTACTCCAATCTCCCCACTTCAGTCTACTCCAATCCACCCACTCCAATGTATCCCAGTCCAACCCACTTCAATCCTATCTACCCCACTCCACTCCAATCTACCCTACTATACTCCACACCATTCTACCTCAGGTCCAATTTACCCCGCTCCATTCCAATTTACCTTACTCCACTCTAAACTCCACCGCAATCAATCCAATTTATCTGCACTCTAATCTACCCCTCACTCCACTCTACCCCACTCAACCACAATCTACCCCACTTCACGACAATCGCCTAATCTACCACAATCTACCACAGTCCAACCTTTCACAATCTAAACCACTGCATTCAAATGTACCACACCCCAATCAACCCCACTCCAATCCCCTACAATTTACCACATGCCACCCTACCACACTCCACTCCATTCTACCACACTCCTTAAATCTACCCCACTCCACCCAATCCACCCCACTCCACTCCACCCCACACCAATCTACCTCACCACACCCCAAACTGCTGTACTCCAATTCTTCCCCTCCCCAATCTACCCCGCCAAAGTCTACCCCACTCCAATCTACCCCTTTGTACTCCACTCCAACCTACCCCACCCTACTCCAATCGACCCCATTCCACCCTACCCCACTGCAATCTACCCCACTCCAACCCACCCCTCTCCAACCATCTCTCTTCAATTTACCACACTATAATTTACTTCACTTCAATCTCCTCCACTCCATTCCAATCTACTCTATTCTAATCCACCCAATCTACACCACTCCGCTCCACTCTTCCCCAACCTATCTCACTTCACTCTCAACACCAATCAATCTATCCAACTCCAATCCACCCCACTCCACTCCAATCTACCCCACTCTACTCTCCCTTAATCTGCCCCACTTCAGTCTACCAACTGCAATCTACCCCACTCCACTCTACCCCAATCTACCTCACTCCTTTCCCATCTACCCCCTCCACGTCACTCAAATCTACCACACGCCACTCATAACTACTCCACTCCAGTCCAATCTAACCCACTCCAATCTACCCCACCCCACTCAACCCCAAACTAACCTACTCCAATCTAACCCCCTAATTCCATTCTATCCTACTATAGGCCACCCAATCTAACCCATCCAATCTACCCCACTTCACTCCACCCCAATCTACCCTGATTCACTCCACTCTTCTCCAATCTACACCACTCCACTCCGATCTACCCTACCTCTATCTACCACACTCCAATCTACGCCACTCTAATCTACCCCAATCTGCTCCACTCTAGTCCACCCCATTCCTCCACAATTTACCCCGCTCCATCCCAATTCAATCTACCTCACTTCAATCTGCCGCAATCTATTCCACTGTACCCCACTTAAATCTACCCCAGTGTACCCCAATCCACCCCAATCTATTCTACTCCACTCTGCCCCCACTCCACTCTACACTAATCTACCCCACTTCACCCCAATCCACCCCACTCTTCTCTACCCCAATCTACACTACCCCATGCCATGCCACTAACTTTTAGCCATGCTGAACAGTAGGCACAGTGGTTTTCTACATGGATAAAACACCATGCCAGAGCCAATAGCTCTCGCATAGGCAAGACCTATTGGCTTTGTCAAAGCTCGTTTTCCTTGAGTTTGAGCACTTTACCATAGTGAGTCTTTTCCTGAAGGCTCCCTCGTGTACTTCTCCGCCCTCAGATGTTTATCTCTTTGCCCGTCTGCCCTTCCTCTGTTGTTGCTTGCCCTAAAGCCACTCCCTCCCTCCCTGCCTCTGTTGCTGTTTGCAACCCCCAATCCATTCTCCCTTGTCTGTTGTTGCTTGCAACTAGAAATGCCCTCCCTCCATTGTACCTTGCAACCCCCACCCACCCTCCCTCTCTTCAGTTGATGCTAGCTACCTCCACCCTCCGTTTGTTGTATCTTGCCCGACCCATCCTTCCTCCATTATTCCTTGCAACACCTACCCACCCACCCCTCCATTATTTATTGTTACCACTTACCCTGCCTCTGTTGTTTCTTGTCCCCCAACCACGGCCATAACATAAAAAACTCTACCACGCAGACACAACTGAACACATCATAGTGCTTGTTTTCCCCACCAGTCCGCCGTGTTGCAAGCGCCCCACACTTCGTCCTATCATTGCTGCTTTCGCCTGCTATTGCAATAAAAGAGCTGTGACGCAGACACGGCAGACTGTCAATGGGATTATTTCCCGACCTGACCTCTGTATTGCCTCCTGCCTCCTCCATCGTTCCTTTGTTGTGTGACCTCCTTCCATATCAAAAGAAAAGTGCTATAACGCACACTGTTTGCCACATTGTAGCCCTTTTTAGGTCTCGCCTGACCCAGCGCATGCGCTGGTCTGGCGAGACTTATTGAGAGGGCTCCAAAAAGTGCTACCAGGCCAGCCTAGAGCTACAGTGCATGTGCGAGGGCTCGCGCGCCGCGCTTTACCGCGATTACTTTCGCGGCCGCACAGCCGCTTTGATGTTTGATCGCGATTGCGATCACTTTCACTTTCGCGGCCGCACGGCCGCTTTGCATAGCCAATAGGTCTCGCTTTTGGGACCTTATAAGTATTTAGTTATGCAACTGTTGCATGGCTAAACACTTATAAGGTCCCAAAGGCGAGACCTATTGGCTATGCCAATGCTTGTTATGATATTTTAGCCATCCTGCTCAGCTACCGTGCTGCTGTACAACATGGCTAAAACATTCAGAAAGAGTAGGCGAGACATACTGGCTTCTCTAATGCTTGTCTCCTGCTGATTCCTCTGTTTGGCTGACCTGTTACCCCTGATCTAAGGCACACCCAGGACACTGACTCCAGTGCTTCCCCAGCAGAGACATATTTTCCCGCCGGGACCAGGAGGAACCAAAAAGTCTGAGTCAAATTTTCATAGATGCAGGATTGTGTTACTCGTCTCCATCCGTACCTAAAGGCTACTGTTTGGTGGGCATGGTTTAGAGACATCGGGGGGCAGTGCACTTGGGCAAAGATCTACAATCCACCTCTGCGTAAAGACTGATTGGCACGCGTAACACGGACCCTGTTTTCATTCACCTTATGTGCGTGTGGGTAAAGTGTGTTCATGTACAAATGTCCCCATTAAAGTAGGGCTGCTAGCAGTCCGTGGTAGATGTCTGGCATGGTCGTCCACATCCCACATCCCTGGAGTCAAAGCCGTCTTCCCAACTCTCCCTTGGATGTGCAGACAGAAGAGACTGAGACTGGCATTCTAAAAGGCAGCAAATCCATGTTAGTGCGTCTGGTCCATAAACTAGAATTCACCTCTATCCTCCATTGAATCAAGTTATTTGCACTCGATATGGGGTGATACTGAGTGCAAAACATCTCTCTCCCTGAAAGGCTATGGTTCCATAAAAGATGACACCCCACATTGAGCTCTTGCCCAAGTGCTCTCAGCTAATAATATGAACCCTCAGTTCTCCTGAGATCCTTTACTAAGAGATGCAGGGAAGATGTCCAGAAACGACAAAATGTTGGCCCCAGAGCTCTGAACCTCACTTATGAGAGTGCTCCCCTAAAGTGAAGGTTCTCTCAAGCACTCTGTTACTATCCTCAACAATCTCACGGTTAAGTTGGTGAGCATGGACTGCCACATTAACTTACACCAGATAGCTGCACAAACTGTCACCAGCAACACTGGAGCCCTCCCCCCCTTGACCCTGCTGTGCATTACAGATGTTTACCATTTGCCCAGCTCCTGATATCGGAATCCAGATCATCTAGACTGGGGAGTACAGTCTGGCCACTTCTTTCACCTATCTGGGAAAACAAATATAATTCTTTGTGATCAAAACTGTTTCTAATCCTTTTAACCCTCCAATTAACCAAGGTTGTGTGGTCCCTATAAACAATTGACTACTCCACTGGAGCTACATTGATCCCTCGGACTAGGAAGCTCATGAACCCAATAGAGAAACCTCCAGTCCACGTGTCGAACGACACACATGGAGTTTTGCGACTTTCTTCGGATAGATGTAACGATATCACAATTTTTAGATTTAGAATCAAGTTGGTCAAACTTGATTATACCTTAAGGCCCTTTTAGACGTGACCAATAGAAACAGAGATTTTTGCATTTGGTACTCGGCAGTGACCCCTTTCTCCAAACATGAGGTCTCAGGATACACTGGTACGCCAGGACACTAATACTGCGAATGCAAACTGTAGGAAGACAAAACATTAGATTTGTATTTCACTGTAATGTAATTTTTTCTACTTTGACTTAAGGCAAGAAATAAACACTATCACAGCAATCTGGAATGAAATACTCTTAGGTATTCTCTTCAAGGCATAAAAAAATCATATTCCTGTCAGTAAGGATTTGAAAGCTCAATTTTTCAAGAGAGTGTTGTTCCTTTATCTGACGAAGGATGGCTTCCCTCTCTGCCATCAATGAATTTCATGTTTCTGCCTCAGCAGATCCATAAACTTGCATCTGATATCTTCACCCACTGTTGGCACCGGCCCTAAAGCATGTGTTGCTACAGACCTGTTTTCTAGAGTACCCCACGTCACTCCAACTGGGCTCTTTACGCCCACAGTTACGAGAAGATATGTCCGCCACCTCCCACCCAAAAATAGGATACCAGATCATAGAGAAGTCGCAACGCTTCAACATTTAACTTTTTGAGTATACCAGATCTATTATACGTAGGGGAAATGTGTTGAAATCGCAGAGAAAATATATTTATATCTAGTTTGGTACATTGAAGCGAGCATTGGAATATCTTGGTCGCCCGGTCATTGATGGTGGATGAGTAGATTTTCATTCACAAGAAAAGGTAGTGGGGACCAAATGGGATTGATATGTAGATGATTTTACCAAATGTATGACACAGGACAAACAAAGGTCCAGAAAAACTAACATTCGCAGAGCAGCACGGCGTGAAAGTCAGCAATGCTGCTTTGTATAAATGGGGGGAAAATGCGTGTGACAACGTGATGCATGTCGAGGATGTTTTTAGCCACAAGAGCACAACAACCTATGGGTAAGCCATGTAAAATGTGTAATTTCGTGGCAATTACTCATTTAATGTGTAGAGATATCACACAATATTTCGCTATTCTCTTGCTTGCATCTGGTTTCTTTAGGCATTTGGACTTCATGAAAAGGAAGGTCATACTATTGGAGTAGATTTAGCTTTGCATGAAAACCTGTGCTTTTTGGGGTGTTTGAGCTGATCATGCCCAGTTACACCGTCTTTACGTAGATTACATGTGACCCGGTGCTTTACTACATGTGTTCTGGCGCTTGACACCGCAAAGTGATGTTTGTATGGTATTAGTGTGCATTTTTTGTGTTTAATTGTGTCTGTGCACATAAATTATTTGGTGCTGCTGTTTGCACCAGTTTGCACCACAAAGAAGACCTAGGTGGATTTCGCGGAGCTCTGCGAAGTGACAAAAAACTCTGCCGCGCTCCGCGGAGTTACGCAAGCGGCGGAGTGAGGTAAGTCGTGCTGCTCACACTGATTTTTAGCACTGGGAGTTTGTCCCCCGCTGTAAAATCAGCGCGAACTGCACTGTGAGCTGCGCAAGAGTGCGCAGCTTATTTCTGCACAAGCAACAGCTTTCTCAACGCGAGCGGAAGGTTACTCGACACGAGCAAGAGTGACCTGCCACAGCTGCCCACGTTGAGAAATCTCACTGGGAGTTGGTCTAGCATTGAATTGTCTATGCGCGTGCTTGTCAACTTAATGTTGGTGAGCCACAAAAGAGGAAAAACTGCACTGCTACGCTGAGTTTTTTGTAACGCTGTGCTCTACACAGATTGCAGAGCGGGAAAAACTCCACGAGTGGAGTGGAATTTTATACCCAGGCCTACCGCAAAGTGCCTATATGCCTTGCACAAGTGACATCTGAAACATAAAGTAAATGTGGGCAAGAAATTTTAATGACAAAAAGAATAAAACGAGCGGTACCATTCCTTCTGTGACATCATGCGATCTCTGAATCTGACGCACATAATTCAAAAAAAGAAATACATATTATGTACATCCTCAGAATGAAACCCAAACTCTGTATTCCTTGTTTACTCTCTGTGCTTTTACCTTTTGTCGCCTCCCTCTTTATCTTTCAGAGGACTACAAATCAGAGCTGAGGGAGCAGTTGCCCCTCATCGCAGGATCAGCAGCTGCTGGCGTGGTCTTCATCGTCTCACTGGTAGCGATCTACATCGTCTGCAGCAGGTAGGTACCAGCCCGGTAAATTATATAATGCAAAATCAAACGACCAGCACAGGACAGTCCAGTTTCATGCATCCATCCTTTTGTGTGATGTCAATACCGCAACCAGTGGTATTCTCCTACCCCCTCTGTGGAAGATCTTGTTCTTTTGAAGGCTTAGATGATGTTCCTAAGGTCAAACTGGTTGACATTGCCTACAGGTTATGATAAGGCCTGGACAAAACATTTTGCAGAACTGTGAAACACTCAGGATTTGCCTGTGAGGGAGTTTTATACAATTTAACAGATTGACCACAGGTTTAGAGAAACTGTTTAGACTCGCAAAATTCTGTGGAATTTCACATTTTGGGTCCATAGCCTGAACATTTTTAGGTCTCGCCTGACCCAGCGCATGCGCTGAACTGGCGAGACTTTTTGAGAGGGCTCCAAAAAGTGCTACCAGGCCAGCCTAGAGCCACATTGCATGTGCGCGGGCGCGCGCGCGCCGCGATTTTCCGCGATTACTTTCACTTTCGCGGCAGCACGGCCGCTTTGATGTTTGATCGCGTTCGCGATCACTTTCACGGCCGCTTGGCATAGCTAATAGGTCTCGCTTTTGGGACCTTATAAGTATTTAGTTATGCAACTGTTGCATGGCTAAACACTTATAAGGTCCAAAAAGGCGAGACCTATTGGCTATGCCAATGCTTGTTGTATTTGGTGGTAGCTCACAAACCACCATGAAATAGGAAAATATTCCCAAAATGTCATGTTTAAGGGCTTTTATTGATGCCTTTTTCATAATAGCGAAATTCCTTGAAACTGTTTCGCGACCACATTCCTGAAACAAAACAAAATTGCTCAGGCCTAATTATTATTGAAATCTATGCTGCTCTATTGGATTGGACTCTTATTTGCTGAAAAAAAATGTTATCACAAGCTACTGATCCTTGTGTTTTACACAAGTTACTGAAGTGGCAACATTTTGATGACACGCAATAAACAAAAGTGATGGATGGAATGCTTGAATTGATCTCAGCCAGCGGGCCATCATTTTTCGGCCTGTTTGTGTCATTGCACATGGGGTCCAACCATATGCAAAGAGTAACATCTCCTCAAGCTCACAGGACAGCCACCCATCTATATTTTTCTAGTCGTGATTTTTTTCACTATTGTCATCTGCCTACTTTGGAAACTGACATAATATAGCAGATCCCTTGTAGCCAGCCTCCTTGGCTGTATGAGGTAGCATGTGAAAACATAGGGTGCAAAAGCATGTTTGCATAAACATAGCATCCAAAGCATAGGCTATCAAAAATTCAACCTTAAATAAACAAATCTAAAAGAAATTTGACTTACACCGAATCACACGTTCAGACACTAATCCACAGAAATGCTAGGACTAGTATTAATGTATGTGTGCATTAAATTAAGCTGGGTTTTCGATTAAATACTGATGGCAATTTTTCTAATGAGATAGTTATGATAGTTCGTATTATTGGAAGTCTTTTTATTTTCTATATTTTTGTACTTTCTTTATACAGCACCACTTCAGTTGATATTAGCTCACTTCACGTGCAACATTAACTGCTTGTAGCTATTAAGCTTACAACTATTGTTATATACTGTGGACTTTGTTTTTAGAAAAGATCTAATTTCAGTCTGTATTTTTCACATCACAAAACGAGAGAACCATAGTGGATCCATCATTAGGAGATGCTTAAACAGAAGCAAAGTAGCTTGACCACTATAATTCCCACCATCTTTGTTGAAAATGACCCCAGCTATGAGCGGCGTGGTGGTCCCACTTCCACAGTTCACCAATGCGGGAACACTGAGCCTGTTTTACCGGGTGCAATTCTGCACCCAATAAAATCACTTTGTATTCTTGAGTAGGAGCTACAGGTGAAGGTACAGAACAACCCCAACTCTTTACCATGTTAAGAATGGAATCCCCCCACCCTCTCAATGACAGTAGAGACTGACACCTGCTACCCACCATGACTCCCACACTTCCATTTAGCACAGGCTCCGATAAGGTGATAAGTAGAAACAAACAATCAACAGAACCTAGGATGTCGACAGTGCAGGAAATGAGGGGGATTCCACCAGATCCCGGTTAGGGAAGGTATTTCTGAGCGGGATCTGGGATCCAACATCGGACACAATTCAGCAGCGCCTGTATGTTATCTGCCCAGAGCAAAGTCCTGATTTTAAGAGCTATCAGCCATGCTCTTGGTTAAGAATCACTTTTGTGGGGTGCTTTCTGCAGCTCATCATCTAGATGCCAATACAAAGGAAGAAAACAAAAGCCCCAAACCTGTTATGGCTTCACAGGCACTTAAGAGACAGTATGATTTGGAGGCAGGTTTTTGACTTTGTTCACCACCCTTGCCCGCTCCCAATGTACGAGATGTGCATCGACTGAAAGAAAGCTAGATGTGTCTGTATGTATGCGTAACTACACAAGTAACAAATTAAATGTTTTATGTTTTATTAGATTATTTTACAGCGCTACTCATCAAGTGTGTAAATTAATGTACAGGAAATGATATACAAGACAATAACGGTTTTGAGGTGTAGCAGTCACATACCGTCCATTCTTGTAGAGATTGCGTGTTAGGAGTGCATGGTGAAAGAAACACAAATTCAGCATTTAAACTTAGTGCAGTCAGTAGAGTTGTCTATACTAACAAGTCTTTATTACTACTCAAAGAAACCTTTCCTTGTAAACTTAAAATAGCAACAGATTGAGAAAAAAAAGCCTGCAAATTGAAATCCATGACTTGTAGTTTGCATGCTGCGCCTTGATGCTGATTCACAGTTTATTGCGCTATAATTAAAGATTTTCAATTTATGAACTTGAAGTAACAAAAGGATCTCTGTGTCAAAAGCAGTAACCCACATTAACCTATGCATAAACAATACAAATCTGTAAACAGCATGTTGTATTATGTGCTTTTCAGCAGGCACATTAACCTTCTTTGCTATTTTATGAGTAAAAACTGGACAAGTAACACAACTGTTCCGGAACTGCATTCAGCCTCAGAGTTACTTTTATCCTGTGAAAATTGGTGGGCACACTAAGATGTCTGCAGCAGGTGTGTTAACCCTGTAAAATATTTCAAAATTCTTCTCCTTTGTGACCAATTAAACCAAAAAGGATTTACTGTCCCACTTGTCCTTCTTGCCTTCTTTGCAGTAGATTTTTTAAAAATGTATACATTGACTGTTAGAGTCTAGATTTCATGATTCCACACCTCATAACATCAGCCCCATTCCTCTGTCACATGTTGACCCCCAATTTATGGGTTCCCGGAGTAAATTGTATCCAATACAAGCAGTAGGAGTCCATGCAGAATAGGACCTGGTACTCCCAGGTCCAAATGGATATTCCCCATCACGAGAGGAGGAATTACTGTCCAGATTTATTAATTCTAGCCCACTATACACTGTACAAAGGGGATGATCGCCCCCATTGTGTCTATAGGTGGGGAGAAAGGAACTGGTAATCTATTGCTTCTTCTGTTGTGTCTTCACTCTCCAAGAACGTTTACTACATTGGTAATTTGTCAAAAAATAAGTCGCAGGGCTCTCGTCCGGAGGCAGCTTGCACCAGCAGCGCCACTTAAAACAGAACCAACTACTAACCATGAAAGTGGGGAGAGGATGTGATGTAATGGCCAGAGCTGCCGACTTCGAAGCTGTGGAACCAGGTTAGATTCTCGTCATCGGCTCAACATCCAGCGATTCTGGGCAAATCACTTAATCTCCCCATAAATGAATGTGTCCTTAACTGGTGCTCATGAAAAGCGCTGGTGTTGATAATTAAAGGCCGGTGCTGAGCACCGGAATCTACCGGCTCAAATTAAGCATGGGTTTACTGCACTGCGTTAGTCCCAGATTAGGCACTGCTGGATCGGAAAACTGTCTGTTCCTAAATTCAACAACATTTTTATATATGAATACTTCATTAAAAGTGTTGAGTGAAAGAATGTGTTACATGTTTCCTGCCCATCTGTGACCACATCTTGTCTTTTCTCCTTTCAGAAAGCGAACCTATAGCAAGGAGGCGGTGTACAGCGACAAACTACAGCACTACAGCACTGGGCGAGGTAAAGATGCAAACCGCTTCTCTTCATCTGTCATGCCACGTCGGTGCCAGGCTTGCCACCTTTGGAGCCATTCAGACTCATGTGCTAAAACGGGTGCAAAGAGTTTACATCTCTTTTGGCACTTTCGTTCATAATTACGGGAGTGCAAATTGCACTCGTTCAGGTTTCTTGACAAAGTAGTTACAACTGGCTTGTGCCTGGGTAAAATCTGTGCAAGGGGTAACAGCACATTTAACAGGTTTGAAAGGGCCCATGTTATACCCCATTATTTATCAGGGATAATATTATGTGCGCTGAGGTTTTTTTTTTTTTAAACTTTCATTACCTTATTTGCAGTGGAGGCTGCTGCATAACGGAAGTGGGGGAGGGGTGGTAAATTGAGGGTAAAAATAATATATATTTTTTAAAAAGTACCTCTCGCTGCCCCGACAGCTGCCTTGCTGCTTCACTCCCGGCAGTCTCTGGGAAGGCACAGGCTCCCCACCCAATCCAGATGCTGCTTTCATGCTGTGAGGGCAAAAACCAGGCTTGGTCTGGGTGGCCTGGTCTGCTGCTCACACACTGCCTGGGAGCCTGTGTCTTTTCTCCAACCCGGCTTAGAACACAGCTGGGTCAGAGAAATAGAAGTGCGCATGTCTGTTTGGGCAGCTTAAGACGGCCGGCTAAACTTAGATGCACACTTCTAAGTGTCCATCACTCCTGACTATCATGGTATGGCCTGCTCCGCATGCATGCACCAGCAGCCAGACCCCATCACAGAAAAATAAAATGATATTATTGCTTTAATATCATTTTATTTTTGTGTGACTGACTTTGACCAGTGGCGTGACGCTCCTCCACCATTATGGAGGAGCCGCCTAAACTAGCCAGCTAGTGCGCGCCTAAAGCCCCATCCTCCTCCAACTAGATGGTACTCCAGCACTGAGACCGGACTAGCGGTGTGCCATTGCAGCACCAGTGCGATGTCTGATTGAGAGGCCTGAGACCGGACACAGGGTGTGCCACTGCAGCACCAGTGCGATGTCTGAGTGAGAGGCCCGAGACCAGACACAGGGTGTGCCACTGCAGCACCAGTGCGATGTCTGAGTGAGAGGCCTGAGACCGGACACAGGGTGTGCCTCTGCAGCACCAGTGCGATGTCTGAGTGAGAGGCCCGAGACCGGACACAGGGTGTGCCACTGCAGCACCAGTGCGATGTCTGAGTGAGAGGCCTGAGACCGGACACAGGGTGTGCCTCTGCAGCACCAGTGCGATGTCTGAGTGAGAGGCCTGAGACCGGACACAGGGTGTGCCTCTGCAGCACCAGTGCGATGTCTGAGTGAGAGGCCAGAGACCGGACACAGGGTGTGCCACTGCAGCACCAGTGCGATGTCTGAGTGAGAGGCCTGAGACCCGACCCGCGGTGTGCCACTGCAGCACCAGTGCGATATCTGAGTGAGAGGCCTGAGACCGGACACATAGTGTGTCACTGCAGCACCAGTGCGATGTCTGAGTGAGAGGCCCGAGACCGGACACAGGGTGTGCCACTGCAGCACCAGTGCGATGTCTGAGTGAGAGGCCTGAGACCGGACACAGGGGGTGCCTCTGCAGCACCAGTGCGATGTCTGAGTGAGAGGCCCGAGACCGGACACAGGGTGTGCCACTGCAGCACCAGTGAGATGTCTGAGTGAGAGGCCTGAGACTGGACACAGGGTGTGCCTCTGCAGCACCAGTGAGATGTCTGAGTGGGAGACCAGAGACTGGACACAGGGTGTGCCACTGCAGCACCAGTGCGATGTCTGAGTGGGAGACCTGAGACCGGACACAGGGTGTGCCACTGCAGCACCAGTGCGATGTCGGAGTGAAAGGCCCGAGGTCGGACCCGCGGTGTGCCACTGCAGCATCAGTGCGATGTCTGAGTGAGAGGCCTGAGACCGGACATAGGGTGTGCCTCCTCAGCACCAGTGAGATGTCTGAGTGAGAGACCTGAGACCGGACACAGGGTGTGCCACTGCAGCACCAGTGCGATGTCGGAGTGAAAGGCCCGAGGCCGGACCCGCGGTGTGCCACTGCAGCACCAGTGCGATGTCTGAGTGAGAGGCCTGAGACCAGACCCGCGGTGTGCCACTGCAGCACCAGTGCGATGTCTGAGTGAGAGGCCTGAGACCAGACCCGCGGTGTGCCATTGCAGCACCAGTGCGATGTCTGAGTGAGAGGCCCGAGACCGGACACAGGGTGTGCCACTGCAGCACCAGTGCGATGTCTGAGTGAGAGGCCTGAGACCGGACACAGGGTGTGCCTCTGCAGCACCAGTGCGATGTCTGAGTGAGAGGCCCGAGACCGGACACAGGGTGTTCCACTGCAGCACCAGTGCGATGTCTGAGTGAGAGGCCTGAGACCCGACCCGCGGTGTGCCACTGCAGCACCAGTGCGATGTCTGAGTGAGAGGCCTGAGACCGGACACATAGTGTGTCACTGCAGCACCAGTGCGATGTCTGAGTGAGAGGCCCGAGACCGGACACAGGGTGTGCCACTGCAGCACCAGTGCGATGTCTGAGTGAGAGGCCTGAGACCGGACACAGGGGGTGCCTCTGCAGCACCAGTGCGATGTCTGAGTGAGAGGCCCGAGACCGGACACAGGGTGTGCCACTGCAGCACCAGTGAGATGTCTGAGTGAGAGGCCTGAGACCGGACACAGGGTGTGCCTCTGCAGCACCAGTGAGATGTCTGAGTGGGAGACCAGAGACTGGACACAGGGTGTGCCACTGCAGCACCAGTGCGATGTCTGAGTGGGAGACCTGAGACCGGACACAGGGTGTGCCACTGCAGCACCAGTGCGATGTCGGAGTGAAAGGCCCGAGGTCGGACCCGCGGTGTGCCACTGCAGCATCAGTGCGATGTCTGAGTGAGAGGCCTGAGACCGGACATAGGGTGTGCCTCCTCAGCACCAGTGAGATGTCTGAGTGAGAGACCTGAGACCGGACACAGGGTGTGCCACTGCAGCACCAGTGCGATGTCGGAGTGAAAGGCCCGAGGCCGGACCCGCGGTGTGCCACTGCAGCACCAGTGCGATGTCTGAGTGAGAGGCCTGAGACCAGACCCGCGGTGTGCCACTGCAGCACCAGTGCGATGTCTGAGTGAGAGGCCTGAGACCAGACCCGCGGTGTGCCATTGCAGCACCAGTGCGATGTCTGAGTGAGAGGCCCGAGACCGGACACAGGGTGTGCCACTGCAGCACCAGTGCGATGTCTGAGTGAGAGGCCTGAGACCGGACACAGGGTGTGCCTCTGCAGCACCAGTGCGATGTCTGAGTGAGAGGCCCGAGACCGGACACAGGGTGTTCCACTGCAGCACCAGTGCGATGTCTGAGTGAGAGGCCTGAGACCCGACCCGCGGTGTGCCACTGCAGCACCAGTGCGATGTCTGAGTGAGAGGCCTGAGACCGGACACACGGTGTGCCACTGCAGCACCAGTGCGATGTCTGAGTGAGAGGCCCGAGACCGGACACAGGGTGTGCCACTGCAGCACCAGTGCGATGTCTGAGTGAGAGGCCTGAGACCGGACACAGGGTGTGCCTCTGCAGCACCAGTACGATGTCTGAGTGAGAGGCCCGAGACCGGACACAGGGTGTGCCGCTGCAGCACCAGTGAGATGTCTGAGTGAGAGGCCTGAGACCGGACACAGGGTGTGCCTCTGCAGCACCAGTGAGATGTCTGAGTGGGAGACCTGAGACCGGACACAGGGTGTGCCACTGCAGCACCAGTGCGATGTCTGAGTGGGAGACCTGAGACCGGACACAGGGTGTGCCACTGCAGCACCAGTGCGATGTCGGAGTGAAAGGCCCGAGGTCGGACCCGCGGTGTGCCACTGCAGCACCAGTGCGATGTCTGAGTGAGAGGCCTGAGCCCGGACATAGGGTGTGCCTCTGCAGCACCAGTGAGATGTCTGAGTGAGAGACCTGAGACCGGACACAGGGTGTGCCACTGCAGCACCAGTGCGATGTCGGAGTGAAAGGCCCGAGGCCGGACCCGCGGTGTGCCACTGCAGCACCAGTGCGATGTCTGAGTGAGAGGCCTGAGACCGGACACAGGGCGTGCCACTGCAGCACCAGTGTGATGTCTGAGTGGAAGGCCTGAGACCAGACCCACGGTGTGCCACTGCAGCACCAGTGCGATGTTTGAGTGAGAGGCCTGAGACCGGACACAGGGTGTGCCACTGCAGCACCAGTGCGATGTCTGAGTGAGAGGCCCGAGACCGGACACAGGGTGTGCCACTGCAGCACCAGTGCGATGTCTGAGTGAAAGGCCTGAGACCAGACCCGCGGTGTGCCACTGCAGCACCAGTGCGATGTCTGAGTGAGAGGCCTGAGACCGGACACAGGGTGTGCCACTGCAGCACCAGTGCGATGTCGGAGTGAAGGGCCCGAGGCCGGACCCGCGGTGTGCCACTGCAGCGCCAGTGCGATGTCTGAGTGAGAGGCCCGAGGCCGGACCCGCGGTGTGCCAGTGCAGCACCAGTGCGATGTCTGAGTGAGAGGCCTGAGACCGGACACAGGGTGTGCCACTGCAGCACCAGTGCGATGTCGGAGTGAAAGGCCTGAGACCAGACCCGCGGTGTGCCACTGCAGCACCAGTGCGATGTCTGAATGAGAGGCCTGAGACCAGACCCGCGGTGTGCCACTGCAGCACCAGTGCGATGTCTGAGTGAGAGGCCTGAGACCGGACACAGGGTGTGCCACTGCAGCACCAGTGCGATGTCTGAGTGAGAGGCCTGAGACCAGACCCGCGGTGTGCCACTGCAGCACCAGTGCGATGTCTGAGTGAGAGGCCTGAGACCGGACACAGGGTGTGCCACTGCAGCATCAGTGCGATGTCAGAGTGAAAGGACCGAGGCAGGACCCGCGGTGTGCCACTGCAGCACCAGTGCGATGTCGGAGTGAAAAGCCCGAGGCCGAACCCGCGGTGTGCCTCTGCAGCACCAGTGAGATGTCTGAGTGAGAGGCCTGAGACCGGACACACTGTGTGTCACTGCAGCACCAGTGCGATGTCTGAGTGAGAGGCCTGAGACCAGACCCGCGGTGTGCCACTGCAGCACCAGTGCGATGTCTGAGTGAGAGGCCTGAGACCGGACACACGGTGTGCCACTGCAGCACCAGTGCGATGTCTGAGTGAGAGGCCTGAGACCGGACACACGGTGTGCCACTGCAGCACCAGTGCGATGTCTGAGTGAGAGGCCTGAGACCGGACACACGGTGTGCCACTGCAGCACCAGCGCGATGTCTGAGTGAGAGGCCTGAGACTGGACACGCGGTGTGCCACTGCAGCACCAATGCGATGTCTGAGTGAGAGGCCTGAGACCGGACACACGGTGTGCCACTGCAGCACCAGTGCGATGTCTGAGTGAGAGGCCTGAGACCAGACCCGCGGTGCGCCACTGCAGCACCAGTGCGATGTCTGAGTGAGAGGCCTGAGACCGGACACAGGGTGTGCCACTGCAGCACCAGTGCGATGTCTGAGTGAGAGGCCTGAGACCAGACACAGGGTGTGCCACTGCAGCACCAGTGAGATGTCTGAGTGAGAGGCCTGAGACCGGACACAGGGTGTGCCACTGCAGCACCGGTGCGATGTCTGAGTGAGAGGCCTGAGACCAGACCCGCCGTGTGCCACTGCAGCACCAGTGAGATGTCTGAGTGAGAGGCCTGAGACCGGACACAGGGTGTGCCACTGCAGCACCAGTGCGATGTCTGAGTGAGAGGCCTGAGACCGGACACACGGTGTGCCACTGCAGCACCAGTGCGATGTCTGAGTGAAAGGCCTGAGACCAGACCCGCGGTGTGCCACTGCAGCACCAGTGCGATGTCTGAGTGAGAGGCCTGAGACCGGACACAGGGTGTGCCACTGCAGCACCGGTGCGATGTCTGAGTAAGAGGCCTGAGACCGGACACACGGTGTGCCACTGCAGCACCAGTGCGATGTCTGAGTGAGAGGCCTGAGACCAGACCCGCGGTGTGCCACTGCAGCACCAGTGCGATGTCTGAGTGAGAGGCCTGAGACCGGACACAGGGTGTGCCACTGCAGCATCAGTGCGATGTCAGAGTGAAAGGACCGAGGCAGGACCCGCGGTGTGCCACTGCAGCACCAGTGCGATGTCGGAGTGAAAGGCCCGAGGCCGAACCCGCGGTGTGCCTCTGCAGCACCAGTGAGATGTGTGAGTGAGAGGCCTGAGACCGGACACACTGTGTGCCACTGCAGCACCAGTGCGATGTCTGAGTGAGAGGCCTGAGACCAGACCCGCGGTGTGCCACTGCAGCACCAGTGCGATGTCTGAGTGAGAGGCCTGAGACCGGACACACGGTGTGCCACTGCAGCACCAGTGCGATGTCTGAGTGAGAGGCCTGAGACCGGACACACGGTGTGCCACTGCAGCACCAGTGCGATGTCTGAGTGAGAGGCCTGAGACCGGACACACGGTGTGCCACTGCAGCACCAGCGCGATGTCTGAGTGAGAGGCCTGAGACTGGACACGCGGTGTGCCACTGCAGCACCAATGCGATGTCTGAGTGAGAGGCCTGAGACCGGACACACGGTGTGCCACTGCAGCACCAGTGCGATGTCTGAGTGAGAGGCCTGAGACCAGACCCGCGGTGCGCCACTGCAGCACCAGTGCGATGTCTGAGTGAGAGGCCTGAGACCGGACACAGGGTGTGCCACTGCAGCACCAGTGCGATGTCTGAGTGAGAGGCCTGAGACCGGACACAGGGTGTGCCACTGCAGCACCAGTGAGATGTCTGAGTGAGAGGCCTGAGACCGGACACAGGGTGTGCCACTGCAGCACCGGTGCGATGTCTGAGTGAGAGGCCTGAGACCAGACCCGCCGTGTGCCACTGCAGCACCAGTGAGATGTCTGAGTGAGAGGCCTGAGACCGGACACAGGGTGTGCCACTGCAGCACCAGTGCGATGTCTGAGTGAGAGGCCTGAGACCGGACACACGGTGTGCCACTGCAGCACCAGTGCGATGTCTGAGTGAAAGGCCTGAGACCAGACCCGCGGTGTGCCACTGCAGCACCAGTGCGATGTCTGAGTGAGAGGCCTGAGACCGGACACAGGGTGTGCCACTGCAGCACCGGTGCGATGTCTGAGTAAGAGGCCTGAGACCGGACACACGGTGTGCCACTGCAGCACCAGTGCGATGTCTGAGTGAGCGGCCTGACACCGGACCTGCGGTGTGCCACTGCAGCACCAGTGCGATGTCTGAGTGAGAGGCCTGAGACCGGACACAGGGTGTGCCACTGCAGCACCAGTGCGATGTCTGAGTGAGAGGCCTGAGACCGGACACACGGTGTGCCACTGCAGCACCAGTGCGATGTCTGAGTGAAAGGCCTGAGACCAGACCCGCGGTGTGCCACTGCAGCACCAGTGCGATGTCTGAGTGAGAGGCCTGAGACCGGACACAGGGTGTGCCACTGCAGCACCGGTGCGATGTCTGAGTAAGAGGCCTGAGACCGGACACACGGTGTGCCACTGCAGCACCAGTGCGATGTCTGAGTGAGCGGCCTGACACCGGACCTGCGGTGTGCCACTGCAGCACCAGTGCGATGTCTGAGTGAGAGGCCTGAGACCGAACCCGCGGTGTGCTATTGCAGCACCAGTGCGATGTCTGAGTGAGAGGCCCGAGACCGGACCCGTGGTGTGCTATTGCAGCACCAGTGAGATGTCTGAGTGAGAGGCCTGAGACCGGACACAGGGTGTGCCTCTGCAGCACCAGTGCGATGTATGAGTGAGAGGCCCGAGACCGGACACAGGGTGTGCCACTGCAGCACCAGTGCGATGTATGAGTGAGAGGCCTGAGACCAGACACAGGGTGTGCCACTGCAGCACCAGTGCGATGTATGAGTGGGAGACCTGAGACCGGACACAGGGTGTGCCACTGCAGCACCAGTGCGATGTATGAGTGAGAGGCCCGAGACCGGACACAGGGTGTGCCACTGCAGCACCAGTGCGATGTATGAGTGGGAGACCTGAGACCGGACACAGGGTGTGCCACTGCAGCACCAGTGCGATGTATGAGTGAGAGGCCCGAGACCGGACACAGGGTGTGCCTCTGCAGCACCAGTGCGATGTATGAGTGAGAGGCCCGAGACCGGACACAGGGTGTGCCACTGCAGCACCAGTGCGATGTATGAGTGAGAGGCCTGAGACCAGACACAGGGTGTGCCACTGCAGCACCAGTGCGATGTATGAGTGGGAGACCTGAGACCGGACACAGGGTGTGCCACTGCAGCACCAGTGCGATGTATGAGTGGGAGACCTGAGACCGGACACAGGGTGTGCCACTGCAGCACCAGTGCGATGTATGAGTGAGAGGCCCGAGACCGGACACAGGGTGTGCCACTGCAGCACCAGTGCGATGTCTGAGTGAGAGGCCTGAGACCGGACACAGGGTGTGCCACTGCAGCACCAGTGCGATGTATGAGTGGGAGACCTGAGACCGGACACAGGGTGTGCCACTGCAGCACCAGTGCGATGTCGGAGTGAAAGGCCCGAGGCCGAACCCGCGGTGTGCCACTGCAGCACCAGTGCGATGTCGGAGTGAAAGGCCCGAGGCCGAACCCGCGGTGTGCCACTGCAGCACTAGTGAGATGTCTCAGTATGCTAGCATGCCAGCTGTGGAGTCAGAGCACCCCTGAGGGTCAGAGCTTCTAACTGCTGCAAGGACATCTTCTCTTCCAGATGCTGAACAAATGATTGCCAGTTTTGAATAGAGTAGAAGCAGCCGCGGTCGGTAGTAGGTGTAACTGCAGGGCGGTGACGTGAGGAGGGGGAGGGGCAGGGTGGGGGGTAGTAAACTATGGATTACGGAGGTTTACAGGTAAGTTAACATATAAATTAATAAAACGAATTTCGTTGAGTGCACTGCATCCCCAAATGCGATGCAGTGCACACAACGAAATTCGTTTTATTAATTTATATGTTAACTTACCTGTAAACCTCCGTAATCCATAGTTTACTACCCCCCACCCTGCCCCTCCCTCTCCCCACGTCACCGCCCTGCAGTTACACCTACTACCGACCGCGGCTGAGTAGAAGTGATGACGTAAGTGCCAGCTCGGTGTAATTTACTGTATCCAGACGTCAGACACCTCCTTCTCCCCAGCCCGTACAGCTCTGAGCGTGTACTGCGTCCTTGGCTTGTACTCAGTGTTGAACGGGCCCGTCGGGCGCTCTGACGCTGCCAAATCGGCCAACTTGAAAGGGTCAGTGTGTGGGTCATTTCTTGAGGCCTAGTGGTCCGTGATGGCCCCATAAAACTGTCCACATGCTGGCCCTTTCACGCTGGCCCATCTGATAGTGCAGAGTGCCTGAAATGTCAGTCCAGCAATACCTGTTCTCTCTTTATTCTTTTAGAATGAGACCTTTACCATGCATTACTCTTTCACAACAGTTCTTACCAGCAGCACAGCATGCTATTTCTTACGTTTATAATCACGCACGTGTTTATTTATTAAAACATAGAAAACATATTTGCACGAAATGTTGCACTGAACAATGCGTTTTACGGTACATAGCAAAAAAACAAAGAGTTTGGTGGGTAGATAAACAAGCATAGTGTTCCTGGTGTAGGCCCTCTCCACAACTCGGGAATAACACCTCCATGTGGACTGCCGCCGTTCTGCTGTTCTACTCGGGGACCCCGCCTGATGACACCCCAGTCGCTCCAGGAGCCACGGAAGCCCCCTGGGGTAGCTTACCACGTGTCCTCCTCAAGGGCCCCCTCAGAGACGATATCTCTCTCAGCTTCCGTTTCCCCATCAGCCAGTGAGCCCTGCTGTGAGCCTCTCAATCCTCAGATAAACCAGGTCATATCCTGAGTAATTCTCTGAGAATGGATTGCGGGCCAGGCTGATCTCACCGAGTGTGTTGGTGATCTATGGGGGCTTTCACAGAAGGGCCCGCCATGCATCTCCGATGAGCATCTGAGTGATCTAAAGGCCCTACCACCCGCCCTAGCCTCAGAGTGAGCAAGGACGCCCCCTCCCGCGCCTGCGCACTCCCAACGGACAGCTGTGAACTGAGAAACAAAGGTGAACTCTAACCGAGGAATCTGTCGTCACATAGGCACCTTACCTCACTGGAAGGCGCGCGAGGGACGGATGGATGGATTGATGGTCACTAACAGTGACTTGCGTCAGAGTATAAAGGTGATCTGTGCAGGGAGAGACGCCAAGGAGTGAATGAGAGAGGAAATTAAACTATCAGCTCATCACCAGTGGTGGGCGGTCAGCCTAGCACAGCACACCAACACCTACCTTCTTAATCTTAGGAGTTCGACCATACATTCACTCGTCTTTCGTTCCATCATTCTTACCATCTTCCCCTTCCATCTGTTCCTTCCTCCCTTGTCACCTTTCCTCAGTCCTTTGCCGTTTCTTCTCTGGATTCTTTCCTTTACCTTTGCTTCTTCATTCTTACTCAGCCCCCTCAGTACATCCCACCCTATGCCGCTCTGCACCGCTCAAGTTTTCTTCGCCTTTCTTCCTGTGCTTCTCTTTCCCTCACCTTTTCCTGTTCTATTTCTCCTTCCTTCATTTATCATTTTTTGTTTCCTTCACCCACCTTTGAGCCCCCGCTTCCTCCTTCACACTATATCGCTTCTATATTCTTTTTCTTACATCTTCCCCTTGGACACTGTTCTTTCCTCGCTATAATTCCCACGTTTTCTTCACTTTCCTTCTATGTTTCCTTCTTCAGTTGCTTTCTGGTTAGTCTCCCATCCTATCTTTTTCCTCATATCTCTTCTTCTTACTTTCCTTGTAGCCCATCCATGTGCCCATCCTTGTCTACCTTTCACGTGCTTTCTCTTTTCCACTCATTCCTTTTCTTTGTTTCTTGAATGCATATTTTCCCTTTTGATAAACATCATGCCCTCGATCTTTGCTCATTTGTATCAGTCCTTTGCATCATTCCTCCCCTTTCCAGTTCTCCCCTATTTAACTCTTTGTTTCTTGGCTGTGTTCCCTTTTTCTTCGTCAAGTGGTCTTGCAATCACATTTCTGCTACCTCTATTTTTGCAGCTTGCACTCCCTTTTACCTCTAACCTCTGATCAATTAAATCTGTGGTGTGATAAATCTGGGGAGCATGGCTTTAAGTGGGCCGGGTCTCACCGGTGCTGAGCACCGGCAGTTTTTTAAAGGGGGCCTCGAAACGGGTTTCTATCAGGCTCTGTTTTGTGCCCTGGCACAGGCGGTCTGTGTTTTTTCCGGGCTGCAGTGACAGCAGGCACATCGATGTGCGCTGCTCACACCGCTCACCTCTCACTAGTGGAAAAGTTACAGCATGACGTCATGCTGGGTGAGCGTTGTAGGGGAGGGGAACCCTTTAAAGAGTAATTTACTCTCTGGATTCCCCTTCTCTTTTTGAGATTCAGGAGCAGCAACATTGTCATGGTGTCACCAGGGCTTTAAGTCGAAGCTTTTTCAATATTATATACAACAAGCCATAGTTGCTGCTTATTTATCCTATGCAACTAACAACCATTGACAAAGCCAATAGTCCTGACTTGTCGTAGGTATGATGTTACTTGTTGTATCATATATCTGGATGCAATGACAAACAGCAAAATACAATTCGGGCGGCACACTATGCTAAGCACAGATATTTAGCTTACGCGTTTTAAGCCACGCCCTTAATTACATTGGCCACGCCCCTTTGAGAGATTCCCCCCCCAGTTTTTTCATCCCACTTAAAGCCCTGCTGGGGAGCCAGATAGAGTTTTCCATATATTTTTCTGCTAATAGGTTCCATATGACAACCATAAGTAATGGCTTCTTTTTTGGTTTGAGCACCCACGGTGGCAGGTGTTCTCAGTATGGTAAAATGATTGATTGAAAAGGTAACATGGTTGTTGGCGGAGAATAGTCACCAAAGAAAAATAATATAAGAAAAATGACGTTAATAAAGCAAAAAGGAAATGTGGGGCTGAGAGATTGAAAAATGCATTGGAGGGCAGAAAAAAGCTGCAACAATGTTAAAGTAGTTCATAATAAAAAAAAAAAGCAAGACAACTGACAAAGATTGAATTAAAGCATACATTGTAACAAAGAAATTCAGAGTGAGGAATAAAAGGCCAAATAAAGGAATGTTAAATACCTGTGCAAAACAAAGATATAGATGAAAAGGATGAGTAACAAACAAAATCGGGTAGAAGCCCAAAAAAGAATGTTTGATAAGTAATAAATTAATGAAGGGGAAGCATAAAGGAGAAGAGTGGACTAGAAAGGGAGCTACAGAAATAGACTGGCAGACAGAAGGAGTACAAGGAATAGAGAGAATAGGATGTGAAAAGACGCAGCAAGGTTGAAGAATGAATATGAAAGTAATAGCAAGACATTTTTTAGAAGTAAGGGTGATTTTGAGAGGTGATCGTTACATTTGGCAAAAGTTAACAAAAACGAAGGTGGGAAAGGATGCAGCACTGACGGTTACAAAGTATAAAAAAAGCGAACAGAAGTGCAAACTAAAAGGAAGAATGGGACTGGTTTCACATAGAGGCTTGAGGCCTAAGAGACTACACGAAATCGGTGAAGGAGGGTGTGAAAAGAAGGAAGAGATGAGAGATGGTCCTGAAAAAGAGAAAGTGGAAGCCATGGGGTAAGCAGGATTAAGGGAATAGCAATGTATGACAGAAAGCAAAATACATGATACTCAAAAAGAAAAGCACAAAGTAAGCAAGTGAGAGCAAAGGTGTGATCCAGCGTGCGCTTGCTGAGTTCCTTTCGTCTGTCTCCCTCAGTGCATTCTTCCTGCCTCTCTGACCCCTCTGCATTTCCTGAGGGTGCCACTTGTAGGCGAACATAATAGTATGTGATACTGGAAATCCATACAAATCTATGTTTTATATAGGAAAAGACACAATTACTATGGAGAGATGTCTCTTAAGGGGGGGTGGGGGCAATTGTACCTGGAACTAACTGCACAGCCAAGACACAAGAGTACTGTGGGGAACACCATTCTTGTGGGGGACTAATATGAAAGGCTAGTGAGGTTGTCGAAAATCTCTGGACTGACGCCCCAACTTTTCACCTTTTTCCTACCGCGCCCTGACGGGCAGGGTCCCCAGGAATGAAGATCTACATTGACCCCTTCACATATGAGGACCCCAATGAGGCCGTGCGTGAGTTTGCTAAGGAGATTGACGTCTCTTTCGTCAAGATCGAAGAAGTGATTGGAGCAGGTGTGTACCATCCCTTATATAAACGTTCCCGCCACCCTCCTCGGGGCTCTCGCGCCACTATCATATTGTGCCTTCTTTTATTTGCTCAAAGTGTCTGGCTTATATTCACCCTCGCATCTGTCACTCACATCACACTCCTCACATGCTTCAGCCACTAACCTTTGATTTTCCATCCAGTCAAAAACTCTATTTTTGAGCCACACTACAATCTTTAAATTGTTTACTCATAGCACAAAAGGGATGTTCCTTTCTTCCCTCGTTACACAGCCCCCAAGTCCTGCATCCACACCACAGGCTTAACACTATTCACACACTCTATTACCTCACACCCATACTTTGACGCCTAAAGTCACACCACAACCGGTAATCCATCCCCAACACATCATGGCCGTGGCACATTTCACAAACACTGCATTGACCACATCCTTCCTTACAATACCTTTCAAAGGGTCTTCTCTGCTTCACACTTTGCTGTTCTGCTCTTCTTGTGCCCTTTGCCTCAGTGTTCCTTCACCCACTTGTTCCACCCTTTCCAAATGAGTTGGCTCATTTTCCACATAAGAGCCTTATTCTGTCCCCATATCCTGTGCTTATTCTTTCATAACAAACTTAAGCATTCTTTATTCCTCGCATTCTTTACTTCTTTCTTCCTCACAATCCTTCCACCATCTTCTCAGACTTTCCCCTTTTCCTCTTCCTGCTGTTCTGTATCAGCTTTCACTTCCTCAAAGTCTTTTACCCCTTTCTCTCTCCTCCCAATCATTTACCCTCTCATGCTTTCACACACCTCCACCCTATTTACCTTTTTGCTTCCTCCCTTCCTTTATCCTCTCATTCTTCTCCCATTTGTGGATCACCTTTTTCCACCTAATAGCCTTCTCCCCACTCATCTTAGCTCTGCTTTATCTCCTTTCTTCTTCTCATAACATTAACTACCTATTCCCTCTTCCACTTTTCAATCCTCTCATTTCCCTCTCTTCTGTTTCTATCATTTGCGTTTTTCAATTTTTAATTCTTCACTCTCACTTCCTTTGAACCCGTTCACCATCTTTCTGTTCTCTGCCACCCCTGTCTCCTTAAACGTCATTGCACTTACATTGTACAATTTCTACATCATTCATTTGTGTCTGTTTTAGACACAGCTCTTCACATCTCTTCATTCTTTTTGCCACTTCACCTCATCAGTAAGTGTTGCCCTTACCTGAGCCACCTCACATTGTCTCCCGTCTCTGAGGGGTGCAGAGCTAACGTGCCACCTTCTTTCCCCATTCTCTTTATACTGCAATCCAGATATAGATTCATAAAAACGTACTCACAGAGTAATGACACTGCTATAGTTACACGAGAAATAACGCAGGGCAACAGCATCTTTTGTGAAAACACAGATTATAACATAAAGAGTGCAGCAATCCTACATTTCAGAAAATATCTCTCTACAACAACTTTAAATCTGTATTTAATTTTCAAATCCAGTCGAACTCACTCCTCACATATTTTAGGACTGAGTTCAGATTCTGTCTCCAGTTGTAGCTATTTGGGGGGAAGGGAATCAAGAGCTGGATTCGTTCGAATATTTTGTAGAGGGTTATTTATTTTAAGTCGAGATTTTGGTAACCTATCTTTTAAGTGTATTTTTTCAAATATATTTTTTGCAGTTTGTTTTCACATGCCAGTTCACTCTTTGTGCCTGTGTTTTTTAGAGAATGTGTTAATCGGTGCCCGAATTAAAAGGGCAAATTAATGTGAAATAAAACAATTTTTTAATCCTTGAAAAATTCATAAGCCTGGTTTCATTATTTGTGTGTACCACTCCCTATTTGAGAAAACTTTGTGGGCTCTCTCCAATTATTCTAAATTAAAAATCGTCCACAGTTAGTGTTCTGTCAATGTACTTATTGTGAGCCCACAGAGATGATATGACTTTGGGAATCTAAAGTGCTGTACCCTTTTACCACTTTTCCAGGGGAGTTTGGAGAAGTGTACAAGGGTCGATTGAAGCTTCCTGGAAAGCGAGAGATCTCTGTTGCCATCAAGACGCTCAAAGCTGGCTACTCAGAGAAGCAGAGACGGGACTTCCTGAGTGAAGCCTCCATTATGGGTCAGTTTGACCACCCCAACATCATTCGGCTGGAGGGAGTGGTGACAAAGAGCCGTCCTGTGATGATCATAACTGAGTTCATGGAGAACGGTGCCCTGGATTCCTTTCTACGAGTAAGCACAACCGCATTTTAGGGGTGGGGATGGAATTTCAAGAATCACAGAGCACTACCATATCTTCTTTCTGGTCTAGTGGAGCTCATTCAAACATGATTAGTAATATTGAGTGTAAAAAACCGTACTGCAAATGTTGAAAGTGTCTTAATGCCAAATTTACAGATTGGGAAAAATAATGGGAAATAAAAGTGTAAACCATATCTGTTCCTGCAAGACTCCGTGGGTGGGATGGTGGCCAAAGGCTGCAGTAAACTGTCGAGTGACAGGGGATACTTATTCTGGTACAGCCATATACAGCCCACAAGGTAACTGGGCAAAGGAACTGTGGGGTGTGGGGAGGAGTGGGATGCCTCCATAACACGGGTCACTTATGGCTTCACTTCCTTCGCAAGTCAGGTCTCTCGTAGTACCTTTCACACTGGTGGCACACTGGGGTTCTTCACCTGGAGAGTATCTTCTCCTAAAGGTCGTCTCTTCATCCTTCTTCCCTCGTTTAGCAGACATGCAGTTTTGTTGGTACTTCAGGCAGACATTCAGCTTCTGTAGCAGAACATGCCGACTTCATATCCTCTTACCTCTATGAGATTGACTGCTAGGCGTCCACCAATCCTAGTTCACAACAATCGTTCGAGTACTCTGCGGAGCACTCCCTTCCTTGATCAAGAAGATCATGAGCTGCAACAAAGTGGGGTGATTTGGATCCCACTTTTCTATAGATTTTCCAGACAGGGAAGTCACATCCACTGTCTAAGGTTTTAACAGGTTTGGGTTGGTTCTTTTTCAAATGTCCTTCTCAGGATGGTTTCTAGACACAGCCTTTGTGAGAAGTTGTGGGTCTCAGAGCAGTCAGAATTGTCAGACTCCGTCTTACATGACTCTGCCCTCGTGACTCCACTGCCGATTTGCTACCATACTTTGACTCCCAGTTTATGGGATCCCAGATTATATGTTTTCCATTTCCTGCACTGCAGCCAATCATGTGGCTATATAAACCATCCATTCATCTCCCTAGAATGTGGCCACACTCTGAGCCAACCTTAGATTGGCTTGTAATTGTCCCAGCCAATCCTAGCAATCTCTACTCCGCTTGCCCTGTGTTCATTTGATTGCACACATTGGCTTGGGGTTACATCTAGGCATCTGAACCCCCTTTTGGCCTCTTAGTGTGTTTTGCTGATGGAGTGATAAACAGTGGGCCTGACCGGCACTACCTGGGAAGTGAAGGGGTGATGCAACCACTCCCTGCCTTTCTCAACGAACACCACCAACAGTGCACCACCAAATCACCACAAATGTAATTAGTGGTGCACCACCACTGAAGCTTTGAGGGGGCCCTTGTCATGCAGTGCCAAAATTAGGCCATCACACGGATGTGTGAGCACTGGGCCCTCAGCATACAGTGTTAGAACAGTGCTCTCAACATGTAGTGCCAGCCCATGGCCCTCAGCATGCAGTGGCAGCACTGGACCCTCATCTTGCATTGGCAGTTTTGGGCCTCACTTTCCGGGACTAGCCAGGGCCCTCACACTGCACTGGTTCATTCATTTCCGTCCATACTTGACGAGGCCTCCTGAGACCTACATTCGATTTAGGTCAGGATTGCCCCCTAAAATTCTGACTCCGTCCCTATTTCCCTGATAGCTCTTAATCGTGTCGTTTTCACTCCAGAGTGCCGACTGTTATTATCTAGTAAAAGATACTAAAGATTCCACCCGACATGACTTCATGAGGTCTTCATGTTCCGTGTTTAAAAGTAAGATGAACCAAATAGCCCTTTCATTCAGTCTAACATTTTGAAATTCCACCTTTTTGGTCAAATTTCCCTTTTCTTGTATCTCTCTCACTCAAGCAGTGGAGAAGGTTTAAACCTGTGTGTGTGTGTGTGTGTGTGCAAGAGCTGTTGTGGAGAGGGAGTTACCTAGAGGATAGATAGGTGGATAGGTGACAGCCTAATGAATTAATTATACTGATATAGAACGGCTCTTTGGTTTCACCCCCTACTACATTTTTTTTTGTCTGAGTTTCTTTACTTTGATGAGAGGTTGTGAACATTGTTGCAAGGTAATCAATCATCTTTGCTGTATGTTGAATGGCATCCTACATGGTGAGTGGCATTGCTGTGTGGTGTATGTTGTTGCAAAGTGGCTGGTCTTACTGCGAGGTCATTGGCCTTGGTTCCACTTTGGTCAGCTTTTTTGGGAGATTGTCAAGCACTGTAGTGAGGGTGTGGAATTGCTCGATTACAAGGAGGTTGGCTTGATTGTGTGGGGGCCGTCTTTGCTGCAAGATGGTTGCCTTCATTGTGGGGTGGGCGGATTTGCAGGATTTGCAGTGAATTTGTTAGCTTTATGGAGCATGTTAAATTGCGGTATAATTCTTAGTAAAGGCTCTTTTCCTGAAGATTATCAACCTTCTGCTGTGAATTCATGGGATCTGAAGAAGGCTTTTCTCAAAGGAGTGCATGGTGTATTCAAAGTTTTGGCACTGTAATTTATTGTTGGGGTCTTTCTGAAGTAGTTCTGGAGTTAACAGTAGTGATTTCCATGTTAGTAAGATGGTGGCCTGGTGTTGCTTCTCCCCTACCAGTCTTGGAGCAGTGTTCCAAATCACTTAAAGGTGTACCACCTGGACAGTCCTGTGTAGAATGAGTTGACATGGCCTAATTTGGAGTTTAGTAGACCAAGTACTTCATCGCAATTGTGATGGAGTACTCTGTTCGCCAAACCCTCGGTCTGCCTACCTCATTTAGAGGCGGGCTGACCTTAAGTCATCCGGAAAGGAAAGCCTCCTCTGACAGTGTAGGAGCTGTGGGAGAATGGATTGACATTAAATAATCTGTCCTATTTAGGTTGGAAGGTGTAATGCATGTTTTGTTTACAAATTAAGAACTGCTTTGGGGGATTTTTTAATTTGACTCGCCAAGCAGGGTCCAGTGGCCGCCATGTCTGCTGAAAAGGTGTTAAAGAATAAAGTAAATCTGGCTCTGACTGGTGTGACTAACTGGATTGACGCGGTTAAATCGAACTTTAGGGGCTCACATGTTCTCTTCAGTGGAGGCATCTTTAAGAAACCAAGAATAACTGGCATTTTGCGGTGACCATTTGAAGAATAACAACATGTGGTCTTTCCAAAGTTATTAAAGAGAATGCTCTATTTTGGTATAGAGGCAACGTAGGGGATGGGTGTACTGGCCTACAGGGAATTCGTTATATGGACACAGTGTGATGCCTTTGAAAAGCATATAGAATCAATCAGTAAGCTACATGATGGGTATTTGGCTGACTCTATTTCAGCCCTTTTTGCATTATATAGAAACTAGCCTGGAGGTGATTATAAAAATGCAGTGATCTTTCCACAATTTGAAAGTAATATGAAGTTTTCAATTTTTGTAAAGTTAAATCCTTCACAATTGTACTGCAATATTTCCAAAAGAATGAGTCAAGATCAGTAAATAAAATAAATAGGATTTTGAATGAAATTATAATCCAACTTATTCTTTGACTCTTAAAATTATGTACAATAGTGGAAAAAGAAAAAAGTTAATAAAAGTACTATATGCCGAAACATAAAACACTATAATAACTAAATACAATCATAAAGTAATAGCCAAACAAAGTACACTTGCTAGTATAACTTATTGAAGTACTTTATATTTTATACTATATAGTCGTGTGATTGTTACTGGATAACTTTCTCATATATAGACAATATTACAGCATCCATATTACAGTTTACATTTTTATGGCAATGGAGAGTTTCCTCTTTCTCAAACATGCATTATTTGTTGCTGATAAGGTCATTGAAAGCCACTCTTTTAGGCCAGGGTTGACAGACCAGCTGTTGCCGACCTTATGTGATCAACAAAGGATTGCTTTAAGATGCTCTTCTGAGAGAGTGACTTTAGATGTGCCCGCCTGCTGATATTCCTCCCAACAGGATGTGACTGGGGAGTAGCTGTATGCTTCCATTGAAAATAAGTGCTTGTATTGCACAAATCATACTATATATAGGGTAGGCCTGAATTGGTGATGGTCATAAGGCTCACCGTAACCAAGGATTATGGCTATTTATTCAATTGGTTAATTTGGATGCTATCGGTCTCATACTTTTTTGTGAAAAATGATGACAGAGACTTAAATTATTTGTTTTTAAAAGCATATGTTAAAACCTAAGACCGTGGGTTGTTATAATGCTAGGGTTAAAGCCTGCAGGCAAATATGTTCTAACATGGATTCCATTTGATTATTGTAGGGGTCAAGGGTGGTAGTTACTCACTCTTCCAAACTCTTTTTAGGAATTTCTTTTTAGGTCTGGCTTGGCAGTGCAGCTGTCAGCCAAGGCTCGCGTAATCACTAGAAAAAGAGCTGTTAGACATTGTTACGAGAGAGGGGTTCTGGCTCCATTCAAATGTTGACCATCTACTCTACAAGCATTTGATTGAAAAATAGTTGCGTTAGTCTGCCTAAGTAGATTGATTGCTCATAACTGATAAGCACATTGTTAACAGAGACCCCAGCACCTATACTTTAGTAAAACGTTTATTTTGATATAACAATCACCATATTCCAATTCCTGACCATATTCAATGCAGTAGGAAGGGGCTTCACATTATAAATAGGCTGAGAAATAGTATAGGTGGGGGTTTTACCTGAACTACTTGCCAAAAACCATACAAAGTAGCTGTACCTTTATGAACTCCCTCACAGATATGATGGGAAGGGATTCTGAATTGTGAACCCCCTGTTAAACACCATGGACACCATGGACAGGGGCTTTATATTGGGAACCCTGACAAATGCAGAAGGAACAGGTTTTACATTGTTAACAAATGTAATAAGAATGGGTTTTGTGAACTGTCTGACAATTACACTAGGAAGGGGTATTGCACTATGAATTTAATGGCAAATACTATAGGAAGAGGCTTTACATTATGAACAATTTAGCAACTACAATAAAAATTAGTTTTACATTGTCAACTTTCTGCCACATGCATAGGAAGGTGTTTAGTACATATATATCCCAGTATAGGTATATTCTCAAAAACTGCTAGGTGTCTCCAGATGGAGAGTTAATGTTCATGCGAAAACAAAAGACCCTAAGAGCTGAGCATAGCTTCAACTGACCACCCCTCATAGGGGTATTGCCACTCTACACGTTTTTAACAAGGTGGATTACCAGCCGGAATAAAACTTTATTTGGAATATCCAACCTTTTTTAACGCACTCACTGCACTCCACCATATCTACACCTCCACGGGCCACACCCCCCCACTTCATCATACGGCAAAGGAACAAAAGATCTCCGACAAAGAGCCTCTTCGCGGGAGCCCGTTGGGCATTGCAGCGCTGGCCCAACGAGGAGCAGGTCCAGATGATGAAGCATGACACCTAGCTTGCTGGGTGTGTGAAGACCCTAGTTCTGCAAAAGCGGGATCCCCACATCCCTCTTCCCCCTAGTGCATTTGGCCACCCCCTCCACCACCACTGATTTGCTGGCGGTGGTTCCCACATCTAGATTCACTAGACACAACTCTTAGAGGAACAGTGTCTACTCTTTTGTTTGCATGACCTGATAGGGCACGTATGCTGTACCTCTTTAAAAAGCCCTTCTGTCCCCAACTTTGACAAAGAAGACTTAATGTTCATGTCAATGTTACTTTGAATCTGCCTAAATTGTTTGATTGATCGTTTTAGGTGATACTACTTGGCATGTTAATTCAAGTTAAAGCCACAGACTTGCTTTATTGATTGTCAAATGTGGTGATAATGGCATTAGGCCTCTCATTTATTTGTTAACTCCTTGGCAAAGTGTGTAGACTTAACCATTTTGATTGTTAAAGCCTCTTGTTTTCCAGTAGGCAGATACAGGAGCATTGATGTTTTTTACCCTTAAAGATTGCTGGTGTGTACAGATTATCACACAGTACACCTACATAATGCAGATAACAAAAGCAGACTACATTTATAGGGTTAGGTGCCCCCTGTGATATTTCCTGAGAGTACAAGATTTGCACTCTGATTAATCGGCACAGCCACGATAGGAGGGTAATTCCACCTGAAATGTTGTAAATGTTTGGCATTTGAATTTATTATTTAGTTGTGCATTAAAGCATCTTTCCTTTTTAAAGAAAGAAAAACATAGCTTGAACGATGATTTACTATGTGCTATTTTTGTTTTGCTCAGTTCTGAGTTTCTAGCTCAGAACATCTCACTGAGTTAGTCTTAAGCTGCTCTGCAATAGATAGCATAGTGGTACTGTGAATTCTCTGGCAAATGCAAGCTGAAGGAGTTTCACATTGAGGACCCTGTAGCAACTACAAGAGGGAGAACTTCCCTTTGTATACTCCTTGAAGAACAGAATAAGGAGGGGAGTATACAATATTTAACAATAAGATACATTCTAACACAGGTCTGTGTATGAATTAAAGTATTTTTCTTTTGAAAGTAAAAACAAGAGAGACCGATGTATTAAGAAAGATCGTGTTCTTCGGCATGCAGTAACATTTATTTAACCCATTTAGTTGCCCTAATTCTCGGTTTTGGATTTCTATTGTTTAACTACATTGTTGTTGATCAATTCCTGATACAACAGAGTGGTAGTAATTCTGGTTTCACCCTTAAACTTTGGGCATGGTTTACTTCAGTTGCGTGTTGGATGGCCAAGAACCTTTTGAAGTTGTATGTGGGTAAAACAAAGGTGTTGGTTTTAGGAGTTCTTCCTTAGACTTCCACCACTGTTTGGTTATCAGTGGTTTTTGAAGCACCTCCTGTCCGTGTTACTTTGACCAAAAATGTTGATGTTACTCTCAGTGATGATCTTACCTTCAGTCCGTATGTCAATAAGATTACTCCCTTTTGAAGAGCTTAAGGACATTTCTTCCTTGCTGCAAAATAGAAGGGAAGAAGTTTGTCATCTAGGCAGCTGTCACATCCTGCTCAGATTATAGGAATGGAGTTTTGTTTGGCTTACCTAAATATATTATCTGTCACCTTCAGATTTGCAAATGCAGATGCCACTTCTGTTGCTTAAATTACTTCAGCATGCTTCCTATTTGGACCTGCTTCACAAGTAGTCAGTCAATAGATGGATCTTGATTAAGACACTTTGCATGGTACACAGGGCACTTTTTGGCACTGTCCCAGCCATCTCAGCTCCCAGATTCAGTCCTGTATTGCCTCTGATATGCTATGTCCATCCTCTCATGCACTCTAGGCTGTGCTCATTTTCCACTGCACCAGAACAGGCAGAAGCTCTCTTTTGGATCTGGCACCTATTTCCACCAAAGTTAAAAGACTCTGACCATACATGTGCAGGGTTAGCGGTCTGTCTGGGTGACAGCAGGGAGCAGCACAATATAGCCAGAACTATTGGCATTGCCATTGCTTGTTTCTTCTGGTGACAGAATTACGTTTTGGGAAGCTGTGCAGCATTGCTATTATAGAAGAACAACCAACTCACCTTTCAGGTATCAATTCCATTGTATCATAAACATCTGCCTAAAAAGGTACAATATTTGAACATTTAAAATTGTATGACCAGTTGAACCACACACAGATCCACTTGTCCAACTGTTATATGTCAAGGATAAATTATGTCTTTTCAAGGGCAAAAACACTTGAATAGCAAAACACCTAACCTTTTGAAAAAAAGGTCCTAACAAAAAGCAGTGACTTTATTTAGATGCAGCAGCGGTCCGTGGAGGGAGTTCCGTGGGGTGGAAAGGCGGGGCGGGGGAGGGGCAGGGTGGGGGGTTCTAAACACCGGAACATGGATAATTGGAGGTAAGTAAACAATTAAATAAATAAAACGAATTTCGTAGCGCGCGCTGCACCGCATTTTGTGATGCAGGGCGCGCTACGAAATTCGTTTTATTTATTTAATTGTTTACTTACCTCTAATTATCCATGTTCCAAATAATACGTAGTTTATTGTAAAATAAATATATAAAAAAAATAATACTAAATAAATAAATTAGCATTTAAAAAACCGTACAAAATCACTGAAAAAACCATAGGTTTCACACACGTTATAGTTAGGAATTAGCATTTAAAAAACCTTGCAAATTCACTTAAAAAACCATAGGTTTCACACATGTTATAGTTAGGTGGATATTTCACTCGTAAAAAAACAATGAAATTCCCCCGTTATAGTTAGTTCAGATAACTATAACTCGCGCGACCGCCACTCTATCACAAGGATGATGTCATCAGTGATGTCATCAGTGATGTCACTGACCATGTCATGAGTGATGTAATATGTGACGTCATCAGCAGTGCATTGCGGGAGCGCGAGTTATAGTTATCTGAACTAACTATAACGGGGGAATTTCATTGTTTTTTTAAGAGTGAAATATCCACCTAACTATAACATGTGTGAAACCTATGGTTTTTTAAGTGAATATATATATATATATATATATATCTATATATATATATATATATAGAGAGAGAGAGAGAGAGAGAGAGAGAGAGAGAAAGAGAGAGAGAGCGAGAGAGAGAGAGAGAAAACATATTTACATTTTTACTTTACTTTAGAGACACACATCTGGTTGTATTAATATAATTTATTGAATAAAATGTCATAGTCAACATTTGTTATGATAGGCATTCCCTCATTTTTTTCTTTGTTTTATCATGAATCAGGAATATGCAGTATCCTATTTTTAAGATAATTAAATTATTGATATCATTCAGTGTCTTGCATTTATCTTACATTATTAGGGTTAGCATAGAGCTAGGGTTACTTTTATGATTTGGTTAGTGTAGAAGCAATAGTGCTTACCAGCAAAGTTATGCAAAGGTAGCATATTTTTAACATTTAAGAAGATGCAGTGTGTGTCACTCTCGCAAAAGATTTCAGGTGGAATTAATTCTATTTCTATAGTCATACCTCTTTTCTACTTTGGCTTTCTCTTCAACAGTTCCTGTTTCCATACATCCACATTCATCTTTTTCCATCCAAGATTTCGTCCTCTTCTCCTGTCCTAACCCTTCTTCCAACCATCCTTCTCTGCATCTCTTTACTTGTTACTCTACACATTGGAATCCTCCCTCATCATATCAGATAATTGGATTGAATGCCACTGTAAATGTGCATAGCTGATTTAAAGTATAGTAAACCCCCATCCATCACCTCTATGTAGCATTCCATTCCTGAAGTGAGGACGGCCACCTCAACGTACTTCATATCCCTAAATTATTTGGATCATGTACAGGAACACATATTGGTGATCTGATAGAGACTTCTAGCTGCAGATTATTCCCAGAAGTCAGACTGGATCTGGAAATGTTTCGTGAGCAGTACCCCTGTGCGCCGGTAGGCGGCGTCATTCGGCTGTGTGTGATATCGTCAGCACTGGAAGTGACTTGCACTGTGCCTATATAAGAGGCAACCCAGTGTGCTGACGTCAGTTTTTTTCTTTCCGCACCAGTCAGGGCAGATCCAGTGTGCTGACGTCAGTTAAATTCTGACTGACCCTTTATAACGTTTTATCGAAGTCTTTTTGAGATTTTTCTCCTGGTGTGGCAGGATGTCAACTAGGAAGTGGTCAGTGTTCTTCATAGCTTCACACACCTGGCTTGGAAAGTCTCATAAAGAAATTGACATCAGCGCATTGGGGTGGCGCTTATTTGGCACTGTGCACATCACTTCCGGCATGGACGACATCGATGATGCCACATGGAGCCGAACAAAGTCACCAACCAGCACGCTGGGGTACTGCCCATGAAACATTTCCAGGTCCACTCTGATGCCTTTATCAAAGGCAAATAACTTATTCATTAGGTCCACAGTCTTCATGCCACAAATGACATTAATACATATATGTTTTTTCTGGATCGTAATTTTGGATTGTGAAGTGCTCCTTGATTTGTAGATTGTAGAGGGCGCCCAGTGAGGCTTACTCCAAAAGGTTGGCTTGTTCCAATATCTCAAGGAAGACGTATACATCAGTTTCACGTAACATGACTTATGTGGAAGATGCTAGTGCACAGCTTCCATGGCAGCAATGTTTAAATGAGGAAGAAATGCCCGATGGTGGTAAAGGAAGTATAGTTAATTATTTTGTTACATAGTCAGGGCAGCTGGTGCACCAGACTTTGGGACAGGGCTGCATGTGAAATGTCAATGCTTCACTACCTACATCCAAAAACTGAAGAGCTGTGTGGGCGTACAGCCAATGGGATAAAGAAAGGGGCCTATTGGCATCCTTTACTGCTGATACGGTAGAGAATGGTGCGCTATTGACCTCCTTCAATCAGCAGCTCTTTCTCTCTCTATGTAGCACAACGATGGCCAGTTCACCGTGATCCAACTGGTGGGAATGCTGAGGGGCATTGCTGCGGGCATGAAGTACCTCGCTGAGATGAACTACGTTCATCGGGACCTGGCTGCTCGCAACATCCTGGTCAACAGCAATTTGGTGTGCAAGGTGTCTGACTTCGGCCTCTCACGATACTTGCAGGATGACACGTCAGATCCCACGTACACTAGTTCCCTGGTAAGTAGCAGTTTTTCTGTCCATGAGTGGCTTTCAGCAGGTACACTGATTTGAGAGAAAAGTGCTCTGTGCATACAAAGCAGGCCACTGCATCCAATCCCACCTACGAAAGGGAGACAAGGAAAGCAGACAGTAGAAGGTAAGAATGGGTAAATAATGGCGGCATTTAATATTGGCCATTCGATTGTGAGTTTGTGTAGTCTAGTGACTTCACAGTGAATGATGTTGCATATGTAAGCCTCTAAATCTTAGCTACAGTAGACTGGTGAATATTTTTAAGAACACTATCACTCAATGTACAGAGAAGCTACAGAATTTTAAGTACTGGAGAAAATAGTCAATGCTCAGTTTAAGTGGAAGGAATGTTTTATCCCCAAGCAAAATTATATTTCACTCCACTATGATGGTAGCATATGGCTATCTGTGGTTGCAAATGTCAGCTGTGGCCTATATGCAGCACTAGCCCAGCATCTCTCATCCACCAGTGTTCAGACGGGCCAGGGCAAAAGGATGTAAGTACAATTAATGCATGTGCTACCCATTCTGTGAAAGGGTGGAATGTGTAAACATGCTAATAGTTGCTTTTACTCCCACATGCCTCCCTTCCACAAGCACTGAGTTTACAGGAGCAACTTGAAGCTGCTCGGTGATACAAGCCACTGTGTTGAGTCTAATCCCACAGTCACCCACCAGACAACTCTATCTTGTCTGATTACAGGCAATAGTCATGAGAGGCTTCCTCAGGTAAAGCCTGCGGCATGGTTAAGAGAGGTATTTCCAAGCCCACAAGATGTGGTAATCCCCATCCTTCAGGAGTCCCTTGACCAGCAACAAGCATGTGATGAGGTGTAATGCCTCTAGAGCAGTGGTGCCTTCTCTTCTCTGCCTTCCTGACAATTCAGCAGCATAATTCTTCTAAAACAATCTGGTGTGGTAACTCATTTGGAAGAGGAAGGGGATGCCCTTTAGACCCCTTTCTCTATTTGAATTGTGGAAAAAGTTTTTAAGAGATAGGCAATGGTCTAAGAGTCCACTGACAAGTCTCAGAGAAACTTTAAAAGAATATTATTTAAAGCAGCCTCGGTTCCTTTAAGTAAATTGGGCCACTTTTGAAAAAAAAAGGATTTAATCAAAAAAGTGCTATTGCAGATATGGTGGTCTGCTTCTGCTTGCAGCTCCAGTCCCTGTTATTGTATCCAATCATAGTATGTTGTAATTTGAAACCTATCAAATGAATATTAATTGGATTGGCTGACTTGAGATCTACTCTGGTTTGGAATTATGCAAACTGTCTATTAGTACATAGGCCAGCAAAAATGCTGGTTACAAATTTTGACCAGTTTTTGGGATCAGTGTAATAATCATAGGAAAGGCAGATTATCCCTGAAATCCAGAACCAGATGAGAGACATAAAAAACATTGCAGCATTCTCAAAAGTCAGCAGTAGTAGTGACATTAGTTCCTGTGACACATAACAAAAAATCTACATGTAGTGGCTTTGAAGTGTCCACCTCCCAAAACCTACTCTCTGATCCACAAATTCCAAGTGAATAGATAGTAGAATTAGTAAGTCTACTCGCCCTAAAATAGGAGCGACACAGGCAGTATCACAGAAGTGCCCAGCAAGAGAGGCCCTATATGTTTGGTTCTATACATTTGGCCCTATAATCCAGATTTTATTAACCGTTTTGTTTCTGTATGAACTCATAATTCCTTTTTAGATGGAGAAATCCCTAAAGATACAAATAACTCAAGTGATCTCAAATGATAAGCCAGCTGGTTCAATCTCCTTAAAATATTGCTAAAGGAATCAAAGCACATGGGGGGAAGCAAAGGGAGGCATATGTGATGGATGGGCATTCCTAATTACAAGTATATTTTCGTTATTAACGTTTATTTCTTTCTCGTTACCTACATGTTTGTTTCTCTTGTTTTCTTTTTCCCCTTTCTCCCTCCTGTCCTTTCTTTCTTGTATTTTTCCCTCATGGTCTTCTCCATTCTTTATCTTTCTTCTTTTGATTCCTCCTCTCTTCCTCCCTATAATTACTGTGTCATGTTGCCTTCTTTCTCTTCATCTTTTTATCGGTTTATCTTTTGTCCTAGGGAGGTAAAATCCCAGTCCGGTGGACCGCTCCTGAAGCCATTGCATATCGTAAGTTCACATCTGCCAGTGATGTTTGGAGCTACGGCATTGTCATGTGGGAGGTGATGTCCTTTGGAGAGAGGCCGTACTGGGACATGTCCAACCAAGATGTAAGGATCTTCCTCATAAAGTCTGTTGAATGACAATGATTTATTGTAAGACAGTGTTTTCTTTCAGAATATTGGCCTATTTTGAGGACTTAGGCTCATATGTATTAACATACTTCCTCATAGACACAGAATGGGTGAAACTCTTTGATACATCAGACCTACAGTCCCATGAAGACTGGAGGTGCTGGTTAGGAGTTAGCTACAAAGGCACTGTCACACACTCATGGCCTGGTGGATTTGAAGGTGGGATGAGTAAGTGAGGCCTTGTAGAGTGGAGTGCATGAAGACAGTACCTTCAACCCATGGTTCTGGTAGAAAGGAAGGTGTGAATGCATTATCTCACACTCACCTTAAGGAAAGTGGAAAATAGAAGGGCAGTGTCCACTCTTTTGACCATGTTAGCATGGGAGAAGCCAGAGCAGCGTCCTGTGAACAGAACCTTGTAAGGCATGAGGGTTGTGTGCTTCACACATGCACTACTACCTTAGGAGTTATTATGTTAGTGTCTTGCACACGCAGCTCTTGTTGTGTTTTCAAGGCACGATCCAAATACAGGCTCTGGTAGTGGGAGCAGAGGTCATTTTCACAAACAGGAAATGCAAAATTGAGGTTGCCAGGGTTCCATCTCCCGTAGAATTTGCTGTAGTGAAATGAGTAATAAAGTGTTATATGGTTTCTACTAGGAAAGGAAGGACTGTGTGTTAGGACAACAGGAAACCTGAGTACATGGACTGAGTCCATCTATACCATAAGAGACTATTGGCCCAATTCCTAGCTAGCTTAGAGTGCCTCACACGAACCCCTACACTTCTGGGGTGGCAGCTGATTTTAGCAACCTCAAACATGACACTTTGATCCCCAAGGAAATTGTGGAAACACACCTTACCCCTTTTGTTGTTTACTTATGCATGCCCATGGTAAACACAAGGAAAAATATGAATAGAGTTTTCAATACAATTATTGAAACTAATGTAATCTTGCATAGAAAGAATGAGCTGTGGTTAATAGGCACATAAAACAAAGCAATTTAACCAGCATTATGAACATAGTGAAAAGAATAAATAGTCCAACCATGGCAGTCTGATTTATAAATGTCTACCACTCACTACCCCTACTCTGAGAGCATAGTGGGTGTACTCTCTGCAAGACCTCTTAGGCTAACCTGAGACCCCATTCCTGAATGACGTGGTCTGGAATTGAATTGGCAGAATGGAAGATCAGCGAACACAGCGTTATTTCCAGATCCGACATGGCTGGAGTGCCCCTCTGACCCGTAAAGGGTCAGTCCACTGTTTATATTTACTAAACTACTGTGTTAGAGGTACAGCTCTGATGCAGTGATGTGTCTAGATGTGAGAAGCTGTCTCCAGGCGGGCAACACAAACACTAGGATATCTAAATCTGTTCTTAGCATTGAACATAATGTACAGACAGTGTAGCAGGAAAGGCTTTCTAAAAACAGAGCAGCAAGTACAATGTCTTCTTAGAATAATATTGTGTAATTAAAATGTGCCTAAAACAAAGTAAGCTAAAAAACATATAAAATGTAAACATAAAGTATAACCAAAGTGTTTTGTTATGTTATTGGCACTTGTACAGCGCAGCGACTCACTCCCGCAGGAGTATGTCTGCGCTTTCTAATACACAGTGGAATTAAAACAGCCAAGTTTTTAGAACTTTTGTAAAATTGGGGAGGTCGGGCAGGATTGGATATGCAGATGGAGTTCGTTCTAGTGGAGTGGAGCAAGATAAGACAATTAAAGACCCCTGAATTTGCTTGTGCAAATGCGAGGGATCCTGAGGAGTTCTTTGTTTGTGGACCTGAGCAACCAAGAGGGTTGTTAGTGGAGGAGCCTGGAATAGGGATAAATGAGTCGTGAATACCGTAGTGCTTTAAAGGTCAAGCAGCAAAGCTTGAAGATGACACACTTTCTGATGGGCAACCAGTGTAAGGCCTTTAAAGTAGGTGTGAGCCAAGTGGTTCCAAGAGGGCCATACTACAAAAGCACTTTCACACTTATATGAACTGATAGGGTGTGGCATGAAATATATTGGCAGTGCCACCTGCGTAGTTTGAAGTATGGTGGGAAAATCTCAGGAAGTTGGAAGGAGGGAGTCATAACAGAAAAGACATTGTCTAGGTCCTGGTAGGATGGGCAATGCAAGGAGAGGGTTGTGCACAGATAGGTTGAGTGATTTGTGTTACTGTTCCACACATAGGCTCTGGTAGGATAGAAGAAATCCACAGAGTGATTAAATGATCAGGAGTAACTAATGTAAAGAAGTGTCCGAATGTGCACCCCTGTAGTGTAAGTCTCACAGGAGTGCTCGCAGCGGGACTAGTGCAGATTGTATGCTGTCAGCTTTTGCGCTCTACCTGTGTCTTCCTGCAGCAACTGGATGATGAGGCTGCACATGGCCCAAGTTGCACCCATACGAGGGGAAGGTATGACAGGGGGCTCAATATGCCTGTTCCCAGTTGTGCAGTTATCATAGAGAAACAAGATGCGCTCAAAACGCTGCATATAGAGTAAAAGACTGGCTGTCTTAACATCAGGTGCTCTGTTGCTTCATTGAAGGTCCAACTCACCTTCAGCTGGGTGTGTGTTCAAGGGTGTGCATGAGTGATTGCAGTTTCACCTTTTTTATGGCTTTTGTATGGGTAAAAGGGTAATTTAATAGCTCTGTCCAGCTTTGCATCTACTAATTCAATTGGTAGTTAAGGTTTTTGTATCTTGGATTGTCTGCTACTCATATACATCACTTTAATGGTAGAGTGAAGGGATGTGTTCTCTTCGTATGTTCATTCATTTAAGCCTCCACTCAAACACTGGAAACCAATATGATTTCACTCTGCTCATTCACTTAATTTTAAGTGAAGGAATATCCCCCATGATTATGCTTGTTACCAGTGAAAGAAAAAGGCAGCCCCCCGAAAACCCCCACTTACATCTAATGTGAAGCAGAATGATAAACTAGATCATGACATTGAATTCAGGGGTTCAGAGGAAAATCACTGAAATTTATTGTGAAATGCATGGCGGCTAACTAAAGCATAGAGCGAAAGGCAATACAGGTACCACGATATAGTGGAAGTTAGAAACGCTGTAACCCTCAACATCCATCCTAGCTGATCCAGTAGGAATATTAGATATAACTTGGGATCAGCCCCAACTGTGACTGGACCAAATTTAGCCAATCCACCAGCATCAAATGCAACTGTGACAGTGAAAAGAGTGCCCATAGCTGAGCCACAACAAGAAAGATCAAACTATGTGAAACTACAGATTCGGAGGTCCCAAACAGGGAATGGAGGAAATATGGATGGCTCATTGACCACTTCAAACAATACTACTTACACTAACAGCCTTAAAGCTCCATATCTAATTGTAATGTCGCATTCCCCATTAGCAAGTCATGGTGCACTTTCCACCAGCCATCCCCGTTCTTCAACCCAAGTTATAAAATGATTTAAGTTCAACTACAAGAAGCACAAAATGTCTCACGGATACTTTTATTTCACTGTTAAGCCCAAAACAAAAAGAAGATTGTGGAAATTAAGAAAGAAGGGACAGGTGCCCCACTAAGGCAGGCTAATTCATAGGGCAGTGCTCTGCTATTCAAGCAACTCCCAAACAAGAGGAAGGACAGATTATCCCTGAAATCAATTGGGCATCCCAAGACAAAATATCTAACCCACAGACAACCCAACCCGAGGGAGGACAGACAAGGAGAGGCAAACAAAACCATATTGGCAGCGGGTCCAAGTCCACATCCCGAGGCCTAGTTCTGGACCCCAAGTTGCAAGTAGACCGGTAGTAGAAATAGTAAGTTTAGTAACACTTTAAAGGGGTGATACAGGTGACACCAAGGAGATGCCCAGCAAGAGACGTGACTGATTAAAATCTCCAAAGAACCTCAAATAGGGTAAGGGACTCTGCCTGGAGCTTGAGGCTTTGAGGATCTGGTTAGTCAGCTGACAGTGAAAACTCCGGCATTGATTTGGTACCAATAATAAGTGAAAAAATTCAATGATAGAGCTGGTGTTCTTTGGTAAAACTAGAGAATAAGAGAGGCACGATTTCTGAGAGTGTGGAGAGGGCCTGTGTTGGTGTAATGAGAGTGGATAGTCAATGGGACTGTTTATGTTGCCCTCACCCATCCCCTAGAGGATGTCATGCTTCATCATAGGGCGATGCTCCTCGTTAGGCCGGCATTGTAATGCCCAACGGGTCCCCCAAGAGTCGCTTTAGCGGAGATCTTTTTCGAGGCTGCCGTATAGATGAGTGTAAGTGAGGTGGGTTGTGACGTGCGGTGTAATGTGCAAGTTAAAACTGGTAAGGGAGTTTCCATCGCAAAGCTTTATTGACAGGGATACCCTTCCAGGGATAAAAAAAATACCCTATGGTAGGTTAGAGCTACCTCTGTGTTTCAAAGGAACCCGGGTAGTCAACAAATATGAGAACAAGTAAGAGATCTTCAATTACTGTCTCAAGAGTGGGACCTAGTAGTGGTCACCCCTCAATAAATTTGTCGACATGTTTTGCGCCTGTGTTGGTCATAGGGACTCATCAGGACAAAAAACATATAGTGGATAAAGTACCCCATACTGAGGGGGGCGGGGGGGGGGGTCCGACCCCGACCTGTATGGAATTAGAAAGCATAGTAGTCAAAATATTAAAAGCACTGGTAGAGCGGTTGCTGTTCCAACAGTGAAGTCCCTTGGTCAAAGGTCACTCCTATAGTAGCCCAATCGTGTGTAGTATTATCTGTACTAGAAGCATTAAAAACAGAAGTATGTAATTGTGCATTAGAAAATGGTCAACAGTAAGACTCAGGATGATGATCATGGTAGGGAACCCACAAGAGTGAGTAGGCATAGTGATGCCCGCCGAGGACAATAACACTGTGGCCTGGTACTTGCAATCCACATACATCTTACTACTTTGATTCTGGGATATGTATTTTAGATTAGGCCTAGCGTCAGTGGTTCGCCATATCAGCTTAGGAAGGCATCTGGGAAATCCAAAAACATATATCGATGCTGACTCGAATTATCATATATAAAAACTTGCAAAAAGAAATACAGAAATGCTTCAAGATGGTATTTTCTATTGCACAATTACATACTCCTGTTTTTAATGCTTCTAGCACAGATACTACTACACACGATTGGGGTACTATAGGAGTGACCTTCGACCAAGGGATTTCACTGTTGGAACAGTAACCGCTCTACCAGCACTTTCAATATTTCTACTACTATGCTTTCTCTTTCCCTACAGGTGAGACCCGGAACAACACAACACGCACATACAGTAGGTAGCACGAAAAGGCACTGCTCAATGTGAGGTAGTTTATCCACTAAATGTTTTTATGTTTTTTGTCCTGATGAAGCACCCTGGATCCCTATGACTAACAAAGTCGCGAAACATTTCGACACATTTATTAAGGGGTGGCCACTACTAGGTCCCACTCTTGAGACAGTAATTGGAGTTTTCGTACTTGTTCTCATACTTGTTGACTACCCAGGTTCCTTCGAACCCAGAGGTAGCTCTAACCTACCATAGGTTTTTGTTTCCCTGGAAGGGTATCCCCGTCAATAAAGCTTTGCATTGGAAACTTCCTCACCAGTTTTAACTTGCACATTACACCTCACGTCACAAACCACCTCACTTGCTAAGGTTACTCTTCGGGGGACCCGTTGTGCATTGCAGCTCTGGCCCAACGAGGAGCACCGCCCTATGATGAAGCATGACATCCTCTAGGAGATGTGTGAGGGCAACGTAAGCAGTCCCATTGACTGTCCACTCTCATTACTGCGACACAGGCACTTTCCACACTCTGAGAACTCGTGCCTGTCTTATTCTCTAGTTTTAACAAGGAACACTAGCCCAATCATTACATTTTGTAATTGCTACTAGGAGCACAGGCTTCTGGGCCTCCTCAACCAGCTGCCTGTCCCCCTTGAACCCTTTCTCCCCTCAAGGGGTTTCTTATTTGAAACACCAATAAGTGCACAGAGCTGATCGATCGGGAGCCTACAAAAAGAAATGTCAGGTCCAAAGAGAATCCTTAATGAAATAAGCAAGGAGACTCAGACAAGACTGACAAACATAATTCAACCAAGACTAATATCAACACCAACCGCATGCATCTACCGCCTGATGATAAGGAAAACAATACTGTCCTAGATGAGCTGCCTTACTCCAAATCATGTCTGCACAACACAATTGGTCATGCCACAGAGTTAGAAATAAAAGAGATAACCACGAAAGGCAAGCAAAGTAATGAGGACTAACAAGTATCCTCTCACCAGTGGCACTGCAAATAAAAGGGCCAGTGTCCGGATGGAAAATGGTAGGCAGATATAGGTCAACTTCCTGTGAGGTTAACTGAGTCTACCAGAAGGCCACAACTGAAGTGCCATCCATCACTGACAACATGGATCATTCACAGGAAGAGAATGAGAGAAATCTGGTCATTATTAATGTGCCAAAACCTTAAAGAAAAAGCCAAGGGATGCTTTACTAAACAAGATCCTGGCTAAGGGGCATAGCAGGCCATATAACCACATTTTGTCGCATCACCTAAGACACGTTAGCAGCTTAAACATTCGCATGGGAGTCAAGATATTGGCTGCATCGAAACTGGATGTTGACAGAGTAATAAGCAAACCTTTCTAAAGAAGAGGCAAGCTCTGCAAAGGGCAGTCTCCTCTCTGGAGCGGGAGATGTTAATTGGGCCTGTGTTTAATACCAAATCTGATACCGCCATGTAGTTCTGCGATGTCACAAAGCCCTTGTTCTCACGAGCATCACCCATGCAGAGCGTGATCAAGCCCAGCCCAAGTATAAAATTTATAAGAATTTTTCATTAAAATATATCAATACCGTCCGAACCTTCCTACTTGTTCCCCATAGAGTAGCTCTAGGACTTTTTACAGTTAAAAATCCAACTCCCTCTTTTTTTCTCTTCTTCCATATTCAATTTTGAGATTGATTCTCTGTCTGACCTCCAGTTACCTTACATCAGGTACTCCCCGGTGCACATTTGACTGGTCTCGATGTTTCAGTCCTCGTTGTAATGGTGACAAGAAGCAATTGATTGTTTATATCACACTTGTCCAAACGTATTATTACAATTGTGTTATGTTTTTACTGTATGACACATATTTCATTGGATCAAAGGCCAGGTGGCCGAAGCGATTTTAAAACCAAATTGAATCAATAAGTGATTGAAAAATGGGCACAAATAGTCTGACATCGTTACAGACCGGGCCGGACTGGACGTAGCGGGCACCGGGTATTTCTCCGGTGGGCCACCAGGGTGGGGGCCGGCTTTGGACCCCTGGGGGGCTGCTTTTGTTATTGGGGGCCGGTTTTGAAGCATAGCTGCAATATCGGCCCCCTCTAACAAAAGTGGCAACGGTAAGATAGGAGTGGTGCTTCCAACTATCACCCCCCTCACCCGGGAGCCGCCGGAGCTGTTTGCCAGGGCTAGTTTTGGTTCCCAGTGCGGCCGTGGTCACAGAGAGACACACTAATTAATGTAAAGAGAAAGGCAACAGAGGGGGTGAAAGAGACAGCCACAATCAGAACAAGCATTGAAAAGGCAATTAGGTCTGGGATTAATGCAACAATACCATCAAACACAGGAGTGAGGAAATGTTGTTTTCTTGTGAGAACACATTACCGCCATCCCCCTGCCATCTTGGAGTAGTTTTTAGTAAAGTAAAACAAGTTCCCTTCCTTAAGGGCTTCCTGCATACAGCAGCATCGCACCTCTTCAAAATCCTAACGAAATATGAACACATGACCCACACCCTGATGGAACTCCAGTGGCAGCTCTTGCTAACCTGCACCATCTGTAGAACCATCATGTACAAAGCTGTCGCTACCAGCACCGCTGCTTGTGTGGCTGGCAAATTCACCATCTCTTTTGGCTTTCGGCACACCCGTTTCCAGGACACCATAAGACTGGAGATGAAGTGCAAAAAATACAATACACTAGATAACAGGCCTTGTCCATCTGTGCACCCAGAATCTAGAACTAAATCTATTCATCCATCAGCCCTGCTCCAATTCAGAAAGGGGCTGAAGACACACCCATTTGAAGATTAGAGCAGATCAAGACTCAGAGTTCTATGCCCAGACGCTCTGGGGTTGTTAACAAAATGTACAACACCAGTACAACAGAAAAAGAGAGCTAGCCCCTGTGTGCATGTATGTAATATAAGAAAAAAATGTGGGACAAGGTCTTGGCTAACTACAGTTTTAAAAAGGATTTTCTGTATACAATTATTATACCAGACAAAAAATGAATACACCAAAACGAGATGGCTGAGTGTGATTTTTAGATTCAAAATAGTCCCAAATGTATGGCAATGCAAGCGGGCCATAGGATGTGAAATGATAAAAACCACCTACAGCATGGCGATGAGAGAGAAATTATCCTGTTAGATGATCTACAATGTAAATGACAATACACTGAGCCAGTTACTGAAAGGAGCTGCTAGTAATAAACCAATGCTTTGAAGAGGCCGATCGATCACACGCTCTGTATGCTGTAAGCAAGAGGTCCTGCGGACAGCTTCGCTGCCCATCCAGATTTAAAATGTGAGATTCATACAGTAGCAGCTTGCTTTCTTAGCAAGTGGTGGGCGGGGTAAGGGGTTGAGTTGTGGTGGTAGGGGAATATAATAAATACATTAAAAACATTTACCTGCTGGTGCGCTGCCGTCCGCCTCTCTGGATTCTTCTCCTCGGGGTCCCTGCACACTGCGCAGGCTCCTAGTTGCCATTCAAGATGCTGTTCTCATGAGAGCAGTGCCGTGATTGGCCTGAGTGGGCTTGCTTAATGCTTTCTCAGGGCCTTGGAGCCTGCACCTCTAATCCACCCAGCTGTAGAATACAGCTCAGGTGGAGAGCGATCAAAGTGCGCAAGACGTTATGGATGGCATTAAACAGCTGGCCAAACCATTATGCGCATTTTGCAGTGTGCACTACTCCTCCCCCTGAACTCCTCATGGACCTGCCCAGACTTGGCTGTCTGCAGCAGAAAGAAAAATAAAATGATAATAAAATTGTTTTATTATCATTTTATTTTTCCAGTTTCTGTCTGCTGCCTGACACTCAAGCAAGGGGGGGCAACACTCCTCCGCCTTAGTGGAGGAGCCGCCGCTGGATTCACACACAAAGTCAGGGAGAAAGTTGGCATAGGAAGAACAACACATATTTTTATGGATACAGAGAGTTAGATATAAGTCGACTAATGGATGTAAAGAGCTAGCTAAAAAGGAGGAGAAAACCTCAAAACTGGTCATCATTCTCAATGAGGTAAAGATGGAACCTCATGGTAATTTTTATGGAGAAATTTCTTGGAAATGTGACTAGTAGGGAGGTTATTGTTCTCGGAAGGAAGGTGTTGTTTGTGGTTTTCAGGGACTTTTGAAGTGCAAGAAGTGAGTTCACTCTTGCATTAGAGGGTTGGGAACCACACTAATGCAGAGTATTGTTATCTGGGATGGTAAGCACTGTAAATGGCTGGTTTCTGACGGCTCTTTTGTGCAATGAGTGACTTGATTTTTTTTGTTTTAAAAGAAATGTGTTTAAGAGTGATCAGTGATAGAGCAGCAGTGGTGAATGTATTGGTTGTTGAATTTAAAGACGTTGGGGAGGAACAGAAGGAGGTGTTAGAAGAATATGAAAAGAGGTCACTGCTAGCACGGTATCCAGGGCTGGCTTTAGGGCAGTGCGACTGGTACGGCCGCACTGGGTGCTGATCTGTGGAGGGGGGGATGTGACCTCAGGGGGGCCCTTTGTTTAGCAATATCTCATGTTAGGAGAGATGAGGGGCACTTTTGCAGGTGGTAGGGAGAAAATCCGAGGAGGTGGTGATGACATGTGGGGGCGCCAAAAGCGATTTTCACACCGGGTCCCACTAGCGCTAAACCCTGCCATGACTGTATCCATGCCTGTTGGACTTGGCCCTTTGTGGCTAAAGTTCCTCAAACTTTTTGCCTTCCTCCTAGAACGTTTTCTGACATTTAGTTGCCGACTTAGATGCTTTGGGCACTTTGCCACTGTTGATCAGTGTCAAAGTGCAAGTGCTCCCTGTATAAAGTGTTATGGTAATTGGTTGTCCATAATTGGTATGTTTGCCTTTCTAGTAAAGTGCACTATGTGTGCCAGGGCTGGTAATGCATATGCTACTGGGGGGCCTGCAGCATTAATTGTATTTGCTGTGAAGGGTTTTGGAGAACAGGAAAAATGGCGCTCAAGCAGGTAAACGAACAGGTAAAATGAGAAGAGATAAGAACAAATGCTTTACGGTGCAAACAGGTTAGGGGAAGACCCAAAACCCCTGTGTAAGGTGTGGGCAAGAGCCCATGCCAGAACAATTATAGACAATTCCTGTGCACACGTTACTACTGGGTAAGATAATCACAGAAAGAACAACAAAGTTCAGACATCAATGTGAAGTAAGTGTTGTTTTAATTCAAGATGAGTCCATCAAAATAAAGGGCGCCAGCCGACACGTGTTTCGTCAACAGAAAAAAAATGTCCGTGACTCTTCAGGGCAAGATGTCAAAGTGGCATCTAGAGAATCCAAAGTACAATACGGAAGTTCGAATCAAAAGCCGGTTCACGGAGGTCGGTACGACCAAGTAGCGAAGGCCTGGTATAGGCGAGTAGGAACAGGGATATCAGGCTGCCGCGGCAGCCTGATATCCCTGTTCCTACTCGCCTATACCAGGCCTTCGCTACTTGGTCGTACCGACCTCCGTGAACCGGCTTTTGATTCGAACTTCCGTATTGTACTTTGGATTCTCTAGATGCCACTTTGACATCTTGCCCTGAAGAGTCACGGACATTTTTTTTCTATGCAGCATTAATTGTGCCACCCACATAAATAGCCCTAAAGAGAGAACTCAGGCCTGCCATTGCAGTGCCTGCGCGCAGTTTGCTAACTGCCATGTTGTCCTGACAAGTGCACCCACTTGCCAGGCCTTACCCTTCCCTTTCCATGCACATCAGACACCCCTATAGTTGGCCCAAGGTACCTCCCTGGGCAGGGTGCAGTGTCCGTGAAAGGTAGGACATGTACAGAGGTGTGTACCATGTCCTGACAGTGAAACACTCTCTATTTAGTTTTTCTCTGTTGCAAGGCCATCTTGCCCATAGGACAGAATGGGGAAGGCTGTGTAATATGTTTCCAGCCCATCTTCCCATAGGCTTAAGATGGAGACATGAAGTTTAGTGTGCCTGAACTCGCAATTTAATATCACATCTTTTTGTGAAGGTGGTTTTTGAATTGTGTGTTTAGAAACCACGCTTTTATAAGTGGCTGTTTTTTTTGTTCTAACAATTCTGTGTTTCTCTACTTGGCGGTGGATTGACCGTCTGGATTTGAATGTGATAGGATCTGGGAAATGTCTTGACCCGGGGTGGAGTAGGTGAGACAGCACCAGGCTGACGTGCATCCGGAGTGTAGGGGGGAGGAGTAACCCCCTGGATGTGAAGAGGCCTGGGCTGCTGCCATAAAAGAATGGCTCCTCCTCCTGCTGAGTGATTGAGGAACCAGACCCCCACTATCAAAGGAAGAAGGTGTCACTGGCAGGGAGACACCCAGAACTGGTTTGGACTGGGGTCAGTGCCCACTGAACACAAAGTCTTCAAAGACATTAATGGGTATAACTATGAGAGCTGAAACCCCTGATCGTTGGACTGATCAAGACTGAAAAGGATTGAAACTACTTCGTGGTCCAGAGGAACCTCTGCCAAGGAAGAACAGCTGAAGAGACTGAAGAGAAGGACTGACCCTTGCTGTGTGTTCTGGGGCTCGCCTGCAGTTTACTGATTTAACTAAGGAGAGGCTAAGGGACTTTTCTGTGTTCTGTGTCCACCTGGTTGAAAGGACTTTGCTGTGTGCTGTGTCCCGAAGTAACTTGTCTCCAAGGGCCCGAGGAGAGCTAGCTCCCTGTTGTGGAAACTCAGGAACATCAAAGTTTCTAAGTGTGTCTCAGCGACACTGTGTGCATGTGCTTTTTGCAGCCTGAGACCTTCGTAAGCATTGCCCCGAGACTGTGTGGCCCGAAACCCAACCGAGTCTCAACGACGCTTTGTGCGTGTGCAGCCTGAGACTGCAGTGGGGTCCGTAGTGCTGGTTGGAAAGTGCCCCGTAACTGCAGTGCTCCCACAGCATGAATCATCGTCCACGCTGCTATGTAGCTGTTTGTGGCCCAGGCCGTCATCGTAACGGAGGCTGTGGATCAAGATCGTCGCTGCCGGCCCGAGCCGCAACGTGCTGAAGGATTTTGTAAAGCTAAGGAAGTTGTGAGGTAATCGTGATCGTTGTTCGCAAGAGGAATCTGCCCAAGATTGTCAGCAACGGAGAAGGCAGCGTCGTAACCTGTCCGGCTACAGCGTCGCCTTGCATCGGAGATGCGTCGTCATCGAGAGCACCCAGCAGGATGTCCAACGAGCAGGGAGAGAGAGATAGCGAGGCAGCGCATCCCCCAGGTAAGGCTTGGACTCCGGTCGGGAGCCTCAAGCATGTATGGCCTGGGGAGGCTTGCAGGAGGAGTACAGGAGTGCTCCCGTCTCTCTCCCGCTGCATCGCGTAAGACGCGCTGAGTCCTCGAGCAGCCCGGACCTGCCTTGCTGCCCCTGGAAGTTCAGGACTGTTGTCTGTGGTTGGGGCCTAGTGGTGCCCACGCTAATCGCGTTGATTGGCCTGGTATTATTCCTGCATTACAAACTGCCTTATTACTTGCATTAGGGATTGTATTATTCCTGCATTACGAACTGTATTAGTCTGACAATACGAACTGCATCAGGACTGCATTTGAACATCGTGAACTGCTCATTAATACTGCAAGAACCTACAAGTGTCTGTTGGCCTAATAACCGGCAAAGTGAAATATTACGAATACTCATATGTTGGATTTTTATCGCTTGGCCTTACTGTATTTTTCTTCTTGATAAAGATACCGGTATTTTCATACATCAGTGTGATGTCCATTTGTGGTGTTATCACTGTGTAACTGGGAGTGTGGTTGCAAATACTTTACACATTGCCTTGAAGGTAAGCCCGTCTGCTCATGCCAAGCTACCAGAGGGTGAGCAGGGGTTATCAAAGAGGGTGTCCCTCCTTTCCCTGACTAGAAGCACTAAGGTAACTGCATCAGCCAACTAGAGACCTCCAGTTCTAACAATGCCTTTTTAAGTTACTCTAGTTGGGTTCACCGTATTGTGTGTCTTTGTTGCATTTAGGTTCAGGGTCCGTTGCATGTGTATGTGTTCAATGAATTACCATACATGGCAACACAGCCGATTCAGTCGGGAGATTCACGATTTTGAAGCCAGAAATGTATTTAATTTAGCTGTCTCCCGTCTAAAATTGCCTCTACAGGAATAAAAGTCAATGAAAAAAATGAACTCTTGATTTTTTACTTTAGAACCTCCCACTTCCACTTGTTAAATGGGTGTGTAGTGTTCATCTGCAGGTGGGTCTGAAGAGAGACTGCCCCACTGCTACAGGCAGCGGCCTCCCTCCCTGCAGCACGAGCCCGTCTGCGCATCCAGCACCAGTTTGCCATAGAGAGAACCTTATCTCCGCCATTACTCGGTCTCTTCCGCAGCTCCTTGTGTCAGCTTTCAAAAGATGGACCAGGTTGGAAATGAAAAAGGAAGCATGAAAGGGAAGAAAATTGGAAAGAACTGCCGGTGGGCTGAGAGGTAATTGGAGTGGAGCAGCCTTTGAACATGTTCAGAGCTTTGTCAGGCAGAGAGAGTGGCTCCGGTCGCTGCCCTGTAGTGTCGTGAGCGACAGACGTAATGAGGGATGGAGCTTTTTCCTCCAAGAACGTCTGAGAAATCAGCCCGGAACTCCGCGGCTCCGATTAACCTCCAGCCGCCCCGGCTCTGCCGTCGCCCGGAGCTGCCTCGCTCTTTTCATCACTGATCAGAGAGGCCGGGCCCGGGGCCTCCCCACCGCCCGGTAATTACTGCGGCTCCGCGTGGAAGAAGCATGGCGCTCGTCGGCTCCTTCAACGGGACTGAAGATGGCGGAGGCAGCCGTGCCGCGTTTCTGACCTCCAACCTTTGATCCGGCTACGCGGCTTGCGCCAGCAGGCTGGAATGTGCACCCATAACTATACACACGCACTCTGATGTGGCTCGGGTCCGAGTGAGCTCACCCAGGAGGCTCTAAGAAGGACTGACCTACCAAACAACGCAAGCCCACCAGCAAACCCCGCAGGCCCAGCCTGGTATTTATTTATCCAGCGATACATTTCGTCAGGTCTGCTGACATTTATAGTGAAAAAAACAGTATGCCAGTGGTTTTGCTGCAAACATCAGAATCACGGTATGTGAGCAGCAGACAGTTAAAGCACATACCCTGATTTAACGGATCACTCGTAATCAAGGCCTAAGGCAAAAAAAAAACAACTGTGAGCTTATTTAGTTCCTCACCAAAAAAACACTCTAGGAAATGGGGCCTCTTATCAGCTCAGGTGCCAGTGACTAAAATGAATTCTCATCGCTGCGCGACAAGAGACAGAACATCTGCTTTTCCGCAAGGGACTAAAACCAGCACTTTTTCAAAGCAGTCCTTTCGGTGTGAACATGAGCTCATTCCGAGGGCGCCAAGAGCTTATCCGCCTCGGCAGCAAACTGAAGCGACTTTTGGGAGCGAGTTCTCGCTTTGTAAAAAAGCTTTCACATCACTGCCTCTGTCTGCGCTCAATTGATTTGCTTTTTTCCTCCAGCGGTGATGTACCTGCCTGCGTTAGTGTTATTGTATCCCAGTGCATTTTTTCATCTTTTGCCTTTCTATTTTTTTTTCTTACATCTTTGAGAGAGTTATATTTATGTTTTAGCTCAATGTATGTTTATGTACTTGGGTATCGGTAGACTTTTTCCTTTTCATTTTTTTAATTTGTATCTGTGTATTCTTCTGTCTTCCCATTTGTGGCATATATTGGTTTGCATCTACTTTTTGTCTTGTCTTTCAGTGTGCATTTGGTTGGTTTGTTTTTGCATTCCTCCCTTTTTTCACGTCCCTGTGTCTCTTATTATATTCCCTGGATCCTAGTTTACCAAACATTGCATTTCATCCTGTCATATTTTATGGTTGTGTTACTTGTGCGTCTTTGTTGTTTGAATGCCTGTGCTTTTTTCATTATTTACTCACATTTGTGCTTTTAGCTGTATTGTCTGTATGCACTCCTTCAAAGTGTGCCTCTTCTTGGGGTGTAGTAGGTGCATTTGCATTTTTGTGTACATCATTCTTGCAGTGTGCAATGTATCTTTTCTCTTTCCTCTTTTGTCTGAGTATGTGGTGGGCTTTCGGCAATTGCTCCATTTTAACAAATGTTTTACTGTACTTTTACTTTTCTTTAGTTTGAGTGTGCATTTTATCTTTTTTTTCTTCAGGTAGCCTTATTACGTCTCTCCACTCATGGCTACTGCTGTCTCTTTTAAGTGTTTGTCATGTACATATGTCTCCCGGTACCTCTTTAACTGTTATGCAGTACATGTATATTTTACTTTCCCATGGGGCATCAGAGCATTGCTCAGATTGGGATTCATCTGTTCGCATCTTGCTGTTTATGCGTGGGTGTTGCTTTTCTCCTGTACTATGTCTTTTCATACCCATTTTTAGCATGCATTCTGCAGGTGTACAACTGTATCTGTGTATATTCCTGGTACATGTTGTATGGGATTCATTGCATTTCTGGCTGTTTCTGTGTCTCTTAACATATTTCGTCAATTGTGTGTTGTTTTTCCATTTTTTCTTTGCAGTCGTCTACTGTGTTTTTTGTTGTTTTTTTTACTTTAGGTGTTTGTTGTGCATCTTTGTATTTCTTTCGAATACTCCTTGGTCTTCTCGAAGGCTGTGAGTCTGTCTTTGTGCCTTGTTAGCCTTCTTTCCCAATGCACACTAGTTTCTGTGAACCTTATGAGGCATTCTATATCATTAGTGTTTGTGCCGGTGTTTGAATGTGCATCTTGACGTTTGTCTGCTTGAGAGGGTGCACTAGAGACCATATGTGAGTGTCTGAATCTGTGTTGGTAAATCTCGCATGCACATGCACGCTTGTGTTGTATGTGAGAGAGGGCAAGAGAGAAACTGAAGGTTAATTCTGATGCGAATTATTTTTATTGCTTTGCGGAATCTGTGATGCTCCGGTGAATCGATAGGTTATTTGTGGTTAAATCAACTTGAATTTAGTTTTATAGTCAAGCTCTACGTGATGGCATTATTAAATTCCAGGTGCTTTGCAGCATTCTCAACCCATAAATCACCCTCTACACGAGCGCCTGTGTCTCATTAGTGCAGCAGGTACAGCAGCAGTGGCTACTCAGGGATATGAGGCCCCCACTGAACCCAAATCATGTCTCTTTTTGATTAACCAAAAGGGCAGCCCTATTTTGCGTAATTGCCTTTAAGTCAGTGGCATCCTTGCTTATCAATGTCTTCACAACTGTACTGTAACAAAAACATCGTTTTTGTTATGCGTAAACTGGGGAACATGCCATGAACTGGATTATTTTCAGGTATGATCAAATTTGGATATCAGGGAAAAGAGGCACAGATAATTAAATGAACAGTTTAGGAACACACAGTTTGGGTAAGTGGGAAGCTCGTACCGGGAAAATGGTCTGAAGGAAGGCCATGTTGAGCGATTCCAAAAGTGCGTTGAGAGTGACATAATGCTATTTCAAAATCCCTGGTATGACGCCCTTTTCTGAGCACTTTCACACCATTCCACTTTGTCAATACGGTCAGCCCATCTAAAACTCACCTCCCTCCTCTCAGGCGCGCGTTCCGGGCGGAAGCCACATTAAGGCTTTGCTTGTTTTCTGCTCGAGGGTCCAAAAGACCTCTTGTTGAGTTAGACCCTGGTATCTAGCTCAAGCCTTCACTGGCTCCCCAACTCTATACATCTTGGCATTCTGGTATTTGTGGTTTAGAATAGTATGATAAATGCAGGACTGCAAGTATCAGAATGCCAAATGACTCAAGGAGCAGGACAAGACGAGCATCTCAGCATGAGAACTTTGCCATTTGGCAATTTTTCTTCACAAATGGTAAACGAATCGTGTGATCTTCCTTATGAACTATATATTTAATTATTTCCACTCTCAATGTTTTTAGATTATTGTTTGCGCCTCCTGTTTTTGTTTGAGCACTTTTCTCACACTGCAGGCTTCTTCCTTCCTCTGCAGGTCATTAACGCTATTGAACAGGATTACCGGCTGCCCCCTCCCATGGACTGCCCAGCTGCTCTACACCAACTAATGTTGGACTGCTGGCAGAAGGACCGAAATTCTCGGCCTCGCTTCACTGAGATTGTCAACACCCTGGACAAGATGATCCGCAATCCAGCAAGTCTCAAGACCGTGGCAACCATCACCGCTGTGTAAGTCTGCATTGCTCATTGCATACAAACTAGAAAAATCAGCCATGTTTTCCCCCATTCCTCATTCATTCTCCATGGGCACCACAGGACCACGTATCTACCGTGCACCACGATTTCAACTTAGAACTTTTGTGTGGTCAGACAAAGCGGTGACCATTGGAGCATTCTCATTAACCATGCAACACTCAATGGTTGTTATGTCTTGACCCTGCCTGTAAAACTCCAATTTTAGTGGGAGATTCTTCTCTCAATAAAAGTTTTGCAGGAAAATGTCTTTCGCAAACAATTTTCATGCAAGAAGTTTCTCTGTGACTTTGTCAATAATTCAATAATTGTGAAATCTATTATCTGATTAAAACCTTTACAGTTCTTACAAAATCTGAATTTCTTACATTCCCAATTACCATACGCAGGGCCGTAGCTTCAGTGGGGTTGTTTGGGGGTGTTACCCCCAGTACATTTTTTCTCTAGTAAGTAGTAGGCTACAGATGCTCTCAGTTGGTTTTAGTGAAGTTCCTGCAGATTTTACTTGAGATTTTTACACACACACCCCCACAGTGACAGTGAGTTGTAAACCTGTGTGTGTGTGTGTCCCATCAGCAGAAGGAGAGAACAGGGGCCAGAGTGTTTTTTGGAGAGGGTGGAAGTGAAAAGGGAGTACCAATGACATCTAAAGACCAGATATAGAAAAATGTTGTAGTTCACAGTTTTTGCAGCCAGAGGATGCGTGAGATAAAGTGATTGGGGACGCAGTGGGCTGTACGTGCGCCTTTATCAGCCGATTTTGCATGGTTTGGAATGTTTCAATGCTTGATGTGTTCGTTTGTTGTATATTCTCACTTTTAACTCTCTTTCCCCTCTAGGCCTTCTCAGCCACTGCTAGACCGCTCTATCCCAGACTTCACCGCTTTTACCTCAGTGGACGACTGGCTTGATGCCATTAAGATGGGTCAGTACAGGGACAACCTTCTCAACGCTGGGTTCACATCTCTTCAGCTTGTTTCCCAAATTACTTCAGAGTGAGTATATCAAAATAAACTTCATGGCACCTTGTGGGACAGTCATGGTGGAGAGCAATGGGGGATTTTGCCTGTAATCAAATACAATCTAAATAGTCATGTCTTCACTCACTTATGGGGAAGGGTAGGCGACCAAAACCCAGTCAGTCTGAGGCAGAATTCTATAGCCTTGGAGCCTGAATGGAAAAGGCTCTACCCCTGTATAGTTTGAAGTACTGGGTAAAAGATAATATGGTGTGAACAGGAATATGGTGTCATATCTATTAGCCAGGAAAGCTTGACTGACTGAATGGAAAGCTTTATGTACAATCCTCAGGTATTGGAATTGTGTCCAGCAACTCACCATCAAGCAAACTAGAACGGCAAACCCTCCCAAACTATATCTGTGCCTGCTGGTACCACATACCAATGGACAGCATACTTCAACATATATTGGCTGTGAAAGACCATATATTGTGGAAGTCCCACGTGAAGACCAGCGATGCTATCTAATGATTAGAACGCCAAGGAGACATTCAGTTCCTTCTTTGTACCTATGGGAATAAAGGCAGAGTGTGTTTGAGAATCGTCATTTGAAACTGCTTTTGATCACAATGTTGACCTGCCGAATAAGAAGTACTCTAAAGCCATGCCGCAGAGGAAATGCAGGTGGGGAGAGGCCCATGTTGCCTGGCCAGCAACTCAGATTCCGACTGCTCCTAATGCCCCAGACATTAAAAGTTTGGTTTCGTCCCTAGGATATTAAAAGCATGGCCTACAGCCAATATTGCACTGAAAATGGGCACATACAAAATTCAGAGTTTCTGTTTGAATTTTCTCCATCAATTCCAAATATTATTTAAGCATGGTGTTTATAAGTAAACATTTGAAGCTGAAATTATTCAATCAGGGGGATAAAAAGCTGTACATATACATTGGAGCTATGGATGACCCATTTGGTTGCTTGAGGTCAGTTGAAGAGACAAGGAAGACATTTATGCCAGTGCAATACATTACAATTAGTCCAGCTAGTAGGAGCAGATCCGGTCATGCACCATTCTTCAAATGCCAGGTTGGAAAAAAGTGGCAGACTAGTCCACCGTGTCTAACACATCACATCAAACATTTGAGTAGGATGATAGTGCAGACAGCGTTGGATTGGTAACGCGGGCACAAGGGCAATGCCCGAGGGGCCGGTGTCCAAGCTCCAGCTGTGGGCTCCTTTTTTGAGCAGCCTGGGGGGGCTGATTTGGGCAGTTTCTGCGTTGTTTGATGATGCCAGCAGACCAGTGGGTGCCTAAGTGGCATTTCTGGAGGCAGATGGGCGCTCATTACCTCACTTTTATCAAAGGGCAGAAGTGTCACTCCCTTTTTCTCGCTGGGCCGGCCCATTATTATATGCATATTGAGCGGGGGCAGGGGGCCTGAACAAAAGTGGCCTCACTTATATTCAGGTGTGGTTCACCAGTGTAAACTAATCAGTGCATTTTTTGAACGCTCCCCCCACACCTTTTTTTATAAAATTTCGCCGAAGCAGTATTTTGCGGAAAGGCAATATGCAAATGTGGGCCACTTTTTTTTTGCGTGCCCAGGTCCATTTTCAATCTCAATCCAACCCTGAGTGCAGACACCTTTCCTTCCTCTTGACTATGTTCGTTGACCATTGTAACTATAACATAATGTGTGCTCCTGTTCGGTTTATACCTAGCCTAGTAGCAGAGACCTTTTAAGGCTTGGGCAAAGTGGGCTCTGGCCTAGGGTGCCAGACTTTCAGGGGGCTCCCTGATAGAACCTGCGTTGTTCTGCAGAGAGTCTTTCCCTCATAATTCTTAAAATGGTTGTTTTAAAGAACATTTTCCTTTAATTTATTTTTAATGTGGATAATATGTGAGAGACTATTACAGACATTTTGCAGCGAAGTTTTGTGTTTATATTTCATGCAACATCCATAAAAAAAGTATTTTTTCAGATCATAACAGGACCTCACTTATGAGAAATGGGAGAGTGTCACAGTGATTATTTGCAGTAATATTAGTGAGCTGCTGCTGTGTTGCAATATTGAAAACACATGTCGCTATTCCTGAATATTAGATGTAAAAACCTTTAGAGTTTGGAGGAGTGTGCCATAAGGTACCTGACAAAAGAGGGCATAAAAGAGCTGGAATTGGATCATAAATTCAAAGCTGCAAAATACATTTGGCCCAGGGCCACCAAAATCCTTAAGAAGTCTCAGCCTAGCAGTGGTTCAAGATGGCGTTGATTGCTGGAAAAGTGGGTGTTTACAAAAGGTTGCTGTAGTAACCTCTGGGACTTGTTTAAGCGCCTTCCCAGGGCCAGGATCTGCAAGGGAACCGAAATGCTAGTAAGGTTACGTTTGTGAGAGGGGCAGTGTGCATTCAAACACAGCAGGTTATCGCTCAGACTTCCTCAGTGTGTCTTTCATACTAGAATCAATTGTAACTGTTAAACGTTGTTCTTCTCATTATGCCCAAGCAAAGAGTTGTGTCAGAAGTAACAGAGCCAGCTCCCAGAAGGTTTAGAACATAGAAGATGTTACCAGCAAGAGCTAAATCATGATCATCAGTGGCCTAGGGTTCCTCACCTTGGAAATAAGGTGAAATCTTGTTGAAGAAGGCTTACCAGTAATGCAATAGTAAAAATTGTAAGAATCCTATTAGTTTTTTTAGCTAGGTTGAATTTCGTTTAGGCGGGTGGGTAGGCTGGGCATCTCTTATGTGTCTCTGCTTGTAATGTTATGTTTGAAGGTCGTTCTGGCTGCTAGGTGGGACTAATGTAGTTATCATAAGGAAAGCAGTAATTTGTGAGAATGTATGAACCCTACTGCTAATCCAGTCGATGCATTTATGGTGGGTCTTCATGAGGGCAGCATTGATGTGGTCTAGTCAACTAGCCGAATACTCATTATGGACGTTCTCATAGGAAACCTGGTGTTGCAGGATAGAGCCATGTGAAATTCTTTACGTTTCTCCTTCCAGGAGCATTGATTGTTTGACGATCGTGCATCTTCTACTGTGTGTGCCATGTGGCTTTTTAGGCAGGAGAAGCTAGCACAATAAGGTCTAGTGACTTGGCTATGAGTAAGATCATTGGGGAGCCCCCAATTCTTGAAACTACTTTTGCCAGTCCCTGGATTTCAGGAGTAGTATTTCAATAATGAACTGTGGTGTACTACTAGAAGAGTAGTCACCCAGCCAGAGTCATGTGCAAGGTATTCTTCTGGTCACTTTTGCTTTATTAGGTTGGGGCATTGTTGTTTATTGTAGGTTAATCACTTGAACAAAATAAAATAACATGTTGTTTACATATCAGTGACCCGAAACCACAGCCTGCCAAAACATAAACAAATGTTCCAATCACTAGATCATACTTATTGGCAATCAGAATGCATCAATCAAATGCAAGTGACGTGTGGTCATGGGATTTTGGTGGGATAGTGAAAACTCAGGCGTTATTAAATCTGTAAACCATGGTGATACTAAATGGTGACCCAGGTACCACTTCTTATCAGTCCAATGTGCGTGGCTAAATGGGAGGGAAACCACATGTTCTGCATTAAACAATGATATTTTGCATGCCTCTTTAGTCTTCAACTAAGTTATTCTTCTTACGGTTGCAGGGACCTCTTGAGGATAGGCGTGACATTGGCAGGACACCAGAAGAAGATCCTGAACAGCGTTCAATCCATGAGGGTGCAAATCAGCCAGTCGCCAACTTCCATAGCATGAGATCAGGGCTGGGGGAAGGGATGGGGAGAAACACAGGGGTGGGGCAGGGAGGGGAGCAGGGTCTTTTGGAGGTGAAGACTGGCCAAGCCTTGAAACTCCACAGCTGGTGAGGCTTGAAGTCTGAGGTGGACGCTGCACAGAAACCTCGGTCTATCACCGACAAAGCAGCCTTAATGATGCCGCAGGGAGAACCCAACACAGGCAAATCTATAAATGTATACAAATGATGTATTTTAATAGACAATGTGAAAGCCAAACAATGTGTTGGAAAAGACGACAGTGAAGTCGGAGACCCTGCTCTGGGACAGTTAAATCCCTAAAGTGAATTTCCACCCTTACATCAAAAATAACACAGTCAGGGAGTGAACAACCTGGAGTGATGGAATGTAAGACGTCAACACCAACTGATCGACCAACCGTGTTGTTCATCACACTTCATTAGCTTCCATGGTGACCCAAGGATGCCCATTCTGTCCGATTACCAAAGGACTTTTGCTTATGTCATGGCTGCATTAAGGGGGCGGGAGGGTCAGATCCACTCACTTCCATCGTTTTACAAATCTTCATATTGAAGATGGGGTTGTAATTAAAATAAGATTTTTTTTCTTTTTTCACTTGCATTTTTTTTGCAAAAAGGGAAAAAAGACTTGGGGGAGGAGGGTAAGGGAAAGACAACATTAAGAGACCTGCTAATCTGTCTCCATGTGCGTCTGTCTCGTTTTGGTTTGAAAGCAAAATGTGAATTTACCGCCAGTCAGTGTATCAGGTCGAACAGAGAAAAGTGCAGGTTGGTGTTTGTTAGCAAGGCCGTGGGAGCTTTTAGCCAAATGGATATCTCACAACTGACCAGAGTACAAGAATGAACCTTACAAAAATAATTGACTTCAGCGGTGCAAGCCAAGTGGAGGCTGGGATGGCAGATGTTTTTTTTGTAACCTTTGCCCAACCTGTGAACTGCATGGGCATATGGAGGAGCAGTAGGTTTGGAGATTGATACTTGGCGGAGTTCGTTTGGAGTCCACCGTCATTGAAAAAGCCCACGGAAAGGCATTCAATCCAGAGCTCTGGCTTTTCATCCTGTCATCGTCATGCAGACTGCAGTTTTTTAAAGTTGGAACCTCCATTGATGCTTCATGACTCAAAAGGTAGGTGAAGTGGAATATACTCTCTCTATACATTGATACAGTTTTCCAGTTACTGCTACAATGTGCCCTACTTGTGTTACAATGCAATCCTATGTTATACTACAATAATGTATAGGTGATTGTACACCATGGCTGTTTTGGTGCTAAGGGCCTCATTACGATGTCGGGACTGAAGCAGTCTGGAACTGCTCAACCATAAGTCGGCAGTCTAGAACTGCTCGACCTAGGTCGGCAGTTCTGACCTCACAATTTGGGGGAATCATCCATTTTGCTATGGCAGCTTGTGTGGTGGGTGAAAATGGCCTGCAGCACAAATTGCCATAGCAAAATGGATGTTCGGAAACAACTCTGCACATGAGCCAGGGATGTGCCCCCCAAGTTACTTTCCACCTGTCTTTTTATGGCGGGTGGACTGTCGTGGAAGGGCAGACGGAAAGTGCCATCATAATCCCGATGGCGTAGCCAAGCCTGGCTCCGCTGTCATTAGGGGATTATGGTGCCTTCTGACGGGCTCATCATCGGAATCCCCCCACAGGTTTCACTCTGAACGCCATCATCGTTATTTGGCGTTCAGACTGAATCCTACCATGTCAGGCAGAAAGCCTCCAACCGCTGGTCGGAGGATTCCCGCCCGACATCATAATTAGGCCCTAAATAGTTATTGGAGAAGAACTGCTGACCCTAAGTAACATAAACTTATTATAGGGAACTGGGCCAGTTAACCCAAGTACTAAGAGTCCTTGGTAAGAAGCCAAGTTTTCGAGGCTTTCATGAATATTTATGGTGGCATCAGATTGACAGGGCAGGCAGTCGGCCATTGCCTGAGGAACCTGAGGCAAAGGCCAGCTAGTGGGCCGTTTCTTTTCAGTTGTAGATAAAATCACATTTGGCTAGGCTGGCTTGGCCACCTGTGCTTGACCCTAATGTGTGCTGCAACCTTATAGGAAAGATCGAAGCCCATTATAACGAAGGCTCCTGCTTTTCTGTTTTTACAGATTTTTACAGATAAATACAGACAGAAAGCAATGTGTTTTCTGTCTGCATTTATTTTTAAACGTGGATAAATACAGAAAACTGGGCTTCTTTTAAGTGATTCTCCATGCTGTCTTTTCATGAATTATAGTCCAACAGCAGAGCAGAAGGACAGCATGGGAAGTTAAACAAGCATTTACAATGCAATTGTCTCGGCATTGGTAAAATTAGAGCTATTGGCATTGCTCATGACATTATTTTTGTTTATGTTTTTGTTTTTAAAACATTTAAAGAAACGGCATTGTCATGAGCAATGGCAATAGCTCCAACTTTAACAATGCCGAGACCGTTGCATTGTAAATGCTTGGTTTTTCACTTGGAGCCCAACAATAAAGCTTCAGCAGTAACAATATACAAAAATGTTTGTGCACAGTAACTGATAACTGCCAGAATACGCAGAGAAGAGTCCTCAGAGCCTGTTCTATGGAATGCTAGTCTAAGCGAAGTAAGAAAGCTTGGAACAATGGCATTAACTATGAGCACCATCAGAAGAAAGTTGAAATCCGGACTGCCAATTAATCTATTTCCATCCACTGCTATCAACCTTGTCTATAACTACATCTTCACTACTACCCAATTAGCCTATTATTTACATGTGAAATATCCTTAACCCAACACCATGCCATTGCCTCACTACAGATTTTACCTCAATAGTTAGCCGTAATCTTTAACCAAGCAACTAACTCGACAATAACTTTACTGTAACCTTGCCATAATCCCCACCCTAACCCCATCACCAGCCCCAAACTGAAACAAGTTTATGGAGCCTAATGCAATGGCACGAGGAAACAATAAGTGGCGAAGTGAAAAGAAGGTAATGGTATAGCAAGGTAAAGTCTACGAAATAAGGGCAGGACAGCTCAGTTTCAAACATGGGCAGTTACAACATTATTTTGCCAGCTCAGAAAACGATGTGTAATTTCCAGTCCCTGTTCCAGTGGCCTGCTACTGTGCCCTAACCTCCTGAAACTGCCAAGGGACAGCTCTTTCCAGCAGGTTTGTCCTTTGTGTGTGTTATGCACACTCCACAGAGAAAGATTTGAGGGTTAACATGGTGCACTAGGAATGCCAGAACCTGGAGGCAACGGGAACGTTTTTCTCCGGAGTGGAGAACCGGGGGTGATGCTGTTATACCGGAAGGCGAAAACACAACTGATGAGAAGTACGTGAAAAAGAAGTTGAGCAGAAACCGTAATCACACCGACAAGCACAAAGTGAGGCAGACTTACTGGGGAAGCTCCCTCACAACCTGGACGCCTGCCCGAGTCCGGTACGACAGTACTACCTCCCAAATAGAAAGAGAAGAAAGACCAACCATAACAAAACAACACACTTCGCTTGAGACAGGATTGCGCGTTCCGCCTTCCTTCCGAGTGCACACCGCCGTGTCAAGAGCTCTTCCATGCTGCGCCCCGAGATTGCAGACTGCTAAGCACTCGAAATTAGGCGAGCCAATTCAGTTAATGTCAAGTGAAATCTCGAGATATTTCTTTTCATCTAAGCTTTTAATTGAAATATTTCCCGAGCGCTGTGCCACGGGTGATGGTTTCCGACAGCGGTCTGCTCGGCCTGCTACCCTCGCTTCGATACGCGAAAAATGTCATTATTATTTTTGGCAACGCTAATAACCTGGTAATGATGATCTTCTTCGGTTCACCTCCGACCTGCCCTTTAAACCTACACAGCGGCCAGCAGAAAGAGGCATTTGTTCCTGGACTCTGTTGCGCACTTTCGGTTGGGGTGTCCTGCACGACCCTTTTGTCCGAGTCAGTGTTCTGTCTAAATGTCCCGGAAGTACAACAGGCATTTCGTAGAATAGACTGCTGGGTCAGTACTTAACCTGTGCTGTCTGAACTTGCCGAATTTAAAGTTTCACTCTTACCTAGTAACGAAGTCGGATTCCAGGCACGAGTTCTAAACAGAGCAGCAGCCGGACGCAGGGGGAGCGGACGATCACACCACCGCCTTTCTCCGAGGCAGAGCAGAAATGCCTCGGAGAAAGGGAGCGTCCTTTTCGGATTCGGGGGCGTGTTTTGCTGTTGTCTCCTCCCTGAGACTTTTCGCAAAAAACACGCCCCCCGATCCGAAAAGGACGGGGCATGATTGGAGTGACGGGACCTCTTCTCCAATGGCTGGCCAGCATTTACTAGGCCAGCCAATGGAGAACAGGGGAGAAGAGGGGCGGGTTCAAGCCCCTCTTCTCCCAAGTCATTATCTCTCGCGAGCGAGACTGCGCAAGCGCAGCCATCGCTAGCCGAGACCTAAAAACTGGATGAAATTTCTTTAAATAACGTCATATGTCAACATACATTTGTGATATAATGCTAATATTTACCTGTGGATGTATTGCTATGGAATATTTGGCAGTTTAAGTAGCTAAAACATGACCGACATCAAAGTATTACTGCATGTCTATCAGTTAAATAAATATGGAAATGTACAGTTCTACAACATGATTTACCCGCAAAACACTAAATAAATATGGATAAATACAGATAATATGGGCAAAAAATAAATATGGATAAATACAGACGGAAATAAAAAAAAAAAAATACCATAAAACCGGGAGCCCTAATTATAACGAACTACAGAATAATGCCAGGCTCATTGTCTCTGCGGTAGGATAATGAGATAAACTGGGCAGGCACAGCATTTGGTGGGTCCCCTACAATCTTGAGTCTCGCAGCGTGACAGGGAGGCTACTTGGAGTGGATGTGCTATTTTTGAATGTCACAGCTAGCAGGAATGTTACCTGGGGCTGGGGTGAAAGGGGCCTGTGCAGGGAGACAGATTGCGTGTGGTGGCCATCCAAGAGGCTCTACTTTTGTCTCCAGCCGCAGACAGACGAGCCCAGGCGCCTGCAGCCACCTTGTCATCTTAAAAACTGTGAGGGGACTCCTGTTCACCATTGAATGAAAATTAAACAAAAACAATGCAAACAACAAAAAAGTACAAACAAAAATACGTTTTTGACAACACAATAAAAAAAAACACTACTGTGAAAAATGTTCATTCTGGGCCAAAATGATAAAGGGGAGGGAGAATAGTCATGGCAGGACAGTAACAAAATGTATTGAGCAAGTAGAGCAATGTGGAGAGAGACAAAGGGAGAGGTGAGACAGCAGAGTGAAGAAAAATGAAAAAAATCAAGTGAGGAAGAAAGGAAAGGTAGAGGAGCGAGGATAAGAGTGCTAGAGATACAGATGGAGGGATTGAGGAGGAAGAGATTTGGAACAAGAAGTGATGGAAGACAGTGGAGAGAAGGGCAGAAATGATTAAAGATAGAGCAAAAGCTGGAAAGCAGAAGTCGAAAAGAGGGAGACAGGAATGTGATAGAGGATGTGATGTAATGGCCAGAGCTGCCAACTTGGGAACCAGGTTTGAGTCTCCGTGTTGGCTCAACATCCTGGGATTGTAGACAAATTACCTAATCTCCCTGTGCCTACAAAAACCAAATGAATGTGTCCGTGTAAAGTGCTCCAATACCATTGGGTAGAGTTTGCACTATATAAAACTAAAAAAAAAGTGAATGACGAAAGAAATGATGGAGCAGAAGGCAGAAGAGGGTGCAAAACATTTACGGAAGGAGGGTTACTACCTCACATGCACTATCCTATTTCTCTCCCTCAGTCTAGGGCTTAGATTAGAGGTTGTTGGCATTCCAGGATGTAGTGCTAAATAAAGATTTCAATCCACTAGTGGAATTTCCTTCATCAAAGGGATGGAACGGTAAAGGAAATTCCACCTGTGGATTATCCTTTGATTTAAATGATGCCTCTAAGCACAGGAGGAGTTTCCATTACTGTCTCCAGCAAGACAAATTAGGAAACACATAAGAATATAACATTAGGTGTAGTACAAAGAAATTCAAGGGGCAGAGAAACGTGAAAGAGACTGACGGAATAGAGCAAGACAGGAGAAAAAGGGAAGGTTTGTAATACATAAAAATGAAATGAAACAAAGAATAGATACAAAATGACAGGAAAATAAGTGTATGAGAGATATACAAACATCTGAAGAAAGAGCCCCCAGGGGAGACAGGAGTGGGAGAGAGGGGGATTTGTAGACAGAGATAAAGATAGGAAAAGAGAGAGGAGAAATATGGGAGACTGAGTGAAGCACATAAGTACAATGAGAGACACCAAGGAGAGAGAAAGAAGGAGCATATGAAAGAAAAAAGAAGAACTAGAGAGGGGCAAAAAGTGATAGGGAGAATGAGAGAGGCGCACACAGCAAGTAAGATAGGGGTATAGAGACAGAGAAAAAGAAAGGCATTTGGAGTGAATTCCTGCAACTTTTCCAGATTCAAATCAAGTCTCTACCCATACTACATAAGACATCATGTACAAAGTTGTATTCAAAATCCAAAGTCAACGCTTGCAGAGAGGCTCTTGAGTGACAACCAAAAGAGGAAGACCCCTGGTTCCTTGAGGGTGAACAGAAGCCTCCAGACATGACGGATGTGCATGGTTCTCTGACTCATGGCCTGATATAATACATGATATTTAGGAGTCTTTGTGGGGGGAGCACATACTAAGACACCAATAGGTAACTAGCACATTCAGGCACCCAAAGTAGAATTTTTTTTAGGCCTGATGATCAGGCGAGGGGACCGGTGGGGGAGTTGCAGTGGAATAATGGTGTGCCTAGTGGTGCATCTAGTCTTGGCCAAAGCTAATGACCCTGCGAGTTTAGAAGGCTTAATTTATCAGGGATTTCTCCCAAGTTTACTCTTGTTACTAAGCAACGCTACATGCAAGGTCATTATCCACAAATGTGGGCCACTTTTACTTTCCATGCCTGGGCCTAATTTTGTTCCCCATCCAACGCTGGTGGCATTAATAGATTTTTTCCAAAAGTATATCTGGCCCCTGGACTACCCACCCATATAGGGATCTGCATCACCTTCAGATACCGTGTAAACGTTAAAAAAGAAAAATGGTATTTAGCCTTGGGATTGTCCGATTGAGGCATAAATGCAAAAAGCACCAAGCCCTGCAACTTAATGAGTATTCCTCTGTATTCTGTGACTATCTCCCGTTATTTATACTTTACTTTGGTTTTCCTATAATATCTGCTTTGGACGTGTAAGGGTAGGGTATATATTGGTTTATCGGTACTTTTTTAACACATACAATAATATTTCTAACATTAACAAAAGTTTTATATAGAGCCTCATGGACAGTTTATTTTGGCTGACTTCATGTTCCGGGAGTTATGACACGTCACAGAGACAGTGACATCACTTCTGGGGTTTAAAATCAGACCCAGGATGCCTCTCTCATGCCTATTTATAGGATGTGTAATATGTTCCAAAACCAAAACACAAAATGCATTGCAATAAGCTCAAAAAATAAGTTGTGAAATGCATTAAAAAAATTCTAGAGAAGACACAATGAACACTGCACATTTTTCACTTAAAAATTAAGCTGTGGCTAAATTACTGACAATACATTGTTTTGTGTAACTGCTGTTAACACACATTTTGCAATTATGGCTTTTGCAATAAGTATCTACAGGTCAAATTTGCCGATTTTTTTTTTTTTTGAGGGTTGGTGGGGAGAATTCTCGGTAGTGACCGAAACATGTAGATTTAGGTGCGGTAGGCTCTTGGAGCAGCATTGAACTTGTAAAGACGTGCTGTAAAGACGTTTTCTAAGTTATGGGAGATTGCTTGCTGCAGGCATTTTACATGGTAATATCAGGGAAATCCACAGTAAAAACCAGTCCGCATACCATAAAACAGGCCCGCAAACCACCCAAAAACAAGCATTGGCATAGCCAATAGGTCTCGCCTTTGGGACCTTATAAATGTTTAGCCATGCAACAGTTGCATATCTAAACACTTATAAGTTCCCAAAAGCGAGACCTATTGGCTATGCCAATGCTTATTTTAACTGCTGCAATCTATTGAAGCCTCACGGAGAACATCAAAGTGAAAGTAATCGCAGTAAAGCGCGCGCCCGTGCACATGCACTGTAGCTCTAGGCTGGCCAGGTAGCACTTTTTGGAACCCTCACAAAATGTCTCGCCAGACCAGCGCATGTGCTGGGTCAGGTGATACCTAATGAACCACACACTGATCTGTCACACAGAGGAGTTGGCCTAACGGCTACGGCGCTCGACCTCGGACCTGGGGAAAAATGAATGTGTGTCCTCGTGTAACGTAACTGGTGCTATGTAAAGCGCTCTGATACCCGATTGGATTCGGGTCAAGTTCGCGCTATATAAAACTCGGCAAAAAAAAAATAATCTGTCAGTATTTCGTCACTGCCTGATTGCTCTATTGGCGTATCCGGCCCTGCGTCTATGACGAATGCATGCCCTTTGTCCTGGTCCAACTAAACATCATTTAAAACCCAGCATCATCATTGATTAAACAGACTGATCAGGGCAGAGCACTAAAGTGAAATAGGGCACTGTAGTGTCATTCAGCTGAAAGTTGTTCTATTATCGTGTTTTGAAGGATGTGAGAGAAAGTGGGCGCTCGTTGCCCACCATAGCACTTCCACTGAGAGGGGCGTAGGCTTCAGTGACCCCGTACGCTCTTGTAACTAAATTGTCTCACTGTCTGCACTAATGAAGCACCCAATGCTCTTAGGGCAGTGGTCTTCAAAATTCTTAATGCTGTGCCCCCCTTCTGTAAACAAAGACAATCCTCGGGCCACCTCCATCTTTTCATAATTATTCTGCTAAACTGGCAATGTTTACATTTGTCTAAACATATTTAAACATTCAGTTAAGCTCGACTACCCCTTTTTGCACATACTCCCAGTCAGCATATGAATGAGAAACGTTGTTAGTGATGGCCCATCACAAGGTGGCTTACTGCCGCTCATCTTCTTAAAACTTGAAACAAAGCATGAAGCTTATCTTGGCCAGAGACTGCCGACCCCCGTGAGATCACTTAAGGCCCATACTTTGAAGACCTCTGCCTTAGGGTCTTTTGGTGTCTCACTCCTTGTGGCATCATTCTCACTACTAGGGTGTCTATGATGTATCTCAACACTGTATTTGCATGAAGGACAAACTCTCTCGTCCCCTCAACTCTTTTCCTCAGTCTGCCTATATGGGTGTTTCATAAGTCTGTCCATCTATAAGTATATCCATGTCTCTTCAGATGTAAGTTTACCTATTTGTGTGTCTAACCGTCTGATGATCCATCCAGCTAGCTGCTTTTCTCTTTTATGTCTCCAGTATGTATCCATCTCTCTCCATGAAGCTGTGTTCCTGCTGTCATTGTGTTTACATTTTGCTCTCCATCCATCTATGCATGCCTCCATCAATCCATCTACCCATCGATCCAGCATTATCTCTCAAAGTTTATCTCTCCATCATCCCAGTCTTACATCTCTCCATCTTTATGTCTGCTGTCATGTCCACGCAATGATCCTCTTGTCTGTTGAGCCATTTGTCTTCTTATTTTTCTTTTTCCCCTGTCCGAGTCTCTATCACTGTTAGACCTTGCATGGTCTGTCTTGCCATAGGACACACAACCAAGCACAATATGCGAATAAAGGGAGATTGTTATTTCTTACACAGAACAATACATTCAGAGCAGATGAACTAAGTTGTTACTGACAGCCAATAAAAGCACTGGCAACAAAACCAGTTTACTTTGCGTCTGCAATTTTTTTTATAGTACCCATGAATGTCCATACATCCGTGGCCATCTTTGAATGGGTTTCTTCAAGTAATACAAACGTATTTCTTTGTGACCACTGTGTACATGTGCACATGCGCATTTGCGGGTGGCCATCTTCTAGTGGGTAAACTCCCATTTTAAAAAGGATTCCACTGATAGCTTGGTGTGCCCAAAAACGTCATAGAGGGCCAGGAAAAGGGCCGACCAGCAAGGAGAATCAGAGAAGCAAAGGAGGATTGGGGGTGAGGTTGTAGAGGTGGTACTTTAAAACATCATTTAAGATCGGGAAGGACGGGGAAGCAGAGGGCATGTAGAGGGATTGGGGGAAGCAACTCCGAGGGCAATAGGGGCACGGGCAATGTGTATGAGAATGACGCGCTCAGAGGATAAAGCAAATACACAGGCACACCCACTATGTGCTTAACCTCTTGAGTGCCCATGACGAGATGGTCTCGTCATGGGCCGCGGTTGCGCTGTGCCCATGACGAGACTATCTCGTCATGAGCCCCGCCCGCTAATGAAACGCCCGGCACAGGGCGTGGAAAGGGCGGGGCACTCAAGGGGTTAAAGGAAAAGAAACAAGTCGTTTCCAAAATGCAAGCAACACCAGCTGCGGAAGGATAAAGTCAACCAATCAGATACTGGGAGACTAAAATCCCCCTGGGTGAGACAACGAAAAGCATATTGAGGGAAGGCATGAATTCAAGAGGAGACACCTGAGATAGACAGAAAAGCCTTTCAATTTAGTGTCACTGCTTCATGCAGGAGACCAACTGGGTTAACATTGGGAAAAAAGAGCCATCGGTGAACTTTCTGCCACGCTAGCGTCCTGGCTGAAGCAACCAATGGAGAGTGCTTATCCGTGGTCACAGCATCTCTTGATCTTTGCTGATGTGCATGTGTTTTCTAGCCATTAAATATCACTCCCTACAAAGAATGTGAGGTCAGAACCATACCATTCCATGTAGATCTGAAACAGCAATGGTCTCTGTTAACTAAACTTTACTCTACTGGCTTTTTCAGACGTTTTGCATTAGTCGCGGGGTAAAAGGGCTACATCAAGTACATCCCTTCAGCATTTTGACGCCTCTCAGTTCTCTCAAGACAAGGAGTCTAAGGCTTCTCAAGGAGCTAGCGTGGGGGTGGGATCCCTCAGACGCGCAAACGTTATGGAACAGACACTTATCATCATTGTCCTAATGCAGATTTTTGTGGGGGGAAAAAAGTCCTTTCATGCACACCAAAATGTAATAGTACACACAGAAATAACAACGGCAGAAGCTTCTGAACCTGTACTATAGGGATTTGTACACAGAAACTAACCATGTTTAATGTAAATACAGGCTCACTATGAAATGGGAGAGCAGCTTCCCTGGTTATATGACTTGTAGGGCGGGCCTTACAAATATCGCGACACTGAGTCTTTAGTGTTATGGCATTAGCCCAACCCACTTTAGTTCAACGTGTGAGGCATTCGTCAGAGTTCAGCAGTTTCTGACTTTACCTGCGATAAGCTAGATGTAGCGGAAAAGCCCCTTCCTCCAATTCTCTCAATGTATCATTTCAATGGTCGGCAGCTCCGGGGGCCACCTTCAAACTAAACGGGGACTCTACTGATGTGTGGGTGCACTGTGCAGAGACGTTGCCAGGTGGTAGGGTCACCACTAACCAATTTAACGATTGGCAGTGATGTTTTCTGAGGGCATTGAAGCGGTCGCTCGTAGCTGTTGGTGTTTCAGGTCATGTTCGGTCTTAACTGTAGGTGTCTCTGGTCTCAGCTGCTCATAGCTGCAGGTTCTACAGGTGGCAGTCGCTTGTTACTGCAACACACACTTGGGAGGATTGTCACAGCATCAGTCTCTCCTCTTGCAGCATGAACTAGTGAACTGAGGTTAGGATTGGGAAGGCAAGTAGACTGAACCAATCTCATTTCAGTGACAACTATTCTCTCCATGTATTGAAGGAAACAATGGTTCACTAAGGCATTTAGTCTCAATTGAAAAACAGATTGCCCATATGCATTTAAAAACAAAACAATTATCAATTTAGCAGGGTAAGCAAAAACAGGCAGATAAACAATGCTGCACTGCAATTAATGTATTCATTGCACATTTTCAATAATCTCATGCTTTCTTTAGGAGCATAGCGACGATCCAGTGCTCACATTTGAATTAAGAGGCATGCAGTGATAAGTGAGTGATGTGATAAGTGAGTGATAGAAAAAGTGATCACATAAAAAAGCAAAAGACATATGACTCCCTAAATATTTTTTGGTAAGGCACTCCTTGGGTTAATTTTACACTGTGAAACAGGAGTCTGTCTGAGTCATCTTAAGTAGATCTATACAGACTCCTATTCCATGGTATACATTAACCTAAGGTGTCACATTTCTTTAGTTTTTTATGTGATGCACTTTGCCTCCTACTTCTGTGCCATAAATCAGTAGACACTTGAATACATCACATATTATATTCCAGGCAGTTGAATGAATCAGAAATTTAAGAATTGTTGAGTCTCAAGAGAGAGCGAGAAAGGGAACTTTGCCTGCAAAGAAGGACAGGGGCAAACCCCTGACTAACTAAAATCAGCTTCACTCAGTTAAAACATGAAATTAAGTCTACAAGGATACTTCCACAGGTTATCACTAGGCCTGGGCCAAAATTCCGTTCCGTTCGCGGAAATTGCGATAATTTGGCATTTTCGCGTTCCGCAGAAAGCGTGAAAATGTCAAAATTTCCGCATTCCGCAGCTTAGCCATAATTTGTTTCTTGCTCGCGCTGTAAAATAATACATTCTCGCGTGCGCGCGATTGCCTTACCTGAATCCCCACGTTCGCCGACAAGTTTTCTCTATCCAGTCGCGTTCTCCACGAGATGTTGGATTGTTGGTAGCCATTTGCGCTGTCTCGCGACAGTTCGCGCCCGCAGTAACGTCATGCGTCGCGCGATCACGTCTTTCTTCTCGCGATCATGCACCGCAAAAAAAGTGAAAACAAGATGGCCGCGCCCGCGAGCAACCGCATGGGTAAGTTGGCGAGCCGCGACCACGCAGAAAATACCGCGAACGGGCAGGAAAAAAACTTCCGTATCTTTGCGATATTGCCGCGTGTTTGCGGAGATTTTTAACATTTTCGCGATAATTTGCGAAAGTGAATTCCGCAATTTCCGCCCACCCCTAGTTATCACTAGGCAAGAACCAATCAAAAATCAGTGTTTCCTCTTTACGTGGCCTAGGCCTCCGTCTCTCAGATAATACAATGCCTGATTCTTCATCACCGCGGCTGTCACAATACCTTCCAAAGGAGTATCCACCTCCTCTGCCTCCCATTCACATGCTGAGAATCATTGCCCAGCCAATTAATTACAAAAAGCATGACCTTCACAAGCTATTTTTTAATAAGAACATGGTGACTCTGGTGCCTGAAATAGAAAGAAAGTTATGCACATCAAGCAAAAATACAACATTGACTTCAAAACGGATTCAGGCGCCTGGGCCCACTCATGGCAAGGGTTGTGATGCATATATCCCACTATAGCTAAATCAAAAACATATAACTCACTTGTTTAACTAAATCTAAGTGTATAATGACGTGCACACACTCCTATACCTCCCATAAACTGCAGATATGCATAAAGTTAGCTATCACTGTGATACTTCGTACACTAACATGGCGCATGCGTCAGCTAGGCAGTGGTTACAGTACATAACAGCACTCATCTCCCAAAACACCACTCACACATACACACATCTTCATCCACCACTGCCTACAGGTCTAAAACAGTGATACTCAAAGTATGGCCCGGTGGCCGCTTCCGGCCCTCCTGACCTTTACATGGTCAACAGCAGGACTGGACTGCAGTTTATTCGACTCAGCGCTGACATTAAAAAGATGTTAAATAAATAGGTAAATGTGTATTTATGTGTACTTTAAATTAAAGAAAGGAAGTAACTAGTGTATCCTACACCACTTAACTTTAGAAACACCTTCATTTTTAAAGGCATATTGCAGCATAAGTGCAAAAGTCTGATAAAGTCTCTTCAAAATTCTAAAAGTTTAATTTATTAACATGCAAAACTGTTTCACCTTAGTACATCAGATTATATCAGTGCATTGCAGAGTATTTTATTTTAAAAAGGATCGTTTTCAAACATGAATTCAAAGACATTCATCCGTCCACTCCCCCCAATCCTGACAACAATGCCAATAGTGAACTAAGAGGTAAATCAGTTGGTATGTTCACTCTTTGGGTGGCCTGTGTTCCTATTATACATGAACAAAACCATAGTTAACTAAATCAAACCCTGGAGAATGTTTGGTAAAGCACACATTCTTAAGTCATGTAATTCAAGGTTCTCTTATATGTGATTATGAAGAAAAAAGACGGAATGTGAAATAAAGAAAATTGCCTAGGATCACATAATTTGGTTAACTGAAGAAGTTGGGATCAATCTCAGGTTTTCTGGTTTCACTTTGTGCAGTTTAGCCACCAGATGTATATGCTCGCTTCCCCACACCAAGCTTACCGCCAAACCCCCTTCCCCCCCAATCCCCAACCGTCTCCCTACTTGCATCAGTGCAGCCCTCAGCCACATCACTGACCAAACATTTTGACCCCTGGGAAAATGTTTGCAAGTATCCATGGTCTAAAAGATGCATTAGCAATAGGCTAAGCTATTTGGACTTAACCTTTAAACAGCAAAATCAAGCCCTAAATATCCAATCAGAGAGAGAGAGAGTCTCCCACCAAGTATATGACCAGAATACAGATGCCCTAACACCTCACCAGAAGCTGAACCACCAGTCTCTGGTCTTTGATGGTAGTCTCTGAATCATAGGGAAAGCACCTAGACTTCTGAAAGTGCTACGAAGCGCTTCCAGTGGCAGAATGGTGTGCAAATTCTTATGACATACTATGTAAGAGTGTGTCTCTCCAGCAGTGTAATCCTGAAACCTGTAATTTGTTAAAACAATCAAAAAAATCAGTCTTTTCAAGTTTTTTTTTCATTCTCCCCTTACTATTACATTTTGACCTATTCTTTTGCCTTCTCCATATCCGCCCTACCCCGCCCAATTGGCTCCTGCACTCCACATGTCACTGTACGGTGACACTGTTCCGTTTTTGCTTTCAGTCTACAATTTCTATGGCAACCACCATATCGCAGCGCCCTCCCCCCGCCCGGTCTCTTTCTTACAGTTGCATGTTATGGATTTTGCCACGAGACCGCTGACAGGTTGTACCTCAAGTAATTCATCTCGTAAAACAAACAGCTGGAGAAGGCTGCCGGAGGGGCTCGTGCGCAAAGGGGAGGGGCTTGGAGAAGGCGGAAGTTAGGAAGGATGAGCCCTCTGCGTACCGTGTCCATCATACCAGCAACTTCACACCTTAGGGCAATGCGAATATGTATATACTCTGCAGGCGAGCCTACTGCCAGGGAAGCATGTGGTGGAAACACCTCACATAAAACCAGTGCTTTCCGTGGTTGGAAAGGTGTGTGCTGTGAACTGTAACAGGGCCGTGGCATAAGACGCATAAACTATCCAAGGAGTGGGACCTATGTGCTTAAAACACGGGAATAAGAATCCTGCTTGACACACTTATCATGATGTGGTCTGTAAATAAAGTCTTACTTAATTACAATTGCCAAATTCAAAGACAACGAGATATTTTTAACAGTTTATCTAGAAAACACCATTACCCCGAGCCATTAACAATAAAACACTTGTCAATGTAAATGTAATATTATCTCGAGCCTTCATGACTTGCTACATTGGGAGCGTCAGAGGTACATAGGAAACAGATTTGTACCAGAGCATCGTGTGATAAATAGCTTCTTATAAAAATATCTTTGCTAGAATATCATGCTGTTAAAAACAATGTCCTATTCCTGGATATATAGGATATATAGTGCCTCCGGTTACATATGCAAGTGCTTAAACATGAGTGCAATTACAGTGCCACAGATTTCTAAATTAGTGCATAAAAGCCCTGCTCATGTTTTATTTGACACTTTGATTTACTCTAGTTTTTTAAGCAACACAGTTATTGATTTTGGGACTGCTCGCTGCGCTTCTTCCTATAGAAGTATGAACTTGAAATTGACACCCTACAAAGTGACTGTAGCTCAGATGCCTGTAGTGGCCATGGGTGTCCTTCTACAAACAGAGAACTGCTAATCCCCAAGTGGAAGAACAGAAACAGGGCTGGACAGAGCAGCAAGTGGACTACAATACATGGCCTGCTTTATTCTTGACGTGGTAGTGCATGAACATTAAAACATATACATCACAGAACATTAGTTGCAAAACATATAGCTATGCCCTACCCCTAGGGTCTCTGTAATTTTGCGATTCTGTAGAAGTGATGTTTTCTGCATAATTAAGGATTTGCCGCACTTGCTTCAAAGTCCATCATCTTCTGCATGATTTTCAAATTTTAGCAAAATAATTGTACTGAGATAAAATGGATCTAAAGGCCCAAAAATGAGTGCCATGCGTGTTGCGGCGCAGTGGCAGGCCTTTTGCAAAAGTTATCAAATTGTTACTTTCAGTTGCAGATTGTTGTAATTAGGTGTTGAACTGGTACTAATGAGGGGAAACCTTTGCTCAGGCAATCGCAGCATGTGTTAAAATCACAAAATAATGAAGTAATGCAGCCACAAATAGCGCCGCTCATACATACTATGCTGCATAATTTGCATTTTCTTTCAACATCATTTGGTCATCTTTTGCACTTTGTCCACACTTGCTGTATTTTCCATTGGCCATGCCTACCACACATCCAAAATGTATAGTATGCTGCCAGAACAGTCTCAAAACCAATACTCACTTCATTCCTAAACAAGCATTTACAATGTAATCGGTCTTGCCTTTGGGACCTTGTATGTTTTTTGCTACGCAGCACATTATTCTGGGTGCTACAACATCTACTGTTGTTTAAAGTGTACTTTTTTTTGCTGTTTTATATAGTGTGAACTAGACTCGAAGGTATTGAAGCGCTGATCATGAGCACCAGTTACATTACACAAGGAGGCGTAGCCATATTATAGAACTGCATTGAGAAGTACTTATTTCAAGTGTATAGCTGGTAGTCTGGACTTACATATATGGAGGTGCTACACTTGTTGTGTTGTTCTAATGTGTGCATTCTGAAAATGAGAAAGCACGGTGTCTATGAAGGGGGCACCACGCTGAGCCAGGAAAACACGTGCAAAGAGTGCGCGAACACACAGGGAAAAACCCTTATGTGAAAGGATACCGTAATAGGCCAATACCCGAGGTGAGGAGCAAGACACAAGAAGGTGGGACATAGAAGGCAAATAAACCATTAAAAAGCAAGCTTTTGTGAGTGATGCTATCCTTAACCAATTAGCAGCGAGGGGCGGAATGAAAACCCACATACTGAATACAACATGTCTTCCAGACAGTGCATGTGCTGTCTAGGCTTGACCAAAAAAGGGCCAGTATTGTACAGCATTGGCAAAAAACATTGAAAAAGCCAAATACGTTAAAAAGCCAAGACCTACTGGCATATGGCTTGGCCAATGCTTCTTGTCCTACATCTCGATTAGTTTTCTAACCACTAAATGTGCCCCTCTTTAGTGGTTAAAATGGTGGGAACTACGAGCTTTTTGCTTGGCTAATTCTTCTTATCTTATTGCTCGGTATGTTTCCTAAGGCCACTAAAGGTGCTCCTCTTGTAGTGGTCCCCTAGGCATCTGCTTTGTAGTCCTATGTTAGATCACTCACCCTACATCGAAGTCAGGAATGAACTTTTGTCACGATTTTCACTTTGTAAAATGGACCGGTCTCTGTTCACTCAACTTCATATCTATAAGCACAAAGTGTTTACATCTGGAGATGACCAGTGTAAAATAGACACGTTTTCATACAGTGGCTCTTACCTGTGCAAAGCCTGCCTCCTTTTAAAAAAAAACTTCTCCTATCCAGTGTTGTTTCGCTCGTTCACTTGTTTTTTTAGTCTTGGGGAAGAGGGTTATCTACACCTATACACAATATCTTTGAAGGGTCATAAATATCAGTATCTGTCCAAGTAATCTTTAAAATGGAACAGATAGCGGTTATGTAGAGGCGGTGGACACGGTGAGGCAAGATGGCGGCCGCGTGAAGTGGCTGGGAGCAGTAGGTCGCAGGAGAGAGTTGCCGATAGAGCTGGAGAATGAGCCGTAAGCCGTAAGCTGTAAGCCGTAAGCCGAAGGGATTTCGGAACCTGGCAGCGGATCGCACAGTACGGCACGGGTCACAATTTTTACGGGAGTAATCGAATAATGCTTTTTGTACCTACCGGGATCAGAGCCCCTCTCCTGTGGACGCTAGCCGCTGCTGCGGTTCGCACGTCTCGCCGCTGGCGTTCAGCTGCAGCTTGGGGGAGGAGGCTGTGTAGCGGAGCAGAACTTCGCGCAAGTGCAAGTGTGGCCTTCGGAGGTAAGGAGTCTAGTAGGATCCAGGACCTGGAACCACGCCGTTTGTGTCCCGGTAGAAACCCCTCTATGACCAGGAGAAGGGTTCGCACGACGAGACCGATCATTATGCCTCCTAAATCTGCTAAATCTGCTAAGGCAAGCCTGGTGACGTCAAAAGAGAAAGGAGGGCTGGCAGGTGGATCGGGGCAGGAGATTAAGGCAAAGGAGTCCCTCGATGCCTTGGGCTAACTGGGCTAATTGGAAGTATTGATTTAAGGAAGTATTGATTTAAGGAAAAATAACTTGATTATTGTATTCGTCAGGCTTTGCTGATAAGCACAGGTTTTGGTTTGTTTTGGTTTGTTTCTTTCTCCCTCTCTTCTTTTATAATTTGAAGGCTCTAATGATTTGACTGGTTGCTGAGTTTTAGTTGGCTTTATTTTTTTCTCTCTCTCTTGCGACCATGCTCACATCACATGCTCAGACAAGTTCTGAGCGCCTCAATTGTGGGGAAGGTACGGGGGTGTAGGGAGGTGTGGGGGGGGTTCTGGAGGTGGGAGAGGGTTGGTGGGTGGGGGTCGAGGTTGGGGGAGTGTGGGGAAAAAACTAAAAGAGAGTTTATCTGGTGTGGTAGGGAGGTATTTCAAACTGAAATTCCTTGGGCCAGCCGCAATTTACTCTGTATGAAGGGGTTCGATATTATAGCCTGTACCACACAAACCTCCATCGTAAGGGGGGTCGCAATCTTGGGTAGAACTTCTTTGGGGGGGGCGAAGAGGGTTAAATGCGACAGAATGGGTAGGTGGGCGATCGCAGAAATGAATTTTGGCTACACAATCTGTTCAATATATGGTTCAAACTGTGATGACCCTGACATATTTGATTTGTTGGAGGAAGAATTAGCGGACTGGCCAACCCCATTGATAGTATGTGGCGACTTAAACATCTCCATGGATAGGCATAATTTACAGAAATATTCTGGGCGGAAGCCAAGGGTCTTTCGGGCTCTTTCCTCTCTTATTAGATCCCATGGGCTGGAGGATGTTTGGGGAATCAAAAAACCACAGAACCCGGGTTACACGTATTTCTCACACCCGTTTCAAAAGTACGTCAGACTTGATTATTTTTTTATTTCATCGCCAGAACTGAGCAAGGTTTGTATTAAGAAGCTTCCCAGATTAATATCCGATCACAATCCTTTAATACTATCTTGTAGCGTAGATATGGTAGGGCGACCCCGCACCAATTGGACCTTCGAAAGAAGATTATTATCTGATTATAGATTTATAGATCATATTTTAAAATGGACCAAGGAGTTCTTCGATGCCAATCGATATAGCACCTCAAGGAATGTTGTGTGGGAAACTTTTAAGGCTGCTTTTAGAGGGGAATCAATTAGCTGCTCAGTGAATTTAAAGAAAGTAGATAAGCTGGAGCTGGATAGCCTAATGATGGATTTAGTTAAGGCAGAGGAGCTCCATGTTAAGGATATCGGCAATGGAATAGATGGTTCTGAAAGTCTGAAAAGTTTGGCTATTATTAAAGCTAATATACAGAGATTAGTTACACAGAAGGAGGTAGGCGAGTATCAGGCTTCTAAGGCCAAGCGTTATGAGACAGGCGAGCAAGCAGGTAGGATTCTTGCCCTACGTATAAGACAGGAAAGAACGAGGAACGTTATTACAAATATTGAAGAGGATGGTAAAAATTATTCAGAGCCACAAGACATCCTTAGAGTCTTTAAAAATTTTTATCAAAAATTGTATGATTGTGAGAATCTCCCAAGCGATCAGCAAGATCAAGATCATCAAAGATGGGAGTTCGATATTGGCAGACGAGTTCTTGATGGACCACTCCGAGAAAAACTGGATAGAGATATCACTGAAAGTGAAATTAAGGATGCCTTACATGATCTTGCTGCCGGGAAGGCTGCAGGCCTTGATGGAATTCCCTTAGAAGTCTATAAGAGCATTGAATCTGAGATTGTTCCTATTTTGTTGGATCTGTTTAACGGTATTCTGTGTACCGGTACTATCCCTGATTCATGGAAAGAGACAAATGTAATCATCTTTCACAAAAAAGGCAAACCTAAAGAAAACCCAGGCTCGTATAGGCCTATATCACTTATTAATGCAGACACTAAACTGTATTCTAAAATTTGGGCTAAAAGGTTGGGGGGGGCTATTGGCGGTCTTGTATCCCCCTGGCAGCATGGGTTTGTGCCTGGGCGGGGTACTACTGACCACATACGGAGAGCAATCGCTCTGTTTGACACTCATGCTGCCCGGGGGGGCGAGATGGCCATGATCCTCCTCGACGCAGAGAAGGCTTTTGACCGTGTAGCCTGGGATTATCTCTGGGGCATTCTCGAAGACAGGGGACTTGGTTCAAAAGCAATTAATGCTATTAGAGCCATGTATAAAGACCCGGTAGCCAGGGTATCAGTAATGGGTGAGAGTTCAGATAAAATTATGATCAGGAGAGGCACTCGTCAGGGCTGTCCCTGCTCCCCGATACTCTTTGCGCTATATATAGATCCTCTGATCCACAGAATCTTGAATTGTCCATTGATTAACCCAGTGATTGTTAATGGGTATAGTAATAAGCTGTTGGCCTACGCCGATGATCTGGCGATTCTTACGACCCATCCACAGCAGGCGATGATGGCACTCGTAGAGTTGGCAAAAGAATTTGGTAGAAGATCCGGGTACCTGTTAAATGAGGGGAAGACTCAGATCATTGGCACTAAGAATATCATTAAGACAGATGATAGGTATGTTGATTCTGCAGTTTATCTGGGGGTGAGGATTAACGCAGCAGTAGACAAGATCAATACAGAAAATTATTGTCCGCTTATAGGCTCGATAGAAGCGGAGTTAAAAAGATTAGACGTTTTACATCTATCCTTGGTTGGGAGGGTGAACGTTCTCAAAATGGCAATGTTTCCCAAGATTCTTTATTTGTTTCGTGCTATCCCCTTTCTGTTGGAGGAAAAATTAATGAAGAAGCTGGAATCAATCTTCAATAGGTTTATATGGCACTATGGGAAAACAAGACGATCTATGATGCTTATGTCACTCCCGTATGATAGAGGCGGAATGGCCCTCCCAAACCTTCGACTATACCATTACTCTTCTCAGTTAGCCCAAATGTCAATCTTATATCAATTAAAGGATAATTTACCAGGGATTCAGGGAGACAGTCAGGACCCCCCAACTATATTCAAGCTTCTATTGGGGAAGAAGGCTGCAGGGCTACTTTTGAGGGAAGTCGACCGCAGATATTATACAAAGGTTAGGTTTAAGATTGTGAGCGGGTTATGGGGGATGTGGAAAGCTATTCAAAAACTGTTAGAGATTCCCAAAATTAATACATATTTGTCTTTATGGAATTCTAATCTGTTTCCATATCTGGATACAGGTATGCACCGTCAATTTTGGAAAGAGCAGGGAATCTGGACCATCGGGGATGTGTGGGAAAGTGGAGCGGTTATTGGGTTTGAGGTAATTCAGCTCAAATATGGGGTACCACCAACTCACTGGCTTCTTTATAGTCAGCTATTTCAGTCGTTAAGGGCAATTAGACCGAGAATCACGGCAACAACACGCTGTCCGTTATTGGACTACTTAGGGAATGGGGGAAATAAAATTAAACATATCTATAATCATTTTATGGTAGGTATACAGGATGATATGGAAAAAACCGAACATGCACTATCTATTAAGTTAGACGATCCGGATGTGGATCTTGATCTAGCTCTTATATTAAACAAAAAATTGCTACGTTCATCTAATTTAAGAGCACAGCATTTTAAAACATTGTTTAATTTGTACTTTACTCCAGCTAAATTGTTTTCGTGGGGATTGGTGGAGAATGATAAGTGTCCCAGGTGTCAGACGGGCCCTGCAGATTTATTACACATGTTTTTTGAGTGTGATAAGTTATCCTTGATACTTAGAGAAATTTCAGATTTTCTGGCTGGATTGTTAAAATGCAGAATTGTTTTATCCTCTACACAGGTGGTGGTAGGTGTAGATAGCAAAGCTGAATTGTCTAACTCTGCTGAAGCATTGGTATTTGTCTCGGTTGCTGTGTTGCGCATCCTTATTTCTACAGGATGGAAAGATCCTTCCCCACCCACCTTTCAAATGTGGATTGCAAGGCTCCTTGCGATACATAATATTGAGTCTTGCCTATATGACCAAAAAGGGGAAAGGATAAGGGATATGGGTAGAAATATGTGGGCTCCTCTCGATAGTTGTAGAGGATCAAAATGATGATTTCTGCAGGGGTTATTCTCTGATCCTGCATTATGTAATTTTCTCATTCTGTTTGGTTGTAGAAGAATGTGTATATATTCTATTACTGGTTACTTGTATCGATTGATTGGATTACCGTGTACACCAGAAAAACTTTCAATAAAAAAAAAAAAAAAAAAAAAAAAAATGGAACAGATAGCAGTATCTAGTTTCTAGGTAAAATGTTTGTCTGTTAATAACCTCCGGTGGATGATGCTAGGTTTGCGGCTAGGCTCGGTAAATCAGATGTCTACCATTTTGTAGTTTGAAGCCCCGGGGATTGTGTATGTGGCAGGTGTGTGCTCACAGCATCTCTGGAGTCTGCTGTGGAGGATCTAGCGAGACATATCACCACATTTACATTGTTCATCTCAAGGGGGACTGTTTGCTTTTCAAGAGGAAGGAGCACATTTGGAGGGGCCTTTGGGACTGGGCTTAGATGATGACAAAACAGCCTCACAAAATTATTTATAAATGTTGGAGGGAAGAAGAGGGTTAAAGTATTGGACGTGTGCTTGTTAATTGTACTACAGCCAGCCAAATAACTGGAACACTCTCTTCAGTTGTGATGCTGTCATTTATCATCCATATATTATCCTGTGATGCGTACACTGCAGTCGCACTGACAAACACTGACATCTATCACACAACCAGGGCCATTTCTCGCTCCAGAAATATCCTTTGTCACACATTGGTTCCCATATTGCGCATAATGTCCTCTCTTGTACACACAACGTTCACTAACTTTTTGCCCAGCTACGCGTATTGTTCTTGTCAGAAACCGAGGTATTAATTTTAGGGGTGGTTGATCTCTGCCAACTAAAGAAAACACAGTTTTATTAAGCCAAAGCATTTCTGAGAGAATCTCTTCTCAACCCTAGGTAGCTATGGAACAAGCAACAGACAATCCCCAGAGAAGTGTGGGCTAAGGTCAAACATTACCAACATTTAAAGTCAAGAAAACAACATACTAAAACTACTAAACCAGATTAGTGAAATACAGAAATATTAATGAGAAAAAAATCACCAAGATCGTTAAAATAGAAAGCGGGAAGCGGAGATATACATTTTTAAAGTGTTAAGGCAAAAACTGACTACAGAAAGTAAGGGGCTGTTGAAAAACAACAGTTTGCAGTAGACCAGAACCTTAGTGTGGTTTCAGGATGACCACATAGAGCAGAGCATGGATACAACTAGCAGGTGTACTTACAAATATTTTAGCTTTCAACTTAGTCTTTCAAATTAAATTCATAATCTTACTGCGGGGTAAGTGCTGTGGTTGACAAACACAACTCAAAGTCGGACAGGTTTTTGTCATGCGCTCACAGAAGCTGTTCCCAAAAGCTCCTAGTAGGATATATGCCACCATGCCCCAGTCTAAGGTTTTACCTTCGCACTGAGTCACTTTTTTGGATCTCACAATCTTTCCACGAGGAAAGGCTTGAAGTCATAGCTGGGCGGGGCTCCACAAGGCAGAATACCTTTATTGTGTGGACTCCTGACACCAGTTTCCAGCTTGTCAAAAAGCTGTGAGAAAAACACATTTGGTCTTATGTTGTTCTTAGACGAAATCTCCCTCAACAAGCCTCACATTTGCTCCTGTCCACTAGAGGCAAAGTTACACTTTTGTCCAACTGTGGTAAAAGTTCTTTGGGTTCAGTCCTTCAGCCCTAAGCTCCTCGGGCGGGTCTTTTGCCAACCAGTTCTCCTGCAGAGTATTTTCCTCTCTCGTCAACTAGGCCCTTTCGGAGTTAAGAGTCTGCATGTTGTGGATTGTGTGACATTACAATGCATTCCGTTGCAACGCATGCCTTTACCACGCATACGTTACAATGCAAATGCCATTACAACGCATAACCTTTACCATGAATATGCCTTTACCACGCATACCTTTACAACGAATTTCATTGTGTAACCATGCATGGTAAGGGCATATTCATGGTAAAGGTTATCTCAGACCCCTGCCCCAAGTCCCATAACGGCTCTCTTGCGCCCTCCCCCTGCCAGTCCCCAGATTATGTAAAAACAAATACCCCTCCTCTGTACCCTTGCATGACCCCCCCAAACCCCCATCCTTCTAAGAAATACCCCTGCCCTGAACCCTAAAAATTGAGCCCTGTGCCATTCCCCCACCCCAAACCCTTCTAACAAATACCCCTTCCCTAAACCCTAAAAATGGAGCCCTGCATGAATACCCCACCCCAAACCCTTCTAACAAATACCCCACCCCTGCCCTGAACCCTAGAAACAGCTCCCTGTGCAACCCAAACCCCCATCCCTTAAATTAATTTTATTTAAAAACTAAAATCCCCTTACCTCTCCACAACGTCTTGAGGTGCGATGCACATTGTAAGGTGGAAGCAGAAGGGTCTTTCCGTTTCCTCTAACGACGGCGATAGCCTTCACCACACACATACCTTTAACACACTTGCCTTTACTGTAAATGTAAATTGATACTTGTATAGCGCACTACGCACCCGCAAGGGTCTCAAAGGGCTTGTACGAATACCGCTGTGGAACCCATCCTGGCTTTCCCTGTGAGGCGTCCACTCCTGGGCACCCCCAAGGTGGAGGCCAGGCATCCTTAGCGTTGTGGGGGCCGTTGTGGAGATTAAGCAAGCTATTGCCCAGAGTTGCAGAGTGGGACTCCATGATTGGAATGGCACCGAGGCGAGAATTATCAGGTCCGTGGAATTTTTGAGCCCAAGACCCGACGAGGCGGGGAATTGAACCCTGGTCCCGGGCTAGACCTCTGCATCAGGGTCTGCCGCTCTAATCATTGAGCCACACTATCTCCTTGTAAAGGCATGCGTGATAAAGGCTATATATGGTAACGGTGTTCAGCCTTCTGTTAGAAATGGGATTTCTGGTTGGCTAAGGCTTGCGCCAGAGCCAGGCAGAACTTTAATCAGGGCAAGGGAGTTGCACGCTGAAAATAACCCCTGCTCTCACCCCCTTAGTAGCTTGGCACGAGCAGTCAGGCTTATCCCAGACGCAATGTGTAAAGCATTTGTGCAACACACTCCCACAGCAGCAACACACTAGGCACACTACAAAAGAAACTCCACACAAGGTTATATAAAAAATAGCCTTTGTATTATCCAAACACTCATTAGAATCATAATCACACATAAACACTGTGCCAACTGGCACTAGGCAATATTTACAGGGGATTATATACACATGACAGGGCCAATCAGGACCCTGTCAGAACCTTTTAGAAAGTACTAGAAGCACATATAAAACACAACCAGTGACTACTGGTAAGATACTGTACTTGGCAATATCACCTGCAACATAAACGCACTATGTCTGCATCACCTTAGACATAACTAAAACATCTTAGCATGACACATTAGTGGGGCCTTGGACCCTGTGTCAGTAGGCTCTGTGACCTCGTCATGGCTGGAACACCAGGGAATTTTTATGAAGATGTACCACCTGATGGGATCTATGAACCCCAGGGCACACAAATTCAGCCATCAATGCCTAGAAATGACGAATGATAATTGAACCTGGAGGTGGCACAAGGTCTCTTCTTTGAATAGGGAGAACCTTAGCCTGCTCCATTTACCACTGCTGAGCATGTGCAACATCAGCATCTCTGGGCATTGACGTTTTTCCAAACCATCTCTCGCTCGGAGACACGTTCCGATTAGAGGGAAACTCAGGGCTCCTGTATGCCCTCCTGCTAATATCACTCCAGCTCTGGGTTCTGAACAAAATCTGGAACAACTGAGCCCAAGTAATTCTAGTGGATCCAGATTGGACTCAGAGAGTATGGTATCCCAAACTCTTGGCCATGAGCATCTGTCCTCTAATGAGGTTGTCTGTTCAGGGGATCTCCTGTTGCAGTAGCAGGGCAGGGACATGCACCTGAATCTCCATACCCTCCACCACATGCTTGGAGATTTTGCTGCAACAGTTGAGTGCTTTTGACCTCGATCATGAGGTTGTCATCCTGTCAGCTAGGCATCCCTCAACCTAGTCTCTCTATGCCTGCCATTAGGACTAGTTTGTGGCCTTCTAAACAACCGTACAGGTTGACCCACTTCATGCCAAACTGTCTGAGGTGTTGTTGTTTGTGTTGTCCCTCACCCAGTGAGCTTGCTTTGGGCACTGTTAAATTGGACTTTTTGACCCCCCCCCCAGAATCATTTTACATTTGGCAGACCAGCTTCTATGTTTAAATCACCAGTTGCGGTACATTTCCTTATATGGCTACAACATTTGTTTTCCCTACACGTTTCATTATGCCCCATTTGGACTTAAATTTAGCTTTGACCTTTCTCATGTGTCTTCCATTCTAACCTATGTATAACTGTCCTCTCAGGTTGCTCTTAAAACAGTCTTCTTGGTTGCCACTACATCTTCCCTGAGAGTGAGCGAGCTTCAGGTCCTCTCTGCTAATCCTCCATATACCAATTTCTACCTAGATAAACTGTTTTTAAAATTTTGCATTCATTTTGCCAAAGGTACTGACTCCCTTTCACTTTGGACAACCATCACTCTTCCAACATTCTTTGCTCCACCTCACCCCTCTAATAAGAAGGAGAAACTACATTGGCTGGATCCAAAGAGGGCTTTCAGTTTCTACATTGATCGCACCAGACAACACCAAGATGATGGTCAGCTCTTTGCTAGGTTCACAGGAGCAAAGAATGGAAAAGCAGCGCAGGAAAGAACCATATCTGGTTAGATCATAGTCTGCATCAAGATTTGCTGTACATTAGTGAAGAAGAGGCCTCCTGAAGACTTTCGGACTCATTCTGCCAGAGCCATGGCTGCAACTCTAGTGTATGCATGTGGCGTGCCTGTCCTTGATATTTGTCAAGTGGCATAATGGGCATGACTCCAAATGTTCACAAAGTACCACTGTCTGGACAGCCAGGTCAGTTGAGACATGCACTTTGCCCTTTCTTTTCAGCAGGATATTTTGGTTTAAGCCTGTTCACAGACCCACCTTTGGGGAGGTACAGAACATTTATGTATTCTAAGGTGAGGAATCTGCAGTTAGATGTCTCTATCAGAAGAACAAATGACTTACCTTTGGTAACGCTCTTTCTGGTGGACGCTCTGTCTACATGCAGTTTCCTCACCAATCCTCTCATCCTCCAGTTTCCATGAACTGGACACCTTCTCCTAAAAAGATCCCAATCTAGGAATCTGCACACTGAGTCACAACCAATTTGATTTTGGCTCCGCGTCTTCAGGCGTGGAAGTGTAAAGAGATCAACTGATGTCTGTGTGCATGGTTTGCACTTATATTGACAAGCGCAAGTTACATTTAGTGTGAATAACATTGATGTGGAGTCGCAGGCACCACCTCCTGGTGAGCAAGGGTACTGCTTCAAAGTTTTCCGGATCCAGTCTAACGCCCTAGGAATATTCAAAGGTGAGGAATCTGCGGTAAGATAGCCTCTACCAGAAAGCCACTAACCGAAGGTAAGTAACTTGTTCATGTCATTTCTTTTGTTCATGTCACCATGCACCATCTTTGCCACATGCAGCCTCATAGCCACCGGGTTTTAAAATAAATCGTTTTCTGTATAACACCTGTATTAACGACCCAGATGGAATGGCCCCTGTCCCTCTAGAATACAGCATTCGAACGCGTCTGAGCGCCGACACCATAATTAGTTTACACAGGGCGGCCGTTCTTCCATTTCCGGTTGGTCTCCACGGCTCTGCTTTCCCTTCTCGCACATCATTTGAGGAACAATTGATCTCAAAATGCCGCTTCCGAGTTCCACCGGCTTCATTTAACACCGCGCGTCGCATCAGCCCTGTACACCATCCTGGGAGTCGTTCCCTCCTCAGCATTAATATCATTGTTATTCCAAGACGAAAAAAGTCTTACTGTGAATAAATTGCTAGCGGCTCGTGCTTTTTTTATCCTTTTGAATTTCCACCAAGGCACGCACCAGGCCTAAGACTGTGTTTGGTGGTGCTCTGCAAAACACATAACAGCAATTTTTGCCGCGCTATTTCATACTTCGTGGATTGCCCATGACAAAGCAACTTCCCCGTCTTTCTGTCCAAAGTCTGGTGCAAAAAAAAAAACATTCAAGCCTCGCTTGTTGGATGAAAGACACACCACAAGCACAGTCTTATTCTTGGATAGGCTCAAAAGCCACATTGACTTACACAGAGCTTTGTGTATTGGAATCTTGATTTGTTTTTGCTGTTAAAACATACACTATTAACCACAGTAAGCCCCAGAACCTCCCCCAGACCCAGTCTCTTCAGGGAGCGTCAATCAGGGGATCCCGGCAAAAGCTTAAACCTCTTAGCGCTTTATTTTCTTCATTGGTCCTTGGTAGGCGCAATGAGTCCGATTCAAGACAATGCACTTTACTCATCTAGAATAGGGAAGTACAATCACAAATAAGAACTGTGCACAGGGAGAGGGCTCCGTTGGCAGTGCACGTGCACTGTATTCCAGCCCTTCTGACAGGGAAGTACCCCTAAAATACTCAACACTCGAACTATTCCTCTAATTATACCGGCCAGACGAAGAAAGCAACCCCGACCCTTATTGGGAGACTTCCCTTCGCCCATACATCCTCCTTCCGTCCATACAACCATACTTTCTCTCATCCAACCATCCTTTTTCCCATCCAACCATACTTTTTCCCATCCATCCATACTTTCTCCCATCCATCCATACCTTCTTCCCATCCATCCATCCCTTCTTCCCATCCATCCATCCATCCATCCATCCATCCATCCATCCATCCATCCATCCATCCATCCATCCATCCATCCATCCATCCATCCATCCATCCATCCATCCTTTTACCCATCAATATCTCCATTTAGCATCCTTTGAACCACTTTTCACTCTACTGCATCTGTCTATTGTTCCGTCCTTCTGCCCTCTGAGCCTTTTACACCTCACAACATCCTTCCATCAATGCATCCTTCCACATACCTCCCAACTCACACGGTGCTACCGTGTGATACACGATATCAGCTCCCATCACACGGTCTTCCAGTGAGGAGCCGATATCACATGGTGGCAGGGAAAATGAGCTGAAAATCACTGTTAATAGTGGGTTTCCAGCTCGTTTCCTAAGGCTTTGAACTGCCGACGCCCATTAAGAGGTTATGAGAACACCAGTCTAAGCAAGCTGGTTTTTTTTGGGGGGGGGGGGTGGTTTCAATAGTGCCTCGGAGGTGATCCCGCCCTCTCCTCACATGGTGAGATTGTTCTTCTAGTTGCCAGGTATGCTTCCACTCTTCCATCCATTTCTCTTTTCGTTATTCCATTCTACTTATCCTCCTCACTTCCTTTCATGTTTCCTTCCTTTCATCCTTTCTTTCTCCTCTTGTTCTTTCTTTACTCTACCATTTTTTGTCTCTCAGCGTACTTTGTTTTTCTTACTTTTCTTTCTCATTCACTCGTTTCTATTCGCCCCTCTCGCTCCTTTTCTCATATTTTGATTATTTCCCGCTCTCTCTTTCCTCCGCTGCGCATGTTAGCCCACCTCCCTTATACCTCTGGCAAGGTATTTCCTAAAAGCCTTATTTATGAGCATTTTACTTGCAGACAGAAGGGCCCATAAAAAAGAAGTTAACGTTTTAGTGGAACCCAGTTCACTATCCCAGTTGGCCCAGCGGCAACCGCCCTTAAACTGCGTAAGTAGATGGTTCACTACCGCCATTAGGTTCTTGAGTATACAATGAGCAGGCACGTGCCCAGTGCTTTAATATGTAAATGGCCTTTTATCTCATGAAGCATTTCAACTCGGGGAGGGATACAGCCAGAAGGGTAGCTACCAATGCTTCAGCAGCTGCAGTGCACCGAAGCCCATTGAACCCAGACATGGGCGTCCGCAGGGGAGGGCAAGGGGGGGGCGCTTGCCCCTCCCTGGATCGCCGGTGCGGGCCCAGTCATGGTCGGCGTTAGGCATGGGCAGTGTGGGCAGCTGGGCCTCGCGGCTGTCTAACTAGGATGGCCCCCCCACGAGTCCATCATGCTTTTGAAATGGTGTACAAGTTACAGGTGGGCAACCCCCTCCCTTTGGGTTCGCCTATTTGGTGAACTGTGAAAGACACAAGGCTGGGTGAGGGGATGAGGGGGGGGGGCTCTCATGGGCCGGGCTGCCATGGGCTGAAACGGCAACATGACACCGCATCCCTTTGAGGTGCTGCAGACTGGGCAGGACAGGGTTTGTGGCTGTGATAGTTTTCCCTGCATATCTCTCTCTTAGCTTAATCGCTGCATCTGCATGATAACAGCGTTAGGCAGACACTTGAACTGGTGTGAGGTGTGAAGTGAGCCCTGCCCCTGCATGAATGAAACACAAAGCATCCTGCAGGGCTCACAACAAAAAACAGAGTGACCTCACATAACAATGGGCTCTGCTCACTTCCAAAGAAGGGAAAGGGAGAAGAGCAGAAAACGGAGAGAGAGAGGTGGTTATTATTATTTATTTTTTACAATTCTGTTTTGTTTACTCTAGCATCTTTTGTCGTCTGGGGGTGGATTCTGGAACCCTGCCCGGGTTGGGCCCCCTTACCCAAAAGTGAAAGATGCAAATTAGTTTCTTAACCTCTCAAGGGCCTCATTATAGTAAGGAGGTGTCTAATCAAACCAAAGGCAGGCAGGAAGAACTTCAAGCAGAGAGACAAGCTTGCATTTCCTCTTATGTTATTTTAACAGGGGAGAGATTTTACTTGGGTTTCTTCGTTCAGTGCAGCAGGGCCTGTGTCTGATTTTCCCTAGGAGCAGCAATACTTATGGTAGATGAATGTGCCAGACAACGTTGGACAGATCTGGTCATTACCCGTCCTTACGCCACAGGTCATGAAAATTCTAAAGGCATCATTCACACACCAAAGCCTGATGGCGCGTCTCTGGCCACACAATGGACGATTACCGATTTAATTTTTTGGTTGTGTTCGAAGCTCACAGATACAGAATGTAACCATTTTTGCTGCTGTGGGGAGCAGGCAAAAAGAAATAAATCTAGGTGTTCCCTTCCGGCTCAGAAAACAGATTAACTCCTATGATTGACAACATTAAATATTTGAAGAGAGAAACAACACCATGATCGTCAGCCACAACCAAAGTAGAGCTACAGTTACAATATCTGAAGGTGCTTATGAACCAACAGCCCACGCAAGTGGTGGTAGTGGCCGACTGGCCACTAACAAACGTTTGGGGATGGGGACTTTTTTTCTTTTCTTACAAATTAATCTCTGAACTGGATATAATGTTCCCCTTTCATACACCTCTACGCGGGGGGATTCGGTTCAAATTAGAACATTTCCTCACTTCACAGTCACAGAAAGGAAACTAAAACAGAGGTCATCATGTTAAAATAATTACAGCAGTTTGCCAAAAACGGTTGCCTGATATTTAACAGTCTGTGTCGGAAAACATACTAAATGATGACAAACGAAAAACATATGAAGGGGTTCTATGGTTAATTTTCCTACTAAAACCTTTCAAGTTTTATGGGATTGGTTCGTCAATTCCTGCATCCACAGTTCCAGCACCACTGACTGTTCCCACGTTTGTTTCTCAATATGTAAGAACCTACACTCCTATAGGACCGGTGCTTAATTTGTAAGTAGAAGCCCCGGGGCTCTCAGTTTTGCTCAGAAGGAGCTGCTGTATGTCAGCACGCTGAAAGCCATGGCTGCATAGTCTTGATTCCGCCGCCTGTTTCCTTGTTCCACAAACTCCTGTCCCGTTCTCTCACTCTTGCATGTTCTTGCTTTGAACCTTCGTCACTTTTTCCGGCCTTTTTCTTCCTCCTTTGCTCCTTGTGTGTTTTCCACTCACTTGCTTTGGATAAAAGTCTGACAAAGAAATATAAGTACTGGTCCCCAAAAATGAGTGCCAGTGCGCACCCCCTCATCCACTGGCTCAAATGAAGCAAGGTCTAGCCCATGTATAAATTAATTCCATTCTTCGACCTTGGTTCTGAGGTTTCTACAAGGTCTCCCTCTTCATCTCACATCTAATCTTTCACACTTGCTCTTAAGACGCATTTTAACTCTGCTTTTAGGACAAATCTTTGGATAATTTATCTGATAACTTCGTAACACAAGGGTCCCCTTACTGCCAGCAGGCCTCCAGATAATAGTGTGATCTATAAAGGTTTTAATAACATAATGTAATATAACAAAACATTTTGGCAAGGGAAACACGCTCTGACAACTTCCCCACTGCAGAACGAAATGAGTAAAGGATGGAAGCCACCAATTAACCTCAACCTTGTCTACCAGGGGGAAGCCAGTAGTGATCCATAGTAGCAGGCCGGTGACGACGGAGGCCACAAGGGTACGCAGTGACACAACGATACATAGAAGAGTCCTTCAGACTAACAGGCCACGGTGACCCATGAAGACCCATGAAGAAGGAATGAAGCCTCCCAGACTATCTCAATTTATGGGTGGAAAGTTACTTTTAATTGCCCTCCATCGATTTCCCAGGTCCCCTCAGATACATTTCATGGCAGTGAACAGGTTCTTTTCAAATGACATACAGACCACTCAATTGATCTGGGTATATACAAATCTTGAATAGGAGAGCATATGACTTCTGTGTCTAAATGCCTAGTGTAAGATGTTGCAAACTGCTGTATGTTGTGCAAAAGTGTCCCCTCTGGAAACCCTGTAGACCCAGTTAAAGTAAGTCACTAGAATATCCATTGCAGAAAGGTGCAGTCAAGGAAGAGCTACCAACCAATCTCAAACCTGTATACCTCTCAGGAGGCGCCCATAATAAGGAACTTTCATCCCGTGCACCAAAATCGCATTCCGGACCATACCCCTGACTGTGTGAACTGGTCGATCATGTGGGCATGACAAGCTGTCTACTTCCAAGAACAACAAGCTTTGGCATAGCCAATAGGGCTCGCCTTATGGACCTTATAAGTGTTTAGCCATGCAACAGTTGATGTTGTTGCTCCAAGGATATTATGCTGCATAACTAAATACTTATAAGGTCCAAAAAGTGAGACCTGTTGGCTATGCCAATGCTTGTTATTAAGTGACCTCAAAACACGATTTATTCCCTAGAATGGGCAAGGCCCCTGAATAACGTAAAATAGGGCTAAGCTCATCCTCCATTTTCTTGCCCCCCTACTCTTGGCTGAATGTAACTCCCAAGTCTCTCAGAACTCCATCTCACCAAACCCATGAACTCCATTCTGTCCATCCTTAATGTTTGCCTTTTGGTCTCTGCCTTTGTTCTAAAGAGGTGTGCATTGGAGGACATGTAGCCCTGCCACTTCCATGTTCAATGACTTGCAGAGTACACCTAAAACCAACCATTTGTCAGTCCCCTGCTTCCTTGTTTCAATTTTTCTGCACCTGACCTTTACTTCTGCACCGAGATCTCCCTCTCTTGCTTTTCCACAGACTCTAAAGAGGAGGTAGGCATTCTTCTGTCCATGTTGAAACCTGGCTTTCCCAATGAATTGTGCTGTGTGGGAATATTACAAGGAACATCTATTGCCAGTGTCTAGGAAATTGCCAATATTATCAATGCATTGTTCACAGCTGGACTGGTCCCCAATGTTTGGAAAGCCAGTGTTGTTAGCCCTCTGCCTTCAAAAGATGGTTTGGATGTTCCAAATGTTTATATCTCTGAGCTCATGGTGCTGTTACCCACTTTGGAAAAAAGGCAAAGCAAATAATGTCTGAACAACCTACCAACCATCTTGAAGAATCCAATGCTCTGGACACTCCTCTGTGAGTTTCTGTCCAAGTAGATAGATGGAACCAGTCATGGCTTTGGTACTTAATGAGGTGCTTCATTAATATTGTTTGAGACGATGTGGCTTAGCGAGGCTGATCCTACTAGCTCTTGAATTTGACACAATCGTCCACTGTACCATCATTGAAAGGTTTGATGATGTGGATCTCTCTTGAACCACATCAACCTGATTTAGAATTTTTTTGTTTTTTCTGGTCATTTTTAGTTTTTCCCTCTGTTTCATTGTAGTTGCCAGGTCGTCTGCTGTGGCGCCTCACAAGATTTTTCTATTCCCCCTATCGGTTTCTTTGTTTAAGCTCTTTGTCTTATTAGATTTTTAAAAAATGTATTTAATACTTGTGCTCAATCATGTCGGAGGATAGTGATGAAGTTAAAAATGTGCCCCCCCCTGGAAACATTTCTGCGGATGCCCATGAACCCAGATAACTACTGTATTTTACTACCCCAACAGCAGTCAAAGGGCTTGTTTCCCAGCTTCCCCCGGGGCCCATGGCATCCTTGCTACACTACTGACTGGAGCCATTGGAGGCGACTTTCTCTCTGTCGCTTTCTCTTGCTCAATCGTTTTAGTAATTTTATCAAGCACAGTGGGTGGGGGTGATTAGAGGGAAGGGAGAGCGAGATAAAATGGGTGGATGGAAAGACAGACAGTAGGGGAGGAAGGTACTGGCAGTTTTTTTTTATCATTTCTGCAATCCTGCCGTCAGCAAACCTCTGGTAAAGGAAGTGCTGGGATGCAATTGTGTTGTACTGCCATTTGTAAAGCACACACTACCCCTGTGGAGGAGGAACCGAAGTGCCTTCCCGGGTAATTAGTAAGCTGCACCTGGGTATTCAATGTTAGCTATTACTTTCATAAAAATATATGGTTATTTGTGTTTTTACAGTTTAGAAGCATGCAATTTAAGCAGGTTCTTCATGCATGTTTATGCGATTAGATACATTCTCATATGGAGGTTGGACATGTGTGCAGTGAGGTGAGTCGCTTTGTTAGGCACACTATCATTGATGGTCTCAGTGTTTGCGTAACACGCTAGCTGTCGGTTCCCTGTGGTGTTACCTATTGCTCACTTAAAAAAATTGGGATTATTCAAGTTATTCCTGTTTAGGGGCCTGCAGTTGAGACAGATTTGGTATTCCACCTTGAGCAGAGAGTGTTATTGATACATGGAGGTTGGTTAAGTTTGAAGACAGGTTAATCCCATAGTTAGGAACATTGTCACGCATATTATTAGTCGAAGCAATTTGAATTGAAGTTGTCAGGACAGCCCCTAAGTAGCGGCTTCTCCGTTATGACAGAGGAGCGTCGCCGCACTTCTCAGAGCCAGGCGATCAAAAAATAAAATTATAATTAAACTATTATCATTTTATTTTTCCCTGGGTAAGGCAGGGCATCGTCTATGATGGCAGCAGGATGAGCAGGGAGGAGAAAGTTGTGCAGTATAAGTGCGCATGTCGGTTTGGCTGGCCGCAAGAAAGAAAGCTTCCGCAGATGTTTGTGTTGCCCTTTCTATACTATGAATCGTGCAGGTGCACATTTTGCACTGGTGCGATGATGAGTGGTCATACCCTTGTATACACGGAGTTCTTATAGAAATTGCTGTAGAGGCTTGTGCAACTCTTTATATAAGAAGAATCGTGTTGGCGCACATTTTGGGCAGGTGCAATCACGAAGAGGAATACCCTCATTTGAGTGGGGTGCGACCCCCGTGGGGGAGGAGAAACAGGAATCAGTGGGTCCGATACACACCCTACTCCTCCTCCATACCCCCTTGCAGGTGCAGTATTCACTGCAGCTGCATGCAGTCCTTCCGGTGCTGACTGGGTTGCTGCCTGCACACTTAAAAGGCAGACTGGTGGCTTCAACCAGCTAGTCCACATTTCACTAGTGTGCTGTTCCCAGTGCAGGTGCAAACCTCAGCCAGTGCATTTAGTGTAATAGGGTGCCAGTATGTTTCGGGCACACCTGTAGCTCAGACTGGGGCTGTGCACCTCTTTGTATTATGGCCGCAGTTGTTCATTGTCTGTGTGACACTGGATGAGGCATGTACCACTAGCACAGTATTTAGGTGTTGCACTGATATCAATGGCAATAACAATATTGGTGCAGGTTTCGATCTCTTTGAATAGCTGCGTATTTCTAGATTTGTTTCCTAGGTCTTCTCCTTCAGCGACCTTTTGAGCATGAACAGGCTATTGGATTGATAACAAGTGTTCATTCGGGACTTCCACCTGGTGCACATGCATTTTATAAGCCACTAATGAGGGCGCGGTATTCATTACCATTTAAGCGCACACCTACTGCTTTCTACCACACCTTCCCCATGCCCACTCACTGACATCAGGTGCCCTGCCGTATAGGGTGCGCCAGATGGCGCGTGTCTTACAGGTGGAATGTGGGAGGTGCATTCAGAACCTGCACGCACTCATGTTACCTCTCCCTGTTCAGTCTTAGCAGGTGGTGCCTGGTGTCTCCCTCTCACCCTCAACTTACAGGCCTGCCCCTGTTCACCACAAGCATGGGCCTGCTGCAGCACAGCACCCACAAGAAGTAGTTCATTTAAGGTGACACTGGGGATTGAAGATGACTCTGAGAATTGCAGTCACCAAGCTGTTGTGGCCTGGTATTTATGGAGCAGACATAACAGGCTTGCAAGGTGTAGTGTTCGAGTGCAGCTCTGTGTGAAAGAAAACAGACACTCGGTAAAGCTTATAGAAGTCTAACAAGTGTTTAATGCAAAAGTAGCAAAACAACATCAAAACAATTCTAAGGGCAAATTGTCATTTCAACAAACCAAACCTTCGCCCCCTGATCAGTTGGAGCATGTAATCTTAAATTCAGTACATTTCGGCGTTACATGAATACACTTTTTCTCAGTGCAGTGAGTGGAGGAAAGAACACATGATTCAACTGAACCTAGTGATGGACATTAGCAAGCAGGCATTCAGCTGTTCTTAGGGGAAGGGTGCAAGACCCTGATGAGGGATACAGTAAACTAGAGTAGAAAGATTGTCTTCACTAAATGTGCAGATCCTGCTTTGCTGTGCCAACTTCAGAATTATTGTTTATTTAATTTTCCTTCGTCGTCTTCTGTCGAGTCCCCCCTCCCCCACCGTGCCCCACTTCTCTTTCCTGCATGATCTGCTCTTGTGTGCAAGGGAAATGTACACTGTGATGCCCATGTACTACTTTTCTGAGTGTGGGAGGAAAAATTGCACTGCTCGTGCCCATGTAACTCTTCTGTGTGTGCAAGGGAAGTTTGCACTATTGATTACTAAAGCTTAAGAACATCTTTTCACTACACAAAAGCAAAAAAGTGGTCATTGTCAGTGCTTGTTTGTATATGTGCATGGTTAAATCTGGGAACCTCATTTTGCATAGAAATAGCCATCTCTACTTTGTGTACACCTTCTTTTTTGTTTGTTTGTTTTACAACAGAACCATGGGCATTTAAAAGAAAAGTCGTCGAAAGTGGGGGAAGGACCTGATGCAGTGAAAAGTTGTTTTCAATTGTGGGATTTAGGTGTGGCGATGTGTTGTTAATGCTCTGGATTCATGACATTTCAGGAATATTCACAATTAATGTTCCAGTGTGCATATGCAGCTTTTGTTGGTTTGAAGCTACTAGCAGTACCAATAAACTGTGGGGCTGAGTTTGAGTTCTTGTGTGGAGGGTGCAAGGGAATGTAAATACACATTAAATTCTGAAGAGTGGTGTAGAGATGGGTGAAGAGTCCGAGCGGATGGGGAGTGGCCTTTGTTGAGTACTACCAGTGGTGAAGTTCATAAAAAAAGCATTCTGTGATTTTGATCACTTTGGACTGACCTCTCTGCCAGTCCTTCTGATGCTTGGTTAGAGGGAATTTAGATCAGTCAGAGGGAAGTGGCTGAGGACAGTCACGAAGAGCTAGGCTTTGATATTGCCATCTAGTGTGTTGCAATTAATACAGTAGAGCTGCTCTAAGATGATCATGTGAGCTTAAGTTAGGGAATGATATCCATAAATAATATTTTCATGGACTTTATGTTGAGGTCCCCTGAAAGAATGTGGTCTACAATATCGGTGTTGTTTGTGTAGATCCTTGTGACCAGAGAAGTTAATTCAGCATTTTCTTTTGGAGGTGTTGTTCGTGACTAAAAAGGCGTGGAGAAGATGTAGATGAAGGGAGTGAACGTGGATGGAAAGAAATGAACTGCAGGATGTTGTGGCTACCACGTGATTTTTGAGTATGTGGCTGGTGTGTGACTGTATTAAGTTTTTAGATATGTTCATTAAACATGGAGGATGAGGTGGGCATGACCAACATCTCAGTGAAATAACACTTAGGTTGTGGGGTATCATGAGGACTTGTATTTCTGTTTGGTCTATGTGTATAGGGTGAGTGTCAATAAGCAAAGAAGCAATGGGATGGAGCTGGGATGTGTGTGTGGTGTGGATATGTTCCATATGTTTTCATATAGGTGAACTTGGAAGGTTTGGTTGTGCAACTTTTGTGGTGCTTGGGGATGATGTTTTAGGTGGGTTGGGCAAGAGGGATCTGGTGGATAAAAGAGAGGAGGTGCTCACCCTGTTGCTGATATTCTGTGATTCTGAACCAAGGCTATTTACTGGCATTAAGGGGAAAACAGAAACTTATACAGGAGTCCAACTTTGTTGGCTTTTCTCTTCACTATAGCACTTGGACTGTAGCACCAAATGAGCAAGGTCTAAGTGGGAAGTGATAGCACATGGGCTCAGTGACATGTCCAGGCCAACAAATCAGCAAAGTGTGAAACAGCCATCAAAACATCAATGGGGAGAGTATGTGGTCTCACTGCTAGACTGCCCACTTTGGAGCTGGGAAACGAAGGTTCGAGCCTCGGGGTCAACTCCACATCCTGTGATTCTGGGCAAATCACTTAATCTCCCCGTTCCTACCAAAAAAAAAAATGAATGTGTCCTTGTGTAACGTAACTGGTGAACATGTAAAGCGCTCCAATACTTTCGTGTCGAGTTCGCGCTATATAAATCTGAAATAAAAATAAACAAAATATGATTGACAGAACCAATCTGATATATCAGACGAGCTGCAGGCTCCAGGTCCAAATAGATACCCGGATAAAGCATCAATATGCTTTTCTGTGAAAAATATCTGAGTTGAGGTGAGCACCATTGTTGCGGTAACAAGACTGCTTTTAAAGAGTACCTGGTAAGCCTGTTATCACAGAGTCCTTGTGGCTGGCATGACAATTGATAGAGGCTTTGTTAGGGGCCCTGATAGATATTTGTCCATACAAATTTATGCAGATTTTGAATTTCCTTATACTGCATTCAATGGTATTTCTGTTTGTCTATAAGATGGTGATTTCAATTTTTTTTCTTGAATGCAGGTTTCAGCGATCAGGGTTTTTATTTGGACATGATTGGCACTAGGCAAATATTTACCTCAGTTTTGTGTTGTGTGTGTTCATGGGATGTGTAGGAAATTTGGGTACTGGTTGTGGGGGGTGAAATCCTACCGTAGCAGCAACCACAGTTCCTGTTAAGGTGAAGTCACAATCAACCCCAAATTAACCTGTGCTTAACCCTCTGGTAGCCTGGCAAAAAGTCTGGCAGACTTAACTTAGAAGCAATGTGTAGAGTATTTATGTAACAATTCAAATGATGATAACATGAAAACACAACACAAGAAAACTCCCACACCAATTTAGAAAAAAAGGGCAAGATTTAATAAATTATGTGAAACCAAAATGACAAAAATCCAATTAGTAGAACCAGAGATATGCAATTGTAAAGATTTGAGTAAAAATAGTGCCTAAACACAGAAAGCCCCAACTGTGGTTATCTGGTCACTCCGGACTAGGACAAAGTTATAAGTTCAGGCTGACTGTGATGGAGTGTGGGCCGGATACAGGGACCAAAGTAGGCTTGCTGAACAGAGTGGGTTAAAACCTGGTTCCGGAGCATTGTGAGATCCTCCGTTGAGGCTGCATTGGTTAGCAGCGGTGTCGATGAGCCATCAATGAGGCTTGCACTACGAGGTCCTGCCTCGGGGATGCATCAGGTAGCGGCGGGTCTCATGCGGAGCTGTAATGAGTTGTGTTGCTCTGCCCAAGAGCCCACGGCTGGGCGTATAAGGCCCCTGCCGGCTCACTCCCTAGGGTCTAGGACTGGGGTGGCACCACTTGGGGGCAAGATTCACAGCAGATAGAGTCCAGGTGCTGAGTTCAAGGTGGTTGGAGCCTTTTCTGTCCCTGAGGCTCTGATCAGAAGTCACTTTGGTGGCCCTGGAATCCAGATGCAGGTCCAGTCTTTTGCACTGAGGCAGCATACAGCAGGGCAGCAGAATAGCAGGGCAAGAATAACAGCCCTTTTTGCAGCAGAGCAGTACAGCAGTCCTGAGTCTTTCACAGGTCCAGAGGTGTACTAAAGAGTTGGGTCTGAGGGTCCAATATTTATACTTGCTGCCAGCTTTGAAGTAGGACAAGGTTCTGGAGGTTTCCACCCCCTGAGGTATTTCGAATTTCCTCTCTCCCTTTCCTGGCCCCAAATTGTCTGGGGGCTCAAAAGATTGGTGTGAAACCCTTTGTGAGTGTGCTGAGGCAGAGCCTTTGCAATGTGTAAATGTGGTAGGTGATAACTCCTCCCCCTATCAAGTCAGAGTTGGCCCATCCTGTCAACACCTATTCCCCCTTATCACACGGTGTGGGAGCAATACACAAAGACCGACTGCCAGAAACACCTAGTCATGTGAACCAGGATACAGGCTGCAGGCACCAAATGGATGGGACAAGAATATGCCAACTTTCTAAAGTGGCATTTTCAGAATAGTGACTTAAAATCCAAATTTACCATTAAAGAGGGATTTAAATTAGAATTTGTTAGACACCAAATTCGACATTCTAACCTGCTCCCAATTGAAAGTTATCACTTTTTAAATATAATATGGTAACCCAATGTTATCCTATAGGAGAGGTAGATCTTGCAGTGGTGAAAATCAAATTCAAGGAATTTTAACTACCAGGACATGTAAAACGTAAAAGTACATGTCGAACTTTTTAAATACACAGCACCCTGCTCTCTGGGCCATTTAGGGCCTACTCTAGAGGTGCTTTATATATATTAAAAAGGAAGGGGAAGGCTTGGCAAAAGGTTTATTTTGCCAGGTCGAAGTTTAAAACTGTCCACAGAGGCTGCTATGGCAAAATAAGGTTACAAAGTTTATGGGAAAGGTGGTTACGCCGATGAAGCTTAGTGGTGCCTATCTTTCCCAGCTACCTGGGGGAAAACCTGAGCGTTCACAAGTTTGTTCTGAGCTTCTTTCAGGTACTCATCAACTTTGACTAAGGTAAACCCAATGTTGCTACCACAGAATTTACTGTGAGCCCCAGAAATTCCATTGCCTGGTTGGGACTGAGGTTCAACTAGTCTCAATTGATAGTGAAGCGAAGGATCTGCAAGAGGCCTGCTGTCCTATTCAGTTTTTCAGCATAAGCAGGATTTTATTCAAGTAATGTATCAGTCGGATGCCTCTGGTTCATAGAAACTATTTTACTGTCTTTATGACTTACTGAAGCACCATTGTGAAGAGGATAATCTGAACAGAAGAGCCAATAACGGGAATGTCTGTCCTTCCAATGTAAACCGCAATAACCTGCATTGAGTTGCACAGATTAGATCATGCAGGTAGGCATCATTAAAGTTCATCCTTACCATCCACAACTTTCTATCATCATTTCTTTTAGAAGATAGTTTTCCTTCAACTTGCAGTATCGGAAGACTAATCACCTCTTGAACTCCCTCAAGTTTATAACCAGACAGAAGCATATTTGTCCCGCTCTATCCCTCAAGAGAAAGAAAGCTTCCCAGCATTTCTGGTCTGACCACTGGCTTCCTCTTTTGAAGCTTTGCCTTCTCTAGAGGCGTTATTACAAGAAAACAATGGTTCTGTCGGGTTTAAGTAAAACAATTGCTTTGTTATACAAACAAATCAAGAAATGACCACACAATCTAAAAGTACAAATCACGTTAACGCTAGATTTGGGGGGTGTGATGTCATTCTTTATATATAAATTTCATCATTTATATGAAAACACCCATATCACTTGTAACGCAAGGTTACCAACGTAATAAACTGTAACGTGAAGCAGTGAATCAGTGACAAGGTGACAAAAGTGACAGATTTGTGCAAAATATGTACAGTGATCAAATACAGAAAAAACTTTCTATGTACATCATATACAAGAGGAGGGCCAGTATCAAGGAAAATCACAATGACACTGTTTCACGAGTAAATCAAAATACATATGGAAAACAGGTCTTGAACTGGTCCTAGCAGTTATCGTCGACGTTTCAACCCAGTGTAAGCGACAATAAATCGTCATGCAGGGTCTTCATCAGGACATTAAAACAAACGATGGCAACCTGCAAGGGCAAGTAAAGTGTGTATCAATATCGTGAAATGCTTATGTTTTAATGTGTGGTCCCTAATAGAATGGCCGTAACTCACCTAGCCGGTGGTCTAGGATGGCCTGGCAATCAGTTGTTTGCGTTTCGAAGGACAGAGCGCCTCATCAAATGTGGTCTCTGTAAGTTAAAGGGGAGGGTGTCATGCCTTCATTAGTCCAAAATGAGAAAGCGCCTCTCTGATATGACAGTGAAGGGGAGTATGAGAGGGGAGTGGGAGTTAAAACATACACCGGTTAATCCCCATAGTGATTGGGTTAACGTATAGAGGAACATCAACCGTTGTCTCTGTAAATCAAAGCGGAGCGTGTGCTGCCGTTATTAAACAAAATGCGCCTCTAAATTGTGCAAAAAGGGGAGAGATGCAGAGATTGCAGAGATAGAACTACAATTGGGATGTAGAGATAGTTACTGCCCGGTACCGAGAGACCCCACACCTGAAATAAAATCATTGATTGAAAACATTACTATGGATGGAGTGACGCGAGGCTTCCTTAGTCAGTCTGAGTCTGACTTTCTGAACAAGCGTGAGGCTAGGATTCCGACCATATACACCCTCCCGAAGATCCATAAGCGCCTGGAAAAGCCGCCAGGCAGACCAATTGTCTCGGGATGTGGGTCGATACTGGAACCCCTTAACCAATTCATAGATCATTTCCTACAGCCATGGATACCACTGACCAAATCGTATGTCCGTGATACGATGCATATCATCCAATTGTTGGAGGGTCAACCATTTGATACTCAAACTCAGCTACTGGTCACGTTTGATGTATCCTCGCTCTACACCTCCATTCCCCAGACAAGGGCTCTTGAAGTGATTAAAGAAATTCTTGACAAAAGAACGAGACCACGCTGGATACCGACCGATTTTTTGCTGGGCCTTTTGGAAATTGCCATGAAATATAATTATTTTATTTTTATGAAGCAATTCTATTATCAATGTAAAGGCGTGGCGATGGGGGCTACCTATGCGCCGAGCTTGGCCAATATTTTCATGGATGCATACGAAGAGGAACACCTCTACAATCACCAAAATCCGTTCATTGACCACATTACTGTTTGGAAACGTTATATAGACGACGTTATAATGATCTGGTCTGGTACCGTGAACGAACTCAATCTGTTCCACAGCTGGCTGAATGCGAGATCGGATGATATCCAGTTTACTATGACGAAGGACAACAGTACCATCGATTTCCTGGATCTCACCTTTGTGGTGGATGATGGACAACTAGTCTGTGACCTCTTTCGTAAACCAACGGAACGGAACACCCTCCTTAAGTATGACTCTCACCATCCACGCAGCTTAAGAGATAATCTTCCGTATGGTCAATACCTTAGACTAAGGAGGAACTGTACACGCAGAGCCGATTTCTTTGAAGAAACAGAGATCCTCACCAATCGATTAAGAGAACGTGGCTACCCGTTGGGTCTGTTGAAACGCGCGCGTAAACGTGCCTGGTATTGCCCGAGAGAGGAACTCTTGCAGGTCAAGGAAAACAGACCGAAGAAGGAGAATATTGTATGTGTTACATCCTTCAACACGAAGAGCAATGGCATGAAGAAAATCATCAAGAAGTACTGGAATTTGGTTGCCAGCGAACTTCCGAATATTGAAGAACCGATCTTCGCGTTCAAGCGGGGCAAGAATGTGAAGGACAGTGTTGTCAAGGCATACCTTGAACCACCTAAACCACGTGGTCTCAGGGAACAGTTGGGCCTACCTCCCCTCGTAGGCCATTACAAGTGTGGCCAATGTAAAGCCTGTCCTTTGGCAATAGAGGGCTCTTCCTTCACCCATAACAACAGAACATATAACTCATCAACCTTCACGAATTGCAACAGCTCCAATCTCATATATGCGATAAAATGTCCTTGTGACTCCCTATATGTGGGACAAACAACACAAAAAGTCAAAGCGAGGATATTACAACACATGAGTCGCATTAGGTGCAAGACTCAAGGGGCCCCCATGGTGGATCATTTTCTGGCACAAAGCCACCAGCCCGAAGACTTGAAATGGTGGGTGCTAGAAAAGGCAAACCTGGCGCCCAGAGTGGGGTCAATGGTCTTGAACCTAAAGAGAAAAGAATGTAGATGGATTCATTCTCTTAACACTGTCCAGCAAGGTCTTAATAGTCTCGAGGAAACATCTAGAGAGATGGGTCAACTGTGATACTCCCCTTCTGTAATTTGTATATGTGAGTTGTCATCATGAGCCCGGCTCAGTCATAATTCCTACTGAATAGTTCCGTTGTTAACGGACACTTTCACATGTGGATTTGGGAGGCCACCAAGCTCTATTCACCCAATGTTTTTGAGATTGCCATTCCAAAATGTTGTTTTATTGCACATCTGTGTTGTAAACAATGACGCATGTTTTTCTCTTGAAACTGTTTTACATGTTGATTTGATTTGGCCCTCATTTTTCACTCATCCAGTGTTTGTCTTAAGTAATCCAGTGTCTCTGTAAACAATGTTCTTTCCCAAAATTGTTGTCAACATGAACCAGTCATTTATGTATTTACATATGCTGGAATGGTTCTGCAAAGTATTTTGGTAATAATATACTGATGTTTCTGCACGGTTTTTGGTCCTAGAAGTGATTAGAATTTCTGCACACTTACATCTAATCCTTCCCTTTGTGCAAGAATGTTCCGCACCGCTCGCCGGTTCTCTTATTATTTTTAACCGCTCATCAATGAGCTAACCACGTAGTTTGACACAGCTACTGACGTCAGCCTAGCGCGCGATCCTTCTCGTGTTGGTCTCAGCTGCTTCGGTTCTCTGAAGCGCGCTCGGTTGCTAGGCAACCCGCCTGACACGTCACACTGTCTACGTCAGACAGGACTGCCCCGGATTCCTTTCATTTAGCAGTCTTTCTGTCAGTTGCGGCTTCCTCCGACCAAGAGAGGAGGTGCTGCAGCGTGAGTCATGATCGCTTAGCTTCGACTTCCAAATCAAGTAAGCACTAAATCGCCCCCTTGTTGTTTCTCTTGGATCAATCACCCGGTCATGGTTGTGCCCTCAACGAATGTTTTTTGTTACAGAATTCATTTCGAATCTCTGACGCATCCCATTCACCGGACTCGGTACGCCCGTTGAGGTGAGCCCCCGGTTGAAGCACCGTTGTTGGTTTCCGATAACCCGTGATTGCCGTGCCCAGCTTCCCAAACCTGTCGTAATAGGGGTTAATTAGTGTATTCACTAACAATCACTCTCCCCTTTTTGCACAATTTAGAGGCGCATTTTGTTTAATAACGGCAGCACACGCTCCGCTTTGATTTACAGAGACAACGGTTGATGTTCCTCTATACGTTAACCCAATCACTATGGGGATTAACCGGTGTATGTTTTAACTCCCACTCCCCTCTCATACTCCCCTTCACTGTGATATCAGAGAGGCGCTTTCTCATTTTGGACTAATGAAGGCATGACACCCTCCCCTTTAACTTACAGAGACCACATTTGATGAGGCGCTCTGTCCTTCGAAACGCAAACAACTGATTGCCAGGCCATCCTAGACCACCGGCTAGGTGAGTTACGGCCATTCTATTAGGGACCACACATTAAAACATAAGCATTTCACGATATTGATACACACTTTACTTGCCCTTGCAGGTTGCCATCGTTTGTTTTAATGTCCTGATGAAGACCCTGCATGACGATTTATTGTCGCTTACACTGGGTTGAAACGTCGACGATAACTGCTAGGACCAGTTCAAGACCTGTTTTCCATATGTATTTTGATTTACTCGTGAAACAGTGTCATTGTGATTTTCCTTGATACTGGCCCTCCTCTTGTATATGATGTACATAGAAAGTTTTTTCTGTATTTGATCACTGTACATATTTTGCACAAATCTGTCACTTTTGTCACCTTGTCACTGATTCACTGCTTCACGTTACAGTTTATTACGTTGGTAACCTTGCGTTACAAGTGATATGGGTGTTTTCATATAAATGATGAAATTTATATATAAAGAATGACATCACACCCCCCAAATCTAGCGTTAACGTGATTTGTACTTTTAGATTGTGTGGTCATTTCTTGATTCGTTTGTATAACAAAGCAATTGTTTTACTTAAACCCGACAGAACCATTGTTTTCTTGTAATAATTCTACCCAGGTTCTGAGGGACACAGGGTCACCCCATTGCTTATACATTCTCTAGAGGCGTAGCATGTACATAGCCAAGTGCACTCTGCCACTACGGGTCCCTCCAAAACCATTAGACTTAAAATATTGTGGAGCGAGACCTGTGTCTTACCCAGAGCCATCCAAGAGATGTCAACTTTTGCCCACTCTTTCATAAATGGGTCCTCAAACTTACAGATCATGACCACCTGCCCCTTCTCTGAATTTGTTAGGTTCCTCTGTTTGCAATCTATTTTCATTAATAGTGACATATGTCCTTTGTGCAAAGCACACAGTTCATGTTTACCTGTAGAGGGATAACCCCTTGGACTAGCCTGACAGGATATTCGAGTCAGTTGACCAGCCCAATACCTTTGCATCCACGACATACTCTAAAATGTTGCTGAAATGTCTGCCCACGAACAATAACTTGCCCAGCCAGGACCACCTGGAGTAACGTATCCCCTTTTCAGTGTAGTTATGAAACATTCCAATAAAGAAAATAGCTTGGCAACTGAGTCAGCCGCTTGGGCAACCTCGCCCTTTAATAGAGCCTACAACATTTTGTTTAAAATCACCCCTGACTTGCATGATGTTCTAGGAAACTTTATTTAAGAGTGTCACCCCAAGATCTTGGAGTGACACAGCTCATATGGGGTGAGCATCCCCTTCACTTGGTTGTATTTTACCCTACACTATGGATCATCACTGTCCTTCACCCCTCAAAATTGACCTCAGCCATCTTGGGCTGCTGTCACGGGTTCCAATGTTGTGTTTTTTTCCAGCCCACCGCTGACATATCTGCAGACACCTTCTCTTCTCATCCCTTTACTGGATGGCACCTTTCTTCCAGAAGTGTAAAGTCTGGGCCAACTGTGTTTCAATGGCAGTCAGTCGCGTCACTCTTTCAGTCTGGGGGTGTAAAATGAGCAGCTGGTCAGCTGGGGCAGCCTTGCTTAGGCTGTGAAAGGGACCTGGCTTGGTTACTAGATTGAACTTCCTTTTCACTTTCAAGGGTTGCTGAGTTTTAACATTCTGCTGGCCTCAGGGACCCCCATTTTTTCTTTCGTCTGGGTGATAAGTATGTCCCAATCACAATCACTCCAATTGCTTTCCCAAGGTCTTAAGAAATGCTGAAATGGCTCTCTCTGCGGAGGAATGGAGGATCTCCTGGAAACCCCCTTCCACGGAGCATCTTTCTCCAACAGAATCTTTAGGGAGCACGAAGTCAAAGCTTACTCACTGTAATAACAATGCAGGTCAATGCTGTTAAATTAAGTGAACACGGGTAGCAATTATGAAGCTTGTTCATATGGCACTCACTTGGGCATCTCGTGGACCTGATGGTTGGGCTGTCACCCGCCTACCTAGGAGGGGTCTCGCTCCCTGAGTGCAAACACCTGTGCAGCAGTTGGACAGTTTTATGAGCGGGCACAATGCTTGTTTGGATCCACTCAACACACTTTTTTTCCCCTAAACAAACTCCCAAAGGGGGATTTTTTGGGGGGAAAAAGAAAAAAAGCTCTGGCACTGATGTGTAGGGGCATTTTTGTAAGAAAACACTAAGGTTGCAAGCTGGGTCCTAAGTGAGTGAAACATGCTTCCACCCTTCTCCAAACCCAAGGCCAGTCTTTCAGTGAATGATATTTTGGTTACAAGTAAACCTGCAGACAGGGAATTGGATAATAGAGACGCTGGATATCGCCCCTCTGCCTGGTCACGCAACTAGGCACTGTCTGCAAATGGCGGGGTGTTAATATCTAATATCAAGAGGAAGTCTATAGGGATTTTATCAACTTTGTTACAGCATTTGATTTCTGATGTTGTATATGGTAAACCATTTTTGTGTCTCCAACTCTCTAAAAAACTCTTGATGAAACTCTGTCTTTATAGAGCTGAAACACAATAATAATCTAGAAAAAAGTTCAAGTTTTTAGGTTATTAGTGTGTTTTTCACCTTAGAAAACTAGCTTCTGTGTTATTTGAACACTGTCTATAATTCAAATGGTGTTTAAAGTGTCAGATTCATCACCTGCACTATAAGAAATGTATATCTGACATCAAGCAGTTCAGCCTTTCGCTGACTCCAAGGATAACAACCCTCTGCAGAGTTTTGACATTCTGGCAGCAAGGCCCCATCAGTAGCAACCATCTGCTGATGAGGAAGAGGTGTGGCCAGGGCGACTAACGCTGGAATCTGGGGATCACGGTTCGATCCCCTGCGCCGGCGGCAGATTAGTCCAGCACCATGTGACTCTGGGCATTAGCTTGCTTAATCTTCCCGACGACCCCCAGCGCCTAGAGACCCTTACGGGTGATTGTTCGCACTTTACAAATGTGGATTATTATTATTATTATCTCAATAGCCAAGCAAGGAAGCTCCTGACCCCAACAAACTTATACTCTGTGATCGCCAGAGCCTGCAGATCTTGTGAGAGTACTATAGCCTCATTGAACGTGTAGATTTATTGACTGAACTTATGGTTCTCGTGTACGTCCAGCAGAGGCATGATCCCCTCTCACCCAGCGGCCCCAACACTCCACACACACTGCCAGCATGTCCTCTTTCTCAATGCATGCACTATTAATCAGTTCGATTTCTTGCACTTCTGTGCAAGTCGAATATGAAGATGCAAGTGTGGTCCACAGATCATACCGATTTCTCCATGCATATCAGTGCCATTGTTTGTTTTCTTTGCCTGGGAGGACCATTTGCCAAATATCGGTCCCTGACAGGACAATCCCACTGTAAGTGTGCTCTGGTGGCCCTGTGGCGGATTGGCTGTCAAGACTAACCTTTCCACTGGCGAAGCCAGCTGAGGGTGGGAATTCTACAGACTGCTCACCGCCAGGAGAACCATTTGGTGGATAAGAGGGTATCCACCTTCTTTGGCAGATGCTTAGTGTCCACCAACATTTAAATGAACCCCTTCGTTTTTTTATTGGTATCCTTATTTCGAGATTGAGATCTGAGTTGGCCCTGTTCTTATACCCATGCGACTGGGTCAAATGCATCGGGCAGAAGGAGGAGCAGGGGTGGGCCCCCAGGAAAACAGGCAGAAAAGAAGAGCTGATATCCTTTGTGCTCGCACTGAGGTGGTAGAAACTAAAACAGACTGCGTACCACCAGACCTGTCACAAGTCACAGGATGAGTCAGTGGGCGGCAAGGAGCGGGCGGACTGCTTTATGATCGATGTGCCTGGGGGGGGGGGGGGGGCATGTAAGGAAAGAATTGTGCAGAGCTTGCACTGTCGGTCCCATGTAGAAACGTCCAGTACCAGAAGCAGAAGCTTCTCCTTGTCCTTGTCCTTGTCTGCAACCCTAGATGCTCATGCACCGCCCTGTAGCGCACCCGCTGCCAAAATCACGCAGGCATTCCAGATGCCAAAATGTTTATTATGACCGTGGGCTTGCCAGCTGCTGCAATCTATTCAGCCACCATCTCTCAAAAACCTGCAATTGAAAACTGCCTGAAAAAACGAATTATCGCACACAATACTATACCAATAAGCAATGCAAGGACAAGCCCTGGCATTCATATTAAAAACAGCACAGAAGATGGCATTGCCACAGAAAAAGAAACATACTGGAAAAACACTTATGTCAATGCTGCAGATTGTTGAGATTCGAGGACAATGAGGACAATGGAGGAGAGTCTGTGGAGCTAATTTGCACTCTGGCTATGATGGGTCATGTGACTATGATGGACTGTTGTTGCTTTTTCCTGGGAGTCACAGGACAGTTAGCTTTGAAGTTAATGTTTGGCTTTTAAGTTAGTAAAACAGTACAGTCTTTGTTACAAAAGAGCCGCCCGTCAGGTACATTCTATCAGAAGGCATGACAGAGGCCAAGCAAGGGTCTTGAGTACATTTGGGAAGGGAGAATGTTTGGGATGAAATGGAAACCTTGGAGTACGGATGAATTGTTCTTTTGCTCACTCACAAGTTGGACATTTGTAGAAGGAAAAAGGAGCTATTATGGTTGAGCTGTGGGACGCTTACAGGATATAGAAAATATAGAGGGTATTGTGGTTAGGCTCCACCGCAATCTTTAGATATGAGTGCAGGATATGGGGGCTCAAGGTACAGTGCATTGCGCAGGCAATCATTTGGATTTGCATGTTGGTATATGAATAGTTGAATGTGCCCAGTTTACTTTAAAACTACAGGAAGGATTATGAGGATGGCCTTGAAGACACCTTTCAGTCGTGCTTTAGCAAACTCTATACTTGACAAGACCAGTATTTGAACTACTGTACGTGACAGTTTTGGTTGAAGTTTCCTGCCTTCTCAAATTAAAAACAGCAGTTGGTTTGCTTGGGAAAAGAGTCTTGTGTAAAGCAGAGTGATAGATTATCTTGGAATGTGTTCACCTTGCAGGTTGTCGGCGCTCGGGTGTCTTGCTATAGATTGGTATTACATAGTCATTATCCATTATCAGAATCTAAATTTGGCTAAATGTAATTGAAGGAAATGGATGGTCCAACATTGTCAATGATGCCTTGGGACTAAGGCTTGAGTCCTCATGGAACATATTTCTGTAGGGTGATATTCGGGACTCCAAGGTTGTCTGTGGAGTCTGTAGACATGTGGTTAGCTTCATTTGATCCTCCACGACTTTGTGAATACACTCAACTTGTTGGGCCATTGTGTCTTTGTACATGTCTCTGTCGGCTTGAGCCGGAGACATCTGTCTCTCCAGGGACCATTGCAGTGTCTCTTGTCCCTTTATCAATTGTTGGACCAGGTTGTCCATTATTATCTTCTAATGGAGGCTTGCCCACATTCTCCGCCACGTATAGGAAATTAGCTAAATAATGTGGAGTGTTGGTTGGTTACTTTCCTTTCTTTCACCATTTTATTTCATAGTGGTTTTTAAGACACAAGATATTGGTGCTCTTATTTCTTTCCTCTTGACCGGCATTGCGGAGTCTCCACCTTCTCTCCGTCTCTCTTCAGGAGTGCCTCAGATAAAGAAAGACCGGAAAGAGTGACCTTTTTGGGAACTTATGAGAAGACGGAATGGGTAGTGGTGGAGTACTTGCACCTTAATAAAGCTTGTCAGGGGGTTTTGTCAGGGGCCAGGCTAGTAACCCTCCCCCCTCTTTTTTAATATACTGGTGTTAGACACCCACCTCCTTCCAAAGCCCCTCAGGCGATTTTGTACCTGTGTGAGCCACGCTCCTCCTGGACTGTGGCTATTTTCTGTGCTGGGCCTTTGCTTCGTGTCTTCTGTCCTCCCGGCTACCTCGGATGGTGTTCTCATTTCCTCTGGAGTCAGGTCGGCTCTGTGGGTCCCTGCGTCACTGGAAGCTTAGTCGGTCCTTTGAGATTGGCACCAGGAGGCTACAACGGGGTCATCGTCCTCCACCGGATCTGTCGGATTCTCCTCGAGTGCTGATGCCACCGTAGCAATCACACCGCATCTTCCACTAGTTCCAGGATTTAAATTCCCCATTTCTTCTTTGTTGGCTGTGATTGATGGAAACACCGGAATGGCCTAACCTCTCTGGGCGGGAGGTAACTCCAGGAAGTTGTCTTGGTTACAGGGGCCGCTATACCCTTTCTCTTTGACAGTAGAAGCCGTAAACGGACGAGCCGGCTGCAAGAAAAGAGAAGGCAAGGCATGAGCAGGGTATGGTGCTTCCTCCACATCCTCGGGGTCGCTGTTCTGGGAGAGGTGGGAGACCCTGTGACAGGTCTACAGTAGGTTTACAGAAATATTTCTCCATTTTCTCTATTGGTTGTAGATTTTCCATTGTTAACTCAAATGGAGAGCAATGTTGTTCGAGAAATATTTGTTAGACGATATTTAGACACCCATATTCTACTACCATAAAAAATTATTATTAGGCATGGAATTCTTCTTGAGAAATATGGGTTTACAAACCACAGCTTAAAGAACATTACAATCATAAATCAAAACAACAATTTTTTTTTACAATTGAGTGTTTTATATGGTGTCATAGCAATCAGAATTCACAGATCAGAAACTGCAGTAATGGCAGGAAATATGTAATACAAAGCCCAGGCACTGTATTCGGTACTGTCCCCAATTTTAATTGTAAATATATTTCTATAGAACTTACGACCCCTGACAAGGCATTGACTCGCTATCTTGGTGAGCAGCATGCTACTCCAAAACTCAAGATTAGTAGGTGGTACAATTTCTTTTTAGTTTATTTTTGTGCATTAGTTGCGTTGATTTCTGCTTTTGATTTCTTGTGTGTTTAGAAAAGTATGGAGGAGGGATAGAATAATAGGAATAGATTGAAAAAGGGGAAGTAGTGAATTATTTTTGTAAGTAATGCTTATTTGTGATTGTTAGGTGAGTGGCATGGCTAAAAAGCAAGGGTGAAAGATTGAGAAGGCTATTTGGGAATTCATAGTAAGAGTCAGAGAAAGTAGGGATGGGAAGGCCAAAAGTTTTTTTTATATTAGCAAAATGTAAATAATTTATACATATGTATATATTTATACTGCTTACTGGCAGTCGCCAGTAGATAGTTATATTTAGGACCTAGTATCCACAGGAAAATAGTTTTTTGTTTTGCTAATAACTTTGGCGCTGTTTGACGAATCTTCACAGACTTTTCAAAATGAAGAAATCAATCCCTTCGGTTGCTGTCTGGAGAGTGTCTGGGTCGCATCATGTGTTTTCCCCATGCAATTTCCCATGGCGATTTTAGACACAACTACAGCCCGAACCGCTGGACAGATTTACACTAAATTTGACAGAAAGCTAGATCTTGGTCCAGAAAGAGCCTTTTTTGTAATTTGGTGTAAATCTATTCGGTAGTTTTGGAGTTAATAAAGAAAAAAAGATTTCTGCATATCTAGGGACGTGAGATCTGATTGGCTGCCAGCACTTCAACAAGAAAGTGGTGGCAGCCATCTTGGAACTCAGACTGGGATGAGTCCCAAGAAAAAACATTTAAAAAAAACACAAGGGGACAGGGTAGCAATACACTGACCTCATAGGGTTGGTGGTGGGGTCCCGTGAAACCTCAGTAGATCTGTAGATCTATTGGCAAATGTTTTTAAAAAGCAAGTGCACTACCCTCACTTGCTTTTTTGGCTTCCCGTGTGGGCCGGGTCTCAGGGGGAATTCATATTATTATTATGGAGTGTAGGGCACTGGTGCACCCCTCTGCAGGACCATGTTGGCCCCAGGGACCCCATCCCTAGGGCCTGACCAAAATTGCAAAAGGGAGGGGTGCCGCGGGTCATTAATGGCCCTGGGGGCCCCTTCTTCCAGGGCTGGCTCCAGCTATGTTCTGAGGTGCCCCCGGGACATTGCGTGTTCCCTGCCTGCACTGTTCAGGCAAGGAAACCTGTTTTTGCTCTCACTTGGTGAGAGCAACTTCAATGCTCTCGCCAAGCAAGAGAAAACACCAATTCCGCTCCCTGCATGCAGGAGCATGAAAAATGTTCCTGCCTACTGACAGCTGACTTTTCATCTGTTTCCCTGCCTGCCCTGAAGAAGGCAGGGAAACAGATTAAAATATTTGCTCCCATCCGCAGGGAGCAGCATTTTTAGATGCTCCCTGCGGGTGGGAGCAATGCCGACTCCTGCTGGAGGTGGGGAGTTGCCTAGGGCAGCGGGGCATTGGGTAACCCACATGGCTCCCAACAAAGATGCAGTGAGTGCCCTGGGTGGGCTCTAGGGCACTCACCCTTCATTGGCTGGGGCCCAGGCAATGGGGCCCCTGGGGCTAAAATAGGCCCAGGGAAGGGGGCAGCACATCCCTCCTTCCCCTGGCTTAATTGGCCGGGCCCTGGAGGATGGGTTCCATGGTGCCAAAATTGGCCTGGGAAGGGGGGCTGGGTGCCCACTCACTATTTATAATATGGCCTGGCCCGGGAAATGGGGCCAGAAATCATCTGGGGAGGGGGGTTGCATGCCCACAACCTGGATGGCTGCTTTTGGGGGGTTGGACACAGGGCCTGGCCACAGGCCGTGCGCAGTGTGGGGTTGGCTGCATGCAGGGGTTGGCCGCTGGGCCTGGCCATAGGCCAGGTCTGCCGGCCAACCCCACGCCACTCATGGCCAAGGGGCATGCATGCCAGGGGGTTGGCTGCATGTGGGGGGCTGTCCACTGGGCCTGTGGTCAATCCCCTGTTGCACATGGCCAAAGGTCGTTCGCAGCGGTCGTTGGATTAACGTATGGTAATTAAACATTACTTTACTTTACAAAAAAATTTAAATTCCCTGACAATAATAAAGGTTACAGCAACATTATAGTTAGAAAATACCATTTCGAAAATGGAGAAATTCACAGAAAAAAAATGAAGATTAGAGGGATGTTATAGTTAGGTTCAGATTTTACACACAAAAAAACCTGGAAATTTAGCAGTTATAGTTATACTTATCTGAAGAAATTATAACTCGTGCTCTAGGGTAATTAGAACGTAATCTCTCGCCATGCACGGCTCATTATTCCACATCGTTCCTGATATCTTCTATGATATCATTGAAAATATCACTGTAACGTTTCCAATAAAATTATTGATGAGAAAACTGTGCATGGCGGGGCGTGCATTATTGTTACCTTAGGGCACAAATGTCTATCATTTTGTGTGTGTAAAATCAGAGCCTAACAATATCGTCACCGTAACCTTCGTTTTCTTAGTGAATATATTTACACACACATGATGCTTGGTAAAGTTATATTTGCTTGATTAAACCCCTCAATAAAAACGCCCATGTGTGCATTGAAGGGCAATATCTAAAAGGCCTGTTGTCCATATTTATTATGGGGCAGATTTTTGCTTTAAAATAACTTTAATTAACTTACATATGCATAATATACACATGGTACCCAATGTAGTTATTAGTAGCAGGGTGTACCTATATTTTCAAAGAAGCAGCAATTTTTACATTGTCTGGTATACACATGTATCCGGTTGTGTAATATACAATTTTCTGTAATATAAATGTATCTACATATAACAGGAGGCATACTTCAAAGTACAACAACGTGTACTTGTAAAATGACAGCCCTTTTCCATACCGTAAGAAGTATAGTTTGTCATGTATGAGTATACCGTTGCTTTACATTCTTGAGTTGTGAATGTAGTCTCCATGTGGAGCAGAGTACGCTTTTGAGTAATCTTCTGAAGTGGAGATTGTGGTCTGTGGTTCTTATGTATGTGGGTAGGGAATTCCATAGTTTAGCTACTTGAACAGAGGAAGATGTTCCATCCATCCATTTATTTTTCTTGTATGCTGGGTTTATGAGGTGGGGAGCCATTCTTGAGAGTAGGTTCCTTTGTTGTATGTATTTGTTGATTTTCTTGCTGATGAAGAGTGGTACTTTACCTTGTATTGCTTCTTGTGTGATACAAAGCAGCGTGAAACAGGATCTTCTGGCAGACGGTAACTAGTTTAGCACCCTGTAGAAGTAGTCTAGGAGCAGTGTTCTGAATTATTTGTAGTCTTCTTATAGGTGACAAAGTTGAGCCATGATACAGACCATTACCATAGTCCAATTTTGAAAGACCAAGGGAGATGGTAGCCTAACCTTGTGTGGGAATCCTAGGTGTGGGAAGATGTGTCGCAGTGTTGCTTGATTTGACTTCCTTTTCCACTTGTAGATTCATTGACAGTTTGGCATCCAAGGTTCTCTACCTCGTTAGATATTTTTGATGACGGTCCTAGATCATCAGGCCAGGCGCAGAGAGGGTTGTACATTTTCCAATAACCACAGCAGAGAATTTCAGTTTCGGGGGCATTACATTTCAGGTGGCTCCATTTCATCCATTCATCAATGGTCCAGAGGCCATCGAGGAGTTTTGATGTTTTAAAGTCCTTCAGGCTTTCCAATTTTAGAAGTATTTGTGTGTCATCTGCAAAGTTATAGCAGGTCAATTCCAGTGATCAGATCTGGTAGTGATTTCATGTAGGTTTTAAAAAGCTTGGGTGGGATGATTGAGCCTTGAAGGATGCCTGCTTTAAAGTTGCATGGTTTAAAAAAGAATGGTGGGGGTTAATATTTGTTCTGTTGTTTAGGTCCGATGTGGTCAAAGTGAGAGCTGTGCCTTCTATTCTGGCTTCCTCAAGTCTTTGGTAGAGTGTATAATGATCCACTATGTGAAAGACTGCTTGACGGTCCAAAAGAGGAAGGACAGCAACTCCGTTTCTGATCCATTGTGTTTTTAAGGTCATCCCAGATGGAGATTAGGGCTGATTCTGTGCCTCTTCCGGGATGAAAACGAGTTTAGTAATTGGAATGTCTTCAATGAATTGTGATATCTGGATGAAAGCTGATCTATCTATAAGTTTGCCCAAGAATGGTCCATTTCCTATAGGTCTGTAGTTGTCAGGGTCTTGATTTAGGTTAGGTTAGTTAGTTCGGTTTTTTTTTAAAGGGGGCTCATTTATGCAATTTTTTATGTCTTTTGAGAAAATCCTGCCGCTAAGAAAATGGTAATGAGTGTTCTTACTAGGATGCCTCTGAAGTTATTAGTAGGATGTTTCTGAAGATTTGAGGTGGACAAGGGTCAGAGGGGCAACCAACAGGTTTGACCGCTTCGACAAGATCCAGTATATCAATCGGTACCGGTTCTTTGAAAGAGCATAGTTGATGTTTTTGCCTTTGGCTGGAGGGTATTGTCAGATATGTGCTGGAGCTGATGATTTTTTGCTGTTTAAGTAGGAATCCAACATATTGGCTTAGATTTATAATGGTTAGCCAGTTTGTCACAAAACTCCTGAGAAATTAAATTGGTACCTTCCATGCATTTTGGTTTACAGAATTCAATGAGTATTTTATAGAATTATTTATTGGCACATTGTGGATTCAGTTTCAATAGTCTAGATTGTTTTGCTTTGTTGATTGTTAACTTGTATATTCTGATTTGTCTGTATAGACATATTTTGCCATCAGGGTTGTTTGTTTTGAGCCAGTTGTGTTGAACCTTAGCATTTTATTGTTTGATTACTTTTTAATTCTGTATTCATCTAAGGTGTGTGTTTCCTTTTGTTATGCTTAGATGTCTTCAGATGAATTAGGAGATCGAAAGGTCTCTGGAGCCATCCATAGAGTGTTTGTACAGACTTGATGGTGCCCAGATCTGTGTTTGAGGTAAGCAGATTTTCTAGTTCCACCAAATTAAGCTTGTTCCATGATCAGTATGACATTGAGGGTAGGATGCTTTTAGTTGTGGTGGGTTGTGATGTCTTGTGTTGGAAGGCAATGAAGACGTGGTCCACATTTGGAGTATGGCTAGATTTGGGTTGGCATAAATTATATCTAATATGTGTTCAGCAATGTGGGTGTGGTTAGAAACGAGCTGTTGTAGCTTGGGTATGTCTAGGCCAATGAGGATGGTTCTGAGGTGTGGCATGTTAGGTTTCTCCAAGCATATGTTGAGGTTACCCATGACGCATAGGTTTGAGTATATTGTAAGAAGATCAAAGACTGTGTCTAGCAATGGTTCTGGCATGTTAGGTTTATCAAACCATATGTTGAGGTCACCCATGATGCATAGGTTTGAGTGTATTGTAAGAAGATCTGAGATTGTGACTAGCCATGGTTCTGGGAATGTTGTATTAATAGATGGTGGTCTGTAGAGATGAGGAAATTAAAATGAAAATGTTGGTGTGGGGTTGCATCTAATAAGGAGTTGCTCACAACCTTGTGAAACAACATCTTCAGCTTTGGTGAGATTTGTAGTTTCTTTGGAAATGATGGCTAAGCCGCCCCATCTTTTGCCAATGTGATTTTGTGTAACCATTTTATATCCTGGTGGAGCAGCTTTGTGCAATATCGGTGCCACATCTTCCCCCAGCTATGATTCTGTAATCAAATGTAGGACTGGCTGTGTATCTTTCAATAGGTTGAATATGTGGTCCTTGTTTTTGGAGATGAAATGAACATTTATCAGTGAGCAATGTAAGGAATCTATTTTAGAGGTGGAGAGAGTTTGTGCTGCATGAGGGTGAGTATTGCCCATTGAAGTTGTTGGTGGTGTGGTATTGTTGGTGGCGTTAAATGTTGTGGTAGAGAGGGAGTGCTGTTGATGGTATTCATTATTTTTTTTCAGAAGGCTTAGAAGACATCTTTTGGGGTCTGGTTGTGTGGATGGTGGTAAGTGTGTTTGAAGTGGAGGGGTTGGGCTGTGGAATTGTGTCTGAATGGTACGTTTGTTGTGGGATAGATAAAGGGATGCGAAGTTTTGAAGAGTTTTGCGCAGTTGCTTTCATTTGCACATGTTGAAGGTGGTCTGTATGCTGAAGAGGGGTGGTTATGGAGCAAAAGTGTCATGTTATATGTCTGAATTGAGCAATAGATGATAGACGTGGTGGAGCGTATTGAAGTGTGTTTTTGGGTTGAGTGATTAGTGTATTTGCTGCATAGAGAGGGTGAGTGTGAGAAAGATTATGTGTGGGTATTTTTTGTTGGTGTTTGTGGAAGAGTATGTATGTGTGTTAGGATGGATGTGAGGTGTGGGATGAGTAAGAGTATGTGTTGTTCAATTTTATATGTGTATTTATTTTTGTTTTTGAGGGATGTTTTGTCTGGTATTTTGCTAGTGATTTGAGGTCTATGATTTGAGTGTGGAGGATTGGAGAGTTGTGAATGTTGAATGAGAAGGAGGTGGGGTTGTGTGTGTGAGTATAGTTTCTGTGTAGTGTCAGAGAGGGAGAATATTTGTTTTGAGAGATGTTAGTAGGCTAAGCAGAGGGATGATATTGCCTTATTAGTGGAAAGTGGTGTTGATAGAGTGGACTCATTGGTTGTGTGTGAGAACAAGGTGACTGTTGTGTTGGTAAACGGTATGATAATTGGTTGATGTAAGGGTCCAGAGTGGTGACAAGTGCAGTGTTAGGAGTAGTGAGAGGGTAACGAAATGTATTTATGTTATAGGGATGGTAGTTCGTGAGGGTATATATGTGAGTTTTATGTTTTATTTGTAAACAAGTTAAAAGTGTATTTGGTGGTGTTGTAGTACAGAGTAGTGGCTTGTGCAGGGGTTTGTGGGTGTAGGAATATTAGGGTATATGGGAGTGTGTTCTAATTCTATGTAGAGTTTTGTGAGTGAGTAGAGAGTGGACTGATAATGTATGTTTGTAGAGAGTGGTATGTGTTTGCTGTGAATTTGTGTGCAAGGTTGTGAGAGGCCTCAGGAAAGGCGATATAAAAATATATTATGTGGTCAGTCGATTTCTTTGGGGAAATGGATGCATGGATTCTGTTTTATTCTCTGTTATTATTTGACATTGCGAGCGCTGTAAATCATTAACACAAAAGAGCAATTGATTATCCGTGACACAGCCAGCGTCTGTACATGGCAGCCCAGGCGCGCAACGCCCATTGGGCTGAAAGGGCCTCAAAGACTAAGTGCAATAGATAACGTGTGCGGGGCAGTTCAGAGAGAGTGTATGCCACGGATCACACATTTCTGCTTCAGAGGGTATGAGGATGCTGGAAGGTACAGAGATCAGAACTATCGGAACTGAGCCTGATAAAGGATGACAGCTGTCACAGCAGCCCGTAAAGAGATGGTGTCATGCCAGGCACGAGAAAAAGAGCAGATTTTGAGAATATGCACCATCTCGTGCATTAAACACTCCACCAATGGCTGTGCTTTTAAGTGTCTGAACCAGGCATAGCATCAGGATCAGCAGCAACGCCAAATTATGATTAGATGCCCTCATGTGGCAGTGCCATGTAGCACCAGATTTAAGGATTGTGTGTTGTAATTAGGACTTTCATTCATGTTCTTCACTGACATCTGGTTCTGAATCAATCCCAAATATGTAGTGTGAAATAAACTGGGGCAAATCTGAACTTTTCCCATTGACAGTAGCTCATTGCGATTAGACTACTGAATATCCACAAACATGGTGCGAGGACTCTGCCAAATATCTGGGTATCCACATACATAAAGAGCCAAAGCGAATCATACAGCTTAACTATGGTCCGGCAATGCAGAAACTGGGCCGTAACGCTGAACGCTAGCTAAAAGTACCTCTTACCATGGTAGGGCAAATCGCTATAATCAAAATGGTCATATTGCCTCAATTTTTATATTTGTTTCAAAATATCCCAACCCCTTTATATAAAAAATTTTTCTCCATGCTTTGCTTGCATTTAATAAGACATGTGTGGGGAGGTAAACAGCCCACATGACATTCAGACACTCTCCACAACCAGCTGGGCTTGGCAACATCTCATCCAGGCAACCGGAAACCATTTTCTCTATTCCCCTGCTATACCACTGGCAGGGTACCGATGGTTAACCATTACACAGGAAGCCCTAGTAAAGCGCACTTTGTCCAAGCACAGTCTGGTAACGTTCGGCGATCTGTTCCCCAGCGGGCACTTCTTTTCGTGTACCGATGATGCCTGTTTTAGAGAAGCCTCACTTTTGCAGCAGTTTGTGAAGCGGAGGATGCAGGGGGCACTTAGAGCCCAAATTTCCAGTTACCTGCTCGAACCTCCTGAATTTCCCCCGCTAACGATACTCATCAAAGTCACCAACGGGGAACACCTGATGTCCAAGTTGTATAAGTCCATCATCACCCTGTTACCTAATAGAGATGCAGGGGTACGAGTCGCATGGGAGCAGGACCTGGGCCAACCCATCTCTGATTTACAATGGCGTTACTGTTGTGAACAGACATGTAGGGTCTCTTTTAACCACAAACACAAACTGTTACACTTTAACTTTATATGGCAGGCATACATTACTACGGTCAAGGTACACTGGATGGACTCGACTCATCTCCACCCATGCCCCAAATGCCACTCCCCATTGGCAGACTTTGCACACATGACGTGGACTTGTGATAGGATTGCCACATGTTGGAGGGCAGTGTTTGGTGAGTTGTCCCGCATGATTGAACTGGACATCACGCCTACTCCACTGCAGGCCCTTATGGGATACGTGCACGATCTTCCAAAATCAATGCAACGTTTTGTTGCAATCGCACTACTTCTTGCTAAAAAGAAAGTGGCAGTGCACTGGGGCGATAAACACCCACCAACGTTAAAAGCTTGGCTATACATTATGATTTACCACAATACGAATAGTGATACGTAAGCGCAATTTCAACCCCCAACGTCCAGACCATTTGAAAATCTGGCAGCCACTTTGTTCATACCTGCTCGCCGCACAAGACCCGGTGGGCTCACAAGCACAACACCACACAACCTCACAGGACACTAGGACAGATGATGTTGCAATGCCTGTAGCATAGTAAACACTGCCATGTGTGTGGCTATATAGAAATAATCTCCCGCCGGTAAACCAGGATTGACACTGATGCAAAGTACTTGGTAACTGTTACATGGGTATGGACCATAATTGTACATCCTGTACTATACATGGCTACATTGTACTGTACATTGTTGTTATAGAAAATTAATAAATAAACCTTAAAAAAAAGATGTAGTGTGAAAGACCTGTAGTAAATTGTATTCAAGTATCTGCGAAGTTGCGTAGTGCTGTATGCGGAACTGGGGTTTAGAGGCCTGGCAGTGCCTGCATAAGGGCATGCAGGATCTTTCACATTGTTTATAGGCATTACATGCAGAGTAGCTGGGGTTAAAGGGTGGGCAGATAGTAGCGGCTAAGTGTTATCTCGAGAAATGCAAGATTTGTCTTAAACAGAGAGTTTTTTATTTGATGCTTTACTTGAGGAAATTGATTTTTCCTTGTATTGCTGGAGGGGCGGGGCCAGTCTCACATTTAGGAGTAAGATTGTTCCAAAGTCTGGTGGCACAGTTCTAGAAGGCTTGGCTCCTTGTTCTTTCCTTTTAAAATTCATGGGCTCCTAGTCCAGCCAAAGTGGAGCTCTGTGCTTTGAGGTGTCGGTCCATGTTACGTAATCAGTTGTCTCTGTGTCCATAGGCTTAAAGATGAAGTAGAAAGCTTTAAATGTGATGTCTATTGGGAGGTGTGGACAGCAACATCCTCAATGGGTTGGAGGAAAGGGATCATATTTTCTAACCCATGATCATCCAGGCAGCTGTGAGAAGAACAGACTTTCAGTGGTGCTGAAGAGACACGGGATAAGGGCATTAGCATCATTGTGTAACAGAAAGCGTACAATGTGCGATGGCTCAATGTAAGTTGGGGGCTGGCAGGGAATATCTTGATGTTTCCATTTTGTCTAAGCTGAGTAGACGTTTTATTCACGTGTTCCTCGTGTTCCTGAAGGCTAGGTTGCATTCCACCGTGAGTGAGGGCAGCTGGGCCGGAGAGTTGACATTCTTCCACGGACATGTTGGAGAATCCTGTGGTCCCTTAGCTCTAATATGTAAATCTCATTCGTCAGTAGGCCCCATGTATAAAATGTAAGAGTAAAATGTATCTTTACATCTGCAGTTTCCTCACCTTCGGTCTCCTTAAAAATGCCCTGGTCAAATGCTAAATACAATTTATTTCATCAAGGCTGTTTGTGAGAAAGCAATCCATTCACACCTTGTGATTACAAATCCAAAAGATTGTAGAGGCAGATCAGAGTGCTGAAGTGCTTGGCATGAAGTGCGAGGCATTACCCAAACCATCTCAGAGATACAAAGGTATTGGTTCGGCAGAAACACCATTTTCAGCTGCAACAATTAGGTCCTACCACAGTAGATGCAAAGATCTAGTTCAAAATGTTCATGTTAAAAGCATTCATGTTCTACATCACCTCCCTACCTCAGCCCCTGCACATACCAACTATAGATCTGGGCCATTGTTTCACCAACCAAAGCAATCGCCGAATGTGAATTGCTACTCCCATGGTGTAAACCCAATGTGCCTAGTTCACGTGGTGCACAAAATATAAAGAGCTCCCTGGGCATAAACCAGCTGCAGTTTCCATGTCCGAGGAAGCCCATCTTAAAAGGATGTCCCATCTCCTGGTGTTCATCAGCTACAGCGAGTGCACCCCAGAGAGTGCCATGTTTAATATGTTTGAATGCCATACATCCGCTTCAGAATTAGCCTTGTACATAAAGTGCCCCATTTGGATGCATCAGCCGAAATGTAAATGCACTTGGTAATCCATCATATAAGTTGATTCTTTGTCATAAATCAAGGGTCGCCGCTGTATGTTCAGGAGGCATGGATACATGGAAGATTTTCAGGGTATTCACATAAGTTTAATTTGTATATAATGAACCTAAGTAGGCATCATTTACCTATTGATTATCATATAAGTGTGGCATGAATCCAGCTCTCCTGGACCTACGTTGGAAACACCTGGTGTGCATCCTCTAAAGTTCCTATAGCCTAAGCTTTCTAGATATGGGCTGTAGGTATGGGCTATATCCCAGCTCAGAATCAAGGCAACCCTAACAGTTACATGTCGGATCACTGACCACCATATGCTGTTGCATTGCCCACTAGACCAGAGGGCGGCAAAGCCCGAGTTCATTCAGTGCATTTTTGGTTTCGAATGAGAAAACGTGGAGCTCAGCCCCACATCAATGAGTTTAATCTTTCATACACATTTTCACACCTCTTTCTGGAAAGAGCTATGTTTTTTTTTCTCTCCTGCCACCTATGGGATTTCCTTTTCAAGAAGCTCTAACGATTTCTAATCTTCATGCAGTCTCCTGCCAAGAATTTTGCAACGGTGGTAGAAAAATATTTCATTAAAACTAGACCCTTACAACAGCACAGATCATGGAATAAGGAGGGTGGCTCTTTGCTTCAATTCTTATGTGAGTCTTATTAGCATCTGCCAGGGATCAAATAATTGCCAATCAGCGGAAGTCTACAGCTGTTTGTCCAGGTTAAGACTAGACTGGCGTGGCCTCTTCTCCAATCATTTCATGCTGGCCATTATGGTACAGGTCGACGTTCAATTAAATCATTGTTACGTCTCGCCTACAGACAGCGTTTAGCTGTCACGGAAAGTCTACTGTATAATACCAGATGACGTGGAACTCGGGTCAGCCTATTGCTTATTAGTGGTTGACTTTTTTGTCAATCTTATTCATCATGGGACTACTTTTTCCTTTTTAGTCAGCATCGGCAACAAGCATTGGCAAAGCCAAACAATCAAGTGATGCCTTTCAAGGGCGCGGTCTATCGGCTTTCCAGTACACGTAGTCCTTCAATTCTCGACATATATTTCACTTTAATATGAGCTCATTAGATGAATACAGCACTAACGTATGCTGGCCTGAATGCACTTTACTCATTTCAAGAGGTAACTTCCAGAGTTTACTCGGTGATGGAGCACTTGACTCAGAGCAGACCAGCCGGGCCTAGATGTTCATCAGCTGCAGCCGCGGCTGGTTCCGGTAAGAGCAGTAGGCCGAGGGAAAATTAAATAAATAATTAATTTTCCCTCGCCGTCGCCTGTCGAAAGTACCCCCTGACCCGGCCCCACCGCTCTTACCTGCACGAGGCGCGGCTGATCAGATGTGCTTAGAAAAGATGATAGAGCTGCGCTCAAACAAATCTGCTTACTTCTCATTTGTAAAGTGTGTGAGCATAGGAAAGCGGGACCTCTCCTCCAATCATTTCATGCCTAGAAGTGTGCCACATATGGTCTCTTAATTCATCTGAAGGCTACCACATACCCTCTTCAGACAATTTCTGTGGCAACCAGGACATGATGTTTTCCTGCCCAGATGATGCATCCTCCCTTCTGAAATAAGATGTTTGACAATTACTTAAAAACATCTGAGCTCCTCCGAATATTAGTAAAAACCACAAAACACTAATTTGTAAGAACAATGCGTGTGTGCAATGTTATCATGACTTTAAATTGATAAAAATATAGGCGATTTTGTTGTGAAAGAAGGTTGCCGGTCCAAGAATTAAATGTGGTTCACTGGGTACCTACAACTAATAATACAAGTGATGCAATGTGAAATACTGCAAGTAGCAGAATACACCATGGTATCACAGTTACCTACTGGAATGGCCTCATCTGGGTGCAGCCACGTCTCTGTCCAGCATCACCCAGTGGCATCACTAGGGGGGTGCGGGGGGTGCGGACCGCACCGGGTGACACCCTCACATGGGGTGACAACAATCTGGGTGGTTACGCTGTGTTGGCTGCAGTGCTGGCCAAACTTTCTCCACTCTACAAATAGACAGCTCTCTGCAGCGCAGCCTCGCCTTTGCTTTATAATCAGGAGGAACCCCTTAGCCGGGCCAAGAGATTATTATCCAATTAGGCTATAACGACGTGAGGTGACGTCGACGTTCGAAACACGTCACTCACGTGGCTCCCGCTAGTCCTTCCGGGTTTCTTGCCCCCGCCTTGGGTCCTCGTGCTCTCAAGCCGCACGGTGCGTTAATTCCTTCAGGTAAGGCTCCTTCTTATAATTAAAGATGGCCTTTTTAATTCTATTGTTGATCGTTGCGCCTGTTCACTGCCTCCGTTGGTTCCGCCCTGCAGTATCCCCAAGGTACAAGTTCCACAGTGAAGGGGGGGGGGCTGCAGCACTTCAGCGAGATCTCACCACCCCCGTCCCACACGTAATTCCCAGTAAAAGCAGCTGCCCGCTGTCCCGTGGTGGAGCAGCTGCTGAGGATAAAAAACGCCGGCGGCTCCCTGTTAGCACTCCGGTCGGGTCCCTTGCTGGCAGGGAGGCTTTAATCCCCAAAGAAATACCCCCACAACGGACTCAGGCCCGGTTCTAGACCCTGGCTCACCCAAACAGGAGCCTTGGCCCTCGCAGTGAGGACTTGAAGGCAGGCGCGCAGCTTCCCGGGCGCGCAAACACACAGTTTTAGAGATTATCGCAGCCGCACCCGAGTACTTCACAGGTCTTTAAAAGACCATTTACATGTTAACGAGGCTTTGTTTATTTTTTCACCCCTTCATCTCCACATTGCAAAGGCGACAATGTTCTGCTGCGTGGATATTTCGTTTTTTATGCAGCGCAGGAGAAAATAAGTTTCTTTATTCCGATTCACCTTTCCTGACCCCTGCAGCAGTTTGACTAATGGAGTAGGTAAGAGAATGTGTTACTATTTCGTTTTTTAAAAAAATATACACATGCCCAGCAGGACACATACTTCATGAGTGCTTCATTTAAACAGTTTTTATCATTATCATGGCCGATGCAGGTGCAGGACAACAATAAGACAATACAAAATGCCCAGATAACGGTGGTGATTAATGATCCTGCTGGAGAGCAATCATTTGTCTGTTAGTTATTAAATGCAGATGAACTGTATTTTATGTGGAAGCTCAGTGGGTTACTGCCTTTGTCACAGAGATCCTTGTGTTACTTGCAGTTCAGAAGTTACAATCCTAACATAGGACAGTGACCAATGAACTGTCACCAAAGAGCTGCATACAAACATGAATGGTATGGTTAGAACTTCGCTTTTTTTGTTTTGTGATATAGTTCGGACTTCCCCAGTCTTTCATTATTCTAATGTTGCTAAAATGAGTATGTTTGGGCAGATATACATTTGTATTAGTAAACCTGACCCCCATGGAAATACTCTTTAAATCCTAAGGTTGTGTTTCCCCAGACCAAACCCTCTTAAAATATACTGCCCACCAGTATGGATGACATGTGATTCATACACCCTGTAATACTCATTGGCTTATGTGGCATTCCCTATAGACTGATTTACATACTTGTATGATTCATTGTCTGTATAATGTGTGCGTGGTGTAAAGTACTGACACACACTACACTGATATGAGTAGCGCTGTACAACAAATGAAATGCATATGAGAGAGGGGCTACGTAAAGATGAGGGGCACTGTTGAAGGGTGGCAGTGAGGGAATCTGAGGAGGAGGTCAATAGGGGAGGGGCTATGGAGCGATGAGGGACACTGTTGGAGGGTGGCAGTGAGGGAATCCGAGGAGGAGGTCAATAGGGGGAGGGGCTACAGAGAGATGAGGGGCACTGTTGGAGGGTGGCAGTGAGGGAATCCGAGGAGGAGATCATAAGGGGGGGCTATGGGGAGATGAGGGGCACTTGTGGCATGTGGAGGTGAGGGAATCAGAGGAGGAGGTCAATAGGGGGGCCATGGAGGGATGAGGGGCCCTGTTGGAAGGTGGTAGTAAAGGTATTTACGGAGAAAGAGGTTTTTAGTGCGGCGCCAAAAAATACTTTTGCATCAGCGCTGAAGCCGGCCCTGTCATGGCATTTCTGTTTTTGTTTATTTAATTAGCAGTCGGGTCATTAGGGCAACTGTGGAACATACTTTAAAGTGCGTGCTAATTATATTTACCGCTATATTCAATGTTTTACGTTTGAAGGTGATTTTACTAATGTTTTATAGAGGGAAAAATGAAAGTGGAGCCCGATGGTGCCTGATATGGGGCTGGGGCCCAAGGTCAGCTGTGAGATAAGGTGCACTGGAGAGGAGTAGTGGATAATCAAGCCTGTAAGGGAGTGCGTTGCTGAGTCCGGGGTCAGGTGGAGGTAGTAATGAAGAGGGATTCTCACTGAAGGCTTGCAGAAAGGGAGCCTGAGAAGTGTCACTTGCCTGATACCCCCACCTCAGAAACCTCCTCTTCCCATCAAAGGGACATTACATGGAAAAAACACTTTTTGAGAGTGATAATATTTAGAAAGAGATTTGGAAAAGAGTGCGTTTGACTGGGCCTTGTAAGACTAAGAAGAGATAAAGGAGGGCTCTGAAGCAGGCCTGTCTAGACATATATGCGACAAATCGAGCCCGCAGTGGCCCACCCAAATGCACCCTTGGCCCACCCAAATAAAAATTCCTAAATCCGGGCCTGCCACGACTGTAGGCACCCTATGAGGGTAAGAAAACACAAAGGATCTCACCTCTGGAGATCAGCCTGGCGGAAGGTCTGTATGCTGCCACAAGCACGTCGTTACTGGGTGATTCCGAGTGAGCAGGACAGCTCCTGCACTGGAAATAAACTATTATAATATCAGTTTGGCTGTACTCTGTGAAGCCTGTGGGGAGATGATATGTGCAGGGGGGGGGGGGGGGGCCAGGAGTGCATACATGCCAATATGTCAGAAGAGCAAAGTGGGAGTTTTTGGGAAAAAATCGGGAGAATGTGACCTTGAATTGGGTTACTGTCATATATGGGCTTTGGAAGTGAGCTGCTGCAGGATCGGAAATTTGAAACGCAAATGTACGTTTTATTCTTACCTTTCAGAAGCATGGAGCGCAATGGCAGGCAGAGAGAGGGTGATGCAAGTGTTGTGCACTGGCCTGGCAGGTTGCTGCCTGGCAGTGCATACACGAACCCCCCCTCGTGTGTGGCAGCCGCATCCGAGTACTTCACAGGTCTTTAAAAGACCATTCGTTTGTTAATGGGGCTTTGATGGTTTTTCACCCCTTCTAGAGCCCCTGCATCGCCACTGACTATTGCTGGAAGAATTAGCACGTTATACAATACCAAGCCCTGTCAGCTGAAACGCCGAGGAATCGGGTTTCTGGATGCTTGATTCGGGAGGCGGGAGACTAGCCTTGAAATCGGTAGTCTCCCGCCTGAATTGGGAGGGTTGGCATATCTGCAGGAGTGAGTGACAGAGATGGCAGACATTTCGTTCAAAAGTACTGACACACACTACACTGATATGAGTAGCGCTGTACAACAAATGAAATGCATATGAGAGAGGGGCTACGTAAAGATGAGGGGCACTGTTGAAGGGTGGCAGTGAGGGAATCTGAGGAGGAGGTCAATAGGGGAGGGGCTATGGAGCGATGAGGGACACTGTTGGAGGGTGGCAGTGAGGGAATCCGAGGAGGAGGTCAATAGGGGGAGGGGCTACAGAGAGATGAGGGGCACTGTTGGAGGGTGGCAGTGAGGGAATCCGAGGAGGAGATCATAAGGGGGGGCTATGGGGAGATGAGGGGCACTTGTGGCATGTGGAGGTGAGGGAATCAGAGGAGGAGGTCAATAGGGGGGCCATGGAGGGATGAGGGGCCCTGTTGGAAGGTGGTAGTAAAGGTATTTACGGAGAAAGAGGTTTTTAGTGCGGCGCCAAAAAATACTTTTGCATCAGCGCTGAAGCCGGCCCTGTCATGGCATTTCTGTTTTTGTTTATTTAATTAGCAGTCGGGTCATTAGGGCAACTGTGGAACATACTTTAAAGTGCGTGCTAATTATATTTACCGCTATATTCAATGTTTTACGTTTGAAGGTGATTTTACTAATGTTTTATAGAGGGAAAAATGAAAGTGGAGCCCGATGGTGCCTGATATGGGGCTGGGGCCCAAGGTCAGCTGTGAGATAAGGTGCACTGGAGAGGAGTAGTGGATAATCAAGCCTGTAAGGGAGTGCGTTGCTGAGTCCGGGGTCAGGTGGAGGTAGTAATGAAGAGGGATTCTCACTGAAGGCTTGCAGAAAGGGAGCCTGAGAAGTGTCACTTGCCTGATACCCCCACCTCAGAAACCTCCTCTTCCCATCAAAGGGACATTACATGGAAAAAACACTTTTTGAGAGTGATAATATTTAGAAAGAGATTTGGAAAAGAGTGCGTTTGACTGGGCCTTGTAAGACTAAGAAGAGATAAAGGAGGGCTCTGAAGCAGGCCTGTCTAGACATATATGCGACAAATCGAGCCCGCAGTGGCCCACCCAAATGCACCCTTGGCCCACCCAAATAAAAATTCCTAAATCCGGGCCTGCCACGACTGTAGGCACCCTATGAGGGTAAGAAAACACAAAGGATCTCACCTCTGGAGATCAGCCTGGCGGAAGGTCTGTATGCTGCCACAAGCACGTCGTTACTGGGTGATTCCGAGTGAGCAGGACAGCTCCTGCACTGGAAATAAACTATTATAATATCAGTTTGGCTGTACTCTGTGAAGCCTGTGGGGAGATGATATGTGCAGGGGGGGGGGGGGGGGGCAGGAGTGCATACATGCCAATATGTCAGAAGAGCAAAGTGGGAGTTTTTGGGAAAAAATCGGGAGAATGTGACCTTGAATTGGGTTACTGTCATATATGGGCTTTGGAAGTGAGCTGCTGCAGGATCGGAAATTTGAAACGCAAATGTACGTTTTATTCTTACCTTTCAGAAGCATGGAGCGCAATGGCAGGCAGAGAGAGGGTGATGCAAGTGTTGTGCACTGGCCTGGCAGGTTGCTGCCTGGCAGTGCATACACGAACCCCCCCTCGTGTGTGGCAGCCGCATCCGAGTACTTCACAGGTCTTTAAAAGACCATTCGTTTGTTAATGGGGCTTTGATGGTTTTTCACCCCTTCTAGAGCCCCTGCATCGCCACTGACTATTGCTGGAAGAATTAGCACGTTATACAATACCAAGCCCTGTCAGCTGAAACGCCGAGGAATCGGGTTTCTGGATGCTTGATTCGGGAGGCGGGAGACTAGCCTTGAAATCGGTAGTCTCCCGCCTGAATTGGGAGGGTTGGCATATCTGCAGGAGTGAGTGACAGAGATGGCAGACATTTCGTTCAAAATGGAAGCTTACACAGATATGTGGCCTATCTAAACCACATTAATAACTTCATTTCTAGACATCAGAAGAAATTAGTTTCAATTGCAATTATGTCAATATGTCTATACATGTAGAATCATGTGTAAGAATGCATAGTACACGTTATTATTGAAACATAAAACTTGAAAAACCTTTCCACAAGTGCACATGTAAGATGTTTACCTATAAGCCTCCCGATTTGGGAGTCCACATGTTAGATAAATCCTGGAATGAGCGCATTTGACCAACCTGAGTTTCCTGTACTAAAGGTGCCTATGGTAGAGTTTACTGTGTTATTATGGATGCTTGTGATGCTTTTTTTCTATAGACATCTTTTATTGGTTTTTATCAAAATACCAGTAACAAATACAGAAACAAAAGCCATCTCCAACCATTTGACATAGAGAAGCAGGTCATTACAGCTCTTCTCATATAATAACACTGGAGTATTACTCCCAGGTAAAAAGTACGGAATAAGTCACCAGGCATCTGTATCATTAGATTTCACTTTGTCATCTGAGGAGAGTACCTGTGAGCCCCTCAGGTCTACGAAGTTACCCCCCTTACTCCCAAGTCCCTCTCTGCCTTCTCATCACGGCTACATTTTGTTAGGTGCGCCTCATCTGCCACAGCCCATTCAATCACATCCTTCGCCCATCTTTCCACACTGGGACCAGCCTGAACCATCCAGGTAATTGCAACCCTTCTCTTAGCCAAAAATAACAACAGGTGTAAGAACTTATCCATCTCACAACAGGCAATCAACCAGATTCGTCTCTATTGGCATTCTCACTATGGTCCCGTTATTTGTCAACTGTGTCCACTGGCGGACTCGGAGCGGAGGAGGTCCATGTGGTAAGTCATGAGGGGGTGACACCATGAGTTACCCGCACCGGGTGACACCAACCCTAGTGACACCACTGGCATAACCTAAGCCCAGGTCCATCACCAGGCTACAGGCAGGAAAAAGGGTCCCTGAGTCACACGTGGAGTCTCCCACGAGTATGCTTTTACCTTATTGGCCTACTCATGGAGAAATAGAAAGCCCTGATACCACTGTGTTTTTCAACTTTAGATGTTATTTTTCCACAACATGGTGTTTCAAAAAAGTTATTTAAAGTTTGTGAGCTAGTAGCCCTGGTCATTTGGCTAGCCCAAAAGACCCACTCAACACCAGAATCAGAATGCCTTGAACATGACCAGTGGACTGTATGTGTTCATAATGAACTATCCTGACCTGAGTTTCTATAAGACCTGCCCCACACGTTCTATGTTTCATCCATCCGTACCTTAGAGCTATCCTGTTTGGTACTGTTGTTCCAGAATTGGCTATAAGAATGCAACATATCGTGGGTTATGAAAAGCATTGTGTAGAGCCATGTACTAGAAGAGCTGGAACATTGACTATCAGAGCACAAGTACGCTGTCAGAGTTGTATGTGCTTCCCATGTTGGCAGTAAAACAGGGGAGGCATGAAAGATGGCATCGCCAATGGGTGTGTAGCGCAGAGTTCGCCGTGCGCCATGTTATCTATAAAGAAAGAGATCCAGCAGGACATTAAGGTAATTGCAAAAATGTTAATTCATAATATGAACTAAAAACAGGATTTGAAGAACCGTTAAATACTCTGTCAGATAAGTGGCAAAGCCTAAAAATAAAAATAAAGAAATCAGTTATCAATCTCTCAAATACTGTGAGATTTTTCTCCCATGAAGAGATTCTTCTGAGATGAATATCAGTGATAACTGCATGAGGCACTATTTGTGCCAGGTGACTATTCGTCGTGAGAGTCACCCTTTAATTTAGCTGACAATAATTCTGCATGCTGGGCATTTTTGGGCTACACCTGAATGGGTAAAGCAATACTATAAGCCCAAAAACACACTGTTAGCTTAATCAACAGGACTGGCTGAAGGGGATCATGATGCCATTGGCCTAGTTGAGTGCAAGTGAAGTGATGGAGCTCCTCCTTTCTCAGCCAATGACTATTGCCATTTTCAAGCCTGGATCAGGGAGAGACATCAATGTGTAGTATAGGATTTTTATATGGGAGAGAGAGGCAGGAGATGGGTAAGAGTTGAAGCAGAGGAGAGGGTCATGGAAAAGGGTGCAGGGAGATGTGCACATAAGAGCATTTGGACTGGAAATGTGGAAGTGCACGGAAAAGAAAGAAAGGTGAAGAGAAGTACGTACAGGGAGAAAAGAAAGGCAAGGGAGCTGGGTGTGTACAGTGGCCATTTGGAGGAAAAGGTAAAAGCTGAGGGATCAAATAATTCCTTAAAACACTACGCTGCACTGATTCACAGAAAGTGTTAGGAGGGCCCCATGAAATGATTGTACAGCTATTTAACATAAGGCGGCTAAATTAAGGAACACACTAAAAACAGGCGGTCCCAAAACCACCTAGAGTCAACATACTACTGCAAAGGATTTAGCAATTCCATGGTACATGCTAAGGCACTTCTGATCGACTAACATGAGCCTCTATGGGAAATAGTTATCTTCTCATAATAAGAATAACAGCTACCTTAATGTCATGAAGGCAAGTATCTGTAGGTAAGATTAGATTTAGGGCTTCTGATCCCTGCACAAACAGGAATCAGAATTATTAGGTGTGCAATAATTTTTGCATCATCACTGTTTTCCCCTGACCTAGGAAAACTTGGTGCAAAATATCTGGGGGAAATGCCTGGAAAAGAGGCAAAATATGATTTTGGGGTGATAAATATCACACTTGCATGTGATACCTCATTCCAAGGTCAGAAACCCTAATAGCAGGTGATTAGTATATCTGGTAAATACCTTAATGTGGCGAATGAAGTTTGGCAAAGCAAGGTCGCCACTCTCCAAGGCCCTGAATGTGTCTTGCATGTCTGCAGCCCTACTGAGAAAGCAGATGTCTTTAATTTGGTTCTAGTAAGACTGGTTGCCAAATCCGTGCATCTCCTGGGTGGTTCCTCTTTCCGAGATCACCTTCAGTTAGCCATCCATCTGCTGGGTTTTGCTTATGTCTGCCTGGTCAGTGGTCAGCTTCTTTCCACACAGTGGGCAATGAAGCTTCCTCTTCTGCAAGGGCTGGTCACGGTAACATGGTTTCTTCCTGAGTGCTAAGAGTGGTCCTCGCCTTTGATTGCACATCAACAATCTGCGTAAAATGTTCTGCTATAACACAGCAGAGCTTTTGAAGAGGTCTAGACAAATGCAGCCTACCTAACTCAAGGATCACCAAATTATCCAGAGAGGTCTGCAGAGTAAAGCCCCCAAATCCATCTTAGACCTCATCTCTTAGGTGAACAGCAATACTATTACTTTCCTTCATTCAACCTTCATGGTCTTTCGTGGCCAGTCCCGTTTCAGAATATCGTTCATATGCCGCATGAGATTTTCAGTCCGCTTCAGCGTCCTCTGAATTGCCTTCTCACAACACGTAAAGGGCATTGCCACCTCCAATCCCTTTTAAGTTTTCGCCCCTCTTGAAAGCTTTCATCTATTTGATTGATTGCTACATAATTACTTTCTTTATACTCACCTTATTGTTCTCCGAGCCCCCCACTTCCATCCCATCTCTCTGAGAGGTTTTGATCAGGATGGTATAGAAATGACCACAAATAACTAACGAAATAGATACATAAAAAGCAAGCTCTGTGATGTCATCTCAAGCTTTCTTAAAGGAGGGGAAGGGGAAGTACCAGATTGGAAGTAGCTCCTATCAAAGTAGAAGTCAGCAGACATCCAAGCTGGATTAACTTCTGATTCCAGACATCTCCCAACTACCAGGGACACAAACAGGAGCCTCAAATGACCAAATGTATGTGGCCTGCCAGAGTGACAGGATGGACATCTTAAGCATTAGAAAGCAATCTGCAGGCAGGTATGGGGACACAGCTGGCTTAACCACAAAAGTAGTTCTGGCTTGTTTATTTTCTCAGTAAAATGTCTCATACCAGCAGGAAGCAAATGTGTCATCTGAACACCTTAGCAAGAAGGCTGCTGGAGTGCAGAGTAAGGCACCCTGGAGGACATAGCATTCAGCTCAATGAAAGTAACATGCAGCAGTCACCATTTTGTTGCATGGGACATCTTTCGCACACCACATGCATATCAAAGGCATGATACACATGTGCTACAGGCGCACCACCTGTTATAACTGTTGTACTTCACCCCCAAACCGCCACCCTCTAGATAACCACACCAGAGATGAAGTGGGCACCTTCACAACACTGAACCCAATTGCAACTGCACTTGCTACGTTAATCAAACCTATGCCCATGGATGAAACAGGTTTGATTGGGTCCAGAATCTCACCACGCATTGCTTGGAGTCATAACTTGGTCATAATTTGCAAATTCAGGTGGAAGACAGCTGCGCAGGAAATTTCACGTGGTAATTAGTTCGAAGCCAGGTCTGTTGGAAAAGATGCGTTTCCAAGACTTTCCTGAATCTGAAGAGGGGGAGGACAGGAGATGTGTAGGCTTAGTTAGGCCTGTGCCCCATTAGCTTTTATTTTGTGGAGTGTGTAGAGTCTGCACTAGGCGACTGACTCTGGTTGGTTGGCCTCCTCACTCACCCTCGGCCAGTCTTCGTCTTCCTGTGCAAACCTCCTGTTGGTATCTCTATACAAAATAAAATCGTCGTCCATAGGTTTTTACATCCTACATGCATATTATTTCTCCATTTTTATTGCTTTCTTCTGCTCACCTCTCATCTTTTTCCTTTCACCTTTTTACCTTATTTCTCTTGTGCTCTCCCTCTCCATTCTCGTTAACAATCCCCTTGCGTTCTCTCGTTTTTTCTTCCACTCTTCTGTTGTAACTTGCTCACTGCCCCTTCTTTCTCTAAGTTCTCGTCTTTTCGATTCTTACTCTCATCTCTCTCATCTCGCTCGACCCTTCTAAACCTCAATCTTTCCATGTAGCCCTTTTTTTAGGTCTCGCCTGAGCTATCGCGTAAGCGATGCTCTGCGAGACATTTAGTAAGGGGCTTTTGAAAGTGCTCCCAAAGGCTGCAGGCGGATCAGGTACAGTGCATGTGCGCTGGGCGCGCGCACCATTTGTCAGCCTGCGTGATCACTTTCATGGCCGCTTTGATGTTCTCAGTGAGCCCGCGGCCCGTGAGAACATCAAAGCGGCCGCGAAAGTGCACACCATTTGCCAGCCTGCGTGCCTCTCTCCGCCTTAGTGCACGCGACGTGCCCTACCCCCCTCCCTTATCCCACTTCCTGCTTGTGTTTTTAACCCAGAGCCTCCGTTCACATTGTATATCTTCTTGTTTCTTTTTGTATTCCCTTTTTAGGGCTCGCGCCCTGCGTTGTTACTTACAGCTGACAAACCCGCGCTGCGCTGTACTATCTGGAGCAGCGGCTTTAAAATAGGATTTTCTGATCTGCCCCTCCACCCCCCGCCCACCACCAAGCAGTGCTCACGCTGCGCGTGCCACTTTCCTGCCTTCCCCCACCAGAAGCCGGGCCAGAGTTTTAGCACTGATGCGGAAACCGAGCATTCATTCCCTCCTGCCCTCATACCAAATCGCAGTCAAACTGAAAGCAAATAATTCCTGTCACCATTTCTGTTCCTCTGTGTTTTTACTGTTTTTAAAGAAAATGTGTGAAACGCATCTCTCAGCGAGTTGTCATAGAAGAGTCGGGCTTCCTTATCGCTGGAATGTCTGATTACAGAATACCACTTTCCTGCGACGAGCCAACAGCGCGCTCAGGCCATCCAGGGCAAAGTTTCAGCTAAACCAACATATTCGTGTTAAAATGTTGCATATCTCACAACTCTACAAGGTTGAGAACTTTGTTTCAGCTTTTGCTCTGCTGTTTGTCTCGAAACAGGCAACTGTATTATGCCGAGCTTTAAGGTTAGTTTGTGTTTTTGTCTATTTTATCTATCTATCTATCTATCTATCTATCTATCTATCTATCTATCTATCTATCTATCTATCTATCTATCTATCTATCTATCTATCTATCTATCTATCTATCTATCTATCTATCTATCTATCTATCTATCTATCTATCTATCTATCTATCTATCTATCTATCTATTCTCCCAGATTTCCATGTACTCTGTCATCCTTTCACACATCAATTCATCCTCTCATTTCCTTTTACTCTGCCTTTCTTTCACCCACCCATTCATCTATTCTCACCCACCCATCCATCTCTCACCCACACATTTACCCATCCTCTCACCCACTCATCTAACCACCCTCTCACCCACTCATATCACCATCCTCTCATCCATTTATCCATCCTTTCACCCACTTATTCAACCATCCTCTCACTCATTCATTATTCTATCCACCCAACCATCCATCTTTCACCCACCCACAAATGCATCCTTCTAGCCACCCATTCATCTTTTACCCACTCAGTGTTCATCCTTTCACCCATTCATCCATCCATCCATCTCTTCACCCACTCATACACCCATCCTCTCACAAATGTATTCATGATTTCATGCACCCACTCATCCATATATCCTTTTATCAACCCATTCTTTCACCAGCTCATCCATGCATCCTTTTCCCCCTTTTCTACTACTAGCCCATCTTTTTTCTTCTTTATTGCGTTAATGTTGCCCGTTTATCTGCCGATTTGCAGACAGAAGAGGTACATATATGTTATGTTATGTTACTTTTATTTTATATAGCGCAAATCACCACTGGTCTCTAAGCGCTTTAAAAGAAAAGAACAGATTGCCCGCATGGGAAAGTCCACAAGCAGCGAAGCTGACAATTAAACTAAAGGCAATGTCTTTTTGAACAGGTGAGTCTTCAGAAGCTTTCTGAAGGATAGCAGAACCGGTTCCCCTCGCAAGGTTTCTGGTAGATCATTCCAAATTTGAGGAAGGAGAACCGAGAATGCTCAACCTCCTTTAGTTTTAAGTTTATACCTAGAGGAGGTTAGCTTGCAGGCCTTGGAGGAGCGCAAGGCTCTGCCGGGCACATACTTTGCCAGTCGGTCTTTGATGTATTTTGGAGCATCCCCATAAATGGCCTTATGGGCTATACAAAGGCACTTAAATTGCACGCGATGTTCAATGGGCAGCCAGTGCAATTTATGTAATAGAGGGGTGGCTCGTGTTCTCCTCGGGAGTGAAAAAATGAGCCTGGCTGCATAATTTTGAATGACTTGCAATTTCCTGAGGAGCTTCCGAGGGAGGCACAAATAGAGGGCATTGCCATAGTCCAATCGGGAAATGACTGTGGAGGACACAATAGATTGTAGTGCTGAGACAGAAAGAAGGGGCATAAGTTTCCGCAGTTTCCTAAGTAGACCTGTGCATGTGCCTACTACCGCAGAGACCTGGGAGGACATGGACAAATCCAAATCAATTTTAAGTCCCAGGCTCTTTACTACTGTCCCTGGGCTTGGTACCACACCCAGTTCAGGGGGCCAGAAAAGATCACACCAGGGGCTGTTATGGGTTACAATAGTGATCACCTCGGTTTTATCCGGGTTGACCTTCAGAAAGTTACTTGCCAACCAATTGACAGTGAATCTAAGTAAATTCTTTACTGATTCTTGGGCCTGGCTGGTATTATCAAGTTGGACCAAAAGTTGGGTATCGTCCGCATAGTTGAAGACTTGGCAGTCTCTTCGTGTTAGCTCTTCCACCAAGGGCTGCAAATAAATGTTAAAAAGGAGGGGGGACAATGCAGAGCCCTGGGGAAACACCACAAGTCACTGAGCTGACGTTCGACAGCTGATCTCCCATTTGCACTCTCTGAGTGCGGTCAGTTAGAAAGGAGTTTAGCCATTTAAATGCTTGCCCCTTTATACCCATATTCGACAGATGGTTCAGCAAGATGGAATGGCTCTAGCTGCTAAAGTGGGGGGTTCACAATGTCAATGCAATAGCTCTATGATCTGTGACTGGGAAGCTGGGGCGTGGCCTATGGGGATGCTGCCCACTGGTTATTCGCGGCTGTCTCTCCCGCCTCCTTGTAACCCTGCCTCTCCTTTCACCAGAGTCTCTGTTTCTAACCCGGTCACTTATTTCATCTCAGCCTTTCAGTCTATCCTTGTGGCACTCCCCACCACCACTCCAGGCTGTCTCTGCGCTCTCCTGGTCACCCTGTCCCTTCCTTCACTAGAGTCTCTGCTTCTTACCGGTCTCCTCCATTCACTTCACCCCTTCAGTCTCTCCTAATTGCCCTCCCCATGGGCTGTCTCTCCCTCTCCGAGTCACTCCTTTCCTCCTTTCACCAGAAGCTCTCGGCTTCTTAGTGGACTCCTCCTGCCACTGTCTTCTAGTGGCACTGCCATCCTGTACTACACGGGCTATCTCTCCCCTCGTCATTCTGTCCCTCCTTTCAGCAGAGGCTGTCCTTTTCTCAACCAGTCACTCGTTTCATCTCAGTCTTTCAGTCTCTCATGGTGAGGATGGGGATGGAAGAAAGACTTGAGGGGACACCAGGGAGGAATAAAGTGATAACATTTGTGAACCTACATCATTCCATTGCAGAGAAGCAAGGTGACTGGCCGCCTTCACCAGCTGGCATCTCATCGTGCCAGTGCAGAGAAGCAGAGTAACTAGCTGCCTTCAGCAGCTGGTGCAGGGTGGCTGACTGCCTCACACACACACAACCACACACACACACACACACACACACACACACACAACCACAACCACACACAACCACACACACACACAACCACACACACAACCACACACAACCACACAACCACAAACACAACACACACAACCACACACACACACAAAACCACAACCATACACAACCACACACACAACCACACACACAACCACACACACAAACACAACACACACATCCACACACACAACCACACACACACAACCACAACCACACACCCAACCACACACACACCCAACCACACACACCCAACCACACACACACCACACACAATCACACCCACACACACACAAAATCACAACCATACACAACCACAACCACATACACAACCACACACACAACCACACACACAACCACAAACACAACACACACATCCACACACACATCCACACACACAACCACACACACACAACCACAACCACACACCCAACCACACACACACCCAACCCCACACACCCAACCACACACACACCACACACAATCACACACACACAACCACACACACAACCACACACACAACCACACATACAACCACACACACAACCACACACACACACAACCACACACACAACCACACCATCAGTGCATACTTTCACCAGGCACAGGCACCATCAGTCGTCAGTGCACGCTTTCACCGGGCACAAACACCACCAGCCATCAGTGCATGCTTTCACCAGGCACAAACACCACCAGCCATCAGTGCACGCTTCCACCAGGCACACACCACCAGATGTCAGTGCATACTTTCACCAGGCACACACACACCACCAGCCGTCAGTGCACGCTTTCACCAGGCACACACACACCACCAGCCATCGGTGCATGCTTTCACCAGGCACACACACCACCAGCCGTCAGTGCACGCTTTAACCAGGCACACACACACCACCAGCCATCGGTGCACGCTTTCACCAGGCACACACACACCACCAGCCATCGGTGCATGCTTTCACCAGGCACACACACACCACTAGCCATCAATGCACAATTTCACCAGGCACAAACACCACCAGCCATCAGTGCACGCTTCCACCAGGCACACACCACCAGATGTCAGTGCATACTTTCACCAGGCACACACACACCACCAGCCGTCAGTGCACGCTTTAACCAGGCACACACACACCACCAGCCATCGGTGCATGCTTTCACCAGGCACACACCACCAGCCGTCAGTGCACGCTTCCACCAGGCACACACACCACCAGCCGGCAGTGCACACTTCCACCATGCACACACACCACTAGCCATCAGTGCACACATCAATTGTTAACGCAAGCGCAGTATGGCACACTTTACTTTTAAACATATTCAGCAAAAGCGCAGCATGTCACCATTGCTACAAAAATAAATACAATTTTATTTGGCCTACAATTTATAGACTTTTGTTGCAATTGGTGTTGCAATATTTAGCAATGCCAATAGCTCAAACGTAATTAATGCGAGACCTATTGCATTGCGAATGCTTGTTTTGCTTACCTTCCTTCCGCATACATCATCTTCTCCCAGGCTTCTTATTTCATCTATCTTTCTCCACACGCCCCGTCAGCGGCACGTGCCCACCCCCTTTCATGTCATCTTAACTTTACTGTAACTGCACTAAGCAGTTATCTCTTGGATTTCACCCCACCCCTCTCCTCCACATCATCCCCGCGCGCCCCGTGGGAGCCTCATTAGTCCGCTGCAGGAGAACCTGTGAAGACGATATTTGATCTCATTGTCATTACGAATGTTGCTACTAATTACTGACAAATGGCGAAAGCACCGCCCCTCTGTTGTCAATCAACCCCAGCCGCCCACCTCTCGGGTTCTGACAGTACAAGCACAGCTCTCAAGTGTCTCACTGCCAAAGCGCCATTTGAAAGCCAATACCTGTAGTTTAAATACTAAAACCATAGATCTGGAATTATAATTGGCGGAATGCTAAATACCCTGTGAACAGGAATACTTGCAGCTATGGGCCACCGAGAAAGACTACTTCCATCGCCAGGTAACGATATTACCAGCGCCACTGGAATTATGCGGCAGGGGAGCGCCAAATTATGCGGCGGGGTTTACTAAATTATGCAGCAAGAAAAATCACAGTGTGTGGCTTAATGCTGCACATTTTTTGATGGTATTACTTCATTATTTTGTATTTTTTTCACACGGTATTAACTCATTAGTACCAATTTAACAACCGAATACAGAAATAAGCAACTGAAAGATAACCAGTTAACTTTTGCGTAGAGCTTTTGATCCATATGAGCTAGAAATAATAGAAGTTAAAAGAAGTTAAAATTCGCTAAATACTAAAATCATAAATCTGAAATTATAATTGGCAGACTGCTAAATGCTCGTGAGCGGGAATACTTGCAGCTATGGGCAATCGAGGAAGTCTACTTCCATCGCCAGGTAACGATATTACCAGGGCCACTAGAATTATGCGGCAGGGGAGCACCAAATTATGCGGCAGGGGAGCACCAAATTGTGTAGCAAGAAAAAGCAAAGTGTGTGGCTAAATGCTGCACATTTTTTGAAGGTATTACTTTATTATTCTGTATTTTTTCACATGTTATTACCTCATTAGTATCTAGTTCACAACCCAATACAGAAATAAGCAACTGAAAGATGACCAGTTAAATTTTGCGAAGAGCTTTCCACTGTGTGCGAACACAATACGTTTTAACTAACTTTTGATCCATATGAGCTAGAAATATTAGAGGTTAAAGAAGTTAAAATTCGCTAAATACTAAAATCATAGATCTGAAATTATAATTGGGGGACTGCTAAATGCTCCATGAGCGGGAATACTTGCAGCTATGGGCCACCGAGGAACTCTACTTCCATCGCCAGGTAATGATATTACCAGGGCCACTGAAATTATGCGGCAGGGGAGCACCAAATTATGCGGAAGGGTTTACTAAATTATGCAGCAAGAAAAAGCAAAGTGTGTGGTTTAATGCTGCCCATTTTTTGATGGTATTACTTTATTATTTTTTAATTTTTTCACACGGTATTACCTCATTAGTACCAATTTAACAACCGAATACAGAAATAAGCAATTGAAAGATGACCAATTAACTTTTGCGAAGAGGTTTCCACTGTGCGAGAACACATTATGTTTTAAGTAACTTTTGATTCATATGAGCTAGAAATAATAGAAGTTAAAAGATGTTAAAATTAGCTGTTATAAAATTGATTATGTGGCAGATCCATAATTATGCGAAAAAAGCAGCGGTCGCAGAATTGCATAATTTCAGTGGATATGGATATTACATACACAGAGGTGGGCAGGATCAGGATACTTTTTGATTTCTGAAAAACCGTTCCCTTACTTTTTGTAAAAAGACAACTGTACCAGTACGGGTCAATCTGATAGTTTAAATGCTTCCACTGAAGTGTCATTCATTGAGTCTTTTGTCTGTGAAACTGAAGCCTGGACTGGCAGCTAAACAAGCCTTCCTGACAGAGTGCCTGCTTGCATGAAATTAACTAGTTAATATGCAAATGAAAGGGGTAAACTGCAAATGTAAATAATGCTTGGGAGCGGTTACTGGCTTTAATTGATCGCATCACTGGACGCTTTGTTATAACAAAGATTGAGTCTTTTTGAGCGCTACTGTAAAGAGGTAACAACTAAGCTGTGAAGTGCGTGCTTTTAATTGTAATTATATAGCGCTTACTACCCCTGATGAGGTGTTGAAGGGACAGTTATGTAAAAAGAAATTGCATTATGTACAGTGTGGGTATTACAAATCTATCTTTTGGAAACATAATTTTATCTTAAACCTTTTTGCGCATTTGTACCAGTCTATTTTATACTGTGTGAAATGCAAGTTTAAAAATAATGGCTTACATATTCACAATGCTTTCTGTCACAGTTTGTGACTTCATATCACTAGAAATACATGTCAGTATTGTCCACTGCACTAGCCAAGGTTGAATTCTGTGGCTCTCCGGTTACACACAGACCTCTGCAGTTCATAAATTAATAGAGGTTTCATAATGTACTATAATGTCCCACTGAGTAAATTTTTTTGTGTTAATTTTCATTTAAGCTGCACATTATTTTCTAGGTAGCTACCTGATGGTCAAAGACCAAAACCACTTACAGAATATATTGTTTCCTTAGCCACACCTTTGACCCCACCCCCATGCTCACTGACCCCGCCCCATTGTATGCAGCATCACAATTCCCATGCTTTTTTAATGCACTTTGACCGCTGCGTACACACCTGCTTCATTCACCAGTTAGCAGTAGAATGTGAAGAGGGGAAGTGTGTGTCTGGCTTGGCATCAGGACACACCCAGTGCTGCAAAGCTCTCAGATTGTCGAGGTCCATGAGTGAGAAGCTTGTCCAGTACAGGCTTATTTTTTGCATTCCGCAATAGATCGTCCTCGTTTTAAAATGTAATGGAAGCCTTGGGTGTAGGCGATGGTCGTTGCTTCATTACTTTCGCCATCCTCTTAATTTGCTGTCTCTCGGAGTGATGTTATCCCTTCTCCCTTTGTTTAGTTTTGGCTCTATTTCTTCATTTTTTCCTAATTTTCCATCATTCTTGTTTCCTTTTTAATTTTCCCCTTCTAGTTCTTCTTCATGTAGTGGCACCTGCTTGTGACTGTTCTTCAGGGTGGCAAGAAAATTGATTACACATGTGTGATTTTTTTGGGACGATCTGAAATACTCTGTTTGCGGGACTGCTGTTCTCATGTCAGATTACTGTCACTCTTGCTGCGATACTGCTTATTACGGCTCTCCTCAGGCACATGGTGTAGGATGATAGCTCCTTAGGATTCTACCTAGAAGAAAACCGTTGTGGGGATTCAGAGTGAGAAGGTGGCTGATCAGGGGTGTTGTTTGTTGTGTAGCGCTTTGAGAGTGCTGTGTCGAATGGCGCCTCTTCTGGTGCTGGTGTGGTTATAAGGTTCCTCATGGGAAGTGCATGGAATAGGAATTCCTCAGTGATGTTGTATTGAAAGTTATCTTCTTAGGAATAATGTGATACGGTTAACTCCTTGGGATGGTTGCATGGAGCCTTTCACCGCGATGTTATGTGGAAGGGCAGCTCCTTGGGTGATTAATGGTAGAACAGCTCCCCAGGGAGGCTGTGGGAAGGCTGGAGCCTCATGGATACTGCAGGAAGATCTGCTTCACAGGGATGCTGCGCACATGCGTATCCATCCCGGGATGCTAAGTTTAAGGTTAGTATCTCATGAGTGCTGTATGGCGGGGTTGGTCCAGAAGAGCAATACTGGAACTCCTCATGGGCTGCTGTGTGGACCAGTAGCTCCTGAGGGAGGCTTAGATTAAGATTAGCGTATCAGGATTGCCTTCTGGAATTGAAGCCCCAGTGTAATCTGCCCGTTACCTACATATCACAGCCGCAGAATGCAACGATCCATTAGGTAGCTGACAGAGTACCTGCTGCTATAGGTAATGCATTTCTTGCTTCATGTCAGTTCAAGCCATCTGCCTGGCACATCTTGTGTTGTGTCCTGTGCCTAAACTATATTAAATCTGTCCCTTTGTTTCGTTTTGTAATTACATGGAAAGTGAAAATCCTTTGGCAGCAATCTCACGGTCAAAATGACTTCCAGTGTTGACATTCTGCTTGCTCTGTAATCCCCTTCCATCCCTTGTTGGATGCTGGATCGCGGTGTGCGCCAAACCCAAATCTGCTTCCACAGATAGTCCCCGCTTCATTGCTTCATCCTTCAGCTTTAGCCCGTGCAGGCATGGACATGTTGAGATACAAAAGAGATTATTGATAAATCACATTCAAGTTTTTTTATTAAGTTCATTTTGGCCAGCCCAGCCTTTGGGCCGTCTACAAAGAAGTAATACCAAATTTCCGTGCAGAATGTTACTTAAAACAAGGGCTTGTTTCATAGGCTGATAGACCAGCGCAGCCTTCAATTAAAAAGGTTCATTTATTTTAGTGACAGCAAGAAATGGACAAGTTATGCAGAGGGAGTATTTTATATTCAAGTCTCTTGTGCTTGTAAAGGGGGGGAGAAGACCTGCATCGAAGATCATACCGAGATTCACGTCTTTCCCGCCTAGGTCCTTGCCTCCTATGGAATCCCCTGGCAGTGTCCTATGACAGACTCTATAACTAAGAAGTCCCTCACAAGGCCCCACTCTGGGACATTCATTCTACTGAGCCTCCTCGGGTCAGCTTTAGAGTTTCTTGAGTTGGAATATTGAAGATCCCTCTATTAATTGGAATATCTGCCAGGCATCTGTTGTTTCTCAGTTCACCAAGATTACTTGGTGAAATGAGAAAGACCAGGGGCTTCATTTAGTACAATTTGACGCAGGACAACGCTGCACATTATTGTGAAGCGCTGCCCTACTTCAAAAGAAAAGAGCAGGCATGTGCCGTATCTATGAAATACGGCGAATGCCTGTCCTCTTTCACAGCGCTGGCGCACAAATGGCTGCTTTGCACCAACACAGGCTCCCTTGCACCATCGTGCAAGGGTGTCTGCATTGAAATCAGAATCTTCTTGTTGAGGAAGGGACACCTTCCTTCTCAAAAACAACCCTTACGCCACCCCTGGGGAGGCCCAGAGTTTTGACGCATTCACTGATTTACAGTTTGTTGTTAGTCCAGGAATAGTCAAAAAAACATGGGTGTTGAATGGGAACACCCACTGTAACACCCATTGCATGCCTCCCCGGGTAGTGTGAGGAAATGCCATATCTACGAGGCCATGAAAAGCCAAGCAGGGTGGCTCTCCGTGGCCTTGTAGCTATGGGTAAGCCCAGTACGCAATGGGAAACATCAATAAAAGTGACATTTCAGCAACCACTGAACTTGTAAGTAAGCCCCCACATCTCAGAATTCTTCATTTGACCATGGTACAGGACTAAGACCGAACATCACCAAATTTAGTGTTGATACTAAATTTGAAGCCCTTAGGAACAAAATACCTCCTCTCTAGCCTGGTGAAATTATCTGGAATTTACTCTTTCAGTTTCCCTCTGTGAAGTAGTTGGACAAAAATGGGTCAGAGGGCTGCTGGGGAGCGTGAAATGTTATGCACAGTATATCATAGTATTGTACTGACAGTGTCTTGGCAAAGTCAGTTGCACTATGCAGTCAGTGCAGAAAAAGGTTAGACATTGCTAGCTAATATTACTGCAAAAACAAGGATTCCTAGAAATTTGTTTCAGCCTAATGAGAGAATCTGCACCAAAGGCCATCTTTAGGGAAAACGTTTTGTGGTCTGGAGGAAAGCATTCTATATACTTATTCAGTTTGCTTTTTACTGCATCAAAATTACTTGTGATTATGAATAACTAGAGCCAGGTGTAAGTGTCCAAGTGCAGTGTATTCCAGTAACTATTAACTTAGGTTGTACTACATATATGTCATTTTCCCACTGAGAGCGAGGATTTTGCTTCGCTCAGCCCTTTGGTCTCACTGGCCCATCAACTGACTCTAACAGAATACGCAGAGAGCACTGGCTGGATCTTGCAAAAGCGAGTTGGACTAAGGACCCACCAACATAGACAAAACACGCACCAAGACATACCATTTTCACCTTCAATTGAACAAGACAGCATAAAAAGTAGTGAAATGGCTGGTACAGACACTACTAAAAATGATCTAATTAAAAAAAAAACAAGGAATCGTTCTCATAGCTCAAAGATGAATAATTTACAGGCCTTTGAAGGAGTTTTGAAAAAGAGACAGGGCTGCGGGGAGTCATAATTTCTCAGGCCAAAGACTTTTTAGAGTCCTGCACTTGCATTGCAGCTCATATACACAGATGTTAAAGCATGCCTGCTCTATTTATTAATGATGCAGAATCTAACATGACTAATACGAGTAGATGGTGCTTCTTTCTCTAAATTTGCTCTGCCAAGGCTTGCAAAAATGTCTGACACAACTGGGTAGTTGGAATGCATCAGTGGTACTTGTCCTATGCATTTCTAACAAACATATTTAGAGAAATAAATTTAGAGTGGAAAAAAGAAATCTCCAGCATAACAGAGGTGAGCAGACCCTGAGAAAGTTCAGCAACTGAGTGATGAAGATGCCTTCTCAATATTGCATGAGCTACTGGTGCAGTATTGTGGAGAAATTTGCTTGTGTTGCAAGGTGGTTTATTAGTAGGTGCAGGTAGGTTCCTACAGTTGGACATATGGTCCAGTCAAATCTCAATTATTGAATCCTTGCTCAACTGGTAGCTTGGCCGATAAGCAGTCAGGCTTAATTTAGGAGACATGAGTGTAAAGCATTTAGTATCACCAAAACACGAAATAAGTAAGACACACACGCAATAAAAACCCAACACCAATATAAAAAAATAGCGAATATTTTTATCTCTAAAATAATTCAAAAATGACAAAAATCCAGTGTAGGGAAACGGAAATATAAATGTTTAAAGTTTTAAATAAAAAATAAAGCTTTCTAGCTCCTAAAAGTGAAAAGTGCCAGCCTTGACTATCTGGTCACGCTGGACCAAGACAAAGTCAAAGTTTCAGGCTGACTGCGATGGAGCACAGGTCAGCTGCAATGAGCAATAGGGCCCGGTCAATTTTTACCTTTTGATGTCACTTTTTTGGAGCTTTTCTTTTGACATCAAGCGGTTGTCTTCAGCACTCAGGCTTTCAGTTCAATGATGGCGACCTGCTGCAGCGTGATGCCTCAGTGAGTCCAGGAGGTGTTTGTCTTCATCACCGAAGATCTCCAGAGCTTTCAGCAGGGCAAACCTGCAAGTCAGGCTGAGTCACGGTTCATCGTTGCTGGCTTGACTCTCGTCTTCGAGGTTGGTGGATTTATGGAGCTTTTTTCCTAAAAGTTGTCCAAAAGTTTCCAAACTTCCAGAACTTCTTCTGGAAGGTCTCATGAGGGTCTTTGAGTGTCCACAACACCAGAAACTCGGATTTGCCTCTTGGGGGGTGGGGGGGGGGGGGGTTAGGACTACAATTCCCACAATGCACTTGGTCAAATCCAGTAAAGTCCAGATAAAGCTGGTCAGCTGGGCTTGTCTTTGTTTGAGATGATGTAGGTGACTTCTTCTAGCACTTTTCTTCTTGTTGCTGATCAGGGAATCTACTCCTTAATTTTGGAGGCCAGGCAAAGTCCTCTTTTGTAAAGCCTTGAGTGTGTAGCTGGTGCAGTCCTTGTGAGTGCAGTCCTCTCTTTGTGCAGACAAAGGGTTCAGCACGGTAGTCCTCCTTCTGTTGATGTCTTCAAGCATGGATCTGAGCTGCTGTGAAGCTGTCCCATATTTATTCCAGATTCTGGGCACACCAGAAAAGGGGGGGGGGGGCACCCTTAGCCAATGGGGTTCAAGTTTTCACCCTCTATGATGACCACTTCCTTAGAAGTGTGGCACATTTTTGTCCCCGAGTGTATATCTCCCTTCAAATTGGGCACTGCCCAATCATTAAGAAAGAACAAAATTAGATACGCGCATATACAGTGGCAGCTGCCAAAACACGAAGGTGGGGGGGGTTGGCGGGTTTCGGGTGTTGGGAGAGAGAGGAAAAGTAATAATTTTTAAAACGTACCTTCTCCCCACAGCCTCCAAAGCCAATGTCCACCGCAGCCTCTGAGCTCTCCCAGCAGTCTCTGAGAGGGCAGAGGCTCCTCAGCCAATCCTGGCACTGCTCTGAGAGAGCAGTGCCAGGATTGGTCTGAGCCGCCTGCCCTGCACTCAGACACTGCCTGTGAGCCTGCAGCATTTCTCCAACCTCGCTGTGAACACAGCTGGATTGGAGAAATAGAAGTACACATGTATGTTTGGCCGGCATAGGATAGCTGGACAAACATACATGCGCACTTTTAAGTGCCACCACTCTTCCCTTTGCATATAGGCGCCCTCCCAGGGATACCTCGAATCACTGAGTTTTCTCTGGCCCAACAAAATCTGTTATAAAGAATCAAGTTACCACCTCGAAATAAACTATAGAACAACCCAGGGGGAAAAGGAATAACACCAAGAAACCAGATCATTCAAGACAAGAGTACATGGTTGAAATTAATTCAAGTAACAATCTCTCAGATCACTCTATGATAATGGATCAGAAACATTTATTCCCCCAAGCTCTTACAAGCTCTTACAACCTATATCCCCAGTACTGATATTACACTTCCAGACATAAATTTGAGCCAACTGAATCATTTAACAGTACCTAAAGTTCTGAAGAAATCCATTCAATTATTCAATAATACTCCGAGCAGTCCACAAAGCTCAAAAGAAAATGTATATCATTCACCAGATTTCCCACTATTTGTATCCCCTCATTCAATGACCTAGCAATAAATCCTTTTGAAATCACTCCTTTCACTACAGAGGGAGTTAGAATCGATACTCACATTGCTGGAAAAATCAACATTAAACTCAGATCGTTCTTTGGAAATCTGAACTCTTATTTTACATCATCTGGCCGACCAGGAAAATAAGCAAACTATTCCACATTTATTGACTGAAGAAATAGAACAAAACAGAGAGGAGGTTGATCAACCAGAAGTCATCACCGTATCAGAGGGGAACACTCAAATACAGAAACAAAAAAAAGAGCAAGAGCCACGCAAACTTGTAGTGTGAATAAAAGAGAAGCAGAACGGACACATGGAAAAGCTGACATTATTTACTCACTTCAAAAACTCTTTGAGGATTCCGCAGGAGACTACAAATTAAACCTATGCCCCCCTAGTTATCCGATATTCATTTGAAGAGATTAAACTGAACAACCCACAACTTCTACTGTAACACTAAATAATTTGGGAATTAAATCAACTAATAATACAAAATCTTTTTTTTTTAACGCAAAAAAGAAATTCCAAATAAAAACGTCAACAAAGAAAAAAACATAATGAATTGAAGATTCCCAAAACACAAATTGTGAAAAATAAAGTTTCAATGCCTCTCTGCCAACTGACTTTCAAGAAGAGGAAAAAAGGTCGGTGCCCAGAAAACCATCAAATCCTGACCTAGCACTTGAGAAAGGTATATTTCCTTTACCTCCCAGGGAGGAAGTATCCTCACATCTAAATCCCCAAGCTGATAATCTTATAAGTTAAAACCCTCTACAGGTCTATCATTCTTCTACACAGTTTACTCCAGTATAAAACATTCCCGAACCAAACACAGTAAATAGGCATCATCAGAATTCATTATATATCGGATCTCTTCACTACGGGTAGTGATCCTTTAAATCGCCAATGGATCCTAAACCTTTTACAAAATCTTCATTCCCTTCAATCACTTACATCTCCAGAAATAAAACTAGTATTTTTCCCTGATAATCTCGATTTGGCTACAGCGAGAGTGGAATTTTGGTCTAATGTAATTCCATCAATAGTTTAAAAAGAAAGTGAAACACTGCATAAAAATAGATTTGACGTTATCATAGTCAACTCTAACACAACCTCCACGTCCTCCCTAATATCCTCGGATTTAACTAGAGGAAAGTTACATCATTCACAAAATAATCATCTGAAAGATGACCTATGCTCTGCATCCCTAGATACACTAACAATTTGTTTAGAACATGGAGACAGGCAGCTCTGGAACCATACCCTCCCCAACCCCGTAAAAACAACTACAAGTAACTATTGGTCCTGGGTCGCAGGCAATCTAAATGGCAAGAGACAGGTAAGAGGATCCAAACTCCCTTTTTAGCAAGATCGTTAATTTTGTTTCCAGGAACATGGCAGGGTTGGAACCTTCAAAACTATCCCGCCTATTTGAAACTTCTCCCGCAATTGGCAGCCTACAAGAGACTTGGGCCCCAAATACATTTGATCAAAAGGATTACTTTGTCTTTGAAATTCCAGCAATAAGGGTAACACGTGGCCATGCAAAGGGCAGATTAGCAACTCTGTTATCAGAGAAAATTAAGTGGGACTTCGAAATAATCCACTTACCCTCTAAAAATGTTCAGTGTATCAAGTTAAAAATTCCAAAGGAAAGTCCCTCCTCCGCAGACATATTATTACTGTTTAACATCTCCGCTCCTCCCAGTCTTGACCTTAATACACTATTGGTAAAAATCTTTGAGCTAGTTGAATCAACTCTTGAAACAGGTAGTAACCCGCAAGCTCTTCTTATTCAACGCAAATATTTCTAATGCCTTGATAACAGCCTTCAGGAGTAAAGACCTAGAAGAAGAAGAAATGTGGTCCCTTCCAAATCCACTCTTCCCTGAGTCCATAAAAGGCAACAAATGAGGAAAAAATGTATTAGAATTAGCTAATGGTATTAACAGAGTGATCTAGAATGGCACAATAGAAGATGACATCCCAGCAGCATATACAAGAACGGGAGCCTTTGGCCTGTCAATTTTAGAGTATGTTATGAGCAGCTATGATCTATTCCAGAAATCTTAGCACTTAAGTGCTCAGTTTACACAAAGCAGTGACCACGCAATAGAGAACCTAAAAATATAATTAAATCTTCAATCTCCTTCCTTCTGTTCCTTATCATGTATTAATGGAGGTACTCTTATAGCCCATAAACTGGATAGAATCATACGGACCACCCACAGCATGAATAAACTTAATACTATGATCATCTCTCAGCAATTGTTTCAATCTAATAGAAAAAATGAATCCAGTCTCAAACTTTGAACAAACCCTTTCTGCAGTAGTTCAAGCACTTCAGAAGATAGTTGCCTTTGATAACAAAGCAAAACCATCAAGAAGATTGAATAACCCTAAAGACGACCTCTCAGGATGGCCGAATTAGCTAATTAGGCAGCAATTCATGATCTTTTCTCCTTCCAGGAAGCAGGAAATTTCCACTTTACAGAGACAACGGAAGAGGATTAAGCAGATCAGAAAAAGAGAAACAATGGACAAAAGCTGGGTAGATCTGCAGGTGGCAGTCTTGAAATTCTGCCACCCGATCGCTAAAGCTACTGGATGTAGGAAAACTCTAAATGCGTCTCCGGTTTCCCAAAACGAATGGGAAAAGTATCTCCGCGTGGTCCACAAAGAAAACCGGAAAAATCTCGTTATAGAGAACCTTCTGATCTGAAGCTCTTGTACAAAACTGATCAATGGATAATGGCACCTACTGAGGAACAAATTGAATTATATATTAGGAGGGCTAGAGCCTCTGAAGCGATGGGCCTAGATATGTTCCCTGTTGAAGACCTCAAAAGCAAACCTGAAGGATGGTGCAAGTTTCTAGTTCCAGTCTTCAGTTACAGCTATGATACTGGCCAAATCCTAAAATCATGGACAGGAAGCATTGTCAAGCCACTCTTAAAGAAAGTCTCCCACCCCTCTCTAAGTACCAAGAGACAAATTGCACTCCTGGATGCAACTGGGAAAATCTTTGTTGCAAATATTTTGGATCACCTGAAAGACTGGGCCTTCGTCAGGGGCCTGATTCCGAAAGCCCAGGCAGGTTTTCGTCCAAAGCACTCTGTGACCAATAACATCAGACTTTTGCAAACAATAATCAACAAGTTTGTTATAATGAAATCGCAGATAGTCCATAGCCTGTTCGTAAATTTTTCAACAGCCTTTAATAGGGTAGATAAACCTACCCTATGGAGGAAATTGGTGAAAATGGGGATCCCGGATGCTCTATTGAGATTAATATTGGCTTTGCATACAGCAATTTGATGTTGAGTCCAAATGGAGGCGGGGATGAGGGTTTAACCCACAATATCCCAACTTCGAATGGCCTGAAGCAGGGCTGTTTATTAGCTCCTCTATTGTTTTCCTTATTCGTAAGCGACTTACCAGTGCCTTCTAAGATTACAGAATTTCCTTCCTAAAATAGCTTCCAATGTCATACACCATTTAATATATGCCAACGAAGTAGTCATATTTGACTTAACACCGATCAGCTTACAACGTAACTTAGATGCTCTTTGCAGATATACCTAAGAAAATTTTCTGAAAGTAAATATTTTCAAAGTAAAAGTAGTACCATTCAGGGGAAGGAAACATTATATTTATTTTAACTTGTAATTAGGAGGAAAATCAGTAGAAGTAGTGAAGCCATACACTTATGTAGAGAGAGTATTTGCACATATGCTTGAAAATAACTCCCATCTTCAGCACTTGGAATTTAAGGCAACAGCCCATGTAAGGGCATTACAAAGTTTTTATTCTTTGGAAAGAGACATTTTTATCCACTCTTGGAAATATATTGTGCTAAACCCCCTCCCACTTTGATGTAGGCATTTGAATATTTACTATTATTCAAATGGCATATTCTGATTAAGAACGTAGGGAAATTACTACGAAAAATAACTGCTACAAGTCAGGCCACTCTGGTTCAGGCTCTTTGTTTAGAATTGTCGCTGACTAGTGCCTATACAAATGCCTTGGACAAGGTAATTAGATGGGCATATAATATGTTGCATGCAAAAAAAGATACTCTGAGAACTCTCCTACAGTTCAAAACCTTTATGGTTGGGTCGAGTAATTACACTTTTAATGTAAGTAAATATTTCCAAAGTAAAAGTAGTACCATTCAGGGGAAGGAAACATTATTTTTATTTTAACTTGAAATTAGGAGGAAATTCAGTAGAAGAAGTAAAGCCATACACTTCTGTAGAAAGAGTATTTGCACAGACGCTTGAAAATAACTCCCATCTTCAGCACTTGGAATTTAAGGCTACAGCCCATGTAAGGGCATTAAAAAGTTTTTATTCTTTGGAAAGAGACATTTTTATCCACTCTTGGAAATATATTGTGCTAAAACCCCTCCCAATTTGATGTAGGCATCTGAGAACTCTCCTACAGTTCAACAAAACCTTTATGGTTGGGTCGACTAATTACACTTTTAATGAAAATCTTGTAGTAGCTTTATGATACTTCAATTGCACTATATCACTTTTACAGTCTTGGTCATGAGCACACCTGAAGCTATTTTTAAAAACTATGACACCGCGCCTAAGCTTTGACCTAAACTCTGCTCTTTGTTCTCAGTTATTCCACTATATGCCCTACACAGCTTCTCTTGAGTATACGACCTATCAACAATATTTGAGATTTACTCTAGAACGCAGCGTTCAATGCTTCGTCTAGGGATACTAAATATTGGGACAATACAAGCGACAAAACAGGTTTCAGGATTATGCAAGCTTCATAGAGGAGGAGAACAAGATTTAGCCCATGTGCTATATATTTGCCAAAATAATTTTTAGCAGAAGCTCGACTTCATTTCATGAAACCCATATGTTTTTAATATAATCTATTTATCGGTAACGATTTGAGTGTCTTACTCAATTTACCCCTAAATGAATTTGTTTGCTCTAATTTGTAATCATTTTTAAAATCGTTTTTATCTCTGTCTTAAAAATAACTTGAATTTTTTGTTTTACATCAATTTATTTTCTGTATTTATTCTAATTGTTGACCTCTGTAGAGGTGTAAATCAATTACTAAAAACTTTAACTCGAAACCACATCAAAATGCAAAGAAAAACGTTAGAAAGTAACTGGCCTGTTAGTAAATTAGAATGTTTACAGCACAGAAAATGGGGTGCAAAATATGCATATAGCCCCTTATTTTCATAAACAATCGTTGGTGAAGCCAGTAGGGCTAGCCTCGCAAGCCTTCTTTTATTTAGTTATTTTGTAGTAAAGATATGTATTAGCCATTAATTATATCAAATTAAACGTGATACCATTTGAAGGTGGTGCGAGTATGTTTAAAAAAGTTGCATTGTATAAAAAAAAAGGCATGCAATGAAAGTAGAATGAATGCAGTGTTAATCCTCCGGCCGCCTGGCTCTAGGAGGCCGTCCACATGTGCACAAGCCTGAGAGTGAAGAGAGTTATCTGTTGAGGTGAGCTAGCCCACTGTTTAGGTGTGGTGGGAAGAAGCAAAATAGACCAATAGATAAAAAGGGCTGACAAAAAGTCCTTATATATAAAAAATGTATGCATTTGTATTAGGGATTGTTTGGAAAACATGAGGCTGTTGACAGAGGTAAAGCTACCTTTAGGCCAAACCTAAAAGATAAACCAGGAATAGCTACATATTTTTCTCCGACCCAAAGTCTACATGTGTACTGTAATTACAAGAAAAATGTCCAAGAGTCGGAATGTTTCCCTCACGGGTACTCAGCCCTAAGTATGAAGTATTACCTCAAGAAACCTTCACAGTCGCAGCCCGCACAAGAAGGTCAACATAAGGCGCAGTCCTGTACGAAATGGGACATGCGGCCCTGGCCTTAAATCTCGATTCTTGAATGGCTGCAGCTGATAGTTAAGCTTTTAATCAAACTAAAACAGGGATGTTTCACATTCCAGGAGATTCGGTTCACCCGGGCTTATGCACTGCGTATTGTTACCTCACAGTTCTGAATTGCATACTTCCCTCATGTTATTTCACAACGCCATTACGGTTGATCTTTCAACTTTAACTCATTGAAAATGGCAGCTGTTCTGGATTTTCTTCCTCAGGTTGTCCTTTTATATGCTTACCTTTCTTTTTGTTTCAAGGATTTGTGTATTTATGTTTGCTACTAAAAGCATTCATGAAAGAATGCATGAATTTCAATGCCAAACCTTTTCTCTGGCAAGCAGCGCGGCCATCTTCAATGCCTCGTGCGAGGCTCTTCACTTAACCTCGTTTGATGAATATCGCGGCGTGAACACATTTCTTCACAGAATTCGTCCTTGGAGCACTTTTGAACACTTATGTTAAACATCATTTTTATTGAAACCTTGACTAGGCATAAAAAAGTATAAAGAGCAGTACATTTTTTCTACTATAACAAATGGGTTACTAGACTACCTTGGAATTCGGATTCCTCCTTGACTCAAGTAGTATTCTCTAACCACGCGTCCTTTTCATAAGAAAGTTTGCACATTAATTAGAATGCTCTTTCCACTCACTGCACCCATCCCACTGAGGAGAACCTTCAGCTATAGTGTGACGTCCTGAAATCCTGGGTCCCAATTCACAAAGAGCTTCTGAAGCTGTGGCGCAGTATCCGCAGTCGTGACAGATTCTACGCAATGGGAAATTCCATTGTGGATATTACGTAATGAGTGCAGAGACTCTGCCACAACTGCAGAGCTTCCACTATAACTGCAGAGACTCCGCCAGGACTGCAGAGACTCCGCCAGGACTGCAGAGACTCCGCCAGGACTGCAGAGACTCTGATACGACTGCAGAGACTCTGCTACGACTGCAGAGACCCCGCCACTACTGCAGAGACCCCGCCACTACTGCGGAGACCCCGCCACGACTGCAGAGACCCCGCCACGACTGCAGAGACCCCGCCACGACTGCAGAGACCCCGCCACGACTGCAGAGACCCCGCCACGACTGCAGAGACCCCGCCACGACTGCAGAGACCCCGCCACGACTGCAGAGACCCCGCCATGACTGCAGAAACTCTGCTACAACTGCAGAGACTCTGCTACAACTGCAGAGACTCCACTACGACTGCAGAGCTTCCACTATGACTGCAGAGACTCTGCCACGACTGCAGAGACTCCGCTACGACTGCAGAGACTCCGCTACGACTGCAGAGACTCCGCTACGACTGCAGAGACTCCGCTACGACTGCAGAGACCCTGCCACGACTGCAGAGACCCCGCCACGACTGCAGAGACCCCGCCACGACTGCAGAGACCCCGCCACGACTGCAGAGACCCCGCCACGACTGCAGAGATCCCGCCATGACTGCAGAGACCCCACCACGACTGCAAAGACTCGGCCACTACTGCAGACACTATGCTACGACTGCAGAGACCCGGTCACAACTGCAGAGCTTCCGCAACGACTGCAGAGACTCCGCCATTCCTGCAGAGACTCCGCTATAACTGCAGAGACTCCGCTATAACTGCAGAGACTCCGCCATAACTGCAGAGACTCCGCCATAACTGCAGAGACTCCGCCATAACTGCAGAGACTCCGCCATAACTGCAGAGACTCTGCCATAACTGCAGAGACTCTGCCATAACTGCAGAGACTCCGCCATAACTGCAGAGACTCTGCCATAACTGCAGAGACTCTGCCATAACTGCAGAGACTCTGCCATAACTGCAGAGACTCCGCCATAACTGCAGAGACTCGGCCACTACAGCAGAGACTCTGCTATGACTGCAAGACTCGGCCACAACTGCAGAGCTTCCACTACGACTGCAGAGACTCCGTCACAACTGCAGAAACCCCACCACGACTGCAGAGACCCTGCCACGACTGCAGAGACCCCGCCATGACTGCAGAGACCCCGCCATGGCTGCAGAGACCCCGCCATGACTGCAAAGACCCTGCTCTTTCCACTCACTGCACCCATCCCACTGAGGAGAACCTTCAGCTATAGTGTGACGTCCTGAAATCCTGGGTCCCAATTCACAAAGAGCTTCTGAAGCTGTGGCGCAGTATCCGCAGTCGTGACAGTTTCTACGCAATGGGAAATTCCATTGTGGATATTACGTAATGAGTGCAGAGACTCTGCCACAACTGCAGAGCTTCCACTATAACTGCAGAGACTCCGCCAGGACTGCAGAGACTCCGCCAGGACTGCAGAGACTCCGCCAGGACTGCAGAGACTCCGCCAGGACTGCAGAGACTCCGCTACGACTGCAGAGACTCCGCTACGACTGCAGAGACTCTGCTACGACTGCAGAGACCCCGCCACTACTGCAGAGACCCCGCCACTACTGCAGAGACCCCGCCACGACTGCAGAGACCCCGCCACGACTGCAGAGACCCGCCACGACTGCAGAGACCCCGCCACGACTGCAGAGACCCGCCACGACTGCAGAGACCCGCCACGACTGCAGAGACCCCGCCACGACTGCAGAGACCCCACCACGACTGCAGAGACTCGGCCACTACTGCAGAGACTCGGCCACTACTGCAGACACTCTGCTACAACTGCAGACACTCCGCTATGACTGCAGAGACTCCGCTATGACTGCAGAGACTCCACTACGACTGCAGAGCATCCACTATGACTGCAGAGACTCTGCCACGACTGCAGAGACTCCGCTACGACTGCAGAGACCCCACCACGACTGCAGACACTCTGCTACAACTGCAGAGACTCCGCTATGACTGCAGAGACTCCACTACGACTGCAGAGCGTCCACTATGACTGCAGAGACTCTGCCACGACTGCAGAGACTCCGCTACGACTGCAGAGACTCCGCTACGACTGCAGAGACTCCGCTACGACTGCAGAGACTCCGCTACGACTGCAGAGACCCTGCCACGACTGCAGAGACCCCGCCACGACTGCAGAGACCCCGCCACGACTGCAGAGACCCCGCCACGACTGCAGAGACCCCACCACGACTGCAGAGACTCGGCCACTACTGCAGACACTATGCTACGACTGCAGAGACCCGGTCACAACTGCAGAGCTTCCGCAACGACTGCAGAGACTCCGCCATTCCTGCAGAGACTCCGCTATAACTGCAGAGACTCCGCCATAACTGCAGAGACTCCGCCATAACTGCAGAGACTCCGCCATAACTGCAGAGACTCCGCCATAACTGCAGAGACTCCGCCATAACTGCAGAGACTCTGCCATAACTGCAGAGACTCTGCCATACTGCAGAGACTGCCTCTCTGAAGGACCCAGGAACATACTGCACCGTGCACCCTGCGGTTGGGCTTCCCTGCTCACTTGCATGCTGTGGGTAACGTAGTTCCTTCTTCTCAGTGTACTAAAATTGAGAGAATTCCAGTGTGAGAAGTGTTACTTGCCTTATCTCTCCCTCTACAATGAAGCAGCAAAAATCAATTAAAAGTACTTTCCTTTGACCCAAGTCATTTCAGACAATGTATTTTTATATGGCACTAACATCAACTACTGTTCCCACTATCCTGTGTTCATTATCTGCACGTGACACAGAAACAACAGCAAGCGTCTTTTATCACAGCATTAACTTAAATTCTCTTGTAAATATATTAAACTAGCAAGATGTGAAAGTGACCTTGATATTACAGCCAAAGATGTAGTAGCTGTGCCAGTTTATGCATGGGCCATTGGTTCAGTGGCTGCTTGTCCACCGCTGGTCCATTTGCGACTGTTCCTCACGACTGCATGTGCTCCAAATTATACCTTTATCTGTAAATTGTTCCCAAATGGGATCTTCCAGTATCACCATGGCTGTAAGCAATTGGAGTGACGAGTATGGGCAGAATGGCCACACCACTGTGAAGTGCCTTGCATTACTTTCAGAGTAATTCCATCTCTCCGTTCTGTATGTTCAAAGAGTTCTAAGCTTTGTGGCTCTTTCGTACAGTTGTTTCCTTTTCCAAGGGATAAGAAGAGAGAGGTGTACCTACGGCTCTCATCCTAAGCTGATATAAAGACTAATACTGATAAAAGTCATTTTAATTACACTGTAACTTCACTGTTGGACCATGGAGACAGAAATAATCAGAAGATTTCCCTTTCTGGTTTCACCAGAGGAGAATGTAAGAAAGTGTTGCATGGGTGCAACAATAAACTCATTTTAGACAACCCATTGTTGCCAAATGGTTTCTGGTCAAGTGAAGACCGCCAGATCTACATGAAGCTCATTCAAGCACAAGCCTTGAGACATAGGTGATATGTTGCTTTACCCTTAAATACATTAATAAGCGTCTATTCCTGCTTCTGTAAGTGATTCTTCCACGTCTACAGTGCTGGAGTTCTGGTGTGTGTATTATGATAGCCCCATTATAGAATTATTCTTGATAGAGGTGGACTGAGAGTTAAAGAATGCTACTGGGTGGGGGTTGGGGGGGCAACACCAAGAACAGGTGTCTCTCTCCTGATGCATTATATCAACTTGACAACACAGTAATGTCACTCTTTACACGAGAAACACCGCTTTGGTGTTTCATTCTTCCTATTACCTTGAGGTCATGTTGGAACAATGAGTGGGGAACAGCATAGTCCTTCAACATAAAGATGAGGTTGATGACATTAACATTTCTACATGGTTTACCTCTAAGTTACCTCCAAACTACTGTAACCATTAGAGGGATGGCCAACTTATACCTCAGTTAATGCGGATTTTTCTCCGGTCCATGAAGTGGTAAGGATCATCGTACTGTACCAAAGGTGACACTGCAAACGTCACCTTCTCAGCAGCACACAGAGGGCCAGATTTAGGTACCTGTCGCACACAGCAGCGCCACACCCAAAACTGCTGTTCTGCGTTGCGGGACAGGGAGAAAGGAGGAAACTTCCATATTTACAGAGATATGACACTCTCCTCCTCTCTCCCTAGCACCTGCACGGTATTTTGCTGCAGAGTGCCAGGCACACACCTTTGCGCCACAGTGCAAAGGTGTCTGCGTGAGTCTAGCATAGGTTTTGTACCTGAAGGATACCTTACCAGTCCAAATATTATGCTTAGACTAAATTTAAAACGTTTCCTACTTTGTGTGTATGGGCGCTGTACAGTACAGCGCACATACAAAGTCAGAAAAGAAAGGATAAATGAAAACAAATCCTCCTTTAACGTCTGTTTTAGGTGGCATTGTTTGGCTCAAAACTCTACTAATGTTATGTTAGGTTTTGCGTCAGCAACCATGGGTTGTAGCATGGGACTGCCCATGTACCACCTATGGCACACCCCCTTGATGGAAGGCAACACAATGCTTTGCTTCATGCTGGTTTGTGTTATGTTTTCTTTCTTACAAATCAACACAAATACCAATTTGCGTTGGTTTGGAAATCCCCAAAAAGATTTTGTGTGGGGTCTGCATAAAAAAGTAATGCAAACCAGACGCAAGACTTTTCTTACTCAGTGTGCGTTATCTTCAAAGAAATGCTGGTCTTATGATGCCTCCTTGACTCTCCAGGGTAGATTTGTTGAACAGTGAAGGCCTAGAGATAATGGTAGGTGATGTCAAGGTTAAGAATATATAGAGTATAGCACAGTCACAGCAGTCTCAATAACTACAGAATGTCAACTGTGCTATTTGAAAAGAGAATAAGTGGATTTAACTTATCATAGAAGCAATAACAAAACTTATTGTGTTATTGCTGTAATGTTTATAATCTATGTGCTGTTCGTAAACCTCTTAACAATTGTAAGCATTGAAATCCTCTCACAGGAAACTATGCACTAATGCCGTCTGGTGTGGGTGGGGATCAGGACGCCGATCACCTTCCTCCAGGGCCGGCTTTAGCGCTGGTGGCGCCCTGTGCGATAATCATTTTTGGTGCCCCCACACCCAATGACCGCCTCCTAGGATTCTCTTACTACCACTGGGCATAAGTGCCCCTCATCTCTCCAATCCAGTTATTGCTAAACACAGAGTTCCCCCTCAGTTTGGCGCCCCCTCCAAAGGTCAGCGCCCAGTGTGGCCGCACCAGTCGCACTGCCCTAAAGCCAGCCCGGCCTTTCTCCCCCCAAAAATGTGACTTCTACTGTGCTGTTTGCAGTCGCTCTAAAGACCGCAAACCTCTCTTCACACATTGCTTGGCTTCCAGTTATGTCTCCGCTGCAGACCGCGCCTGTCGCAAATGCTAAGTGCAGGCTGTAACCCAAACGGTTAATCAAAAACAAAGTGCCACTGGTTTACAGGCCCCCCGCTGCGCTGTAATATGTGCCTGCATTGTCATCTTAATCATACTGCATGGAACAGGAGGCTTTCATTCTTTTACACTGCATTGAATGCGCGTCTGCAGGCGGAGGAACACACGCCAGGCGGTCTGACCGCTGGAAGACGACGTGCCAGCCTCTTCTTGCTTGATTTCTCTGATTGTGCAGTTGGTGGATAAAGTGGAAAGGCACAGAGGCCTTTCAGCTTTGTGTTTCTCCCCATTATTAACCAGTAGGGCAACGGAAAAGGGGTGTTGACATTTTCTATTCAAGTCTCCTGAAGTCGCATTGTGAAGGGGAGATAGTCCGACAAGCAGCAACAGAGGGCAGTATCACCTCTAAGAGGATGTGACCTCATTGCTAAGTGGTGATCTGTGGCTCCAGTAGAGCTCCATTCTCTAATCCCAGCTCCACCAATTGAGCACCTTGTGTGTTCTTAGGAAAATGGTGTTACATCCACCACTGTATCGGCTAAAATAGGTAACACCTAGTAGCAGCATTTATTGATAAATAAAAAACGGTGTGCTTTGACAGCCTGAATATCCACTGTGCTCAGACTCCACACTGGTCATGGTTCATGAGTATAACATCTTGTGATTGGGTTAAGATTTAGGATCATATATATGAACACATTTTACCATGGGCACAGAATGGGTAAAACCCTTTGATACATCTGTCCCTTACTCTTATAGACATGCAACAAGACATATTTAGAAGACTCAGATGCCCTGTGCTACCAGGCCTTCCATAACACCTTCAAAATCAAGGGTATATCCCAAAATGCAACAGTCATTGAGGTGTGGCATTAACTGAAAAAGGTTGCCAAACTGTAGAGGATTTGAAACACTCGGTCTAAAAAGATGTTATTTCAAACTTCTTATCGGTCAACTCACTGTCTTTTTTACTCATATTCACTCACCGACAAACCAGGGCGACTGACTCCGGAGTCTGGGGATCACGGTTCAATCCCCGGCACCGGCGGCAGTTTAGCCCAGCGCCATGTGACTCTGGGCAATAGCTTGCTTAATCTTCCCGACGGCCCACAGCGCCTAGAGACCCTTACGGGTGATTGTTCGCGCTTTACAAATGTGGATTATTATTATTATTATGTAGATTTCCATTAATCAACCTCTTTTCAAGCCTACATTACCAACCCCAAAAAGTTCATTGCCTGTTCTGCGCTCTCACAGTACAAAGTGTTCGGAGTGTGCCCAAAAGTGTGGTGTGTATTCGCCCTAACTGGCCATAACATGCAAAGACCTTAACCACTAGAGGGCACTCTGCATTTTGAGGAAGCACTGCGCGATGTGATGTTCAGAGTGGTTTCTAAGTGTACAAGGACCTCTATATTAAAGAGGCTTAAGTAACTGTAGTGGAGATGCACATGTGGTGGCCATGTATACTGCTAGACAGAAGGCAGCAAGCCACAAGGGGCATCAACTCTGAGCCTGACAAGTCGTTTTCAGATGAGAGGTGGGTATTAACTAAGAGTCCTTTCTTGGGTCTGGCTTGACAGCACAGCTATCTGCCAGCCTATTGCTAACAATTCTTTAAAAATACATAAAATGCGCTTTGGATCCACTCAGAGGAGTTTTACTCAATCATCACATGCTATTGGCTGTCAAGTGTATCATTCCACATTCTATAGAGTGCTTTCATTGCCCTTTATGAGAGACTATTTTACATCGTAAAAGTACTCTGAATCATGACACATTCATTTTCTGTTTCATATTTGCATTGCATATAGAATGCAGTCGTTTTCTGTTTTGCTACAGACTACCTGCAGACTTCTTAAATTTTGTAGTACTTGAAATGTAAACCAGACCGAATGGCTTTGCCAGTGCTTGTTGAATGAGGAATGTTTCTCTTTTTCGCTCTCCGTCTCTCTCACTTACTTGTAAGCACTCTGTCTGCCACTCACACCCACCCACCATTATCTTCTATCTGTTCCATAGTCTGCCTCTGCCTGAGTATGTTCTCAAAGTAAGTGTTTTGCAAAATCGCTACCACTGAATAAATGTCCCGCCACCTCTTCAATGTGCGGGTGGCTCACTCAAAGCTTTAAAATACATTCTGAGGGAGCTGCGGGGCCTATGGGGATCTTACCTCTTTCCCCTATGGTGACCTATGCAGCCTTGCTCTCATCCTGTCAGAATCAGGAACTGGCTATTATAATTGGCTAACACAAATCAAAATGATTCTATTCTAAGCAAGATGGATGGAGGGAGTAGTTGGATGGGGCAGTTTTCAGTGTGGAGTCCAAAACTGTGCAAGATGATGTCCAACCGGATCCTTTATGTATGCGTCAGCCTGACCTGCCAGGCCAGTGTGAATTCATGCAGGGTTTGACAAGGGTTCTGTTTGTTGCTTTACTACTAGTGTGCCTGTTCTTGTGTAGCCTGATGTTGAGCATAGGATTGCAGACAACATTTTTTATTTTTTGGGGGGGAGCTTTATATAGAGTGAACTCGACCCGACGGTATCAGAGCTGTCACATGAGCACCAGTTGCTAGAGAGGAACATATTCCTTTTCGTTAGGCTCGGGGAGATTATGTGATTTGCTCAGAATCACAGGAGGCTGAGTGTCCCTGCTGAGACTCGAACCCGGTTCCCCGGCTTCGAGGTCGACCACTCCAGCCTTGGGCCACATCCTCTCAATGACCAGCAGTACTCGTTAGACCCATTTAATTCAGCTCTCCTTATTATCAGGAATGTTATCTCTCTTCAGTTGTCCTACATTCAATACTGTATCTCTATTCTATGCTAATTAGGAACCTTAGCTGGTCTGGCTCTTGGCAATGGCACCAACCTGTCTTAGATCATGAACCTACCCTGTCAACCTTGCTGCTCACTTTATGTTTCTGTCTTTTCTTTTCAGTGCACCTTATTGAACTTATTCCGGGAAGTCATTGGGCTCCAACGAATAAATAATATCCAGTTGAAGAACATCTCCAACTAGGTCAAAATGGGTTCAATGCCAGGTGAACTTCTTAAAATGATGTCAGAGCCAGACCCTTGGGAGCACGAAACCGACCAAGCACACCATCGCACTACCATCCAAGCGTGCGCCCTGCTGCCTTCCCATGCCACAGGAACGTCTGTACATAAATAGAGATGTAATTTGCACCAGTGTCTATTATTTCCCCTTACCCCTTCTCTTTTCTTTTTCCGATCTGTCGACTGTGCTGAATTGTTGGCGTTTGTATCGGTAAAAAATTTCAGAAAAAAATATTGTATTAATAAAGAAACTTGCACTCAACAAAGTAACTTAAAGAAGTAAATTGAAGTGGTTATTTTTTGGTGGGTAAAATAATAAGTCACTATGTACTCTCCAAGATGTATTTCTTTATTCTACAGGGACTTAAAGGAGAATTAGGGAGAGAGTGCACCAATGACACCTATTAGTAAATGCATTCAAACAGGAGGAGAAGTCTACGCAGTCTGGAGGCCGCATTGGATCCAAGATGGTGCTGTGCTGTAATGCCTCTAGCCAATCACTGTTTGATAAACAACTCATCTTCACACATCCAGCATAGAGGTGTAGCCATGTAGCTGGCAAATTAACTGCAACCACAACATGAATATTCACTATGTACAAAGAATGCTGGCAACGCAGACATTGTAAGATAAACAATTGGCAACCGTTCACTTCATGGTTTGAAACACATGGCACCCACCTCCACAGACAGATATTGTACAAAATCTGACATCTTATTTTAACGAATGGACCAATCAAGAACTGACACCTAAAAGTAATATGATCTTTCTGATCATCTAAAAGCAAACACTGTTTGTCACCAGGCTGCTTTGATGTTATTTGTCGAGTTGCCAATAACAAATGAGAAGTGCTAAAGGACTACAAAAATGATAGAAATGTGCCAAAATATCCTTATAGCATAACATTAAAAGGTGGTTGGTTAGATGGAACAATAACAAAATAAAGATCAAAGAGAATAAAGGATAGAACTAAAAGAGCAACTCCACAGACAATGCACAAACACAACTGATTTAGAAGGCGTGTGTGAGATGCAGTCAAAAGTTGTGAATGCCTGCAAAATGTGTAGGTTACATTGGATCGTGACCAACAAGCACATCTGATATCCGGACTGGATCCGGATTTTTTTTTACAGCAGTACCTCTGTGTGTCGGTAGAGGGCATAGAGCGACCCCAGTAGCAACATCGTCCACCGACGTTGACAGAATCCATATTAGCCCTCCCCTGATGCACTGATGTCAATTTCTTCTTTTCTGCGTTTTCTACATGGATCCAGAGAGCGGTTCATCAGGCCATTTTTTGGCCTGTTTCGACATTTTGTTGATGGAACAGTCTGCCTTTTTCTCATGTCCTTGGGGTTCAAACCCTGTGGGTCCTGTGAACTGCAGATGTAGGCCGCCGACCCTCACTCTATTTGCCTGTGGTGCCACTGAGAGCACCATGACTCTGAGGTGTGCGCATCCTGTCTCCAGCTGCGCCCGAAGGCATTGCGGAAATGCTGCATGAAGCTGTTGGCAGCGCGCTTGTCACAGCCTTCACGTTATCCTCGGTCTCGTTTTCGATCCAGAGAATGCGTGAGAGCCTGCTCCAGAAGTTCTCCCTTTGGTCCTCCCAAGACCTCGACGTTTAAAGGTAAGTTGAGACAAAAGTGGCCTAAGTCTTGTTTTCAGTTTCTATTTTTGGTACATTCTGGTGGAGTTTTTTCAGTGTTTTCATGTGATTTCAGTACCTTAAAAAACAGTGGTTATCAGTGGTTACACATTTTTGCACCATTAAAAACAACAGAAACAGTGTTTTTCCGGTGTTTATGGAACTTTTTGATTTTCCTATTGTTTGCTTTCTGCACTGATAGTACATGGTATATAGACAGTGTATATGAGGTCCAGATACATTTTTACAGATCAAACTTATCGTAGTACACCATACAATACTTCTTCAGTGAGTTTTTGGTCATGCACGCTTGCTCTTTCCTTCCCATGTAAACTTTTATCTGTGAAAAGGCCCTCATCATTGGCACTTGAGACATGCAACGCCAAAATATCCAGTACACAGTTTGCTAACTCTAGCCACAAACATAGCTTTCCATGCCAATACTGGTGCACCTGAAGATTGTGATTCTCTGTGACAGGTCCTGCAAAATATGTGTTGAACTGGGCGCATATGCCCTCAGAGTTTTTGAAACAGTCAAAAATGAGGCAGCACTTATGAAATTCCGGAGAAAATGTCCCTTTACGGAAGGGATCTATAACTTGTGCAGGGCACCACAGTGAGGCTTTATTGACTTCAAATGCCATGGTTGGTGAAGGGCTATTTTGCATACATTGTAAAGTAAAAGTTCCTGAATTGCTCCTTAACATTTCTTTTGCTTACCAAGTGCCAAGCACTTTAACATGGAACATGTTGCAGTGCCAAAGTCACTAAAAGTGTTGCCCAGCCTACTCTCAAGGAGATGTTTCACATCTACACCAATTATGCTACACTTAGTAGACATGGGTGTTTTCAGACTCTAGTTTTTTTTATTATGTCCACTGCAGCAGTCATGCTTTCTTTTTAAAATCTAAGAATGCAGTAGAGTGTACTTTGTTTAAAAACACAATCAATATGTGATCAAAGATCCTCACATTTCTTGCCTTTGGCATCATAATTGAGCAAAAGTTCTGCAAACGGTTGCCACATGAATGATATAGCATTCATGACCTCTAGGACTGAGAACCACTAGCTAAGTGACACAGTTGGGATGACTCTTTCTTCAAAGCACAAAATGAGAAATATTTACGTTTTAGTTTCCACACATAACAAAATAGTGCACCAGAATGGACTAAAAAGTCGATAGCAATCTTCATTAACTCTGAAAATTGTAAAGATGCTTTCAGCATACCATCTAACAAGTGGCAAGGATCTCTTACAGGCAAGCACTTCAGCTCAGGTATCGATTTTGACAGGTCATCACACAACATTTTCATATATGTAGCTAAATCATTGCAAATACAAACAATATCACTCCATTCTCTGTTGAACTTGGTAAGAACTTTTTGCAGCAGCATTCCAAGTGACACTGTGTCACATTTTTTCCAAAAGTCTGGTGTCATGTTTTCACCAGTATCCCAGATGCTTTGTAACTGCACTCTTTTCACATATACCTGTCACTATACCTTGCATTGAATGTTTAAAGCCTGGAGTGTTTGGCAATTCACCTACTATCAATACTGACTCACTAGAAAATGGGGCTGATGTATCAAGGGTTTTACCCATTCTCTGTAGGTAAATGTGATAGTGCATATTGGGAAAAATTCTTATGAAACCTACATTTTTCCTATCAGTGAAAGACTCAAACATAGCCAAAAATCAAATATGATTTTGATATTTCCTGATTCTCTACAGTTTATAAAATAAATAAACAACACCTAAAACATGCTTCTAACTCCTGTATCTTTAGACCAAAGACCACAAAACTGAAAAAAGGAAGAAGAAACAATATGTTAGTGACATCTCTAAACAACAAAACACAAGCAGAATAATGTTAGCCAAGTCTTTGTTACTGCTATCTTATATAACAAAGTTACATTATATTGGCCCCTTCAGGAAGAAACAAAAATGACTCTTTTACCCTCATTTTCCTTTCTTTGAATGGCATTTAGTTTGTGTTTGTGCAGGTTTTTTTTCAGTGTTTATATGCTTACACTGGTGAGGGCTATTTCCCTTCGGTGTGGTTTTATCAGTTATTATAGGTTTAAACCTAAAACCAGACAGCCTAGTCATGGCCTTCCATGACTTTGCCTCATGCGCTCCGCATTTCTGGTACCCCTTCCTGACTCCGGTTGAGGAGTCGGCAAGAGTCTACTCCATGCCTCCCCTCCTTCCCAGGAGCCAGGGCAATTCTAGCCAAGATGCGGGAGTACTATATATCCATTCATGCCATCTTTGGGTCTCCACCTCCCTCTGGTGCGACTTTCAGCCCCAAGGAAGTTGGAAAACCCTTGACTGAATCCACGCCGGTGGGGTCACCTTTGGCTTCAGTTAGGACCTCTGGATCAGTATTTGGATCTGTATCGGCTCTGTTACACAGCCCTTCAGGGTTCCAACTTGTGATTCCAGTACCCGATCAGCTGACTCTGATGCTGACATCGGCAGGCGCTGATAGACGCTTCACCATCTCTTCTCTCAGATGCAGAGGCGTCGCCTCTTCAACGTCAGGTGGCATTGCCACATCGATGCTGTACAACGTCAGGGGTGGTGTCACAGGTGCAGTTCACCTCAGACACCTTTTCTTCGACTTCTGTGGAGCCCCTTACTGTTTTACTTACAGGAGAACACTTTTTCAGTGGAGATGCAGAAGAGATGGGGTGGTTCACCTCATGTCTGATACTGTCTAGCCTCCTCTGGAGGTTAGTTGGCTCACTGAACTGGGTGAAGCTAGTGACCTTGATTCCTTCCCATCCTCGTGCCTCTTTTCTTGTCCTAGCCTCACTACCAAGGTAAGCTCCACCTTTGCTGAGCTTCTGAGGAAGGCGTCTGTGGGTCTGGAGCTGCAGCTCCCTTCTGCAAGGTGTCTATTGCCCCCTTAATTGGGGTGCCTTATCAGGGCCAAAAAGGGGTCGAGCCTGTGTTTCCCTAGAGTGAAGCCTTATATGATATTTTGTTGGGTCTTGGGCTAAGCCCGCTATGGGGCCAATGTGGACCGGTCTCTAGCACATAAGCATCGTCGCGGCCGCGGGGACGCGGCCAGACTTATCCGTCAGCCTACTCTGTGTAGTTTTGTGGTTCAGGCCGCTACTGCCTCCCCTGACCTCAGCGCTCGTCCCAACATCCCTCTGGATAGGGACACCTAGAATAGTCAGGACAATTTTCTCTTCCACCAGTTCAACCTTACCATCAGTCAATACTACCTGTGCTCTGCCCAGATTTTCTCACACATCGTGGGACTCTTTCACGTGTGACTTCGCTTCTGGATGAGACCTAGAATGATCTTAATGAGTTGCTTCACGTTGGGCAACAAGCAACTAAGTTTTTGATTCGATGTGGAATGGATAGCACAGCATTTGTGGAGCGAGCCATTACTCTTTCGATGGCACTTCAGCATTGTGTCTGGCTATACAAGTCTGGGTTTTCGAAGGCTGCCCAAGCCACCTTAGTAGATCTGCCATTCAATGGTGTACATCTATTTGGTGCTCAGGCTGACTACGCTTTACAGCATTTTCAGGACAGTCAGGTGGAACAGAATCTTGACTATTTTCTCTACAATCTGCCTTCCTTTTTCCTTCCATACTAGTTTTGTACTGAGGACTTTCTTCTTGATTTCTTTCACATATGAGCCATTCTAGTGTGCAGCCCATTAGCTTTTTCTTTCCCAGTAGAACAGATGGTAAAGTGGTAGTTATTATGGGCAATGAATGCTTTAACATATTGTCCTTTCCACCGACTGGTGGCGTCCGGTGAGGTGTTCCTGCAGGTATTTTTATTATTATTTTCTTCTTAGACTGTCACTGACAGGCTATGATTCCTGTTATCCTGGACATATATTACTTTGTGGCTTCTGTGCCCTTTAACTCCTGTTGCTACAGGCTGTTCTTTTCTGAAGCTGGCTTTTTCTAACCGAGCACTGATTCTATGATTCTTGATTCTTGGGATGGCCGGTTGACACAGTTGATTAAAGTGTGGTGCTAATAACACAAAAGTATATTGTTGCTTACATTGTGTGGCTGCACTGTTGACTGATTCCCGGTTCTATGGGGAACATCTTCTATATGCCTTATAGGCATTCCTAGATATGTTTCTGTCACTTTAGTATCCCTTATAGGGGACCTCAGTCTACGTGCCTCTGGGAACAAAGTACAGGGGATTTCCTCCTTGCATCAGCACCCCTATGGTGTATTCCTTCAACTATTTGGTGTCCTCCTTTCCCTCGCAGGAGCAGTGAGATGGGTGGTATAGTACTTGGCCTATGGTATATTATCTGCTCCTGGCCTAGGCGATGTCCCCACTTGGGTCCTTTATTAGTGAGTTAACACTTATTTTTGTGCTGCTCCTGTAATGCATTGGCGGGGAAGACTCCTGTCATGGATCTCTCAGATTTCTTGGTTGCAATCTCTTATCCGTATGTTCGCTATGGTGGGCCTGTGCCACCGCCTTTGCTGTCTTTACCCTGCTTCCTCCCTGCAAGAAGCTGTTATTACTTTTCGCTTGGGGAGGCTGCCCTGTACCTTTGTTCTCATAAGCAGCACTTCTGTAACAATTAAGAATATGCCACTGCATTTAGTTTCCATGTTAGTTGTTCTTCAGATGTCGCCATCTCACCCTTTTTTCAGTGTTCTTGTCTGTTTCTCATCTTAAGTTTCCTTCTGGACCTTGTGTCCTTTGAACATTATAGTTCTATCATTCTTGGAATCGGTTCGCAAAGGGGCTTGTTCCTTCATCCAGAATTTTTTCTGAGAGTTATTCCCACTCCTTACAGAACGTGATTGGTTTTCTTTCCCTCAAAATATTCTCACCTACCTTATAATGGATGTGTTTTGCTAGGCTTAGATGTTATCTCCTTTTGAGACATTCTTTCTTGGTCTCACTCTTTGTTGGACTTGTAAGCACTGCATTTCCATTTGTTATTTCAGTTTTTTCATACTGGTAATTTGTTTTCGGCTCCCACTCATTTAGTGGGAGATTGCTCCCTACAGAACTATATACTCTATCTTTTGTCCAACGTTGCGGCCAGCTTCTACTCTGTCTGATAGCACTTTTCATTAGACTTGATACAGACTGTCTAGGCCTTCCGTGTGTTGGCCTTTGTTTCCACTGAATCTTTTTCTAGATCCAGGTGGTGATCTTATTTTTCTTTCTAGCAGGTTTTTTTTCACCTGCTTCTTTTCTTTATACGATCATATATCAACTGCCTGATTGTTGCTACATCACCCAGTAGTGCTGTTTTCATGTTCGATTACCGTTATCTGTCTACGGTGTTTGCTGTCTTCCACTCCCTCTACCCTCTTGCACGGTACCATGTTGCTTGTTACCTGGCTTGGACTTAATAAATATAAACATATATATATTCACTGAAAAAACCATAGGTTTCACACACGTTATAGTTAGGAATTAGCATTTAAAAAACCTTAGAAATTCAATGAAAAAACCAAAGGTTTCACACACGTTATAGTTAGCTGGACATTTTACTCGTAAAAAACCATTGAAATTCCCCCGTTATAGTTAGTTAAGCTAACTATAACTCGCGCGCCCGCAATGCACTGCTGATGACGTCACATATTACATCACTCATGACATGGTCAGTGACATCACTCATGACATCACTGATGACATCTCAAATGACATCACTGATGACATCACTGATGACATCATCCCGTGAATGTGTGTTTTTCTGAAAATTAAATATGTTTTATATATGTATATCTCAAGGTCGATGGAAGAATAAATGGGTATATAAGTGTCTAAATGGATGATTTGTTTTTGAAAAATTGATTGTGTAACTGACTGATTAGGTGTATCATAGTGAATACATGGCTTAGTGAGTAATGTTTAAATATGTATATCTCTGTATCAGTCTTTCACTTTGTGTATAAGTGGCTGCATGGGTTGGTGAGCAGCTACATGAGTGTTTATATGGGTTATTAGTTGTTTTTTTGAGTATCAGTCTGAGTGTCTGTATGGTTCGGTGGGGGGTATTACGTAGTGCATAGGTGCATGAATGAGTGACTCACTGTTTGTATGTGTTGAAGATAGTATGTATGCAGGACTGCATGGGTGGATGAGTGTGTGTATGGGTGTGTTAGGGAGTGAATGACTGTCTCTACAGTGTCTTTATGAGTAACTACATATGTTTTAAACTAGTATATGTGACTATTGGTGTATATAAGTGAGTATATGTGAGAGTGAGAGATTGAAAGAGTTCCTGTATGAATAAGTATGTGTTTCTATAAGTGATTGTTTAAAAGACTAAGTATGTGTAAGTTTTTGTAGAAGTAAGTGTGGTGGTGTGTGTATAACTATATGCAAGTAAATGGATGTTTTATTCTTTATTAGCATGAGTGACTATGTGTGTGAGTAACTCTACGGATGAGTGGCATTGTGTAACAGGATGTATAGGTGTATGAGTACATATGATGAGTGAGTACATGTATGAGTGACTGTATAGGACTGTTGGTGAATGAGTGGATGTGTATGTGGATCTTAGAATTACTGAACAGGTTGTTGTAACTGGTATTGGTATGTCCATTGTTTTGAAAAGTTTAGTCTCTATTTATAAATGTGTGTATCAAAGGTTATATTAGGGTGAGAGGAGGTCTGCCACTCTATCACAAGGATGATGTCATCAGTGATGTCATCAGTGATGTCATTTGAGATGTCATCAGTGATGTCATGAGTGATGTCACTGACCATGTCATGAGTGATGTAATATGTGACGTCATCAGCAGTGCATTGCGGGCGCGCGAGTTATAGTTAGCTTAACTAACTATAACGGGGGAATTTCAATGGTTTTTTACGAGTAAAATGTCCAGCTAACTATAACGTGTGTGAAACCTTTGGTTTTTTCATTGAATTTCTAAGGTTTTTTAAATGCTAATTCCTAACTATAACGTGTGTGAAACCTATGGTTTTTTCAGTGAATTTCTAAGGTTTTTTAAATGCTAATTCCTAACTATAACGTGTGTGAAACCCATGGTTTTTTCAGTGAATTTGCAAGGTTTTTTAAATGCTAATTCCTAACTATAACGGTTGTGAAACCCATGGTTTTTTCAGTGAATTTGCAAGGTTTTTTAAATGCTAATTTTTTTTTTCTTCTATTTTTTTAAACATATTTTTAATTTAATGTTCTAACCTTTTATAAAGACTATGGTTACATTTTTAAAATTCTTTAATATGTTTTTTTAAATATATTTCATAAAATAAACATGTTAAAATTTTTTGCAGTACATTTTTTCCTTTTTTTTTAGTACGCGTACCGTAAGCTTACGGTAAGCGTACGGTTTACGCAATGCCCGTAATTTATCTACGCTGTTTGCGTATAGTTACGCAATTTGCGTAGCCGCGCGTACTCCGCGTGGGACGCGTACGCGTGTACGCTACATGCGCACGTTACGCGGAAGTGTCGGGTAGTGACTGTTATGCGCATGCGCGCAAGCGCGTGTCTTTTTTACGCGCATGCGTACTTTTGCCGTAAGCGCACCGTAAGCGTACCGTAAGCGTACGGTAGGTCATGTGATCATGAAACACAACTTTTGATTGGATGAAACTACTTTCAGTTCTAGAACTCTCCTACACCACACCCATTCCCCTCATTTCTGCTTGTGATCCCTTAGGAGAAGGAGCTGGGTTGTCTTTGTGATACGATGGCAGAACAGCAGAGCCCTTCTGAGAGTGAGGCTAGCACTAGCAGCACTACCTTGAGGCAGAGAGCGAGGAAACAAAAGACCTCTTATGTATGGGATTATTTTACTTTTCCTGAAGGCCAGCTAAAGGTAAATGCACCCTTAGTGACTTGCAAGCTGTGTCAGCGTGTACTTTCAAGAGGTAATCCTGACAGGAAGTATTCCTTTGGGAATCATACCATGATGAGGCACCTCAAGGATGTACACAAAAGGACACATGCTCGACTTTTTGGAGGTAACCCTTCAGAAAGTCAACCAAGCACATCCACAGCAGCTCAGCCTGGACCATCATCTGCAGGGCTGACTCCTTCTTCTGCAGGTCAGGTGAGCCCTTCATCTGTGGGGGGAGCATCTCCTTTTGCTGGCCCTCTGGAAATTAACCCTCGATTTCTGAGGGTTGATATTCGATGTGCCTCTTGTCATGATCTAATTTGTCATAGGGAGACCAGTGTTTCCCTAGTGAACCTCAAAATAGATCAGCACACTTGTCACAGAGACTAATTTTCCCATTCTTTCTTTCCTCTCTCCCTGCATGAACACAACGGCTCTTTTAAGAGCCAACCTTATCTTTCATCTTTTTTTTATAGATGTTATTAAAAACTTTTTTTTTTTTTTTTTTACCGTACGCGTACGGTGCGCGTAATTTTTTTTTTTTTTTTTTAAAAACACTAAAAATCAATAATCACATTACAAGGACTTTGAAACACTACAATTATTATTATTGACTTACCATACCCACTCAAAATATTTATTCATTAGTTTTTTTTTTTTAAAAATTGCTTTAAAAATGGTTCTAGTTTTCGAAAATTTTCTATATCAATCTGAAAAAAAAGAAAAAAGTATTAATATTTTTTAAACATTTTAAAATACAGTACACGTATTTACATATTTACCAAAAAATATTTTTGCCTTATTTTTGCTGTTTTCAGAATATATTGCATTTCACTTTAAATTGTGAAAGCAATTGCATTCATCATTTAACAGCGGGCAAAAAAAAAATAACAATCTCAAAGATTGTATTAAAAAAGCCCAGAATCTCTTCTCACTTAAACTTAACATTACAGAAATGCATAATATTCTAAAAAAATATCATCTAAAAACAATACTTATTTCTTTAAAATACCGTCTGATATTTTTGTTTCAGAAGTATAATCACAATATTATATCTCAAATAACTCCACAATACATCTGATTCCATTTCCTTTAGGCCAAATAGTAATTTAAAAAAAAATTTTGGATTAAATTTCCAATGGTAATCCAATAAAATTCTAAAGTTTAATTTGTCCAGATCTCACCGATTCTCTGTAACATTTTGGTTTCCGAATTTTTTTTTAATAATTTATTAAGTCCACAATAGAATTGGTTACTTTTCCGCATGGCCAAATAGTAATTTTTAAAATCTTTTTTGAAAAAATTTCCAATGGCACTCCAATAACATTCCAAAATTTAAATTGTGCAGATGTTACCGATTTTCTCTAAATTATTGGTTTTTGAAAGTTTTATTAAAAATTTAAAAAGTCCACATTACAATTGGTTATCTTTCCATTAGGCCAAATGATAATTTAAAAAATCTTTTTTTTTGAAAATTCCAATGGTAATCCAGTAAAATGGTAAAATTATTTTGTCCAGATCTTGCCAAGTCTCTCTAAAATTTAGGTTTCAGGAAGATTAGATAGGAATTTGCTAAATCAAAAGGCAAACGTTGTTTGAAAATCAATTGGGAATCATTACACAGTGTCCAGCCTTTTTCACATTTAAGATAAACTGTGTAATGTCCAGAAGTAACAGTAGGTCCATCATGGAAAATTATTGCAACAGTTACAAAAGTTTTTCCTGAAATTGATAATTGCTGTCCTGTAAACTTCTTTATTAAAGTATCCAATTTTGAACCATCAGCTCTACATCGTTGCATCATTAAAATTACATACTGTCCGTATTCCTTTAAAATTAATGTTGAAAACATGTCAGATTTACACTCACCGCATTTCATGCTATGATTAGCATCTTTAACTAATTTTGCAAAAGTGACTGTTTTGCTCTCTGGCAATGTCAAATAAATAAACCTTTCATTATCAACATTAGAGCCACATATATTATAACAGTTTTCACAACTATGTTCCCATTTATAAGAGAGACCAAATACATTTTCAATGGGAACCCCTTCTTCTTCCAGTACTTGAAGAAAATACATCAAAAATTCGTGTGCATCTTGCTGTTCATTTTGAGAAAACTGTGTTCGTCCTGAACATATATCTAAAAGTTTTCTAATTTCAGTAGCACATTCTATTTGAGTTTTATCTTTACTCAGCTTTTGAAAAAGGAGACTCGGCTCAGAACAGAATCTTTTTCCCTGATTTACTATTATCTGCTCTTGCAAACTTTCCAGATAAAATGCAACATTCAGCACTACATTTGCGTAGCAGTTGACACCAGAGCTATTTTCAAAATGACATCCTACAACCTGTTCTTCATTTTCCTTTTTCTTTTTGCTTACAATTACATCACTCCTCTTTTTTTTCCTCTTCTCTACATCTTCATTACAGATATTCTCATTTTTTCTTTTACGAGAAACTACACGTTTCTCCAACACAGGATACTGACCTAAATGAGGAGCATAGCTTCTTCTTAATCTATTATACTCCTTTACACAGTTTGTATCAGCACTAACTTTTGAATCATCAAAGTCTATCATGAATAAACCAGATAATGTTTTCACTAGTGACAAAGCAACATATGCCATACCTTCTTTGAACACAGTTGAACCAATGTTCACAAATGCACAATCTACAGTCAATCCTTGAGACTTGTGAATAGTTACAGCATATGCTAGAGAAAACGGAAACTGCTTCCTACGTACATATAAGTCTTTCACAAGCATGAAACGAACTGTACAACGACAAATATCTTTAACTTCTTCTATCTGATCAAATTTTATTTTTAAACATTCAATTCCATCTTTTTTCTGATAATTAATAAAACCCACAACTCTTCCCATAGCTCCATTAACTAAACCTTTTTCAACATCCAAATTTCTTCTTAAAAATACTCTACAGTTCATGCAAACATATAGATTTTTTTCTAATCCAGCTGTTTTGGAGATGTTCTTCTCTAGTGAATCCAATTTATTTTTCAGTTTGCCTGTTACTGTGACAGTAATTCTTCCATCCTCAATTTTGTCCACTGCTTCCAATTTCCTGATGAGCATTCACGTAGAGTTGGCATGAAGCAGATGACACTTTTGTTTTCTGCAATGTTCTTGTATATTTTCTCTGCAACTATTTCTTCCTTTGGAAATAAATTATGTAGCAGCCGACTCTGTAATGCTTTTTTGCCAACTTCTGTGAGTAGTCCAATTATGATATCTTTTAGAATACTTCCATATTCTTCATCGCTTGCTTGCCTCATATTAGTAGTAAGTTCCTTGTACTCAAAGAAGGACCAAATATTTGTATTTCCGATGCTTCCCAATGACTTCTTCGTGTCTTCATGTGTGACAGTATTAAACACTGGTTGTCCTTTAACTGGAGTAAGTTGCAAAAGATCTCCAAAAACTATGACGTGTTTTCCACCAAATAACATGTCATAGTCTGTCTTCAAAATTTGCTGCATTCTTAAATGCACAAAGGCAAGCATTAAGTTTGATACCATGCTCACCTCATCAATAATGAGAACTTGCATCTTCTTCAATACTCTTGAAACTTCCAAGGATGCTTCTCCAGTTAGCTTGTTGTATTGTATTTTGTTCTCATGCTCCACTGGTAACATTAGCAAACGATGTAAAGTGATTCCTTTTATGTTATATGCTGCTAACCCAGTTGGAGCAGTAACCACACAAGACAAAGTAGAATCTGTTTTTTGCTGTAGGTAGCTTCTGATGACTTTTATAAGGAAACTTTTTCCAGTTCCAGCTTGTCCGCTTACATACATCCTGATTGGGTGAAATGATGTGCATGAGCACTCTTTTTTTTCATGTAGAAATCCGTGATCAATTTTGTTTCTGATCTCTTCATAAATTTGTTGCTGCTCTTGATTCAGTTGTCTTTCCAAATTTTCTAAGTCTATAAATTCTCCTTGAGCTTGATTCATAGCCGTTTCCACTTCATTCATGGCTATTGATGCTTCATTTTCAACGATTGGTTGTCCTAGGGGATCTTGACTGAGTGTTCCTGAACTTTGGCTGTCCTGAGAACTGTCTCTAGCTATTTCTGCTGCAATTGTAGTTTCCTGTTCAATTTCTTCATTTAACATTTGCAGATAACTTGAGAATGTACTGCATTGTATGCTGTCTTTGCAAGCATTAAAAGAATCTTCATAGCTTTGAAATTCTCCCAGTAGTTCATCCTCTGTACGCCATGGTTTAAACAACTGTAAAAGAGCCAAGTAGTAAAATTCCTTCTTGTCAGTAGTGTCGCAACTCAGCTTCCTGTGATTTATCAAACTTCCTTTTGTTTGCTTCACCAAACATCCTTCCTCACCAACGACTTTATATTTTCCATTGTTGATGTCTTCTGCGGCTTTCCGTGAATAAATGTAGTTCTGCAGCACTTCATAGAGACACATGTTCTCCAGATGTTGACTTCTCTTGGGATAATATGTGTCCAACATGTTTGATTTCAAAATATCTGTACTTTCTGGGTCATTCTCGGCCAAATATTCAATTTCTCCAGCAGATTTCAGTACCCGATTTCTCATTGCTGCAAGGCCTAAACTTGCCCAAATTATTCTTCTTGACTTCGAGTAGAGACTTGCAGAAGATAACATTCGTAGGATCCAATTTCTCGATGCGATAACATCTTCAAACTGAAACTGTACAGCTTCTTACTGACAGTCTTCTCGTGAGAAATCTCTTCCCACATTTCCTTCAATTCTGTTTTTTCTGATTTCGTAATGTAAGACGTTACATATTGAGCAACAGCAATGGAATTGTCAGCTACATACTGTATATCCATGTTAGCGTTCCACATGGATAAAATGACTGGGTTGTAGTCATTTATATTTTTTGATTCTTCTTTTCTTTTTAGGTTGTAGGTATTCTTAGGTGATTTTCTTGTGATAGTGTGTCTCACAGCTGACATAAAACTGTTGACTCTTCCATTTGAAAGAACAGGTCTAGGAAATCCAAATCGACATTTAGTGTAGTATTTATCTTTGCTCTTGTATTTCCGTCGACAGTATTTTCCACACCGATGACTTTGGAAACGTAAAACTTGCTCCTTTAACTTTTTCTCTTCTGTGCTTTTTGGTATAGCACATGTTGCATATTCTTCAATGAAAGATAACACTGCTTCATCAGTATCTGTTCCAAACTTTGGGGCATCCTTGATCCACAACAGCATATGAATATGAGGAGCACCTCTTGCCTGGTACTCTTTTCTCCAAAAGAAATCCACTACTTCTCCTAGAGGTGGATTTTTTTTATTGCAGATGAAGGACATCATAGCCTCAAATCTATGATTGAAATATCTGCAAACATTAACCGGATCCAATGAGCACAGTTCTCCTGCTGTCTTGTATTCGATGTTTTTAATGTTTGAATTTGCCTCTCGTAGAAAATCCAGTAAATCATCCCAAGCGTACTCCGCACAGCTTAGGGTAACGAACCATGTTGGTGTTCCTAAATTCCGTAACATGCATTTTAATTCACCATGGCGTCGGTACCAATATTCATTTGTCCCACGCTGACAAGCCATCAGATTGATCAGTTGTGTTTCCAAATGATCATCTCGGTGCTGCACTTTCTCCATAAAATCCTTAGAAGACACATTTTGTAAATGTACTCCACTTTTTAAAATGTGATTTACTGCATAAGACAGTGCAGACAAGTCGCTTTCAAATAAAAGATGGAACAAATAAGGAATACTTTGTCGAAATCTGGGATCTTCAGCATATAGTCTTGTAGTCCGATACTCAGAAGCTGGAATCTGTTCTGGACGTTCATCGTATCGTCCTCCTTTTCCTTTAGGAAACAGCTGGGGAAAACATCGAGCTTCCAAGCTCTCCTCCCATACACTCACGGGAGTTCCTTTTGCTTTCTTCATCTGAAAGAGATCAATATTATCTCCCATAACTTCTTTTGAATGAAGAGGATGTATGCTAAAATGTTCATAAATTTCTTCTTCCTTTGACTTGTCCACTTTTTCTATTTGTCCAGTTGGTGTTTCTGTGTCTTCTTGTAAATCTTCTTCTTCTTCTTCTTCTATATAAATTGATTCATACCATTTGTTATTCCTTTTCAAATACAAATTTGCTCTTTGTACTTTCCGCACATCTACCAGCTCCTGCCAAATCTTCTTATTCTTTGTAGGTACACCATTAACCAGAATAACTAATGGTTCAGTTTCCAAAGTATCCGCATCAATAGTTTCCATATTGTTTTTCAAATCCAAGGGCAAATACACCACTCTTCCTTTTAAACCTCTCAGTAAATCAGAAGGAGGTAATTTACCAGTTTTGGGCTCCATACGTACTATGGTCTGGAACGGATGAACACATTGAATGAGTATAGACTCATATGTATTTAATTCAGAAAGTTCAGCAGGAATAGCATCCAATTCTAAATTATTATGTACAGCTCTGGTCGGCATTCTATTTTCCTCTAACTTGTTGTAACAGTATTTACAAATACGCTGATCTTCACCCAAATCAAAACAATTTTCTAGAAATATATATGTGGCAAAATCCTTCCACTTATAATTATCTTCATTTTCACTCTTTCTGTAGAGATCAACATTCCTAGTTTGTTTTCTATAATGAGTTCTGCGGCAACAAATACAAGTAAAATTTGGTCTTTCATTAGAGACTATTGCAAATTTTGTTATGTGATCATTAAATGTGTTACTTACAGAGGGTTTTACATTCTCTTCCACTTCTTCCTCATTTACTGTGTCCTTCTCTGCACTGTTTTGTTCAGGACCAAAGTAACAAAACTGAATTTCATCAACAACCTTCTCTACATCTGATACCGTTCCTCGGAACAGAGCCCTATTCAATTCATTTAACTTTATTGCTGGACTTTTGGCAAAATACAACCGTCTCACAAACTTTCTCATTTCAGTATGATGAACAGCCAGCATCCTAAAATGATGGAAAACACTATTGCACACTTTTCTAGATAGACAAGCCAGAGAATGACCCTGCAAACCAGTATTCTCTCTCACTCTGCATGGATCCAGACTTTGAAGCACCTTAATCTTCTGTTTTATACTTTTTTTACTATATTCTCTTAGAAACTCTCGAAATTTGTCAATAGATTCCTGACGCACAGTGCAAATACTACTACAATTCCAAGTGTACACTGGGGCTTTAGGACGTCTCCCCATAGCCTCATCTGCCATAACTTGTACCTCATCTCTTGGAACCATTATCTCCTTCTCCATTATGCAACCATTTTTTACTTCGTAAGAACGACCTCTGGTGTCAACTGCATGCAGCAAACTATTACTTTGAAAATAGCTCTCTTCATTAAAAAAAGGTTCACTACTTGAACTATGCATCCACTTTCCTAAAAACACTTTACAAAAGTTTGTTCTGTTCACTACTCTTTTCCTTTTGCTATGTGATTTCAGTACATTAACCATTTTGTCTAATGTACGCATCCTATTCAAAATTAAAATGAATAGTTTCCTTTTTAATTCTAATGCCTTTGCTGCAATGGCTTCTATTTCTTTTTTTCTTTTATAAAACTTTGTCTTTTTCTTATATTTCTTCACATCCTTCATCAAATTGGACATAACTCTTCTCTGAAACATTTTTCTACGTATCTCTTTAAACGCTGTTTTTCTATTTATATAAATCTTTTCAGTTGCTGAAGGTATATTTGCATTAACTAAATTGTCAATTTTTTCCTCTCCTTTTTTTTTGAAAACATCCTTTCGAGTACAGACATTTTGTACATTTTTCATTCTTTTGAATATATTTTTTAGAAATTGTTTTTTTTTGCTTACCAGAAGATTTTTTCTTTTTCCCAACATGAGCATCTTCTACTAACTTTGGTCCTCTAGTTGTCTTCAAATATAGGTTTTTTTTGTGCGTTTTTTGAACTCTGGATTTTGTAGGCATCTTAAATTTTGTCCACTGCTCTTCAGCAATACCTGAAAAAAACTAAAAAAAAATTCCTTTATTTTATTTAAATATATTACTACATTTCTTTTCACAATAGTCACAAAACGTAATTTCTTTGCCAATTTGAATGCACACTTACTACTCTTTTTTTTTGGCAAGTTAAAATCACTTTTACAGACTGACACATTATGAAACCACTTTTCAGTTTTTTTAAAAAGCCCATGTCCAGACTGCTTTTTCAGACCACCACCATGTGTATCCTCGGTGACTGCCTACACTCCAGCAAGGGCAACCAGCCTTAGTGATGCTGAATGTATTTGCATTACAGACTGAAACCTCAAAACCCCACTCGCTTCTAAATACTGTGCATGATTATACATGGAAAGGAGCTGGGTGTGTGCTAAGAGTCTGCTTCTTCCCCCAAAAAATCGCTCCCCCTTTTTCCTACTAATGCAACTGTGAAATCACCAGAGCAAAACGCAATAAATCTCTGCCTGTAATTCCTATTTCCACACAGAGTCATGTTTTCACATTAGTCCCAAAACGAAATTTCTTTGCCAATTTGAAAGCACACTTACTGCTCTTTTTTTTTGGCAAGTGAAAATCACTTTTACAGACTGACACATTATGAAACCACTTTTCAGATTTTTTTTAAAAAGCCCATGTCCAGACTGCTTTTTCAGACCACCACCATGTGTATCCTCGGTGACTGCCTACACTCCAGCAAGGGCAACCAGCCTTAGTGATGCTGAATGTATTTGCATTACAGACTGAAACCTGAAAACCCCACTCGCTTGTAAATACTGTGCATGATTATACATGGAAAGGAGCTGGGTGTGTGCTAAGAGTCTGCTTCTTCCCCCAAAAAATCGCTCCCCCTTTTTCCTACTAAAGCAACTGTGAAATCACCAGAGCAAAACGCAATAAATCTCTGCCTGTAATTCCTATTTCCACACAGAGTCATGTTTTCACATTAGTCCCAAAACGAAATTTCTTTGCCAATTTGAATGCACACTTACTGCTCTTTTTTTTTGGCAAGTGAAAATCACTTTTACAGACTGACACATTATGAATCCACTTTTTATATTTTTTAAAAAAGCCCATGTCCAGACTGCTTTTTCAGACCACCACCATGTGTATCCTCGGTGACTGCCTACACTCCACCAAGGGCAACCAGCCTTAGTGATGCTGAATGTATTTGCATTACAGACTGAAACCTCAAAACCCCACTCGCTTCTAAATACTGTGCATGATTCCACATGGTAAGCAGCTGAGTGTGTGCTAAGAGTCTGCTTCTTCCCCCAAAAAATCGCTCCCCCTTTTTCCTACTAATGCAACTGTGAAATCACCAGAGCAAAACGCAATAAATCTCTGCCTATAATTCCTCTTTGCACACAGTCATGTTTTCACATTAGTCACAAAACGAAATTTCTTTGCCAATTTAAATGCACACTTACTGCTCTTTTTTTTGGCAAGTGAAAATCACTTTTACAGACTGACACATTATGAAACCACTTTTCAGATTTTTTAAAAAAAGCCCATGTCCAGACTGCTTTTTCAGACCACCACCATGTGTATCCTCGGTGACTGCCTTCACTCCAGCAAGGGCAACCAGCCTTAGTGATGCTGAATGTATTTGCATTACAGACTGAAACCTCAAAACCCCACTCGCTTCTAAATACTGTGCATGATTCCACATGGCAAGCAGCTGGGTGTGTGCTAAGAGTCTGCTTCTTCCCCCAAAAAATCGCTCCCCCTTTTTCCTACTAATGCAACTGTGAAATCACCAGAGCAAAACGCAATAAATCTCTGCCTGTAATTCCTATTTGCACACAGAGTCATGTTTTCACATTAGTCCCAAAACGAAATTTCTTTGCCAATTTGAATGCACACTTACTGCTCTTTTTTTTTGGCAAGTGAAAATCACTTTTACAGACTGACACATTATGAAACCACTTTTCAGATTTTTTTTAAAAAGCCCATGTCCAGACTGCTTTTTCAGACCACCACCATGTGTATCCTCGGTGACTGCCTTCACTCCAGCAAGGGCAACCAGCCTTAGTGATGCTGAATGTATTTGCATTACAGACTGAAACCTCAAAACCCCACTCGCTTCTAAATACTGTGCATGATTCCACATGGCAAGCAGCTGGGTGTGTGCTAAGAGTCTGCTTCTTCCCCCAAAAAATCGCTCCCCCTTTTTCCTACTAATGCAACTGGGAAATCACCAGAGCAAAACGCAATAAATCTCTGCCTGTAATTCCTATTTGCACACAGTCATGTTTTCACATTAGTCCCAAAACGAAATTTCTTTGCCAATTTGAATGCACACTTACTGCTCTTTTTTTTTGGCAAGTGAAAATCACTTTTACAGACTGACACATTATGAAACCACTTTTCAGATTTTTTTAAAAAAGCCCATGTCCAGACTGCTTTTTCAGACCACCACCATGTGTATCCTCGGTGACTGCCTTCACTCCAGCAAGGGCAACCAGCCTTAGTGATGCTGAATGTATTTGCATTACAGACTGAAACCTCAAAACCCCACTCGCTTCTAAATACTGTGCATGATTCCACATGGCAAGCAGCTGGGTGTGTGCTAAGAGTCTGCTTCTTCCCCCAAAAAATCGCTCCCCCTTTTTCCTACTAATGCAACTGTGAAATCACCAGAGCAAAACGCAATAAATCTCTGCCTGTAATTCCTATTTGCACACAGAGTCATGTTTTCACATTAGTCACAAAACGAAATTTCTTTGCCAATTTAAATGCACACTTACTGCTCTTTTTTTTTGGCAAGTGAAAATCACTTTTACAGACTGACACATTATGAATCCACTTTTTAGATTTTTTAAATTGCACATGTCCAGACTGCTTTTTCAGACCACCACCATGTGTATCCTCGGTGACTGCCTACACTCCAGCAAGGGCAACCAGCCTTAGTGATGCTGAATGTATTTGCATTACAGACTGAAACCTCAAAACCCCACTCGCTTGTAAATACTGTGCATGATTATACATGGAAAGGAGCTGGGTGTGTGCTTAGAGTCTGCTTCTTCCCCCAAAAAATCGCTCCCCCTTTTTCCTACTAATGCAACTGTGAAATCACCAGAGCAAAACGCAACAAATCTCTGCCTGTAATTCCTATTTGCACACAGAGTCATGTTTTCACATTAGTCCCAAAACGAAATTTCTTTGCCAATTTAAATGCACACTTACTGCTCTTTTTTTTTGGCAAGTGAAAATCACTTTTACAGACTGACACATTATGAATCCACTTTTTAGATTTTTTTAATTGCACATGTCCAGACTGCTTTTTCAGACCACCACCATGTGTATCCTCGGTGACTGCCTACACTCCAGCAAGGGCAACCAGCCTTAGTGATGCTGAATGTATTTGCATTACAGACTGAAACCTCAAAACCCCACTCGCTTCTAAATACTGTGCATGATTATACATGGAAAGGAGCTGGGTGTGTGCTAAGAGTCTGCTTCTTCCCCCAAAAAATCGCTCCCCCTTTTTCCTACTAATGCAACTGTGAAATCACCAGAGCAAAACGCAATAAATCTCTGCCTATAATTCCTCTTTGCACACAGTCATGTTTTCACATTAGTCACAAAACGAAATTTCTTTGCCAATTTAAATGCACACTTACTGCTCTTTTTTTTTGGCAAGTGAAAATCACTTTTACAGACTGACACATTATGAAACCACTTTTCAGATTTTTTAAAAAAAGCCCATGTCCAGACTGCTTTTTCAGACCACCACCATGTGTATCCTCGGTGACTGCCTTCACTCCAGCAAGGGCAACCAGCCTTAGTGATGCTGAATGTATTTGCATTACAGACTGAAACCTCAAAACCCCACTCGCTTCTAAATACTGTGCATGATTCCACATGGCAAGCAGCTGGGTGTGTGCTAAGAGTCTGCTTCTTCCCCCAAAAAATCGCTCCCCCTTTTTCCTACTAATGCAACTGTGAAATCACCAGAGCAAAACGCAATAAATCTCTGCCTGTAATTCCTATTTGCACACAGAGTCATGTTTTCACATTAGTCCCAAAACGAAATTTCTTTGCCAATTTGAATGCACACTTACTGCTCTTTTTTTTTGGCAAGTGAAAATCTCTTTTACAGACTGACACATTATGAAACCACTTTTCAGATTTTTTTTAAAAAGCCCATGTCCAGACTGCTTTTTCAGACCACCACCATGTGTATCCTCGGTGACTGCCTTCACTCCAGCAAGGGCAACCAGCCTTAGTGATGCTGAATGTATTTGCATTACAGACTGAAACCTCAAAACCCCACTCGCTTCTAAATACTGTGCATGATTCCACATGGCAAGCAGCTGGGTGTGTGCTAAGAGTCTGCTACTTCCCCCAAAAAATCGCTCCCCCTTTTTCCTACTAATGCAACTGTGAAATCACCAGAGCAAAACGCAATAAATCTCTGCCTGTAATTCCTATTTGCACACAGTCATGTTTTCACATTAGTCCCAAAACGAAATTTCTTTGCCAATTTGAATGCACACTTACTGCTCTTTTTTTTTGGCAAGTGAAAATCACTTTTACAGACTGACACATTATGAAACCACTTTTCAGATTTTTTTAAAAAAGCCCATGTCCAGACTGCTTTTTCAGACCACCACCATGTGTATCCTCGGTGACTGCCTTCACTCCAGCAAGGGCAACCAGCCTTAGTGATGCTGAATGTATTTGCATTACAGACTGAAACCTCAAAACCCCACTCGCTTCTAAATACTGTGCATGATTCCACATGGCAAGCAGCTGGGTGTGTGCTAAGAGTCTGCTTCTTCCCCCAAAAAATCGCTCCCCCTTTTTCCTACTAATGCAACTGTGAAATCACCAGAGCAAAACGCAATAAATCTCTGCCTGTAATTCCTATTTGCACACAGAGTCATGTTTTCACATTAGTCACAAAACGAAATTTCTTTGCCAATTTAAATGCACACTTACTGCTCTTTTTTTTTGGCAAGTGAAAATCACTTTTACAGACTGACACATTATGAATCCACTTTTTAGATTTTTTAAATTGCACATGTCCAGACTGCTTTTTCAGACCACCACCATGTGTATCCTCGGTGACTGCCTACACTCCAGCAAGGGCAACCAGCCTTAGTGATGCTGAATGTATTTGCATTACAGACTGAAACCTCAAAACCCCACTCGCTTGTAAATACTGTGCATGATTATACATGGAAAGGAGCTGGGTGTGTGCTAAGAGTCTGCTTCTTCCCCCAAAAAATCGCTCCCCCTTTTTCCTACTAATGCAACTGTGAAATCACCAGAGCAAAACGCAACAAATCTCTGCCTGTAATTCCTATTTGCACACAGAGTCATGTTTTCACATTAGTCCCAAAACGAAATTTCTTTGCCAATTTAAATGCACACTTACTGCTCTTTTTTTTTGGCAAGTGAAAATCACTTTTACAGACTGACACATTATGAATCCACTTTTTAGATTTTTTTAATTGCACATGTCCAGACTGCTTTTTCAGACCACCACCATGTGTATCCTCGGTGACTGCCTACACTCCAGCAAGGGCAACCAGCCTTAGTGATGCTGAATGTATTTGCATTACAGACTGAAACCTCAAAACCCCACTCGCTTCTAAATACTGTGCATGATTATACATGGAAAGGAGCTGGGTGTGTGCTAAGAGTCTGCTTCTTCCCCCAATAAATCGCTCCCCCTTTTTCCTTAATGCAACTGTGAAATCACCAGAGCAAAACGCAATAAATCTCTGCCTGTAATTCCTATTTGCACACAGAGTCATGTTTTCACATTAGTCACAAAACGAAATTTCTTTGCCAATTTAAATGCACACTTACTGCTCTTTTTTTTTGGCAAGTGAAAATCACTTTTACAGACTGACACATTATGAATCCACTTTTTAGATTTTTTTAAAAAGCCCATGTCCAAACTGCTTTTTCAGACCACCACCATGTGTATCCTCGGTGACTGCCTACACTCCAGCAAGGGCAACCAGCCTTAGTGATGCTGAATGTATTTGCATTACTGACTGCAACCTCAAACCCTTAAAGTATTCCTTATTTTTACCAGTACACCTTAGTTTATCATGAAAAAATAGTCCATATTATTTTACATGTTCCTCACATTTAAATTACTCCCAAAACAGAAAATAATAAACACAACTTCTACAAAAGGAATTCCAATTCTATTATTCATTTCTTAATTTACCATATACATCCCCTCTCAAACTCTAAACTCACCTTTAAAATTAGTTAGTTGTGAAAGAAATGTGGCACTCAAACAGCAGATTATCAGAGCCAGGATCTCTGTTCTCTACACCTCTCTCCTCTCAGCAGAACCAGATAATGGCAAACTTTCCCTCTATTTTTCCACACATATACATGTAAGTTTCAAATCTCAGTGCTTCCCCCTTTTTTTCAAATGTAATCACACATTTCTATTGGTTGAAAACCAACCCTTTTCCAAAAGTACCCTGCCCCCAACTTGACTTCTGCCTAGTACCCTTCCCCCAACTTGACTTCTGCCTGCTACCATAGCAACAGCTCATGGAACACTGCTGTGTGGAGTTAGGTCAGAAGTTCGCCACACAATGTTTCAATTCCACAGAGCAAGAGTGCTTGACTTTTCTAACCTAACAGCAAATCCATAGTACTGTTCTTTGGTAACACATTTTTTTGTACCAATACAAAACATGCTTCTATTAATTTACACATACAGCCTAGTTTTTATTCTAGAATGGTATGAAACAGCCAATCAGTTCTTTTTGTGTTGAAAAAAATATGTATGCCTCCATTTCCAAACTGTCTTTCTTTTCATATTGCCATTCTACCGAAAGACACCTCCTGAGTGCATCCAGTTCTCCTTTGAAGATGTTCACAGTGTGGATTGTAGGGCACAGCTATGTCTTCTGGAGTGAAAAGTTTGCAGAGAAAACAGGTATGGTGAGAGACCTTGCTTTGCCAAATGTAGACATTAAATGGATTGGTCAGAGAGGGTTAAAGTGGCACCAATTGATGCCATTGGTGAAATCCTTCATGCAAAACCAACACCCTGACCTCATAATAGTGCACTGCGGTGGCAATGACCTAGGCACTTTGACTGGGGTAGGTCTGGAAATGCTTATGAAGGACACCTTTGCACAACTGTTTTCACTTTTCCCTAAAACTGCCTTTGTGTTTTCTAACATATGCCAAAGGCAAAAATGGAACTGGTCCAATCATTTCTGTCCACAGATTGACAAAGCAAGAAAGCACGTCAACAAATCTGTTTCTGCTTTCCTCCGTGACTATGGTATGGGTGCCATTTACCACAACAACTTGCGTTATGACATGCAAGACATTTATAGAGGAGATGGTGTGCACTTCAATGATGAAGGGAACAGAGTCTTCCTCTTGAACCTTAGACTCTGCATCGGTACTTACTTGTAGGTACCACTTAAAAAATCACTTCATAAACACAACGGTTCTTTTTAGAGCCCCCTAATATCTAAACTCTTAAATCTGCATTTCATTTCTTTTTTAATTTTTTTTTTCTTCTGTACGCTTACCGTAAGCTTACCGTACGCGTACCCCGTGATTTTTTTAAAAATCAATAAATGTTTTCTTTGTACTTTTCTGTCCTTCTTTGACCCCCTCACAAATGTAAGGGGGTCTGTAACTCTCCTCCTTGCCCCCTTTTCTTGTTTTCACTCTTTTTTTTCTGAGTGAAACACACAAAATGGCGGCCGCCGCTTCCTGGTTTCGGCCGATTCGAATGTTTACTAAGATCTAACAACCAATCAGAATCGCGCTCGCGCACGCCACCGTACGCGTACGGTAAGCTTACGGTAAGCGTACCGTAAGCTGGCTCAGATATATATATTGATTTAAAGGCTATTTTCTCAGAATCTACTGAACAGATTTACACCAAACCTACAAAAGGCACTTCCTTGACCTAGGGACTACCTCTCTGCCAAATTTCTAATAATTCTGTTCAGCCGTTCGGGCTGTAGCCCTGTCTAAAGGTCCTATGGAAAAATGCATGGGAAAAACGCGTTTTGGGACCCCCCTTTTATCTCAGCCCCATCTTGACGAATCCCCCCGAGACTTTCAGGGTAGGAGCGGAGCGTAGCGCCCCACCTATTTTGAGAAATTCGCGAGGATTCGTCGACCGGCCCCAAAGTTATTCAAAATAGAATGTTGCGAATTTCCTATGGAAAAGGGGTCCTAACTATAACTACCTACTGGTGACCGCCAGTAGGTAATATACATTTATATATATATATTCACTGAAAAAACCATAGGTTTCAGGCACGTTATAGTTAGGAATTAGCATTTAAAAAACCTTAGAAATTCACTGAAAAAACCATAGGTTTCAGGGACGTTATAGTTAGCTGGACTTTTCACTCGTACAAAACCATTGAAATTCCCCCGTTATAGTTAGTTCAGCTAACTATAACTCGCACGCCTGCAATTCACTGCTGATGACATCACATATTACATCACTCATGACATGGTCAGTGACATCACTCATGACATCATTGATGACATCCCAAATGACATCACTGATGACATCATCCAGTGAATGTGTGTTTTTCTGAAAATTACATATGTTTTATATATGTATAACTAAAGGTCGTTGGAAGAATAAATGGGTATATAAGTGTCTAAATGGATGATTTGTTTTTGAAAAATTGATTGTATAACTGACTGATTAAGTGTATCTTAGTGAATACATGGCTTAGTGAGTAATGTTTCAACATGTAAATATCTGTATCAGTCTCTCACTTTGTGTATAAGTGGCTGCATGGGTTGGTGAGTAGCTACATGAGTGTCTATATAGGTTATTAGTTGTGTTTTTTGAGTATCAATATGAGTGTCTGAGTGTCTGTATGGTTCGGTGGGGGGTATTACGTAGTGCATAGGTGCATGAATGAGTGACTCACTGTTTGTATGTGTTGAAGACAGCATGTGTGCAGGACTGTATGGGTGGATGAGTGTGTGCATGGGTGTGTTAGTGAGTGAATGACTGTCTCACTAGTGTCTTTATGAGTAACTACATATGTTTTAAACTAGTATATGTGACTATTAGTGTAAATAAGTGAGTATATGTGAGAGTGAGAGATTGAAAGAGTTCCTGTATGAATAAGTATGTGTTTCTATAAGTAATTGTTTAAAAGACCAAGTATGTGTAAGTTTCTGTAGAAGTAAGTGTGGTGGTGTGTGTATAACTGTATATGCAAGTAAATGGATGTTTGATTCTTCATTAGCATGAGTGACTATGTGTGTGAGTAACTCTATGGATGAGTGGTGTTGTGTAACAGGATGTATAGGTGTATGAGTACATATGATGAGTGAGTACATGTATGAGTGACTGTATAGGACTGTTTGTGAATGAGTGGATGTGTATGTGGATCTTAGAATTACTGAATAGGTTGTTGTAACTGGTATTGGTATGTCGATTGTTTTGAAAATTTTAGTTTCTATTTTTGAATGTGTGTATCAAAGGTTATATTAGGGGGAGAGAAGGTCTGCCACTCTATCACAAGGATGATGTCATCAGTGATGTCATTTGAGATGTCATGAGTGATGTCATGAGTGATGTCACTGACCATGTCATGAGTGATGTAATATGTGATGTCATCAGCAGTGCATTGCGGGCGTGCGAGTTATAGTTGAACTAACTATAACGGGGGAATTTCAATGGTTTTGTACGAGTGAAAAGTCCAGCTAACTATAACGCCCCTGAAACCTATGGTTTTTTCAGTGAATTTCTAAGGTTTTTTAAATGCTAATTCCTAACTATAACGTGCCTGAAACCTATGGTTTTTTCAGTGAATTTCAAAGGTTTTTTAAATGCTAATTTCTAACTATGCCTACAGAGATAGGACATGTGAAGAAAGAAGAAAAAACACACAGAAAGAAAAAAAAGAAATGCAGAAAGAAGCAACAGAAGTCCTCACAGACGAAGAAAAGTGCAGGAAGAAGGATAACATGCAGAAAGAGCCTTGTTGCAAAATCATCCTGTGCCCTCAACTTTTTCAGACGGATACTGGTGGTAACTGAGTCTGACTAACCAGTCCTAGAGCCAGTGCTATGTTAAAAGACACTCAGAATACAGTGAAAACACCTACATACACTAGGGAACACTATGCGTTGGGGTCCCCCTGTGATTAGCATGACCTCCTCTGTAAGCCCCTAGTATATAATAGGGCAGGGGATTAAAATTACCTCTTAAAACGTGCCACAGGGCGTGTTTGCACATGTCACCTCAGGCCCCGTCCCCGCCCTGTGGCCGTTTTAAGTTGGGAGATTAAGTCCCCTTGAATCCTGAGGGTCCAACTAGCCCACTAGGTACCTCCAGTAAGCGCCACAGAGCTGCGTTGCAGAGAAGTGTAAAAAGTGGCGCGGCCTGGACCACCTCTCTGCAACGCAGCTCAGTGGCGCTTACTGGAAGCACCTGGTGGGCTAGTTAGCCCCCAGGGGCCCTCAGGATTGAAGGGGAATTATTTCCCCAACTTAAAACGCGCCATAGAGCGTGTTTGCACACTTCACCTCAGGCCCCGTCCCCTCCCTTCCCCACTGTGTAAACACGCCCTGTGGCCGTTTTTTAAGTTGGGAGATTAAGTCCCCTTGCATCCTAAGGGTCCCTAGGGTCAAACTAGCCCATTAGGTACCTCCAGTAAGCGCCACAGAGCTGCGTTGCATAGAGGTGTAAAAAGGGGCGTGGCCTCAGAACACCTGTCTGCAACGCATCTCCCTGGCGCATACTGGAGATACCTGTTGGGCTAGTTGGCCCTCAGGGACCCTCAGTATTGAAGGGGAATTAATTCCACCATGACGATTTGCGTGATATTCATTAAAAGGCGACTATGCATACAATGAATCCACGGGGAATGTATTTACACCGCTAGTGAAGCTCTGACGTGTCTGACGCCCAACGTGCCTAATCCCGGCGCCCCCGCCGGTGGGTACTTTCCAAGTAGACACCCTGGTCGTTTATTTATACAAACATGGGTAGCTATTGACGGGCACATTTTATACACACGCACACCAAGCCATTCAAAGGGGATTCGACAAAAATTGGACCAAACTATGCAAGAAACCCCCCTCACGGTTAATAAAACACACATCCACCACCGGATGTGTAATACTTTTTATTTTACTCTCTAGAAAGGAGACAAACCACACTTGAGAGTCACAGCGTGCTCCTGGCTGAGCCCAATGCTGTGTTACACCCACCAGTGCCCGTTGAGTGCCACATACCTCTGTGTTGTATTCCACCAGCTAGTGCGTATGCTATGACACTCTCCAGCCCATGTGCACTGTAACACCACCCCGTGAATATGTCATGCCACACTTGCCTTCGCACGGGTTATATTGCCCCATCTAACGTGCCTTCCTCGATGCCTATGTTATAACGCACAGCGCTATGCCATACATATTACAATCTGGGATCCATATCTTTGTCACAGTGCATATGCAACGTTACACTCCCCAGCACATATTTTATATTACAACTTTAGAGACTAGTTAGGTTACACAACACTGCCCTGTGCATATTACACTCCAAGGCGCATATCGCATAGCACGCGCTAGTGCCTGTGCTATCTTGCGCTCTCCAATGAATCTGTCATTGCGCACAATGTATTGCATATTATATTTCACGCCACGGTTCATCTTATATCACACTTTTTGGTGCATAGTTTATACCATATACTATATCTAGTTTTCATTTTCAATCGTGCTCTCAGGACTATGTTCTATATAACACTGCGTCCACCTACCCTTTTCACAGGCATTACATTTTGCGATGGGGGGTGAAGGGTCAGGGGTTTTTTCTGCCTAATGAGCCCGGAGTCACAGTCACAAACGTCCTCTTCTTCCTGAATAAAAGTGAGATTATGCTGCATACTTGTTCATATTTTAAGTAGTTCGCACAGACACACATTTTAAAAACAATAAAGTTCCTAAACCCACCTTCTCTGAACAGTTAGCTTGCTGCCTCATCCACCTCCTCCCTATCCTCTGTTGTCTGAATCCATGGACTAGTCTCCTCCCACCTGCAATGCATGGTCTGATGTGCTGCCACTGCCCTCCATTTAGCATGATGTACCAGTCCACTCCTCCTGCCCTCCATTGCCCAATTCTATGGCCCATCATTGACCTCCTGCTTAGCCTCTGTGCTTAGCTTGCTGCCCCTATTCTCCTTCCCCTGCCCTCCAATGTCTTTGTGCATGCCCCTGCTCCATCCTTTTTGCCCACCATTTTCCATGGACCTGCCACTCCTATCTACTCTGAGTGTTCTGTTGAGCTGCCACTCCCCTCCCACCTGTCTAGCATTGTCATATGACTGTAACCTGTCCCTGCCACCTCCACCCTGCCTGTCCACATGTGATGCCCCCTATCCCCTTCCTCCTGTCCTCTATGGTCCATTTTACTGCCACACCCTTCTGCCCTCCCTGGTCTGTAGTGCTGCAACTGCTCCTCCTGCCTGCCCTGTGCAGTCTGTTGTGAGGCCCCTTCCCTTGAACTCTCTTGTCTGTGCCCAGGTCTTGACCCTCCCTTCTACCCTCCATGGTCCTTTGTGCATGCCCCTGCACCCTCCTTCTTGCCCATCATAGCCATTGTGCTGCCACTAACCCTCCCGCTTGCCATGCATGGTCTTCTTTGCTGCCATGGCCCCTCCCACCTTCACTGTGTGGTCAGCTAGCCGCCACTGACCCCCTCCCACCTTCCATCCATGGTCTGTGTGTATGCCATCATAGTCTCACTGTTGCTCTCCATGGTGTGTCTTGTTTCTAGTTCCCATCCTGCCTGACCTCCATGATCATCTTGCTGCTCCTGCCCTGCCCCCTTGCCCCCAGCCCTCTGTTTCCATGTGCAGACCCCTATTACCTCCCTCCTGGCTTGTCTGTTCCATTGTAATGCCCCAGGTCCGTCTCTCCTGCCCTTTATGGTCTGTTATGCTGCAGCTTTCTCTCCTGTCTGTCCATTATGGTCAGCTAGCTACCATTGCCTCTTTCCCCTCTGTTCTCTATTGTCCATGTGCATGGTCCTGTCCCCTCCCTATTGCTTTCTATGGATTGTTGTGCTGCACTCCCATCCCGCATGCCCTGTGTGGTGTATTGTGCTGCTGCAAACCCTGATGCCTGCCCTGTAGGGTCAGTTTGGTGCACCTCTCCATGTCCCTCCTGTCCTCTGTTATCCGAGTTCATGTCCCTACCCCAATTCCTCCTGCCTACCATGATCCAATGTACCATACTTGCGAACATTTTGAACTTGGTAAGAGGGAGATTTTGAAAAAAAACTGGGGTATTGATTTTCCCCTTTGAGTTACATTGAAAAAGAGGAGATTGTAGACAGGAGACAGATCAAATAAAGCGCATTTGAGCTTAAAAACATTGGACGTTTCCTGGCTGAAACGGTTCTGTTGGCATGTATGGTTGTACTACCACTACCTCTCCCTTCTGCCCACAATGGTCTATTATATTGCCACAGCCTCTCCTGCCAGTCCTGTATTGTTGGTTTGTTGCCCCTGCCCCCCTTTCCACTGCCCTCCATAGTCTGTTGTGCTGCCACTGCCCTTCCTGCTTGCCCAGTGTGGTCAAATTGTTGACTCTGCACTCTCCTACCTGCCTTCAATTTTCAGAGTCCGTGCCCCTGGCCTCTGCCTCTCAACGGTATCCCAATGAACAACTAGATTGCTAACATTCTATATTTATTACAAAAGTGTGGCACGCCTGACGTCATCTTGATGTAATCAAAACTGTAATACCTAGAGCATTTCCTTTAGAAATTACATATATGAGAGGGTCTTATTTGCATCAAAATTATGGTTAGTGCTCTAAAAAACTAAAATGAGGACATATTTTCTGAGTTTTCAAATAGCGACAAAGAGCTTTTAAATTATTTGTAATCTTTATGTTTTTTTATCCAGTTGACCACTTGATTATATGTTGCACCTAGGGGAGAGGATGTGATGTTACTTCCAGAGCTGCCGACTTTGCAACTGGGGAACCAGGTTGGAGTTTCTGCTTCAGCTCAACATTCTGTGATTCTGGTCAAATCACTTAATCTCCCCATGTCTACAACCAAAATGGATTTGATCTTGTGTGATGTAACCAATGCTCATGTAAAGCACTCCAATACCTGACAAGTCTGCACTATATAAATCTGCAAATACACGAAGAAATAAGTGTTTTGCACACTTCTGTCATTGGGCTACATGTGGGCTACATCTGGGTGATATTTGTGCGGCATTTGGGCTCTTTTGTCTCTGGTGGCCATCTTGGGAGATTTATTTGTTATGAAGTTTCCTAATATCCTCATTTACTGCAGTCTCCTCAGTAGGAAATACTTTCAGTTTTTTTACATTGGTTCCATCAAGAAGGCATTTAGATGTGTCACACATTTGCCATAAATTCTGAATGTTAGCACTCTAGTTGCTCATTAGATCACTGTAGTAAAGCTACTGCTCACCAGGGAAGTCTGCTGCCGGTATTCAAAGTGCATGTTTCAGTCTGCATGTCAGAATATTTTTATGAAATAGAAGAGGATTTGAGAAGTCAAAATGTGCCCTAATTTTTCTTTCTGCAGCACTAATCATAATTTCTATGGCAAAATGAACTCCCTCATTGTGTTCCTTTGTAAATTAAAGGTTTTAAGTGTTGCCACTTTATTCCAACCAAGATGGCTTCAGGTGTGCCATACTTTTGTCATAAGTAAGACTGTTAGCGCTCTAGTTGTTCGTTAGAACACTCTGGCACATTCTGTCATTGGGCTATACTTGGGCTACATCTGGGTGATATTTGTGCTACATTTGGGCTCTTTTGTCTCTGGTGGCCATTTTGGGAGACTTATTTGTTATGAAGTTTCCTAAGTTCCTCATTTACTACAGTCTCCTCAGTAGGAAATACTTTCAGTTTTTTACTTTGATTCCATCAAGAAGGCATTCAGATGTGTCACACATTTGCCATAAATTCAGAATGTTAGCACTCTAGTTGCTTATTAGATCACTGTAGTAAAGCTACTGCTCACCAGGGAAGTCTGCTGCTGGTATTGAAAGTGCATGTTTCAGTCTGCATGTCAGAATTTTTTAATGAAATAGAAGAGGATTTGAGAAGTCACTCAAAATGTGCCCTAATTGTTCTTTCTGCAGCACTAATCATACTTTCTATGGCAAAATGAACCCCCTCATTTTGTTCCTTTTTAAATTAAATGTTTTAAGAATTACCACTTTATTCCAACCAAGATGGCTTCAGGTGTGCCATACGTTTGTCATAAGTAGGACTGTTAGCGCTCTAGTTGTTCTTTAGAACACTCTGGGAAGCTGCAGTAGAACACAAAGGAATCAACTGACAGTCTCTGTACATGTTTTACTGAGAATGTTAGACTTCATTCTCACATGACTGAGAAAGATAATGTGAATTTACAGAAAATATGCTCTCAGTTTAGCTTATAGATCACCTTCCAACCCTCTGTGGGAAAAGCATGAGAAAATAGTTTTCTCTCAAACATGATTCATGATATACCAGTAGAAGGCTTTTTCACATGGTAAAATAACCTTAGAACACACCACAATTCCTAAAATGAGTTTGGTGCCATCAACAAATGATTTATAATGTAACTAAAGTCTTAAAACCTTCTATTAACTGCAATGCTTTTTAATGAGGTGCTATCATGTATATTGGTCCCAAGATGGCTGCCAACACTTCTTGGATGAAGTACTGACAGCCAATCAGATCTCACGATAAGATGTCTGGTTAGGCTCCGCCCAGATATATCTATCTTTTTAACTCTAATTTTCTCAGGAACTACTGAACGGATTTACACCATTTACAGACACGAGTCTGAACTGAGGACTACCTCTTTGCCAAATTTGGTGTAATTCCGTTCAGCAGTTCGGGCTGTAGCTGCGTCAACAGGTCCTATGGGAAAATGCATGGGGAAAATGTGTTTTGGGACCCCCCTTTTTTCTCTGCCCCCGCTTGACGAATCACCGTGAAATTTTCAGGATAGGAGCGGACCAAAGCTGGCCAAAAGTTTGGAAAATGACGCGAAGATTCGTCAATCGGCGCCAACGTTATTCCAAATAGAAAGTTGTTGATTTCCTATGGAAAATAGGTCCTAACTATGACTACCTACTGGCGACTGCCAGTAGGTAATAAACATTTATATATATGTGTGTGATTTTTCTCTGTCTATGGCTGATCTTTCTGTGATATATATGTATGTCTACATATTGCAAGTCATTCTTGTAGTGTATTTTATCACACTGATATCCGTATCTACTTATGGGACTATGCCTTTCCTGGTGTCCTAGTAGAACCTTTCTTTGGAGGTTGCATATGCATTTCTTCTCCTTCCTTCTCTGTAGCTTCTACTTTGGATAGGCCCAGAAGGTTCCCATCTCGCTAGTGGTGTTTTCCCTCAACAAGAATGGTCTTTACCACTAGCTGTTGATGTTCTTCTCACAATTCTTTTATTGAAACATTGATTGGTCCTAATTGTGAATCTGTTCTGAGAGCTCTTATTCCCTGCGCTCTCGAGGGAGGGTTAGTTCACATAGTTCTTCAACAAGGAGCTCTGGCTCAATAGCATTTGCTGTCGTCCTTGGTCCTTCTACCCTGTTGAGCCGTGGTTCGGATACCTTCAGGAGAACTATGTAAAATTATGTTTCTTGGAGTGTTCTCTTTCAACACTTTTTACCTCTGGGTACCATTTTCTCCATGCTTTTCAATGTCTTACAGTTTCAGCACCCTACAGGCTTTCCCACTGTGCTTCTAGTAAAGCGTGCTGGTGGAGCACCTCACTTTCCCCATCTATCTTACTAAGACAGCCCGGTCATTCTCTCTTAATACAGACCGGCTAGTCCTGTTCAAGGATCTTTCGTGGATTCAGCTCGCAGACCCATCTTCTGAGATGGTATTGCTCGGGTATCTAATTCAAAGGTAAGGAATCTGCAGCTAGATGTCTCTATCAGATGAATAAGTTACCTATCTTTGGTAAAGCCTTATCTAGTAGAGACAGGATCTAGCTGCAGATTCCTTACCGACCCATCCATTCTCCCCGCTCTGCGGACTGGGTTCTACTTTTGTCTGCCAGGTCACTTTCGGGGCATTCTATGCTCTTCACCAGGTATGAGTCATTCTTTTGACAAAAAGATGACTCTTTTTGGGCACACTGTCCCCATAGGCAGTTTTCGAATCACTGGCAGAATATCGAAGGTCAGAACATCGACCTATGGAAATATCGACGCAAGAATATCGACATCCTATCTACATTATGGTAAGTACAAAAATATCGAAAAAAAATATCAATGTAAAAAATATTGTTAAAAATATCGTTTTATTTTAAGTTAAAGAAATAATGTAAAATAATGTAAATAATACATATAATTAAAATAAACAGTTAAAAATATTTTAAAATGTTTAAAAATTATAAGTAATATATATAATGTAAAAATAAATTATACATATAATATATATACCTATTAATATTTTTTAGTAAATATTTTAATAACTTATAAATTGTTAAAAAATATCATATACATTATAAATACATCTATACACATATAACAATAAAATAAATAAAAATTAATTAAATATATGTAACAAATTAAAAATATTTAAATAATTTTTAATCTTGATAAAATTAATGATATACTACATTAACTAAAATAATACAAAAAATATTAGATAGATGAGGGAATAAAATTACTATTCCAACTCCAAACAATGCAGCAGTAGGGAAAATGTTGGATAGCGTAGGGGTAAAAATTACTATTCCCACTCCAGGGAGTGCAACAGTGGGGAAAGTGTTGGGTAGCGTAGGGGTAGAAATTACTATTCCCACTCCAAGGAGTGCAACAGTAGGGAAAGTGTTGGATAGCGTAGGGGTTAAAATTACTATTCCAACTCCAGTGAGTGTAAGTGTGAAAAATGTAGGATAGCGTAGGGGTTACATTAACATACTTATTAATTAAATAATTTTTGAAAAATAAATAACATATTCATAATTAATTAACTAAAACATTAATAATAAATACTAATAAAATAAAATTAATATTTAATTAAATAACATTAAATTACTTCCCACCCTATTCCCCCATAAACACACAACCCGCTACACATAAAAAATAACACAATTAATTTAATTATCAATTAATTAATAAAAATGTATTACAAATTAATAAAAAATTAACAATAAATTAATTAACAATATGTAAATAATAATAATAAATTAATTATAAGTAATATCATTATCAATTAATAAAATTACAAATTATTAATTAATGAACAACAAATTAGTCATCAACAATAAATAAAAACAGATTAATGAATTATAATTAAATTACTTCCCATCCTATTCCCCTATAAACCCAAAACCCTCTACACATAAACATTAACATAATTTAATTATCAATTAATCAATTAATAAAAATTAATTACCAATTAATAATTAATTAACAATAAATTAATTAACCATAACAATACATGAAAAATAATAAATTAATTATAATTAATATAATGATAGATTACTCAAGTAATAAAAATAATTACCAATTAATAATCAACAATACATTAATAACCAATAACAATATATAAAAACATACTAATTAATTACTTATAATTAAATTACTTCCCACCCTATTTCCCTACAAACCCACCACCCGCTCTGATAATAAAACGCAAAATTTACTTTAAAAATGTTTACTAATTTCTAGACATTTAATACATATATCTAAAAATACATTACAAAACATACATATAAAATAGATACTAAAATACATAACACTAAAGTAAATTTCGATATTATTAACAACGATATTTTTACAAATGATATTACTTGCTTTGATATTGCTTACTTCGATATTACATACTTCGATATAAAACAAAACGATTTTACTTACCTTAAGGTAGATATTCTGGGCACCGATATCCTTGACATCAATATTCTGTCCCTACGATATTAAAAACTCGATATTAGTGTAGGTCGATATAAAAAAAATCGAAATTTCGACCGCGCACCGCATTTTTTATAGGTGGCTCTGCATTTCTGATGCAGAAAACAGTAATGGAAAAAACTTACGGCAGAGCGTCAGGGGAGGACTGAAATGTACTCTGTCAACATCACATCCGGTGGACGACATTCCTCTGAGTCGCTTGATGCCCTCTACCGATGCGCAGAGGAACAGCAGTAAAAAAAAGTTTCAGATCCAGTCTGGCACCAGGGGATAATTCAAAGGTAAGGAATCTGCGGCTAGATCCTGTCTCTACCAGAAAAGGCATTACCAAAGGTAAGTAACTTATTCAAAATGACGTCAAGGGGACACAAACGATGCCCTAGAGTGAAAAAAAAGCACTGATGATGGGAATTTTAGTTGATTGAAGTGCGTGTGTGTATTTTAATGTTTACAAATGCAGCACTGAAGGCCTATGCTGATTGGCAGCAAATTTGTAGAAGTCCTTTTAGGCGTTCCTGGGACCTTCCTGGGACTGTGTAATGCACAGGTAAATAACCAAGCTCAATAACAAGGATGAATGAAGCTAAATCAGTTTGGGTCTTAAATTATGAAATTATATAGTATCTTACTGACAACATTCGAAATAAGTTGTATGGATGGAAAGGCATATTAATAGTCTGGTGGCGCACATATGCACAAAAAGAGACGCAGTGCATGGATAGAGATGTAAATGAATGAATGAGTAAGCAGATTCATAAAAGAATACTAAGGGGATGGGAATGTTATCAAATGTGTGGACTAAAAACTAACAGATTGATGAATTTGTTGACTGATGCATGAGTTGTTGATTAGCAGTAACCTTATTAATGGTTGAGAATACAGGGGAAGTTCAGGGTTTCATTCTCTCAACGAGTTGACAGGTACCGACTGTCTGATGGGCAGATTTTTGATGCATATATGCAGGAATTCTGGGGCGATGAATTGGATACGGATGAATTAAGTTTTGAATGCCTAGGTACGTTTATGGTTCAATGAATAGATCAATAGCAGATGGATTGACATATTATAGATGAATTAAAGACATGTTTGATTGGGAAGGATATTGATTGGGTATATTCATCAACAGGAAGACAAATGGGTTGATGGATGGCTGTAGGGCAATCAATGGGGATTCAGCCGGATATGAAATGAGAAGTCTTGTACGAGTATATCAGCACACATTTGCTACAACTTGTTGTCATTTAAATAGAGAAAATGCGCATGCATTGGTTTTACTTTGAAAAAAAATTCAGCAGCCGTAGATCCATTACACCTAAGAAAAGGCTATAATTACAATTTTAACTCCAACACAAACAGAAATAGAGGAAAACATAATACAGCTTGTCAAAGGGGTGTTGCCTACCTCTTGTGCATCCAGTTCCGTCACCAGTCAACTGGTCCACAGTGAATGAACTCTGAATAATCCGCCGGGTTAATAGCTTTAGCCCATTACTTAGCACTACACCCTATATCTAAATACATTTAACAAACATTTACCGAAGTCAATGGCACATCACGGCAAAACACCATGTAAATCTATACTACATAGCAAAATCATAAATATTATATTTTATAATGCAGCTGCCTTGCTGGCTATAAAATATTGCAAACTATCACAATTAACTAAGGAATATCTAATCATTATGCTGTAATGGTGGTCTAACGCATGCCTCCAATTACAAAACCCCCTAATTTCACGAGAACACCTAGCAACTGACCAGAAGTTGGCAAAATACATTATACAGTATGTGAATTCTTTGGCCCACAATCACATTTCTCCTGCTTTTCTCAGGTATCAAACGTTGTCAACTCACCCCATTCTAATGTGTATGTCTACTTCCAACCCACATCACCAACTTCACCTGCATGGAATACAACATGTGAAAAAGTGTAGCATCATGATTACAACTGCACATCACCTAATACACAATCAGCCATCAGAACACCGAAACGGCATTCAGGTGGCCGTTTTCCACTTGGTTGCTAACCCGTCCCTGAATTTTGAAACCTAGATCTGGCTGAAATGGTCAAAACACAAATCACCATGCATCAGTGCGCAGACGATTCTGCATTGTGCTTCTCCAACAAATCCATCGAATCCACTCACTAAGTCAATGCTTCCCCTCTAGGCACTGAAATAATGGATGACTACCGATCAAACCAGGCCCACAGAAAACACAAACTAACCATAAAATGTTGACAACACTCAAAAGAACTGCTGCCCACATATGATGTCAACATTATTAGAGGAGAGACACCCCTCTAGGCACCCTCTAGCCCACCCTCAGGCTTGATAGACACACAGCCAGACTAAATCAAACAACCAAATACTAATCATTTATTTTGTGTAAAATAAAAACACTCTCACCATTATATTGGTTTTCAAAAACGTCCATACAGTTTCCTTCTCGGTCTAGAGCGTGTGAACTCCCAACAACATTCCCAGATTACACGTAGACCTCTTCAAGGACATGATCATTATTGCAGCAGGACAGGCAGTCAAAGCCAGGGGATGTATCACAAAAAGTGCACATGGGGCACGCCAGGTATGTATGCCCACGTTTTCTGCCTCTGGGGCACTTTGGTATTATAGAAGGAGCCGATTCATTATTACGTATTGAGTGTGCACACGTTTTGCACTGGTGCAATCATGCGGAGGTATTCCCTTATTTGTATGAGGACATTACTACATACAAATGAGGAGGTGCAAAGGCAATGAAGCAGTCAGGAGGCACATTTAATTTGTGAAAAACAGTCAGTGTGACTTCTCTCTCCAAAGCCCTCCCTGCAAAGCCCATTACACCGACAAAGGAGCTATCACTATCAAACCCACATCCACAAAAACAACAAACATTAACAAATGGAATTGTTTGTCCTCAATAAATTCGAAATATTGAAGAAGTGATCCTTTTGTTATGACTCACAGGGTTGGCGGAGGCAGTATCTCTGAACCTTTAAAGATTTTGAGAGTGTACTGAGCTGCAAATGCACCAACAAGAACCTTCCATTAAAGTTTATTGGCCTGGCATGACCATCATTTAGTATGGGGGAAGTAATTTTAAAATTAAAATGTGGATATATATGAGATTGGACACTAAAGGGCAATTACGGTGTCATAGTAAACTGCTCCGACCGTCGGTCGAAGCAGTTCCTACAGCATCGAAATCAGCTGTTCGGATTAATTTCCAACCGACCCATTTGGATGGAGTCGGTCGGAAAGGAATCCAAACTGGATTATTGAATAGCTTCTGATTGGCTCAGAGAGCCCGTCTGCCATTCGGAAAGCCTCCAGTATTCGCAAGGGTGGCTCTTTCCGCCCAAGGGATAACAATGTCGGATTCCAACAGCCTTTCTGTGACGGATTTTCTGACACAAAAAGGCTATCAGAAGTCGACTTTCGTGGCCCCCAGCAGGGCCCCATGGGTGTATGGCCTCCGGTTGGACCCCCCTGTTGATACCTGCACCCCGTGGCAGGCACCTTGAGGTGCCTGCCACAGGGTACAGGGATGAACTGCACCTCTTCTCATTACAATGAGAGCATGCATTCCAGTCGGAATGCATGCTCCTATTGTAAAGAATAGGAGTGCAACCAAACAGTGTTCAGTTGCATCCTAATTGCTGGGTTGGGACCTCCGACGAGAGGCCAGTCGGCCCCAGTACCAAATCGATGTCAGATGGACTCATGCCCTTCCAATATCAAAATGGAGCCCTAAATAGTAACCCAGAAACTATTCTTCTGCAGAGTACCCAGGGCATCATCCAGGGGGCATCATCCTGCACACAAAAATCTTCAGCTTCTACAAAGAAGCAGTTGAATGCTACATAGAGGCAGCCAGCATCAAAAGCCATTACTATGCTGATGACACACAACTCGACATACAAATCTCCACAACTTGTGACACTTGCCAAGTCAAACCCCGCCCTGAACTCATTTATGATTGGCTGTCCATGCCTACCTAAAACTCAAGCTCTTACTATTTGTTGCTATTCTCCTGCTGCAGAATAGTAACAAACAATAACAAATTAAAACATGGCTTTTCAAAATACATAGGTTCACACACAGTTGACACCAATTGCAAAATCACTTGGTTTAAGCTGTCACTGAACAGATTACCTACATTGATGGTACCAACTCTCTATCCTGAAACAAAGCAGGACACTGTGTTGTGGAAACCAACACTAGAACAACAGTCAAAGCCTGATTCCTCTCTCTAGATAAAGGTGACACTGTTTCTTGCAATCTCTCTTACTCACTGGCACCCTTGAAAGACATCCAAAAGGCAGAAGAACATCTTGTCAAAGGTCCGAAAAAGTTTGAGCTTAATATTTGAACTACAGTGCAACTACAGTAGCGCCCTATCCGTGCCTTCATCACCTTCAAGCTAAGGTGAATCACATGGAGGACCCCAAGAAAAGTTACACCTCTAGACATGACAGATGAATACCACCTCAGTTGAACATCACCACACTAAAAGCCAGTGCAATTCAAGCTCCGGCTCTCTCCTTCTCACGCAGTGAAGCGCAACGTTTGAGGCTGCTGCACTGCGCTGCATGAATAAATGGTAAATCTGCCCCACAGCATGTTCTCCACTGGCTGTATTGTACAGCCTGGGTGGAGAACATGCACAACCTCCCACTCCATGTCTGAGAGCTGAACCACGCCTCTCAGACCAATCACAACGCTGCTGTAAGGCAGCGTCATGATTAGCTAGGGTAGTCTGGGAGCCTGTGTGCTTCCGGGACTCGAGACAGTAAGAAGACGACGACGGAGGAGAACAGGTTGCAACCAGGTAAGTGCTTTTTTTCTATTCCCAGGAAGATTACAGGTCAGTACTTCTCGAAAGATTTTTAGGTTTCCCCTCTTTTTTATTCTCTTTTCCTTGGTGGAGGTGTTGGTATTGCATACACAAACCATGTACACCTCCAAAGCTACTGGACAAAGGTCGACCCACCCAACCCTGGTTCTTGGCTTGAAATGTTGGTGGCAAGGGTTCACAAACCACCCTGTGGGAGACCTTTTTGATCTATGGCACCCGGCCAGGCCCATTGACTTCCTTCAATGTGAGTGAACGTGTTGCTATCCTTTTGAATGCTCTGTATTTTGCTCCTCATTTCTGGTAATGTTTCAGTTCCCAGGGTCATGGCCCATGCCATCTGGAATGAGTTGTACTTAAATCATCTTGTTTAAGCTTGTGGTTAGAACTGTTTACCTCAGACTTGGTTACTCATGTTTGGGCTCCCTGAGCCCCTCTATGCTTGGCTTAGGATGATGGTGTAAAGTCATTTTCATATCCCACTATTGCAGGTTCCTTTAATTTCATGCATTTAGGGCAATCCTTGAGGATGTTCTTCCAGAGGCTTCTTGCTGACCTGGGTAAACATGGGTCTTAAGTCCCATCTGATATAAATGAAATAAATGAACATGCTCAAGGTAGTGTATTGTGTATCTAGGTTACCTTGGTTAATGTTGACAGGGTCATCAGGTCTGTTCTAGCGATTCAGGCAGAAATGGTTAAGAAAGAGGATTTGATGACAGCTATTCAAGAGGATGACTTCTATAACACAAATGCGAGTTTGTAGATGGATGGTCAAATGTATCTGAACTAGACATTTGCAGTCAGAAGTATCCTGTTGTCAAACATTGTTTTTTGTTTTGGAAGGTGTGCTGTCGGGCTGGCAGGGTAGTGCCTATTGAGGCTATTCGAGAACAGCTGGTGAACGTTGCTCATGAGGGACATTTAGGTAGGAATCTAACGAAGGCAAGGCTGATGGAATTGTATTGGTTGCCTGGAATGGAAAGTATGGTTGAAATTATTGTTATCTCTTGTCAATCATGTGCTCATAATGGTTGAAACAGAGTTGTTAGGCAGGCGCCATTAACACCGATGTCGTGCATGATGAGCAGTTGAGGAAAAGGTCTAGATTTTGTAGTCCCCCTGGATTTGCTTCAGCCTAAGGAATGTTTTGTAAGTGTGCTGGAATTTCTCAGGGAAGAATTTGCTCAGGAAGGCATTCCTGAAACAATTGTTACAGATAAGAAAATGCAATTTGTATATGAGGAAATGTGTGACTTCTTGAAACGTTTTGACATTACACACTTATGCACTGCCCTGTACTGCCCTCAAGCCAGTGGTTTGGTTCGAGCTATGAACTAACTTGTGAAGGCAAGTGTGCAAAGAGCTTTCCAATGGAGAATGTCTTTGATGTTGTGAGAGACACGTTGTGGACGCATGGGATTACTCCCAACAACATTGCAGATGCATCTCCTTTTGAGAATGAGAGGGAGGACTGCATCTTCCAAATTGAATCCTCTGTGCTTGAGAGAGTTGTCAATGTCTCAAGAGAGTGCAGAGAATCTACGGTCCAGAAACAAAAGACACCAAACCAAGTACAAACTATGGTATGATAATACACACAAGACTAAACCAAGGTTTTGGACTGTTTATGAGTGGGTTCTGCTTAAAAACTGATATTTGTTAAGAAGGGTATCTCTGCTTATATGAGACCCTTTAAGATCAGAGAGGTCAAGAAACAAAGTTGTGGTATTGCATATGGATAAGGTGTGGCGCATGTTGTGGTTGGTGAAGTGTTCTGGTGATGTGTTGAAGGGAGATGTTGATGAAGAGAATTCTGGTCTGTAAAGTAAGAATTCTGTTGTGGAAAGTGTGATGGGTGATTATATACAGGTTTAGGGTTCTAAGATAACACTTTCGGGTAGAGTTGTTTAGTGTCCTGGTTGGTTAAAAGAGTCAAGTAATGATTTTCATGTTTTGTTCTTATGTATACTGTTGCTTTCAGAAAAAGGATATTTATCTTTTACTGGTGCTGTTCTTGTGGTATCATTGGGAATGTTTTTTCCCTCCTTTATTTTGTTTTTTGTTTTGTTGGGAGGGAAATGTGTTCTGGCCTCTTCTGAGTGATGTTTGATGATGTCACCAGTGAGGGCTCTTTAAAAGAATAGATTGAATTCTCAAGGGACATTTGCTGGGAAGACTCATGATAAGGAGCGTTTTTTGCTGGGTATCTAGTATTATTCTGGTGGTGCGACTAGTGTTATAAGTAAAACCTCTTCATTTGGACTGGCTTTGGAGTGTTGTCCTTACCATAAAACAACATATAAGTTTCAGACTCCATCTTGGCTGTGACGTTTGTTGCCAATGTTTTGTATCATGTAGAGAAAATTGTATTTTTATTTCTCAGTGGAATGCATGTTGAATGTGTCTTTCACAGAAAAGACAACAACTGTCCAAACAATATTAACTGATAATTTCAGCAAATTTTTATGTGTCCAAAGTCTAACCTAGCTGTCTTGGTAGAATTACATAAAAATGTAAACGTATTTGTTCTATTACAGGTGGAATTTGTTAGATGCTCCACGTTAAAGAATTATGAGACACTTTTGAAATGCATTCTTCAACAAATGTTTCACTCAGGTCAATTCTGATTGGTCCACATGGTGGGAACCATGTACAACTTTCTTGAATATGTGAAATCCTTTGTCAAGAACCCTATAAGAGTGCAGTCTTTTCTGATGTATTAGGGCTCTTTTCTCCTTGGCCTTTGGAGCTGAATCCCTGTCGGTTTGCTCTCCTATTCAATACCCTGTATTTTGCTGTCCTGAACTTTAACACATTGATTGATTATGCATTCTGACTGAACTTTCATTCTGATCTATCGATGTATTGAATAGGCTATACTATTTGTTAATTTGTATATTGCATGGCTTAAAATCTAAAAAAAAATCTTTAAGGTTTAAGCTTATTATGCCATTTTTGTGAGACCAAATTGGTTTCTCATGTTAATTTTAAATGTGATTTAGAATGCTGAAAGAAACCAGGTTCATTCTGACATACCGAAAATCCTGCAGGGATTATCAATGCTCCTGGTCCATCAGTCACACATATATAAGCAGGTAGACTGGGCAACAGTCCTTCAGGAATCTCTGTTGTCAGGGTTGATTAATTTGGTACATCATCTCACCCTAACAACTGTTGTGAGAGAGATGGACGGGAGCTAATGCATCTGGGTTAGAAAACAAGGTAGTGTATTGTATATCTAGGTTACCTCCGGAAAGAGGGAGCTTTGGTGAAGACGGTTAATGTTGACAGGGTCATCAGGTCTATTCTAGTGATTCAGGCAGAAATGGTTAAGAAAGAGGATTTGATTAGAGCTATTCAAGAGGATGGCTTATATAACACAAATGCGAATTTGTAGATGGATGGTCAAAGGTATCTGAACTAGACATTTGCAGTCGGAAGTATCATGTTGTCAAACATTAGATGTTTATTTTTGGAAGGTGTGCTGTGTCGGGCTGGCAGGGGAGTGCCTCTTGAGGCTATTAAAGAACAGCTGGTGAACGTTGCTCATGAGGGATTTTAGGTAGGAATCTAATGAAGGCAAGGCTGAGGGAACTGTGTTGGTTGCCTGGAATGGAAAGTATGGTTGAAAGTTTTGTAATCTCTTGTCAATCATGTGCTCATAATGGTCGAACCAGAGTTTTTAGGCAGTTGTTAAGCAGGCGCCATTAACACCGATGTCTGTGCATGATGAGCAGTTGGGCCAGATTTTGTAGTCCCCCTGGATTTACTTCAGATTGCTTCCTGACTTCCTTCCTGACGTCTGTCCCCTTCAGAACTTTTGTGAATTCCTTGCAGACACCTTCTCTGATTCCCTACTTCCTGAATGGACTTAATCAGGGTTAGACCTCAATGCTTTCCTTTGATTCCTTTCTAAGTGTGGCTTAGGTCAACACTTACTGCTGACACATAGAGGACTCCGGACCGAGCTACTGAGATGTTAACTCTTCCCTGCTTGATTTCTTTTTATCCTGTTGTAAGCATTCTGTTTGGACCTGAATCCATGTTATTAGAGCCAGAGTTCGATAATCCTGATTCTGAGGCATCTGTTTCTCCCATAGGGAGTGGCTCATAGCTTGATTCTGAATTAGCCATAAGCCCATAGGACAACTCAGAAAATGGTAATTATAGGACTTATCATCAGGTTCATGTCTACAGGAACTGGTTTCCGCAGAGCATGCAAATATCCAGTGCTCATTCAAAGAGGCAGCAAAGGCAATGGAACACGGGTTTCACTTTGGTAAACCAGGCGGGTCAGAATGACAGTGACCAGCCAGTGTCCAGTTCCTGGAACAAAAAGATTCTGAAGAATCATATCATGCGCTCACAACACAGCTTGACTGGAGGTAGTTCCAGTGGGCTTTGACATGGAATATCCATAGCAAAGGAGCAAAAATAGAATAAAAATGCCACAAATGAGGAATAACACCAAAGGTATGCCCCTGAATACACTGGAAAAAGTGGAATCCTCTTGCAAGGTACTGCTTTACCCTTAATTCCTGCAGTATCAGATATCCTCAACTGCTCATTGGATTAGGTGTCACAGAAGTTTTGTAGATCCTGTAAGGCAGCACAGCGATCATTTATGTCAAAGGGCGTGGTGGCTGCCACATTGTCTGGACCGTCAAGGTCTGGAGCATCCATTTTGATTAGAAAGAGGACCTCGTATGGGGTTCAACCACATAGAGATCTTTTTGGGAGATTGCTAAGTGCTTGTTGTGCCCCATATAGGTGTGGAACTAACTATGCTCTGTGTGTAATACTCTAGCTGTTAAGGAGTGCTTTAAGTCACGGTTGATCTTCTCCACAAAGGAATTGCCCTTGGGCTGATATGGAGAAGAATAATTTGCCTGTACTTTCAGGGAAGCTATAGTATCCTGATACGCTTTTGAGGCGGAAGCCGGGCCCTGGTCCAAATGGAATGTACTGCATGCATGTATACCAATAAAGACATGCATTTCTTTAATAACAGTGCAAGAGTCAGCCGAATGCTGTGGCCAAATCCAGAAGAACTGGGATCAAGATTCAACTGCAACTAGGACAAATTTAAACGCAGTGTCGGAAATTAGAGGACCAAAATGGTCCAAATAAATGCAGTTGAAAGGTTGGTTAGAAATTAACTGGTGTGTCTGTGGTGGATAAGCCACAGTGAAAGCTTTAATTTGTAGACATGTCACAACAAAGGATGGATTTATTTGTCCTGTTGATATGAGCCTTTCTGCCAATAAAGTTGCTGTAGCAACTGAATTGTGGCCGCCACACCTGCATGTGCAGAAGCAACACCTTCATGCGCAACAATCACTAAAGCTAGTCTGAGGTCTTGGTAGGGAATCAAATGATCACCAACCCCTAGAATTGTTACAACGCGAATGTCTTGTTCTCTTGGGTGGTATGTATATTTAGATGGAAAGCCCCTAGGTAAGGGGGTGCCATTTCTGTTAGCAATAATGGCATCCAATATGTCGTTATCTATAATTGTTTTAGAATGAGTAATTGCAGCAACAGAACTAGTCGCAACTGCAAATTTTGCCAATTCATCTGGCAGAGAATTCCCTACAATGTGTGCTCCCACACGCGGATTACTCAACGTATGAATAACATGAGTCAGTGGCAACCTATCATTAAGGTCCGCCACTTTTACCCAAAGTGTTTTGTGCTTGAATGTGTTGCCTTTAGAATCTTTGAATCTATTTTGATGCCAATAATATAAATTACCAATTATGGACTGGACACAGTAATGTAAATCACACAATATAAGTGTGGGGGCTTCAGGATCAGTATGTTCTAGTGCAAGAAGCAAAGCCTTTAGTTCAGCCAACTGCGCAATACAGCCCCCCAAGGACCGAGTGCAAGTTTTTCGTGGTTGGAAGTTACCTTCCAACATCACACCAACAACAGTGGCACATGCCACTGAACATTGCTGTTTAGAGCCCATAGCAGGTTGAGCTGAACCGTCAGTACAAATAATAAATATATATTGTTCGAGAGGTAAAACAGTATTGGGCATGGGATAGACATTCTCATATTATATAAATTATGATGTCTGTAAAGACAGGTCAGAGATAAAGTCTACATCAACAGCTGTTAAGGATGTTGCCCATTGTATCCATCTAGGATGGAGGGCTTTAGTGTTAGGAACACTAGCTTTTGTAACAGGTTCTAAGGCCAGAATAGGAGTAACTGCAATAATGTGTTTTCCTTATGCCAGTGGGTGCTCTTTAAGAATAGCCAACTGCACTGAAGTCAGTATTTTTTCAGTGGCTGCAAAACACATTTCCGCACTTGAATATAAATGCAATTTATATGCAATCTACGCTGTTTCACCTCCATTAAAAGTGATAGAGGCAAATCCAATTGCACCCGCAATGACATGGATGACAAGGTTTGTGGTATTACATGTTCTAATGTCCAATATGAACTGGAAAAATCAGGCTGAATTAATTTATAGAGTGATTTATTATGCATTGTGCATAATCAGGAATCTAAATTCTACCAACATTAAGGAATCCTAATAAGGATTGTAATTTCTTTAAAGTGTTTGGAGGTTGCAATTGTGCACACTACCCCAAAATGCGGGGGGCAGGACTCTTCACCTCATGTGTAAGTTCATATCTGAAGAAAAAGACACTTAAGACGGCTATATAGGATTTCTTAAAGTTGAACTTATAGGCAAATACAGTGAATACTAAAATACTGAGATCCACTCTGGCTAAGTATGTGTTTAACTCATCATCCAGAAGGTAGATTTAAACGCCATAAGACAATTAATCAGGGTCAATATCATGTAGAATTTACACTATGCTGGCAGCAAACAGTTTTGGACTGGTTTTATAGCCCATGGCTAGTAATGCAAAGTAACGCTGAAAGGAAGGCGCAGAGACGGCTGTCCAATCCCTGCTTTCAGGCATTAGATTTTGGCTGCAAAAAACATTAGAAATATTCAAGGTTGTTTTGTATTTTTTATAAACTATATTATTCATGATTGGCATACAGTGTGTATTTTGTCTTGCACAGTTTGTGTATGACTGTTTAAATGTCTATAGTCTAAGACTATATAATATGAATTATCCAGTTTCAACAGAGGAAAAAAACGATTATTCGTTTGAAAGACACAGGGTTCAATTACTCCGTGATACTCCAATTGGGAGAGTATTTCTCTACCAGGTGCTTTAGCATTCTCTTTAATTGAGTATTGTGGTAACACTTGTGGGCTGGACCTTCTGCATATGACATGATAAGGAAAGTCCTTATCCCAGCCAACATGATTAAGGGATAAAGTTGGGGCTTATGAAACAGCCCATTCTGCTACATAAGCGTGTTTGACCTATTCAGGAACAAACACAGAAAATGAAGGAACTATTGCATCCTCACGTTGTGGGGATGTTTGGACAAACAGTGGGGGCAAATCGACCTCTGCTAGGAAGATGTCATAAGTTAAATTCTCCCAGAAAATGACTCTAATGGTGCGCTGTATGTCACCCTCAATTTGCATATCTAAATCATATAATCTACCTGGAGGGGTTCCGCTCCTATTTGGGGTTTCAACTTTAATGAAGTTATCAGTTGCTCTCACTGCCAGAAACCTCTGGAGATTCTGGCATACTATACTGACTTCTTCCACGCTGTCGAGGAGGGTCACTTCCCAACTCCTGCTCAGGAGGAGGGTTCTCAGTGTTTGTGGCATTTTATGTGGTTATAGATGCAACTTTCTTTTTGTAAAATCTGAGTTTAAACGGAAGAGATTTTTCTCCTGCTGTAACTTCACATCAGACAAGCATTGTGAGGCTCTTTTTGGCTTCATATACTCTTCCTGTCTATGGTCAGATTGCCCCCCTTTTTCATACTGCTTGTCAGATGAGTCCTGAAAGGAAAGAAGAAAATGTGTATAGGAAATCTGATACCTGCCTTTATACTTGATTTGACTGTGATCCAGCAAATTATAGTGCCTCTCAGAGAGCTCCAGGGGTGGAGAACCTCCACAAGGTTTCTGTTGCTATTTCTGTTTAGATTTGTTTCATGGTATTTTAGCAAACACAGGATTCTGCTTGGCTTTCTTGTCAGAACTAGGTATGCCAAGTTGTGGTTTAGTAGGTCTGATTCCCAAATTATTTCATCCTAAGGGTGTATACACATCAGCAACATTTATAGGTAGCTCACGTTCATGGTCGGCTGGTGCGACCGCTGGAAGCCTCTGGCGTAAAGCCTGATATACTGCTTCACCTTTAATATTAGACAGAATCATTCAGGACAGCACTGGACAATTTCCCATTAGTTTCATCCCCAAATCCAGGGCTGCAGCTGCCCCGTGTTTGTTCTGTATTTGTTTTAACACGTCCAGCAAAACTGACATGGATAGAGTACCATCACTGATGGTATATAATGCAGCAAAGACTGTGCCCCTAGTTTTACAGTCACCTATAGTAAGAACCATCTGTGGGGTAAGCACATAGTCAATATTCTGTGCTTATCTTATGGTCCTGTAAGGGAAAACACAGCTTCAATTTGGTTGATTTTTTGGGCGATCCAAAATGGAATTTCCTCACAATTAGTGGGAATTTTGCCCATAACTGAATGAACATTTACAGGACTTATTTCTGGCACTGCAGGCAACTGGGTTTGCCCTGGCACGCCAGGCCTTACAGGCACAGTCAACAAGGTGCACAAAACATACTGAGTTAAGCGTCTATACAGTCCAACTAGACTAGGGTATAATTGTTGTAGCTCTTGAGCAGTGAGATTTTCTATATTCGGGATTGTTGTGTAACCAGTTAATGCTGGCCAGGTAGCACCTTCATTACTAAGGGGACCTGGGCATACTGGTGCAAGTCCATGAGGAAGGGCGTTATGGAAGCAAGTTTGATGTTCCCAATGTGACAGTGGTATTTCTATGAGCACATATGCTCTGTATTGTGCTGGTTAGGCTGTTGTGTGTCGATTTAGATACCGTATATAGATTTCCAATTTATGTCATTATATAGGCACAATTCACATTGCCCATATTTAGGGATAGAAATCCTACCCTTATTTAGGCACTATCCATGCTAACCAAATACAGGCATGGCCACCTACATCCGTTCATCTACGTCACAACGAGTTCTTGGAAAACCAGACCCTTAAGCCTTTAGGACTTCCCCTTGCTTGGATATTGATTTCTCCAAGAACTCATTTATTATGCATGAACATCTATTCCTCAGGGGTTAATTCATGATGTTCTTCTGCCTGACTTTTACGTCCATACTGGCATTCCTAAACACCTTCAAGGTATAAATATACCTTCACTTACCATGGCAAACCACGGTTCGGCTGCCTACTTGCATGACGCGGCTCGCCACAGCAAGTTCGGAAGGAAGTCAAGACCCCGCCTGACGCACTGACCAGACGCTGTCATCCTCCTTGCAGAGAATCCAGCTCCAGTGTTTCTGACTCCACTTGCGGGGTGTTAGAGATCGAGACTCGGAAAGAGATTCCAACCTCACTCATTCTAAGGTATAGAGCGGACTAGAACCTAGAGGGCCTTTTGACAACTCTTGGCAACTATAGCTAAACTAGACAATAGACAAACAGCACCTACTTCTTACCTCGTACTACACTTAGGTTAGGTACACTGGGGTAGAACTAGCTAAAAGCATCAGATGAGTATTAACATTTTAGCCTGTGTTATTTATGTATGTATTTTTATGAATATCTGTCATAGCTACAAACCATGCTATTGCAGTATTATTCTATCTTATTGCTAACACTGTTCGTATTATACTTCGCATTCTGTCTTACGATTGTAGCAGTTCATATCTAATCTACCATTTAACAGACCATACCACTATCTGCACCTATGGAGATCGCTCAGAGCGTGCTGCGATTATTACTGCCATTTGAACCCCGCTTTCACGCGCAATGCGCGCTTTTAAAACAACCTGTTTAGCTATTTTATTTAATTTGAGTTGTTTACCCTTGTTTTTAATTGACGCCCCTCACCTGCACAATAATTGTACAAGCACCGCATTTGGCGGGCCCTTGTCCTGGTAGTCAAAACTCGGCGGCCATCTTGGGTGAGTAGGACGCTTGACGGCGCCACTTTGCTTGACGGTCTAGACGTCACAAGGACGCTAGACCTCTACTTAAAGGGGTCACGCTAACGCGCAGCGGATACGCGCAGTGGATCGCCGAACTTCCGCCGGAGTTACGCCAGAGTTCAGCCCGTCTGTGCCTGTCCGTGCCAGACCGGGCCCAGGGGCCATGACTCTTACTACTAGCTCCTGTGGTAGTTTCTTCTATTCAGGTGAAGTTTTAGAATCCCTACGTCCCACTCCTCATACAAACTGTACTGTCTGCTCTCTCCTGACTCATAATTTAGAATGTGCTGGCTGTAGTTTTCTTACTGGCAGAATGTCCAATTGTAAAGCAATACGTCGTTCTCACATTCGTGGTAGACGGAGGAGATTGCATACACATCTTAACAGCTTTACACTCCAATTTTGGAGTATTAATTGCCGATCCCTCTCGAAACACAAACATCACATCTACGACTTCATTGTCGAAGAGCAGCCCGACGCGTTGTTTCTTACTGAAACTTGGCTTCAGGATTGCTCCGGTCCTGACACCGCCGTTGCTGTCCCTAACAACTATGTAATGGTGAGACTGGACAGAAACTCCGGAAAAGGGGGGGGGGATTGCCATAATTTTTAAGTCTACCTACACATGTAAGCTTGAAGCCCTTCCCATGTCTGGAAGTGAGACCGCACTTTTTAAATTAGTCATCAATCCCCAATTCACTTTATCGGGCCTCCTGATCTACCGCCCTCCTGGCAATGCTCTTCCTTGGGTATCTTCACTAGCTGATACTATAGCCCCTCTACTCCTCAGGGCAGCCAATTTTACCATTCTTGGCGATCTCAACTTGCATCTTGAAGACCCACAGTGTGCCACCAGCAAACGCTTTTTATCTGATCTGGAGGCTCTCAACCTTTCCCTGCTCAATGTTGGCCCCACTCACTCTGCTGGACACCAATTGGACCCCATTCTCTCTAATCTCTCTTTTGATTGCTCTCAGAGTGCTCGCCCTTTGGAGTGGTCCGATCATTTCGCAGTCCACTTTTCCTTACTCTATACCAAGAACCAGGAAAATCGTGGCTTCGACAAGGGTGCACCAACTCATTGTTGGGGTAAACTTGATATTAATAAGTTGAACCAGCACCTCTTGAATACCCGTCCTGAGGAATGCGAGGCTTCAGTCGCGGAGTTGAACACTGCTGTTTCCCACTGGCTTACTAACGCTGTAACTACCCTTCTCCCGCTCTCTTCGAAACATTCCAGGTCACACCGCTTTCCGGCACCATGGTTTTCCACCGACCTGAAGGCCTTGCGTACCAAATGCAAGGCCCTAGAACGGAAATGGAGGCACTCTTACTCAGTCTCATGGAAGACTGTTTATAAAGAGACTCTAAAGGAATACCACTCAAAATGTAAAATCGCGAGAGCAGCCTATACTGTGGATACAGTAACACAAGCTCAGAACTGTCCTCGTACTCTTTTCTCCGTCGTCCAAAAATTGACAGGAGCGGACACTATCCCGACACCTCCAGTTTTAGAGGAGGCCCAGTGTAACTCTATTGCGAAATTTTTCATTTCCAAGGTTGAGCGCATATACGACTTTATGAACACTACCTTGAACGCAAAGGAACTTCATTCGGGACAGGTCGCAGGGACCGAACAGCCTCCTCCTACGGTGAAGGTAACGCACTGGCAATTGTTTGATGACACCTCGTTCTTCACCTGCTTAAGCAGTATAAGATCTGGCTCACCTCGTGATCCTGTACCTGCCAAAATCCTTAAATTGCTGGATCTTGAACCTCGACGGGTTCTTATGAGACTCCTAAATGCCTCATTACTTGAGTCCCATGTGCTACAGGATTGGAAGCACGCAATGGTCGTTCCTCTCCTAAAAAAAGCTGGAGCCGATGTGTCCAATCTCGCCAATTTCAGACCGATATCCTTGCTGCCTGTACTTTCCAAAGTGCTGGAAAGGCACGTTAACACTCAACTATACCATCTAGTGGAATCTTCGGGATTTTTACACCCATCCCAGTCTGGCTTTCGTGCTCACTACTCCACAGAGACCGCCCTTCTCGGGGTGACGGGGAGTTTAAGACACGGTATCGACCGCGGGGAAACATCTACGCTCATCCTTTTGGATTTGAGCGCGGCGTTCGATACCGTGTCCCATTCCATTCTTTGGAACTCTCTTCGATCCCTGGGAGTGGACGGTCCGGCTTTGGCCTGGATTGCCTCCTTTTTAAGTGAGCGCACTTTCCAAGTCTTTTCCGCGAAAGCCACATCTTCCACTTGTCCATCGGCATATGGCGTTCCTCAGGGGTCCATACTCATCCCTTTGTTGTTTAACATCTATGTGAGACCCCTGGCCTCCATTGCGGAGGACGCGGGGCTGACTATTTTTTCATACGCCGATGACACCCAAATTGTTTTCTCCCTTTCCAGCAGCGAGAGCAACGATATATCGGCTCTGAAAATTGGACTGTCACGTAGAGCTGAGTGGATGCAAAGGCATCTCCTCAAACTAAACGGTGACAAAACCGAAATTCTTATCTTAGGGAAGCATAAAGATCTATGGGGCCCTCAACATTGGCCTAGTGAGATGGGACCCCTTCCTCAGCCATCTTCTGTGGTCCGCAACCTCGGTTTTCTTATAGACGACAAACTCTCCATGAGACAGCAGGCCACAAAGGCGGCCGCCATATGCTTTGCCATCCTGCGATGGCTCCAGAAAATTCTTTGGATGCTGCCTTTTGCCACCAGGAGAACCGTTGTCCAGGCGTTAGTAACATCTCGCCTGGACTACGGAAATGTCCTCTATCTCGGCGCCGATGTGGCCACCGTAAACAAACTCCAGGTTGTTCAGAACTCGGCAGCCCGACTTCTCTGCAATATCCCGAGGAGATCATCGGCCACACAGGCTCTGCGCGATCTACATTGGCTCAGGATCCCCAGCCGCATCAATTTCAAAGCCATATGCTATCTTTTTAAAATCAAGCAGGGCTTGGCCCCAAAATACTTGCAAAGTCTGGTCCAACCCTACAAACCTAGTTGCACACTTAGATCCTCTGCCAATTGCGACTTTGTTGTCCCTCGATTCAAGCTTGTAAGGATGGGGGGACGGGCCTTTTCCCATCTAGGTCCTAAATATTGGAACGCGTTACCCACCACTCTGAAAACGGAAACCAATTTTCTCATTTTTAGAAAAAAACTGAAAACTTTACTTTTCCAATGATCTTCATGCCGCCTTAGTTGATTTACGGTGCTGTCTGAGAGGTTTGTTTTCTTCTTGAGTCTATCCCTTGCGCCGGGAAACCCACTGCGGGTAGCTGATGCGCGTTATAAGTTGAAATAATAATAATAATAATATCTCTTGCATGAGAAATAAGACAGTTTAATAAACCCTTTTTATTGAAACACCCATCTATCTATTTCTGTGTAGCTCTGTAGAAATGAAGCATGCACGATTGACTGAGTGAAACTGTTATCTATTGTTTCCACGATTCTGAGATTGTTACGATTCTAAGGGAAACAAAGTTGTCATGTTCATGCGGTTGTCAGAGACTAATCCCTTCTTGTTCATTCGAGAAGTTTTCTAGTGACATCTGAGTTAGCTGGCACACACAAGTAATTAAGTTTAATGTATTCGATAGAGACATACTGACCTCAGTCCTATGTCAAAACTATAGTGTATATTATTCCAATGTGCAGAGCATATCAGGGATACAGGAACTACACTACAATGCAACAACTGTGTATTCATGAAATGTTTTGGTTTAAGCATCCACGGTTGGAAGTGACCCAAGAATAAAAGACTTTTAAGTGGCAGCCATCGTGGGCTTCAACCACGAAAATAAAATCACCACCTGCATTAGTAAGTCCAAGATATGTTACATGTGCATGTACAACAGGTTCTGCAATTAACTGCAATGGCAATTGGTGCTGGCACAGCCATGAACGGAATATAAATGGAAACAAAGTTGTAACACAACATTGGGTTTTCTTTTTAAACTTTCAAGTTTGAAAACCAACAGAATTAGGTGTCTCTTAAAATACTATGGGGGTTCAATCCCCAACGCCATGGACATCTCTGGTGACAGATGTAAGGGGTATTATGGATACACACAGGCACTTATCAGGAGGCCTGTGTACTAAGTACCAGACCATCATAGGTAGCACCATTTTGCAGGGATTATGTTTGGAAATAGAACAATGCCTGGGATCACAGGATGTCAGAATGTAGGGACTGAGTCACCATACCAAATCAGTACCTATGGGATCAAATCCGACTAGCTCATAGTGCCTTGCATGCCCTCCCAACCTTCCCAAAATAACAGACAAATTGGCAGCCCAGAACACAACTCTAGTCCCCAGGGAAACCGTGGAAACGGATTGTTACCTTTTATTTCTCCCTCATGCATGTCCATAATATACAAAAGAAAGCCACAAGGAATGTTTACAATATTTATTGAAACTATTGTGCTCTATCATGAAGCAACTGGGCTGCAATAAGAAAACATATACAGCTGAGTAAAGTAATCAGCATTATGAGCAAGCTATATACGATGAAAAGCCCTACCCTGTTATAGCTGTCTAAGCCTATCCTCACAATGTGAGCGCAGAAATTTATCAGTGATCCCCGGGAGTAGAACCGGACCCCATACCTGGCATTTGTATTAAGCTAGTCTGCATCTCCGATTGTGCTAGGCTGGTGCACCTGTTCCAGGACCTTTCCTTCTGTGTCAGGATCCTTAGGAGGATTGCTGCAAATCATTCTACATTAGCCAGTATCACAATAGGCAAAGCTAACAGGAAGTTGCCGAACACTACCAAGAATCATAATTGGAGGTTGAGCTGGCAGCGCTGGAAACTCAAGATATCTGCCAGCTCAGCCTCTCCTTCACTGCACTAGTTGTCCCTTCCAGTCACGATTGGAATGTGAAGCGCATGCTGACTAACAAACATGCTTTTCACCTGCCTAAATTCCTGAGGAGGCACTTTTTCTTGAAGCTCTCCTTCACGTTAGATAGAATAGGTAGGAGTGCCTGGTTTCATCATTATAGACTCTTCGATAATGTTTCTGAGTGGTTGAGTACTGCCTCGCAACAGAGCATGTATTTGGTGAGACAGAGTAGTGTCTCTTACCCCGAATCAGTCAACCACGGTCTTGGATTATAGTCTGAGAGGACTTGGTTCAATTAATGAATAGTGTCCCAATACTGAACAACACTTTCTGAGAGATTAGTGTCTCTCATGTGAAGTCTGTCAGGGAAGGAGTTGGCTCACAAATAGTATAGTGTTCCATAGAGCACTTAATCTAAAGGAGCAATTCCTCCCTCGCAGATTCTGTCTCCATGTTAAAGTATTTGTTATAAAATAAGAACAAGAAGAAAAGAAAGATAACTAACGATAACTTACCAGCACATTCTTTTTGTATTTCAAACTAAACAAGTGAAGCAATCAGCTAGAGAAAGAAGATAGCAAGATCACAACACAAACATTTGAGGGGCAATTACATGAATGAACAGCTGTTTCCAGTTCCTTTCCTGCCGGATCATTCAGACAAGCAAGTACTTCCTCTGGAAAGAAAAGGCAACTAAAAATTAATAATTTGCTCAATTTTGAAAACGCAATGCATGATTCAACTTACATCGACATATAGCAGATTAAAAACAAATGTAGAACTGCATGGAAGAGGAGTAATAGCCTTAAATTGTTTGCGTACGATATAAGTAAATGAGAATAATATTAGAATGTTAGCATATTAAAGTAGAATAAGATTATACATTTTCGGTTTATATCTTTGCAGTTCCAAACATCGCAAGATGGGTAACATAACTGAAAATAAAAGAGAAGACAGAAAAGACCTTCTTGGAGAGGAACCACAGTTGTTTGACTGTCTGTTCTTTTCTCCCCATCCCCTTTCCCCCCTTAAAACTCAGCTGAGCTTAAATAAATTTTAACTGTGAATGGTTGGTGTTCCTGGAGGGGCATTGGGAACCGATGTCTTTCTGTTCCTGTACAAGTCTGTCATACTAGGTGCCTGACACTCTGCTAGAAATCCTCCTCTCTGTTTTCACAAGGCAGTCTCGGTTTAGATGATAAGAAGTGCCATGTTGCAAAACAGCAGCTGCACCTCTGTGTGTGTCTAAATGTTAGAATATGTTGCTTACCAATCACAGAAAAACAGAGAACTGTGTTGTTCGACCTTGTACGAAATGTTCAGACTGAATCCAAGGAAGAAGTACTGAATAATAATGACATGTGCGACATATTTCTGAAATAACTTTGTGTCACAAAACCAAACATGTTATGTGTAACTGTGCAAAGCAAAGCGGCCTACAGCATGCAGTTAGGCTAAAATAAGGGAGTATCAAACGGGCCCTAAAGGGAACTTACTACAGTCCTGCCCTAACTTAATTTGTGAAAATGTTCTGATGTGTGAGTCTTTTGTTCACTAACCATTCTCTGGACTTGAAAATTCGAGATTACTAATGCATAGGAGAGAGAGTTTCTGATTATTTTCTGAGCACAAGATTTTGATGCTATTATTCTGTATCGCAAGCACCAAATTGCTTGTCTGTTTCATATTAGGCCTGGGCGGTAAATTTTGTTCTGCTCGCGGAATTTGCGATATTTTGACATTTTCGCGTTCCGAGCACCAATAACCAATAAATGTAAGTACAGTTTAGGTAGAAGCTACCCTTCCCCCGTCACCAGTAACTGAAAGAATTGTTTGGGATGCAATAAACATGCCACAATACAAGTAATAGTAAGCAACAATTTGGTGAAAAACATAACCTCCATAACAAGCAACAAAAAGTAACAATAGAAAGAGGTGCAACAGTCACACCGTATACTGCCTAACACACAAACAGCACACAGGAGTTTACTCCCTAGGAACTTAAGGATAATATTTACTAATCAAATTATCAAACTTATACTGATTGTAAAAATGTACGCATGCAGAAAATGACAACCATAATAGAATATAGTCAACAACAGTAAAATAAGCATGGCAGAATTGAAATATATGGGATAGAAAATTTAGAATGGTATGCAAACACATGCAAGCACAAAATCAGCATGGCATAAATGGGCACAAAAACAAGAACAGCACCAATAAATATGCTAATAAGGCATTACAAAGGCATCAAGATGGCACTGAATTATGTCTAGCTGTAATAATAAAAGTTTCTGCTGAGCGACCTCTCAGTCCAAATTTTCTTTTTAAAGAGTCAGATATCTGGTGACCCTTTATTTCTTTTATTCTTTATTTTGTTTTATATTTATATAGCACACTACTGCCCTAGGGCATCTAGGCGCTTTGCAACTAAATACAAGAACACACCAAGGTTTGCCTGAGGGCTCTAGGACTGAAAGTGGGCTATATGGTATATAGCCAAGTCTTTAGGCCCTTTGTGAATGAGAGCAGGTCTGGAATTATTTTTTGTTTTGTTGGTAGCTCATTCCACCATCTAGTTCTGATGGCTATAAAGCTTTTTCTGCCCCATCTCTGGAGTCGGAAGTTCAGTACTTTCACCAGCTTCAGAGAGGCGGACCGAAGGGTGCGTGGTGAAATATACCATTGGAAGTGATTTGTCAGATAGACGGGACGTAGATTAGGTAGCGCCTCGAAGGCAATACAGAATGCCTTAAACTTAATTTGCTTCTCCATAGGTAACCAGTGAAGAGTGTTGAGGGCATGTTTGGCTGATGAATATTTTGATATGCCAAAGAGCAACCAAGCTGCAGAGTTTTGCAGCACCTGCAGTTTCACCAGTACAGCCTTGTTTGCCCCAACCAGAAGCCCGTTACAATAATTGAGCTTAGACAGAACCAGTGCTGCTGCCACTGTTTTCTGTAGTTCTGGTGGTATAAACATAAAGATTTTCCTCCGAATTTTCAGAGTGAAGAACGTAGATGAGGTGAGCATCTTCACATGATGGGATAAGGATAGAGTAGTGTCAGAAATGACCACAAGATTTTTTACCTTGGTGACTGGCATAGGAAGAGTGCCCAGCTCCGCCGGCCACCATTCTGTAGACCAGAAGGATGTATCTCTACCAAAAAGTAGGACTTCGGGTTTGTTTGAATTTAATTTGAGGCAGTTCTCCGCCATCCAGCTGCTTACATGTCTCATACACTCGTTAAAGTTGTGGGCTGTGTCACAATTGTTACTCGAGATAGACACAATGATCTGCGTGTCATCTGCGTAGGACACCAGCTCAAAAAATGGTAACTACTAAGAAGAGTGAAAGCCAATAGCACTCTACAGAGTGTGCCTATCACCGGTAGAGTTACAGCAGAGACACAGGCACAAAATCATTCAAAGCAATAAAGGTATCCCCATAATGATGCTGAGCCCATCTACTCCAACTGATATTCACTCAACCAGGCACACATCATCATTCTCTTACCTCACATTCACACTGGATGAGCAGCAGGGGACATAAAACTAAGGAGAGAACGCATGGCATACAAAGGAAGATACCACAATGTCCCTTCTGAATTCACTGCCTGGTTTAAGTAGTGGTACCTATAGTGGAGACATAATCCTTCAATGCCCCAGCAGAATAACCAGGTCTTACTGTCTGAGAACTTGATGATTGGTTCAGAGGTATTGACACCCTCACAAGTAGTGGGAATCCTCGCGGTAAATGCTAACCTTAAAATGGCTGCTTAGAAACATGTTGTGTTTGGAATCATACCTCCCCGCCACTAACTGGCGGGGGAGGTATGATTCCACCCTACTAGAGGGACTTATGTGAACACCGGTATACCCGGTACCAGCTTTCTCGAACCTGGGCATCACAAAATGGATGCTGCCAGCCACAGACACGAGTCTGCCCTGCTGCTGCTGGATGAAACTCGAGCAGAGGAAGGCCTGACAATAGGTTTCCTGTCACAAGGAGGTGTGACCACCTCCAAAACAGGCTTTAGTGTATTGGGGCTGGGTGGGTGCACTCTGAGAGTGTTTTGAAGTCTGCACTGGGGGCACATTTGGTGTCTCTGTGCATAGTCCAGCTCAAACTGGTTGCAGGAGCCATTTGCTCCTGCTCTGGCGCAAAACTGGACAAAGTACATAGGTGTGGCCACCCCTCTGTCCTGACCTTCTCATAGGTGGGTCCCCAGAGTTTGTCCCACCCCTTCCTTGGGTATAAAGTAGGGACCCCTGACTACAGGACTTTAGATTTTACCTGGACTAAACTCTGCTACAGAAACCAAGTACTTCGACGACTACACGACACTGGATGACTGAAGAATCTCCCTTGGAGTAAAGGAGTTAATCCCCTGCAAGGCAGGCACCTAAATGCATCTGACCGGTCTGCATCTCCCGAGCTCCTGAGGACTCCGAAGATTTCTGCAACACAGGAGGTGGCTTCCCGAGGTCTCTGTGGTTGATCTGCGCTCTCAACAATTCTGAGGCCCATATACCTCGTGGGGACCGTGCAACACAAACCCCTGTGCACCGTGTACTTTTGCAGCAGCATATGCTTTTTGGCAATCCCTGAGGCTGTGCTTTCGACTACTTATAGTCCTGACCCCGAGCAGTATTTCCTCCAAAGATTTCCGGCCTACACTCCATGAGTGTTCCATGGGCTGGTATTTCGTGATTCAGCTCGAGGTCCCTTCACGATCCATGGTCCGTAGGCCTGTGGGTCCCTGTGAAGGTAACTTTGACTTTCCATGGGCTTTCCTAGTTGCTCCAGATGTGCCCTGACTCTCCATAGCTTGGATAGTCCCCAGGACCTTGCTGGTCCTCACGGAAGCATCTTACTTCTTCCCCCGTGGGTTGCAGTTGCCAAGTCTTTTTGGTGTTTAATCTGGACATTGACCCCCCAGCACTCGACATCATTTGTGGGACAGCTCACCTCCAGACTTTGGTTGTTGTCGATGTCTCCTGGACCCCGTGGCGGCAGAGTCAAGCTTCACCTCTTTTCACCTGAAACACCCGACATCGGTGGGCATTCGTCTATCGTGCCCCTGGTCGCTGTAAAATAACCCAGACTCTGTCCCTTCTGCTTTCAGGTTTTTCTCACCTCGGATCCAGGCTTGGATTCCACCAGACACTTTTCATCTTCCCGGCAGCAGCACTTTTCCGAATCACGCCATTGAAAACGACAAAGGTTTCTGACATCACTTGACCCCTATGCACCCAGCTCCTCTGGGATAGGTAACACAAGTATCTCGGTACTCTCAAGGGTGCTTGCCTTAGAACCTTCTAGGTTTGACTGACTTTGCTTAAAGTCCTCTCCGAAGTGTCCTTAATCTTTAAAATTCCAACCGCGACTTTATCATAGGATTGTACGGAGCTCGCGCCTGTGTTCACACACTGCACCCGTCCTCCGTAGGTCCCCTGTGTCACTACTTTGGGTGGTTCCTTGGGGTCCCGGCGATTCTACGTGCTCTAGGCACTGTGTCTAGTCAAGTTGTGGTTGTTATACCAGCTTCCTTAGTATATGGTTTGGTCACCCCGGGAGCCCACGGTGTATTGTGCTATTTACTGTTGTTTTAGTGATTTCATATTGTGTACTTTGTGCTCTAATCTCATAAAGAGGTTAGTAGAGAGTGTTTAGTAATACATACATGTATTTTATATATCTCTTGTGTTGTTCTCCTTTCATTTGGTCATTCAAGAGGTTCTAATTTGGTAAAACAAGCTGCTTTACATTCCTTCGAGACTTAGCCTGAAGGCTGCTCTCCATAGCTACCACTAGGATAGCTTTCAATAAAGGTTGTCTTTAACCTAATCATCAATAAGGGTTGTTTGGACTGGTACAACATGCCCACTTAAATTAGTGGTCAGCATTTACCAGGCCAACTTCTCACTCGTGTTTTCCCCACTGTGCCTGACCCGGAATTTGTTCATTGCAATGTGAGTAATCATAGGACGTCCCTTCCTACCTTGCCTCTTCTCTCTATCTCATATCTCCCAGAATTCAATCCGCTTTTTTCCTCTCTCTACTCAAAGCCAACTTTTTGATCTTACACACCGATGTCATCCATTCATTTAATGTTGAGGATAGGTGTTGATGTGTCGACTTTGAAGAAAACTAACCCATGCCTAATCTGCGGCAGGTTGGGGCATTGGAAACGAGATTGTTGATTTACTGCTGGTAACATGGTTAGTTGAAATCAGGTTCAGAAGGGTGGATTTGTTCAGTCACAGGGGAATAACATGGCCCACAGACTGCAAATAGAGAGACAAAGAGTTCAGCGCTGATGGAGCAAGGTTTTGCATAAAGAGAAACTTGCTCGTATGCAATCCTCTCAAATAACCTTTAACATTGTAATCAACCTGTTTGTGATTATTAACTCTGCACCACATTCTACATATTGTATCTAGGGGACGATTTTCTATGTGCTTCACTAATGAGTAACCCGAGTGTCCTAAAATGGCCGCTAAAAATGCTGGAACTCTTTTGCGCATGTGTCTACTACATCTACGCAGAATGACATTTTCTGTCGCTTGAGGGAAAAACTCTGCAGCTGCGCAATAGCTTCTAATATGGCTGCTTCAAAGTAACGCACTAATGCACATGCTGTGCTGAAACAAACCTATGCACGTTTTACAAAGCCATTAATGCAAAAGCGTTATTAAGTAAATGGGGTTAGAGTAGAAGTAAGTGGTATGCGGTGAATTCATTTATATTGTATTCTAACATGTTCTTCTCTGACTTTATTAATAATTTGAAATTGGGCCTTGGAGGGTGACCGCCTCTCTATTTCCTTGTGGCTTCTATGCATGCGCAAATGTCTGCTTGTTCTGAACAAGTGAAGTAAATTGACTGCCAAACCCTAAGCCCAGCAAGGACATGGGAAACCAACTTTTGACCCTACGAGAGGAAAAAGAAGCAACGTTGTAAAATAGACTTATCGATCCACAAATGAAATGCTTGTGGGAATAAAGTGTGTGGGTATTAAAATTAAGGGGCGGGGAAGCTAGACAATAGACTAAAGAAAATTATTGCACTTAGTATGGTGTGATGTCCTCACCCCACTGCTTGGCCCAATCAAATTGCGGGTGAACATGAAATTGAAACATTTGGGGGTGGATCATACATTTGTATTGGTATAACAGAGGTAAGTTCTAGATAGTTAGACACACTTGATGCTGAGATGCTGATGCTATGCTTAGATGCTGCCCGATTTTGCTGCAATCTACTGAAGAATCCAACATTAGGGAAATTCGCGGAACAATCAAGGAGGCACATCTAGAAAGGCGTCCGGACGAGCCTGAGCCAGAGAGAGTAGCACAAGAGAGGGGTGTAACGCTGGCGTTACACTAGAAGAGGTCACCCTCCCTGTCCTGAGCTGATCCTGAATCTTTGACACTCTGATGTCGGGGTCTTCACACCCTTCTAGGTAAATATAATTGTAGGGTAAATGCTCCGTACTTGCTCTCTTATCTTTCTCTCCTCAGGTGCTGTCATTGCACGAATTTATTAATGCAAACTGATTATAAGCTAACTGTACTATTTTTTCTGATGGAGAATTCTGGTATATCTATGTGTATTTTGGTTTGACTCACAAAATGTATTAATTCAGATACATTTTTGAAACTCCTGAGTCTGTGATTCTTTTGAATAGATGTTAAATGCATTATTGTATTTCCTCCCTATTCTAATCTACTAATAGATCTTTTCGACTGTGCATTTACTCAGGAGACAGGAATGGTAAGAATACTGGTATAAAAGTTTCCTAGGGTAAACAAAACTTGATGACCAGTGGATATTTACTAGCTCATTGAGTGTATGAATGTATATGGGCCCAAATGAGTGTTGCGTGTATAAATGTGTAGAGCTGGTAAACTCCGCTGCTTCAGCGCCCTAACCTTAATGTGCCCCAAGCTCAGGTGATGCAAGCTCTAATGCCACAACAAAATGCAAATGTTGCAAATGTCCAGAGATACAATGCAAATCAGGTCCCCAGTTTAAACAATAATCTTTCTCTGAATCAGAGTCTGTCCCAACAATACTCCATGGTCAAGCACATGATTTCAGTTCAAACCTGTCGCAATGACGGGGCCTGAGAGTGGAGGAGGATTGTGTGCTTGGCGCAACCTTAGTGGTCCATCTGTAAATGGTGAGGTAAATGGGAATCCTGTTGTGTTCCTCATTGACACTGATGCTACCCACTCTACTGTTAGAACAGCAGAGGTTCCTTTCCTAACCCTCTCTGGACAAAGAATCCAAGTTGTAGGAGTTGTAAATAAACAAATGACTAGCCCAATTTCAGAAGCGGCACCTGTCAAGATAGGGTTAAGACCTCTTGTGCAAGCTGAATTGTTCCATTTACTGTACCCCACATGGGATTGAATACCAGACCCATGATGAGGACATTGTCTTTAAACTTCTCAGACAGGGACCAGATATCTAAATGTACCCCAAGTTGACATAGGACGATTTGCTCCCAGAATTGAGAGACACAGTGTTACCTGGAGTCTGGGAATTTTCAAGTAAAGACGTTGGACTTATTGAAGGTGTTGAACCAGTTTGAATTACATGGAAACCAAATGCTAAGTATTTGAGAATCACAAAATATAATTTGACTCCTGAAACCATTGCTGGGATTACTCCTGTGATTGACTCAATGACTGAGCAAGGCATTCCGAAGGAGATTGCGGGGGGTTCATGTAACTCACCCATTATGGGTTTGCAGAAAAACAATGGCAAGTACCTCATTATACAATACCTGAGAAAGGTAAACTTAATTGTTGTTCCTTGTTGTCTTGTGGTACCAAATCCAGCTGTGATTTTGTTTCAGATTCCATGTGAGACCGAGTGGTTCTCGATCATAGATTTTTGTCAAGCTTTCTTCTCTATCCCATTGCATGAGGCTAGCCAGTTTCTCTCCGCTTTCTGTATCGGGAGCTGTGTCTTGGCATGATGCAGAATCTCAAAAGGGTATACAGAGAGACACTCAATGTTTAATCGGATACTAAAAAAAAATCTAAATTCCTTGGTGATGCCCTATCAGTCAGTCATAGTCCAGTATATTGACGACTTGCTTGTTGGTGGTGTCAAATACGCAGGAGGCTTGCAAACATGACACCAAAGCAATGCTGTGCCACTTAGCTTAGAATGGACATAAAGTTGCTCTGACCAAATTGCAGTTCTGCTAAAAAGAAGTCCTGTATCTAGGACATCGAACTGAGAAAGGAGCAAGAAGGTGTCACAAGAGAGAATCTTGGCGATTCTGAGAATGAATCTGCCAACCACCCAGAAAGAATTTAGAATGTTCTTGGAGACTGTGAGCTACTGTCGCCAGTGGATTCCCAACTTTTCCCTGATTGCAAAGACTTTACTAAAGTTGATATACCAGACATGTTAGATCCAGTACCATGGGATGACAGCTGCATGCTTTCCTTCTCAGAGCTGGGAGAATATCTCTGCTGCACCCCGGCCCTTTAAATGCCAGCTTACAATAAATGTCTTGCTTTCTTTTGCAGTGGGCCAGAGTGCTGTGCTATTTCAGTGCTAACCCAGATGCACGGCAATGCTCTTAGACCTGTGGCTTATTTTTCTGCCTCACTTGACCCTGTAGCTGTTGCAGCTTTGCCTGGATGTCTTAAAGCTGTTGCCTCTACTAGCATTAGCATCAAGCAGAGTGAGAGCATTGTAATAGGTGCCCCCATGACAGTGTTCTTGGTCCACTTAGTTGAGGTGTTGCTAACCCATACTCGGACGCAGCACCTTACCAATAGACGGCTTACCAGGTATCAACAAGTCATCCTTGGTGCCAAAAATGCTTGCCTCAAAGAATGTACTGTACAAAATCTTGCTTTATTACTCCTTCCTGGGAATGAAATGGTTGAGGATGAAATGGAGCATGACTGCCTTGTCTGCACTATTCACCGAGCTGAGACCTGACATAGAAGATGTGCCGCTACCAGAATCAGATTATGTGCTGTTTGTTGATGGCTCTTCTTTACGAGACCATGGGAAAAACCTGAGAGCTGCCTATGCTGTCTGAACTGTCTCTGGTATGGTTGAAGCTTCCTGTCTTCAAGGACTATTTTCAACACAAGTGGCAGCATTTATTCCTTTCACTAGAGCATTCTGTGTTCTAGACCCAGCTGAAGGTGTTGATTTTCACTGATAGTGAGAACGGCTTTGATGTCAATCATGACTTTGGGCAGTTATGGTCCCAATGTGGATTTATGGCCTCTTCTAGGTCACCTAGCCACAATGCTGAACGTGTGTGAAATTTGCTACAGGCTCTTCAACTGCCTGGCTAAATTGCTATGGTAAAATGTGCCACATATAGACAAGGCTCTGATTATGTGACAGGGGTAACTAATATGCCGATGAGGCTGCAAGGTATTATGCATTGATTTCATGCACCTTTAATGGGGAGTATGTCAATGACATTTCGGATGCAAACAATTGCAATCTGTTATTGTCTTCAGTTGATACCTAGAAGGAAGTTGTGAGATTACAGGAAGAAGTGTCAGAAGCAGAACAACAAGGTTGAGTAAGAGCAGGTTCTGTTAAAAGAGCAGATGCTTATATTTTGGTTTCAGAGATGGAAGACCTGTGATGCCTGAAAGCTTGTTACCACCAATCGTGAGACATTATTATGGCCCTGCACATGTGGGAAGAGACACTATTGTGCGCCTGTTTAGGAAGACATGGTATAACCCCAGGTTCATATTAAATTTTGAAAGCTGGTGTCATATATGTGTTGTGTGCCAACAGCAAAACGTAGGCAGAAGAACAGCACTAAAACTGAGTCACATAGGTAGATCAGGATGTCCCTTTAACAGGATGCATTTAGACTCCATCGAAATGCCCGTTTGAAATGGATTGAAATATGTCCTAGTGATTGTGTGCATCTTTTCATGGTGGGTTGAAGGTTATCCGACTAGGAGAAATGATAGTCTCAAAGTGGCCAAACTGTTATTGAGGGAGTTAATACAGCGTTTTGGTTTCCTGATTTCTTTAGAGTCAGACATAAGAAATCAGTTTAACAATGAGGTTATAAAATGTGTAATGTGCAGCATACAAGTTGAACAGAAGCTCCACAGAAGTTACTGAATAGAAGCTTCTAGAATTGTAGAGCAAGGCAATGGCACATTGAAATCCAGATTAGCTAAAGTGTGTGATTCAAAATCTCTGAAGTGACCTAATGCTTTGCCTCTTGTGTTGATTTATGGCCTCTTCTAGGTCACCTAGCCACAATGCTGAACGTGTGTGAAATTTGCTACAGGCTCTTCAACTGCCTGGCTAAATTGCTATGGTAAAATGTGCCACATATAGACAAGGCTCTGATTATGTGACAGGGGTAACTAATATGCCGATGAGGCTGCAAGGTATTATGCATTGATTTCATGCACCTTTAATGGGGAGTATGTCAATGACATTTCGGATGCAAACAATTGCAATCTGTTATTGTCTTCAGTTGATACCTAGAAGGAAGTTGTGAGATTACAGGAAGAAGTGTCAGAAGCAGAACAACAAGGTTGAGTAAGAGCAGGTTCTGTTAAAAGAGCAGATGCTTATATTTTGGTTTCAGAGATGGAAGACCTGTGTTGCCAGAAAGCTTGTTACCACCAATCGTGAGACATTATTATGGCCCTGCACATGTGGGAAGAGACACTATTGTGCGCCTGTTTAGGAAGACATGGTATAACCCCAGGTTCATATTAAATTTTGAAAGCTGGTGTCATATATGTGTTGTGTGCCAACAGCAAAACGTAGGCAGAAGAACAGCACTAAAACTGAGTCACATAGGTAGATCAGGATGTCCCTTTAACAGGATGCATTTAGACTCCATCGAAATGCCCGTTTGAAATGGATTGAAATATGTCCTAGTGATTGTGTGCATCTTTTCATGGTGGGTTGAAGGTTATCCGACTAGGAGAAATGATAGTCTCAAAGTGGCCAAACTGTTATTGAGGGAGTTAATACAGCGTTTTGGTTTCCTGATTTCTTTAGAGTCAGACATAAGAAATCAGTTTAACAATGAGGTTATAAAATGTGTAATGTGCAGCATACAAGTTGAACAGAAGCTCCACAGAAGTTACTGAATAGAAGCTTCTAGAATTGTAGAGCAAGGCAATGGCACATTGAAATCCAGATTAGCTAAAGTGTGTGATTCAAAATCTCTGAAGTGACCTAATGCTTTGCCTCTTGTGTTGATGAGTCTACTCCGAATTGGAGGACAGGACTGTTGTCCCATGAAATGATCATGGGGAGGGCCATGAGACTGCCAGCTGTGCCTATGATTGCACTTGTGAACATTACAGATGACATGATTCTTGATTACTGCAAAGGACTAGCTAATGTGATGCATTCTGTGTCTCAACAGGTTGGAGAGGCTACAGCCCTGCCTTAACAGGAGCAGTGCCATAACCTCAGTCCTGGCGACTGGATTATGGTAAAGAAGCATGTGTGCAAGTCATCAATGGAGCCTAGGTAGTGTTTCACCTACCAGGTGATTCTGGTCACCCGGACAGCTGTGAAGTGCAGAGGTCTTCCTATCTGGGTGCATGCTGCCCATACTCACAGAGTCCAGTTTCCCCTTAATAATTTAACAGCATCTGTTACTGATGTTATGGTGGTTACAGTGAGACAGAGGGAGTAGGTTAGTCAAGCAGTTGGGGATCAGCAAGCTGCAGGGACAGCACTTGTTCAGCCTGAGGAGGGTCTGAGAGAGTCAACATTTGAAGTCGGTACAAGAGGGTCTCATCCACTAGTCTTGACTGCATCACATACAGACCTTGGCAAAGGGCTTGGTGCAGTAGTACTGCGAGTTGTACCTGGAGACAGGTGACCAAGAAGACAGGAGATAGTGAGATGATTTATGCCTGAGGTACATGGCCCACACACTATCCCAGAAGATACTGAAGGATGTGGCCTGAATGATAGTGATGAAGATGGGCCAACTGTAAGGAATTCCAAGAGGGCTAGAATACACTGTCGGAGGAACTCTTCACCTGAATCAACTTACATGGCTGTCAATAACTGAGAGAGAGTATTTTTCACCTTTTGCTACTAAAATTTGCATCCACTTGAGCCTCCTTGAACTGAACTTTGCGTCTAAATGTAGTTTTGAAATTACATTGCCACTAAACAGACAAAGTCAACTAGTGAATTTGAACTGTGCATTTATTACAGACAGAACTCTATAGCTTTGCCCAAACTACAAAGAAAAGTATTGTATCAAGGCCCAAGTTGGTGAAGGAGCATTATGTTGTCCCTTGGAAGAACAAAAGGGCTAAGGAAATCTCATAAAGATCATTGTACATATTTACTGGAAAAGACATTTGAAATTTGTTGTTTCCACAAGTGGAAGCTAACTTCGAGGACTGTGCTGCAATCTCCTAGTTAAATGGTTTGTCATTAAATAACTCATGGTGCCTAACGCAAATAATATTAGACACAAACATGCAGGAGTATTTGCTGTTGCGACAATAATGTTAGTTGCTTTACATATAATTCTGAATTTACCCCATCGTGTACACATAGAAGAGCTTAAGTCTACATGTGCCCCTCAAACACCATGTCCTACTTACAATAGTTTATCTGCAATAGATGAGAAAGAATTACCTGTAGGTGTTTCTAGAGGAGATTTCTCATTGAATGTTTATTCAAAGCTCCTTTATGAATATGTTGATACTATGGATGCTAGGTATTGTTACGTGTGCATGCAATTGCCTTCGTCAGTTGCTGAGGGGCTAACGTACCATCATCTCCTCTTAACATATGGAGTTACTTTTAGCTTGCTGCTGATCTTATTTTATGGGAAAGGTGATTTTCAATATTATTACTTGAATCTTGACATGGTCTTTTCAGAAGTTCCTGTGCTGAAGCACTTGAATAGACAACCTGATGCGCAAAACTGAGATAGTAGGACATTTCTTTAAACACACCTTGACACTGGACACTGCTTATGCACACAGAAATAATCTGATTTGTATCTTAACAGATGTAGAAAAGTAATTCATAGATTCAGTAGAGGACAGAAGGAGAGACATTTTAGCCAAATCAACAAATCATTAGAAAGTACCACAGTGGGTAAAGATGATAGTGAACACACATCAGTGGGAAATATGGCAGCATTAGGTGTAGATGTGCAACATAAAGGGAAATTATGCATATTTATTAGGAAATTCATAATTGATAGCATTTTTTAGAGACTAGTGAACGTGACAATACATTCGAAGTTAGAGGAAATTGGTGTTTTTATTTAGATTGAGCAGATCCTGTTTTTCCTGGAGTTTACTATATTTGTGGGAAACATGCATTTTTATAGGTTACTCAAGAGCTGGTATGGAACATGTGACATGGGAGTAGTTTTTCCAAAGATTTATCATGTGGGACAATTTGGTGATTAGAAAAGGGAATAACACTGGGGAACCAAAAGAGGTGCTAGTGAAATTGCAGGAGATATTTTAGGATTTTTAATACCATCTGTAGGAGTGATACTCAACTCACACAAGATTAGAAAGCTTTCTATGGTAGTTGACAAGCTGTCTACCAGTACTGCTGGAGGATTCCTATTTATAGATACCAAAATGTATGACATTAGATCTATGGTTTTGCAGAATCGACTTGCTTTAGAAGTCCTCCTAGCAAAAGAGGGCGTAGACTGCTGGATGTTAAAAGTTCAACAATGTTGTACTCACATTCCAGATGAGAGTAAAGACCGGAAGAAATACATGTGCAACATTACTGACCTGAAGATATATTTGAGAGGGTTAACAGCAGCGTGTGCTGGGCAAGCAATAGGGAATGGATTTTCTGCTATAGACATATGGTTTGAAACCTAGGTAGTGGACTTGTTGGAAGCATTCTAAAACCCTTAGTGATAATTTATTTTTGTGGATTATTCTTGTTTTTAATCTTTAAGGTATACAAACGTGCACAAGCAAAAAAGAGAGCAGATATGGAACTGAAGGATAGGCAGGGTTAATACTAAGATTACATGAAATTTCAGGACCATTCCAGGATAATGATGATGAAAACAACCAGATTGTAATCTGCCCATCTGAAATGACATTGATGTGATGGTTTGATTCGCCTTCAGGGGGAGTATTGGAGCAGCGCAAAGTTGCCCACTCTTTACACATCGCAGAATTTGACAGAAAATGTTAACAGACACATGACAAGAATGTGCACCTAGCAGATGCTTCTTACTTGATTACATGATTTATGAAAATACGTCACTCAACATTACTATTAAAGATTGCATTTATAGTAGAATTAGAGAATCTACTCACATGAGTGTGTTTGTAACCATGCTCATCAAGGTGTTTCAATGAAGGTTCAATGAACATAAACAAGCATTCCGAACATCAATTGTTTCTTTTGCATATATAGTTCAAAGACTATCATGCCATCTTCCTTTAATAGATGATGTATTTACCTTGAAGAAGAAATCTGACTTTCCTAAACATGTGTTATAGCATATTAACAACATTTAGTACCTTGAAACTGTGATTAAAACCATCTTCATATGAGTAGAATGTGATCTTACCCGAACACACGTTTCATGTAATGTGTGGATTAATGCCACACAAATATGCATTTAAATGTTGTTCCTAGTCATAGTTACACTTGATTTATTTTGAAATTTTATTGCATGCCACACATAGTATGAATTCAATAAAATGTATCAGAACTTAGAATTTGTGTTTAAATGTGAACACACATAATAAATGTGCACCACTGAATTGATATTTACCTTGTTCTAACAGTTTACTCCTGTATTTTACCATGCTGCATTTCATAAAATACTGTGTTCCATTTTCTTCTAACATGACATTTCTTGCAGGTATTCATATGCATTGATAGTTTAGAATAGAGGCATTACTGACCTAGAGAGAAGGGAGGAAAAGCCTGAGAAGAATACCTTGATGAAGGTACATAGAGAAGCTGAACGCTAACTGAATAGACTATTTAACAAATCTTTCAGTCTACGCGTGTCTTAGCAATAGATGTTGTTCCCATGCCCAGTGTAGGATATTCAGTAATGTTGCAGTCTGCAAGTTGGGAACTTGATGAGTACAATGGACCCCTGATGGTGTGGTGAAAGGGGGTGTTGCCTATGGACCTTGAGCATTATAATACACTGTTAATCCTGCACTAACATTCAATTGCTTCCTGACTCCCTTCCTGACTTCTGTGCCCTTCATAACTTTTGCAGATTCCTAACAGACACCATCCCTGATTCCATACTACCTGAATGGACTCTGAGGGTTAGACCTGAATGCTGTGGCTTAGGTTGAAACTTACTCCTGACCCATACAAGACTCTTGACCGAGCTTCTGAGATGCTAACACTTCCCTGCTTGATATCTTTTTATCTTGTTGCAGGGATTCTGTTTGGACCTGGATCCATGTTATTAGAGCCAGAGTATAGTAATCCTGGTGCTGAGGCATCCGTCTCGCCTATATAGAGTGGCTCACATCTTGGATTCTGAAACAGCCATAAGCCCATCAGACTACTCAAAAATTTGGTCATTATAGAACTCATCATCAGGTTCATATCTACTGGAACTGGTCTACACAGAGCCCATTTAAAGGGGCACCATAGGCAATGGAACACAGGTTGCTCGCACGTAAACCAGGCGAGTCAGAATGAGAATGACCAGTCAGTGTCCAGTTCCTGGAACAAAAAGATTTAGAAGAATCATATCATGTGCTCACAGCACAGCTGAACTGGTTCTAGTTCCAGTGGGCTTTGAGACGGAACATCCATTGTGAAGAAGCACAAATACTATCAAAATGCAAATGAGGAATAACACCAAGGGTATGCCCCCGAACACGCTGGAAAAAAGGAAATAAATAAAAGCTGGTAATACTCCAAATATTTTCCAAAAGAAACTGACCAAGCCAGTTCCCACAACTTTACGAAAGTGAGCAATGCTGACAGTATTAGATGCATTAAAAATGCGTGGACTAATTTGCTGAATGTAAAATTGCAATCATTCCTATTTTATGGGCTCCAGCCTCCTGCAGCTTGGAACACATGCTGGCTGCGCCCGGGCAACACTTGGGCCAAGATTGGCCCATTGGAGTCCGATTATGCGGGCTACGCCACCCATCTAACATCTTTAAACATCACCACTGAAGTTGAGGTACTGTTGTTTACTGGTTCCTGTTTTGCAATTTGTATGCCCTATCCATCTGTCTATTTAGCTCCCAAATGGCCTGGATGACCCTACTTGTTATTCTAATTTTCCTTCAACATTATACTATCAGCACCTGCTTTATTATCCTGGCTACTCTTAACAGTGCAGGCCTGTTTGCTATTCTTGAGCCGGGGCTAGTGCACCACACGTAAATATATCAAACAAAATTCAGCAACCAGCCAGGGGCAATTGTGTTATAGATAGGATAGAAAACCTAGTGACTGAATGTGAACACATTCTAGCTCCCTCTCCGTCAGACACCCAGCCTGATCCTAGCCTTCATACTAGTGGCTATAACCCTACTCCTAAAACTGCTTTGAGTGAAGTTAGTAAAATCCAGGTATGTTCACCAGAGCTACCAAACAGTGTTGGGAATTTATTGGTATCCCCTAAATAGCTTCACCTGTATTATGTCCTCCTGTTTCCCCAACTTCAGCTCCAACTGATGATACTTTTCCATGCAGCAATCGTTTTGTTAAGTTAAGTGAGCCATTCGGGCTGGAGATCATTGTTAATACCGCTCAATCCCAAATTGAATGTCTAATAAAGCAATCTTCTCAGCCCAGTGACTACATACTCCCCATCCCTACATGTGTGACCAGTGCAAGCTTCTGAGTTATCTTCTCAAGAGCTCCTCAACAAGCTCCCGTAGCTTGCACTGGAAAAGTTTAGTGCTACGTTAAAAGTGGAGATTGCACCTTTGTTGGCCCGCCTTGACCTGTTGGAAGGGAAACTAGAGGCCTTAAAGGTTTCCATTGTCTCCACTGAGAGGAGAAATCTCCCAATCATCCCAGGGCCCCATCATCAACAGACAACAGACAAGCCGTCCGCCAGTCAGGGGAGGTTCCAATTTATATGTCCAAACCAAACTACCCATTACATTGGAGATCACTGTTGGTCATAATGGTAAAGGGAACCCAGGGAGTCTTGCTGGAGTTAACAACATGGCCCAACATCTTGGCAAAAGGGACAGTCCGAAGTCAAATACCCAACTTTGTACTCCCTGCATTAGGTATCCACAACTCCCCATGAGTGTACTACTTATACGATCATTCTCTGTGTTGTCATTGAGCTGCCTCCTAATTCAATCAAAAGCTTTAAGACGTTACAAACAAATGCGAGGTGGCCCTGCAATCTGACTCAAGTGATCCTTTTTGTTAGACGAACATCATGGCTGAGTATCCATCCCAAAGGTTGCAGGTAGGACAATGTCTTAGTGAACTTCAACTCCCATATAATTGGGGATCTTCTCCTCAGTCGGTTAGAACAGATGACACACTCAGCAAGCTGTCTGAAAGCCCTTCCATTGGGGTATTTTTATATGCCCCCTTCTCTTCCTCATTCTGTTAAGGATGTGTTTAATCGTGACCCCAAGCACGGCCACTGGAATATTACATCTGTGAGTTTCACTGGAAAAAAATCTTTCTGGAACCTCCTCATCTTTGGATTCCAAAGACTGATGGTTGCCAAACCAAACATGTGGTGCTCTCATCTCTGCTGTGACTACCCGGGACTCCTCCGAAATTGCCCCATCAATTGTGGCTAACCTAGTCTGCCCTTAGGTCATTGTTTGCCTTTGTCCAGTTCTCTCTAACTATAATTGTCAGATGCCAGGGTTGCATGATACTCCTCGTAATGTGGGCATCCTCCAGGACAGCAAACCTATAGTGGCAGCTTTTTCAACATCTCAACGTTCTTTGAAGGGGCCTGCCATAGCCGGCACAGCCTCGCCCTCTAGGCCAAAGTTGCAGCAAAGAACCTGGAGCATACGCTCCTGCAATGCTGCAGGTCTTATTTATAAGCTTGAAGACCCAGACCGGGAAACTTTTATTGATCTGTATGGCATTTGTATGTTCCAGGAAACATGATGTGTGGAGCCAGCATATAGGTCAGGGTTTTCCACCTGTTTTTGTCCAGCATCTCAAAGTGACATGGGCCAGCCTGCTGGAGGCTTAATTATGTGGATTAAAAACTCATGCCTTTTGAATTACAAACCTTGCTATCAATTCCCAAGATGTTCTGGGACTGTCCTTTGTTGGGGATGTGTTTTCTTGCTTTGTTTTTAATGTTTATAATTGGTGCATGGGGGCAGTAAGATCATCACATTTGTTGCATGTTTTAGAGAATGTTCTAGACACCTTCCCATGTACTGATAAGGTAATTGTTGCCGGTGATTTTAATGTTACTTTCGAACCCTATCGCCCCAGGTCCCTGAAACTCACCAAAGAAGAAGATTTAGTTTTGGGCACTCTCCAACTAGATCTGGTCCCTGCTGTGAGCTGTTCTTCCACTGCCGATCAATTGATATGTTTATGTGTTCTTTTTGGCCTAAGGGCTTGCAATGGCAGGTCCATTTCGGATCACTGTGATGCCCACACATTTAGGCACGCATTTCAGAAGATTCTAATTGGCTATATATTTCTGTAGTTACCACTCTGACCATGTCTCATAGACACGGTGGTTGTCTAGCAATTTGACAGTGATCTTAATGCTCTCCATCTGTCTCTTAGAGAGTTGGGGCACATTGTCTACCAGAGGGGTATTTTGAATAATGGGTCTTCTCTGCCATTATGGAACAATAAATGGGCGCTAAAATGGGCAGTTTAAGAAGGTACCAAGAATTGCTGGCCCATGTCTATGCCCAGGTGGCTGACACACTAGATGTATTAGCCACTGAGGAGCCCCAGACTTCAGACCATAATTTTACTTTTACCTTCTATGAAAATCTTTTTTGATCTCTTAAAACCTTAATTAGCAAAGGTGTCAGCAAGATATCTAGAGGGGAGCCCCGTTGTGCATGGTTGAACTCTAGCTGTAGGAAATCAAGGGGTGCTCTTAGAAAGAGTTTAAAAGCTGGAGTTAGGCATGATATTCTCAGTGCAAAGAAGGGGTACAAAGTGGCGCTCCACCAGGTTGAAATTAAATGGGAGCGCAATATGTGGGGAGACTTGGCATCAGCTGCCAATTCAGGGGATCGCAAGTCGTTTTGGGAGATGGTTGTCCATGGTAAGTGAAGGGCCACTAGTGTTGACTATCCTCTTCAAACTTAGACCTGGATGGATCATTAAACAAAAATCTATGCATATAAGCCTTATTTTGAGAATACCTAGGTGGGTAAAGATTTATGTCCCCCCTATGCTGTAGGAACCCCTTATCATTTCAGTACAAAGATATGCTGGCAGCCCTTATGGCACTTCGTACGCAAAGCACCTGGTCCTGATTACTTCCGTGGGGATCTCTTTAGTTCTGAGCCTTTGATCTGGGCCACATACTTCCAGTTCCTATTTCAATCTATTTTAGTGGGTGGTACGATCCCTGCCTCGTGACAGACCGCAGAGATCTTCACAATTTATAAAAAAGGTTTAAACAGAAACAGGGGAACTACCGTCCCATCAATCTCATAGATACGTCCCAGAAATTTTTCTGTGGCATTTGCTTGATTGGGACAAGGATAACTCAGTCTTCTCAGAGCTGCAGGCGGGGATCAGGAAATGGTGTCAGCACGGTGGATCAAATCCTCAGTTTCTGTGCTCTATACTCGAAAACGGTTGCAATTGAGAAGGGCCACTTGTACGTGGGCCTTGTTAATTTAAAGACCGCCTTTGATTTTATCCCTAGGGTAAAGTTGTGGAAAGTTCTGGAAAAGATAGGTGTCCACATTAATATCTTGTCTGTCCTCATTACATTGTATGCCCACAACAATGCTAGAATTAGGTATGGTAACAATGGCGAGCGCACTGATCCCTTTAACATCAAAACTGGTGGACGGCAGGGCTGTGTGCTGACTTAGTTTACCTCTGTATTAATGATTTAGTTCATGCACTTGATTTTCCTGGTAATGATGCACCTACATTTGGTTCTGACAAAATTATGATACTTCTTTTTGCAGATGATACATTTGTAATCTCTAAAACCCTGTATGGCCTACAAGCTCTCCTTGATTGTTTTTTAATTTTCTGTATTGAGCATGGCCTGGAACTCATTGTTAACAAAACCATATACATGCCTTTTAATCCCATTAAACCAGTTACAGCAAGTATTATAGCCCAAGGTTTTGCTTAGAAAAAGTGAAACCAGATTGTGTATTTGACAGTTTGCTTATATCATAAAATGACCTGGTCCATGCAAATCAGGAGATGATCGTTAAAACTCCAACAAGAAGATGGTGCTATAGCTGAAATGCGTAAGCAAGCTCTTGCATGCTCCTTGGAACGTGTGCGAAGATATACAATGTTAAAACTAAGAGCACTGCCATGAATGGTGTAGAATTGTGGGGTCATGCTAAGAAAGTCGATCTTAGCAAAACTGAGAACAGGTTTGTGAAAAGCATTTTGGATTTGAGGATAGTCCACATAAACCATTTCATTATATCCCTCTTTGTAAGATACTGGCATAGGCTATGATCTACTGATGAATTAGAGTCCTATAGATCTGCAGTTATGGTTCTTTTAAAAACTCCAGACTGTGAGTGAGAAGAATCCCTGGTTCGCCTATATTTTTAGGCAATGTTGTATGATATAGGCATCCCCTCACTGCCATAACTCCACAAAGTCCCCTGTTCTCTTGTTAAAGCGCGAGTAAAAGAGCATCTGTGGGTGAAGGAAATAAAATATGTTAAAGCAGATAGTTTGATCGATTATTTTTTAGATGTCAAGCTTATCCCTGTTTACTAAGTATTTTTTAATTCTCCCAGGCCCCATCCCTTTGCAACCTTTTTTTAAAATGGAAGTATGGTGTTGCAGTTAAGCAAAGATAGCTTTTGTATAGAATGGGGCTTTCAGCACTGAAGCTCCAACAAGTGTCCCTCATGTAATTTGGTGGTGGAAAACACTACATCACTTTTCTTTTCTCTGCCCCGCCTTGAGAGACCGTGCAAATCATGGATTAGACCAGTTTGTAAACTTCTGGGGTATCGTCATTCTGAACATGCACACGCACTTTACGTTCAGATACCAGAGAAGTAGTTGCCATTGCATTGACGAAATATCTTCATGCTGCCTGGATTATCCACATGCGCCTTGCCCAAGTGCACAAGGATTAATCTTTAATTAGTGTATTTTTCTTTGCGGCCTATTTTCTTGCTAGGGTTTTGTTCCCCGCATATTCTATCATGCATTGTTACTGATAATTTTATTGCTGTATGTAGGTATTTGCTGCATGTATTGTTTTTAATCCAAATGTTTTACTTACTTTTATTTGATTGGTTGTATTTGTGTTTTATGGATCGATGTATCTGAAATAAACATTGTCTGACAATGGACCCCTGACGGTGTGATCAAGGGGGTGTTATCGATGAAGTTTGGGCATTATAATATACTGTTCACCCTGGACTAACTTCAGATTGCTTCCTGACTTCTGTCCCCTTCAGAACGTTTGCAAATGAAACAATTGATTGACGGAATATTGGACAATGCAAAGATTCACCCCCAGTCAAAAGGATCTGGGTTTAATCCATCATTGTTTTGCTCACCACCCCACCCTAGTTTGGACCCAGCCATATGCAAATCAGTCTTGTGTTCCTTGTGGGAACAGTCCAGCCCGAACTGCAGAGTCATATCCTCTCTGGATCGTTAACAAGCATCCTGGGAACAGTTTCAGGGCATCCACCTTCATCAGCCAGGCTAGTTTGAATCCAGTGGTGTTGTGAGCACGGGACCCACATCCGGGCATACCCTTCCCACTTAGGGTGACATATGAGAATGAAACCGGTCCCAGGATGCTTGTTTCTAGTCCAGGGAGGACCTGGCTTGGTAGTTCGGGCTAAACTGTTCCCACAAGGAACAGGGTCAAGACTGATTTGCATATGGCTGGGTCCAAACTGGGGTGGTGTTGTGAGCAACAGAGTGATGGATTTAACCCAGATCCTTGAGACTGGGGGTGAATGCTTCCATTGTCCAGCATTCTGTCCATGAATTGTTTCTATTGCATATGTTGCCCTAAGTGTGAAGGGTATGTCCAGACTTGGGTCCCATGCTCAGTACACCACTGGATTCAAGATAGCCTGGCTGATGATGGGTGATGCCCTGAAACTGGTCCCAGGATGCTTGTTTCCGGTCCAGGGAGGACCTGGCTTGGAAGTTTGGGCCGGACTGTTCCCACAAGGAACAGGGTCAATACTGATTTGCATATGGCTGGGTCCAAACTGGGGTGGTGTGGTGAGCAACAGAGTGATTGATTTAACCCAGATGCTTGAGACTGAGGGTGACTGCTTGCATTGTCCAGCATTTCGTCCATGAATTGTTTCTATTGCATATGTTGCCCTAAGTGTGAAGGGTATGTCCAGACTTGGGTCCCGTGCTCAGTACACCACTGGATTCAAGCTAGCCTGGCTGATGAAGGGTGATGCCCTGAAACCGGTCCCAGGATGCTTGTTTCCGGTCCAGGGAGGACCTGGCTCAGCAGTTCGGGCCGGACTGTTCGCACAAGGAACAGGGTCAATACTGATTTGCATATGGCAGGGGCCAAACTGGGGTGGTATGGTGAGCAAAAGAATGATGGATTTAACCCAGATCCTTGTGACTGGGGGTGAATGCTTGCATTGTCCAGAATTCCGTCCATCAATTGTCTCTTTTGCGTATGTTGCCCTAAGTGGGAAGGGTGTGCCCAGTCGTGGGTCCCATGCTCACTACACCACTGGATTCAAGCTAGCACGGCTGATGAAGGGTGATGCCCTGAAACCGATCCCAGGATGCTTGCTTCCGGTCCAGGGAGAACCAAGCTTGGCAGTTCGGGCTGGACTGTTCCCACAAGGAACAGAGTCAAGACTGATTTGCACTTGACTGGGTCCAAACTAGGGTTGTGTGGTGAGCAAAAGAATGATGGATTTAACCCACATCCTTTTGACTGGGGGTGAATGTTTGCATTGTCCAGCATTCCATCGATCAATTATTTCTTTTGCATATGTTGCCCTAAGTGGGAAGGGTGTGCCCAGACGTGGGTCCCGTGCTCACTAAACCACTGGATTCAAGCTAGCCTGGCTGATGAAGGGTGATGCCCTGAAACCGGTCCCAGTATGCTTGTTTCCGGTCCAGGGAGGACCTGGCTTGGCAGTTTGGGCTGAACTGATTTGCAGGTGGCTGGGTCCAAACTGGGGTGGGATGTTGAGCAAATGAATTATGGATTTAACCCAGATCATTGTCACTGGGGGTGAATGCTTGCATTGTCCAGCATTCCGTCCATTAATTGTTTCTTTTGCATATGTTGCCCTAAGAGGGAAGGGTATGCCCAGACTTGGGTTCAGTGCTCACTACACCACTGGATTCAAGCTTGCATGGATGATGAAGGGTGATGCCCTGAAACCGGTCCTGTGATGCTTGTTTCCTGTCCAGGAAGGACCTGGCTTGGCAGTTAGGGCTGGACGGTTCCCACAAGGAACTGCCAGGATCTCATACAATGTGAGATGTTAACTCCTCAGGATCCAGGTGGTGTACTAAGGGGTCCACCCCTTGACATCCCCAACTCCGACATAACGTTAAACAGTGTTAGAGCGATCAAGTGAGGGAAGAGTAAGATAGGAACAGCAGGGAAAAAAACCTATCAAACAAAGAACAGCAACATGAATGCATGTACAAACAATATCTACACTCATATAGTCTCACTAGATTTGCTCTCTCTACCTTTGATATTTGAGGACAAACTCAATCAGTCATCATGCAACAAGAGGTAATCCTTCTGTCATGTGAGTAATTCTATAAGGCACAAAAAACATCAGATTAAACCAGATTCTAATAGCAATACATCACAAACATCACCCACACATGCAAACCCAAATACATTTCGGTTCTTTTGAAAGTATAGCTAGGAATAAGAGACTTCCGAAAAATTCAAAAATGAGAAATGCAAAAGGTAACCAGAGTCGTAATCCAAGGGTGCCTTACAGTCTTGAAGCAATTTTTCCATGAAATGATACACGAACAAACAAATTGGTTCTTCAATCTCTTAAGCCCAAGAAATGCAAAATTAAAGATTTCCGCAAGAGTTAATATCACAGCGCATGTACGATGTTGATCTCAATGTAGTCAGTGTCTTGTGACTGCCTTCAACATCAGTACACTTCCAGCCTTGAAGCGGTAGCAATGTTAAATAAAACAGGATAGAAAACAAACGAAAGAAAAATTAACAGAGGCACAATTATTCCTACCTGGGAATGGCCAAAAAGAAAGAGAGCGTAGTTAACGTCACCGCAGCCCCGATACTGTCCATGGGCACGCTCCATTCACCACAGATTGTTAAGGCCAGCACACCATTACCGAAACACAGCGTCTCCGCAGCAATCAACGCTCCGCCACGGAACACCCAAGGAATACAGCAAACGGTGGTGGTCTGTTGGAAAACAGGCAACGCTTCATGCCTAGCTGAGCACGGCAATGCAGTAACGTGACTGTGATCTAACAAAAGTTGGGGCAACACCTCTGGGTCCAGGACATGGAGCAACGCACAAGGCTCCCTCCTCAAAAGGACTCTCTAAGCCAAGAGACAAACTCCAGAAAAAAGAATTACGCATGCTAGCAAGTGCGCGTCATTCCAACATTTAGACGCTGGCTCCCCCTCCACCATAGCTTCCGGGGAAATGTAGTTTTCTCTGATCCAAATCTAGGAAGGCGCTTATCCAACCCGATTCCTGACAACAACAGGGTCAAGACTGATTTGCATATGGCTGAGTCCAAACTGGGGTGGTGTGGTGAGCAAAAGAATGATGGATTTAACCCAGATCCTTGTGACTGGGGGTGAATGCTTCCATTGTCCAGCATTCCGTCCATTAATTGTTTCTTTTGCTTATGTTGCCCGAAGTGGGAAGGGTATGCCCAGACGTCTGTCCCATTCTCACTACACCACTGGATTCAAGATAGACTGGCTGATGAAGGGTGATGCCCTCAAACCGGTCCCAGGATGCTTGTTTCCAGTCCAGGGAGGACCTGGCTTGGCAGTTCGGGTTGGACTGTTCCCACAAGGTACAGCGTCAAGACTGATTTGCATATGGCTGGGTCCAAACTAGGGTATTGTGGTGAGCAAAAGAATGATGGATTTAAACCAGATCCTTGTGACTGGAGGTGAATGCTTGCATTGTCCAGCATTCCATCCGTCAATTGTTTATTTTGCATATGCTGCCCTAAGTGGGAAGGGTATGCCCAGATGTGGGTCCTGTGCTCATTACACCAATGGATTCAAGCTAGCCTGGCTGATGAAGGGTGATGCCCTGAAACCGGTCCCAGGATGCTTGTTTCCCATCCAGGGAGGACCTGGCTTGGCAGTTCGGTCTGGACTGTTTCCATAAGGAACAGGGTCAAGACTGATTTGCATATGGCTGGTTCCAAACTGGGGTGGTGAGCAAAAGAATTATGGATTTAACCTAGATCCTTGTGACTCGGGTGAATGCTTGCATTGTCCAGCATTCTGTCTATCAATTGTTTCTTTTGCTTATGTTACCCTAAGTGGGAAGGGTATGACCAGATGTGCGTCCTGTGCTCACTACACCACTGGATTCAAGCTAGCCTGGCTGATGAAGGGTGCTGCCTTGAAACCGGTCCCAGGGTGCTTGTTTTGGGTCTAGGGAGGAACTGGCTTGGCAGTTCAGGTTGGGCTGTACCCACAAGGAACAGGGTCAAGACTGATTTGCAGATGTATGGGTCCAAACTGGGGTAGTGTGGTGAGAAAAAGAATGATGGATTTAACTCAGATCCTTGTGACTGGGGGTGAATGCTAGCATTGTCCAGCATTCCGTCCATCAATTGTTTCTTTTGCATATGTTGCCCTAAGTGGGAAGGGCATGCCCAGACGTGGGCCCCGTGCTCACTACACCACTGGATTCAAGCTTGAATGCCGATGAAGGGCGATGCCCCGAAACCGGTCCAAGGATGCTTGTTTCCAGTCCAGGGAGGACTTTTCTTTTGATTCCTTTCTAAATGTGGCTTAGGTTAACACTCATTCCTGACCCATAAAAGACTCTTGATCGAGCTTCTATGATACTAACGCTTTCTTACTTGATGTCTATTTATGCTGCCCTGACCTTTTTCAAGGAAATGTTCTGATTTTTGAGTCCCTTGTTCCCTTACAGTCCTCTGGAGTTTAAAATTCTAGATTACTAATGTATAGCAGAGAGAATCTTAGATTATTTTCTGAGCACCAGATTTTGATGCAATTATTCTGTATCGCAGTCACCGAATTGCTTTGTTTGGTAAATACTACTTCGCCTCAATTTCTGTCTGGGATTTCCAGTTGTTATTCTGTATCTTTCCAGCCTGGTATTATGAGTAGTGTTTTTGAAATTGATTAATAATTTGTAATAAACCATTCTGAGCTTGGCTACCTATTCCAGGTCCTCATTGTGTCACCAAATGGGTTGCACTGTTAACTGAAATTTGATTGAATACAAAGACTAACTCCCATATCCTCTCAGTCAGGTGTAAAAGGTCCATCGGAAAACGAATGGTAAGCAAGTGAGCCCAAAAAACGCTATATCAGTCTTTAACCAGAAAGATTACACACACACTGTAAATATACAAGAGCAATGCTTTTTTATAACAGATTTTTTAAAACATGATCCATGTGTTATATTTAAGCTATCATTATCCAACATGGAAATGAACGTACTCTTTTGCAGGGCTAGAAAATATGATGTTTAATGTCACTTTACTCCAATAGTGCACCCAAAGTGGTTATATTTAGACATTACATCAAAAGTACCAAGCACTGACAAAGCCAATAGGTCTGGTGTTGACCGTCAGCATTTTTGATTTGTCGATGATTGTTTTGTTTTTCCATGGTTCTGCAAAACTATGAGGGTTTATTTACAATCCCATTATGCCTACCGATGCATCACTTTTTTTTGATGTACCAGCGGCACAGTGTGCATGCATGCCCATATTTACATGGCCATGTAAAGCTGCCCTGCATGGCTTTTCATAGCATTGTAAATATGGCCCCCTTTCACGCACTGCTCTCTGTGAAAGGGGCGTTCCATGGGTGTTACTGTGCTTGTTCCCACATAATATCCACGTAACATGATGTATTCCCCGATTAACAAGGTTTAATTAATCTGGGGATGCGTCAGATTCCTATGCCTCCCCAGTGGAGACGTAAGGGAGTGTCGGGCTACTCAACTCCGCAGGATCGGAACGATGCTCTTAAATGGTCCACCTCTTGATGGCTGCAAGTCTGAATGCTATTATAGCGCAGATCAGTGAAGCGATCAAGCAAGGGAAGGAAAGGGAGGGGATAGCAGGAAAGGAGACCTGAAATGACACGGAACAAGAGATTAAGCAATTAACTTCCACGGAATAACCGGATTCCCCAGTATATCAATAGACGGATGCATATAGAATATCTACCTGTAAAGAAAAAAAGTAACTGGTCTGTCTCATCTACCGGAATCAACTCGTACCTTCCAGGACCAGAAGGCCTGAATGCATATGACTCACGTGAAATCATGCTACAATTGAATGCACTAAAGAAAAGAAGATATTCAACTGTTAGGCATAAAGCGGGTTTGTACCTCTTTATTAGTAAAGTGCCTGCGTATATCTCACTGAACTTGTAGGTGAATATCACAACATACCCATGTTTCCCATTGGGCTTTGCTTCACAGAGGATGTAAGAGACTGAACCTGGCTCTACCACAATCCCCTGTTAGTAAAACAAACAATACAGCACAAAAGTTAGCGAGACCCAATACCATGAGTTGGCATAAGATACTCAATTGTAAAACTCAGATGAAATCTCTCTGAGCAATTCTTTGTATCTTAAAGTAGTTCTGTATCACTGTATCACTTCACCCCGCCGGGTTACTTTTTGATACGGAAAAATGTAACAAACACCAGTTGGAATATGTATTCCTTGTCTATAGTCCAGTTCCCCTCCACATGAGTTAACGGAATACAGTAACTCTCCAACGTGAGGGGAAAATCTACACACTAGAATCACAAGCGCGCAGAGACACTTTTCACATATTTTCAGTGGACCTGGGGGGGACGTCACCACTCAGTCTGTTCACCCTGAGTCGGTACCCCTACCACTCGAAGAGACAACAGACGTGTGTCTCACCAATGAGGCTGTGTCCAGCAGAGTCAGGGCGCGCCTGCGCAGGCTGCGCAAACCAGGGCGCACAAGGCACAACCTACACGTTGCAGCTGCCCACTAAGTGATGGGCAGCTGGGAAAAGGAGCGTGGGCACCACTGTGCTCTTTGACACAAATATGCAGAACTCACGTGGAGCCTCTCCTGGGCTCTAACCACACAAAATGCCCCCTAGAGCCTTCGTGGCTCAAGAACAATGTGCCCCCAACGTTGGAGCGCCCAAGCGCTCGGAACCAACAATGCCTGGGATGGGAGCCTCGTGGGCTCTGGAACAAATGTGGGGGCAACGTTGGAGCGGCCCGCTGCCTTCCGGGGCCGCTCTTAACAGGAGGAAAATGCCCCCGCTCGCCAGAACGCACAGTGCGCTCTGAACATGCACACACTGCTCCGGTGCCTTGTTCAGGCACAACAGAAATGCCCCCGCAGTTAGAGTCCCCAGCACTCTCAAATACCCAATGCGGGACCTTCGTAAGGGAGAAGGGAAGCTCTCACTCACCGGCAGCACCCGTCGGCACTTCTCTCGCGGCGGGGCTGGGGGCAGTCACGGCGCTTCTTCTCGTCCTTCCCTCCTCTGGAAAGCGCGGGGTAGGCTCCCGTCCGCTTCCGACGACGACGCCCTCAGGTCAGCACGGCACAGTGAGGGGTGGGCTCCCGCCTGGGTCGGGGGATGCGGCACTCTTCTGGTTGCAGGAGCGTGGGGTAGGCTCCCGTCCGCTTCCTGGTTCCGGGGCGAGGCTTCCGTCCCGCGGCCCGCCCCCAGGGGATGCCTGACTTCCTGGATCCCCGGACCGGGCTGCAGCGGTGATTTTTCCGGCAATAAGAGGGGTGGGCTCCCTCGTAATAAGAAGCACAATATTCCGCGGGGTAGGCACCCGCCAACGGCACACTAATGCGGGGTGGGCTCCCGCTACAGAAATAATAAAATAAGCGGGGTAGGCACCCGCGAGGATCAGGCAAAGAGAAACGGCATAATAAGCGGGGTGGGCTCCCGCTCGATCTCGGCAAAACCGGGGGAATCCCTACGTCGGGGTTCCCCCCGTGAATTATCGTAGCGCTGCTGGGGCCACAAATAGAGCGCTCCTAGCGCTATAAGTAAAATAAACGCGCTTCCAGGCGCTTAGGGGAGAAAGAAAGTCCTGCAACAAAAGCCTTGGCAAAGTTTTAGGAAGGTACGCAGGGGGGGCAAGGCTGGGCCAGGGGCCAGCTCACTGGGCCCTCCAGACAGGAAGGCAGTCCTAAGTGGCGGTTCCTCCTGGCCTCCAGCAGCAGCAGCCTCCCTCAGATAGGATCCTGGAAGAGAACAACATGTAAGGGGACACAGCCCCTTCTTATACTGTAAATCCCTTTGTTCTTGTTTCAGGGTGAGGGGGAAAACCAGTCGCAGCTGGTTGGGGAGCACCCTTGATGTGCTCAGCCCCTCACTCTATTCACTGGCAGGGCTAGGGTCATCAGTCGCACCACAGGGGGCGGAGCCAGCATTGTGTGGGGAAAACCCAGCCCTATTCAGGACCCAGGTGTACTCCTCCCACCCATCTAGCTGCTGATCTCCCTATTCACCATAGCCCGTCACATGACCTCAGCCAGCCAATCGCCAGACAAGGCACACATTTCACACTGCACACAGAAGTGCCCACTTCTAGAAGTGGCACTTCCATACTAGGTACATGCACGCCGCACACATCATCGCGCAGTATTTCATCACACGAGTCCGCACATACCAGACTCGACCCTGCACACCCCACGCATCAGGAACTACCAGGGACACATACATTCCCCATGCATTCCTATGGGAGGGCAGGCCTATCTCACTACACGCACGTACTTTACAGCGGTAAAGTGCGCAAAAACCAAAAATCACTACCACCAGGTCACCAACAAAAGCAAAAAGTTTAGGGGTGAACCTGCCAGAAGGGCCAAGTCCAACAGTAACCTAATGCCTAAAATGTGAACGGTACTCACACAAAATGTGAAAGTTAATTAGGGAAAAATGTCATGGAAAATGAAAACAGCAAGAAAACCTCTAACATTGTTATGGGTTGCTTATCATCCGAACACCCTCCTGCTATTTCTATATACTATGGTAAAGCAATAAATACCATGCCTCTTTACAAGATTTAGAGATGGTTCACACAGAATACCTGTATCTTTATTATGGAATAGCAAGATGGCTTTTTCCTATCACAACCTATTCGAGTCTGGAACATAAATGGCAACCGTTTCACGGTCACTTCCTTCTGCTGTCACCTCTCTCTAAAGTTGATGCTGCAAGCCTGTGTGACCTCTGCCTCAATGGACCTTGCACGAAGTCCATCTCAAACCTATAGTACAATACCTTAGTACTTATAGGTTCTGATTACGCATCTTATGTTATATTTTGAAAACCATGATGGTGCTAGCAGACCTTCAGTCAGCAATAAGATAAAACAATCATGGCAGCAACACGTAAACTTGATTATCACATTGGTAAGATCTATTTAGAATGTATAAATAATTCTGGACAGCAGATGCATACATGCCGATGTTTCTAACATTTCTGTGCATGTTTAAAGCTTGGCACTTTCTATGGAAGATGTAGAAGAGTCTAAAAAAGGCAAGGAATGGAAAAAGTCTAAAAGGACAAAATGATGGAATTAGAAAAGTCTGAACCGGAACTGTCAGTGTTCACAACACTGAGGAGCTAGAAAATGTTTGTCACTTTTTCTGTACCGCACAATAAATTCCAATTTGTCTTTTGAATTATATTAATGAATGCATGTTTATTAGTACACCTGTTCTTAATGTGTTTGATTTTAAGATCAATATATAGGTTTCAAGTAACTTCTAAAACTCACTAAAAAACAGTTGAGTGCCATTATTGTTACAGAACATAACTACTACTGAAATTCGCCAGGTTATGGTTCTGTAAACTAACCATGACATTAGTCAGTTATGCACGCCACATGGCCTCACAAATTACATAACTCATTACAGGTTAAATGACATCATTGATTTTATCTATGATACTGTTAGTTTTGTTTTTTCTAATTATTTGAATGCCAAATCTAGATAGTTATATGTATAATGAGTAAAAGCCATTTTGTAAGTTGTTTTGGATATACTCTTTTTGTTACAGTATAGTTTAAGAGTAATTAACATATTCTTATTGGTTAAGTATCTTATTTTGGAACACAATTGTGGGTCTCTTCTGTAGGAGTTGTTTAATGTTTGTGTGTTGGGGTTATAGGTGTATGTTGCACTTTCTGTGAAAGGTTTACTGAGGTAGGAGTGTGGGCATTGAAATAGAATACATAACACTATATATGCGCTTTTGATATGTGTCAGTGGGTGTGTGGTAGTATGATACTAGTGAAATGTTTATATTCTATAGAAGCATTTCTAAATCATGGTGTGTGTTGTAGTTTATCTTTGTTTATAACAAATGTGAACTTTGTTTTGGTATTTGTTGTGATGGGGCATGTGTGCGCTAGTGAGATGGGTACCTGTGTATATTGCAGGGGGTTAATATGTATAGAAGTGTTATGTTTTTATAGTAGTTGAAACTATTGTTTTATGGTGTATTCAGAGGCAAAAGTACATGGATTAAAAGTTCTGTAATTAGTTTATTATTAGATATAACAGTAGTTTAGGTGATACACAGCATAATTACTTTGAAGTAGATTATGTATAGAGGTAAAATAAGTGGAGTGTTTGTACCATCAAATGATGTCAAAGTTGATATTTAACATGTCATGAGTGATGGAGTATGTGAGGTCATACGCAGTGGCTTATTCATGTTCAATTACTCTAAATCAATACCTAATAAAATGTGTGAGCCTTAGTATGCATGCAAAAGTGCACTGACACATTTTTCAAAAAACAAATATTGCTAAAACCAGGAAAAAAAGTACACAATCATCATTTCAGGATGCTTCAATGGGAGTTCATGCAATACTGCATAGCTGAGTGAGACAACGTTGTGTACACTGTGTGTTTTGCGTTTTATAACAATTTGTCTCTCCTTTAATGTCCTGTTTATGGAAAGTTCTAGTGCTTGACAATACAATTTGACAGATTTAAAATAATAAGTAATGAGTGCAAAGATAAAGTTAGAACGCCTAGACAGGCTGTCTGTATTTAAGATACATTTTCAAGCGGCCTGGAATAGGAAGTGCTCAAATTTGATGATCCGCCTGGAGAAGGTACCAAAATGAAAAGAAATTCATTAAAGAGACAACTTTACGAATTGGCTGATGCATTTGCTATTGGTGTGCAAAAAGTGCTTAACGAAGGCCAGGTGATTTCTTGTCCGTTGGAGCTTATCTCTGAGCGATTACGTGCTGAGCAAATGGCATCAGTGAATTTCCCAAACTTTGCTAGTGTTGCAGGGGCAGATTGAGAACAGCACATGTCTGTAGCCTCTTTGCAGGTGTGTATTCCATGAGCCAGTAGTAGAGTAGCTAACAGACATTGTCTAATTTAGGACATCAGCACAGTAGATGGAGCCAGGATTCGTTGCATGCCATGCATGATCTTCCTTGCCTTCCCTTGTTCAAGAGGGATTGGAATCCATAATGATGTAGTATGTAAGGCCATAAGCCATGCATGTTGGGGTGCAAGTAATAGTTAAGTTACCAACCCATTAACTGGTAGATTTCGGTGGTTTTAGGTTTTGTAAACAACGCTGCACTTTAACTCAAATTTCTTTCCAGTCAATGTAAGAGTTTTTTTTATTGAACATACTTTACAGTATTATAAGTATTTCTAACCATAGCTACACTCTAGGTTTTTCAATGAATTTCTCAGGTTTCAAATTTTTTTCTGCATGGAACATTTGAACCGCCAATGTTGTTTATACCTTGCTGAGCATATCTCTAGACAAGGGAAACAGGAGTTGGCTTCAGGACATGATCTCTGATGAGACATAGGCCCGAATCATTCGCGGATGGCCAAACCCTGCTGTGTATAGCATTCTGCTGTGCACTTTGGGGTTGGCTGCAAGGCCTGACCTCTAGGACCGTGCTGACCACCCTGCTGTGTAAAGCCTTCACCTGTGTATTTGCATGTCAAGGGGCCTGGCATACAAACCGTGGCTCGCACACCACCCGGAATGTTGCAGTGTTCATGGCCATACTCATAATGAAATAAATGCAATAAACATTTTGTAAGTCATCTTTCAGTTATTACATTACCCTTGCAACATTTGACAGATCGCTATGAAAGGACTACCATATATTGGTTTTAGAATTAGTTTATTTAAATTTTGCTTTTAGGTGGTGTTTAGTGGTATAAATATTGAAAGTTCCTAAGTACCCCATTTGGTGTGGAAGTTATGCTTTATATATCTGCTGTGCAATTAGTAGACTATGTTCAGAAAAAAGGCTTTCAAAATTTCAGGGTTTTTTCCAGCTACAATTCGTAATCATAAGCGATCACCGTATCCATATATAGTAACCTATGTCATCCAACTGCTAGATTCTATAGTTATCTGTATAATCTATACATCTAGTATTTATGGATTTATGATGTGGTTTAGTATATTGTGAAGCTATGTCATAGTTTCATGAGCGAAAATAAATCTCAGTGGATTCACGTTTTTGAACACTTTCGATTTACTGAGTTTCTTAATGTTTTTTTTAACATAAGAATTAAAAGTAGTGCAATCAGACCCACTATCAGAATGTGAGCAAATCCTGTGAAAAGAGCTACAAGTATATACCATACTGTATGCAAAGCTGTCCCTAATGTTTTCTGAACAATTCTAGCATACATTTCCCTGCTACTATTGTGTTTTAAATATAGATTTTAAACATTGAATGAAAGAAGGTGAATATGTAGTTTGTAGTAACTGTTCTACTCTATTTGCACTATGTGAAACCTGCACTGCATAATAATAATTTAATCATTCTAGCCCTTAATTCTGTTTTGGTAATAAAACAATTGTGCTTGGAAATTAGTAAACATTCACATATGAGAGCTTGTTAGTATTTGGCCAAAGAAATGTGGTTATTATTTCTAGTGTTGTGGGGGGAGCATACAACTCAGTCAACTCACTCACTAAATAGGTGTATCCTCTCTTGAGTGAGCACCAATTTTTCATGAATGTTACAATAAGGAAACATTTTTCCCTACTTTCATAATTTCAGTAATTTTCTCTTTTTTGGTGATTCCTTTGGTTAGCAAAATATTAACAATTTAGTTCATCATTATTTTTTTTTGTTTAAATAGGAGTGATATGTGCAGTCAACTTGAACAATTGTTTTTATCTTCAAACAAAGCATCAATTACAGAAATTCCCAAACCTATTTCAAAAACGAATTTCCTAACTGTGGATGCCATGCAGCAGCATAGCATCTTTCATTAAAACACAGTTTAAAATTGTTCTTATTAATATTTATATCTTCATAATGTATTTTTCATAATAGGGAAAACAATGGACGTCAGTTCTGAAATTGAATATATTTTCTTCATCACTATTCCTAAATCATTGCCTCAAATTTTAAGTATTATATATTCAACATTCTCTGTATCTATTCTTTGCTGCACTAGTTTTAGGAGTTATAGCCCTAACAGTTAATGCAAGCAAATTATGTTTCAACCTTTAAGAAAAACATAAACGTTTTACATAGTCATACAATGTTTCTATATGTTTCAAAACTCCTAATGAAATATCATGAATTCAACTTTGGCAACGTTTGACTAGACTTTGTATGCCAATATGCACCCTTTTATGCCTAGTGCCTACTGTACTAGCCAGTGGACATGCTTTGCCTTTAGTAACTTTGATATATCATTAATTTGTTTGTAAATTTCATTACAAGACCGGAGGCTACCATTATGCATATTCTTTTATTTGCCACTCCTGAGCAGCTCCTTTAAAGAACTTCCTTTACAAACAATCCAGAACTGGAACATCAAAACACTATATATTCCTCCTGCATGGAATCTTCATCCTCTTTTAAATGCTGCTCCTGATCAGATAAGTTGAATCCATATTATTTATTATTATGGGTGTGAAAAGAGAGTTATGCTTCTAATTTATAGAAGCGGTATGGAAGTGGTTTGTGAATGAAGATTGCGTGTTTGTAATAAATTAGGAAGAAAAAGAAAATAATATAAGAAAGGAAATAGGATTTTTTATAGCGCAGGAAAGGATATTTAGATGTGTAGAAGTTTAGCGTTGTTGTCCACAGGTGCGATTTTAAAAAATATATATATTTAAATATATATATATTTATCGTGCGCGCGATAGTGTCAATGGAAGTGAAAGGTTGTTTACCTTTGAAGTCTTCACGCGCTTCCTCACGCGCTTCGTTTCGGGTTGCCGGTTACAAATATGAAGACGGATGTTGTGACTAGACGCGCATGAGCGTGAGGTCACGGAAAAAGGAAGAGTTTTGATTGGCAGCCGAAATCTCGTGAGAGAAAGGCGGCCATTTTAGGTTGGGAGGAAGTGCATTGATTATAGTTGAAAATAGGATGGCGTTTTTCGTGTGTAAGGGGGAGAATAAATAAAAAAAAAAATAAAAAAAGAATTACATCGGTGATTAACTGTTTGAGCGTAGTAAAGGATTATATTGGAGAGGTTGAAGGAAGATTAGGATGGGTTCGGAGGAAAATAGTATATCTCAACAGGTGGTTGAGGGGAGAATTAGTGAGGAGAGCTTGAGGAGATTGATTCAATCAGAGGTAAAGAGCTCTATGAGGGAGGTAATAGAGATTGTAATGGATAAGAAAAGGAAGGATAGTAGGTCGGAGGAGGATTTTTGGTCATGTTCAGAGCAGGAAGAAGAGATCTGTGAGAACAGAGGTAAAAAAAGAGCAAGGAAAACGAAACATTTAAATAAGATGAGCAAGGATGGATTTAACTCCATGAAGAAGAGTGGTATCCTTTGCGGTACAAAAAAGAAAGGTGTCCTTAGCGGCACAAAAGAGGACTCCGAAGAGGAGTATGATATGGAAATAGAAGAGAGGAATGAAAATGGGAGAGAAAAAATAGATGATGAATTTGTGTTTGACGTGGAACAGGATGATGATATTAATGATGATCTAAAAAATGATCAACCAACTTGCTCAAAAAGTACTTTGAAGGATCCTCTTGGAGGGGAAATGTTTAGCCCATATGAATTGAGGCATCCAAGAAGTGCTGATTGGTGGCCGCAGGATCATGTGGCGAAATTTATAAGGTATTGGTTGAGGAAGCCTCTAGAGAAGGAGGTGAGGAGTGTCTTGAGAGCTGAATGTTCAAGACCGCAAATTGAAGAAAAAGTGTGCCAGACTCCAAATTTAGATCCAGACCTAATTTCTTATCTGTTTAAATTAGGAAAAGATCCAAGGAAAGGATTGGAACGTTCTTTGAAAATTTGTCAGGATCGTTTGTTGGATGTTTTGGGTCCTTTGGGAAAAATATTGGATATGTCAGAAGAAGCATATATTAATGGAGATCAAGTGGATGTGCAGCTATTGCGTGGTTGGAGTCAGAGAGCGATGGTTCTCTTAGGAAATGCTAATTCTGGAATATTAGCAGAGAGAAGAAAGACTGTTCTGATGAAGATAAGTCCAAAACTGGCTGATTTGGCAGTGAAGGAGACAAGTGAAGATGCAAAAGGGTTATTGTTTGGGGAAGGTTTTATAAAAACAATAGGCAAACATGTCTCTACTTTCACTTCGCTTGACAAGGCGCAAAACAACATGAGAAAAGTATTTGGTGTTTTTGGAAGGGCCGGTAGACGGGGACCGTATGCTGGCGGAGGATGGCAAAGGTCCCAAAATAATAACCAATACAGTTATGCGTATAGAGGAACAGGAAGGGGATTTCAGGGATCCTCAAATTTTTTCCCTCAAAGGGGAAGATTCCAGAGGTCAAGAGGTGGAAGAGGAAGAAGTCAGTCAGGTCAAGGAGCAAGAGGTGAGTATGCAGATTTTTTCTGGTTCTTCCCCAAGAAAAGTAGGAGGACGTTTAAGGTTTTATCTAGATGCTTGGAGGGAAATTACAAGAGACCCTTGGATATTAAGCGTAATTCAGGGCTTCGAGATAGAGTTTATGGAAAGGCCTTTGCAATGTGTGGAGCCAAAGGAGTTAGTGTTATCCAAAGAACAGATGGAGATTGTGGATTTAGAAGTGAAGGAGATGCTAGAGAAAGAAGCAATATGTATGATAGAAGAACATTTCAAAGTTTTCGTAAGCACTCTATTTCTGGTAGAAAAGAAAGAAAAGGGATGGAGGCCTGTGATAAACTTGAGAGCTCTGAATCAGTCTTTGGTTTACAGGCATTTCAAGATGGAAGGAGTTCATCTCTTAAGGGACATGTTGCAGTCAAGGGATTGGCTAGTGAAGTTGGATTTAAAGGATGCGTATTTCACTGTTCCAATGAAAGAGGACAGCCAGAGTTTTCTCCAATTCAGATGGAGAGGACAGTTATACCAATTTCTTTGCCTTCCTTTTGGCCTGTCTTCGGCACCTTGGTGCTTTACAAAGCTGATGAGAGTAGTAGTGGCTTTTTTCAGGGAGAGAGGTTTCCGTTTAATTGTCTATTTGGACGACATTTTATTGATGTCGGAAGATGCAGAGGATTTGAAGAGTCAAATAAAGATTGTAGTGGATACGTTAGAGGGATTAGGTTTTATAATAAATCAGAAGAAGTCAGTTCTTATTCCAGCTCAGAGTTTGGATTTTCTAGGATTTACAATAGACACAGTCGAGGAGGTTTTGAGATTACCTTTGAGGAAGGTAAAGATGATAAAGAAGGAGATTATGAGAGTTCAGAAGAAAGAGAGTATGTGTCTGAGAGATTTGGCAAGGATTCTAGGTTTATTTTCTTCTTCGATTCAAGCAATTTTCCCAGGTCCTCTATATTATCGAGCATTGCAGAGAGTGAAAGCAAATGCGTTGAGAGCAGGTTTATGGTATGGAGACAAGGTAGTGTTGGATACGGAAGCAAAGGAAGAATTGGAGTGGTGGATGCACAATTTGGAGGTTTGGAATGGGAGAGCAATTTTTGGTTGCCTTCCGGACGTAATTCTGGAGACGGATGCGAGCTTGTTAGGATGGGGGGCACGGTTGGATCACCTAGAAACAGGAGGAGCTTGGTCGAAGGAAGAGAAAGTTCTGCACATAAATTGTTTAGAATTGACAGCGGCATTATATGCCTTAAAGAGTTTCAAGGAAAGATTGCAGGGTCAGACTGTGCTTTTGAAGATGGACAATATCTCAGCGGTGGCGTATGTCAATCGTTTGGGAGGTTGCAGATCGAGAGATCTTTCGAATGTGGCAAAAGTGATGTGGATGTTTTGTTTAAAGAACAAGATAGCTTTGAGAGCGGAGTATCTTCAGGGTGTGAAGAATGTAATAGCGGATTGGAATTCCAGGCATGTGAAGGATTTCAGCGATTGGATGTTGGGAAAGGAATATTTCAGGAAAATACAGATAGTTTGGGGTCCATTGGAGGTGGATCTGTTTGCTTCGAGATTGACTCGCCAAGTAGAGAAGTTTTTCAGCTGGATGCCGGATCCAGAAGCACTAGCTATAGATGCATTTCAACAGACATGGATGAGCATGAGAGGTTATGCGTTTCCTCCATTTGCGTTAATTCAGAGGGTGATGTTGAAGGTGAGGAGAGAAGGATCTCAGATAGTTCTGGTGACTCCGTTTTGGGTTTCGCAGGCTTGGTTTCCGGCGGTTCTGGAATTGGCATGCGAGGTACCTTTCTTAATGAAAGCAAAAGAGGATTTGCTAGTAAACGAACTAGGAGAAGTTCATCCTTTGATTTTGAGAGGGGCATTGGACCTTCTTGTTTGGAAAGTATCAGGGGATCCGGTTGTGTCGAGGGACTTTCGCAGGAAGCTGCTGAATTACTGGAAGAGTCTTGGGCTCCAGGAACTAGGAGAAGGTACAAAGGAGTTTGGAAAATTTGGTTGCGTTGGTGCTTGGAAAGGAGTTTGGATCCCGTGGAGGCTCCTGTAGTAGAAGTTGTAAATTTCTTAGTGGAACAGTTTAACAAGGGATTAAGTTATCGTTCCATTAATTGCTATAGATCTGCGATTTCTGCAGGCCATGCAATGGTAGGTGGAAAATCGGTTGGATGTAATGTTCTGGTTAGTAGGGTGTTGAAGAGTATGAGGTTAAAGAGGCCACCAAAGGCACGTTATGATTACTTGTGGGATGTGAATTTGATTTTGAAGTTATTTAGTGATTGGCCTTCGAATAGATATTTGAATAATAAGAATATTTCTGTAAAGTTAGCAACTCTGTTATGCTTGATTTCATGTAGGAGAGTTTCGGATGTGAAATGTTTAGAAATTAGAAACAGACATTTTATTCCAGAAGGTGTGTATTTTGAAATTCATAAGAGAACTAAGACCATGTCGTCTTATGTGTTTTATCCAAAGTATGAGGAAAGCAGGAAGTTATGTGTGGTGGATTGTTTAAAGGAATATGAGAATAGAGTGGCTGAAAATAGGAGAGATGGAGAGCATCAGTTGTTGATTTCCTTTGTTAAACCTTTTAGAGCGGTTAGTACTGCTACAATATCAAGGTGGGTGAAATATGTGATGAGTCAGGCTGGTGTAGATATTGAAAGGTTCAAAGCACATTCCATTAGAGGTGCTATGGCAAGTAAGTCATGTTTATATGGTGGAAGGTTGGAAAATATTTTGAAAGCTGCAGATTGGTCGAATGTGGATACTTTTGTAAGACATTATTTTAGGCCAGTAGAACATATGTCTGGAGTGGTGTTAAAAGGCTTTCAACATGCATAATGGTAGCCTCCGGTCTTGTAATGAAATGACGATTCTCAGATTAACATGAATAGAGAATCAGGATTTCATTAAAGACAAGGAGGCTAACATTATCCCACCCGCCTCTCCCTTTTGTTGGAGGGGGGGTTTGAGTGTTACAGAATGTAAATAAATTAAAACAGTTTGCATAAGAAATATAAAATAAATAAATGAAAGAGGAAATTACTTTTGAATTTTGAAAGGTTTGTGATTAGGCGTTTTAAGTGTATCTGTTTACTTTCAGATTAAAGCATGTTTGGGAGAAGATTTATTAAAGGTTGAAGATCGAGAGAATAAGGAAGATTCGCCGTGCAGGATTGCATTTAAAAGAGGATGAAGATTCCATGCAGGAGGAATATATAGTGTTTTGATGTTCCAGTTCTGGATTGTTTGTAAAGGAAGTTCTTTAAAGGAGCTGCTCAGGAGTGGCAAATAAAAGAATATGCATAATGTTAGCCTCCTTGTCTTTAATGAAATCCTGATTCTCTATTCATGTTAATCTGAGAATCGTCATTCCCAAGCACGAGTTTTCTTTCATCAACTTTGGCACAGTGTTTTTTAAATCAATTTCTTCTCTTTATTTAGATTGTTTATAATGAAGCAGTTTAATAAAAATGTCCTACATTAAAAAAACTGTACACATGAATTTTGCTAAGTACAGATGCTGGAACGTTAAACTTTTTCATCTGTCTCAATTTGCAAAAGTAGTGCAGTAGGCAAAGTTACATCTGCATCAGTTTTCTCAGTATTTACAACGTATCGATCTGTGCTCTGGACTGATTGTTCTTCAAGTTTGTGAGCGGGAACCCTACTGGGACACATTTTGTGGCACAGATGTCAGTTGCACAGTCAATGGTGGTTTCAGACGTGACACTGGTCTTCTGTATAAACAGGCCAAGTGAAATGGATGTACCATGTCCACTGGCACCAGTCTCAATCTCTCTTCCTCCTGTCACCATCAGTGTTGTCCCCAGCACCTGATCTTGATGGGTTGGACTGAACTCTTCCTTCAGTCCCAATCCCTTGACCATAAGATCACCAACCGTCGGAAGCTAGCCAGTCACTGGATACACTGTTGGAGTTGTAGCTTGGCTCAGACTATTGCGGGAAAGCTGCAAATCTTGAATCAGAGTAAAACCTGATTGATCATAGGAATCTGTCCACCCAGAAATATCCACTATGCACATTTTTACCGCAACCAGCCTCTCCGGAGGTGAGCGGTTGGACAGTACATGTCTAGGAATATTATTTAAAGAACTCTGTGCTAAAGCAGTTTTGATGTTCTAGTTTACCTTTGTCTAAGACACTCACAGTCAATGCTTGTTATAAAATTCTGTTCAATCTCTCTGGACTACCTCATTTAAATTAAAAGTGGTTTGAGAACTGGAGACTTATTCTCAAGTGTTTCTGATAATCGAAAAGTAGAAAGCTGGCCTTCTATATGAGCAAAATGTAGGAACTTCACCTATCATTAGTAAGTTCAGCAAGCCTTTCATCACTGCACAAGGCATGACCTGATGCTTTGACCATATCCACAAAAAACACGTGCATGAATGAACCGCTTCCAGTTTATATTTAAATTAATCTATTATCTGAAACAGATCAACATGGTCTTGATTTATGATTATTTATTGTGTGGCTACTTAAAACTGTTACAAAATAAATTGGCTATGTGAAAGGAGGAGTGATTTGTCATAAAAATGTAAAACATTGATTTCTGTAGAGTAATGGTGTTAGAATAATTCATCATTTTATAGATTTTTGTAACCTAAATTGATTTAAAACAAATGTACAGTACAAATGGGCATTAAATGTGAGGTTCAATTAGTCTTTTGCTGCCAGGATACAGGAAACACGATCCATGACTTTCACAAAGTTACAGTTTAATTGTGAATGCATGCCTTTCAAACACTGGGTCAATGCTTGCCTGCAAGTTTTTTTATGCAGCGTGTTGAGTCTTGATTAAAAATGTTTCTGCAAGCGTCTTTTAAAGCTGGGCATCCATACAGTTTTTGTCAAATGTTTATTTTTTAATAACCACAGAGCCTGCAATTTAGGCTGGAACAAACTCTTTTACATTTCAACTTTAATTCCTTTGTAGAAACATTGCCCATTCTGTAAGACAACAGCTTTAATTTTAGATGAAAAGAAAAAAATAATCTTCATAGTTTGTCAAATGATATGATCATATGAGTTTATCACCATCCAGGCATTGGCTTTGCTGGTAAAAACGTCCTTATCTCTCATATACAAGAACATTTTGATATATTTGTTTATTATTTTTTTTTTAATATAGCTGGTGTTCTTGGTGTTTCCCGACACTTATTAGGATACAATGAGCCCTGAGCTGAATGTCAAAATGTCTGCAACTGACTGACTTTTGGTTCTCATCATTTCGGCCCAAATTTTATTGTTCAGTGCTTTTTGAGGGGGCGGGGTGGTGGATGGGCTTATCCTGCAGATTTTGGTAAATGTCCCCTGTGGGGCTAGTTTTTGTTTTTAGAGACAGAACTCTAAGCAAATATGGCCTTGTGAAGTAATTTTTGGAGTGAGAGTAAGTGTCTTTATATATATATATATATATAATGCTTGTAGGATGTCTAACATGTTAGTCATTCCCTCTCAAAATTTAAGATCCATAAGTCCAGAAAATATAATTACTGGGCAACGCAGGGTGACACAAGGCCTGGGCTCTGATCCTGAGCTGAGCCAGGAAAATATGGAAACTCTGAACGACCCACAACATGTACAGTTATCATTTTGGAAGTTACAAATTAGATTTTATCACACAGTTTGCACTCTAATTGCACTCTAATTCAAGATTTCAATGGTCTCTGTAGGCCTGGGGGAAGTGAAATTACATTCTGAGGCAGTTCCCTCTCTATGTGTATAATGGAGTGTCACTGTGGTTGAACAGTAAAGCACACTGGCTTTCCATAATGGTGTACACTACCGTCATGATGCCTATCTTAGTTGACTACCTAGCCCTACAGTGTCCCCATTGCGCCAGGCTACCTGTGCTTTGTTAATGGGGTGTGCACAACAGTAGTGTCACATGCGCAGTCCACACATGGGTGCACATGTGTGCACATGTGTTCATCTGCAACCAGCCAAGTGCCCCTTACCCTGGCTGCATCGCAGTGACCTTACTTGGTGGTAGCTGTGGTGCGATTCGGAAGATTGGAGGCACCATAGCGCTCCCCCACTGAAGGCGGGAGGGACCAAGGACCCTATCCCTGGGCCTTGTTAAGGAGGTAGAGGATGGGGTTGTGCCGCCGCACCCCTGCTTGGTCCCTGCTCCCTATGTCCATGTCTGGGGGGAGCGGGTGGCGGCCACGGAAGATCGCAGAGGATGCTGAAGTGGCGCCGCACCCCTGCGGGGTCTGCTCTCCCCGTGCCTATGTTTGGAGGGAGCGGGAAGTGGCCACGGAAGAAGGCAGAGGACAGGGGAGTGCCGCCGCACTGCCTGCAGGGTTTGTTCTTCCCACTCCCTGTGCCCGTGTCTGGGTTGAGTGGGAGGTGTCCACAGAAGAGTGCACTTCTGCCCACTGGAGCGGGCACACACCAAGAAAGGCTGATGCTGCGGACGCCGGCCAGGGCAGGCAGGGGTGGGCTCTCCGCACTGCCCTCTAACTTTAGCCCTATCAGGGGTGCCTGAGTGGGAAAAGCACCCCCTTCCTGCAAGGAAAGCAAGGCAACGCAAGACCGCATTCAAGGAGAAAATCTGAGGAAAACCTCTGCGTGGCTCTCCCTGGCACAGCGGGAAAGTCGCTGTTACAATATTCACTGCACTAGCCCAACTTGCCCCACAATGCTTTGCGTTTCTTCTTAAATGCATTATTGCCCATAACTTTACCTGTGGTGGTCTTAGGACATTGGGACCACCACCAAAGTGTTCAGCATGATGTCCTCTTTCTGGCCAAGTCATCTTCTGGGTCCCCACCCTAAGATGGGGGGACCTCAAATTCATCACCAACCCTGGCTTTCACATTAATTTTCAAACACTCCCATGTCTGGAGATTTTACTCTACAGCGGGGAGTAGGTTGTGTTCTAGGAGCCTTATGCTTGGTAACAGGCCTAGAGGACTTAAAAAGTATCGAAAGTCTTTACTATGTGATTATGTCCTCTAGGGGCTGATGGTATAGTTACATGGCAATACTGTTACATTAGGGTGCTTTGCTGCAATGCCGTCTAGGTGTTATTCTACCTCTTACAGTTTTTTGCACAGTTTATAGAAAGTATGCTCAAACACAAAGTTTATTGCTGATAAATGTTTTTAATGGGTTTTCATGATGATTGCACATGTATTATTGATCAAAACTTTGTGAAAGTATGACAATAATTCATGCCAAAGTAGTATCTTATGATTACATAGTGATTATTGAATCTCACTTGGTATGTTTGGGTGGCCCCTCTAAGGGGCCACCAGTGATTATCTATGATATGTTCCATCTGCCAATGTATATTTGTAAATGACTGCTTAGCATTTAACAATGTGTGCATAATAAAAGTACTTCCCTTTTTTCTAAAGAAAATTTACTGACAGGACAATCATTTATTGAGTGTTATTATTGCGTGCTAATGTTTGGTGATTCCTAACCCACACACCACCTCCCTTAGACTACTCAGCCTTGATACCCTGTGAGAGTCAAGCACTACAATGTGGTGTCTGGTTCTCACTGAGGACAATTGAGGAACTATTACTTGTGCTGGCCACTCAACTTATAACCCAACTTCCAACAGGCTCCGTACTGGGCACAAAGACTATGGTTTCCAGAACTCCTGGGCATGAGCATTTGTCCTCTGTTCAGACAGCTCAATTGAGAGGATTGACTGTTGCAGCAAAAAGGCAGGGTTTTGCACCTGGACCTTCGTAATCTCCACCTTTATGCTTAGTGATTGAGTGACAACAGTTGACCACCTTAGACCTTCCTCAAGTAGTATTTGCCCCTCGACCCTTGACAAAAACTAACGCCTGTTGTTGGAACAAATTTGTGGATTGCCAGCACGGCTTTGCTCCGGGCACAGTTAAAGGGAATATTTTGGTCTTTTAATGGTTGCTGGATCAGATGTTTAAAAAAAAAAAAGCCCGTCATGTGATTTTTCAATCATTTGTTCCAATTCTCCCCCCAACCCTTATTCATGTCACAATGTCAGCTTAATTTGGTCATCACATGCCTATTGTGCACTCCCTGTGAGCCACTTCATAGCTGTCTTTGTGACATCCCACCTCTAAGACAATGTTCCTTGTCACCATAACATGGGCGGGTGAGTGAGCATCAGGCTTTGTGCTAACCCGCTGTACACCACCTTCTTCCTATACACACTTGGTAAATGCAACAGTTAAATGCATGAATAATAAAAATGAATAAACAAGCAGGAAATAATACTGGACGCCCTGCAAGAAATCAGAAAGATATATACACTAAATACATCAAATGATTACTTTGGATGTGCACTCTGAATCACTCCCACATCACAAAGAAAACACCTCAAATGATCACAGCCACTGAAACCACGCATCACAATGGCACTAGTCGGAAACAAATCAACTCACCTGATCGTTCACTCGACATCCTTGCCAACTCAAGCTGTAGGAGCCCGTTAACAGCCAGGCAATAGACACATGATCAGGACTCAAATCCAGATTCTTTTTGTGCCAGTACGTCTACTCCTAAAATGGGTTCCTAAGCTCGCTGTCAAGATGCTCCAGCTTTATAGTCTCAAAACACACTAGAAGGTTCGAGAGTCTTTAACTTTGCGCAAAGGAAACTTACTGGAACTGACCAGTTTCCATGCAAGCATTACAGGGCAAAAGTAGTTCCCTTGTTCCCTCTACATTCTCACATGTTCCAGCCTTTATCTTAACAAAGCTTACGAAAGCCTTCCAGGGTACATTAAACAATCTCTCACAAAACAACCTTGAACATGATTAACCCAAACAACTTGCAAACACTCTGGGGGCCTGTCTGTGCGCGCAGAAAAGCTCAAGCAAGGCAGAATCAGAATTCAGGATGACATGAGGCCATGTCAAAGCCAATAGTAAGAATTTCATAATACTTCCCAATGTACAACACAATGCACATTTGTGCACCACTGCTTATCTCATCAGATACTTCATCTCTCAATGTACAACACAATGCACATTTGTACACCACTGCTCATAACACTGCACTTCGAGACCAAATATTAATTTCACATCTCTCTCTCTCTCTCTCTCTCTCTCTCTGTTCTGTTCTGTTCTGTTCTTGGAAAGGCTGTTCAGCCATAACAGCTCCCACTTCAGAATGACAAGAAGAAATCTTCAAGAGAAACAATGCAGGAAGTCGTACATTCAGGCTGGGATAAAATGACACACCAAAGTCAATTAAAATGATGGTAGTCAAAGGTCATCACGTGGTGTCAGACCATAAGAGTGCCTCTAGCACTTCAATAAAAGGTCTCCAAATCAAGAAAATGTATAGCCTAAAGCCACACAATGAAAATATGAGCAGAGCTGTCTAAACCTCTGAGTCGAAAGGTATCTGCAATAAAGACTAAAGTGTGAACACCAATTAAACCCATAGAACATTTGAGAATTCCACGTCATCAACTCCAGTAGTTTTCCACCTTCTCATAGTAAAAATTGTCTACTTCTTGTTTTTCCCATCCTACAGTTTGAACATCAGGACGACCTTGGATGACTCCCTGCTCATGATACGACATGAATAGGAGTATTCTCTTAGTTTTTCAGCACCTCTCGTTCTTGCCAAAAGTTCTCCTCCCAGACCTCACTATCTCCAAACACAATATGCCTTTCACTAACTATGAAATCATGTAAATGCACCTGCAAAAGAAACAACATTGCATCTCAAGCAAATTTTTCACATTGAAGGTTAAACATTGGAGACCAAATATTTAAGGCCTATAGTTAAGCTAACTTAGTAAGACAGCTCCAAGAATTTCCTGTTTCCAACCCTCTGCATTATTCTACGCTAAATGTGTAAAACCTTTAGCAGGTTTTGTTTTCTGTTAATATAGCATGTTATACAGATCAAGTAAGGGGGAGCAAATTCAATTCAGGGTTCACAATAATTGTAATATCGGTCTTCTTAGGTGGTCTAGATTGGACCAGTTCAAAAATAGTCAAACTTAAAGTGTAGTGTGCTTTTGAAAAACAATTTAGCAGGAGCTAAAAGCTCCTTTGCCTACAGTGTGGAGAGGGAGAATACTTAGTCCTCAGAGCCAGGCTTGCAGACTATACACAATCCTAGACTTTAAACTGTCTGCAACTTTAATTGTGGCCCTTTGAAGCTCACTGTCTAATTATCACAGTGCTAAATGTTTGAAAACTGCTGACCTCAAGCTCATTCTAAAAGGAGTTTTTATGCATTCCTACTGGATGACACCCAGAAATGTCTGCACATATAGATGGAACTTGCATCCTGTTTGAGGTGATCCATTCAGAGTGAAACCAAGAATTTAGTCTGTCACATAAAGCTGAATGGCAAAATATTCAATGCTATGAAAACCAGGTTACTTTGTATGTATGCATGTTGTGATACTTCTTTAGTGGAAACTTAGTTTCTAGTTGGTCGACTGAGTGACCAGTGGGTGCAAGCCCTAGGAAACTATTCAAGATAATTTACAAGATGTATAGGTTAGATTTTGATTCATGGTGTGTGAGTAGAATGGCTGTTTTAAGAGATGGCTCTTCAAAATTACATTACAGTAGGAGCTGTTTTGTTAGTGCGAGGTTAATTTGGAAAGTTTGATTGGGTTATTTATTTGAGTAACTTGTACAATAGTAAGAGGGTAAACAAGACTCTAGAAACAAGGTTCAAGGATGTGGAAGAAATAGAGCCGTATTTCTCAATCCATAGTATAAAAGAAACCATCCGGTCCCTAAAACTAATGTAAACAGCAGGGCCAGATAACTTACCAGCAATTATACTAAAAAATAACATGGATTTTTTGGGCAAGTTTTTTTTAAATGTCACCTTCCAAAATATTTTAACATCCAGAATTTTCCCAGGAAGCTGGAAGGGGGCAATTGTTAGACCAATATATAAAAAGGAAGACGCCACTCAGCCCCAGAATTACCACCCTATAGGTTTGCTGGATGTAGCGGAGAAAGTATTTTCTAAGATATTGTTAGGCGCATTGAAGGCCTGGGTAGTACAGAACAACTTGATACCGATAGAGCAAGGCGGGTTCAAAGAGGGCCACTCAACAATTGTCCATTGCCTTAGTTTATGGGAAAAAACAAAAAAGGCAATTGAATTGTGAGGTAGATTGTTATGATGTTTTGTGGATTTTCGAGCCGCCTTCGACTTGGTAGATGGTAGACTATTGTGGAATATGTTGGTGAAGCTTGAAATCAATAAAACGGTACTCTCACTAATTCCAGAAATGCATTCGCTGAATTAGGCCAGAGTAATCTTGGAAACCCTTGGGACGCTTTCTAAGAAAATTCAGATAAAGAATGGATTATGCCAGGGTTGTGTCCTGGCCCCACTGCTATTCTCTTAGTTCCTTTCTCACTTACTAAATACATTATGTAAGGCTGGTGAGCTAAGCCCTAAGATGGGGGACCCAAATACCATGTGTGCTATACGCTGATGATCTAGTGATAAATAACATGACAGAGTAGGGTTTGCAATAAAAAACTGGACACCTTTTATGATTGTTTAAAGAAATGCCTTACAATTAATTTAGAAAAGACTAAAATAATGGTGCCGGGGAAAAGAAAGGGTTCCTTTAAGTGACAATTAGAAGAGGTCACAGTTGAGGTGGTGGACAAATATAAATAATTGGGTATGGGGTTCGATAGCAAGCTAAATTGGAGGGACCACATACAATCACTAAAAGCAAAGGCTCTTTCCTCAGTATGGTGCCTTATGCAATTCAAGCGGAAGTATGGAGGCCCTTCTATGGGGCAAATTCTATCAGCTTTCAATGCAATGGCCCGCTCGCCATTCCAATAAGGAGTACAGGTTCTATCTTTAGTTGGTAAATTGGATTGGAATTTAGAGGAGGGTAAATGTGTGCAACAGCTCCTTGCTCTCCCACTATCAACGATGATCCTGGCAGTGAGAGTAGAATGCCAACTTACAACCTTGAACTTCCAGGGACTTCAAGCTACATTGAACTTCTGGCAGAGATTGAGTAGAGAAGGGACCCCCAAAATATTGCACCTTTGTAAAAGAGAAATGGAGGAAAGCACACTTATTGGGCATCCCAGGTTAGACATATGCTAGGTAAGAAGTGTGTTAAACTTTCTCTAGAACCAGAACAATGGAGACAAGGGCAGCTGATCCTCAAACAGGTGCTACGTGCTATTATTAACACAAAGGCTTGTGAAGAAGACTTATGTTATCTGGCGAGCAAATCGTCCACCCAGTTCTTGATAATTGTGTTGAAGTAATGATCATACGTTCCCCTATATCGAGACTATGCCAATTCCTAAGCAAGAAACGTTGGCCTAAACCTATGTAATGCAGACAGGTAGATAAAAATCGTAATGAGAAATGAGTCTGTGTACATGTGGGTTACAGGTAAAAAGCAGTGGCCCACATATCTTGCTGGACTGTTTGTGGTTTATAGAAGAACGGAAGGCATTAAAACTTTTTCTATTACTTATAAAATTAATAATAGGGATCAAGCTCTTCGAGACAGATGTATCAACATTGCATTTTGCGATTCAATAATAGCGAATTTTACTGATTCGCTGTTATAGAATCGCTAAATGCAATGTATGTAGGTTTTGCAAACAAAATAGCGATTCCTGCATATTCCTTAATAGCGAATCACAATTTGTGATTCGCTATTAATGAATGCCTTGCCATTCATTCCTATTGGCCTAGAGGCCCATAGAAATGAATGGGAAGGCATTCACAATTTGCGATTTACCAAATTGATAATCGCAAATTGTGAATTCAATTCAAGGGTGCAAGGGGGCCAAAAGGCCATCCTGATGCACCCCCAAAAATATAATGTGTGCACATGTGGTGCACACACATGCCCTAGGGGCATGTGTATGCACTACACGGCACTTGGAAAAATGCAGTGTGGTGCATTTTTCTAAGGATTTGCAAATTACCACCAATTTGAAGCAAGGTCGCAATTTTTAAATGCTTTCTGCTTTGCATTTAGGGAATCACAAATTGTGATCCCCTAAATGCATTCGCAAAATAGGTAATCACAAAAATTGTGATTCCCGATTTTGCTAATGCATTTTGGGATAATACATCCTAAAAGGCTTTTTACCGTTCACAAACGCGTTTATTCTGTGAAGTGGTCTGTTTGCGACCGGTAAAAGGCTTAATACATCTGGCCCTTAGTCTGATGATAGATATGAGATTTTTAAACGTTGTCTGTGCAATAGGAAGATTTTCAACTCCAATACAGGAGTCCTTGAAAGAATTGGTAATATTATTTAAAATGAGATCTGGGGCAGAAATGTGACTCTAGCCACTCTTTAAGGACGTTTTGGAGCTCAGGAATCCTGTATGCATGCAGAAATGTACATTTTATGTATATGTGATTCTTCCTTCATTTGGTCATGAATTAAGAGATATTTGGTACAGAGTGGCACTGCTTCCACTGTATGTTTCAGCAGGCTTTTATTGTGCTTTGCATTTTTTTTAATTGTTGCACCTTATGTATTATCTGTATTTTTATTTTGTATGTTGATTGTGGCACCTTTTATGGCTATATTAGCCGAAAAAAGTATATGTTGAAGTGAATTGAGTGCTGACCGTTGAAGTTTTAGAAATTAAGCACTGATTGCTAACTAGGCTCCAATGCATGTTCTCTCAAAACTAAAAGACTCACAATTGGCTATAGACCTGACTGGCATGTTTAACTTCCCTATAAGTTCCTAGTGTGTAGTACTAAAGTGTACCCAGGGACTGTAAGTTAAATATCACTAGTGACTTGCGACATATATGCCACAACTAAAATGACAGTGCAACGCATGTCTCCTTGACTGCTCCCGCAACTTGGTAGGCAATGCTAAAACTGCATATTCGACCTGGTAAAGTAAACATTTTTGCTAGGCCTAAATCTTCCTTTTCAATACCAAGAAGTTAGCCTTAGGTTAGGCCCTAACTGCCTATAGTGCAGTGTGCATGGTATTTCAAAAGTAGGACATGTCTATTTTATTTTTTGCATGTCCTAGAAGTGTAAAACCTCCAAACCCACTTTTTCACTGTGGAAAGACTTGCTCTTCCTTAGGGAAGCACTGGTTTACAGTAGAATACCTTAGGATGACTAATTTCTGTTTGCAAGTAGCTAGAAAAAGTATTCAATTACTAATTTTAATAGTATTGTAAAATTCAACTTAATTGTCAAGTCAGATTCTATATCACTGTTTTGAAAATGACACTTTTAGGAAGTTGTCACTGACAGAATGACATTCTGAAACTGTTTTAAAGGATGCCTACCTTGCCACTTACAGATGTAGTTCACAGCTGGGTCTGTTGCCTCTATGGTCTTGCTAGTCAGCCATTCAAAGATCCCAATGGGAGAGAAGCTGCCCCGAGAACTAGCTTTGAGTGACCACAAGGAAGGGATTGCCCATTATCACAGCCCCACTTCTGGGTGGACACAGGGAACTTTGCACAGGGGAAGAAAGGTTATGGCATCTAGGTCTTGGGTAGAGATGGGCACTGTGGAATAATTTATAGTAAAACACACAGGAAGTGCTTCTAAATTGGGTAGAGTCACCCCTAGGAACTTTTATCACAGTGGTTAGGGTGTGGCCAAGAGCTTACCCCACCCACGGACTAGCACTGGGTATAAATGTGGCAACCCCAGTATCCTCCTCAAAATACCTCCGGACCTGTGGAAGAGAGAAGGACTGCACCTGCTTGTGACCTGTGAGGAGAATCCTAAGGGCTGGACCTGTTCCCGCTTATACCCAGGAAAAAGAAGTGGGCTTCAAAGGGCATTTGACCAATCTCCTGTCAAGCTACTGGAACACAGAAGCTTTAGAAAAATGATTTTTATGAGGAGCCCAGCAGGCCAGATTAAATTGGACCTGCTCTGGCCCTTGCTGGTGACTTCTGTTGAAGTGACTCCTGACCCCCAAGTGCTGATCCTGAAGTCCTGGAACCCTTGGCTGATGTGGAAGTGTACTCCTTATATCCAAACTTAAACCACTGGCACTTTGAAACTTTTCCTCTCTAAGACTGGTGGGAGACTTCGAAACAGTGGTGGTTCTGAATTGCTGGCTTGCCCTGCTGAAGGAGGTCTACATTTTAAGTCCAAATATAGAGGGCTTCACAGAGAGCGAAGCTGAATGACATAAAAACCTTCCTGTGCTCGGCTACCTGACTCCATCTGATATGAGCTTTTCAACAACCCGCCATCGTTGACCCACGGGCCCCTCCCGGAACAAGCTCCAGTGTGCACCGCTGACTATTTGTCGTCAACCACCTTTTCCCCAGAAACATGTTGAAGTACAAAGGTAACTCTTTTACCAGGGCCTGCTTGGACCTCATATCCGACAATCGCTCAATTGCAGCCCACCTCAAATCTTACCCATGTCTGAGTCTAGTGCAACCAGTTGCTTGCGATTGGCATTTAGTGCTTTTTGGTGCTAAAATTTACTTCAAAGATTCATATCTCCGGGTCTCCTTACTGGATTTTCTGGTGTCATCTTGTTCATTAAAATATTATCTTTTTATAAACTGGAGTTGAGTTTATATTGTGTTTTCTACTTTTATTCTTTCCTTTTTTATTTTAACTGTTTTGGTACTTCTAAATGCCTTCTACACTTTCATAATATAAGCCTATCCCCTCAGTGCCATGGCTACCAGGGGTTGAGTTCTGGTGTAAATTACTGAAACGTTTACGGTCCAACCAAGGATCCTGACATTATTACTTGCGGTGGACTACCATCCACCCCCACTCCTAATACGCTTTTGAACACAGATATACCAGTGGTAGAGAAAATAAGGAGGGGGAAAGGGGACGAGTCCAGCATGGAAAGGAGAGAAGGGGAAGTGTGATATAGCCTAAGCAATTGCAGATCGGTGGAGGGAGATGTAGTTGGAGTGCTGTGATAGGGAGGCTGGCTAGTTAATATTGGAAAGCTAGGTGAGAGGTGTCAGAGTGGGTGAAGGGGTTGGACGGGTAATACCAGGTTGTTGTGGGAGAGATACTGAAATGTGTGGCACGAAGATATGAGAGGGGTCAAAGGGTGAGAGCAGGAACTTAGTAGAGAGTTGGAGAGATGAGGCAAGGAGGTAGATTGAAGATAACCCACCAACTAGGATATGGATTAATGGAAGGTGGAGAGGGTATTTAGGTGAAAGGTAGTTGGCAGGGCTTGTAGGGAGTATAGGATGAGAAAGGGGGTCCAGTTGTTTATTTGGAGATAAGATGTTGATGGCCTTTTGCCAGGGGAGCTGGCATGAGAGGGTTGTGGTAGATGAGATGCAAAGGAAGGGGCCGATATAAGTGATATGGAGGAGAGGGAACAAAGGAGTCAGTTTGACGTGATTTGGTTAGAAGACTGCCCAGAGTTGGGACCAGAGGGAGTATGAGTAGAGTTTGTGGGGCATTGTTCAGAGGGTTATGGACATGAGTCTGAATAGAAAGGTCTAGAAAAGAGATGGCCAACCATGGCCAATGTCTTGTCATTCGCATGAGACATTGTTAAAGATGGAAATTAAAAGGTTACCATTTAGTGCTGGAACAATAGATATTTAAGTGTACATCAAGAAGTGCAGATTCTTCTTTAGAGAGCTGGCACATAGATGGGTGTGCTTGAAGAGGAGGAGCTTGGTTCTTAGAGTTGCTTTCCGATGCAATGGCATTGGTCTGCAAATAAGTTTCTGGAATTTCACTCATGATCTTGTGTTAAATGTCTTTCATCAAGGACTTTTAGAAATACAGGGGATAGGTGATCTTAGATGCATCACAGCGGGATTTGGAGAAGCATTTCACAAGCTTGGTGAAGTTGAAGTGGGTCTTAGATGCATCACAGCTGGATTTGGAGAAGCATTTCACAAGCTTAGTGAAGTTGGAGTGGGTCTTAATTAAGGGGTGGGATTCTTGTTCGGGACTGGCTGGGTCAGCTGAAAGAGAGCCCTCAGAGATTCCAGTGAACTGGTGAGCAGATGGAATATTAGACACATCGGCTGTTTCTTCAGTATCAGTTGGGGTGATGCGTGACATATTTGAGCCCTATATGATTGACATAAGGAGAAACCAGGAAACCATTTGTAGGAATACCATTTTTTTTTATGGTGCTGCACAGGTGTGAGTTGCCATAGTCATTGAGCTTGTCGTTGAGCTTGCTGGGGGTGTAAAAATGTTTTATTTAAAATGGATTTAGATTTAGTCCAGGGTTCTGCACACCCGTCACCCTTATGATTGCTTTAAAAACATCCAAATGGTAGTGTACTTACTATTTATGCCCATTAAGCTGGGATGCTCTTCAACTTAGATTTGAATCAGTATTTGGGGGTGAGGCGTGGTTTAGGAATCACTGGATTTCCCCAAGTGGATGTTCTACTGGGGACATCAATGATTTCAACAACCACCCTCAGTGAGGGGGTGAACCAAAAATGAATAGGGATTTGTAGTATGATCCATAGTGAACACCGGCTGGAGGTGCTCAAGCATGTTCTCCCTCTGTCAGTCATCAACAGTATCTTCAGAGAACCTTAAGAAAGGATTTTGCACCATTACCTCATTTGGTCTAACGGGGGTTTCTACCAGACTGTCAGCTTCCCAAGAACTAATCCTCAAAGTACTAACTTGGAACACATGTAGTAAGACTTCAATTTCATGCGTCCTGAGGAAACAAAAAACCCAGCATGCAACTCTAGCAAGCAGAACCACTGTTCTTAAGTTTGAGCTATATATTATTCAGTTGTAAGGTCATATACCAACTCGTAAGAACAACTCGTGTTCCCCCTTCTAGCGTCCATCCTCAGCTTCTGGTTGCTTTCGTAAGCAGCGGCATATCTGCCAATGTGATGATCTTTCCTCACCGTGTTACCGTGAAAGTAACAATGTGTTTTAGTAAAAAGCTTTTCAGGTGTTGTGCTCTGACCTCTGATCTGTGCTGCTCCCGTCACAGCTGCCATTAGGAATCAAAGTGTGCTCTTGTGACGTCCATGAGTTTCTTCAATATTTACAGCCTGGGTCATCACCAGTACAATATTCTCTCCATGCGGGGTGGTCGCCAGAATATCACTTTATTTCAGGGCCACACCATTGCAAAAGTTGTGCTCCGACCCCTCAGACCTGCACAACTTAATCTTGCAGCCACCATCTTGAGTGGGACGGAGCACCAGAAAGGTGCAACTGGATCAAATCACCACCCCATAAGGGAATGATGTTCAGCGTTTAGTTTTTTTGGTGAAATGCAAGTCAACATGAACATCAAGGTGTTTTGTAACATGAGGAAAGCATTTCAAAGTTTTGGTGACTCCACCTATTTTGTACATTTTTGGGACTCTCCACAGGCTCCTACTTTCAAATACATATTTGTTAGTCAAGGTAGTAAGCCACTTAAACCTCATGCCAGATGTTTTTCTTTGGCTCAGCTCAAGGAGCTGTGCTTTAATGTAGCTTCTGCTGACCGCTAATGCGCGTGCCTCCTTGCCAATCTCTGGCAGCAGAGAATTTGCTGATACAGAAGGATGAGTAAGGGCTGTTCTTACTGTGCATATAACCTCCGACCTGTCTCCGCTCTGTAGCTAGAAGTCCTAAATGGATCAGCCCAGTTAGCGCACAGTTTTGCTGAGTCACCCCAGTGAAATGCCTGTGCCATTCCTAGCCTCTGCATTCACAACCATATGATCAGGGGCATAACTCAAGGGGGAGAGTGTGACGCTACCGGGAACACGGATTGTGTAGAACGCGGTACTCCGTACAGGTCACACACTTGTGATTCATATCAGCTCACTACGCGCCTTACTCCATATTACTCAGAGATCTACTTCATTATGCACTGAATGTGTCCATGTGCACATAGCTAATTTTGATAACTTTATTTAGTACTATTTCATGGGGATACTTCTCGTTTGATGCCTACTGAACTTGCAAGAAAAGGTTTTTGAAGTACCTAATACACTACTGGAGTGTCTACCTTTAGAATGTTACAGAAAGTGACAAGCAGACAGACTTTGGATTTTAGGCCCTGAAGAAGTCTACTGTGCATTATACTGCACGACGAAACACGTGTTGCCATTTTTCTGCATTTAAGAACATTAAAATCAACCTCTGTTTAGAGAAACAAACTACCTGGCTGCATTGTGATGGGAAGATTACAAATAAAAACTGAACCTGGATCTGGATCGAGAGTTTGTTGGATACTATAAAAGATTGAAAGTGTGTTCAGGGGGACTTTGTATTTGCATAACTTAAGGGGGAGTATTTGGGGTATTGCACCCCCCTAAGAAATGTATTATTTAAGAGATGGTTGGGTACAGGAGCTTTCAATCGGGTATGCTAAGGTGTCTGTCAGATTTTACCTGGGATTTTTAAATACTCACTCAGACAAAAACATACACACACACTCTCATCTCTGTTTTAAAGGTCTTAAAACTGGTTATTTTATTAAACACAGTGATTTAGGTACCCCTCAGCATCTGCACTCCTTTCCCATTCCTCTGGCCCTGAAGCCTTCTCACGCACTACTTCCCATATAATGATTAACATGATATGCCAGCGTGGCTGTTGAAAAATCTGATGCTTATACCCCCCCAGTCTTGCTGACCAAGCTACACCCCTGCATATGAGTAATCAGCCATTGTCCTACCTCGCAATCTCATCCTCAGTCCCTCAGTGTTGCACTCATTTACCTTTAGTGAGCTCTGAATGCAACTTGTGAGAAATAATTTCCGAATATGAAATGTGTGCCTATCATCATTGGCATTTTGCATATTAAATGAAAACACTGCACTGTCCAAAACGTTTTTTCCAAAATTTTCTATTTCCTTGCTTGAATAAACTAGGCCCAAACCAGGCCTAATATCCATTTTGAATCTTAACGCAGTGATATGATGTGTATTTTCATTTCTCCTCTTATCACATGTAGTAAAGTGTGAACTAGTATAATGCTCTGTATTGACATGCTGTTCTCGAAGAACTCAGGAGGACTTTTTCCTTTCTTTGGTAATAATTTAAGGTTCTTCCATTCTCTGCCACTGTAATGCTATTTAGTATGAGTCTGTTAATGTTTGAGTGTAACTAGATTTGTCATATCGGATGACATTAGGTATAAAGGGGTTGTATTCATTTTCATTTAGGTAATAGTACTAGAATGGTGTTAGATGATGCAGCATTACCATTTTTATTCTGATTTGTTAATCTTTGTAACTATTTGATCACCTTATGGTGATACTGCAATTTTTACTGAATTTTATAATAAAAATGATCCATTCAGGAGTGGATCCAAGACTGGTTTGTACTGACTCTTCAGAGGGGACCCTTGTCTGTCTCTTGCTTAGAACTTTGAATATTTCTACGGCAACTCACACCTGAGTCACAATCCGAATCATGATCAACTTTATTCAATCGAAATAAATAAACCATAAATGTACATAAAATTGCGATTACTGTCCAACAGAGTCCTTTAAAGTACATTATATAAACAGTTCATCTAGAGTACTGTCATTCCTTGAGCTGCCCCCATCATTAACATTTAAATGACAATGTTACATATTAAAGTTGGGAGCAAGTGGAAAGGGAGGAGGGCAAAAACCTCAGCTATGGGTCCGCTATGCGCTCCTGCCAACCAGGATGTCAATCAGTCAAGCAAAATAACTTTATTTTGCTACAGCTCTGTAGGATATAAAGTGCATAAAGTATAATCATATCAATTGTTTAAATTGTGAAAAATACAATTCTATTTTTTTTAATTTATATATTATTTAAATTTTAAACAGATAGTTTGCCTGAAAAATTTGGCTAAAAAATGCATTGTGGTATCATTAAAAGAGAGGCAAGGAGATCGTTATTTAACATACCATGGTTGTTCTCCTACTCTTTACTGAAAACCACAAAAAGGAGAGTTGCAGACGAATGGATCTGCTAACTGTTGGTTGAAATATAAAGCTACCCGACATTGTTTGATGTTACATCTGTGTAATACAGGTAGGATAAATCTTTTCCTCTGGATGGTAGAAAAATTGCAATAGAATAAAATGTGTAAGTTTGATTGTGATGACACCCTATCACAAGGACATGGCGGCAGGTCTTGTACAGCATGTAAATTACTTGTATAGCCCAATATAAGAGGAATACAATTTCACCTAAACCTCACAAAAAAACTGTGCTGGAGGTTAGAGACAAAGGCCAAAAAAGAGTGCAGGTAATGTGTTTTGGGAGGAGTCGCAAGATATGTCATCACTGTAGATTTTAAATTATTTGCTTCACTTCTATCTCTCTTAGCCTTCTCTAGAAAGATTTCCTTAATTCTAGACTTTAAAAGAAGGGTGCAAGTGTGAGGATTCTCATACAGCTCTAGTAAGTCCGGTGACCTCAACATGTTTTTAACATATTATAGCTACCTTATTTGATGTGCAAAATCCAATTTCTGGCAGTCCCTAATAATACTCTGATTCAAATTTACAGACTCTCTTCTCCAGATTGAATGCCACAATAAAATGATAGCTAACCGGACAATGTCTGATATAAATGGGGCTCTAAGTTTTGCCTGACAGTTGTGATTTGAGCAGCTACTAGGGAGATCTAACAGCCTTTTATAAAAACCATCCTCTATGCGTTGTAAGACCTCAGTTGCCACCATGCCCCAAACCCCTGCTCCATAGGTGGCCGCTGAAATAACTTTGGCATGATATGTTTTCTTAATTTCGGGGATAGGTTTGGACCCCAATTTCTTAATAAATGTTAGAATTTTTTTTCCATAACCAGGGCCCTATTAGCAATCGTATCTTTCCAAGTTTGTTTGGCATCAAAAATTATACCCAAACAGGAAAAAGTATCCGCCTTTGGTTATTTATGTTTACATTTGTTTTATTGTTTCAGCTACAAAACATAAAGCACTGGCTTTCCTCAGGTGACGTGGTATCAACATTCAGCCATTGTCAGCTACCGATGCAAGTTATAACATAGAACTACCGCCCCCACCCCGTTCCAAAACCCCTCTAACCCTCCCCTGTCGGTGCCCATTGATTGATTATTTTCAACATAGTCTTTCAGTGTGTACTTCTTCTTAGTTGTGCCCCTGTACAAGTCTGACAGTGGTTCAACACTTTTAGCTATCTAGGGCAGGTAAGTTCTGTGTACTCCTAAGATAGGAGTGCAATGAATGGTTGCCATATCTTTTTGCACATATCCCCCGGTAGCTTAAGTGTTGATAGGAGCCTCTCCATTCCAAGTAGATGCCAGAATCGGTGGATCCGGGAATGTCTGGTCGGAACCTTGTCGGTGCCCCATAAAGGCTGAATTGATTGGTGTGCCACCCCCAGTGCCAGTGTAATGTGTCTGCCCCTTTTAGATTTAAGTGGTTATGTCAGTGGGTTGGGCAGGCCTAGTACAATATAGGAGGGAATCCATGAAAGTTGGGTATTAAATATGCATCTATGTCTGATAGTATATTTTACCAGAAGTGGGAACGTTTGTGGCACTCCCAGAGGATGTGTACCAATGTACCTGGGGAGTTGCAATGTCTCCAGCACCTGTCATCCCTTCCTGGGTTCCCTTTATGTAGACGAACCGGAGATAAGTACCAGTACGTGGTAATTTCAGTCGTAGTAGACGCCTCACCACTCACTAGAGGAGAATTGCCGCCCTAGCTCCTGTTCCTTCTCATTTGGGTCGGGGATTTGGAGTCACGTTCCTCACCCATCAACATCCCATACAATTCAGAAATGAGGCGCCTGTCAGATTCCTCACTAAGCAGCCACTTCTCAAATTTTGTCAGATGTCGCTGTGCAGCCCCTCGTAACTCTGCCTGCATTAACCAGTGCCTAATCTGGGTGTACCGGAACCTTTCTCCGTCAGGTAATGCAAAGTCTGCTCTGAGGGTATTGATATGTATTGGGCTGTCCTCATCAAAAAATGGCCAATCTATCTACAACCCGACTTTTGCCATGTACTGAACGCGACATAGTACAGTCCCGGGGTAAATTCCCGGTTCCAAACCACTGGGGCGAGCCGGGAAGAGAATGTCATGAGGCCCTCACGTACTGCCACCACATCCCAAACTCTGAGAGTGGGCCCCGTGATCGTTGAGAGGTATAGATTAATAGGGCGGTGAGGCTGTCTCATCAAGGGGATCTTCCACAAGGCTGTATCCGCTAATGCCCTGTCCATAAACAACCACCATTTCTCCGACTCCTAGTGTGACCATTCTATTAAAAACCTGACCTGCGCTGGCTGGTAGTAGCGTAGAATGCAAGTAATACCTGGTCCGCCCTCAAATGGGGCCCTCCGACTTCTTTCACGATGCATTCCAGATCGCCAGCCTGCCCATACGAAGTTCTATGAGGCTCCCTGCAGGGTCTGGAGCATTCCAGGCGGAGGCCAGAGAAGCAACATCTGAAATATATATAAGATCCTGGGTAGGACTGTCATCTTTAATGCAGCGACTAAACCCAGCCACAAAAGTAGATACATCTGCCATCGAGCTAGGTCAGACTTCACCCTTCCAACCCGTTCCTTATAACTGAGGGTCACAACCCCCTGGATAGTCGAAGCATGCTAAACACCCAGATACTATATAGAACCCTGTGCCCATCGAATTGTAAAAGCCCGACTAAGATATTCTTTGTTTCCTGTGTGACCAAAAGACTCAGTGCTTGTGACTTGGCAAGATTGAGCTGGAATCCAGAGACAGCCCCTAACCACCGCACTTCCTCCAGAAAACTCAGAAGGGCTTCTCAAGGGTTATCGAGGGAGACAAGAACGTAGTCTTCATATAGGGAGATGAGGTTTTCCTCTCCTCCAAAGCATAGCCCGGTGACCTTCGGATCATCCCGAATTCTCTGCGTGAACGGCTCCATGTATAGAGCGAATAACAGAGCGGACAGAGGGCATCCCTGCCGTGTACCTTGTCTAATTGGGAAGCCATCAGAGGTTCTGCCATTGACCCTGACTGAAGCTCTCGGTACCCCATATCCGCTCACGACCTACGCAGAGAACTGTTCCCCTAGCCCAGATCTCTTCAATACTGCCGCGAGATAGGGCCAATGAACTCAGTTGAAGACCTTTTCCGCGTCAATGGAGAAGAGCATAGTCTTTCGTCGAGAGCGAGTCGCTTTATAAATCAATTGGAGGATCCGCTTGGTGTTGTCTGAGCCCTTTCTGTTGGGAATGAGGCCTGTCTGTTCTGGGTCAATAAGTACCAGCATGAGGGGAGCAAGGCGGGCCGCAAGAATCCCTGTGAACAATTTGGCGTCAACGTTGAGGAGTGATATAGTTCAAAATGACTCGCATAGACTCTTATCCCTGCCGGGTTTTGCAATGACCGTTAAAAAATCTTCCATCATTGGAGGGGCAAGTGTTGTTGCGCTTGTGATCGTGATGAAAACCTTGGTGAATAGAGGCTCCAGAGGATTACAAAAACTTTACAGAAGCAAGTGGGGAATCCGTCTGGACCTGGGGATTTATGCTGCTTATGCCTGTGAATCACTGCTACTACTTCCTCAATTCTGATTGGGTTATCTAAGCTTGCCGCCTGGTCCACTGTTAAGCGATACACCTTAGCTTCCTGTAAATACTCAGCAATATTCTGAGAGGGTAGAACCTGTGCCACATTAAGATCCTTCTAAAAGGATATGAATCTGGCTGTTATTGCCTCATCACCCTCGAGCTCCGTCCCTTCTTCTGACATCAAGGTCTCAACCACGGTGCAGAGACAGAATATCGAATCAAAAATATAGAATTACACAAATATTGAGTTAAAAATATCCTGGGTCAGAAATATCGACATGCAAATTCTCGTGGTCAAGAATATTGATTTTAGGTAAGTAATATTGATGTTAAAAATATCTTGGCGTAAAATATTGTTTGCAAAAATATAGTTGTTAAAAACATTGATTTTTTTTTATTAATGTTATGTATCTTATTATATATTTTATATATATGTGATGTAGTTTTTTTGTATAAGAATTGTTTGTATTTTTAGTATATGTGTTACATTTTTAGAGGTTATTATTTTTTTTAATGAGATTTTTGTGTTTTTAGTTCCGTAGCGGAAGGTGGGTTTAGAGGGGAATGTATTGAAAGTAATTTAATTATTTCAAATTAATTGATTATTTTTAGTAGTTATTAATCTTTTTTTTTAATTTTGTGTTTTTAGTTCCGTGGTGGGTTGTGGGTTTATAGGGGAATAAGGTGGGAAGTAATTTAATTATATTACATTTATTGAATATTTTTTATTTATTACTATTTGATTTGTTTAATTGAGATGTTAGTGTTAAATGTGTAAAGTAATTTATTATTAACAATTGGTTAATTAATTTTAGTTACTTGGTAATTAATTATGGTAATTGTGTAATACATTTTAGGTGTGTGTTGTGTTTATAGGTGTGAAGGGTGGGAAGTAATCTATTTTTAATTGATGACTTAATAATTAGTTGTTAATTTTAATTAATTAGTAATTAATTATGGTAATTGTGTTATTAATTTAATGTGTATGTTGTAGTGTTTATAGGAGTAAAGGGTGGTACGTAATTTGTTTTTAATTATTATATAGTTAATGTTAATTATTTGATATTTATTTTGTGTAATTGTTTATTTTTTGTGTTTTTACTTCTAAAGGGGTAAAAGGTAGGTATTAAATACATTTTAATTATTTAATTATTAGTTAATAGTAATAGTTTTTCTTATAAAATAATATTTAATTGTGCTTTATTATTTTATAGTTTAATTTAGCTGTGTGTTGTTATTATAGTGTTAAAGCATGTGTACTCAATGAATGTTTATTTATTTGTTAATTAATAAGATTTTTTTTAACTGATGATTAATTATGTTGAATGTGGAAATAAATGTAATATAAAATGTTGAAGTTTTTTGTTATTAGCGTGGTGTTATAGGGTAGGAAATAAAATAAATACATTTATGTTTTGAATATTTGTTTTGTTTGTTAATATTTGCTACTTTTAAATAATTATTTTTATAAATGTATTAATTTATTTGATATGTTTGTAGGTTTTTGTTATATGTAATTAATATTATAATATGGGTTATTTTTATATGTTTAATATATTTAATTTTATATTTTTTAAATATTGTTTTTTTATTTTTATGATTTTGGAAATGTTGTCATATTTAGTTTTTTTCCAAATGTTTAAGTGATATTAGTAATTTTTGTTTCTCTGCTATTCAACACTTTCTCTAATGATGCATTCACTGGAGTTGAAATAGTAATTTTTACCTCTCAGCTATCCTGCACTTTTCCTACTGTTGCATTCACTGGAGTGGGAATAGTAATTTTTACCCCCCTGCTATCCAGCACTCTCCCTACTGTTGCACTCACTGTAGTGGGAATAATACATTTTACCCCTCCTCCATCCAACACTTATCCTACTGTTGCAGTCAGTGCAGTGGGAATATATATTTTTACCCCTCCGCTATCCAACATTTTTGTTGCACTTACTGGAGTTTGAATTGTAAACTGAATTCCTCAGCTATCCAACACTTATCCTATTTTAGCACTCACTATAGTGGAAATAGTAATTTTTACCCTTCCGCTATCCATCACTTTCCCTACTGTTGCACTCCTTGGAGTGGGAATATTAATGTTTACCCCTCCACTATCTAACACTTTCCCTACTGTTGCTATCACTGAAGTGGGAATAGTAATTTTTACCCCTCCGCTATCCAACACTTTCTCTACTGTTGCACTCACTCACCTCCCCCCCCCCCTCGACGCATCCATGTAAAACGTTAGCTCACTGTAATGACCTGACAGTTTTTTTTCATCAAAAAGTCCTCCAAATTTACTCCTTATTTCCTGCCATGGATCTTCACCCCGCTGCTCATACATGGCCAAGTCCGGTGGAGGCTCCCCTTCACCCCCCGGCAACCTTGGAACACTTTCCCTTGTTAGAACAGGATTCCCTGGAATCTCTAGCTCGGCAAGTAAAATCGGGGTCACCATGTGATCCAGCTCCACCAGAGGCAATGATGTCGGTAATTCAGGTCGTTCTCCCCACTATCAGGAATCTCCTCAATGCCTCTATTACCTCCGGCATAGTTCCACTCCCCTGGAAGCAGGCGATGGTGCGTGCACTGCTGAAGAAACCGAACCTTGATCCTGGCGACTTTAGCAGCTATCGCCCCATCTCCCTGCTTCCCTGGGTGAGCAAAATTATAGAGAAGCACATCAATATACATCTAACGGACTTTCTCGAGAATAACCAGCTGCTGGATGTCACTCAAACGGGCTTTCGGCCTAGACATGGGACGGAGACTGCCTTACTAGCCGTCACCGAGGAAATCAGAAGGATCTTAGATCGAGGGGGATCAGTGGCAGTGGTCCTCCTCGATCTGAGCGCAGCATTTGACACGGTCAGTCACGATGTGCTGTTCCACCGCCTTTCTGATATCTAACACTTTCCCTACTGTTGCCCTTATTGTATTGGGGAATCTAAGTTTACATTTTGTTAATAGTTTAATGTTTTAATTATTATAGATTTTTTTTTTAATTATTGATATATATATTATTTTTCTATAATAAAGTTTAAAAATTAAATAAAAATAATAGTTAATAAATTACTTTTAAGAAAATATATATGACTAAATCACTGTTTCTGTGTTTATATAATTTTTAATTGTTTATTTGTAATATTTAGTTGAAATGTATTTTAAATGTAATTTACTTTGTTAAAAATAATAGCAATATTTAATATATTTCATTTTATATTTTTAAACCAATATTTTTTGCTTCGATATTTTTGATACAATTTGTACTTGTTTCTAAGTATAGGGAGTCGATATTTTTGCATTCTAGATTTTTGACATCTATATTTTTGACATTGATATTTTGTCAGTGAACCCTCAACCACATTAGCCTGTCGCTGCCCTTCAAGTTTATTCACCAACATTCTCCCACATTTATTTCCTACCACATAGAATGCATGTTTGTGGCATAGGAGCAAATACTGAGCACTATCCAGGTCTAGGCCTGCCAACTGCTTCCTGAACGCCTCCAACTGTCCCAATACTCTCGGCACCACAGTGCGAGGATGAATGCGCTCGAGTTCCCTCACTTGTTGCTGCAATGGTGGGTGCTTATCTTGCCTAACTTTGCCTGCTGCCGAAATGGCGATAAAGTGTCCCCTGATGACCACTTTCATAGCATCCCAAACCATCATGATCAGAATTTCAGGGGTATCGTTCACCGCCAGATAATCCCTAATTGCCCTTTCTATATGTTTAACTGTATCTGGTCCATAGAGTAAAGTTTTGGCTAGACGCCACAAGCGGGTGTTTGAGCTATGTAATGGGCGAGTAAGGTCAAGAATGACCTTTGAGTGATCGGACAGGGAGCGGGGCTCAATAGTGAGGTGTGGTGCAGCGGCCAGGGTGGCTGACTCCGGAACACGCAGGCTTATGGTTAGACCCCCAGCATCAGTGGCAGGTTAGCCCAGCACCTTGTGACTCTGGGCAATAGCTCGTTTAATCTTCCTGACGGCTCCCAGCGCCGGGACACCTCTGTGTAGGTAGCTGTGCGCTTTACAGATGCTGGTATTTCTTTTTTTCATTCAATATCCACCGAGCATATCGCCTCGTGGACCTCCTTGGAACCCAAGAAGTAGGCTAGTCTTACATAGGATTTATGTGCATGAGAGTAAAAGGTGTAGTCCCTTGAGCCCGGATGTATGGCCCTCCATAGATCCTTCAACCCCATTTCCTGCAACCATAGGGATCCCCCAAAGCTAACCGCCCGGGTCGCACCCAGTCTCTGAGCTGATCGGTCTAGTTTGTTATGAAATACCATGGTCAGGTCTCCCCCGAGCACCACCCATATGTCCTATGTAGTTATGATATCTGAAACCGCTCCATATAAAAACTGTTCCTGACCGGGAGGCGGAGCTTGCCGGTGCCCAAGATGGCTGCGTAGCTTGATAGCTCTGTGTTGCTGTTATAAGATCCTCCAGTAATACTTCATTAGTGCTGTCTATTTTGCCCAGATTTCTTTAGCCATCTGCTCCCGAAGGTGCTGTGGGCAAGTTGTGCCGTTTTTGAAGCTTTGCACCTACTGCGGTGAATAGGAAGATCATGGCGCTCCAGCTCTGGGTCATAAGCCCCGACCTAGAGTTGCGTGGTGATGGCGTGTTGGAGACGCGCATCTGCCAACAATTCACCCGCTGGGCTCCCACCCAACCCCTGCTAACGGAAGATCGATACTGGGGTGAGGCACACCACGTCTGACACGGGGGCTGCACTGCAATGGTGAGACGAATGCAGCACAAGCTGCGAGTACGACACAGCCTTAGACGCCTGCGGCAAAGGCTGAGGGGGCTCTAAGCACCACTGCGGTTTCTGGCTGGAGAGGAAGTTTGCTGCGCCCCTGCTCTGGGCCTTAAGCCCTGAACTGGAGCTGCGTGGAGGTGGCGTGCAGTAGGTGGGTGCCCGTGTTCGCTGGCACTTTGCCCCCCTCTCCCCTCTACCCCCTGAAGAGGGAGGATTGAAGCAGGGAGACGAATCCATCAAGCACCACTGCTGGCGGCGCGGTCCTGAGCACCCAACGCGCATTTGGTGTGGCTGCCCACTGGGGGCCAGAGACGTCACTGTAAGCTGTGCCGCTGTTGGCACTCGTATACTCTAGGAACTTCACGTTGTTGCCCCCTGATGCTCACCAAAGCGGGGTGAGATCCTAGCCTGCACCCTTATCGGAGGCACTGACACGGCTGTGCTGAGGGCCCTGCTGTGGATGTATGCTGATGCCGGTGCGACTCCCAGTTTCACCGGGAATGGCAGCATGAGAACAGCGTGAGGCGAGCTTCAGTGGAGTGGAGTTCAATCTGGTGAGGCTTTGTGCGTGCTGTGGCAGTCCTGGTGCTGCTTGGTGGCACTAGTGTGCCATGTACACGACGTGGATTATCATGGAATGTCTGCATGATGGTGATCTGTGGATGAGACTGTGCTGACGCTCTGACCCTTTGGTACTCAATTGTTCCTGCGTCTCACCTTGTGCAGCTCTACTCCTGTTCAGCACAGCAGTCTACCTGGATTTGAGCGCCACTCAGGGGGTTCACGCTTTGTTGATGTCCCGGCCCACCACCTACCTCTGAAAGTCCTGAGGTCTTCTGTTGCTGTGGTGGAGCGGCGGTGGCAGGATCCCCCGGTAGTGCCACAGGTGTACTGCGTGTTCCTCCCTGAGCAATGTGAGATTAACCCCTGTGGATAGGAGTCCCGCACTGCTTGTCACCTATGACAAACGCACAACTGCTCCAGCCTGGATAGTGGAGGTACCGTGGTCCCCAGTCACCATGTCGCAATGGGGAGAGTGGACAAATCACAACCCAAACTCACCTTTGACCAATGCAAATCAAGGGTGCATGAAGAGACCCCTGAGGAAGAGGACACTATGCAGGGCGCCTCGCAGGCGGTGGTCGATAGTGGATTTTGTGGCCTACTGGAGGCCATGGAAAAGAATTTACAGAACAGTCTCTCGCTTCTGGGTAATAAGCTGGAATCCCTGTCCTATCGTATGGACAGAATGACTGAACGGATGGATAAGCAGGTGGAAAGACTGGACATGGCCGAACGCAGGGTCACGGAGGTTGAGGAGGCACAGACGGACCTCGACACAGAGCAGAATCAAATGGGCAAGGCGCTGTAAGCTCTACATGACTAGGCAGATGAGCTGGAGGCCTGGTCTCGGCGCAGCAATCTCCGCATCGTGGGTCTGCCGGAGACTCAGGTTCTTGTGACACTGTTGGGAAGCTAGACTTTCTCCTCCATGTTTGTGGTGGAACGAGCGCGCCGCTCGCTGGGCCCGTGCCCTGTCCCTGGCGCTCCTCCGCGATCCACCATTGCTAAATTGCTGAATTATAGAGACAGGGATGCAGCGCTAAATGTGGCTCGAGAAAAACAAACTTTGCAATTCGAGGGCTCAACGATTTCTTTATTTCCGGATTTCATGATCTGCGTCCAGGAGGCGCCCCGACAGTTCGCACCATTGAAACGACAGCTGCGGGACCAAAATCTGCACTATGCTATGCTATATCCAGCAAGACTTCATGTAAACCAGCAAGGCAAGTCACGGATCTTCACCGACCCCAAGATGCTACAAAAAGCCCTGAAGGAGTGGTCCAGGGAGATGCAGGCAGGAGCGGAACGGACCACCTCGGAGGGCGTGTTGGTGGGCAGCCTGGACGATCAGGACTGAGGACACGACCACATGTGATACAGATAAGATTGTGGTTGATGTATGTGTTCGGGGGGGCCAAGGGACTTTGACTGGGGATACAGCCTAGATGGATCACTAAAAATGCACCAGTTAGCGAGTAATTATTGTCTGAAGGGTTCTGCCCTAGCACCAATTGTACACAGGGCGGTAATGACCTGCAAGTGCTTCTTCTGCTCCCGCCAGACATCAATGGGACGGGGTGGACACGTTATACACTTGCACGATGCACTAATATCTCATATGGACTGACGGCTAAGGGAGTGCCTTTCTTTTTCTCTAGTTAGGTTTGTCAACCTACTGGGCGGGCAACATCTGCCTACGTGTGAAGCACACTACTGGGGACTAGTTTTGTTCTCAATGTTGTTATATTTTGGTTATCTTGCTGAGTATTTTGAAAGTAAGACAGATATGTTCCAGGGTAATCTTTTATGATGATGGAGTCTGTTTTTGCTATTACATTAATGTTGTGTTGGGTGGGAGGGGTACAATACAGTGTGTGCACAGTTGAGGATTGCATGCCGTGGGTGGGGAGGGGGGTTTACAGAGACCAATGCTGTTTGTTTCTAACTACATGGACACAATGCCTTTGCCCCATATGGGTCGGAAGGCCCGATACGAAGATGCACAGGCTCCACATAGAGACTATCTTGTGCACTACATCTCGATTTTTCTTTTTAGACATAGATGCATGTACACCCTCATAGATTAAAAATCCTTACTTGGAATGTCCGTTGTCTTAATGACCATAGGAAGTTGCGGAAAATTATAGCCTTTCTCACCAGACGGGGTATAGACCTCGCTCTTCTGCAGGAAACACACTTGCCTCCGCACAGTGCACTGTTACAGCGTAGAGTGATTTGGGTCAACATACACGCTGCAGGGTTTACGTCTCATGCCCAAGGAGTACTGACATGGGTTAACCCCAGATCTGATCTCCGCCTGAAAGCGCTGGAGACGGACCCGGAGGGACGCTTTACGGTTTTGCGCTGTAGTGGCCAGGGATTTGGTCTGATTGTAGGTAACGTTTATGGCCCCAATTTTGACAACCCGGCCTTTTTTATAAAGTTAGTAGAGAGACTGAACAGCTATGGCCCGGGTCCTCTACTTTGGGGAGGTGACTGTAATTGTGTGGTGGATCCCACTTTAGATAGGTCAGTTGGCCCGCATAGACGTCCAACTGCCTCCGCCAGGTCCATTATGTCAGCATTGACCCAATTAGACTTATGCGATGTATGGCGCACACGTTCATTGGGCCTGGGAGGGTACACCCACTATCCAGCCCGACAGGGTGGGGGTTGGTCCATGAGACCAACAAATCGCAACCCTGCGTCTAGCCATTAGAAGCCTACCATAATCTGCACACTAGAATCGATTATTTCTTTCTTTCAAGAGATTGGTTTGCACTGATCTGTGATTGCGTGGTATTACCTTGCACGCTGTTGGACAACGCCCCCATACAGATTGAATTGGAAACCCTGTGCACAGTCCTACCTCCCTTCACTTGGAGGTTCCCCCGTATTCCTTGTTAGACCCCGTTTTTAAGGCGGAACTGGCTGAAAATCTAAAGACCTTTTTTGCATTAAATGTAGGCTCAGTCGACTCCTTTGCCACAGTGTGGGAGACTTTCAAGGTGTATATCCGTGGTCTGGCTATGGCCAAGCACTCTGGCGTCCTCCGCACTATCCATCAGCGTCTCACAGACCTTGAATCCACCTTAGCTACCCTAGAGCAGTGGTTACTGGCTGGAGAAGAAGACAGTGTCACACATGAACTACACAGCACCCTAGAAGAGTATAATTCGACTGCGGACACAGAGTTACGGCACCTAGGCAAATATGCAACAGCGCGCATATACAGGGAGGGTGATCACCCAGGGTCGGTACTAGCCTCTCTGTTAAAAACCAGAAGGGAAAAGTCCAATGTTACAACCCTACATGATGCAGCGGGGGAACCGTTAACGGACCCTATCGACATAGCCAATAGATTTAAGCAATACTATGCTTCCTTGTATAACACTGAAGGCGGATGTGACAACGAGGATATTTTAGACTACCTCACTCCTATCAAGTTACCCTGGTTACTGAACGGGCATAGGGAACATCTTATGCGTACACTTGAAGTAGACGAAATAGAAGCAGCTCTAGCCGGAATGAAATCTAATAGTGCGCCCAGGGTGGATGGCCTTACTGTTTCCTTCTACAAAGAGTTCAGGGACCTGCTGATTCCACACCTGCAGACCCTGTTTGAAGAAATCATTGAAACAGACACACTTTCTCCTACTATGTGGGAGGCACTGATTGTGGCTATCCTTAAGCCTGAGAAACCCCGACAGCCTGCAGTTCTTATAGGCCCCTATTGCTCCTCAACTTTGACAGTAAAATGTATGCAAAGGTCTTAGCAAACAGATTATTGCCTCTAGTGCTGCTACTGATTTCACCAGAACAGGCTGGCTTTGTTCCGGGGAGAAACCTCACTTACAATCTAAGAAATATATTTGGGGCTATTCAACACACTCGACAGGATACTCAAGCCGTAGCGGTCTTCCTTGATATGGAAAAGGCGTTTGACTTGGTGGAGTGGAAATTCATGAGACATGAATTGACCAGAATGGGGCTGGGGAGCGTCTTTTTGCAAATGCTGGGAGTGCTTTATAACTCACCTACAGCTAGGATAAAAATTGGAGATATGGTTACAGACCATATCCATATTACTAGAGGTACTAGACAGGGGTGCCCACTCTCCCCCTTGTTATATGCGTTGGTGGCTGAACCCCTTGCTTGTGCGATGAGGGAATGCCATAGTTACAGGGGCATATGATTTCCGACATACAATCTAATCATATCTACATACGCAGACAAAATGTTATTATACATCCGAAACCTTGACCAGAACCTCTCGACTGTGCTGCGCGAGGTGATTCCGTTCGGGACCAGGTCGGGTCTCAAGGTGAATTGGAATAAATCACTTAATTTACCACTCACAGCAGAGACAGTCCAATTTACACCTGACCACCCCTTGGGTTGGATGACACTCACTCTCCCATACAGCATGGGCGGTCTGGGAGCGCCTGATCTAGAACTGTATTACAGGGCTGCGCTCATGCTTATTATTGGATGCACGGTCTCACAGATGCCCCACATTTTTGGATAGAAAAGGGGGTTGCGGCCCGACCCCACTGCCAGCGCTTCTGTTTAAGCCACATGATCGCAGAACAGGGATACTTGAATCAATCAATGTGACAACACATGCCTGGTATAATCTTCTGAAATTACAAGCTGGCGCCGTGCTTTACTCCCCTCTGAAGCCGTTAGACTGTTGTTACTGGTTGCCACTGTGTAGGGAAATAGGGGAGGTTCGTGCTCTGAAAGATATCAACATCCACATGATAGGGGAGTTGTTTGACAACAGTAAAGCAAAATTGTGGGATGACGTGATACCGGAAGGTTGTATGGCAACTACACTAGCCCAATTTCAATTTCACAGGGTCAGACATGCACTAAGGGATATACTGGGCCCAGAGCTTGAGGAACCGCCTGTGGTGGCACCTCTCACATATGCGATCAAAGCTGCATCGCCAAAACACATAGTTTCCAGAATCTATAACATAGCGCAAGGCTATAGAGCTCACCTCTACACTACACTGGTTTTGGCTGCCCTTGTGGTGGTTAATCACCTCTACACTAAGGCACGTCTCGCTTGGCAGGCAGATCTGAATCGGGTGTTGGATGACTCCACTTGGAGGTATTGCTGCGAAAACACTAAACGAATATCACTTAATGGGCGTCACAGGCTGATACACTTTAAGTTTTTAAATAGGGCATATTATACACCAGAGAGACTCCACAGGTATGGTTTACCAACTTCCGCGGCATGTGAACGCTGTGGTACAAACCCTGCAGATTTTTATCATTCTTTCATTTGGCCTGGTTATGCCGTAGGATAGCATCATTTTGGGAACTGATTTTTAAGACGCTTGATACGGACCCCGCGCTGGCGCTGTTGGGCTACTCCAAACATTTACCTATGGAAATCAGACGTCTGATAGATATGGGGCTTCTAATGGCTAGATGCAGGGTTGCGATTTGTTGGTCTCATGGACCAACCCCCACCCTGTCGGGCTGGACCCATGACATGACCTACGGTAGCACGCAAACTGAGCACTATAGTGAGTTATTGCCTCCCCGCAACAGACCTAAAAACTTCTGGAGGCTCTATCAAGCTTACATGACTATTGAGACAAACACCACTCAGCGGACTGACTCTCCCGAAGCATAGCGCGGGAGCTGGCACTACAAGATATGTGGCTAAGACTAGACTGGAGGGATGGCTCAAGCCTAAGGGCCCGCTGATCAGGCTGGGGATTTACTTTTAAATGTTTGGTGGGGACACCACTGTACTGTAATGTTGTGATGATTGTCGCGCTCTGCTTGGTGAATATACAGCTACGATGTACTAAGGATTACTGAATCTGTCTTACTATGCTGATTTCTGTATACTTTGACTGAAATAACAAGTATGCTATGTCTCTGTCTTGCTTTTGTTCGCAATAAAAAATATTTTTTTTAAAACTGTTCCTGACCCTTTTTAGGAGAATATATGGACCCTAGAGTTATGGAGTGAGAGCCTAGATAAATGCGATACCCCAGGAGACATCCCTTGATTTGTGCTACTTTCATCCCCACCTTCCCACGAAAGGAACAGGAGAACAGCAACGCTACCCCCAGCCAATTTATGTGGTAGTGAGGAGAAGTACTGCTGTGAGAAGGCTCGGGATTTAAGCTTGCTCCAGTCCTTACATAATAGATGCTTCTCCTGGAGGAGACAGACATCCGTCTGGGTATGTTCCAAATAGGAGAGGATAGATCTCTTCTTAACCGGGTAGTCTAGGCCCTTGACATTGAGGGTCAGCACCCTCAGCCCCTTCATGATGGATGTCATAGGGGTCTCCACTGTCACTGCGGAAACATTCTCGGAAGCCCCACCTCAATCCCAACCACCCGGACCCCATTTGATTCCCCACGTCTCAGTTGTGAAAAAATGCATGCACATTGTCTATGTATCAGGCACCCATTAACAAACCCCCTACAATATTAGAACACAACCATAGCCCCTGGATCGAGGAGGGCAACACAGTCTGTCCCTTACCAGTGGTTAAGTGTCTTTGTGGGATAGTGGCCATATTTTCTGAAACCCATTCCGTCCCCCTGGCCCCCAACACTCCACCCCCCAACCAGCCCCACCACCAGTCGTAGCTTCTCAAGCAGGCTCGTTAGGAGCAGCATCTTCTGCTAATTTGATCAGCAAGGCCTTCCTTTCAGACGTCATCGCTGCAGGATCCGGGCCGGCCCCCATGAGTTTTGGGGGAGAGCCATTGCCACCTCCATCTGCCTTCTGCTCCTTTTCTTCTAAGTTGCATTTTCGGCTGGGTCTCCTGTTGGAGCTCTATCTATAGGAGTTCACAGGCCGCCGCCAGGGAGCGGAGCTGGTGAAGCAGGCCCTCCCAACGGTAGATCAACCTGAATGGATGAACCCAGGAGTATGCAATTTTCTTATCATGCAGGAAGGTCGTTACAGGGCAGAACTCTTGTCTTTTCTGGAGGGCAGGCTGGTAAATCCTTATATAGGTGAAGGGCCTGTCTCCGGAACATAACCGACTGCGTCCCTCGGGCCATTCTCAGAATCGATCCAGTAAGGAGAAGCTGTGGACACAGGTCAGGATGTCTAACAATCAAGGCGCCCCAGGGCCCCAGTGACCCACCCTGTGGGTTCTATCCAAATGAATCTATGATTCCGGGATATCTCCTAGGATCTGGGCGAACAAGTCTCCCACATAAGACTCTGTCGTCTCCTTCTGCATCTCAAGGGGCTCCTCTGATTCAGATGTTATTTTGTCTTGAGCAATTTTCTAAATCCTTTGCATGCGCCTGTATGTCCAGTTGTTGCTCCGATAGGTGGCCAACTTCCTGCTGTAGTTGTTCGATTTCTTCATCCCTCGAGGTTTCATGCCCTTCAAGTGCGTCACCTCTTTCCAGACTACTTGGAGGTCATTTGAAAGGTCTCTTTTCACTGCTAGTAGGTCATCTCTCAGACCCAAGAAGAGAACTTCCACGTATAGAGTGTGACCGTGGCTTCTAGGTCCTCCCCCGCCGGAGAAGTCGTCCTACTCGTTTCCCCATTGGTCTTTTTGGCAGCCTGTTGACTTCATAAGTAATTCCTTGATGGAGCACCCTTTCTTTGCCCTCGCAACAGCCATATGCTTCGTCTCGCTTAGCCCTCTGAAGGGGGGCTCAATTTTGTCTCGAGCCCGCTTTCGCTCTCTTGTGTCCGGTTCCTCTCAGACAGGCCCCTTACAGTGTCCATTCTACATCAAGACCAACTCATCTCATCCCCCAAATATAGGCAGATGCAGCCTCCTTCGTTAGACTCTCCACGGCATGCAGTTGAGGGTGTCTCCTGCAGTTCAGCCTGGGACCGCCCCAACGCCCAACCAGCTCCTTCTGTTTCACTCCTAAGCCTTGCAGGATGTGTCGAGTAGCTCCACCCGGGGTCCAGCAGTGCACTCTCTCCCGGGCCTGGCCTTGAATTCCTACTGACCCTTTACAACTCTGGTGTCCACTTTCATTCTGGGCGATGATTCCTGCTTCCCAGCTCCCAGCCCCGCAGCACCTGGATAAGGTACTTCACCCTGGACTCCTGGTGCCATCCTCCCGGGTCTGCACTCTGCCTCTTAGGGCTGGGTCAAGGCCTCTCCTCCGCCTTGTTCTTTTTTGGCCTGTTGCAGGGCCCAGCAGCTCATCCAGGCCCCAGAATTCCACCAGGGCTCACAGTTGTGTGACTGCGCTGCAGATCCCAGATAGCGCTCTCCTCTGGGGTCTGCACCTTCGCTACCAACGACAGCCACCAGGCCGTTCATCAGTCGGCCTCGTTCGCCCAGTGTGGTTACCGCATGTACGCTGCTTGGGGGACGCTTGGTTTCGGCACGGGTCTCTCGCCTTGTGGAATCCAGGCACTTCAGCGATTAAGATCCCGCCCCGCTCCGGGGCACTTCTCCTTCGCGGCCACATGTTCCTGGCTCTCTGAATTCAGCGAATGGTCAGGGCCGCTTGGCGCAGATCCGGCACTCTCCCATCTCGTGCGGGTCACTTACCCTCCCCTCACAGAGCCACAAAAGCAGACGTCTGTTTCTGTTGCCATGCAGGAGGGCACTTCTCTCGGCCCACGACCCACCCCCACTCTGGGCCTGCCCAGGAAGGTTCATTTTGGTCACTGCAGGCCTGAGCCCACCACACCTCTCTGTGGACTCCAGGTGAGATGTCGGAGTATTATTTCGCTAGTGGAGGCAAAGATCGACCCAAGCCTATATTGGGGAAGGTGGGTAGGCCACAGTACGCCATTGCTGGAGAGACAGATACTCACGTCCTACTCCATCGCAATCCTGGCCACGCCCCCCTTGATTATTTATGGGACAGGGTGGCAGTTTCTTAAAGCGCCCTCGGGAGGCTAATACATAAGTTTTAGCTTCACTTAATCAGAGATCCAAATTTTCCATATAAGACTTTTATACCCCAATCAGGGTCTACAGTGCTTTCCCAGATCCAATTAGCACTGCGTCATTGGCGTATAATAGTATAGGGTGAATTATTGAATTAATGTACGGGACGTCAGGGGTAGATCTAATCAGGGCTGCCTCCTCCCTGATGGTATAGATTGAAAACAAAAATGGGGTGAGGAGATATCCCTATCTCAAGCCCCTCATAATCTCAAATGCTCTAGTACATTCCCCCTCCCTTCCATATCGCACACAAGCAGATGTGTGCGCATATATTTGCTGAATGAAGGCTATAGCGGACTTTTCAATCCTCATCGATTCTGTTATGGACCATAGTTTCAAATGAACAACACAGTCAAAAGCGGCTGAAGATCCATAAAGGCCATATATATTTGGCCCCTCTTAACCGCTATATATTTCTCGTTGACCAGGTTAAAATTTACCTGAGGTCAGACAAGGCTGATTCCACCACAAAACAGTGTCTAATAAGCCCCTCCAGAGGAAGTACCTTCTCTTGTTTTGCAGGTTTAAATTTAAACATTGATCTATGGTCCATATTCCTCTTTTGAAACCATATTGTGATGCTATTAGGATGCCCCACTCCTACACCCAATTCTTCAGCCTATTTAGCAATATCCTACAAATTAGTGTGTCTGTGCAATCTATCAGAGATATAGGTCTGTAATTATTAAGCAGGGCCTTATTCCCTTTTTTGTATGTAGGGCTAATGAATCTGTCAGGCCCACCTTGGCGATGACATTCAGTTCATTTGTTGGTAGCAGTGCCCATATCTCTTGATGTACTGGAAAAAAGTCTATTGGGACCCCGGCTGGCCCGCGGCCTTATCCAAACTGCACTGTGCTGTTCGGTGCCTTATCTCTGCTGTCTGGGTGGTAATGTTGGGAATCTCCTTGTTGACTTGGGCCCCAAAAACCTTCTTAAAATTCTCTTCCCATGCTTCATTCCGCTATATGGAAGTCTAAAGATGGGTCATTGTCATTTTTAAGGAATGGGGCATTTACCACTTACCAGAAGTCCCGGCTTTTATTCCTAACTGCTGGTGATCTCAGACTTTTCCCATGCTTCCGCCTTCAGGATCCTCGTTCTGGCAATCCAAGCTTTCTTGTTGTATTCTATACACAAGCCCTGCACTAAAATCGTATTTCTGGTGCACTCCCTAAGGGCATCATGTAGGCTTTTTAGGGACTTCGAACAGACCGAGTCAAACCATTACACACTTAAAGACTGGGTCTTTGCAGAAGGTCTCATCAGACTGCGTTTAATATGGCCAAGAAGTTCCTCAAAGACTCTCACTGTTTTTGTCGGGTCAGGGTTAAATTCCAAGCAAGTAAAGATCTCTTCATGTTTTTGAGTCAATATCAATAGGAACATTTGTTCCTTATTGACCTTCTCCCATTTCAGAACAAAGCCATTTCTCCTGGTGATCAATGATTTTGGGGCCTTGATCTCTGTTTGCTTGAGTTTGTTATTCCAGATCGTCAAACAAAAAATGGCGGCATGGTCGTTAAAACTAAGCGGTATAACTTTAACTTGGGAGATTAGGTTAAGTAAGAGGAACATCCCTAACAATGACTCCAGAACATGAGTTCCAGAGTCACGCAAGCCGAACAACTACTTGTACAAACAATGGCTTAGCCTGAACCACGCATGTGCATGGTTCAGGCTAAGACGGTCTAGTGTTCGGAAGGGGCAGTCCCGAGGAGCGTCTGAGCAACAGGAGAGGTAAGAGGGTTTTGGGGATGGGAAGGGGGGGTTGAGTGTTAGTTTTCAGGGGGTGGGAGGGTTTCAGGGTGGATTTTAAGTAGTGGGGGATTTGGGTTAGTTTTTAGGGGTGGGGAATTCGTATTCATTTTTACAGTTTAGGGGTTGGTTCTGATTGTTTTTAGGGGATGGGACGGGTTTGTGTTAGTTTTAAGAGGGTGGGGGTTTTGTGATAGTTTTTAGGGGGTGGGAGGGGTTTTTGTAAGTTTTTAGGGGGTGCGAGGGGTTGGAGTTAGTTTCAATGGAGTGGGGAGGGGTTCGTATTAGGTTTCAGGGGGTGTGGGTTCGTATTAGTTTTTAGGGGTTTGAGGTTCGTGATTGTTTTTAGGGGTGGGAGGGGTTAGTTTAAGATTTTAGGGGGTGGGAAGGGTTAGTGTTATTTATCAGGAGGTTGGGGGTTTAGTGTAAGTTTTTAGGGGTGGGAGGTGAGGGGCATGGGGTGGATTTTAGGGAGTGGGAGGGGTTCAAAATAGATTTTAGGGTGTGGTTTACCATGCATTTCTTTATCAAGAAAATTTGTGGTAAAAGAATGCGTGATAAAAAAAAATCATTGTTGAGATGTGGTCGTAGTACATACCGGGTGGCTTAGGGAGTCGGTGTTGAGGAACTCGTTGTTCCAACATACAACGTAAAACTTCTGACACCAAAATCTAATCTATTGTTCTGACACCAAAATCTAATCAATTGTGGAACCATTTTATAGAGACCAAAACATATTCGTTAGTTGACCTGTATAACTGTCTATTGTGTTGATTATATTTAGTTCCCTAATGGTAAGTAACCTATTTAGCCCATTGCCATTTTCATTATGGGCAAAATGTGGAGTTGCCTTCCCCTCACCATTGACTAGCCCACAGACCAGGCTGTCCAAACTTTTACACTTATGAGCCCATAGGGTGTTTAAATATTTAGGGTGTAGGGCACAGATAAGACTGAACTTTTCTTCCAGTAGGTAAACCACTTCTGTCATATTGCCATCAAATGTATTGTTATAGTAATTAATTAGGATCCAATACCAATCCCAATCATTACAGACTTCACATAAAAGGATCTGAAAATTAGGTGATTTGTTCCGAAATTTTAAAACCTTTATTTTAAGGGTGTTGGTCATCAAAGTTATTAAACCTCCTCTCGCCCTATCTGCCCTGTCAGAGTCTTTGATTGAGCCATATGCTAATTCCCTATATTGAGTTGCTATGCATTTTGACAATCATTTTTAATTTCTGTTCTGCACTCTAATAAACCTTCATGGGTTTATTATTTTGTACTAGTATTGAGCCTTCTTGAGATGTGAGGCTTATTAAATTGAATATGCTGATTTTATTTGCTTACTATTTAATATCTGTTGGAACACATTTCGTCATATGTTTTTGAGGACAACGCTGTCCCAGATCCTTTTTATATTGTTTATCTTAGATTATCAGCTAAGATACCGCCAACAGTGTAGGTCGAGAATGCAAGCGAAATAAGTTATCAGATTAAAACATAAGATAACAGCTGTGAAATGTTCCCCCTCATTTTGGATTTCTGTCTACACTCTTGGTTTCTTTGATCTGCCCAAAGTGGATTACTTGTGGTGTTCTGGTGTTCCTGATTGACAGTGTATGTGCCAATGGAGCGAATGTATTGCAGCAGATTGTGGATTCATTCAAGTGCATTGAGGTACTGGCAGTTTTATATGGATTTTTGTGGAATGATGAATTCTACTGCATATAAACTTTATGGATATGCGGTTTGAATTTGCGGGTTATTGTTGGTATTGGTGGTTTTGATTATGATGATTTTGTTGTATTTTTGAGTTCGTTTGTTAAAGCTTGCTGTTGCATTTTTAGATAATATTGTCAAATACAATTATTGGATTATAGGAACTAAATGTGTCAATATATTGGATTGATTGTGTTTTTATGTTGGGGGTTTCCTTTTGGTATGGTAAACAGATTCATTGAAGTCCAAGATCTCTATCTATTCATTTTGTTGACCTTGTCCTTCAAGTAAATGTGTGCAGGATATGCAGGGCCTCATGGGAAGCAAAGGCACAGCCTAGTCTTCCCATGGGAATGTTCCTGAAGGGGAAATATGATTCAGTAGGACAGGATAGGTTTAACAATAGGCAGGGGCGGGTTTAAGCATAGTTTTTAAATAAAGGCCGAGAGAGGCTTAACCTCTCTCTGGCTCTACCCCAGCACAGTAGGTGGAGTGTTTGGTGAGTGGGACCCCATGCATGTCTTGTCGTGGGCCTGCCCACTTGCAATGTCGGCGTGATCTGAGGTGGTGTGTGCGGCTTTGTGCACGATCGGTGCAGCGGGTTGTGAAGACTTGCTGTAGCTGGGTGAGCTGGCGGAGGCCTGGGTTGGTCTCTCACAATCGCATGGGCTGCCTCCGGTGGCATGGCCACTGCGGTTGCACGAGTTAAGCCCGGAAGAAGGGTGGGGCTTGGCGGGGTTGGAGCATGTCCCCGGTGGAGGCCCGCTACCAATACACAGCCGCCAGAGTAGCTTGCCACCTATGCTGCAGGCTCGCCTGAGCATTCGTTTGTGGCTGAGAGGGGGGTCCGACCCCCAGAACTGAGCAGGGTAGGGCCAGCAGTGCAGGTGGAGTGAGCTGGAGGGCAGGGGGGCCCAGCGTGGATCCAGTGGCCCCAGAGCCGGTGGGGACAACCAGGGGGAGACTGAAATATAAAGGCAAGAGAAAGGTGTCCCTGGTTGATCCTTCCCAATACTTGAAGGGTGGTGAGGCAGGGGCAGCTGAGTGCCCCGCCTGCTGACAGTTTGCACAGTCCCATAGATGTGGGCAGAGGCACCCAGGATGGGGGCCCATGGTGGCTGGGAGCAGGGTGTAAGGCTCCATCCCAAGTTCATAAGTGTCAGGCCTGCGACCTGGATGCTTAGATTAGGGAGCAGCAGAGGCTGGACCAGGTGATAGAAGAGAGATGGGAGAGGATGTGCAGGGAGAGGGAGGCTCAGGTATAGATGGGGGGCCATGCTAAGAAGGTGAAGGGTGCCTTGGGTGAGGGGGAGGGTGTGGGTGGCATGGCAGGGGGCTCTGGTCACTGGGTTTGGAAGCCTGGGGATGATTTGGGGGGTCCTGAGGATGGGGGGGACTGCAGCCCATGGGGCCTCCTGCACAGGGGGCCCACATGGTCTGAGTGACACTTGGGTGAGCATGGAGTCACGGTCAGCTACTGAGGCTGGCAGAATGTTGGCGACCCCAACGGGGCCCAACAGGGCCCCTGGACATTGGGCTGAAGCAGTAGGGGGGTTTTCGGTGGCTTTCTCTACTTCTGGGGATTGGATGCAGTGCATGGGGGAGCACTCAGTGGCATCTGGGGGGTCAGATGCTGGGAGTGTGATTTCTTTTTCTGCGGAGTGGTCTGAGAGGGAGTTGTATGAGGTGGAGGATGCCTTGGAGCTAGATTGTAAAGTGGGGAACAATGAATGTGAGGAAGGTTAGGTGAGTGATGAGGATGAGGATGAAGGGGACTTGCTAGATCTGAGTATACAGAGGACAGGGTGGGCAACAACTTCTGCAGTTGCTGGTTTGCAGAAGTCCGGTGCATACCAAGCTTTTTGCTTGGCGCGAAGGCAGAAGTCGACCTCAGGAAGGGCCTCAGAGAGGATGGACAGCAACCGATTACCTTGAGGTTAGAGTGACTGGTGGCTAGTGTGGTTGCCTCGGAAAGCTGACTCACATGTGAGGGGGCACAGGTCTGTGGGCGTGGGTAGGGGTAGAGGAGGGTCGATGAAGGGGTTGTTCTATTGAAGGGGCATCTGAAGTGTGCCCAAAGGGCAGTGTCAAGGACGGCAGTAAGAAAGATATGGTTGAGACGCTTGAAGCCTCAGAGAAGGCGTGGGGACAAAGAGGATGCAGGGGATATCTCACACAAGAAGCGATTGCCTTACATGGGGTTGGCTATGCCACTGGGGTCCCATGTGGCTGAGAGGACCAAAAAGTTAATCTGGAGGCATGCATATGTGGACGTCTTTAAGCTCTTACACAGGGATATACAGGCTAAGGAGGGTTCTAAGGAGAAGAGGGGGCTAGCCGGGCGGCCCAGGGTGCCCATCCGCATGGATAATTGGACGTCTGCCTTCCCGGTATATGCAAGTATATATGGTGAGAAATATGTTGATAGGGCCATTGCCATATATAAATATATGGATATAGTTCACAAAGCACAGTTATGCTTTAGTGGCTATGCTTGGCCTGGCTACGATGAGGAGTTCCGGGCCAGGGTCAGCCTTGATCCTGAGAAGCCTTGGGGGGTATGTGGACTTGGAGCTGGGGGTGCACTGGATGTCTTCCACCCAGTCTTCAGCTTCTACCCACAAAGCCAGTGATCTTCCCATTACTTACAAGCCCTTTCAGCCACGTTCCGCCCAGTACCAGGCAGGACCCAAGTCCAAACCAGCAGGCACAAATGTGGGGCCTGTTGGAACTTCAACAAGGGGGCGGGCTTGTTTGCGGTATCTCTTTAAGTTCAAACATGAGTGTGCCAAATGTGGGGGTAGGCACCCCGTCACTCAGTGCTTCACGCTGGCAAGCTCCTCTGAACAGTGGAGGTCTGCCAAAGGACGGGGATCTCAGGGCCTTCCTAGGCCAAATGGCTCCTATGCCAATTAGGCTGGGAGCGCAGTTACCTTGGCTTGCACTTTATCCAGACAGGGAAGCAGCATTAAGGCTAGAGTGGGGTTTCCAGGAAGGTTTCAGGGTGGGGTACCAAGGACCCAGGGCCAGGAGGTGGGCTGACAACTTGCGGTCAACCAAGGCTGCCCCTAGTGTCATTTCTGATCAGCTTCAGAGGGAGATTGAGGGAGGCAGGATTGTGGGTCCTTTTCAGGATTGGACTCTGCAGGACCTCATTGCGTCGCCCCAAGAAACAACTGGGGGAATTCACCTGATTCATCATTTGTGTTGGCCGGAGGGGTCTTCATTGAATGACTTCATTGCCCCCCAGGATACGGGGGTGGAATATGCCTCGGTCGATGATGCGATCTTGTTGATCAGAAGTTGTGGTACGGGATCTGAACTGGCGAAGTGTGACATCGTCGGCTTTCCAACTTTTGCCCATAAAGCTGGGAGATTGCCCCTTGCTGGAGATTTACGTGGACTGCATCTTGCCGATGGGCTTTGCGATCTTCTGTGTTCTATTAGAAGCTTTCAGCTCTTTCTTGCAGTTGATCTTTTTGAGGGACAGTGGACTCCGGGCTGTATCCCTCTATCTTGTTGACTTCCTTTTTGTGGGCACAGTAGAGTCTGGGGAGTGTCTGTGGGCACTCAGGAGGATTGAGATCATGGCAGTTGAGGTTAGGGTTCCATTGGTGCCTATGAAGATGTGGGTCCCTCTACGGTCTTGACCTTCTTGGCCATTAATTTGGACTCTGTGCACATGATGGCAAGTCTACCCAGAACCAAGGTGAGGGAGATTCACGCTTTCCTGGAGGCGGTTCTAGAATTGAGGAAACTGGAGCTCCAGGGGGTGCAGAAGTTGTTGGGCTTTCTGATCTTTGTCTGTAGGGCAGTGTGGGCGGCAGGACCTTTTGCAGACAACTGGGTATGGCAATGTCTCAGGATATTCTGCTGTGCCACAAGATTCTGATTTCCTTGGGTGTGAGGGCAGACTTGTGGGTCTGGATGACCTTTTTGCAGGAGTTCAATGGAGTCTCCATGCACCTTAAGGATGAGGACATGGTGTGGCAAATTAAGATTTTTTTCTGGTGCGTCTGGGGCTCATGGTTTTGGGCTCTTTTGGGATGGTCGCTGGTGTGCTGAGGCTTGGATGGCAGCATTGCTGTCTGAGGGATGGAGCATTGCCTTTTTGGAATACTTTCCGTTGTTGGTGGCCATGGATGTTTGTGGAGTTGAGTTTGTGAACAGGACAGTGCTTTTCCACATGAATAGTATGACTGTTGTTGACCTTGTTAACAAACAGAGGGCAATGGATCTGAGGGTATTGCGTTTACTGTGCAGGTTTGTGTTGTTTTGCTTGTGGCTGGACATTGTGTTTAATTGAATACATTCTGACCTAGATTGGTGTTTGCTTGTTCTTTGGTACTCAGGAATTAACGTGCTATTTAAGGGTGGGTTTGCAGCTGGTCAGAAATTCACCTTGTATTGACTAATAGGGCTGTACGGTATTGTTTTACCTTCAGTGAAATTATTAGTTTTCCTTCCTTCTTTTAGGTAAAGCAGACAAGAAGTTTGTTTTGTACTGTTTTGTCGCTGGTTTTGAAAGCAGTGTTACATCGTTGTGAGCCGCACTGTGATAGTTTTGGCCATAGTGACCTACAGCGGCATCACTGTCTTATTGGTTGGCCTTCACCATAGCCGGGCTGTGATATGTTGATTAGCTTTCTTTATGTCATGTGGTTTGTGTGGGATCGGATTGAGCAAAATAGGTGTTGCATTTAAAATGTCTAAATTTCCAGTGATTGAGGGAGGAAAATTTCCCTCAAAAGATTCTCCTGGCTATGAAATGAATTTTGGTTCGTGACTCCTTACGTTTATGTGGTTAATAATGGAAAGCTTTCACATCTGATGACGAGAACAGGCAATTCCCTTAGGAGTATACTTTAAATGTGAGAATACGTGATGCAGAGGTGGCGTCTCCATTTGAGTGAAGTAACGCCACCCCACAATCCCCAAAGCTGAAAAATAAAATGATTGGAAAGTTTATTTATTATCATTTTATTTTTCAGCAACCCATCCCGAACTAAGTGTCAGGACGGGACTGGGCCAGTGCTGCTGAGTGGTAGCAGCAGGGAACTGTGCACTTTAAAATGCGCATGTCTCTTTGCCCGGTTGCCTTGTGACACAATTCCTTCCATAATTGCAGCAGACTTGATATTATCAGAGGACCTTCTTGTTCATACACATGCTACTACACATCGACCATTAACCTCATTTGGATCTTGTATATATGAATGTTAAAGCACAAATGTTTCTTCACAAATTATTGTACAATTACTTATGACCTTGTAGCATAACTCTTTCTAGCAACTTGATGTACACTGATTATTTTTACTAAATCTGCATGGCATTCGTGTTGTTCTAAATTTAAAGGTATGTAAAGTGCTCTGATACCCTACTTAGGGTCATGTTCGCGCTATATAATACACCAAATAAATAAATAAATAAATAAAAGCCAGACATTTGCATTATACACTTTTCTAAACGAGCTGTCTTAGCTGGGTTAGAGGAAGCGCAGGCCTCCAGTGCTCTTAGGAGCTCTGAGAGAGCCTGGTCTAGCCAGTTCTGGAGCTGTTCTCACAGAACTAGAGCAGCACCAGGACTGTACACATTGCATGATAACTTTCATAACCACACTTTAAACCATCCCAGCAGACTACGTAATTCCTGTTTAGAGCCCGTACAGAACCATAAGGGTCCGTGTTTGCATAATATCAAAGACACTTTATCTTCCCCTTTGATAAATAAAAAGTACAGACAACATTAGCATCCTATTTCCTCAAATAGTTGCCGAGGTGCTCCCACTGGTCAGCCAGATCGGGTGGTATGAGTTAGCTCAGATGCATCATAACCAGGCACCGATGACATAGGCGGCTCAGAGGTTTGATCTGGACGGTCAGGCTGGGTGTCACCTCTCCCATGATCTCAGGGGCTGCCAAACATTGAGGTAGGTGTTTCAAGTGTGAGGACACCCATGTGATGGATTTTCTGGGACAAAGGGCTGTCACGATGTGTCCTTTGCATGTTACAACCCTCAAACAGTCGACAGCAAATAGACTGTCTGATTTCCACTTCTGTTTCTGTTTGACCAGGACCCAGTCCCCTTAATCAAAGACTGTTTCCTGGGCATGTTGGCACTGATCAGCACATGTTTTAATTTGCACTTTTGAGAAGTGTCTGTGGCACGGATCTTACCGACAATCATTGATCGGTCCGATGTCCATTGTGGTAGTTTGGTTCCAATGGCTCTCCAAAATGCAAGGTGGCAGGACTCTCATCACTTGTGGAGTTGATCAATAGGCACGAAGGGTTTGACACATGGCTTGGTTAATATCGATTCCCTTCATTGATGCTTGCTGAATTACTCTCTTGAGGGTGCCCATAAACCGTTCAACAATACCATTGGCCTATTTTTTTAATGCTTGAAATTGAGGCAAGCAAGACACTTTTTGAATTCTTTGCTATTGAAAGGTGGGCCATTATCAGATTTGAGAATATCGGGGATGCCCCACGCTGCAAAGTTGTCATCAAGCAACTCGATGAATTTGGCAGTGGTTGTCAATGATAAGTCTTCCGCCAAAGGAAAATGTGAATGTTAATCAACAAATACCATGAGATGATGTCCATTTCCCAGAGTGACAAAGAAATCAACTGCAACTCTCTTTCAGGCATGTACAGAAAGGTCAGATAGTGTTAGTGGATGCTGCGTCACCTTGGGGAATAAGCAGTTATAAAGGTGGCACTCTTTCAGCTCTTTCTCAACTTGTTCATCTAGGCGAGGTAACCACACCGTACTAGGGCTCTTTTGGTGGCTACAATACTACTATGTGCTTCATGGACTAGCTCAGTGACTTGCTGTCTTTGGCTCTCAGTTATGACGATTCACGAGCCTCTCAAGATGATGCCCTCTCTGGCTATGGATAGCTCATCCTGTAAATTCATTTTTTTTTTAATTCAACATCAGCATGAGATCGGATACTTTTCCTCCAAGATTGCCTTGTAATGAGGTATTTGAGGATGAACATGTCTTTATCCGTGTTGGTAACAACAATATTATGTTCAATGGATAAAGCTGCTGGCATGCTGGACCTCATAAGGAAGTTGAGATACTCTTCAGCCACTTTGTATGTCGAACCCTGGCGATGTAGCATCACGCATGAAAAGTAATCTACCGGGTTTTGTTCTTTTCCCTGCTTGTGTACTGTTGCATAGTCATACTCTTGCAGTCGCAACCTTCACCTCTCGATGTGAGGAGGCATCTTAGCTTTCAGATTTCCAAAGATGGTGAGCAAGGCCTAGTGGTCTCTGATGATAGTGAAACATTTCTCATATAAAAACACAAGAAAATATTTGCAGACCCACATTACAGTCTGATTATCTTTCTCCAGCTTAGAGTAGGCAAGTTCTGTTTCAGACAGGCTTCTAGTGGAATAGACCACAATGTGTCGCAGGGCTTTCAGATGGCTATTGTGTTGAGCAAGGATTGCTCCCAGCCCCACCAGGCTCGCATCTACTATGATCTCAGTCTGTAACGGGGGCAAAATAAGGCATTTCATTTGCATTCTCAATCACATGTTTTATTTCTTTGAAACTTTGGTTACATTCAGGAGACCACTAGAATGGGATTCTCCCCTTTAAGTCTCTCAATGGGGCACTCACTGTAGCAAAGTCACGAATATACCTTGAGAAATAACTGACCATGCCTGAGAAGGATCGCAACATGGTAAAATTTTGTCGGGGGGGGCAAGTCAAGTCATTCCCCAATAAGAAAATGTGCCCAAAGAATGTAGGTTTGGTTTTGTGAAACTCACACTTTACTGCATTCAGAGTGAGAAATGCATCAGCAAAAAATTGGCCCACTTGTGTAAGAGCCTTGTCATGTTCCTTTTGTGTTTTCCCAAATACTAGTACGTCATCACTGTAATTGAAAGCATGTGTGACAGATTGAATGATTTGTCTAATAGCATGCTGAAACATCTCTGCAGCCGAAGATACTGTAAAACTCAGTCTTTTGTATCTGAACAAACCAACATGAGTTGTAAAAGTAGTAATGTACCTGCATTAAACTTTCAGCTCAAGTTGATGGTATCATGTGTTCAGGGCAAGACACGAGAAGTCTTTGGCTCCGTTCAGCTGCATGATCATGTCTGCAACATGGGAACCAGGATGTCTTTCTCTCTAGTTTGCTTTGTTGGCCTGGTGCTCTGTCCTTTTTTGTCACCAAAACTGAGAGTGAAACCCACGGCTTAGGACTGGGGGAGCGTTCAATGATGTCATGCTTCAACAGTGTTTTTAGTTCTTTCTCAATGGCTTCTTGTAGTTGAAAAGAGACTCTGCCATGCCGTTGGGCAACAGGACGAATGTCCTTATTGATGTGAAGTTGCACTTTCATTGTCTTGAGTCATCCTTGGCCATGGAACAATGACGGGAACTGACTAACAATTTTCGACTGAGCATAGATGTTGTCGTTGAGAGAGATTAGTCCTGTGTCAGCAGCAGTGGCAAAGCTAAGTTGGCACGTACTTGATAAAGTTCATGAATTGGCGCTTGTACTAACGTAGTTTTATGTCACATGGTTAGTTTAAATGACCCTTGAATCTGTAGCGGGTTAGAGGCAGCCCACGTCTCTAAACCTTAATGTTTGACAGAGTAAGGCATGGCACAGGAGATAAGCTGTTGAACGTTTCTACTGACATGATGTTAATCATCACACCACTATCTATGATGAAGGTATTGGGTCAGTCTTTCACATTTAGTGTAATTTTAGGACAGTGCACAAATGCATTTGTCACTTAGTTTGGTGGCTCTTCTTTGACTTGCCATCTTCTTTGCAAGCAGCTAATCCTATATGTGCATATTGTTCCTTAGCTGATATCATCAACACACACCTGTCTTTTTCACTACAACTTGATAATGACACTTAGGAGCCTGTATGTGATGAACTTGACAATGATCGACTGTGCTTGGTTTCTATTTGTTGTAACTGATGTTGCCTTTTGACCTTGTGGGGATGTTGAGAATGCTTCTGGAACATTCTGGTGTCCATTTTCTCTTATCGCTGTGACAAATTTGTTTTTTTTTTCTTTGCAGACCATTATGGAGTGGTTTTCTTTTCCCCAGCTTTTGCATATCTGCCTTATGGCTAAATATTTACCTTGTGGGGAAAAGAAAACCCACTTCGGAAGCATAACTTTTTTTTCTTCTGAGACGCAGACTTGTATGCATTTATTTTGTGCTTATGCTTACTTTTCATGATCAATGCTGATTCATTACGTGCTGTTCCTGCTTCCATATTGGCAGCTTGTTGATTGTTTTCTCTGAATTGAGTGTCTCTTTCAGCATGTGTCTTCTGAAAGTGTCTGAAAAACAACCATTAATGGCTTTAAGGTGGATGGCAAAAGACACACAATTGATGGACGGAATGCAGAACAAATCAAAACATTCACCCCCAGTCAAGAGATCTGGGTTAAATCCATCATTCTTTTGCTCACCATGCCACCCCAGTTTAGACCTGGCCATATGCAAATCGGTCTTGACCCTGTGCCTCATGGGAACAGTCCAGCCTGAACTGCCAAGCCAGGTCCTCCCTGGACCGGAAACAAGCATCTTAGGACCGGTTTTTGGGTTTCACCCCTCTTCAGCCAGGATAGCGTGATTCCAGTGGCACAGTGAGCCCAGGACCCAAGTCTTGGCATACCTGGCACACTTAGGGCGAGAAAGCAAAAGACACACAATTGATGGACGGAATGCACAACATATCAAAACATTCACCCCCAGTCAAGAGATCTGGGGTAAATCCATCATTCTTTTGCTCACCATGCCACCCCAGTTTAGACCTGGCCATATGCAAATCAGTCCAGCCTGAACTGCCAAGCCAGGTCCTCCCTGGACCGGAAACAAGCATCCCAGGACCGTTTTCGGGGTTTCACCCCTCTTCAGCCAGGATAGCGTGATTCCAGTGGCACAGTGTGCGGATGGCTCCTTCATCATTACAGTGACAAAACTTACAGTGTTTGATAAGTGCATCAAGTCTCTCAACAAACTCATCCATCATTTTACCAGCCTGTTGTGCTTTGTTGAAAATGTACCTTTCATAGTCGATATTCGGCATTGGATTTAACTTGACTTTCAGTGCTTCATTTATCATTTGATATGACACTGCTTCCATTAGTGAGATTTTCTTTAGCAAGTCTTTCTTTCTCTCCATCACCGGCAAGGTTTTAAAAATAATTAATGATTTTCTTATTGTCGTCTTTTTCTTGCGCATCTATGAAATCATCAAATGTTTCATTCAATGCAGTCCACCTAGCACCGATGTTCTATTTTTTCGCCATATCAAACGGTGGTGGTGGTTCAGGAATGTAGCTGCTGTATATTTTGTGCTCCATTCTACTGCCATTGGGAGTACGTGCTGTTCAGGCAGCGTTCGTTGCACATGATGCCATCTGCAGCTGCTGCCTGCATCGGTCTAGCACCCGAGCCTGGGTTTTCATGTCCTATTTGCAGTCATGTAGCACTTTAATCGCCTGTGCCGGTAAGTAGATTTCTGCTTTGGTACAAGGTCCTTAGGGTCTTTAGCATTTCTTCATATGGATGATGGCTCTGTTTTATGGTGTGGTGCCGGGTTTTCTTTCAGCCGCATCAATGGGTTCTGGTGGGCTTCTCAAATGTGCTCCTCTGCAGGGCCTTCAACTTCTGCGATGGCTGTGTATGGGCTGGAGCAGGGCTTTGACTCCATATACGCCAACTGCAGACTGCCTTGCATCGATTTGGGACGCACGTAGCATGCACAAGCAGTTTGCTGTACCTTTGCAAACTCACAGGGAAAGCAGCCTTGTTTCTTCGGGACACGTATACTCCTACTCATCACCAGTTGTGGCGTCTTCCCCAACCTGGAAGCATGTAAATAAATCCACCACACGGAGTTCTGCAACAGACGTCTTTATTCTTCAGCATATGATCACACACTATGCATCGCATCAGAACTTTCATACACCACACCATAACACCTTCCAGCAGACTACGTAATTCCTTTTAGAGTCCGCTCCAGAACGGCGAGGGTCCTGTTATGCATAATATCAAAGACAATAGAGAAATTAGAGAATGGAAATGATTAAATAAAAAATATGAAAGAAAAGAAAATATGCAGAATGAGGAAGTTTACTTTTTAGATGATTTATTAAATTCAAGATGTCTTCCATATAATGCTTTACAAACACCTAGGATGCCTCATGATATGGCAGTTTGCGAGCAGAGTATGGGTGCAAATACACTGGGAGTGCCATCTATGCCACCTGAAAATGAAGCAGGCACCTGTGGGAATGCTATAACTAATGTTGTTATGCCGACTGTTGATACAGCAACTTCTAATATTAGTACATCTACTACTATGACTACAGTACAACTAGGTGTACCAACAAGGAGAGAAATGAAGATTCTTCAATTAAGAGATGAATTGAAAGAACTTTTGCAGAGTATAAATTAAAATAGAAAAATTGCGTATCTAAAATGTGGATGAATTAGATTGGGAAGAAAACATCAGCTAGGTGTTATGATGTGTATGCAGGGTTTGAAGACTTTACAGAAGAGTATGGACTTGGCTTCTATAAAATAAATAAGTGGTGCAGAAACTATAGAATGGATTTGGATAATGAAGGATTGAATGGAATGGGTTTATTAGCCCTTTGTGCACATATCAAAGAAAAATAACTGCATCAAAAATTGGTCAAATTAGAAAAACTGCAAAGATATGTATAATAAGAAAGGGGGTAGCAAGGCACAGAAGAAAAAGACTGAGGCAGAAAAAGATGTAAAAGCAAGTACGAGTGGGCCTCAAATTGGATTGGTTGTGGCTTGTTATTCTTACCGTGAGGCACATGTAGGTACCTATGTGCAAGTTCCTCTGCAGAAGGCTTATTTTCTTGCATTTATGACAAATCTTTCAAGGCATCGAGAGGCTCCAGCCCTATGATGTATGGAGGTAGATGGACTAGTGATGATTTTAAAGGTGGTTCAGGTACATTTTAATGGAACGTTGTTTGAATTTATTGTCCCAAAGAATTTGAGCTGAGTGCAAAGCAGCTGTAATATGGCCAGCAGAGGAGCCCCCAAGGATGCTTCTTAATAGTAGTTCAGCTGCGGTATGAAAAAGTACAAGGACGTGATTGCGCATTTGAAGCAGAAAGTTCCAGAGAAAGACATAAATTGGTTGAAAATCATGAGAGCTACTTAGCAACCATAAGAATGGGTGCATGTATGCCCTGAGTCACTAATGCAGACAGCACGTCTATGGATGAATCATCCAAGGAGCCCAGCAATTCTTCTAGTGTCCCCAGCTAAAAGAATTCTTTAGTCTTGCGATCAATGGTAACAACCATGCATGCAGATTCTAACAAGCTATATTTAAGGTTGCATTTTTGGAGCCTGGGGCGGCGAGCGAGATATTTGATATTGGTATTCAAACAGTAGTCTGCCTCAAAGGAGAACAATGGCCATCATAAAGCAGTGGAGTTGGATAATGCCTTGCCACCTGCAGATTAGCTAAGGCGTGTTGGGGGCAGATGGCACAGGCAATGATCGGGTGAGGAGAGTGTGCTTGAGTGAAAGAGAAAGCCTAGACTCGGTGTGCCCTCTGAAAGTCCAGGAGATCAGAAAGGTTGAGATTCAGCAGCTTGGGAAGAAGGTGCTTCATAAAAGCCAACATGTCAGTCTGCTCTACCTCCTCTGGGACCCAGGTGATATGAAAATTATTATGGTGCGATCTGTCTTCCAGGTCAGTGTTCTTTTGTCATAGGAGGTCAATGTCACTTCCCCAGTACACCAGCGCATCATAGCGGGCCTCCATCTAGTCCAGTCTCGGTTGGTTGACAAAGTAGTGGGGACAGGGGTTCGTGGGTTTCCCTGAGTGGATGGAATTCATGACAGCTGTGGTGTTTTGTGTGGTAAGCTGGTCCCAGGTGGTGAGCAGGTGGTTGGGGTTTGCATCTGTCGGAACAAGGAGACTGAGGATGTCAGTGGTGGGTTAGGGTTCAAAGTTTTTGTAGATAGTGGAGGTTCTCGTCATAGAAAAAGTCCCCCAGGGTGTCGCAGATTTCCCAGGAAGGGGTGATGATATTTTCAGTGGCTGAGGGGTTGGAGAACTATCTGATGTTGAATAATTATTTTCTGTGGTTAGATCTGGCTTCAATGCTGTTGGCAAGGGTGATTCTTTTTATCTCTTTCAGGAGTTGGAGGTATTGGTTGCGGGATATCTTGAATGTGGCTCATTCTGTGGGCTCCTTGCTGGTGCGCCATTTTCTTTCAAGTAATTTGCAGTTGCGTTTTGTGGTTCTCAGTTCCGTGATGTACAAACTGGCAATGGTCATGCTTTTTCCAATTACAAAGAGGAATAATCATGATAAGGACTGTGATCACGATTGCATTGATGTGGCTGAATTGTGTATCAAGACCAGACATACAAGATATACCAGCCAGTGCAAGTGGCACAACACTTTTTGATGATGAGTCTTTTCTGAGAGACCATCATGGCACATTGAGAGCGGCATATGCAGTTTGCACCATATCAAATATCATGGAAGCATCATACTTGTGTGATGTAACTTTGGCACAAGTAGCAAAGTAATTGCACTAACAAGAGCATGCATGCTGCCTAGCTGATGAATTGAGTTACAATTTACACAGACAGTGTTAAAAATGGGGGTCCCTAGTTGGCAGAGGTAGGTACCATTGTTCAAATAGGAGCCCGTGCTTCTAGTAATGGTAAGGGGGATACACACTTTAGATAACCTCTGCTCACTCCCTGAGTAGCTTGGTACGAGCTGACAGACTTATCCCAAAGGCAATGTGTAAAGTATTTGTACTAAAAAAACACAGTAATAAAGTGATAGACACTTGTCTTATCTAGGGTATATTATTGCAATGTTTTATAGGAATCCAGAAATGTTTGCAATTGAAACTTCAATCAACTCAAAATGCGGCAGCTCGTCTGCTCTTAAAAATACCTAAATCAAGTTCTATCTCGAGGAGCATTTGTGATCTTTATTGGCTACCTGTGAGTGAGAGAGTCAAATTTAAGGCCCTGTGAATGGTCCGCAAGGCTCTGCACACAACAGGTCTTACCTATTTCCAGAAGATTTATCCTTGCCATGCTTCTAATAGTAACCCATGGGTCTTCAAACTGTGGGGCCGTGCAGTGATACAAAGGCGTTCGCGCATTCCCAGTCACACTTCTGCCCAGGCCCATAGGACTAGAAGGGCTTCAGCCCCCCTCCTGCCCCGTCGTGTGTCTCAGCCTGGGCTGCTGCAGTGCAACTCGAGCTGGGGCTTGGCTGGGCAGTGTCTGGAGTCTTATCTCCAGCAGGCCTGAGTTTTTCACAGGTCTTTAAAGACCATTTGCATATCTACATACCTTTGTAAACTGGTTACTGAGGCTTAGTTTTTTTCTGGTTCCAGTACCCCCTGGCCCCCTACTCTGCCTATTCCTTACATTTGTATTTTACATTTACTGCTGTAGTTTGAGAATGCATTTCATGAAAAGGAATATAAAGTAGGGCTGCGAAAAGAAAAATGCCTGCCGTGTGTTGTTTAAAGAGCCTCCTCTTGACACTAAATAGAGTTATAAATAAAAAATTATGTAATAATTTGTTATGTGACTTTTCTGTCTTTGTTCTCTTTAATTATGAGTCATGGATCATTGAGGCAGCCGTGCTTTCGATTTATATTTGCTGTTCTAAGTACGCACAGATAAGTGCTGAAAATAGGGCTTTAGGTGACTGTTTATTCTTGTACCATCTGGGCCATCAAAATAATGAGCTGGCAACCCTAACCATAGGACTGGAAGTTTGTTGCAGGGTCAGCACATTAATTATTTCCTCCATCCTCCATCCCTGATTAACGCCATAATAGCAATAGTTTAACATATATCTGAAACCCTATGCCGCCGTCAATAACATGCTGAGTTACTTCAGGTGTCTGGGAATGCACCCTGCATTCAGACAACTCACTGCTCATTCTTGCCCTTTACTTTCACACTTATCCTGCGCTCACAATGATCACAATGCACTCACACTGATCACCATGCACTTACACCATTCACCTGCTCACCCTGCACTCACAGTGATCACTCTGCACTCACAATAAACTTGCGCTGTTCTCCCTATACCTCACCCTCCAGTCATACGAGCACACTACTCACCCTACACTCATGTGAAACTTCATTCACCTGTCTCCCTCACTGTTCAATCTGCAACTCACTCAAACAAGCCCATCACTAACCATGCATTAATTTGTCCCACTCTGCACTTACATCCACACCCATATTCATATGGCCACCTCACTCACCCTGCAGTCTCTCCTCTCACCCTACTCTCACACTGTTGCATCGCACAGAATGCACTCACATGGGCCCTCCTGCCACCCACACAGTGCAGAGGGTTAATGTGCCTGCTACAAAGAACATGTACCATGCAGATCACAGAACTGAGTGTGAGTAAATTATGAGTAGTGCTAAAAAAAAAGGAAATGTTTGATCAGAAAGATGCTACAGAGAAATGAGGTGCATTGTTGGTGAGTGGTAGTGAGGGAATTCACAGAGCAGGATTAAACGGGGGAGGGGGGTCACCTAAAATCTTTTGCACCGTGTGCGACCAGTGCTAGGGCCAGCTCTGGCTGGGAATGTTAGCCCCCCCACCCCTGAAGTTCGGGTCTAGTGGCTACCCTGCTTCTGTCTATTATTATTATTATTATTATTCAAATTTGTAGTGCGCTACTGTTACTAATAGTTGTCCTGGGGCTACAGACAGGGAAGGAGAACAAGACAAATGGGGTAACCTACAGAGCATAGAGCCAGGTTTTTATATCTTCCTAAAGGAAAATAGATTGTTTGTGGAGCGAAGCAAAGGAGGGTGCAAGTTCCATAACGGCTCAGCCTACACGCAAGAAGTGAGTGTGAGCGAAAGGTGAGAGCTACTGTTAAACTGTGAGAGAAGATAGCTGAGAGATGATCTGTGACCTAAAAAGATAATTTGATGTGACATGGGTGAGGGACAGCAACAATAGGGCATACTGAGGTGGGTGCTGAGCAGTGATTAATTTGTAATAAAACAAGTGCCAGGGCCATTACCAGTAGGCCACTGCAACTTTAACCACCCACCCGTTGACTTGCCCGAGCGGCCAATGACAAGTCCAATGCAACTACCAACCTTCACACTTGTACAAGTGTGACTATTCAGACTATTTCAAGCCCTCAAAGCTATAAGGATGGCACGGGTGTCAGGAGTTTATCGTTTTTACTGTATATTGAATTAACAGTTGTTCTGCTCATCTCTAAATTACACATACAGAGCCACTATGTGGAAGGCTGTTATAGTTCCAGTGTGCACAATTAGGTGCCAGTGCAGAGCACCGGAAACCACCTGCTCAAATTAGGCACTGGAGCTGAGGTAGCAGGGGAGAGGGACGTTGGTTCAAGAAGGTGTGGAAGAACAAAGGGGAGATGTGGAAGATGAATGGGGGTACTGGAGAGGTGTAAGATACAAATAGACAAAAATTTGAATGGATAGACTTGAGATGAATGAGAAGTGCTGAGGGGCACGGAAGGTGACAGGGCCAGAGAGGCCATGAGATAAATGCGAGAGACTGTTAGAGAGGAGAACAGTGAAAAGACAGAATGGCAAGAGGTGATTAAAGGTGAAGTGAGATGTTGAATGGGGAAGAGTTCAGAAGTTGTAAAAAGGGGTTAAAGAAAATGGTCTGCAAAGTGAGAGAGGGATCCGGGGTTGGGAGAGGAGAGGAGAGAGGGATGGAAGGGAAGGGGTGAGAGGAAAGCAGGATGGGTAAACTGCTTAAATCTGCGCAAGACCGCCAGGATTTTAAGGGACCCCTGATGCTACAGGCCAGGACCAGGTGAGCTTCTAATTTGGCAGCACGTATTCCTGCAGAGTGGAAGGTCCTTTCCAAAGGTTGACTAGACATCTTTCTGATGTTAATTGCTGTATTTTGGTTATAAACTGGTACTGATGGGGTGAAATCTTTCCTCAGTGTTACTGTGTGTAGAAAATGTCAAAACAATTAAGCAATGCTATCCCAAAAAACGAGGCATCACATAACATTATTTACATTTTCTTCCCACACAATTTAGTCAAGCGTATCACGTAATTTGGTCCTCACCTGCCTCATAATTCCAGTAGCCCTGTCTACAGGTTTAGAATTTTTTACGCCTGAAAATGTTGACAGGGGGGTCTCAGCATCCAAAAGTTTGAAGACCTCTGTCGTAACCTGAGATCAGTGACTGCCAAATTAGTGGCAATTTGAAAAATAAAGATAGCCAGATGGGGAGGTAGAAATTTCTCCTTCCTAGCACGTAATCTCTAGAATACCATGTCTTTTTATTTGAGACGCCAATCAAATAAGGCACTTTTTAGGAAAATGCTAAAAACATGGCCCTTCATTACCTATACTAAGTAGATATTTTGGCCTACTAATTTGGATACTAGCAACAAGACGCCTCTGGATTTGCACGCTATATAAAACGATTACTTACTTACATCTCCAAGTGAGCAAACCCAACTAGGCGAGCTGACTGCACTTTAAAATTTAAATTACACAAGTCCCTTGAAATGTATCTGCTGCGAGGCAGGCGAGAAGCGAGTATAAGTGTGCACTTAGGGAAAGAAAACTCGCCCTCAGAAATCAAGCCTGAGAATCTCTGCGTGAAGCCGCTCTTAGGAAAGACAGTAAGGCCTTTTGGCAAGCAGTAAAAGCCCCATTTTTGACTCCTAGAGGTGACCCAACAATAGAAATTGCCATACCTGAAGACCAATGGATCAAACACTTCTATAGGGTATATAACTGTGGGAATTTTTGATACGCAGTCAAGCAACATCCATGGGTAAGATACCTCAGACCGCTTGGTTCTTTGTTCCAATCTCCAGCTTACCCTGGAGGAAGTGACCCGATCACTTTCCGCAAGTTTGGGGGGTAAGGCACCTGGGCCCGACGGGGTCCCTGTAGATTTATTTAAGTCAAATATGGAGTTATGGGGGCCAGTTATTACCCAGGTGATAACTGCTAGCTGTAGTGCCCTATTTCTGGCAACGTAGGTGGAATCTATTATTGTCCCAATTTTTTAAAAGGGGGACCGCCAGGACCCTAGATGTTACAGGCCCATTTCCTTACTGGACTCTCTGACCAAAGTAGTCAGATGAATTATTTTAGAACGTTTGCGTGATTGGGCAGAGGATAACAAGGTCCTATCCGACATCCAATACCACTTTCGAGTGGGCTTCGGGACTACTGAACAAAGTCAGTCAGTCAGTCACACAGCTTTATTCGATCTTTTATAAACAGACCATAAAAGCACATAAGTACATATAATATTTCCAAACCAATAAATATACATATACACAGGGTTAAAATGAATACTAAACAAATTTGCTGTGATCCAAGTAGGACCATTAAAACCATTTAGAAAAACAGTTAATAATTAACATTGCACAATACTACTAGGATGTGAACCCGCCTTTTTCCTCTTCCTAAAACAGGCTCATAAAAATGAAGCGACACAGAAACATCAAAATGGGTCCAGTAAGGCCTCTAGAAACTACATGGCGACCCGGCATAGGCTAATATTATGGTGCCTCAGGATTGGAAGCATAAATGTTTTCCTTTCCTGAATAATTTTTACAAAATAATATGATATGTAAGTCTGACTGCAGAACATGGTTATTGCAAGGGCAGGGTGCAAGATCTGCTAATCTGTATTTATTTTGTGGGTATCCCAGGACGGAATCTTATTCAGTTGGAAGCGCAATAAAATAAATCTGTCCTGCACGTTGTTTATACGTGATAAATAACTAAAACTTTCCCCTGATATTGGTGGAACCAGATCGAATGCAATGGAAGAATGATGGATACGTTTTTTCCCCCTTCGGACATATTTTAACCTTTGGGTATATAAATCCGTTATCCATTTCTTTGTGACCTCTTTACAGGAGTCCGGGTCCTGAAAGAGTATTCACAGCCCTAGAGCTTTCAATTCAGTCTCTAAATAATTTAGCCACCCAATCCTTTTGTAGTGATCTAGGTTACAGCATTCCCTAATGATAGTTTGGGTCAAGTTCACCGTAGTTCTCCGCCATATTGAAAGCCACAGGAGGACTGGGGCTAACCTTATGGTGTCACTCAAATAGGGAAGCCCCAATTCAAGATTTAAAATGTAATTTGGGGCGTATTGGGGTAAAGACACTCGATTTTTAAAGGAGTCTTCCAGTTGCTGTAACGAAGCAGCATTGACCATCCCCCAGACACCTGCCCCATATGTTACGGCGACTTTGTTTTAGCTAAATAAATATTTTTAACTGTATCCAGTGGGCTTCCTCCCAGCTTTTTTGCAAATCTCTTAACAGCATTGAGGCTCCTTTGCATACCCTGGCCTCTTGTTTTCACTAATTTAGACCACAAGTGATCCTTATCAAAGAGCACTCCAAGATATGAAAAGGAGTCAACCACCTCAATTTTCTTACCTGCCAGCTGAAAGTGGGGATGTTTCTAACCTCTACTCGCTCCGGCCACAATTATAAATGATTTGGAATCATTAACTTTTAGATCAAGGTAGGCCATAAAGATGGAATAAACTTTGATTATTTTTGTAAGGTCAACCCCGATCTAGCCATCAGTACTGCGTCATTGGCATACGCCAGGATCGGGAGAGGGTTTTATCAACTTTGGACACGTTCCGTGAGAGAGCAGACAGGGAGGACTCGACTCTGTTCGTATAGATTGAAAAAAGAAACTGGGCAAGCACACACCCCTGTCTTACTCCCTTTTCAATTTTAAAAGGACAATTTCACTCCCCCTTCCTGCCATACCCTACACAAGCATTGGCGTTGACCTACAGCTGGTGGATGAATCCAATAATTGGTGGGTCCATGATGGAGGGTATGAGACACAGTCAAAGGCTGATGTTAAGTCCATGAAGGCCATGTACAGCTTACCGCTTTTAGCCTTTGAGTACTTCCCTATGGTTATGGAGAGGTTTAGGCACTGATCAACTGTCCCCATTCCTCTACGAAACCTATATTGTCCCTTCATAATTATATTATGCGATTCTGCCCAATCCTGCAGTCTGGCCAGGAGAAGCCGACCCATTAGTTTAGAGATATAGGGTGGTAATTATTTGGAGAGCCTTATCCCCTTTTTTTTATAAATTGGCACAATTACACCCTGATTCCATGATGGAGGTGGACTTGTTATCTGAACGTTGTTGAAAATATTTGCAAGTAAAGGGACCCGCATATCGTAGTTATATTGAAAAAGGTCAATTGGTACTCCGTCTGCCCCCGGGGCCTTACCGGGTGTACAGGATTCTAACGCCTTTCGGAACTTTGATAGAGAAAAGATTAGCCCTCCCTGAGGTAAAGATTCTGGGCAACATACTGAAGTAGATAAGGGAGTTGATAGCCCAAAAATAAAATGTCTCACCCATGCCTCTTCATCTACATGCACATCTAATACGGGATCACTGATGTCTTTAAAATGAGGGGCATTCACAATTTCCCAAAAGTCGCTGCTGCTGCCAGAGATAGCTGCTTGCTCAAGGTCTTCCCATGCCTGTGCCCTAAGATCATTCTCTCTCGCCCTCCTGGCTAATTGGTAGTCATTGCGTAGTGAGCAGATCTTAGAATAATCTCTGGGAAGAGTTTTTAGGGCATTTACGAGGGCTATTTTTGCTTTGGGACAGACTGAGTCAAAACACCCCTTATTAGCAGTAGCATTTGATGACTTAACCTGAGTAAGTGCTATTTTTATTTTCGCCAAAAGGGCGTTGAATCTAGGTCTGCGGACAATATCTTTTCTCCCAAGCATGCTATTATGTCTTCCTTTACTGAACAAAGTTTAAATATAGCAATTCTTGTAGGAAAGTACACCCGTGCAAAGAAGGGTAGGCTATTTTTAGCGTTTTGTGGATCTCACTGCAGCTTTTGATTCCGTGATGCACGGCAAGCTCTGGGAGATCCTCGAGTCTATGGGGGTGGAAGAGAATATTATTTATTTTCTTAAGCGCCTTTACAGTAATGCGAGGGCACGAGTACAATCTGGTTTGTCTGGTGAATGCTCAGCACCTTTCCCAATAAGGACGGGGGTTAGGTAAGGATGTTTCTTAGCCCCCTTTCTTTTTAATCTTTATATTATTGGTCTGGGTGAGGCGCTTCTTAAAAATAATCAAGATTTCCCTCAAGTAGCCGGTCGTCCAATCCCTGCCCTCCTCTATGCGGATGACACGGTTTTGATGTCACGCACGCAAATAGGTTTGCAGAGGGTTCTAGACAGCTTTACTGATTTTATGGGAAATCTTGGCCTTACAGTGAACACCTCGAAGACTTACATAATGAGGTGTGGCCGAGGCAGCCAGAGATGTAGGGACAAATTTGTGGAAGGTCTGAAGATAGGGGTCACCAAGAGTTTTTCATATCTTGGAATACTTTTTAATCAAAATGATTCATGGACCCAAGCAGTATCAGCAAAATTCTTTGCATTTTTACAGACAACTACTGTTTTTCCAAAAGATTGGGTAGGAGACCTCCAGTGGAGCTCATCCAGATTTATAATTCAAAATTTATCTCCACCGCCATGTATGGGGCAGGGATTTGGGGCTTTGCTGACATAAATCCAGTACAGACGGTGCAAAATATCTTTTTAAAATTTTTATTCAGTGTTCCAAATAGTTCATCCTCATACGTTTACCACGTGGAGCTGGGCCTGCCTTACATATCTGATCTTATTAAAATAGAGCCAATTCTACTGTGGCATAGAATCTGGACAAAAGTAGAGACAAAGTTAAATAGGGATATCCTAATGGACAGTTTGAAATTGGAAGGGGATTTAAAGATCCCATGGGTTAGATATGTCAGAGACTTTATGCATGACCTAGGTCACATAGAGTATTTTACTAACCCGACCACTATTCAGACGATCTCGAGAAAGGAGCTAAAAAGGAGGCTATTCTGTTGCTGGACACATCGAGAATGTCGGAGGAGATCATTAAGCCCACTGTCCAGCAAAACCAGCAGATTTTAAATACTTTTAGTATTCAACCCTACCTAACTTTTATACTGGGGGCTATGATAGGTTTTTATTGACCAGATTCAGAATGGGGATTTTCCACAGACTTGCTAGCTTCCCAGGCATGAATTACTGGGCACGAGAATTACAACTGTGTCCCTGTGATAATCTTCCTGAACAATCCATAATGCATGTAGTTTTGTTTTGTAAATTTTATATAGAATTAAGGAAAGTATGGATTATACCGATTTTAAAATCAATGGGGACCAGACAATGTCGCCCGGCCTTCATTATAATACAACTGTTGGATAACGAACATAGAGTGTGGAGGATAGCAAGGTCTTTAAAGAAAGTATGTAGTTTACGGAAATGTATTGTGAGATAAGCACTGAAGTCCCAAAAGCAGCATTTGACCATTATTATTGATTTTAAACACTTTTCTGAATTTTATAATTTTATTCTTTATGTTTTTCCTATTTTTTTTTTACTTTTATGATTGCTGTTAATAGCAATCGAATATAGATATTTTGATTTGATTTGAGTTCATGACAGTAGCCAAACTACTCATGTGGGCATTGAGCCCTAGGTTCATTTTTACCAAATTCATTGCAATCAGATAAAGATACACACTTCAAGTGTGAAGCAATGAAGTTGGTGTGCACAGCCTTACAAACTGAGCAGACATTCCATTGTAATTACAGACCAGAACCATCAAGAGTTGCAAAAAAGTTCATTAACTCTAAAATCCAACCTATTGAAAGTATGTGCCTCAACAGCGCTGAAATTGCCAGATTAACTTCCACTTGTTTAAATAATGAGCATCAAAAGCACACACAATAAAATGAGTCTCCCCACACAAAGTTCTTTTGAGGAGGGCCATGAGGAATACCTCACATACCTTCAGCTGCATTAATGTCTATAATGATGATATTATACTTGAATATTGTAAAAGTCTGGCTGATGTTGTTCGCCTTGCCTCTAATTTGCTCAACTTGGCAACACCTTTGCCAAAAAAACTATGCCGCAACCTACAATTTGGGATTGTGGTCAAGAAACTCATTACAGAAGTCTTGTTTAGAGTCAAGGTGGAAGGGCTTCTACCGGGTGATTCCTGTGTCGAACACTGCTTTGCGAACTTTGTAGGCTTGTCACAGTGAATCCACATATCTCACAGCAGATGACAATGTGGTGATGACATCCACTGATTGACAGTGTCAAGCTTGAGTTTACTGCATGAATGTAGAGGGGAGGTGGTTAGATCTAGATCAAACCTAGGATCAGACTGAAGTTCAAACATAAAATGAAGAAACTCCAAATCAAGGAGTGAAACTAAAGACTTGAGTTTCCAGGACCCCCAGGGGAAAACAGTTTGCCGAGGAAGAGAAAACCAAACTGGTCCATACAATTGCGATCCGAGGAGTAAGTGAAGATCAAGATGCAGTGGTAGTCACAAGTAAAACTGAAAATGAGAACTTGCATCAAGGAGATAAGTGGCATCAACCTGTGAGAAGGAGAAGGCCCAGAAATAATTTAAAGAACCAGAACAAGAAGTACACGACTTTGATTAGAGTGAAAGTGAACAGCCAGTAGTTAAGAGATCAACAAGAGTGGGGGTGCCTAACAGAAAGTATGCAGCTCCTGAATGGTCGTATTTGGTCAATACAGAATCAGAGGATGATGTGGAAGTTTATAATGTGACAGAATGTCAGTTTATTTTTGAACAATTAACACCCTGAACTAATGAAATAAAAGAAAAAGATTTTGCCCTTTTGGATTAATGACAATTATTGTGCAGAGTACTTCATAGTCAGTCTGTTTGTCTTGTAGAATAGGTATCCAGTCAAATAAAATAGGGTTTCTTTCTTGTGTTATATTCCTGGGCTAGGCCCATGTAACAAAGTCCTCACAATAACATTTCAGCCATGACCTTTTACCCATATTTGCGTACGCGACAATGTTGGATGAGCTGAAACTAAACTTGTTTACAGATCTAGCTTTGCAAAACATTATCATAATGCCCTGAATATCATGATAAAGTCTCTTTTCGCAATGTGCAAAAATGTCATCTCTATCTTCATCCACTTCGCGAGAGGGCTATCAACATATTCATAACCTCACTAATCTAAATGCACATTGCAAGGCTGTTTTAGATTATAAAAGATGCACATCCCAATAGATTGATAGAGGAGGCACTTCAGCTGACACAGAGGTTCCTTGCATGCTGAGAATTCACCATGCAGTGGTCTGACATCCCGTGAGGGGGTATCTAGTTAGTAACCAGGACGGGGTCCTACATTCTCTCCCAGCAGGAAATGGGGTTGTATCGTCCCTTGGGGGAATTCTTGGCTCCACACTAACCCACACACTATAATACCACTTAGAGCAGGGTTTGCATAGTAGGAGTATGATTGATTACTGCCTTGCTTTATATGCCTGCATATATACACTGTTTTAGCAGCATGGATAGAACTATATCTGCTATTTACGTTTTTGGTGCTCGTAATCACCTTCATCTGCTTCTGTCTATTATAATCATTGCAGCACAAGTATTTTATACAAGAATAACGTTGGTTTAATAAATATATTGAAAGGTGTCCCATTGTGTATTCTCTGTATGCCTCTCTGAAAATAAGAGAGAACAAGTGATTGAGCGACAGGTTCTGTACTGCTTCCACGATTCCTAAGGGGGTCAGGGTTCTCATGTTCAGTGGTTGCCAGAAACCATTCTCTCCCTGGTAAATTTGGGAGCTTATGGTGGCACTGCGAGCTAGCTGGTGTCTAAGCCAACCTATCCTGCAGGGATATCCGGAATCAGTCTAGGCACCATGACCCTAGTTTCTGTTGTCCAAACACGCAGATCTTATGGATAAGTAGGAACTACACAACACTTTTATCTAGTTCTAACACATGAACTGAGGTAATGAACTAAATATTCAAAGATGCTGAAGTTTTGAGTTTTAATTTGCACCAATTTAAAAGTTAGTGAATATACTTTTCAATTGCATTTTGTCGAAGTATATCAACTAACAAATGAAACTGCTGCTCTCAATTACACACAGTTCTATTGGATTTAATAGTTTGCCTTTTGTGTTTAATTTCACTTATTGCGTGTAATTCACCTACAAATTAGTAAATAGTTAACCACTACATACAGTACAGCAGACACTAACATGGGGGATAAGTTCCTAGGCGACTTTAAGGAAAATACTTACTCAAATTCATTGTCCTAATACACAAGTATTCCGAAGTTAGTAGTTGTGAGGTTTGTACATTTCTTCCAAATTATGTGTCAGAGGAGGCAATTTACCTGCAACGTCTTTTGACCTATTCGTTATCTGTCAGTCTCTTTGTTAATGTTTTCCTGAATCCTGTTTCCAGTTTTTTTAACTACATATCCGTGGAAAATCTTCCTAAAACTGAAGATTCCAAATCGACTTCTAATCATTTGAGAGCTAATATGCATTATAATCTGAAAACTGACAGGACTATGAACATGCTTGTTTGTAAATTGAGTGTTGTGGACCTTACATTTATAAAACAGTATAATGAGAGAAAAGTGAAAATTAGTAGAAATTGGGAAGAAATTAGAGATTAAATTAAAAGAGGCTTCTTAGAGAAATCCAGATATTGGAGAGTGGTAGGGGTGGGCAGAACTCGTGGAGTTTTACTCTGTGGAGTCACATAAAAACTTCTCAAGATTCTGCTGAGTTCCGCCTGCTCCAACTATCCACCTCCTCCTCCCTGCAGTGCACACGGTCACTGGGCTCTGCAAGCCAGCACACAGGAGCTGGGTGACATGAAGTCTGCAGAGGAAGGTGAGAGACAGTCAGCATGAGTGGCGTTCAAAATGAAGCATTGCTGGGGTCCCCCCAGTAAAGCTCTGTGTGCAGGAATCGTGACCCTTCACTTGTTAATGTTGGTGATGACATTTACAAGGCAAGCTGTGAAGAACCAGAACCTTTTGGACCTGGCGGCGCAGGGTATGCCCTCTGTCTTCGGACTTCACCTGCTTCGCTACACAGAGACACGGGACACTCTGTCGGCGTCAGAAGATTGGATTTATTTAGCTGCAGCTAGTACAGTTATCCTAGAAGTACACAAAGTAGGTTCTCAGGAGACTGCCACTTTACTCTGTGGCGCATCAGATTAAATACTATACAATACATAATTATTAACAAGACACACGCCCCAAGCATAGAAGAAAAGTGCCAATAGGGTAAGTGGAAAAACAAAGCGGAACCAATAAGAAAGGTTCGAAAACAGAAATATCAGATGACTCGAAGAGACCTCTCCTCCAACTGTGTTTGTCATCCCACCCCCGAACTAATTCATTAACAGATTATAACTAACTTGCAGGTGGTGAGATACGTTTGTGTGTATTGGAGGACAGTCATGACATAAGAGAATGCTAGCAGGAGACAGTGAAGGCCAGTCGATAAGATATGATCAGGAAAGAATAGTGCGAGCCTACAAATAGTTGAAACAGGGATTAGGAAAGCCAGACAAGGATTAGTGTACTCGGCTAGTCCAAACACCAGCTTCGCAAATAAAGGCCGAGGACGTATTTCTACACCAAGCTACGGGAAAAGCAGAATAGACTTCGTTCGCCGTGCTGCCTGAGTGATGGCAACACAAAATGGCGGCGGGTCACAAAATGGCGGGTCGATTCGATCGTGATCGAAAATCGAAGTTCCTCAGACCCTCCTTTTGCCAGAACTCAGCCAAGATAGACTCACGTTAATCTGAGTCTACATTAATAGCCATGAGATCATCGAGCTGTTGCTGTAACATCCTCCTTATGTTTTCTGTTACTTGAGGTTTGGGTTTTGGGATGCACATAGTAGCACAAAGATCACAGATAGCGGGACCACAGTGCATACAAAGGCAACAGGAGAATACAATGGTTAAGATTATTCCAAGGAATGTCAATGCTTTCCAACCCCATTTGGACAGTAGTCCCCAAAACCATTCCGTTAAAGACCAATCTCCTTCGTCCTGATGAATAGACTCGGAGATTACGTGCAACTTGGAGATAGCTTGGTATACTGTCGGAGCGTCATTAGGAATGAAAATACAGCAGCTTGACCCGATCAATTTACATACTCCACCACGATCGGCAAGAATAAAGTCTAAGGCAACTCGATTTTGCAAGGTCATAAGACGATCCGCCTGTAGTTCCGCCGTGATATTACTTAAGGCTCCTACAGTGATGTCTATTGTAGTCTCTACGACACGGACCAATTGCCTTATATTTCTGCTGTTGGCCATTGGACCCCAGAAGGGAAGAAAACCTTTAAGGAAATCTCCTCCTTCTTGTCCCGCAGTGTCTTTTGAGTCAATGATTCCTCGGCTGAGACGGGTTTGGTGATAATTGGCAGAAGCAGTGTAAGTAGGAGGAAGAAGGAAAGCTATGTAGCATGTACCAGAGAAACCCGTTGGTAACCAAGTATAAGCTCTATCATAGCAAATGAAATAGGTGCCTTGAGACGGCACTAGAAGAGGCGAGTTTTGAGAGGAATAAATGTACGTGTAGGAGCAGTTACTCTTTGGTGCAGTGTCAGAAGAGCGATCGTTTATTTTTAAACAGAAGTTACCTTGATGCGGTATAGTCCAGATTGGTGAGGATTTCTCCTTTCCCACTTTATTATTAAGACTCGACATATATTGGGTGACATTCCAATTGGTGTACGCTTTCTTTTCGTCGATGGAAATCTTGCTGTTCTCCATGATTTTAGCCATAACTACCATACCCTTAATCAAGGAACTATGACTAAAATCCGGATAATTAATTTGTGAAGCAACGGACCGTCTAAATTTGCTTTGATAAGCATTGGAGAAAATGACAAAGAATGCCCAAGCAGAACCCTCATAAGAAAAAGGAAGAACTAGATATGGTATTCCTTTCTCGGTAGTATGTGGCATAAGACCACATACCCAACAATCAGTTGTGTTAACCACTAATTGATGCTGGTGTAATAGTTGGACAAAGGAATTGTTGTAATACTCGGTTCTTCTGACAAGTTCATGTGAAGGAAAAGTATGAAAGAGGTGTGGAGAGATAGTAGAAGAAGGCAAAGAGGAAGAAGGGGAGGTATTTCTTGGCTGCAACACATAAATTATCCAACCAATAATCGCCAAAGCAATACATAATGATATGAAAACACATAGAGTTATACTATAACGACTGTACATTATTTTACAAGATGCTTTCTTCATTTCATTTCTTCTCTCTTTATTACTTGGTGTAGTTTCCATTTTCACTAGTGGATGCTAACGGCAATCTTCCTCAATCACTGAAGTCACGATGCTCTACCGTCCTATGACACTGAGGCTCCTGCAGACCTATTGTCACTACTCAGGTCGTGACCTAGACTCCTACCGTGACCCTGCAACCGAAACAGAACACTACACAAGGGAGAAGAAAGCTTCAATTGTTCTTTTGTCTGGGCCTGAGGTTGTAACGCTCTTTCCCCAGAACACTCTGATCTCGAAACAATGTTCTTGGTTCAGTCGTATTCAAGCGACGATGCGATGGAATTGCTTCTTGTAAAATGTTGTCGTCCTCTTTCTCAGACAATGTCCCATTCAGGTGTGCATCGCTAAAGGGTACAAATCGTGGAGCTGTTTCGCCTTCACAGTCACCAACCCCTCTACGAACCCACTGATCAAAAGGCAAAGGCAAAGGTACTTTCTTGCAATGCACACTGTGAATCCAATTTTTCTTTCCTTCAACTTTAACTGCTGTCCTTGTCGTTAGTAGGACCATTTGAGGCTCCTGCCACCTGGGCTGTAGATTGCTGGACCTTTGGAAATTCTTCACACAGACCCAGTCACCTGGTCGGATGGAATGACCTGGGTCTGCGGAGGTCTCCGGCAAAGCACTCTGAACCTGTTGATGAAGGACATGCAATTTAGTTGTAAGGTCATGCAGATAGTCAATCAACATTGGATAGGGCAAGTCTGAGAACTTTTTAGGACGAGGTATTCCCCATACGTTGGCCGGCTGGCCAAACACCACTTCGTAAGGGCTAAGTCCCAGACGAGAGTGTACTGCAGTTCTGGTGGATAGCAGAGCTAACGGCAAAGCATCAGGCCAATTAAGTCCCATACTTGCTTGAACCTTCGCTAATTTCAACTTCAAGGTTCCATTGTAACATTCTACTAAACCCGCTGACTGTGGATGATTTGCCGCGTGGAACTTTTGCTTGATTCCAAGACCTGCAGAAACTTTCTGCATGACTTGGCCAACAAATTCGCTCCCATTGTCACTCCAGACAATGCGCGGCAATCCAAACCTGGGAAAGAACTCTTTTAGAAGGATTTTAGCTGTGGATAAAGCTGTGTTATCTTTCAAAGGGTATGCTTCTATCCACCTCGAAAAGGCGCATACTACCACCAGAACATATTTGAGGTTGTTGCATCGATCCATGTGAATGTAATCGATTTGCAACACTTCAAATGGGTGTGTCGGAGGAGCAAAGTGACCTGCTGGAGTAGGGGTTCCCTTTCCTGGATTTTACATCAGACAAACAATACAATGTTTTACTACGTTGTCTGCACATTTTGGGATGTTCTCGTTTTGCCATACTGGGGCCAAAAGTTTACAAATGCCTTCTGCACTTAAGTGAGCTGGACCATGAGCCATAGTAACCACTGGGATTACATAAGCATCCGGTAACAACCAACGTTGATGTTCGGATAATTCTATCCAACAACCCATCTCATCTAACATTCACGTACTTTCTCTCCACTTGCTCAACTCTCTTTCTGAAGCCTCTTTCTGAATCGCTTTCACGCTTTCCACTGTATTCTCACACATTCCTCTCTCTCTGACCCAATTCGCAGGACCTGCCATATACATTCGACTCGTTGAATCTCTCGCTGTTTTCTTTGCTATTTCATCAGCAAATGCATTTCCCCGTCCAACATCATCCGTAATCTTCCTGTGTGCACTACACTTCACTATTGCTATTTGGATGGGTAAAGCAAGTGACTCAAGGAGATCAGTCACTAACTGGCCATGCTGTATCTTGGTGCCATGTGAAGTTAGGAAACCCCTCTGCCTCCAGAGACGCCCAAAATTGAATGCGACACCAAAGGCATACTGACTGTCAGTGTACACGTTCACTCTTTTCCCTTTCGATAATACACAAGCTCTCGTCAGTGCTATCAACTCTGCTGCTTGCGCTGAATTGTGTCTAATGCGTGCAGTTTCCACAATCGTATGTAAGGTAGTTACAGCATAAGCTGAAACCGTATCTCCATTAGGCATCTTGAAACAAGAACCATCTACCCATAGAGTCCCATCCGGATTCTCTAACGGTGTGTCTCTCAGGTCGATTCTTCCTTTTGTCTCTTCCTCAGTACGGAAGAAACAATCATGCTGATCCTTAACACTCTCCTCATTTGGAAGGGGCAACAAAGTAGCTGGATTCAAGGTATTACATCGTTTGATGTGTACGTGACTAGCCAAAAGCGTCAGCTCGTAACCAGTTAAACGTGCACTCGTAAGATGCTGTGTCTTCGTTCTGTTTAGCAAAGTATCTACTGCATGTGGCACCATGACAATGAGAGTGTTATCTAACACCATTCCAGCAGACTGTCGGATAGAAATTGCTGCGGCTGCTGTGGCTTTGAGACAACTGGGCAATGCTTTAGCTACGGGATCTAATGTGGCTGAAAAATAGGCACATGTCCGCTGTCTATCTGCAAATTGCTGTGTCAAAACTGACAATGCACAACCTTCTCTCTCGTGAACATACAGCGTAAAAGGATTAGTGTAATCTGGGGTACCCAGTACAGGAGCAGAACACAGAGCAGTGCGTAAATCAGTGAAACTCCTTTTGCACTTATCAGTCCAAGGAAGGGGCTGAGGCGTATCTTTTAAAGTGAGTGCCAACATAGGTTTGGCAATCAAAGAGAAGTTAGGGATCCACTGTCTACAGTAAGAAGTGATACCCAGAAAGGCACGTACTTCCCTTTGTGTGGATGGTACAGACATTCGTGCAATCACCTGAATTCGTTCTGGTGTCAATCGTCGTCCCTCCTTTGATAGGAGATGACCCAAGTAGGTAACCTCTCGACAAACATATTGCAGTTTGGAAGGTGAAACCTTGTGATTCAGCTTAAACAAGTGACGTAACAGTGCAACAGTGACATCTTTACATATATCTTCTGAATCAGCGGCGACTAACAAGTCGTCCATATATTGGATAAGGGCAGCACCAGACGGCAAGTAAAAAGTATCAAGATGACATTTCAAAGCTTGGCTGTAAATGGAGGGACTTTCACAGTACCCTTGGGGTGCGCGCTTAAATCGGAAGCTTCGGCCTCCAAAAATGTCCCTACTCTCTTCTGCAATGGGAATACTGAAGAAGGCATTCTTTAGATCGATAACAGAAAACCAAGTCGCTGTGGAAGGTATCATAGTCAACAAGGCAGTGATATCTGGAACAACAGGAAATTGTGGAATCACAATTTTGTTTACTTCTCGCAGATCAATCACAAACCGGTACACAGGAGGCTGAGAAGCATCAGTACGTTTAAGAACAGGAAGAATAGGACTATTGCATGTATTACCTCTCGATTCTTCAACCACACCCTTCCGAATTAAGTCATGAATGATTTTCAAAAGCGCTTTTTCACCTTCAGCAGAGATTCTATATTGTGGGATACGTGGTAATTCAACATTGGGCTTGAGAGTGACAACATAAGGCGGTATCTCAAGACAACCCACATCGTATGGACCCGTGGCCTAAAGTGCTGTTGGAAGAGAAAGCAACTCAGGAGGAAACTGATCTTTAGACAGATACATTGGGGAGATCAACTTCTGACCTAGAGTAAGATGTACGCCTGAAGGAGAACAATATATTGTAGCATGCATTCTTTTTAATAGGTCTAGACCCAACAGATTCTCACCACAACCATTCGTCAACAGAAGTGGAGCTTCCAAATCATAAGGACCAACTGAAATAGGCAAAGGACAAGAAACCGGATTGCGAACAGGGGCGCCAGAGAATCCTACAGAAACATTCGTTAAGCCAGACAAAGATGCCCCAGGGAGTTTAGAATGAATAATAGAACTTCTCATTGCTCCAGTATCTAGAAGAAATGGCTCTGATACACCCATTGTAGTGACGTTGACATAAGGACCATTTTGATCTACTGGGATTGGCACGACTCCCTTACTTTGTCCATGGCTGTCCTAGTTAGTATGAAGACTCTCATTCTCGCCTTCAACATAATGGTCTTCATTATAATACTGAGTAGATCTCACATTTTGCTGATCAAAGTAGTTCATGGAATTAGGAGAAGGAAGGGCACGCTGTTCTTGAGTTAACATACCTCGACCTCTACCTCTGTTTGCTGACTGGAGGCCAGCACGACCTCGTGGAGCAGATAATGCTCCATTGCGCTGCAATAAAACCAGACAACTACTCTTAAAATGACCTTCCTCTCTACAATAGGCACATTGATTAGGACCTAACAAAGGTCGCGGAATGTATGGCTCAGGTTCTGATACAATCTCTGAAACTGCGGTGGCTGCTGAGTCTGAGGCTGAACATAACGTGGAGAATAGGCTTGCTGCAAGAGAACCTTTGTTTTTAAATCTTTTGTCTTTTTCTCTTGCTTTTCTTTTTCTTCTTTATCCCTATTCTCGTAATATTGTGCAGTAGCCAATATCTGAGCAGAAGAAGAAACAGCCCAAGAACTTTCTGAATCTTTTAATTTGTGTGACAGCTCGGGAAGCAAATTGAATACAAATTTATCCACAAATAATCGCTGTCCACCCTCGGTAGCCATGTCCTGACCACTGTGGTCGATAAATGTCTCCTCGAAACGAGTAAAGAAATCAGAGACACTTTCATCTTTCTTTTGTTTGCATGCTGCTAGCTTATCCCAATTTACTCTCAATGCAGGCATCATAGTTTTCATTAACGTAATGATTGTACCAGGAAGCTCCGAGGTCAAAGCGTCAGGATTTGCGCCACCCACTTGGTCTCTATCTGTATCAGCTATAACATTCCAAGTAGCACCTAGTTCCTGTGCGTGATCCTCTCTACGAATCTTAGCCCATATTGTCTGTGGGACTACATTACCCATTAGCATATCAATATCTGCTAGATTCATAATACAAGCATCGATTGTCTGCGATAATTCTTTGTAATAACCTGCAGGGTTTTTACGAGGATGTGGTAGAGTCTGCTTAAGGGCGAAAACTTCAGACCTCTTCCATGGCACATGTACCCATATACGTTGAAAATGAGCTGGAATAGGTGCATTACCACCTACTCCCGGACCTGCCTCCTTCCAAACTGGAGGAACCTCTCTCATAGGGTAATTTTTCGACGTCAGTTTAACCAACGGATCGGAATCAAGAAAAATCTGAGAAAACAATAAGGATCTATAAGAGATAAGTGTCCTTACAGCTTCCTCAACTTTGGAACCTACAGTAAGTCCTTTTTCAAAATCGGCTTGAACATCTAACAAATCTTGTGAGATCGGACTCAAACTCACATCTTCCCCTTCTTTAATGAGAATGTCGCACATTACATTAAAAACATACCTTTGCGTAGGCGCGTTCCATTGCAAAAAGGTAGGCATAATATCAGACACACTATATTGTGGACCCTTCTTGATCCATCTTCATGCAAGAGAATCTAGCTTCTCTCGTTCCTCAAAATCTGGGAACTGACTACGAGATTGTCTTCGAGCAAAAGCCGGAGACACATTAAAAGCTCCAAAGAAAGGAGATAGAATACTAGTGACAGAATCTGTGAGACGCTTACGCACAGACGGTGAATTAGACATTAGAACTGGAGACAGAGTATTAGGAGAACTAACAGGAGAAGAACTGGAAATTGCAAGAGGAGCAGAAGGCAAAGGAGAGCTAAGATCAGGAGATGAAGGCAAAGAAGTTGAGACTAATGGTAAAACCGGCAAGGGCGGTAATACTGGAGGAGGCAAATGCTGGAGAGCCAGAACCGGCGGAGGTACCACTAGCAGCTGAGCAGGCTGTAACGGCTGGGGTACATTGGCATTTTGCGCATAGGGCGGAGGCAACTGTTGTGATCTGTATTCGGAATATTAGAATGCTCTCCATGTAATGGAATGGAGTGATGTATTGGATGATGCATCACTCACTCCAGAGGGAGAGAGAGCAACGGAGTAACGTTGGTGCTGTGCTTTGAAACTGGCTGTTCTGTCAAATAAACCTTTGACTCTAAGCCTCCTGAGAGAACGGATATCTTATTCCAGCAACCTCTATAAATGGGACATTAGGGGATCTTCTTCTATATCTTTCTTATTATCAGAAGGAGAAACAGGCAACACCGGATAGCATTTATCTATCGCCATACGATGTTGTCTTTCTGAAATTTCAGTCACATTATCAATTTCATCATTCTTGAACTGTTGGGCAGCCTGTATAATTGTCATACCCTGTGCCTTCCTATCTCGCTTTGCTTGTTTAATTTCCTTCTGTTTGGCTTCCTTACGCCAAAGGCGGAAAGAGTCAAACATTGCCGGCCGGGCTTTTCTTTTGAACAAAACTGCTTCCAAATTATCTAGCACATCAGGGTCAAAACTACCGTTTTCTGGCCATTTAAGAACACCATCTTTATTCGTGTATCGAGTCCATGTCTCGTTAAAGGCAATGGGGCCAATACCATGTTTCGAATAGAGCTCATATGTGGGAGTTCCAACTGAAGGAATCGGACAAGAGTCCTCAAGTCGGGAGTCCCTATTACAACCAAGACAACAATTTCTTCCACAATTAGTCAGACCAGGCATTTCACAATGTCTCTGGACTGTTCACAAACTTCAAGGGAGTAAAACTCAGTTTACGCAGCACAAATGCACTTACCCTCGGCTTTAGTCTTTGCAAAAACTAAATCTAAGAAACCTAAGGACATCAAACAAAGAACCAAAATTGTGGGCGCGACCCACGAAAATACTTAACTTAACTAAGGATGTCTTCTTCCACCAACAGAGGCCCGTCTATCGTCTCGCCTTACCATACATCATCAAAGGAATGGGCCAAAGCAGGGTGGCAGTCAGGGCAGCGGTTGCCAGTAGCCGTCAGGAAGGAGTAACCGCGCTGCAAAAGACCTTCGGACCACTTTCGACATACAGGGGTTGCTTAGTGTGGTTCGCGAACCCTCTGGAATTTTCTTGCGAGGTTCCTCACGACCTTCGAGCAGAACCGGTACCACTGAAGCCGCCCAACGTTGGACGCCAATTGAAGAACCAGAACCTTTTGGACCTGGCGGCGCAGGGTAGGCCCTCTGTCTTCGGAGTTCACCTGCTTCGCTACACAGAGACACGGGACACTCTGTTGGCGTCAGAAGATTGGATTTATTTAGCTGCAGCTAGTACAGTTATCCTAGAAGTACACAAAGTAGGTTCTCAGGAGACTGCCACTTTACTCTGTGGCGCATCAGAATAAATACTATACAATACATAATTATTAACAAGACACACGCCCCAAGCATAGAAGAAAAGAGCCAATAGGGTAAGTGGAAAAACAAAGCGGAACCAATAAGAAAGGTTCGAAAACAGAAATATCAGATGACTCGAAGAGACCTCTCCTCCAACTGTGTTTGTCATCCCACCCCCGAACTAATTAATTAACAGATTATAACTAACTTGCAGGTGGTGAGATACGTTTGTGTGTATTGGAGGACAGTCATGACATAAGAGAATGCTAGCAGGAGACAGTGAAGGCCAGTCGATAAGATATGATCAGGAAAGAATAGTGCGAGCCTACAGATAGTTGAAACAGGGATTAGGAAAGCCAGACAAGGATTAGTGTACTCGGCTAGTCCAAACACCAGCTTCGCAAATAAAGGCCGAGGACGTATTTCTACACCAAGCTACGGGAAAAGCAGAATAGACTTTGTTCGCCGTGCTGCCTGAGTGATGGCAACTCAAAATGGCGGCGGGTCACAAAATGGCGGGTCGATTCGATCGTGATCGAAAATTGAAGTTCCTCAGCTGGAGACCCGATAACAACTGTAAGAGTGTGGCTGGTCCTGGCCCGCGGGCTTAGCACAATTTCAAACAAGGCAAATGAGAGCATGAAAAACAAGCATTAGGTCTCGCCTTTGGGACCTTGTAAGTGTTTAGCCGGAGCTATTGGCTTTGCAAATGTCTTTAAGCCATGGTGTAGAGCAGTGTGCCCGCTGTGCAGCATGTTGGAAAGTTATAATAGAAAAGTGTTATAAGCTTTTTTGTTACCTTATATATAACCAGGAAGGCATTATGTACAACGGAACCACCCTATTAAACAAGTATAAGAAATGCAATAGGTTTTGCATTTGCTTTAGTTAGAGCTATTGGCGCTGTAAATGATTTTTCTTTTACCTATGTGTTATGTATGTGGTGTGTAATGGAATTATGTGGGTTGGATAGGAATTATTAGTTGGGCAATTGTGTGGTGTACAATTTTGTGGTGTGAAGTGGATTTGTGTAGTGGAATTATGTGGCATAGAATGCAGTGGAAATATTTTGATAGTAATTGTGTGGTATTGAGTGTACTGGAAATATGTGGAGTGGGATTGTGTACTATATAGTGTAATTATGTGTATTGGCATTTTGTGCTGTGGAGTGGTATGTGGTGTAGTTTAATTATGTGGTGCGCTGTTGAATTTTGTGGTGTGGATTGGATTTATGTGGTGTGTTGTGTAATTGTGTTGTTGAGTTTCATTATGTGGTTTGGTGTCAAATTTTGTGGTGTGGATTGGAAATGTGTGGAGTTGAATTGTGTGGTGTGGAATTGTGTGAATAATCAACATTAACTTGTCAAAAGCAGCACACCACAGAAGCAACCAGCTTTTGGCAAAGTACAGGACCTAGTAACAAGTCTCGTTCACCCTGCTGCCTGGACCTAATATTTAAATTAACAAGAAGGGAACTCATGAGTGTAGGAAGGTGGAATCTGACTAATAGTTGCCCCCAACTTTTTGCCTGGTATTTGAGTGGTTTTTGACTAGTCTGGCTGGGATCCTGCTATCCAGGACCCCAGCCTAACTGCTTCCTCCTTAAAATTGATGTGAGTACCCTAGGTACAAACCAATTGGATGCTGAGGATGCCCTGACAGTCCCTTGTAGATGGTACCCTAGGTACCCAGGGCATGGGTCCCTCAGTAGGCCTACCAGGGCTGCAGCACTTATTGTGCCACCCTGGGACAGCCATTCAAACTGACACCACCAGACCACTACTGTAGTCTGGGTAAGGTGGTGCTAGCACCCCTTACAGGGATATAGGTACCCTATATCCCACCCAATTACAACACATATACTCTCATAGGTCACCCCTATAGCAGGCCTTGCTAATCCTACAGGGCAGGGTGCTGCGGTATGTGTGAGGGGGACCCCTACCTGAGTAGGGCCTCTCTGCAACCTTCTTAAAAATACCTGCTGGGTTGTTTGCAGTGTAGCCATACCATATACTCTTAACCGCATTATAAGTCTATCGCGATAGCGTGATAACTTGAGAATGGCTACACAGAACCATATCGTGTTTGGTGTCAAACATGTAGGAATCCTACCCCCAGTCCAGCCATGGGCATGAGGGCACGATTCCCCCCTGCTAGAGGGGTGATATGGGAAAAGCGGCAGAATTCAGACACCAATTTAAAAGTGCACACGCAGTACAAAATGGCTACTACCCGCCACCCACACGACTCTGGCTGGCTGTTGCTGGGGAAAATCCCAGCCTCGCCAGCTGGACAATAGGGCTCCTGTGGCAGGGAGGTGCTAGCATCTCCCCAGACATGATATGTGGATTGGAATAAGGTGGGTGCACCATATGTTGCCTTTCAGAGTTGCACGTAGGCAGCTACAGCGGCTACATTCTGCATACACCGCCTGGAACCGGTTCCGGGGCATCCTGCCCATCGTCCAGGCGGGAAACACACAAAGGGGAGAGGGTGTAGCCACCCTTTCCCGCCTCACCTCTCATTGGTGGACACTACTCTGGACACTCCCCTAATCTTGGGGATAAAGGTGAATAACGTGGCCCCAGAGCCTCAGATTAATCTTGGACTTCACAGACTTGACCTTCGACAAGCTGCTGCCCAGCTGACTGAAGAGATCTCCCTTGGGGTAAAGGAGTTACCCCCCTGCTTGGCAGGCACCTGAAACACTGCAAGTGACCCATTTGGAACTTTGCTGCTCCTATGGACTTCGTCGACTTCCAGCAACCTCGAGGTGGGTTTCCTGAGCATCCCAGAGACCAGTGAGCGTGCACAGCAAGTCTGAGCACCGTGGACTGCGTGGGTGCCGAGATTCCTAATACCCCAGGACACCAGCCACCTCTTGCACAGCACACAACCCTGACCAGTGGGAAAGTTGTACTTTGGCACAATATTGAGCCAACCACCAAGCAGCATTTGTACCAAAGATCAGCACCCTAGCCCCTTCTGATGGCCTGTGGGCTCCCTTTTACGCACTCCATTTTGCTGCCTTCCACGGTCCCTTGTCTCTCAACTTGTGGGCCCGAGCGGAGAACAATCTTGACATTTAAGAATTCCCCTGGTTGCTCCAGGCCTGCTCTACAGTCTCTCCAAAGGAGATCTCTCACAGACTTCGTGGGTCTGCACCAGTAGCTGATTTGTTTATCTTGCATGGGTTGCGGTTGCCAAGGCTTAGTGGATCCAATATAGACACTAACACCACAGCGACCCTCATCTAACATGGGTCAGTTGCCCTCCCGAAGCTGGCCTTCCTTGAGGCCTCCCAGAGCCTGTGGCTGCAGATCCAAGCTACACCTCTTTCCACTTGAAGCACCCGACATTGAAGGGCTCTCTCCTTTGAGCTCCCTGGTCACTGTGCCGTGACCCAGACTCTGTCCCCTCTGCTTTCAGGTTCTTCTCTGCAAGATCTACAACTTCCATTTTCACTGCATCATCGATGCTTTTGGCTAGCAGCAGTTTTGTACATTTTCCCATTGAAAATCAGCCTGCGACCCGACATCAAAAAACGGCTTCCCTGGGGCAGGTAACAGTGATACCTCGGTACTCTCGTGGTAGTGGGCTCCTCAAAGGCTTAACTCTAAAGTTTTAACTTTGAACTCCTGCTAGAAGTGACTTTAATCTGTTTAAATCAAACCGCAACATTCTCCATAGGCTTTAATGGAGATCCCGATAGCAGCTATCTCCACTGCACGCGTCTCCCGTGGGTCCCCTTCCTCATAACCTGGGGTGGATTCTTAAGGGGCCAGAGATCCTAAATGCCCTAGGCATTGTCTGTAGAATTGTCGTGGTTCTTATACCACTTTTTTAATATATGGTTTGGTCCCCCCCTGGGGCCCTATGATTCCAGTGCTATTTATTGTATCTATCAATGCTTGTTTGAATTGTAACTTTGCCTCAGCCTCATAAAGAGACTTGTGGGATTCTGTTTAGAATATATACATATATTTTATATATATACCTGTGTGGGCTACTCTTTCATTTGGTCATTCAAGAGGTTATCTATGGTAAAACAATAAGCTTAACACTCCTTCAAGACTTAGCCTGAAGGCTGTTCTCCACAGCTACCACTAGGATAGCTTTCTTTAAAGGTTGTCTTAAACCTATCATCAATAAGAGTCGAATTGGACTGGTGCAAGGTGTCCCCTATAACTAGGAGACGGCATATGCCAGGCCAACTTCTCACAATGAGCCAAACCACTCGTGAAGTACTGCACCTAGCTGTTTAACCATTTTGCTACACGTTCATACCGATTTGAAGGCATGGTACCATAATTGTCAAGTCAATCCATGTCTCACACCACAACTTCAATGAGCTATGGCTCAACCAACCAACATTTATCAAACTGTTTTTTTATACCATATACAACAATATTAAAAGCAATACCACAAGTCCCAGAATGCAATGCATTGTTAAAAGGCCAGCTCTGTCTGAACGTGTTGCATATAGCATGGACTCTTGTCAGTTAAAAATGGATGTCTCTGGTTGGAGAAGAAGCAATATGTTTGGCATGTACATGTAATGTCTTGCCTGCCGGGGACCTACGAGTATGAGAGAAGCAGCTCTAATGCACCTTGAGGCTCGAGCACAGTTGAGAGATGCAGGGCAGCTGATGGTTCGGAGGTGAAGGGGGCTCATTAAGGAGGTAGGTGAACTCACTCACCAACTGCAGTATCCACATTATTGCAGAATGCTCGGTATCGCTCAGATGCACCAGTTATCTGCTGGCTTCAGCCTCGGCTTGTGGTACCAGTGGCATGCACAGCACACTGGGGAGCAGCTAAGCAGCCATCCATGTGACAGGGAATCGCGGCCATGCATCCGAACACAAAACTTGTCAGTCACATGCTCACATTGTTTCGAAGTGGGACATTCATCGAAAAGTAATTGTGAGAGGATAGGAAACGTGAAAAAAAATTAAGCACATTTAGTAGCAGGCCACTAGAGGAGGTGTGACCAGAATGGGGCTCGATGCTACAATCTCAACACTAGTGTTTATTTTTATTCCAAAATGTTTCCTTGATTGTGCTGTGATGAATGCTCTGGCTGATCCTACCATGTCCGCGAGTGAACTTATCCCCTTGTACCAACAATGAAATGGAAGTGCACAAATAAAATAGTATAGTCACAGCATGCTGGCGGGGGGGGGGGGGGGGGGGGAGAAGAAACAGGGATGGGCGGAAGCGGCAGAAGGAACAGACACGAGATTGTGTGGAGACCCCGAAGCAGTTCCGTGTGGATGAGTAGGAGCCTGCTCTTTTTTATTGGATGTTTAATGCACTTTGGGTTGATAGAGAGCAGCGGTCGAAGTGCATGAAAAAAGTGTGGAGCTCTGATCCTGAGTCCAATGGGGGCGGGATCAGTGATTGTCGGGAGGAGAGGGAGGTGCATTTCGGTTAGGTAGCCGACTTCTTGGAGGCGGCACTCGTGGGAAGCCGACACTTCGCCTTGTGGTATAAGCTTTTGAATGACTTTTATTATATGAGGCGGCCACATTTGAACAACAAACATTTTACCAAAAATTCAAGTGGAAATTCTGGTAAACTTTAACGATTTTCAAGAGGAAACACTCATCAGTTTCAACAAATACTTTTATATAAGGCTGTTTAACAGCAACCTTTACACTGACTGCATCTAAAATACCGTGAGAGCAGTTGTCTCATTGGGACCGATTTCTAAGAATAAGCATCAAAGTTAAAAGAAACGAGCGGCTGCAAAAGTGAACGGCGACCCCCACACCGAGTCGTGTGCAAACTGTCTGGGGCCCACCTGGCTCCACAACTACGCAGCAGGGCTCTGGACGCAACGTAACTGACGACACTCCCACAGGGGCACAAGACCCTTCACTCAGAGGCCCCAACTCTGAAGTGCTTAGAAGCTGGGTCCAACTATCACCAGGTCGGGACACAGCAGAAAGCAGCTCAAACAACTGAAGCTGCTGCAAGGCCCTGCTTTCAGGGGTTTGGAAAATGGACAGCAGGTTCAGTGAAGGGGAGAGAGAAACGGGCCAGACAAAACCACACCTCGAAACACAGTGCGCAAAATGCACAAACTTGGCGAAGCGGCTCGTCCTGCAGGGGCCGAGGAATAGTTGAGGTCCCCTGTACCTTCATTGAGCACAAACCTCTTTGCTGAGGAGGGAGACTGCGTTCACGCAGTGGCTTTCCAGTTTGCAAGGCAATGGTGGCTATGCAGAGTTCCATCATCAGGACATGCAGAATTCTCCCTGTACATAGTCCCCCTTTCCCTGCAACCTATGATCTTCAACTTTTCTCTGCCGGTTTTTAGCGGGAGGATGACCAAGCGTGCCCACCCTTGGCCTCAGGCAGTTCAAATCCTGACCTTAATACATGGTTCAAGTTTCACAACAAGGCTTTAATAAGCTGAGCGCAATGAAACTGAACACTTGTTTCTCCACGACCACTGAGCCCGACCTCACGTGTAAACAAGAATTACCTCTCAACATCTCTCGGCAGTCCTTATTGTGTAAATGCGCGTGTGCCGCAACCAAAGTGGGGGGGCACGGCAGGCTGCCCGCACGCCACCCATCCCCACCCCTGATGCCTCTGTTCCCGCCCGTGCCCAGCGCTGCTCAAACGCCACGAGCGGGACACAGCAAAGGAGAAAAGAAAGGCAGGGGCATGCAGAAGTGACAAGTGCTCCCCCAGAGAGACACACTTTTACAGTGACATGCCGCTTCAATGTTACCCCTGCTCTAAAAACCGCACAGGCCCCGCCCGACCGAAAGGATCCCTGAAAATCGGCCCAGGGTTAAACAACTTGCAACTGGAGAAATCAAAGCTTGCTGCACGTGCTGCCCTATGGTAGCTATCCCGCCAGTCACCACATCAGCTGTAGCTTAGCGGGAAAACGGGTGGGACTAGGGCCCCCACAAACTCTGAACTGGCCAAAAGTGCCCAGTCAGCCCAGTCCCCCTTCCCTGCGAGCAAGAGAGAAGCAGCGGCAGCTCTTGGCTCTGAGCAGACCTCGCTAATGTCGGTTACTATGCCCGCACTGATATGCCCCCCCAATCATCGGTAAAACAGACAGAGGACACGACCGTGTGTCCAGCTGGGGCAAGGCACCAATGGCTCAAAACCTCTACCTTGCTGTGCACCACCAATGCTGATATAAACCAATGAGCCACCAAGGAACACTGAGCGCGCCCCAATAGAACTGGACTCATAGTAAAATCACCGACAATGCTCCCAGGCAAACGGTGCGATGAGGCACAGCGATGGGAGCACCCATGACGTGTCTGATGTGCCTAAAAGCAGTTGTCTCATTGGGACCGATTTCTAAGAATAAGCATCAAAGTTAAAAGAAACACGTGGCTGCAAAAGGGAACGCGACCGCCATCTGTTTCCAATTAACGCGACCGTGAGACAGGCAAATGTAAACAAGCGCGGGAGCGATAATTGGAAACAGATGGCGCCGCTGCTCGCTCCTGCAAGGTGGATGCTGTACATGCACGAGTGCTCATTGGAAACAGTGCAGTACACGCACGAGTTTTCGAAAAAGTACAGACTAATTCCAAGAGGTCCTCTCCTATGCAGTACTTGCGCGCTGAGCTAGGCTCGACCTAAAGAAAAAAATATTACAGTAAAGGAGGGTGGGGGTTGAGGGAAGAGATGACAGTTGGATTGTTTGTTTTCTGTATGATTAGACTGGTGGTCAAGTTCTTGACACGTGTTCCAGATGGGCATCCTTGGCCGATTGGAGCAGGAAATCAAAAGAATGGACTAATGTGTATGGTAGGTGAGAAATCTCAGAATGTTGAATCCGTTGGATTTGTTGGTAAGAGTAAGTGTAATAGGAGTTTATAGTTCATGAAAAACGTTTGACTGGTGAAAAAACTATTTTGAGTGTAATTATGTATGTGGTAAGACTACTTATTTTAACCGCTAAGGTAACAGGGTGGGAAGCTCTTATCTTACTTTGTCTTTCTGTATGTTTATCATGTGAATGAGATAAGTGAATGAAGTGATATGAATTTTAAAAGATCAAAACTTGGTGTAAGAATGTTGATGGCTGTGGAAGATGCACATGGGAAGGAGACACTCTGTGGCAGGTGTCGAGAGGAGCACAATGAGCAGATCAGTATAGGAGCAACCAAAAAGACTTTGAGGGACGTCACTGTGAGTGTTGTGAAAGCAGGGCCCCACTGGAGGGGCTGAGTAATTCAATCTGAGCCCCCATCTGGAGGAGGTGGAGACTGGGGATTATGAGACTGGTGAGCTGAGGGGCAGAGGGTATGAGGGAGTAAAGTGCCATCAGAGAGGAGCCGAGCATTAAAGGCAGATAATTGTCCAAGTCCAAACCAGCAAGCTAGTAAGCAGAGAGGTCTGAAATCTAAGGGCAAAATGACATCAGAGGCCAGGAGAGGGACTGCTTAATATCACATGACATTACACGAGTTGCCATTTTACTTATTTGTGCCAGCACAAGAACTGGTCCCAAGCCCCGTGCTTTGGCCTAAGAATTTGAGGCTCCAAGTCCTTTCCCTGGCCTGCCCCAGACTTTGGCTCTAGATTTTGGCTCTCTTTCCGGTCTCAATCGAGGGAGGCTTTTTGGACCACCGGCCTTAGGATTATAGAAAACCTGGAGTAGGGAATCCGGCCCAATCGGGAACAGCCATAAAGGAGTAATGATCAAGGAACAGAAAATGGCCTAAAGGTGGAGAGCTCAATTGGTTAACTGGCCGTCTTGGTGGTAAGCAGGTGTAGCGGCTTGCTGAGGCAGGTCCTACTAGGTTGCATTACCTTCGCCATTAGGTCCTGGGTGGTTACTCACTGTGCGCGGTGGTGGCCGGCATTAAGCCAGTACAGCTTGGGTCCATATGCAACCAGCTGTAGCCGGCATAGTTCAACACTCTTTAGTCCGGTAACCAGTGATCTTCATTGTGCCCAGTACCAGCGTTCTATGCTCAGGCCCGTTCTATTGTGACTGCTTGGCTCTGTTTGACCCTTTTTAGGGGCCCCTTTGGATCAGATTGGTCCCTGCAAGTCCACTGCTAAAATCTTGTCATAGCCTGGAAATGCCAGTCAAAAGTAGAGGGGGGCAGCGGCAGGGAAGCTTGGAGGTCAGGTCCAAGGAAGCCAAGCTACAGATGTATGGAGGGGGTGAAGTGGAGCTGTTGATGCATATTACAGACAATTTAATGGAGGACATATCCAACGAGTGTCATGAGACAAATCAAATAGGCCCGGTGAAAATAATAGCATAAAACTTTCTCTAATCCAATCATGTGAGCCGAATGGGTCTACTGGCTTAACAAGGCCCACTAAAGGTGGTAGGCCCAATGGAGTCAAAAGGGCCAAAGAAAAGGCTGATCCTCTAGTCTTGGAGGAAAGACGTATTGCAAAGCCTTGTAGAATCACTAAGGTGAACAGAAAATGACACAACAAGTGGAGGGAGCCTGAAAATATTTAGAAGATAGCTGTATGAATTAGTCAAACTCCCTGAGAAACTTTGTAGCTTCAAACTTTTGCACTCCTAAGAGTTAAAAATCGCAGAATCTGGAAGGCCTATCAAAGAGCTTTTGCTCATTACAGATCCAAGACCAGACCAGGTCAGGTCAGGTTAAACTGACACAAATAATACCAGCTCCCCCAAAACTCTAAGTCAATCCTTCGAGGGTGTTCAACCAAATAAGGTATATGCTCCCAAGAGAGCAGAGAATTCTAAGAAAATTATGAAAATTTTAACATTATGAAAAACTTTGTTCAAATCTGCAAAAGTGAAGGACAGTGAAGCTAAGGGCAATACTAATGTTAATGTTAACTATTGACCATACTAAATGCATAAATGGTAATACGCCAGGCGATCCTTCAAAGGATGCAAGCAGGGGTTGGTAGTTTCCATGTTCTCACTTCAAGGGCAACAAGTTTAAGTGGGGAGTAATGAGGATATTCTGCCTATTTCCTCTGATATACAATGTGAATGTGATGGTAATAATAATGCGATGTGTGATGCTTTTGATAGAGGAAGTTTACTGAGTGGTGAATTTTTCACCATGGCAAGCAGTACAGGAGCAAAGGGGGCCATTGATGATGTAGGTAGGCAAATTGGGAGACGTAAGGCCTACAGAAACTGTATCCCCAATTGTAGGACAATTGCATCACAAATTGTAAAATCCATTGGGAGAGAGTTGCAAAAGGCCAGGAAAAGGCTACTGTTACAATGTTGCGTAAACCTTGACTCTGGTGTAGCTCTACAAGGTTTGACTTCCCACCTATGGGTGGCCTAAGTGAACTTAGTTCAATACACCAATGCTGAATGTGAAAGACACTTTATTGTAGTCCCACAGAACTCCACTCAATACATAGTTTAAATGAAATCATTGTTTTTGGGTTACTTACAATCCCTGAAAAGGGATAGGGAGCATTCATAGCAGAAGGCCTATTTCACTCTTCACTATATCATACACACAGTACTAAGAAGAACAGATACTTTTAACTAAAAGTATTTATGGAAACAAGGTACACCTGTTTCTCTAGAATAATCACTCAGGATATCATAAAAACAGTAAGTAGATACCTAGTACACAACGAGAATTAAATGAACAATTCCAACATGGTTGAATGTCATCTAAAAGCCTAATACCCTAAATCTACTTGTATGCACTACTCTAGGCAAACATGTAATGGAGAAACTTGTGGACTAGAGTTTCTTGGGAAGAACTGACTCCCTGCATACATTGTTGACAGCTTAGGCTGTCATTAGCAGAAGGGCAGTGGAGGAGGTGTTCGCTGCACTGAAGTAGCAGCTCTCCTTGGTTGCTTGACACTTACCAGCTTCAATTATTTAACACTACAATGGTCACTAGGGAAATAGGGATAAACGTACAGAAATGAACACAGACCCAATCAGTACTGTATTGGTTAAACTTGTCCAGCAGGACAGAGGTCTAATATTTAATTTTCAGCAATTCTTTGAGATATATACAAACGAAGATACTGAGAATGGGACACAAGCCTGCATCCTACTACAGAAACAAAAAACAGACAGTTAGGGAACATTTAAGGGAGGCTCAGGCAATGCTCACGGTTTGTTTTTAGAAAAAAGTCTCAATAAGGTAAACAAATCGCAAGGAACACCTGTACATAGTCAATGATAACATAACGGTTATTGTATGAGGTGTTTTTAGGGTGTCAACAGCGTTTTGATCTATGTGAACAATGCGTGGATCATCATCAGGACATTTAATTAAGCATGCCTGTGTATTAGTGCCTTAGATTACAGCGGTTGCAGGGATTAGGAAAATAATGTAGATGTCACACTCGAGTGGTCACAGGATCGCCCGATGGCGTGAATTCCTTCGGTTGTTTGGGGTGGCGAGGGAGCCACCGACGTGTGCTCCGATGGCGCTATGGCCTATGTTCGTGGGATTCCTTTGGACGTTTTAAAGTAAAATTCGGGGGTGGGAGCCACAGGCGTGTGCTCAGGAGACGTAGTGGCCTATTTCTGATGTCTACGCTGAGCTGCACGTGGGTCAGCGTCCGTCGAAACTTATCAGCTTCAGGCAGCATACATCAGCTTCTCTAAATGTCAGTAATGACCACGATCGTCTTCAGACAGTATCTTTCAGGATAATCTGAGATGAAGGACCTCTCTACGTAAAGGGCTGAGTGGTTGTCCTTAAATACCAAATGCTATCAGAGGTGAATTCTTTTGACGTAGTTTTATGTATGTGGGGTATAGATTACAGGCACTAGAGAAGGGAGTCCTGGACATATTTCAGGGAAGATGGAAGACAAGTGGACGACAGCTTGAACCACACCTCTCTGATAAATTATCTAGGGAGGATTCTTGGTGGCCATGATGTATTGGTAAAGGAACACTTGTTCAAAACTAAGTGTCTAATCAGGTGTTCTATTTGGGTCTTTGTCAGAATGCCTTGACACTTTCTGTCACTTCCGTACGTTGACAAATGATGAGGCTGGACGACATGCGTGGTGTTATTGTTTATAACAGATATGTCAGATTTGGCTAGAGTGTGATCCTGGATGGATTTGAGGGCCTGTCTGAATGGAGTCGAACCTTAAGGACTTTACGTCATCCCCAGCTTGTACTTTAAAATATGACATCACACAGCATAATAAACCAAATGGGTAGATGATCAGTGAAATTAGTGTATCTCAAGATTTATGCTGTCCTTCTATGAATGACATCTACATCTACCTAATGAAAATACTACATAATGTAACAAAGTAACATTTGCCTTTATGTGAAGCATGATTACTTTAAGCCTGGACTCTATCCTCTATTATCTAAGAAGTGCTGTCGACCAAGTATACCAGTAAACTAGTGATGGGATACAATGGGTCCAATTAAAAATATGCAACAAAAAGAAAAAAAGGAAAGTATTGGAAATGCAGTGTCTCAGTTCATGATTTATTTGGGGTAAAAGAAAAGGCTAGTTCATTCTCATCCTTCACGAAGGGCATGTTGATATCTCCTGGTGCATACCCAGGATCGGTGTGGTCATTATGGAGCCCAGGTAAGGTTTATCCATAAACCTGCACATCTGATGGTTCAGCACTCATTTGCTCATCAGAGACACTTGTTGATGCTGAAAACTCTGCTTCACAGGGCTCAAAGTCTGGCAACACATAGTCATTCATCAAGAGATGTGCTGAAGAATGCTACGGCTTAACTTCCTCTGTCAAACTGTTCGTCATGTTGGGGAAACAGAAACAGTGCTTGGCATAGTCTCTGGTGCTCATGTAATGACTGAATCATGGTGTCTGCAACAAAACAAGCAATAGGTATTTTGGGTAACAGTTCCAATGATAAATCCAAGATGGTTTCGGTCGAACACTGCATGCAGAAGAACACAGGTCTCACTCCTGATGCATCCATTTTCTAGAATGTGAGCATGCAGTTCTCACTCAGCTCAGATAGCCATGCATCACTGATGTAATGAGCAAGAACTTCTCTGCATCTTTCTTCAGCTGGATACATTTGCGCTATGAGGTGACTTCCTTGGTGGACTAGAAGAAAGATAAGGACACCACAGCCGATTAGCAGTAGAGTGGTCAGGACTCCTCCAAAAATACTGGAGAATAGGGAGTGAAACAAGAATCAGTCCAAACACTGTTTTAAATCCAGTTACAAAACTAGATCCAATGTTCTTAAAAAGATGCCCAGCACCAGTTGAAACAGATTAATTGAACGTTATTTACACAATATTAGCAAAGTGCTTGAGGTAGTGTATGCACAACAGCCGCTGCATTCCTAAAACAGTTTTGGCTGTCCGCAAGATATATACCTCAGCTGCTTAAGTCAATGGGACGCTTTTTTGTAAGAAGACTGACAATAATATATTTAGGTCATCAAAACTCCTGTCCTTCACACTAATATGAGGCTATGGAACATTTCCAGTTACATGTTTAGCAGAGTGGTACAAGGTTCTTCCACAACACTGAATTGTTTTTGAACCAGCTATCAGGTAAGGCTGGCCGGGTTCCGCCCGCAGCATGTAACATTAGTTAAAAATAAGTAAGAACCATTGTTTAGCAGTTCATGATGCTTGGGGTTTACCGATAAGATACATTGCAATCCTGGCATATAAGCATCACACAGAAGGGAGTACCCTCACATGATTTCTACAATTAGCTGTGCTGATAAACATAGGGTCATCGTTGTCCTTGGTCAAAAAAATGTTGGAAAAGGGAAACCTCCATGAATAAATCAATTGTGTATTACGCATTACTTCATACCAGCCTACAGGTTTGTATTTGTGATATTTGTGAAAATGGAATGTGGTGATATGTTTTCTAATGATACCATGTATAAGCCAGGTGATCGGTGAAATGTCACTAACAGTGAAATAAGGCCCCTATGTTTAATAGTATATACATGGACTTTTTTTTCCATGGTTTTTTTTAGTTGACCAGTTATAAGGTTGAAATGGCTGTTTCGTTTAGATGTTGCCAAGACACAAAATATTATCTAAGGGTTTGCAGTGCCCAGTTGAAATGTATATTAGCTGGTAATTGAGCCTCCTTGTGTTGTAACAAACCCAGACCCCCTCTGGAGGTCTAAAGTGGAGGACACTATATGATTTAATGAATACACTATTTTGGAAAGCGTGTGCATGCTTTGTCAATAACCTTAGAGCATGCCATTGTCAATAAGCTTAAAAACTGCTTGAAGGGTTTCTCAATCTATTTGCCAAATACATTTTGCAGTTTCCTTTTCAGAGAATGTATTTAACTCATTGTAAATTGCATATATTCTTGTTGCCAGGTATCTTCGATTTCTGCTAGGACATGGTCGCAAGAGAACATCAGAAAATCCATATGTTCTTTAATCAGGGAGAAATGGTCTTTCACAACTGACAGACTGGAAAGTTCCATTTGACACAGTTTACTGATACTGTATGTAGTGATTACTATGGGTGTTTGTTATACCGGGGGTCAAGGTTATTGATTTTAGGAATAGGTGTATTAGAAAGAAAGCAAAACATACAAGTGTCAGAACCATACAGCCATAGGGCTAATCCTTCAAGAGGGAACTAGTGGAATTAGAAATTCCATTTTGTATCATGTTTGTCTGGTTCAGACTTGTTCATTGGATATTGCCACTGGTTGAACAGGGTCAAATTGACAAGTGGTGTAGAGGGTTTCTTTAAGTATTTTGTTGAACCAAAAATCCAGATGGCTCGTCTATTGTATGGTTGTGTTTCGGATAATCATTTCTTTGGGAGTTCTGCATTCCCGGAACAGTGCCTCCTTGCCTTGAATCTGCCAACATTTGGTTTCCCCAATACTTTTTCATCACTATTGTTTTTCCAGTGCTCATATCCCTGGATATTCAGAATCTGACTAAACTCAGCGGAGTAAATTACTTTGTTTGAGGTAATTAGATTCTTCTGTAACTGTTGTGGCTCTTGTGAGAAATAGAATGCCGATGGGTGTGAACTGTCATTACTTTGAAAGTAGGGACATTTCTTTCAAAAGTTAGGGGGACTATCATGAGTGGTGCCTCACAATGTTCACATTGTGTGCAATTATAAACCTCTCTGGAATAACTAGTTCTATGAATATAATAGTGTGCATAATGATAACAATTCATTTCAGGATAATTAGCTGAATTAAGATGAGTATCTTCTTCATTCAAAGTAGCATAGGCTTGTAAATCAGACATAATTCTGTAAGCAGTCGCTGTGTCCCAGTCATCTGAGACAGAACCAGGAATCCCGATTTAATTCATTGGAACCTTAATTACATATGGTAACTGCAAAGTCTCGATGGGTCCCATAATCTGACAGAGGGTCTTTTCCCAAGTTCTGTCCATTTATTAGTAGTAGAACAATTATCATTGTTAGCCATAGGATGAAAAGAAAGGTTCCCAGGGTAATCCAAACTTAGGATCATGGTAGAATCAAGTACCTGCCATGAAGCCAAAGATAAGCAAGAAGCAGCCTATGGCGGTGAGTGACTGTTATGGATTTGTGGAATCTTCTGAAGAATATCCAGATTCATGTCCAGCGTTAGTGGGCTCTGGAGTCTGTCGAAATCTCAAATGATGTTGCATCAGGTAGCAGTTCATAATAAATCGTAGAGGCACATTGAATATTAGCAACAGCGATAATGGCATTATTAGGTTCAATTGAGTAGCTTAATGTTCAGCTGGTAACTAGAGCTAATATTGCTGCGCTGTTTGAGGGGTGAGATGTTCAAAGTAAGGAGAGGCTGAAAGGTTCTACCCTTAACTCTTCTTGGTGCCTAAGCTGGTCAGCAGTAGAGAAGTGGCCACCTAGTGCTTCTTCACATGATCAATGGACACCTGTCTGTTTCTCCTGGAGCCAGGCGGTGGAGGCAGAATAACAGTTCTATTGCCTTTTATCCCAACAGCAGTCATGGATGGCTGTTAGTATGGTTCAAATGTTTGTTTGTCATCGATTTTTCCAGGACTAGGTCACAAGTTTTGGGAACCCACCTGTCAGCAGCCGTTATAACTTTCTCTTCACATGTGATGGCATCAGAGTGATTCACATTGGAAAACGTCTCTGTGACTTCTTGGCTAGTCTGTAAAACATTAAAATATTTTTCCAAGTGAAGTTTTTTTTACCTGCCACCTTCCCAGGATTATCTAAACCAGGCACATACATAGGAGTTCAGAAGACAACTTTGTACAGAGTGCACCCTCCCAATACTCATCTAGGTAAGTTATTCAATGCTCTCTGGTCCCCATATAGGTAATGGTACCAACTAAGGCCTGAATTTGGCAACCTAGGAGTCAAGGCATGTTTTTTTTTTCTTATTAGCATATTTTGACTATAGAAAACATACAGAGTCAACATATAGGCAACTTACAGGCCATGGCACAACAACATCCTTCATCCATTGTTGATAATTTAACCATGTTACTGGAAATCACATCATGTACAGTGCAAACTTTTAATCATAGTTAGTCAACCTGGTACGTTTGTAAATATTGAACCAAATATTGCCAGTAGTCTCTAGGTTTAGACCCCATTGGTAGTTCCTCCTCATACGTTTGCAAGGTGTCTGTGCAATACGTCAAGTCTTGAATCCATTGCTTAATCTTTGGAGCTCTCTTGCTGCCCCAGCACAACGACAATCTTCGCTTGGCCAGGAGCAATGCAAGCACACAGAACTTTCGCTTATTTGCCCGTATTTCAGGCAGCAGTCCCAGCAGACATGTACGAATAGTGCATGCAATATTTACACCCACCATTGTCCCCACCATCTGTATCACTTTTGCCCAGTACCCAGCCACTGCATCGCAATACCATGCCAGATGTATGAAATCTGCAACCTCCGCATTACAGCGACAACATTTGGAGTCTGTCCGCAGACCATATCTACAAAGCCTTGCGGGAGTGTAATAGGACTGGTGGAGGTATTTGTAGTGTAGCATACGCAGATTTCCATTTGGTGTCAACACACCAGTAAGAGAGCAAGCAGTGGTCCATTCTTCCACTGTTAGCGGATCTCCTAGGTCACTACTCCATTTGCCCATCGCTTTATGTGTATTGCCCGCTGTGTCTTCCTGCAGGGTTGCATATAGTCTGGAAACCAGTCGCTTAGCAGTGGGGGTCGTGATCAGTAACTGTAAAGCGGTCAGCTGCGGTGGCTCCGCAGGGTGGGTCGGGTATAACGCCTTCAGCGCTCCCTGTAGCTGGTGATAGGTGAATTGGAATAGTAGCGTTTGATTACGAGTAAATGACAACTCTACAAGTGGTATGAAGACCCCATTTTCGTATAAATCTCCCATGGTATCAAAGTCCACCTGCCTAAGCAATCCCATGCCCACTTCTTCCTGGGTAACAGATAGCTCAGGGTGATGGTGTATTGGCAACGCCGGAGCGTACAATGGCAACTTACGTGCCTTTCTACCCATAGTTCGCCAAGCATTATTTGTCGTATCAATAGTATTGATATCGCGGTTGTGCAGCCGGGGCCTCTGGTGGGTTAGGATAGCCCTCAGTGGAGTCCGGTGTGCATCTCCTTCTTCAATCGCCGCATGTGTAAGATATGGGATTGGATGATACCAAACATGTGCATATTGCGCCTGTGCACATAGATAATAAAGGAAAAAATCCAGAACCCTAAACCCTCCGAGTACGGCAGTGTGAGAGCGCGCAGTTCGATCCGGGCTTGTTTACCCGCCCAGATCAAGCGAAGAACCATAGAGGAGATCCTGCGAAAAACTTCTGGCGGAGGCTGGATCGGAATATTATTGAATAGATGCAGTAATTTAGGTAGGATAACCATCTTTACTATGGCTAAGCTGTCTGCCAGGATAACGGCAATTGAATCCAACGCCCTATCTATTCGTCTAGTGCCCCAATTGCTCTTCCGTAATTCGTACGGATTACAATTTCAGGATCACGGTGATACCAGACGCCCAAGTATTTTACTGGTTCTGATTGCCACTCTAATGGGTATTCCAGAGCGCATGGGCTGGTGGTGTCTGTTAGCGGCATGATCAGGGACTTAGACCAGTTTATTTTGAGGCCCAACTGCTGCCCAAACTAGATATTTTCCCTCAGTAAAGGATTTAAATAATGCTCTGGGTCACGCACATATAGCATCATGTCGTCCGCATACAACGAGATATGTAAGGGTCTTTGCGGGAACTGAAGCGCCGAGTAGTGGTGTTTTTTGTCTAATTGTACACGCTAATGGCTCTAACGCTATCGCAAATAGCAGGGGCGATAGCGGGCATCCCTGCCTCGTCCCCCTCGAGATACGTATAGGTTCAGATATGTATTTGTTAACCCTAATACGTGCCGTTGGCGCCGTGTATAATAATTGTATCCCCTGAAGGAAAACAGGAGGAAATCCCATTCGCTGTAGAATCATTTGTAAATAGGGCCATTCAATGGAGTCAAATGCTTTTGCAGCATCCAGAAGTACAGCTGCTGCTTTAGTATTGGGAGTTAGATAGTGCGAGAAAGCAAATAGTGTTCTAGTGTTATGAGCTGTGGACCTAGATGGGATAAACCCTGATTGGTCCGGCAATATCATTAGCGGTTGCAACCGAGTGGCCATGAGTTCGGCCAGTATCTTGGTATCTACATTGATTAGGGACAATGGCCGATACGAGTCACAACATTCAGGATCTTTATTTGGTTTCAATAGGGTTATAATCATGGCTTCTCGTAATGAAGGCGGCAGCCTCTGCTTTTCGTGGGCATCTCCATACATCTCCACCAAGTGAGGTGCCAATTGATCTGCAAATGTCTTATAAAATTCACACGTGAACCCATCAGGGCCCGGTGCTTTCCCGTTCGGCAGGGATTTAATGATTTCAGTAACCTCCTCCTCAGTAATAGGCATGGAGAAGTATTCTCTCTGTGCGTCCGACAGCCATGCAATCGCGACATCAGCTAGATAATCCATTATCTCTTCAGGCGATGCTGTAGATTGCGAAGCATATAACGCTTCATACGTGCTCATGAATTCTTTTAGTATGCCGTGCGTATCATACCTCAGCTCTCCCTTAGCATCCCTGATCGCCCGGACCACCTGTGGCGCGCGGCCGGAACATATTTTCGCTGCCAGACTTTTGCCAGGCCTACCGCTCTCACCATAAGTTCTCGCTTCTTGTCGCCTACCTATGTATTTGAGTTCATCCTCTGCATAGGTTTGATATTCCGATAGTACAGTCCTAATGTCTACCAGCAGCTTCATATCACGTGTACGCTCATACTCATGTTCCAGGGCCCGTAGCTTACTTTCACATGTAGTGAGCTGCTGTCTTATACCTTTGAGTATGCCCGCAGTAGTGCCTATGCAGACACCCCGAATCGTGGCCTTAAATGCCTCCCAGAGTAAGCCAGGGTCATCCGTAGAGGGTGCATTAAGGTCAAAATACTCCTTAATGGCTTGGCTTATAGTCTCCGTATACATCGTATCTAATAGAGCTTTGGCATTAAATCTCCAGCTATATGGAGGTGGCGTGTAATGCGGCAGAGCTAAGGACAAGAATACCGGGTTGTGGTCTGACAGTGTTCTGGGGAGGTGTCTTATGGATTCCGCCCATAGCAGTATCTCCTCAGAGCCCAGCCAATAGTCAATACGTGACCAGCTGCCATGTGCAGCTGATACGTGTGTGGCTTCCATACATGTGGGGTTTCGGGTTCTCCAGATATCCAGAAGACGCCTATCAATCATGATATCTCGCATCTTACACATGGCCCTTTTATGAGGCTCATTCGTTGCACCTGACCTGTCCAGTGTGTTGTGCATTGCAATATTGAAATCGCCCCCCCAAATTACCGGTATGTCAGGCAATTCACTAAGTGTGCATCGTATCTTGTGGTAGAAGTCAGGGTCATCAGTGTTTGGACCATATGTATTGAGTATGGCAATTCTCTGCCCCCGTATAGTTCCTGTGATTATAACCGATCGCCCAATTTCATCTGCAATAGTGGCGTCTATATTGAATTGCACTCCCTTTTTAACCAGTATGATAACCCCTCTAGAATATGAGGAATATGAGGAACAACGTGTACTCTCCGCCCACCTGCGCCCCAACTGTATCTTAGAGGTAGGTGTAAGGTGTGTTTCCTGCAGGAGGGCGATATCAATCCGGTGTCTGTCTAGATATGCAAAGACCTGCCTGATTTTTTTGGGATTATTAAGACCTCTGATATTCCAGGTTAAAGGGTTTAAATGTTTGGGTCGTGTCTTCACATCCGTCATCCGCAGCAGGCTAGATCTATGGATTTAGAACGTTTGCAGTCTGCACCGCAGCTCAGAAATAAGCACATCACCACGGTTATATGTATCTGAAAGTGGTTCTGGGACTCAGCAATGTTTCTCAAGTACCCAAGCCTGTAGAACATTCCCCAACCCCCTTCCAACCACCCCCCACCCACTTCAGCATCCCAACCATGCCAAAGACATATCCCATAACAAATTAGAAGCATAACTCACGTGAAATTGGGGAGCACCCGCGTAGGGGGTCCACCGAGAGCACACAACTCCATCCATCGTAATGGATGTGGTCAAGCATATGTATATGTTGCAGACTCACCCCAACCCGCAATCTCAAGGTTATCTAAATGACCTACGTTCGACTCCACACATTGCGCAGTCTACAACACAGTGACAAGGCCCTCATGTGCTCACAAGTTTCAAACAGATCATAGCGGTAGCCATGTCATCCTGACCAGAGAGTCAGAAAGCACGTCCGCCACCCAAACGCAGTCATCCAGTTCAAACCCAGTGTCACAGCCCGGCGAAGGCCCACCCGCACGCTCAGAGGTGAAGATGCCTGCCCAACCACCACCCAGAGCACAGAAGTAGCAGCCAGGTGGCCCAGTCAGACAGCCCTCCACACCTCCTCTTACTGTTTCTGCTGAAGCAAACCCGCTGACCCCAAGGGCAACATTCAACACGGCAGTAGCACTGCCTCCCCAGGCCACCCCCTGCATATAGTTTACAGATATCGCACTAGTAGTTTGGGAGTTCAGTGCCATTCCGGCCTGTCTAGGGGCATGGCCACCTGCCATAGTTCGCCATTGTCTTCCACACCCTGCGTCCCTGCGGCCGCCGAGTTGCCCAGGGCATCAACAGTCCAGCCCCGTAACATGACGCATATTTAGATCTTACCAGATCGCGATGTCATATGTTCGAGGCAGATCGCACCATATGTCCGCAGCTAGTCCTGGTCTTTATCTTGCTCCATCTGCCGTAGATCTTTGTGCCTAGCATTGATTTTCTTAAGGAAGTCCTGCGCTGCTTTCGGCGTCTGAAGAATGGCAGATCGGCCCTCATGCATCACTCTGAGTCGTGCCGGATACAGCATGGCGTATACGATTTTTAATTCACGCAGTTTCTGTTTGACCAGTTTGAACTCTCTCCGCGCCAGCTGCACTGACATGGTGAAGTCTAGGTAGAACTCCAGGGCGTTTCCCTGGTAATTAATCTGCTGTTTCTCACGCGCCAGCCTCAGGATGGTGTCGCTGTCTCTGTAATTAAGGACACGGGCAATTATCGGTCGCGGAGTGGCCCCGGGCTTCGGTCGCGGACCAAGGGATCTGTGCGCACGTTCAATCACAAAAATGGCACATAGGTTTTCCTTGCCAAATACATTGCGGAGTAGTTCCTCAACATAGGTTTTCATGCGACCCGTGATTGTTGATTCCGGAACCCCCGCGATTCGCACATTATTGCGTCTGGATCTCGCTTCTAAATCTTCCGTTATAGTTTTGATAACTTCCAGTAGCCTCTCCATCTCCGTGCATTTTTGGGTCGTATCTAAGCCTGGGCAAAGCACTACGCTACGCTCACGTAGTTTGCGAAGTTCGCGCTACTTCGCACTACGCGAACTGCACGTAGCACAGTGCGAACACACGTAGCGTAGTGTTGCGTAGTGCTGCGGTCATTTTTTGCTTGCTCGCGGTCCTCAACGTCAAGTTGGCGACCGCGAGCAAGCAAAATGACATCCCGGCGAGACTTTTTCCTTGTTCGCGATCAGCAACTTCAAGTTGGCGATCGCGAGCATGGAAAATAAACCTCCCGGCGAGATTCCCAACGCGAGGAGGTCAGGTTTCTCATTGCGAGTGGTCGCATATGCTCGCGATGAGAAACTACCAGTTCGCGTTGAGAAAGCTGAAGCTCGAGTAAAAATCTACTCGAGCAGCAGAAAACTACAGCTCGCACTGTGCAAGATGCCATTTTCAATGATTGCACAGTGCCGGTTGCTTGTCCGCACTGTGCAATCATTGAAAACGGCATCTGGCACAGTGCGAACAAGGTACTACGCAGTTCGCGGAGTGCTACGCGTAGCTCGCGTAGTGCAAACTTCACTTTGCGTAGCTTCGCGAAGTTCTACTTCGCGAACTACGCCCGGGCCTGACTCGTATCATGCGATTCATCCTCCACCGCTGCAATACGAGTTTCCGCTTCGACAAGGCGCTCTCCGTGCTTGTCGAGCTTGGCCGCCATATTATCAACCCGCAAGGTAATCGTGTCCAGTTTGCCATTTATGTCCTGCAAGCTGCGCTGTATGGCCTGTAAGACACCCTCCATACCCGTAGGTATCTCAGGATCAGATTGGGATTCGGCATCCGGCGTCGCTGTCGCACCCTTGGCTTCTTTTTTCGCCTCAAATGGGAGTTTAGTTTGCATCTTGTCCGCTTTTCCCATGTTCACGTTATGAGGATCCCACGACCAGGAGACAAGCTGAATCCGCAGCGCAGCCCAGCGCAGAGATCAAGGAACCCAGCTCACCGCTCCAGACACGACGACCGGCCCAGCATGCGCCGTCCTCCGCCACCAACCCTCCGACGCGGCCTCTGAGCTCGTTCTGGCATCCAGCGGGGGAAGCGCGCGACAGGCCACGACACTCGCATGCCACTTTTAATTGGGACTATACAGCTGCATGGTGATCCCGTCAGGGGGCAGACATGTGGACATCCAGCAATTGATCCTTCAATATTGCACCACTAATGTTTTGACCCCGAGCCGCACCCCCAGCCACTGTACCTACGGGCCATAGGGCTCTGGAACACGGCCAGTCAAGTTCAAGAATTGCCCCTCCAGCCCTTCCAGGCATCTCGCCTTGGTCCGGCTGTATTGCTCTCCACTCCAGCGCGTGTAGGACAGGGGGGGGCCGTCCCGATCTCTCCAGCGGTGCACGAAGGTGTCTCGCGATCAGAAGGCACAGCGCACCTCACACAGGACTCATCCCAGCATGTGCCCTCCCCGTGGGGATGCCGCTTGCCACTGTAGCGCGGGCTGATACTGTGCCGGACCAGCCACAGACCAGCAGTAGTCCGCCGGCTTCACAACCGGTCCACTCCCTCCGCCTTATTTTTTGCCGCCATTTTGTCTGACCCCAGTGTCAGGCCGTTGGATGGAACGGAGCCCCAGACGCCGCATACAGATAGCAGGTACGCCACTGGCCAGTCCCAGCAGCACAGTGTAATTATCTGCCTCCCAGGAACAGTTCGATCAGGGCGCTAATGCATCGCTATCTCCGCTCCTCGAATCGTTATAATCCACTGGGCGCCACCATCTTGTTCGCGCCGGATCGCCGCTCGTTCAGATAAGCTCAATTTGTGGAGTTTAGGGGCACGTTCACCGCCTCCCGCCGCTCATATAGCAGAGCCGAGTAGTTCCGATCCTTAATTTCTTCAGTTGCGGGAAGTTGCAAGCCTGCTAACGATGTTTATTTCCGCATTTCTGGTTTGACCGGCGGAGCCGTCTCAGAAGGCGGCCATATCGCTGTGCACCCTCTAGTGCCCCTCGGAGTCAAGGCATGTTTAATCAGGATGTTGGCATGTTCAACAGCGCAGTTTGACTCCACTTTGAACGGGTTGCTGAATTGCAGACAAACTCCCAGAGCAGACATTGAATCACCATAAGCCTTGGAGGAAAATGCAGGACCGTTATCTGAATGAAATTAATGACCTGCCCCAATTGCCAGCAGACACAGCAAATCCTTTAGGGCTGCTGATGCACACACATTTCTCTGTGGCAACAGCCATAGGAATCCAGAACATAAATCAATGACAACCAACATGTATCTATTGGTTGACGAAATAGATTTGGCCTATATGGTCCCTATAAATTACTTAGAAGGGGCTGTTAGAGACGATAATAGGGGCTGGTGAGGACCATTGGACAGGGGAAGGCTTAATCTGTTGACAAATGTCACACTGCCTAACATAATCCCTAATCTGTTGGTCTAAAGTAGCCCACCAGTAACGTACTGTTGCATTGATACCCACATGAGCAGATGCCAGACCCTCATGGGCTTCCCTGATTAAATCTATACATGATAGACTATTTGGGATTATCCTGTGTCCTACTCTAGGAATAGTAACTACTGAAACATTATGTGAATTAAAGATGTAGGAGTATCTAGGGAAGAACCTGCAGAAGGCTTCTCACCTTATTTAGTCGGGCTTATAGCGGTTAAGTTATCTGGGTCGATCTTCGCCTGAGATATAGTCAAAACTGCTACCAGAAGAGTCTGAATTGCAGCTCTTGCAGCTAAGTCAGCTGCACAGTTCCCTTTGGCATGAATGCCATCATGCTGATGGCCCAAAGTGTGCTTATATGAACCAGTGACAGCTTATCTTGTAAAATGCTATGTTTCCCCAGAGCGCTTTATATTTAATAGGCTTACCCTTTGAATCCTTGAATCCATTCAAATGCCAATATTGTAAATTAACATTGTAACCTTGCACACAGAAGGATGAGTAGGACCAAATAAGCGAGGAAGATGATAAATCAGCCTCCTGTGATGCAAGTAACTGGCCATGAAGTTCTGCATTTCATGGAGTGCTGTCTCATAATATTTTGGCATGTGCGCGCTGGGGTAGAAGCCTACTATCCTTCACGGCCCCTTGCACTTCCCAAAGGCTGCGGAGTACTTTTATTTAGTTCATACCACAGGTTGAGCAGAGCTATCTGTGTAGAATACACTATGGTAAGACTCAATGGGTAAAATGAATAGAGTAAGAATGGCATGTTGTTCATATTGGAGAAACGCTTGAGTACACAGAGTAGGATCGTATTGGAACATTACATCCATGGCACTTAAGGAAGAGACACATTGCACCCCATGTGGGTGCAAGGCGGGAGCATTTGGAATGCTGCCTTTGATGGTTGCCTCTTGTGCTGGTACAGGAGAAACAATAATTATGTGTTTTCCCTGTGCCAAAGGGAGCTCCTTCAATATAGATTGCCGGTATAGCCATGAGAATTCTTTTAATAGAAGCAAAACATGCTTCTGCTGGTGAATACAAATAAGATTTGTATGCTGTGGGAACATTCTGTCTCTCATTCTAAGTCACATAGGTGTAACCATAGTTACTGGGTACTACTCTGGTAACTAGTTTGACTAGTTTATCCCTAAATTGTAAGTATTTGATCTTGAGTATGTCTGCTTGTAGAGCATGTAAAGTAGCAGTCTGAACATCTGTCCATTGGTTTCCTGAAAACGTGGGAGAAGTCCAGTCATACAGGGACTTCACTCGCTCAGCATAGGCAGGTAAGTATGCCCAAAGTTAAGAAACCCCAACAGGGATTGCAACTTATTCAGTGTGTCAGGAGGCTGCAAGATAGCATACTTCTGTAAAAAGTAGGTGCTAGACTCTTGCCCTCATTGGATAACTCGTATCCTAAGAAGGTCACCGTCAGATCTTTGATTTCTCAAAGTTAATTTTATATCCATCAGAAGTTAACAAAGTTACATCCTTATCCACTCGGGTCAGGTGTCAGCCTAAATCATCATCTGTGTGATAGATAGATAGCAATATATGCTAATACTTTGTGATCTGCTTATAAGATCTCCATAATGTATTCTGAGAACAAGGGAGGACTGTTCTTACAGCCCATAGGCAAATGACATAAAAATTGTATCCGGTCGAAAATAAAGGTGGTTAGATATTCTCTTTCAGGTGCTATATTTTGCCTAAAAACCCATTGGAAATATCCAGGGTAGTTTTGTATTTTTTTCCTGTACAGGCTAGACATGCATATGTTAGTTATGTAAATTTAAGTTTCCGTAGTCTAAGACTATTCTAAATGAGCTAACAGGTTTATAGGCTGGAGAAATGGACGTGTTAATAGAGGTTATGCCTTGGCACTGTAAATTAACCAGTATTGTTTTAATACCACACTTGACTTCTGGATTTAAAGGGTATTGAGCTTGTGCTGTGGTGCACTGCATGAAGGAATAACATTTGGAACTGATTCTATACCTATCCTGCATGTTTCTGGAACAATGATAGTGCCTGCTCTATGTAAATTTTATGTTTAAGTCATAAACCCTATTAGGGGGATTACATGTTTATCTAGAGTCTCAACTCATATATTCATCAGTTAGATTCTCATCCAGACATTTCTGAAGTGTCTGATGCACTATCATCACTTATTCTGCGCTGACTAGAAGTGCTCTTACCCAAGTCTCGGTCCTCAGGAGGACTCGTAGCTGTTTTGACATGCTTTTAGAAAGTTCTGCAAATTTCTTCTTTTTAATTTTAGTCCTGGAGTCTGATCTGTTTTCTTCCCTTTTTATGCTGGCATCAGTATTGTGTCTGGCTTCAATTTTCTTGCTATACTCTCCTCTCCCTTCTTTCGACACTCTGGCTCCCCCCTCTCTGTTCGTTTACCATCCGTGTCCTAAATAGAACGTGATGAGCAGCAATCGGAATACTGAAACTGTTCAGGGTTTTTGATTTTATTGTATTCCCTCAGATTGTAACCACCCCTACTGCATTCCTGAGAGCGGGTGATCCAGTCTGTCTTTTTTCTTTTCCTTTCAGCTTCTTTTTTTACCTTCATCATAGATTTCTCTTTAATGGAACCTTCTGGGTTGCTTTTAGAAGATTTTAAATGTGGTTTAACAGCCTGTGTACCTAAGATATCACGACTAACTGAGGTGTAAACATCAGTGATAATTTTAGGTGGTTCCCGTTCATGAACTGGAACTGCCTCTATCTTCTGTCGAATAGCCAGAGCTGAAGCTTCTCTCTTAATAGTACTATGGATGATAGAGGAGACTGTAGAAGTTTCCCATGAGTTTCATACCAAAGGCTAGAGCTGGTGCTGTACCATACTCATGCTGTACTTGTGTCAGTACATCAGGGAGTACTGCCAATGAAGGCGTGCCATGTATACTGGTGGCAATACGCTTAAATATATGACCCCAGGAGTCATGTTCCTCCACAGTTGGCACCATCCCAAGAGGAAGACACATAGTCAGTATCCTATGCTTATCCTTGGGAGTGGTATAGGGATACACTGCTTCCAGTTGATTGGCCTTGTGAGCAATCCAGAGAGCCATTTCATCTCTTTTGGTGGTTGCTTTACCCATGATAGCATTAATAGGCTGTGGGCTAATAATTTGGACTTGTGTTGAAGGTACTGGCCCTGCAGTGACAGCAGGCGAAGAACTCAAAGTGTGTTGTACTACTGGTACCAGCCTCCTATATAAGGCAACTGTGTAAATCAGCACTCCTACTACCTCAGCATGTGCTAAGGTATCAGGACGGGAAACAGGCCAAGACTGGCCAGATAGCCCTTTCATTGCTCAGGGGTCCTAAATGGACATGCCTGTATGTGTGTGGTAGTTGAACAGCAAACCAATCCTGATGATCCTGGTAAATCAAAGGGATTTCCAAATCTTGGTCAATGTGTTTTTAGCAGGAGATTTTAATTTAAAAATTCCATTAATCATTTTGATGATTATGTTCAGAATGCATTGAGTTATGAGATACCACAGGTATCAAGTTTGGGAGTAAAATTTGACAATGCACAGGAGTTAGCAATAGCCCTTGCCCAACATGGTCTGATCAATTTGAATGGACACTTTGCAAGAGACTACATTGCAGCTGCAACATATAGATATGGTAAGAACAAAACCCCTAAAGAATTTGTCTTCATTTCAGTAGAAAACTTTGGGGTGTTGGCTAATTTTAAGTTATTAACCGGGGGATAAGCAACCATTATGGGATGGAATTAGTGTATAAATATGCACTCTGGTTTAATAGAGAACATTTACTGGCCTTACCAGTTGTTTATCAACATAGAATAAAGGTCTCCATTATGGATGCCAAATTGCGGGAGCGATGAAATTTCAAATTGCGGGACAATGATGTTGCAGCTTTCATGGGTGATGGGCTCAAGTGATATAGTCATTTAATTTGGAAAGTTTAGGCCTGTCTGAAAAATTATCACCCACCAACTAGATTATCAAACAAGCATTTGCAATGCAATAGGTCTCGCATTTACGTGAGTTTAAGCTTTTGGCATTGTAAATGACAATGCCTTTTATTTATGTTTTAAAAACAAAAAAAAATAAAAGGCATTGTCATTTGCAATGTCAATAGCTCAAACGCACGTAAATGCAAGACCTATTGCATTGCAAATGCTTGTTTGGGTAAAAGTGCCTGCATTTCACCACAACAGAACCAAGCCGCGTGTGAAGTGCCTGGCTCAATCCCCGCCTCTGGCCCCACGCAAAAGAAAACAGCAAATTAATTAAATAACCCAGTGCGGCCGCTAAAGTGAGCAGACCGCGCTGCAAATTAATTAAATAAACCAGCACGGCCACTAAAGTGAAAGCGGACCACGCAGCAAATAAAAAAAAAATAAAAAAAATAGTGCTGTTATCCATAATAAAGCAGACCGTGCACCATAACCAGTAAAAGGTCCAGTTCTTATGGGCGGTAACAAATGGAGACAAGGCGGTACCAAGGACGGACCAGAAAGCCCATTTACCAATCTGAAGCCAGCATTTAAGAGGAACAACACAAAGCCAATGACAAATGTGTGCAGAGAGTGGGCAGGGCTTCCACAGCATACCCTACTACAGCATGCCTCGCAGAGGGAGCAGCATATGCGCGCTGCCCTTAGGCTCGACCTATAAATTGGGACCAAAGAAGTAAAATACTTCTCTACTTACTAAATTCCCCTTCTCAGACAGCTGTACCTTTTAACTGCCATAAGGAACAATAATAAGTGCATGGAATTAGTAAGAAACATTTAAATCAAATGTCTTGGTCCCAAGTTTGCATATTTCACACACTGAAAAAAACACAGGTTTAGGACATTTGTCAGCATTAACTTTGAAAAATAATTTCTTCTCTCCCTTGAAACTGTGATTCGCTTTCATGTCCTTCTTCCACCACTCTTGTGAAAATTGTGAGGTTTGGTGATCCTTCCCGACCTTTCCACCAATAAATCAATCAATCAACCAGGATTTACAAAGTGCGGCTAATCACCTGATAGGGTATCCAGTCGCTAATCACCCCGAAGGCTTTCAGTCACAGCTATTTTTGTACCTTTCAGTTGTAAGTTAAGTTAATTGTGCGGATAAGCATGAGAAATGCATTTATAAAGTTTGATAAATATCTAGAAAGTTACACCTGAGAGTGTATGAACGACATCTGAATGGAATTTTCCCAACCTCTTCTCTGATGCACCACTCTGAATGCCCACCCTCAAGGAGCTAATAAAAGAAAACTTAAGAGACAATTCCTGCCCGTAACCTTTTACAAAAACTGTGCAATTTACACAAGAGTAAGTTAATCCTACATAAAAGAGTCACTCCTAAATTAACTTTGGACATTGGATCCTGTGCCTTTTATTACAGAAACCACTGATAATTACAATAAATTAACTTTGGACATCAGATCCTGTGCCTTTTATTACAGAAACCACTGATAATGACAAAAACCAATTAGTGAATAGCGCCTAGTGATGAAGTGCCTCACTAGATACCACAGCACAAAGAAGGCGACTTACAGCCCTTTGCTCTTGACACCAGCTATACAGGAGAACGTCCCAGAATACCCCTGTGTAAGGTCTAGAAGGATTGCTCCAAGAGATCGTTCCGATGGCATGGCCACTGAAAAGTGGCGCAACCCTAAGCCAAGCTTGTTATTGAGGGGCGCCTCTGACCTGCAAGATGCTGAGGCGCCATTAACGCATTCCAGACAGAAAGTACACAGGACGTGGTGTGGGTGTTATTTACAGCGCTTTGAGATGACAGAAGGAGAGTGTGAAGCACTGCAAAGGCATTAGCATAGCACTGAGAAGCTTCATTAAATGCAGAGTAATATTGTGACGAAACACCAGGGTGCCAGATATCTGCCCTCCGGGTTTCAGCCTCTCCTAGATACTGGTGAGCTTTGCAGAGGCGCCAGCGGAATGCCCGGAAGGGGCCGGCATTGTGTACATTTGGGTGTGGAGCGCACGCATGTGAAAGCAAACATTGTGGATGTCAGGTACGCAGTGGGAGGGCATGCAAATACGGAAGACTGGGGGCGGGGGAATAGTCTCAGGGCTCCCGGAGACCATGAATGAACGATTGGCCGTCCAGAACCGCTGTTGTATCAAACAAACCTTTTTGTTGTCATTTGGAAGAGGACAGCATTTTGTAGCATGGACGCCTTCAGAGGCTGTTAGGACTCTGCACTCCACAACATAAACCCCGAAGAGACTGTGGAACAATGCACCTGGCAGCATAGGCTCTTCAGAAACTGTCATAGCATAACACAAGGCAGCATATGCGCGTCAGAGATTGTCAGAGCATACACATGGCACCATAGGGCCTTCAGAGACTGCCAGACCACAGCTCTTCGCAGATTAGACCCTTAAGAGACTAACACGATGCAGCATAGGCCCTTCAAGGACTGTCAGAACATAAGGCAGCATAGGCCCTTCAAAGACTGTCAGCCCATAACACGAGGCTGCATAGGCTCATCAGAGACTGTCAGAGCATACACAGGGCACCGTGGGCCTGCAGAGACTGCCAGCCTACAGCTCTTCACGGAATGGACCCTTATGAGTATAACACACGGCAGCATAGGCCCTTCAAAGACCGTCAGAGCATAACATAAAGCAGCATTGGCCCTTCAGAGACGGGCAGAGCACAGCCCTTCGCAGCATATGCCCTTCGAGACATTCATAGCATAACACAGGGCAACACAAGTCCCTTCAGAGACTGTCAGGGCATAACACATGGCAGCATAAGTCCTTTCAGATACTTTCAGGGCATAACAGATGGAAGCATAGGCCCTTCAGAGACTGTCCGAGCACAACACAACAGCATGGGTCCTTTAGAGAATGTCAAAACATAACACACAGCAGCATAGGCCTTTCAGAGCATAGCATATGGCAGCATAGCCCCTCCAGAGACTGTCGGGGAATAGCACATGGCGGCAAACCCTGTCAGACCATAACATAAGGCAACATAGGCCCATCGTAGACTGCCAGAGCAAAACACAATGAAGAAATGCTGATCAGAGACTATCAGAACATTACACAAGAAAGCATATGCCCTTCACAGACGGGGAAGAGCATAAAGCATGGCATCATAGGCCCTTCAGAGACTGTCAGAGCATAACACAAGGCAGCATAGTCCCATTAGGGATGTCCGAGCATAACTCATGACAGCATAGGCCCTTTAGAACCTGTCAGACCACAGCTCTGCATTGCGTAGACCCTTCAGAGACATATAGAGCGCAACCTGTGGCAGTTTAGGCCTTTTGTGGACTGCCAGAGCAAAGCTCTTCCAAGCATAGTCCCCGCAGCGGCTTTCAGGGCACAGCTCTTTATAGCATAGGCCCTTTAGAGATTGTCATAGCAGAACTCTTTGTTGCACAGGGCCTTCAGAGACTGACAGAGTATACCTCTTCATAGCATATGCAGGGCCACTGGAATTTGCGACTGTGAGGCCAAAGCATTTTTACCAAGCCACATAAGCCTTCATATTCTGCATAATCTGTATATTTTGACAAAAAAGATTGCTTCTAGCTCAAATGGTTCAAAAGTTACAAAATACACAGCAATGTGATACTGCGCAGCTGAAGTCCCTTTGCTAAGGCTGACTGGTACAATTTCTGTCGCTTATTGCTATATTTGAGTGTTATACCAGTACTAATGAGGTGCATTCAACGCCCAGACTGTGTTAATAAGTGTAAAACATTCAAAATAATGAAGAAATACTATCGCAAAATGTACCGCATTAGTCTGCATAATTTGACATTTGGTGCTGCATAATTTACTCAACCCTGCCGCATAATTTGGCCCTCCTCTGCGCATAATGCCAGTATCCCTGAGTATAGGTCCTTCAGAGACTCCAAGCACAGGCAAAGCTCTGCGCAGCATAAGTGCGTTTGGAGTATTATAACGCGCCAGATGATCCAACATACTGAGGGGATAAATTACTATTTAAAAAAATACTTTGCTCTGAGCACTCCTTTTGGTAAAGTATTTCTTTGAAAGTCCTTTTTTTCAATGCAGTAGTTGTTTTCTAGCAGTCATTTCGGTCCATCCAGTCCTTGGTAAACAAAGGCAGGTGTGGTTTGACAGGTCAGCACCTCTTCCAGACAGGGGACAACCGTTCTTCCGAGTTTTCTCTTCAGAATTGAACAATCTTTAAAACCCAGTTAAAGATTAACATAGCGTCCTTCATGTCCAAGAAATGGAGCAACTGACATAGTGAGAGCTCAGTTAACATATTTGTGACTCATGCAGCTTTTCAGAACATTCTTTACTTTTATTATATACGTGAGCGATGTTTCCATGTTGGGGACACGATGTTTTGTTAAACAGGAGGAATTAAACCGTATAAATCACTCTAGTGAAAGACAGCGAATGATCATGTTTGTTTCCATTAAAATTGCAGCTCATTCTTCTGGGACTCCTGCCGGTGGCCTTGGCGCACCTGGGCAGCGCCCTCCCCCCGCCACGTGCCGAAGGTACCAGTGCCTACCAATAACAGCGCTGCGCATCTAGACGGTGGTGCTGGCACCAAGACTGAGGCATCTGCATTCTTCCCAGTATGGGACGGTGCCCCCAGCGGAGCCACCCTCAAACCGAGTGCTGAGCCGAAGAGAGCTCACTCCTGCTGACCCTCACAGTAAACACCTCCAAACCGTGAAGAGAAGCAGCAGGACCCCACTTACCCTTGTGGCGGCGGCCCGCTCGGATTTCTAGACATGGTGGTTCTCGCTACTACCCGCAGAAGTCAGTGCGTCCGGTTTCAGCCTGCAGGGCAGGCAGTACTGCGTTCCCAGTTCTGAATGACTGTCACACAGAGATCCCGAGGCAGGGCACTCTGTGCAAACTGAGTGCATCAGGCTTACTTATTGTCAGCTTTAGATTAATTTAAAGCCTAGCGTGCAGTGGTGATTCACTTCCTACACACGCCAATGCATGAAAGGGAAGTCACACTGGGGTACTGCTCTGTTGCTTGTGACCCCGGCCGTGTAACCAGACTCACTCCTTTAACTTTCAGTAGCTGCTAGTGCCTGTTGGGAATCACCACTTAGATCTGGGTCCCATTGGCCTCAAGTAATAAAACAAGCAGTAAACAACTGGAAATTAGGTAATTGCACGTATCTATACAAATATTGAAAGGCAAACAAGTATTGTAGTCGCTACTGTTTACAAAATGTAAATGCCTCCAAAGCATGAAGCGAGTCGTCCGTGAAGTGGGCGCCGTGCTGATGCATGAACTGAGGGAGGGGACGGGGCTCAAGAAATAAACAACTAGAAACTACGTAATCGCTTGTTTCAGCAGTATCTTGTTTCTTCCTGGAGGGATGGAAGGGAGAGTGCTCTGGGGCAAATAATAAATGACGGAGGGCTAATTAAACACACAAAGCAGACCCGGGGGTTGAGCAACAAAAGAAAGCGGGACAAAACTGCCTCTGAACAGTGGCTAAAAAAAGAGTACGGATGAAGCAAAGGAGACTGCACGAGCAGGATATTAAACAAGGCGAGGAGGGAGAAGAGGGGGACCATGCCCACAACCGGAGCTTACATTTGTCAGCAGGGTATCACACATCAGTCAGGGAAGGGTAAACAACAGATGGCACACTGCAGGCAATTAAGTGCCAGGAAGCGGAGGAAAACTGTAGTTAGGCGCCGCTGCCTCGGGACTGCAAGGAAGTTACCATAGGAGCAACAGCCAACAGAAAGCAAGAAAACAACAGCAATGCCAGATTTAAACCAATCACAAGGGGCAGGAGAAATTACATGAAGTTGAAGCCAACATACAGATTACTTTAAGTCTCGCTGAGACAGCGCATGCAGCGCATGCGCTGCCAAACGCGAGACCTAAAAACAGCAATTAGACTGGTTCAATACAGAGTGTTATGTTCTCAGAGGGGAGGTGAATAGACAGGTGCAGAACAGCCATCAACCTAGAGGCCTCAGCTGCAGAGGCGTTTAGTAATACACATATCAAGCACTTTGCTCTGAAAAAAAGAAGAACATTTTATGTGCAAAATTGGAGCAAGACTCATGATGCAATTACTAATGGCAAAGCTAAGCTTTTCTGGTGTCTGGCAAATATGGTACATATAATATTATCCACAAGTTTAGAGGCTCATGTTTCAGACACAAATTGGGTAAAGTTAATTTCGGAGCTTTATAAAAAAAATATATATACATATGGGGGAAAAAGGATCATCATAACTATCATGCAGTCAACTTTGCTGCAATTGGAGGAGACTGGGTTAACTGAGAATATAATTTCATAATCTTCACTAACAGGTAGCCCACATGGGCTCCCAGCTGTACTCTATAAGTCAAGCATGTTATGGTGCCCAAGATTAATAAGTCCTTTATTATTATTATTTTTTTTAAATAGGTGAATAGCACTGGGTGTCTCCCTTAGGGGTGGGCGTGAGTCTCCTCTCTGCCGGCGGAGTTCGCAGAGTTTTGTCACTCGGCGCTCTGCTTGGAGCGTGGAGTTTGGCAAAAACTCAGTCAACCGCAGCAGAGCAGAGTTTACTAGTGCTGCCACCCACCCTGCGTTAAACTTTGAAGCATTGCACCATCACTATGCACAGCTGAATTATTCTCAACACTTGCTAATCACCATATTGGTTACAGCCACAGGCAGAAGTAGCAGCGCTCCAATCTGAGCATGCACCCACCTTCTACTTTAGTCTAGTTTGTGTAGCCGAAGCCTGCCGTTCATGCTCTAGGATCTACTGCTTCAGTCTGCTCGAGCAAGGGCGGACTCTATTTTCCAGAGAGCAGGCAAAGGCGCGACCGCTATGCAGAAAGTGGAGTGCCAATCCGATTGTTGTGGCAATTGGCGAGAGATTCAGCAGAGCAGCAAGCAACACTAACAGGAATGAGGGACTACCTGAGTACACCAGTTAAGATAAGTAGTGTGCAAGATTAGGGCTGTCATGCTTCCTGACCTAGCATTTCTTTTGAATGTGCCCCTCGTGTCTGCGCTTCATCCTCTCTCACTTTATTGGCCCATCCGTCTGATCCCCCAACTAGGGCAACTGGGTGTACTCTTGCACCACGTGCCACAGCCAAGGTATTTCTGTTGAGACTGAGAGCTGAGAGGAAACCCGCTCCTCCCTGCTACTTTGCAGCCGTGGAGGTGTCCTTTCTCCTGGCTCTCTTCTACTGGCTGCAGAAACCCAGACTGCCCCTTGTTCTCCTCAGTGACATAGATAGCAGACAGACAACTGGTGTCAGGGAGGACAGCCAGCCAGGCGCATTCCAGCGGAGACCAGTCTTTGGCTCTTTGCCAACGAGTCATGAGTTCGACACCGCTGCTGGAATAAATAAAATCAATATGACATCACTCTAGGCTCATCTATGGGCTACTCACAGGGCACTACATTTCAAGGCATAAGACTGGACAAGGCGCCACAGACACGTTTTTTTTAATAAGATACTCTGCTCATGGAACTCCACGGAATATGGCTGAGTTTTTTAATAACTCTGTGGAATTCTGCAGAGTGAAACTCCGCGAATGTCGTCCATCCCTAGTATCCCTCCTTTATGGCGAGGTGCTATCATTTAATCTATATATAACAAGCATTGGCATGGCCAATAGGTCTCGCCTTTGGGACCTTATAAGTGTTTAGCCAGAGGTTAGGTATTGTTATAACAAGTCTGCAGACTAGGGACATGTGTTCCAAAAATAAGAAAACAATAAAAGTCGGAAACGTTTTTAAAGGCAAGTCTTTTCTCAGAGAATCTTTATAATTAGTGTGGAAATATGATTCCGCACTAATTATAAAGCATTTGCTGAAGCCTAGTGACATGCTTAGGAGGGTGCTGGATGAATTTGTTGGTACCACCAAGAACTTATTGGGCTGACCGTGTGACTGTTTTGTTTTTTAAATGCAAGCTTGTGCTCTATACTGTTTCCAGTAAGAATGAACGCTGTCGCTGGATTTTCAACAAAAATTTGCACGTCTGTTTCGATAAACATGACTGTAGCTTTGAGAGAGACAAGTGATGAAAAACTCCCGAAAGTGTCTGCATTGCCACGGGTTAACAAATGTCACCTGATAAGTTAGTCCTGTTGGCTAACACACCTGCTGCACAGAATACTCTCCACTTCAGGCGAAAAGCTGAAAATCTAGTAAGGGAGTTTAATGGGCCAGATGCAGACTCATATTAATCAGCCCGCTGCAATTCACTGAGAGACTGCTCAGGTGGTGAATGCCCCTGCAGCAGAGATCTCAATGCCAGCAGCACCTTACTAACAAGAATTCTAGTGGGAAAGCATGCTAGGTTAATGAACCTGCTGCTGAGATTTGAATTCTGTAGGTCACATGTTCTAACTTGAATAAGCCAGCTCAGAAGGCACCAGTCAATGAGAACTCTATGTAGCCTATAGGCCACATGTTAGAAGTGCAGTATGACAGTTCATAAGACTAATGCAACTGTTGCAGACATATGTATGTCATCTTCAAAACACTTGTTAACACTGAATAAGACAACTGATAGGGTCCACCTACCTGCCACAGAGATGTGTGTGTAGCCTGCAGGTTCCAGGGCAGGATTCTAGGGAGAAGATGATGAAGGCTCGCGCACCTGTACCCGAAAGGTCAGGGATTCCCTTTCAGTTCGACAACTCAGAGGATTAATGCACGTTCAGCAGAGATCTTTGTCAATTGTCACCTACAGGTTAGAAGTCTAGTAGGACAACACCATGGGTTAATGCTTCTTTAGCACAGATCTCTGTCATCTATAGGTTAGAAGTCTAGTAAGACAACTAACTCCGTGGGTTAATGCACCTGCTATAAAGAACTGCATGTAACCTGCAAGTGACAGCATCTAATCCAATAATACACACATGCGCGGCATGCCTTTGGCCAACGAGAGCACACATTGAGTGGCGAGGGGGCGTTTGGTTTGTGCTTGCACAATTTCACTGGTCAGATATGTATAATGCTGATATCTAAATTCATAATAATATAGAACGCCCGTGGTGACAATTAAAGATCACTTCTTTAGAGTCGAGATACACAAATGTATTTTTCCGCATGTTGCTGCTGTGAGCAGATTATGCAGTTGGAGGCTTTTTTGAGCTGGCTGGCACAGACCTGAAAGCCACTGTTACCCGCAAACTAAGCATTGGGAAATCTGTGTCCACTTGGCGCTGCGTGACACGCGTGTGTATACAGCGCTACTTCCGGCATTGCCAAGCTCTGTACACACATGATTCATAACCCAGCGACGTGGAGCTCACGTTATTGAGGCCTTCTAAGGGAAAAGAAAGGCTCGCTGAATTTGAGCCGGTGGCCTGCATATTTCATCTGTGACTGCACAACCCACTAAGCTATGCCACAGTGTCATAGAGGTGTCTGCCAGGACCCCTTGCTCGCTGCCTGCCACCAACCCACCGCCCCTGCTTGCGTCGTCATGTGCAGTACACGCAAATCACTATAAAAACAGATTCATAAATGGTGTTCCTGCCCATTCCATGCTGTCGATTATTTTTTTTAAAGTCCACAAACCAGCACATATGCAATCAGGCGTGTTCCAAAACTGTATGCGCAGACAATTTTTTTCAAACTAATATAAAATAACGGAAACCACTTAGAAATGATCATATATATATATATTTAATTCACGTACATGTTGTCCGTTCACAAACACAAAAGTGGACCTCTAACCCGCGCACGAGCAATAAACAGTTTAAGCCGTGAATGGGAAAAAATCAAACCCACGACTCTAAGAGGACAGAGACAACTGATCTGCATTCCAGATGTGGTGAGCTTTCAGGATCTAAAGTAAACCAGCAGAAAAACTCCCCCAGGGAGTTTCAAATGCGCATTTCGGGAACACCCAAAACAACATAACCAGGACCCCCTCTTGCACGTGTTGACAAGGCTCAAGACAGCTGACCCTGATGGTCTGGCCCCATTAGTAAAAATAGGGGTGTGATCAGCGAGTGTGGAGAAGGCGGCGCCGGCGCTAGAGACACAAAATAGTAAGACTAAAATACCACAAAATAATCAGAAACTATTTTAAAACCCTTTCACCTACACCTTACATGAAAGATCTCTTATCACCAGCCTTGAAAATGCTGTCATCTGCTAACAGAATTGGGGTGTAACAGGATACTGAATGCCAATAGACGCTGAGGGCATGTCTGGTGTTTCCCTTGCAGGAGCGAGCAGCAAGGCGCGATAATTGCTAACAGATGGCGCTGCTGCTTGCTCCCACAAATGCCAAACATGCATGAGTGCCCATAGAGAGCAGTGCAAAACATGCACGAGTTTTAACAAAAGTGCTGAGTGATGCCAAGAGGTCTCTCTATGCAGCGCTTGTGCACTGCGTAGGCGAGACCTAAAAAGGGCACTGGGAGTGACCCAGGAAACTATTGTTTATTCTCTTTTTTTGATGTTACATTTAAAAATCAATGCTCAGACTCTGCAAAATCCTTGAGGCATGGGTGTTTGGCAACAGCTGAATTCTCAAAGAACAAGGTGGGTGTGGTTAGAACTAAGTACTCCACAGTAGATCACACATGGCAATAAGCGCACAGTTGGTAAACTATGCTGTTGCTTTGCCTTCAAAGCCACATTTGATAAGTTGGATCGCAGAACCCTGTGGGAAAAGACTGAAAGATAGAATATCCAGAAGGATCTGTTGTCCACGATTCAGACACTTCATAAAGGTAATCCGGTACAGGTTGATCTAGATGAGTTGGATAATTTAACAGACAAAATCCTGGTGAATAATGGGCTAAGACAAGGTTGCGTCCTCATAACTTTGCTTTTTAGTTTATTTCTGACCTCCCTGATGCCTTTAGGAGCAGTTAACTCCTTTTCCCACAGGATTGGAAGGGTGCATACCCATTGTGTTATGTATGTGAACGACTTAGTCAAGATGGATTTGACATCTGATAGATTGAAAGGGCAGTTACAAGCTTTAAATGACTTTTGGTACCCCTTCTTTCCCTCATCAGTCTGACTCTCCATAAATCAATGTAAGTTTTCCCCATGTTATAGATCATTATTACGGTACCGTTGGACCCTATAGCCTTCTTTTCCCCTTAAATTGGCTTCCTTCTCTTTCTCTCCTCCAACCTATTATAAAATTTGAAATTGCTAAGTTATAAATGTTGTTTCTTCCCTGGAATATCTGCTTGCTGGTTTTGCAAATAGTAATATGCTATGTATGTCACTAACTGTTGACTCTGATTGGTTATAATGATTGTTTGTAAATATTTTATTCTGTCAGTTCTCATTTAAGTTATATTGTACTTATGCTAATGTAAGTTTCTTAACTATTTTATAAAAGCATTTCAAACTAAATGACTATCGTGTGGTGATCTCTTTGGAGGTCAATATTGATAAAGCCCAGGCTGTGATTTTCTTTTTTTATTAAAGCCAAAGAGATATTCATGGTTCCTTTATTCCTCACCCTTCGAGCAGGTTAATGACTACAAATATTTCAGAATTAACTTTGCCTGGAATCTGAGAGGGAAAACCTTTTTACAAAGGTGAGACCTACTGAACTAAGTACAACAAAGGCTCTAAGGAGCTTCAACCTGAGGTATGGAGGGCTATCTGTTGACCCACTCAAGAAGGCTGTTGCCCGGAGGCTGGTCCTGCAGTCCCTTTACAAGGCTGTACTGTTGGCCCTGGATCAGCTGTCTGACTGGGATTCATGAGAGAGTCTCTATATGAGGACACTCTGGGGCATATTTACAAGCCCCTATTGCCACAGGAATGTCACTTTTAAAGACGTTCCTGTGGCGATAGGGGCTTCACCTTATTTACAAGGCGGCATTAAGCCACTTAACGTGGTATACTTAGCATGAAAGGTGTGAGCAATGGGTGTTGCAGTGGGCGTTTCGCCAAAACACCGATTGATTTTGATGATGCCCTTTATTTACAAGGGTGGCGTAAATAGGTGGCAGGGCCAAAATTAAGACCTGGGAAAACCTGGTCTTAACATGACGAAATGAGGAGAAATGCTTTATTTCGCCTAGTTTTTGCTGTTTCTATGTGTACTGCATTGAGCAGCACCCATAGACACTGCAAATTGCCATGAATGATTGTTTATGTGCAGGAAGGTGTCCCTCGCTGCACATAAAGAATCGTTTGAAAAATGCACAATGCAGCACATATATAAGTTACAAATCGCCATTCTGGATTGTTTATGAGCAGGAAGGAACACCTTCCTGCATATAAACAATCATTCCCTCAACGCAGGCAGCCTTGCACCCTGGTTCAAGGGTACCTGCTTTGGAGTTAGGCAGCTGAAGTTAGCACCAGCGCTGGGAGAAATGCAGGGGTACACCATATTATTGTATATACGGCGCATCCCTTCTTTTCTAAAGTGATGGAGCGCGGAGCTGACCCGCGCTCCTTCACTTTATTGAGAATATGCCCATCCGATTGCAACCCAGTGAGGCTAAAGCTAACTCTTGACTCATGGACTGTAGCTGCTAGATCACGGGCCTTGCATTTTTTCCAGGTCCTCAGATTTGATATCAGGGATAAACTATCAATAATGATGCTGTCTGAAAGTAAATTCCCTTCAAAATGAATATCAACAGTTAGGAAAATTGGTAGGGTACTTGATGTAACAGATGCTGATGACCAAATGATGGAGAACCACCTAACGGGAGCCCTCTGGGTGAAAAAAGTTAAAGGCTACTCTTCAGCTAGAGATAAACAGTATCTCATTTCAAAAACTTCTGGTAGACAAGTCACACAGCCGCTCTTCTATTTATGGTGCAAGAGGGGCCTTTCACAACATTGTAATGTGTTGCTTTATGAGTACCAGTCCTACATTTTTACATTTACAAAAATTATTTGCTTGTATGTGTTATCAAGCCTAATAGGCATTGGGGAGCCTTTCTTGGAATTGTTTTCCCAGATATGTCAAATTCACATGCCAGCACCTCCTCCCAGAACTGCTCCACCATAGAGCAATACCATATATGCTAAAAGCCTGCCCCCACGTCCACGCATCTAGGATAGACCTTCATTGCTCCTGGATATAATTGCCCTATTCATTTAGGGGTCAGATATGTGTAGTGCAAATAATTAAACTGGGTGAATTTTCATCTGATATTTCTGGATACCCCCTTAATGTTCCTCAAGGAATGAGCCTATTCCTTCAGTCAGCTTGCGATTCAAATGGAATCTCCACCATCCCATTGGTTGTTTTAACCTAGGTTTAATTTTATTTAGCAGAGCATCATAAAGACGGATAACTGGCGGGCCATAACTGAATGTGTCAGGAGCACGTGTAGTGACTGGGAGAATCCAGCTCTTCCTGAATAGTTGCCCATGTGAGTAATAGCTGAGGAGTGAGTGCAGAGTACAGCAAGTTATGCATGCCTGTGAGATTCAGAAATGATTGAAATGCCATAGCAGTAAACAAATCCCCATACAGTTTAAGGCCCACCTCCAGCCATAGGAGTGGATTGTGAACCCTTCAAAGCTCAACACAGCCTGGGAAAGACCAAAAGGGGAGTTTGGAGAATATGGCATGCAATAGGCCCTGCCTTACACATACATCTTCCAACACTTATACGCCACCCACATCAAAATAACTCGCACCATATTTACCCATTTTCATTCCTATTATCTATTTCAGTTTAGGTCTTCTCCCTACCCTTGTGTGCAACTCTTCTCATTCTGTATCCCTTCCATGACTTATCCAGGGCATCGTCCATTTCAGCTGTGCTGCCGTATAACAAAGGTTGGAATTGGGGACTACCAAGCAACCCTCCACCAATGGAGCTTATATTTCACGCCTTCCACTCTCCATCTCCCTGAGCAACATATCAGGGCTATAAACAATCACCGTAGTTATCTGAGGAAGCCCTACCACCAAGATGAACAGCAAAGAAATATAGGAACGGGACCCACCAACATTTTTTATATCACTTTTGCTCCTTTCTGTTACAGTGGGAGTGAGGACCAAAGCAGGAGCAGTTGTCATAATGATGTCAACTCCAGCCCCAATTTTCTATTCACCAGATCTTTCCCAGAGTGATCGAAATTTACTCCCAGGTATCCTATCATATAATATTTCCACTGCAAAGACGCTTGCTATCAGCACTCTTAGTTCCGCCCATGCCTATTGCAAATTGATGGTGATGTTACAGATACCAAGCCATCAAACCCACGTGCAGGAGATACTACGCCCCCCCTTGGTTAGGGGGCACCCAGAAGGGAGCAAAGAGCTCTATCGCCGCCTTTGCCCATGGGATGGGTGTGCGTATTCAGCCTGATAAGAGCCTGCCTTGCCTCAATCTGCCCCCTGAATATTGCACTTGTGTTGCCATCATGACGGGTGTTCCACATCTGACCCTCACTACTGCGGAGTCTACACCCCAGTTGAAGAACAAGGTGTGCCATTGGTGGATCTGCAACTCAAAATGTTACATCAATGAATATGGCATCCTCTATGTGAGGAGAGTTGGGTGGGCCAGTGTGGGTGGGCCAGGGTGGTGGCCCCCACTACAATGTGTTTTAGGGGGATTGCCTTGTGATTAATTGTAAACATCCAAACTTGGCCCAACGTCTGATCTATAGTGATAATAGACAGCGTTTCTTTCTATGAGGCCATTAACATTCTTCCACTAGGTTTTTTCTACAGACATTTGCAACCAAGGTTGCCAGCATGGCATCACAGACTCACAGGAGATCGAGAGACTATCTGTCCCCATCTATCTATAATATATTTCTCCCTTTGTTGGATCTGGACAGGGGCGGCTGGTGGAATTTGAAACTGGTGGGCGTAAGCAGAACGAATGAACCTATGCGAGCGAGCACAGCGAGCGTGCTCGACGGCAATAAGGGGGGTTCGGGGGGGTTCGGGGGGGTTCTCCCCCGTGAAGAAATTTTTAAAAAATTGCCATCTTTTTGCTGCGATTTTCAGCACTATTTCTGTGATAAATGGACTAAAAATTCAGTTCTTCTAGGCATTCATAAAAGAAAACTCATACATTATTTCAGAGAATTTCTGGGTTGCCAAGCAGTATTAAGAGGTTTGCAGGGCTACTGATTGCCGAACTAATTTGAATCAAAGGAAGCAGAGGTAAACTGTTAGACGTGAGAACTTAAGGAAAACGCGTATCCTGTAAATTGTTCAGTGATGCCCTCAGCTGTTATTTTTTAGATATCTTTCAGAAGTTGTGCAGGCCGGAAGAGTTTCATCTTCTCTGCTGAAAGGTCAAGTAAGATCTTTCACATTGAGACTAGTGTCTACCACTCAATGAAATGCTGTTCCCTTTCAAAAGTTGTGGTGTTTTTACTGAAGCATCGGTGTTGGTTTGCCACAGTGCAGGGAGAGGAATCCTTTCTAAGTAATATAGTGCATGGTTTCAGACTTAATGATTTTTCTGCTCGTGGCACGTTTGTTTAGTGCTAAAGGGTGGCTGGCATCAGTTCAAATAGAAACTTCTTACCAATTCTAAATGGAGTACTACATTTACATAAGTAAAAGTATATAAATATAATCCAGATACAACAATATTTCTTATTGTGCTTTTGGCATGATGGGGCAGAGGCAGTGGATAACTTTGTTTTCACTTTAAATCAGTTGTTAGCGCTAAGCCTCGAGTGCAAACATTTTCGTAAAATTTTATTTTAAATAAAACAACTTTAAATTCCCTATAGAAAGAACTGAACACTAAATTAAGAGTCATGCAGCTGTCTGAAAAACATAGATTCCAAAATGGCATTTTTAAATTCACAAAAAGGTCTGAAACTGTCTTGTTTCTGGGTCATGGGGTAGGCATGACATTTAGCCTTCTAACTATAGATGTGTTACCAATCACATTACTTACAGTAGGCTACTTCAAAAACAAGAGACCCTATGTGCATTCCACCATGCATTATAAATAGGTTGGATTTACTCGTGAGTTGTACTCGATTCTGATGCAAATGAAACTTCATGGGAAGTCCTCTTAAGTCAGTTAAATAATGCTTTAGAAATGACTTTTCCCTACACGAACTGAATCCGCAATGCTACTAAAGTTTACCGAACAGCGCGGCTGCCTAAAATATCATCTAATTATCTCTGATTTCAATGTTCAAAGTTTCACCACACATATCATGCTTCCCTTTATAATAATGTAACATGCTTTGTGGAAATTTGAATTTCTAGACAATATTCACATTTATTTAAGTAAGATATTAGTGTTTAAAGTTAAACTTTTTTAAAGACTGGCTCCTTTATTAATGTTGCAACAGGTGATACGATTCAAACCATAACAATAGTATTGGTGAATACATTGGGGCAAATATAAGTAGCAATGGATCGGTGCACAAGCGGGGAACGTAAAAATTAGGGTAGAAATGTATGTTTTCTACTAAGTTTTAAAGGGCTGTTTAGGTAGCATCAAGATACACATGCTACTTGAGACTGGCCTATTACACTGCTTTTATAAACCTACTATATTTCAAACTATTCTTAACACGATTCCGGGTTTATCAAGTTTAGTAACATTATGTGGACTAACTTAGCAAAAAGATGTTTGTGTAAACTGGGCAGAATAGGTTCAACATAGACTGAAAAAAAGAAAGCAAAATACAATGCGTAAACGAGTATCGGTAAAAGCTGCATTTACATAAGAAATTCAGAGTAGGCAGACTAATACAGTGTGAAAAAGCAACATAATGCAAAGGACTATCCTTCAAACAACAGAAACAGGCTAATATAGTCTGGCACTAGAGAACACATAAAAAACTTCCAAACCCAAAACCAAACTTTGACAGAACCCAAAAAAGTACAAATCGAAAGTCCAAAAAACGTACAAGATAGGACAGCAAAAGCACCTATCAAGGAAGTATTAACTTAAATCACCCAGACAATGCACAACCCAATTATGCAATACACGGAAAGGTCATGTAAATGTGATAAAAATACCTGAAAAAATGTCTGGGTACAGGAAGGAGCGCATGAACTGAAACATCAGTAAACATGACCAGCAGTGGCAAAGCTGTCAATGCTGAAACCAGTGCTGAGGTACAAGGGCTAAGAGCTAAGCTGGCTGGGATGCATTGCACCGGTGGCTCTACTGTATTGTATGGGCTGCTGCCTCTGATCTCCACTAGCTGCTTAAGGTTCAGATCTTCTTGACCCTGCTTTGATAAAAACTGGATAGAGTTGGATTTTCTACCATGACTACAGACCGGCATTACAGTGCAATGTGAACACGGGAACTCTCGCTACATGGGAAACCTGGGTTTATTATGTGACTGAACAGCCCCAGATGATGATAAAGCGAGCGAGGGGGCGACCGGCAAGCCTTATAATTATCATCATCTGCTTTCCCCTCTTCTGGCAAAGAAACACTCCATCCATTTGCAGAAATCACCCACGGAAACGTTACATCAAAACTAATCACAACGATTAAAATCAGCTTTTTGTGCACGGGGAGAGAGAGGGAGCAATAGCAAGTTGGAGGCTGGAGCGAGCCTGATTCCCCCCCACATCGAGAGCAATCAGACACACAAATATGCCACTTAAATATATCCATACTTTTTAAATCAATCCTTCATGCCACCCCAGTCCCTCCATGCGCCTACACCACACCCCGTGCCCTGCAGGAGTCTGAAAGCTCTCAGCTCTCTTGCCTCCCACAGAAATGGGCCTGTTGGTCTGGCACATAACTTTGAGAGGGCTGTTCCACATACATTGTGCCACCTTTTATCATCTTGTTCAAGTGCAGCACAACTCTAAAACATTTTCCAGCACACAAGAGGCATCTTTCATTGAAAAATAACAATCAGAGACACGTTTCGTCGTGCTCTTGATTTTCATTGTGATGCACTAGTAATGACGTAAGTAGTGTCAAGGTGATAAATGTGTTCAAGCAGTAGCCACAAGTCCATCCATGACACAAGTGAAAATACCAATTTACAGGATAAGGCAAATAAACAAACCTCAGCAAAGCCCATTGGAGTGCAACTTACATTACATGTGCGTTGTCTGTGATGCTCTTGTGCACACATGCAGATAACACACAAGCAGCTTTGCCTTTAACACTTTATCATTCTTTACAGCAGAAATCGTAGCTTTAGCACAGAGATGCCACTGAGTAGTCAGGAGAGGTGTTTGGTGACTCAGTATTGGTACAGACAGTGAATGTGATATTACACCGCTGCACGGATGAAAGGAGAGCAGGGCCCAGGAATGCGCCGGGGTGCAGAGACAGCGAAAGCCCCGGGCACCAAGCTGGAAAGAGAATGAACGGATTAGACGGGCTAAATCCCCAAATTAAAAGCCCGATGTCCTGCTGTAATGATATTATTAACATCAGCATTAGCGTTCATTTGACATTGTTGGACCATTGCTAAGGTCGGGGAGTTTAATAAATTCAAGTCTGAAACAGATCATAATTAAAGCCTAACCACTTTAGATTGGTCTATTACAGGTTCTTTCCCTGCCAGAGATAGGTTATATCTAAGCAATGAAGGGAGCGAATGAATTCCACAGATACAATTTTTACTCAACTGCCAAGGCGGTTAGTGAGTTCAGCTGTTGTGCCAGGCTGATGTTGTTACTTGGAGATCTGCGTAAGAATACAGACAGGGCTGAATGAGCTTTTCATCCTTCAGAACTTGATGCATTGACTATCATTAAACTGGGTCATATTAGCACCTGTATCCACGTTTTTAAAGAAATCGAAGGCCACATTAAGTAAAACATACACAATAGAAATGGTCTTACATATTTGTCTATTTCCACATGTCTTTCCAGTGGAAAGGCAGAGTGTGCAGCCAAATCATCCAGTGCATGAGCAAAATACAAAGCCAGCCCTTCAGTGGAAGGGGGGGATGGCAGAGCACCATCACTCGGGGTGGCACATGCAGCAGGGTTGCTGATGGTCTGTTGAAACCCTTTTGCCCTCGCCCCATTTTCGAGGAATGTGTATGCTTCAGTAACGTGCTGGCTCGGGGTTGTAAACTGCCTGAAATTTCTTGTTGAAAGACAGACTGTTCCATCCTCATCACCAGAAGGACCGAGAAGTTAGGTGCAGATGGAAGGTCCAGTCGCATAGTGATAGTTCAGCAATACTATATAATACATTAATACAATAATAATAAACATAATAGCCTTGGAGACATGGACAAGTGGCCTGGTCTTTCTCTCTCGTTCTCTCTCACACACCCCCACTGACCCACACACATAACTGACATACCCTGAAACATATACTCCCCCAGTGACATCGCACACTGTACATGCCCAAGACCGCACATTTTGGACCACACATATTTCCAATGCCGTGCACACACACCAAAAGCCTCACATGTGCTCACATCCAATCACATCAAGTACCACATAGATGGCAATTGACTCAAACACAAATGACATGTTCACTCAGGCGCGCACACACACACACACACAGCTCATATGTGATCGGTGCCTTCATCAAAGGCATTGCCTTGTGCCACGCAAATCCGACGTACTAGTGCAACGTGAGGAAGAAAGCTGGTGTCTGTGATTTTATTGTACTAAAGCAAATAAACAACAAACCAGAAAAATACCAAAGCAGCTGCATGTTTTCATTTTTTTAAAGAAGAGGAAGCTGCGGAAATGACAGAGGTCAGAAGCCAACTGGCCATTTTAAAAGAGAAAAAAACACAATAGCATTTAAAACTGGCACGAAGAACACGCCATTGCTCGGGATTTCGTCGCCGCCCCGAGGCAATTTAATTCATGGTGCTGCGCTATATAAAGCGCTGGAATCAATACAGTGCCTCACGACATACAGTATATAAAAACACGATCACTAACCATATCTTCGGGCAAGTATGCATTGTGGAAAGTCCCAGCTATGAACACAATCACCTAAAAACGACAACATTGGAGGCGTGACTCCAAAACGTATATGGTTTAATTCGTATGTTGAACACATTATTGGACGGACCAAATTTAAAGGCGGACAATGCTAAATAAATGCGCACATTTACGTTTCGGAAAACGCCTATATTCTCCTTTGCTGCTACAGGGAAAACAGTAAATTAGATAATGTCCACAAGTAACTGCGTGTCAGGGTACATACATGAGGAACATTTCAAAATGCAATGCTTAACTGTGAAATGGCTCCTGTTCGGGCTTCCTCTAAAAACCCAACCAACTTCGATGATAAAAGTACATTAACTTAAGAGAATTTACCTTTAAGTAGGTGGTCTGAACAAAACAAATAGGGAATTTATCAAGATTCTTTGTAACATTAAGCTTTAAAAAAAGTTCCTGAAGGTTACAAAAATTAAGTATCGATGTACAAAAAGCCCATCTTCAAAAAACGGAAAAACGACACACCTGGATATAAAAAAAAAGTACAAAACGTGTTCTTCAGTTGGTTTATAATGTGACGTAATCTCGCTCATTCTAAAATGGGTCTAGAGCGAAAGTTAACTGACGCATCACGAGTTAACTAGCCATGGACACCCTGACTACACTAACATCCCATGTTGCGTCCGAACAATTTCCTCCCCTCATGTTCAGCTTTCTAGCAAGATTGCCACAGACAGGAAATAGCTAATCAACTCAAACAAAACGGCAGTCGCGGCTCGCGGGGTGGGGGGGTCGTGATGGAGCGGGTAAAATGTTTTATTTTTATATACACAATCCATTTATATAAGTTTGTATTAAAATGATTAATAATTAATTCAAATAACTAATTGATTGATGTGAAGGTACTAAATCAACCTTATTAACCAAGAGAATACACGTGGGAATGCATTTGCATGGCTAAAATTAACTAAGTTGTATGCATATTAAACGATAAGTGTTGCTTGAGCAGTGTTAAGGTGATTTGCGCTTAAATAAACCAGCATTAACGGCTTTGAATGTTGCATATGGCTAGATAAATGCATACACATAAGGGTATTAGCAAGGGAATAACATAATCATTTCTATGCATTAATTACGATTTTGTGTTTCTTTGCTTAAAGTTGACTATTCTGGCCTACCAAAAGATGGCCGCCGACTGAAACCTAACTAAAGTACATGACTTCATCATTTGAACAATGGAGAAAGGCGCCTGCACTGACTTCGTTCGTGTCCCTTGTGTGACCTGTCAGGCCATGCCCATGAAGACTACTCTGGGCGAGGTGCCAATGTCCCTGAACGTGAAGCAATTGTTGCCAATGGGAAAAGTGAACTACTGAATTCAACCTATTTTCAACTAACTGATACATTTTTGTCCTGGGAGTAGTCTTTCTCATACATCTACTGAGAAACTTCTTCCACATGAGAAAATTAGATAATGTTTCCTAATGTATTGAGATGCCTTCGAATTTAGCCAATCATTTGCCTGAGAATTGAGGAAATGTTACTGTTATATGTAAGTTTTAGTATAAATATTAGTAGTCTAGAGAGGGAAGGGGCTTCGCTAGAGACCACTGTGAGCCGAGGTTTTGACGGAGAATCGATGATCAGATGATCAGAGATCCTTAGGCTGACGGAAGAGGATGGAGACTTTAGAACTCTGATGAATTTTCTGAGGACCAGTTCTGACTTAGAAAACGACAATTAGCCAGAATAGGTAAATTTGACAAAAGATAATATTGCATTATTAGGATTTAACCTGCATTTAAATTAGATAAAGAAAATCATTATTTGAATTACTGTGTCTGGTGATTATTTCTTTGAAATGTTTATTGATTAATTTGAGAGTTAGTAGTCGTTAAACCAAATATCAACTAAATGATCCGATTGACCTCCTAATGGAGGAATTGTTAGAGTGATTCAATAGAAGTGGTTTCCTCTATCAAAACGAATAGCTGTAGTTTGGGATTTGATGTCCCTACGTAGGCACGGATAGTTTGAGAGAATGAATGTTGGTGTTATGGGCCCCACCAGCGCGTGATGTGTGTATGTGCGTGTGACTGAGAAATCATTCTGTCCGTGGAAGCAGGGGGAGATTTAGTAACCCGAACTGCACCAGTATTTCTGGTAGCTAGAGATGGTTTTTATTGTTTTGGTTTGATGATTTTGGCATGTATATAGCTTATCGATTGGAGAGCCTTTGTACGGGACACTGAACCTGAACGCTGGTACCTGGGTGTCCATTGTTCATCACCGCCGTCGTTGTCAGGACCTTGCTGCAGTACCCCTGTTCCTCCCCGCCGCCGCAGGCAGAACATCAAGCGGCCGCTGAGCGGGAGGAGCGCATTGCGACCAGGACTGCATTGACCACAATTCCCTGCTGGGTCCCGCCCACACACACAGCCACTCCCGCGCCCGGAGGCGCTAAAACCAGCTGGGCTCCCATTGAAGAGCGAGAGCCTTTGTACGGGACACTGAACCTGAACGCTGGTACCTGGGTGTCCATTGTTCATCACCGCCGTCGTTGTCAGGACCTTGCTGCAGTACCCCTGTTCCTCCCCGCCGCCGCAGGCAGAACATCAAGCGGCCACTGAGCGGGAGAAACGCATTGCGACCAGGACTGCATTGACCACAATTCCCTGCTGGGTCCCGCCCACACACACAGCCACTCCCGCGCCCGGAGGCGCTAAAACCAGCTGGGCTCCCATTGAAGAGCGAGAGCCTTTGTACGGGACACTGAACCTGAACGCTGGTACCTGGGTGTCCATTGTTCATCACAGCCGTTGTTGTCAGGACCTTGCTGCAGTACCCCTGTTCCACCCCGCCGCCGCAGGCAGAACATCAAGCGGCCGCTGAGCGGGAGGAACGCATTGCGACCAGCACTGCATTGACCACAATTCCCTGCTGGATCCCGCCCACACATACAGCCACTCCCGCGCCCGGAGGCGCTAAAACCAGCTGGGCTTCCTCCGCAATGCGGGACGCGCGTGGGAGCGCCCGGGGCTAAGCCCGGGCAAAGGGCGGGCCGTCTAAGGCCGTCAAAGGACGACGAGGGACAGGGCGGGCCACTCCCCTGACATCTACTACACGGTAAGACTGTCCTCCGGATTCGTTGCGACCATTGTTTGGATCTTCCTAAGAGTCTACAGGAACTGCCTCTCTCCATACTTTTTCGTGCCTGGAACCCTCACTACAATCCCTGTTGACTAGCATCTTATCATGTCCACACAAAGGGGAAAACCCCGCACTATAACTGTCAATACATCACATGGAACTGCTACCGGGACAATTGATCAATTTTTTAAGAGGGTAACAAATGTACTTGAAAAAGAAATAGCTGATACAGAGAAGCGTCTTTCATTAGATTTACTAACTGGGAAACGCTCTTCTCTGGGGTCATTAGCCCAAGCCGTTTCCCCAGGGAGGACACACTTGGACTTAGCACAGGGTTCCTCTCCCCTAGTAGTGGTAAGGGTGGAGAACAATGATGATATACCATCCACCGCTAACGCTAATGCTGTCCATCTTTCAAATTCCTCCTCACCTTGTTCAACCTCATCTGGATTATCAAATTCCCCAAAATTATTCTCAGCTTCCCCATTGATTATAGACCAGCATCATAGCGAAACAAAAAAAAGGAAAAGAAGGGGATCTCCATCTGTGATAACCCAAACGAAAATACAAAAAATGTGTCCCTCTGTTTCCCACTCTATAAGATCCTCTAAATCGGTAGAACCCTCTCTCTCCCTGGAGATAAACAATCCCCCCGCGATCTCCAAACTCTCAGGTCCGTTAAATACCTTACATCTAGAAACAGATTTCATCAACAAATTAGAGGTTTTGATGAAGTCCCTCTTACTCCCTTTGTTAGAGAGAACACGAATGATAAGTGCACACTTAGAAAGCTTGGGTAGTCAAATAGAAGGGAATACTGCCGCTTTGACAGAATTGCAAAGCGCTCATGCCAAAAACATTGCTAGTAACCATATAATCCCTCCTATTTTGTCAATACCACAACCTTTGATAAGCACTGTGCCTGTAACAGCAGTTAGCACACAGGGGAAAAAAGCTCTGTTTAAAACAAACAAACCAACAACTAGCAAAGAGAAATTTTCCCCTCTAGCCAACAGTCAGGGAAACAGGGAGACCGTCCAGTCCAGTAATAAAAGGGAAGGGGATAAGAACGGACCCACTAAAAATCTCCCAGCAGAAAAAATCACCCAACCAGTAAATGAAGCAGTTGGGAACGAAAAGGGAAAGTTACCACCCACACAGCCACCTAGAGAAATAAAAAGAATAGTAGACTTACCACCACAATCGGCCCCTTATACGATCATTATGGCTGGGGTACCCGAGCTCGTAAAAGGGATCAGAGAGGATTATCATGCCTTAAAAAATAAAACTATCCATTGGCTTGAGCAGAATAGACCATTACCTGCCCATGTCAGTGGAGAAATTTTGACCGTGAGACGAGCAATTTGGGTGGGATCGAGACCCAAAGATAGAACCGTGGATGTGATAATTATTAATTTTAAAGATCATAGAGCAGTAAGGTGCATCGGAGACTGGTACGAAACAAGAGGGGGGGACACTATCTCCACCCATTACGTTAGTTATTTTTATCCAAGAGATCCAACCTCATATTCAAAATCTATTCCACTAAAAAACCCTTATTTGGATTGGAAGGAAGCGGGTCCCCGACTCCTGCACCAAAATGTGGATAATTACCGCCCTTATCCTCAGCCACATAGGGGGTTCCACAGTAACAACAATAATTTTCCCCCACATTATGGGTGTAATGTGCCCACCTATAATCGATATTTAATGCTCTTTGGACTAGATGAAGTTGATTGACTTAGACGGCAGTGGAGAGTCGCGCTAAGGCCGTCTCCTTCAGAGACTTGCATAGCGCAGGACTCTGTAATTCCGGAAGGGGATACCATTGATAAAGCATTAGAAGACAGAGAGCAAGATGCATCGGATGATATACCATTTGCAAACGAGGAAGATATTCCCCCTTTGCAGGAACTCATAGACGATTCAGTACATAGGTCACCCAATGATGATGACCTCCCCATATTGGAAAATACATTAAATGGCATACCTAGTCTATCAAGAGAGAAAGGTCACCTGACCTTAAAGAGTTCCTCTCAAGAGGAAGTAGACTCGATTGAAAGAACTGAGGGAACCCAGAAAAGTTTAAAAATACAATTTTTATTCTGGAACATTGCGGGGCTTAAGAGAAAAATCACAAATGGGAGTATTTTAAACTATGTACAGGAATACCATGTGATTTGTTTACAGGAGACATGGGCAACAACTGAGCTCCATTTAACAGGGTATAAAACCTTTTTTTCTTCAGCAAAAGCTGTCTCGCATGGTAGACCCAAAGGTGGGTTGGTGATCTACATAGCGAACACTCTATCGGGCCTAGAAATTACACCCCTTGCACTAGAACCAAATTATCAGATACTAAAACTGACATTTGAGAAAAAAAAGATCATTCTTGTCGTAAATTTATACGATAATTTGATAGAAACTGATAGATTGCATATATTAGGGGCTCTCCGTAAGAAACTTGTAACCTGGTCTAAACAGAAAAAAACTCAGGATCCCCCAAGCATCATATGGGGAGGTGATTTCAACCATCACCCCTGTATCAGAAGTAACACTAACCTCTGCGGGGTGGTGGATGAAACTGACGGTCAAATAACTCATTTCAGCCACTCAGAGGTGGGAAACTTCCTAAACGAAACCATGTCTGAATTAGGCCTCGAAATATTAAACACGCCAAAATCTTTTAATGGGCAATTGGAACCAACTTATCTGGGAAGGGGCTGTGAGTCGACAATCGATTACGTACTGGTCACAGCCACATTAGGGAAGAAGGTTGGAAACTTTAGCACTCTTATAAATACCCTAAGTGATCATGCTGCCCTGGCCATAGTCTTATCTCTGGATCAAGGTCAGCTCCCGCCCTCACATATAAATTCTATTCTTGCCCAACACGAAATATACCTTAAAAAAATAAACGGTTATACCCTAGGGTGGGGTAAGATAGACCCCATAAATTTAACAAAAAGGGTGGTCCGTATGACATATGAGGCAATAGTAAAATGCTTAGATACCAACACGGGGGAGCAGGAGGTTCTGGATAATTTCGGGAAAATTTTAGACAATGTAAAGGAGCTGCTAACCAAAAAGTGCAAAGGAAATGGAGGGGGAAAAAGAGGGTGGTTTGACCACAATTGTTCCATGGCACATAAAAAATTAAAGCGAGCCCTGTCGAAATTCCCTAGAGACCAGGACGAGATTAGGAAGCTAAGAAGAACCTATACTTCGGTATGTAAGGGCAGGAAACAAGAATTGAAACAAGCATTATGGGATCAACTCCATGAGAGTTCCCTGACTAGAAACAGCGATGCCTTCTGGAAACTGGCCAAGGCTCCATTCCTGCAAGATAATAGCTATTGCCCATCGGTAGATGTGGCAATTGATGCACCAACGTGGGTAAACCACTTCTCAAAAATCTTTGCAAAACCTCCAGAAATTGAACCTATAGAAGATAATGTCAGAAGTACCCAGCTCAATTCCTTCCCTATTATAATAGATGTCACACTAACTGAAATTATCAATGCAGTTAAATCAAGCAAAAGTGGGAAAGCCCCTGGCCCGGATGGTGTGCCAGTGGACTTTTTTAAATTTAATTTAGAACTATGGGCTCCCATCTTAAAAAGGGTATTCGACGCAGTAATGAAGTGCGGTCTAATTAAATCTTGGACACAATCAATCATGGTCCCTATTTTCAAGAAGGGAGATAGGGAGGATGTTTCTTGCTATCGTCCAATCTCTCTCCTGGATTCTCTGGGGAAGGTACTGGGCAGAGTGGTTCTCCAGCGACTCCAGGATTGGGTGGACGATGACAAGGTCCTCTCTGATATCCAGTTTGGCTTCAGGGAGGGCTTTGGGACAATTGAGCAGGCCCTAAATTTGTCCCTAATTATGGGGAAATATGTTTCTGCAAAGCGGGGCAGACTATATATGGTCTATGTTGACCTGTCCGCGGCTTTTGACTGCGTCTCTCATTCAAAATTATGGATAATACTTACCAAAATGGGTGTAGACCCGGTCCTAGTAACCTTCCTTCGCGAATTATATATGAATGCCTCTGCCAGGGTGCGTTTTGGAGTCCGGGGGGAACTCTCGAATTAATTTGCAGTAGAACGCGGTGTCAGGCAGGGTTGTGTCCTGGCCCCCTTTCTCCTCTCGTTATATACAAATGGTCTTGAGATGGAGATGTTACAGGGGGCTCAGGACCTCCCTCGAGTTGGAGAACGCTTGATACCAGCGCTCTTATATGCGGACGACGCCGTGATACTTGCACATACCCCAAGAGAATTACAAAAGGCAACGGAACGGTACGCAAGTTTCATGGGCAAATTAGACCTTCGTATAAATATAAAAAAAACGTTTGTTATGGTGGTGGGGCAGGGCAGAAAAAGGGGGAAGAGCATCTATTTAGATAAGGAAAGGCTAGAACCAACGGACCAATACCCATATCTCGGCGTAATGATGGACGCGAAACTAAATTGGAAGCCAGCCATAGAGGCCCGCAAACACCAACTTTTGAGGACAAATGCTGCCCTAATAAAATTTTCCCAAAAACTGGGCAAGAGGCCACCAGTAGAGCTTCTCCGTATTTACAAAGCGAAATGCCTTTCGACAGCACTTTACGGAGCAGGCCTTTGGGGACATAAAAATACTAATTCCCTACAGGTGGCAGAAAACAAATTCTTGAGATTTCTCTTGGCGGTTCCAAAAAGAGTCTCCACTTTTCATGTCATACTGAATTGGGGACTCCCCATATTGAGGACCTTGCAAAAATTGAACCACTCCTACTGTGGCACCGCGTTTGGACTTCGAGTAAAAATATCTTCACAAAGAAGTTACTGGCAGACTGTATGTCATTGGACCACGTGGGGAAGATCGAGTGGCTGATGTACATAAAACACTTTTTATCTGACCTAGGATTGGGTAAATATTATCTGACACCAGAACTTATTTCTGAAATACCCAAGAAGGAACTAAAAATAAGGGCACTGTCGCATGTCGAAGAGTCACGTATGTGCACTGAGGTCCGGAAACCATCGGTTCGCCACTCCATGGTAGTGATGACAACTCTGGATATCGAACCATATCTGACGTATGTTCAGTCGCAGTTTGAGCGGTTCTTATTGACCAGATTTAGGCTGAACATCTTCCACAGGATAGTAGCCTTCCCTTCTAAAAACACTTGGGAGGAACATTTGCCGGTGTGCCCATGTGAAGAAATAGCAGAGCAATCTACAATGCACACTATTTTGTTCTGCAAATACTATAGCTCACACCGCAAACTCTGGTTAGTTCCTGTGTTGAGACGGCTAGGCTTCAGAAGGTGTCGGCCAGCTATGTTGCGGTTGCAATTCCTGGACTCTGAATTTGTCTGTAAAAGTGTTAGCACATTTCTTAAATGTATTTTTTATCATAGGAAAAACCTTGAGGATGTATAGCCGGTGTATTGAGATCAAATGGTATAACATATTTTTAAATTGTATTAATAACAGTTCTCATTTTGAAAATTTTAATCAAATCTATTTTATGGATTATTTTTACTAATTGTATGCTATTGCTGAAAATTCTTTTATGGTTTTCTTGTTCTTTTTTAAAACCGAATAAAGAAGATTTTACTTACTTATCGATTATTGATTGGTATTGATATATGTACTAACACTATATGTTGAAGTCGTCTGCTACGCGATCTACTGTCAGATCAGCAGACGTGAAAAATCTTCCTCTTTCGGATGAAACAATCCAAGTAGTTGGTGTATCAAACACCCAGATTAGAACGTACCTTACTGAACCGGTAAAGGTCAGAATAAGGACATTTTCAGACATGCACCGATTTGTGGTGTGTGACACCAGTCCTGTGAATTTGCTAGGTAGAGATTTGTTGTGCAAAATGAATTGCACCATATTCTGTACACCCGACGGAATAGCCTTTGAAACACCAGGGGCCATATGTAGGAAGCCCAATACCGGTCGGTAACGGCCGATTTTCGGTAAATATCCCGTTACCGACCGGTATTCAGGCTTTTGGTATGTAGGGGGCACATTTCAGGATTCGGTAGTTTACCGAATCGGTAAAATTACCGATTCGGTAATTTTACCGATTCGGGAAATACCGAATCCTGAAATGATATGTAGGGGGAGTGTGTGGGTGTTGTGGGGATTCGTTATTTACCACCAACTAAAAGTTGGTAAGGGCTTTTAAGCAGACCTGGTATAATGCAAAATTCAGGTTGATAGCAGAAAGTCTCTGTCAAAGATGCCTGATATGTCAGCAGTACAATCCTGGAAGGAAAACTGTGGTGAGTCTAGGCACCTTAGGCCGGGAGGGAGGACCTTTCACCAGAATGCAAGTAGATTTCATTGAAATGCCCCCTTATAACAAGCTGAGGTATGTTTTGGTGGTAGTTTGTCTGTTCTCTAGGTGGGTGGAAGCATACCCAACCAGAAGAAATAATGGAATCACAGTGGCCAAGCTCTTGTTGAGGGAATTCATCCCAAGGTACGGGTTCCCAATAACCATAGAATCAGACAGAGGAGGACACTTTTACAGTGAGATCATGAAATTGATTTGTGAAGCATTGGGTGTACAACAAAAACTGCATTGTGCCTACCGACCAGAGGCTTCTGGTGTGGTCGAGCAAATGAATGGTACCATCAAAAACAGAATAGGGAAGATGTGTTTAGCCACAGGAATGACATGGCCTGATGTCTTGCCTCTAGTTTTGATGACCATTAGGTCTACTCCAGACAGAACTACAGGTTTAAGTTCCCACAAAATCATCATGGGACGCGGACTGAGACACGTGTCTGTACCAGTCAACAAGCTGATGACTATAACTGATGACATGATTTTGGATTACTGTAAAGGCCTGGCTGACACAGTCCATTCTGTGTTTAACCAGGTTGGAGCGGATTCCACCACACTTGAAAAAAAACCAGCCCATGATTTGAGCCCAGGGGACTGGGTGAGAATAAAAGTCCACAGAAGAATAAATTGCTTGGTTCCAAGGTGGGGAAGGCCAAGACAAGTCATCTTGACCACAACAACTGCTGTGAAGTGTTCTGGACTGAAAAATTGGATACATGCAAGTCACACTCTGAGAGTTCCAAATCCAGCGGACAGTATTGGGAAAGAATATTTCGATGAATCAGGATCAAGTGATGATTCAGGTGATGAGAATATAAAGTCAAAAGAAAATCCTGAAAGGGGGGAAAAGGAGCCAAGACTAGCTCAGACTCCAAGAGAGGAAATTCTGAGGGAAAGATTGCAGATTTCAGATGGTTCAGATTCTGGAGGCAAACAAAACGCCAGTGGTGAGCACAGAAAGAAGAAAAGAAAAGAAAAGAATGTCCAGTCAGAAGCTCATTTACACCAAATGAGAGAATAGAAGAAGTTCCACCTGAGAAAATATTGGAAGGAGAAGAAGGGACACTCACAGAGAGAGAGGGACAGATTGCGGAAAAACCCCGAGGAGGTGTAGGGAAGTGCAACACCCAGCTAGGTGAAGGGACAAGTAGTCAGCAGGAAAATTGTGTGCCGGAGACCCGAGGAGGGACAGAAGTAGGGCCAACACAAGAGGTGGAAAAAGAGACGGTTGAAAAAGAAAAAACAAACGAGACAGAATCTGAAGACAATGAAACTGAAATACCAGAGGGTCGAGTTCTAAGAAAGTGAACTTGGATTGAGGAAAGAAACAGTAAAGATGGCAAAACAAGAAGGAATGCTAAAGGAGATCTTTGGCCAAACAAAATTAAGAGACTGAGATATCGATTGACACGAGTCAAACCCTCCGAAGCTGAACAAGTGAATGAAGTAACCAGTCAGCACAAAGAGAAAGAGGGAGAGACAGAAGTGTCTGAAGCAAACAAACGATCGAGAAAACCAAACCAGAAGTATAAGTCACGTGAATGGACGTACGTGGCACTGCCTGAACAAGGAGAAGAGGTAGATAGTCAAGGAAATCCAGAGGAGACTTTACTGAGAGTGGTAAAGGAAGAAGAAACAGAGGAAATCCTGAGAGTTGTCCTATCCGATATCGGAGAAGAAGCGGAAGATCAGGAAATTCTGTATGTGGATGACGAGAAAAAAGTGAAAAACAACGAGAGGCCAAGCTGAGTAATTTCAAACAGGTCCTTGTAGAAATATAAAGGATTGAATAAGAAATTGAAGTATTTGAATCACCTGATAAGGTCTTAGCTCTTGTAGGAAAGCTACAAGAGGCGGAGTAAAAGAGGCTAAGTCAAAAGACACGGTCAATATTAACAAGATGGCTAACATAGATGGTAACAAGAGTAGATGTATCTTTATGAGAAGATGGTGCAAGACATGTTGTTGTTGAACAGGACTATTAATGCTTCTATGGAGCGTACTCGCTCTTTTGATCTCTTTCAAAGTAACTTTAGATACACTAGAGGGACATACAGAGAATATGACTAACATAGTGAAGAGTTCACCAAAGGTAGTTCCATTTAGAACAAGCACTGAGCATATGCACAAGGATAGGTCAATAACTGATTTTTCTAGCAATGTTTTTTCAAAATTATTGTACGAATATGTAAAAACAATGGATGTAAGGGATTGCTATGTATGCATGCAGTTACCTGACTCTGTTTCAGAAGGGGTGACTTATCATCACCTCCCAGCAACTTATGGAATAACATGCAGCGTTTTAACTAGTATATTTTATCAAGTAGGAAAATTAGAATATAATTTGTCTAATATAGATAATATTCTTGGACAATTGCCCATGAATAATGAATTGAATCCAGCTAAAGCTGCTAATGTATTAGGTGAAAGTTTTATAGAAACTAAAGAACTAACTTTAGATTATATTTTTAAGAACAATTTAACTTGTAGTTTGAAGACAGAGGAGAAAACCTTTCTGGGTATGGTCGAGGAGAGGAGATTGAAAATACACAAGATGTAGAAGGACATAAAGAAGGGGAAAACATTTGGGAAATAGATGGGAAAAAGGAGACAAAGGGTGATGCTAGACCAACAATAGCTATAGATTCACCACAGAAAGGCAAATTATGCATTATGAGAGAAAGATCCCAATATGATTATTATTATATAGGGACAAGTGAGTGTCATGATACATATTTTATTGCATCTGGATGGGGATTTAGAGGTGGAGAAGATCCAGTTTTCCCTGGAATGTACTATATTTGTGAGAACAAGGCTTACTACAGGTTGCCTGACCATTGGTATGGCACATGTTATGTTGGCCTGGTCTTTCCAAAGATTTTTCACATGGATAGAGTAGAAAATAGTGGACCACATAACATACTAATGCGTAGCAGAAGAGAAACCTGGTTAGAAATTGTAGGTGATATTTTTGGAGCCTTGATACCAGCAGTGGGAATATCTTTGAATGCAAATAATTTTCGGAAATTGTCAACCATAGTGGATCGCTTGTCAACAAGCACCGCTGGAGGATTTCTTTTGGTAAACACTGAACTGGTTGCCATGCGTGCTATGATTATGCAAAATCAACTTGCCCTTGATATCTTATTGGCAAAAGAGGGTGGAGTCTGTGGAATGCTGAAAGTTCAACATTGTTGCAATTACATTCCTGATGAAAGCAAAGATCTAAAAATCTATATTAAGAATATTACAGAATTGCATGATGAAATAAAACCACTGGAGGTTGAAAGTATCTGGACTAGAATTAGTAATAAGATGGCTGCTATTAAAGCTTTCTTAGGTAAATTAGGTAGTACTATATAGGGAAAATATTATTTCCATTAACATGTGTGAGTTTCTTATTATTAATACTTAGACTAGGATGTATGTGTTGTAGACATAGAAGAAATAAAACGAAGGTTAAACGAGAAATTTACAAAAAGAAGGAAAAGAAACAAGAAAGAGATTTTAATGAAATCGAATTGGAAGAATGGAAGGAGAGTAGGAATGACAAAACCAAAAGAGAAGATGAAAAGGAAACAGAATTTTAATTCAGCAAGAAGACATCTCGAATTTCCGTAAAAGGGGAAATAAATTGATTTTGTGGGTTTTGTTTGTGGTGATAAAATCACCAAAGGGGGGATTGATGGAGCGGGTAAAATGTTTTCTTTTGATATACCCAATCCATTTATATAAGTTTGTATTAAAATGATTAATAATTAATTCCAATAACTAATTGATTGATGTGAAGGTACTAAATCAACCTTATTAACCAAGAGAATACACGTGGGAATGCATTTGCATGGCTAAAATTAATAAGTGAACTAAGTTGTATGCATATTAAACGATAAGTGTTGCTTGAGCAGTGTTAAGGTGATTTGCGCTTAAATAAACCAGCATTAACGGCTTTGAATGTTGCATATGGCTAGATAAATGCATACACATAAGGGTATTAGCAAGGAAATAACATTGTTTTAATCATTTCTATGTATTAATTACGATTTTGTGTTTCTTTGCTTAAAGTTGACTATTCTGGCCTACCAAAAGATGGCCGCCGACTGAAACCTAACTAAAGTACATGACTTCATCATTTGAACAATGGAGAAAGGCGCCTGCACTGACTTCGTTCGTGTCCCTTGTGTGACCTGTCAGACCATGCCCATGAAGACTACCCTGGGCGAGGTGCCAATGTCCCTGAACGTGAAGCAATTGTTGCCAATGGGAAAAGTGAACTACTGAATTCAACCTATTTTCAACGAACTGATACATTTTTGTCCTGGGAGTAGTCTTTCCCATACATCTACTGAGAAACTTCTTCCACATGAGAAAATTAGATAATGTTTCCTAATGTATTGAGATGCCTTCGAATTTAGCCAATCATTTGCCTGAGAATTGAGGAAATGTTACTGTTATATGTAAATTTTAGTATAAATATTAGTAGTCTAGAGAGGGAAGGGGCTACACTCTATGCTGCTGCTCTTCGCTAGATCCCACTGTGAGCCGAGGTTTTGACGGAGAATCGATGATCAGAGATCCTTAGGCTGACGGAAGAGGACGGAGACTTTAGAACTCTGATGAATTTTCTGAGGACCAGTTCTGACTTAGAAAACGACAATTAGCCAGAATAGGTAAATATGACAAAAGATAATATTGCATTATTAGGATTTAACCTGCATTTAAATTAGATAAAGAAAATCATTATTTGAATTACTGTGTCGGGTGATTATTTCTTTGAAATGTTTATCGATTAATTTGAGAGTTAGAAGTCGTTAAACCAAATATCCACTAAATTATCCGATTGACCTCCTGATGGAGGAATTGTTAGGGTGATTCAATAGAAGTGGTTTCCTCTATCAAAACGAATAGCTGTAGTTTGGGATTTGATGTCCCTCCGTAGGCACGGATAGTTTGAGAGAATGAATGTTGGTGTTATGGGCCCCACCAGCGCGTGATGTGTGTATGTGCGTGTGACTGAGAAATCATTCTGTCTGTGGAAGCAGGGGGAGATTTAGTAACCCGAACTGCAACAGTCACGCAGGGGGGGGAATGAAATATTAAACAAAAAACTTACCTCACAGCCGGTCCACGCCACCTCTGCTCCCCTGGGCGCCTTCACGAACGGCACTGGAGGGGCCTACCAACCCCTCTCAGACAATCCTGGCGCTGCCAGCAGCGACAGGATTGGCTTAGGGGCATGGTTACTCTTCGCCCGCCGCCTGCCCATTAGGAGACCGAGGGGCTCCTAATGGGCATGCACAAGCCAGTGGAAACACAAGTGCGCATGACTGGGCACGGGTGAAAAATACGCTCACCTTCCCCACTCATGCGCACTTGTGCTGCTGCCTGTTGCCCCTGGTCTGACAATCATGTCATTCAACATGACGCCGGACCGCCCACCCCCTTCAGATTCTGAAGGGGGTGGGCGGTCCAACGTCATGCTGACTGACATGATTGTCAGTTCTCCCTCAGCGTCTTTGAACGTAAGTAAACTGATTCAGTTTACTTAAGTTCAGAAACGCCGAGGGAGCTGCTGGCGGGGGTGCTACGCCCCAACGCCCCAATGGACGCACCGCTACTGGATCTGGACTGTGATAGCTGATGCCCAGAACATTCATCCACAAGTTCTGGTATTGTTGAGATATCTACGGTCAGCGCCCCCCTCAGAATGATGGCACCTGAACAGAACCCTACTTTAAGGACTATATGCTGGAACATTGCTTGTATTAGTGCCAAACTATTAGATCTTAAGTGGTTTGACTTTATCACTCGGTTTGATATAGTCCTGTTAAAGAAAATTAAGCCCATGAGGCTATCACCTGGGATATTTTGAGAGTTTACAATTCGAGCTACTGCTTCACTGGGTCTGAGACCCCGGGATGGTCTAGCCATCATGATTCGTATCTCTAATGTTTTTAAGATCATGCCAGTCCCCTTCAAACGCAAAGGGATACAGATCCTGTGAATTGTTTTAACTAATAAGTACATTTTTTTTTGTATACATTGTTCTTATACCGTTTATGGCCCAGGCTGTCAGATTGAGACTCCATTTCAGGTATTGTTGACCCTTAAGTCTAGGTCTCTGACTATTCTTAATTGTTTTAACGTGATATTAGGAGTGATTTCAATGGCAACTGGGTTTAAACTCTAGAGTAGCTGAACCTATTGTGATTAGTGATAATTAAACTTGTACCAAATCATCTGATCTCAGGGGGAGGAGGTTGCATAAAGCCGTATGTTACGCGGGGCTTTACAGTGTGATGGATTTTTTGGACAACCCTCATAATCAACCACCTACCTTTGTTGGCTATGGGTAAGGGTCAACCATTGATTGTTCTTATATCTAGCTATATGGAACAACTAGCTTGTTTAAGGGGGATCCTTGAAAACCGGTATAGTGACCATGACCCCATTGAGGTTATCTTTAATTTACCTGAGAGCTGTCACTCCATTGCCTCCCCGGTATAACTGGTTTAACCCCAAAAGACAAGGATTTTAAGGTTAAATAGCGATGAAGTTCTATTCCTACCCTGTTAAACTCTTTATTTGGGTCTAACCTGGGTTTACTGATGGACTTGCTGCTAACTCTTAACACCCTGTCTATTGTTACCTTAAATGCTTTTGAGACCCACCATTATGCTGTATCTATCTGGCTCTAGCGGGACACAAAAAGCAGGGTGGTTTGAAAAAGGGTGTAGGGTTTCTAACCTTAGGCTCCGTGAAGTCATCAACACACGGCCAAGAAACCAGGAAAACATCATTTTAGCAAGGTCAGCATATAAGAATGCCACCAAGAATAGGAAACCTGCTTTAAAGGAGGCAACATGGGAGTGCTTAGTCTCCACCTGCAATGTCAGAGACCCAGGGGCTTCAGGGACATAGTCAATGGAAAACAGGCGCCCTCAACTTTGTCTGATGGCTTAGATTCTGAATACAATCCTGCCAACTGGGTGACACATTTTAAGCAGATCTATTCATTAGGACATAGCGAGATGGCAGACTCTATAAAGGGGACTCCATCGCTTCCATTGGAAATCTCATTTGAGCTTGAGGAGCCATCTTCTGCTATTGTGGCTAGTCCCTCTAGCAGGGCCACATGGCCTGACGCAGGCTAATATTCAGATATGGGCCCCTCTGATTGCCAAGGTTTTAAACATCGCCGCATATGTTAAAATCCCTAACTCATGGAAAACCGTGATTTTTTTTGCACCAGTGTTCAAAAAGAGGAAAAAAACAGGACCTTCATTGCTACAGACCCATATCTTTATTAGACTCTGTATTTAAAATTGTGGTTCACATTATCCTAAAACGAATTGAGGATTGGGCTCAGCTCAACAATCTTCTCTGCCCAGTGCAATACGGCTTTAGGGAAGGTATGTGAACCTTGGAACAGTGCTTGAATCTTAACCTCATCATAGGGAAATATGTAACAGCAAAGAATGCAGCCATCTACTTAGCATTTATGGACCTAAGTAGTGCAGTGCATTTGAACTGATCAATAGATCTAAGTTATGGGGTATTTTAACTGACATTGGGATGCCCCAACCGCTGATTGACTTCTTACGGGCTCTGCATTTGGGGGTCAATGCCTCTGTCAGATATGGCATGGGGGAAATGCACAGATTATTTTTACCTCCTCTGGGGTGTTAGGTAAGGCTGTGTTTTGGCCCCTATCTTATTCCTGATATACATCAGTGTTTAAAATCCATTTCAGATATCCTATATGAAAGATATGCCCAAAGTGAAATCTGCATCTGCCGCTTCCCTTTTGTACGCTGACGATGCAGTGCTACTTTCCCATATGCCTAATGGCATTTGGGGTCTTATTGACTTTGCTTAATGGATTTAGAGGTCTTATTGACTTCTTTGTAAAGTTAATGGATTATCTAGATCTAGACACAAACATAGCCAAGACGCATTACATGGCATGTGGGAGGCAGTCTTCCAAAATGAACCCAATATGCCCTAAGAGGAATCTTATTCGAAGAGTTAGCAAGTTCCCTTATCTGGGTGTCACTTTCGTTTCATGAAATAGTTGGTTACCCTCTCTTGCAAACCAATGCCTGCACTTTAACCAAACTTGTGGGGCATTATTAAAGTTTGCCGCAAGTGCCGACAGCAAACCAATTTTACCTTAGCTGGAAGTGTTTAGAATGAAGTGCTTCCCTGTTCTGACCTATGGCGCTGCCATTTGACTTTATCAGCCTGTTCAAAAGTACAGTGTGAGGCGAATCTCTTTTGTAGGAAGTTGCTGGGCCTGGGTCCTGCTAGATCTAGTTTTTCCATCCATGAAGAACTGAACCCAGACTATGAGGAAGATTTTATTAAACTTGTTCTGCTCCTCTTATAGATGGCGGCTTAGAGTAGCCAGCATACTGCCTTTAATCGTGATGTGATTCAAGACTGCCTTAACTGTGATTATGGTCCTAAAATTCCATGGCTCGATTATGTCAGGAAAACTGCAGTATCATTGAGTAGACCAGATCTGTATTATTTCCCTTTTCTGGTAAATAAAGGTGATTTGTGAAAAATAAAGAGCTGTTCCTTAAGAGCATCTCCTAAGCCAGAGAGACAGTAGCTCTGGGAAAACTAACTTTGAGAGATTGCCTGATCTTAAAAACTAATGAGGGGCCTGGACCTTATCTCTCCTTTGTAAGAAACCCATGGGAAAGTATTGGATGAGCTCGATTAGATTTCACCTTTGTTTTACACCTGGGCAATTTAACCCAAGCTCTGTACTGGTTTGCCCTTGTGATGGTAGCTCCCTCTAGACATTGGAGCATTTTGTTCTATTTTTCAGGTTTTATGACCGCTTTTGGCACAGGTACCGGTTGCCAAGTCTTAAAACTTGGGACTTTCACCAACACACACCACCCTTTCTTTATCTTTTTTTTATCTTCAGATGTTATCTGTGCAGCTTTCTGTTTCACTTTTGGGGCCTTTTAAAAAAGTTTCCTGTATCGTCAAATAATAATCTTTTTTTTTTGTTCTGGGGTTTAACCTAATGGTTTTAGCAATTGTCATGGATTTTGATATTTATTTTTACCAGTTATATTTATGTGCGATGCTGTATTGTATTTCCTTTTGCCAGCTACGCATGTCTAATGGACCTTTTAACATGAGGTATATTTTCAACTCTATTTGATTTGTCTGTTATGATTTTTTTGCCTTTTTTATCACCAAAAAGTATTTATGTACGTTTTTATATTCTATTTTGCTTATGTAGATATGCATTTATATTGTGTCATTCCTTTAGGAGGGACCTTTAAATATTATTTGCATTGTTTCTCTTTGCTGTTTATTCTCTTTTATGATCATCTCAATAATCAAATAAATATTTTTCATTCATTCAATAAGTGCTAACTTTGGGTCACATGACTGTGAATGGTTCTGCTCTTAGGGATTGTGTATTACTTCCAGACAGTGACACCCTCGGGGCTTAGGTGTGGACAGGATGGCCCATCCTGGCAGGAAGGATGGGGAGGGGCTGTACTCAGTCCCACGCATACTTCAAAGGGTGTTAAGTTGAAGGAGCTAGACAGATGTAGGTTTCAAAGTCCTTTATTCCACCAAATGCAACACAGCTCCATTACATTCTCCTTGTTTCTTCTTTCATTAGTTGTCCACTAACTGCCCAACCTTCCACTAGTTCACACGGCATTCTTGGAGCTTTACTAAATGGAATGTACAGATCAGAGACTCTCAAAGAGCAAATTATAACACCTCTCCCTCCCTAGGAAAGTACAGATCAAAGACATCGGTAAACAATAAACTACGAAATGAAAGGAGAAAATATCAAATATTTAATATGGTAATTAGGAAAAGAATCAGAGATAAAATGAAAAAATTGAATTGAAACCCTCCAAGCTAAAAATGAAGCTCAAAAGCAACAGATATGCATGATATTGCAATGTAACACTTAACTTTAACTTTGCACCAAACATTGCTTGGACAACCATGTGAATTAATCTAATAAAATAAATAATCATTAGATAAATAGTTACATTTATATCCATCTAATCTGAATAATGCAGGTCATAATCCTTCAAATAAGGTGTTTTATTTTAACAGGAACTACAATGCAGCTCCTCAGAGCACAGAGCTTGTGCAAACCAGAGGTAGGTTTCGATTGACCCTATCATCGTCTCTACACTCTACTCCACACACCATCATCACACAACATGACTACTTTCTTTTTCACATGAACAATGTGCTTCAGACCCAAGAATTTTGATTCACCCTTGGGTGTACATCCTGGTTTCTTCACAAAAAAACAGATCTCGTATCTGCCATTGTTGTGCACAAACATTGTGTTTAACATAAAAACTTTTTCTGTGATTTTCTTGATTTTCCTTCACCACACTGGAATCCACCACCTTCATACGCTGTTTACTCTTCAACCTGGCCAGATTGAGTTTAGACCCAGCCAGTCTTCCCCTTAAACATTGGAAATGTGAAAGTTTGATCACAACATTGGGAGCACTGCGATGTGCGCACAGCTTTTCCAGTAGAACCATTCTGAGTGAGATCCTATTTTCCACTGCAATTTGAGCAGACGCTCTAAGCAATCAGTTCATTCCCTATACCAAACTACTAGCCTGTGGTGAGTACAAAGGTGTGTGATAAGATGGGTAATGTCCAGTTCATCTAAAAACTGCTTCATCTCACTAGTAATTAATTGAACCCCATTGTCGGTGACAATACATTTTGGGACCTCTTCCAAAGCAAATACATCATTCAAAAATTCAAGCACTCTTCTGGTCATTACAGTACTCCCACAGCAAGCTGGGCAGCTCTACCTTTATTAGACTTTTCATTGGCTGCACACTGGATGCAATCCCTCACCAGCAACTCAACATGTCTTTCTAATACCGGCCACAAATACTGTACCCTCACCTTTGCCTTGGTCAGATTCCTTCCTAAATGCCCTTCATGTGCAAAGTTTGCAATTTTGTCCCACAACCCCAAGCCGGGGGGTGATAACTGATTACCGTGGAAAAAGTCACCACTGGCAATACATAGATACTCCCTCACATTCCTAAGTACCTTTGCTTCCATAGCAAGTTCCTTTAGAGCAGGCCAGCCTGGCACCACCAGATCCTTGATAATTTCCCTTACTTCATCCTTGGCAGTCTCTTTTTCTTTTTTCCATTTCATTTTGCTGATTCCCTAGCCCACATAACATGGTGCACCTCAGTTTCTGCCCAAGAATGTTTATCAGCAGGCAATGTTGATAAACAATCCGTGGGAACATTCAATGCTCCTGGAAGATGTTTTACTTGATAATTGTATTCCATCAGCCCTTCCACCCACCTTTTTATGCGTTAAGTAGTGTTATCAACATTTCTGCATCCTATCATTTGTACTAAGGGCCTTTGATTTGCCCTGAACATGAACGGCGAACCCCACAAGAAACATTTTAAGTGGTGTATTGCCCACGGGTAAGTCAGTGCTTCGCGTTCCATAATAAAGTATCCCTCCTCAGCATCTTTGAGATAACGCAAAGCAAAGGTTAGCATCTTCTCTCCTTCATCATCAACTTGGGACGACATGGCTCCAAAACCAAGCAGTCATTTTAATTTGAAAGCCCCTTCCAATTCCTCTGTACAATCAAATGGCTGACCCTTCTTTAACTATGATGTGATTGGCTGAACCACACTGGAAAAGTTATTGACAAACTTAGAACAGTATTCTGTCATCCCTAAAAAATCACCTGATCTGATCTTTGTTGGATAGAGATTGTGCTTCTATCAAAGAGTTTGCTAGATCAATTTTGGAACTAATGCCCTCTCCTGTGGTAGTGTGACCTAGGTATTAAACTGACCCTATGCCAAATTATAATTTTTCCTTTTTTAGGGTAAGGCCTTTATCTCTCAATCCAGTAAGCAACTGCCTCCAAACAACATCATGTTGCTGTTTGTTCCTCCCAATCACAAGGATATCATCCTGGAAATACACGATGGACTCGATTCCCTTCAATACAATTTCATTAGTCTTTTGAAAAATGCTGGCGCCAAAGCTAGTTCAAATGGTAGTCTTTTAAATCTATATGTCCCCAAAGGCATAATGAAAGAAGTGAGAGCTCTGAGACCCTCATGTAGCATGACCTGGTAGTAAGCGGCAGACAAATCCATCATGCTAAATACAGAAGCACCCTTAAGCATGGCCAGATACTCAGTGATGTTTGGCAATCAACCTAGATGTACTGGTTGAGGTCTCTGACACACCTGATTTGGTGCCTTTTTCTTTGGGAGACAGAATAATGGGGGCCAACCGTTCTGAAAATTCGATCTCCTCCACCCATAAATAAGCAGCGTGTCCAAGTCTTCTTGTATTGGCTTTAGCATAAGATTGCGCACCGTCCTTACTTTATGCACCACTGGTTTGGCATTTTTCTTTAAAATGATCTAATGCTCAAACCCTTTGAGAAGAACAATCTAATCCTTAAAAACTTCAGGGAATTCATTAACCAATCCAAAGTCTTCCCCAAAAGTGGTTATCATCAAAACTTTCTTGGGAGAGTTGGGGTTCAGGGTAATCACTCAGTCTCTTTGCTGCCTCCACCCCAACACATTATCCCCATGTGTGGCCGCATATATTTTCCCTACTATTTCTCTTCCCATTAAGTTTCTTTTTATTACTGTGTAGCCTAGGAGGTCTATCCCTTGTTTTTCGCACTTTAAGTCTCCTTTTCATGGCCTCCTACAATGCAAAAATAACTCTTCACACTAGACTTGAGAAGGTAACTCTTCATAGGGACTAACCTGGTCCCTATATTTGACCTATGCTCCATTGCAGTTGGCATGAAATATTGGCTTGCCACACCCTCGTTTAGCGAGACCAGATGATTGCGAGTGACGCTTTGCCCTTGCAGGTGCTATTTTTACTTAAAACTTTAATATTGAATATCACTGGATCTACTGTTTGGATTTTTGTCACTCTGGTATTATTTATTTCTTAATCTTACTCGTTTAAAAAAAAAATGTGTTGGGGAACTTTCCTGTGTTTGTGCTGCATAAGCGCTTTACACATTGCCAATAAGTTGAGCCTGACTACTTTTGTGCCAAGTTACCAGATGCACAGGTTACTTTAGTGAGTTTTGGGGTTTACCGTGATAAGGCTTGTGGTTGACGCCTGAGTGGGGCTTCCACCCCACCTCAACCTATAGCCCAACTTCTTGCACCCTCCCTCATGGATTTCAGTAGAGTCCCAAGCTCTTTCCCTCATTGCTTGTACGTGTGTAGCAAGCGAGGTGTCAGGTACAACCCAAATGCCATATAAAACTTAGAGTAGCTCATCTGTAAGAAAGTGCCTCTTATTGTATGGTCATCCCCCAAATATTTGGACCGATTACTGCTGGTTTTTCGACTCCGAAGTGCACTGGTCCTGCTTACAAGGCCCAAGTGCATGTGCTTCGGCCTCTCAACGTGTGAGTGCAATTGGTTGATCCCTGGTTGTCATATTTAACTTGTCTATAAGTATATGGCACAAAGTGTATGCAGGGCTAGTAAGTTAAAGGCCGATAGTGGACTGCAGCACTTGTGCCACCACTTCCGTGACAAGATGAAAACATGGCTCTAGGTCTGCCACTGCATCCTAGTTGGGCAGCTTTTAAACTGCCAAACCAACATGGTGAAATAAACACATTTGCCAGGTCAAACACTTTCTTTTTTCTATTCATAAGTTACCCCTAGGGCAGGCCATTAGTAGTCCATAAGGCAGGGTGCTAAATATTCCTTTTATGTTTTATAGATCCTGACAGTGAAAATTCTGAATTGTTTTCACTGTAGCAAGACTGGCAGTGCCACTGGCTTACATAGAGTTACACTAGTCCACGCACTAATTGTTAACTTTCATTTGGGACTATCAAACATAGTACTCCAAGGTATCAAATTACTTATTACATTAAACCGACTTATTACTGACATCTGATTTAAAGTAACTTCTCATGCAAAGGTGACTTTAGAAAGTCAACACTTTCTTAGCCCAAATTTCTAGTAGCCGTTTCTGAGTACCTACAGAATTTGTCACCTGAGGCAGCCTGCTGCCCTCTTGTTAGAGGTGTGAGGCACTGCCAGTAATGAGAAACTCCTTTCTGTGGCCTCAGAAGGATGACCATAGGGCGACTGCTGCAGAAGTCCCAGCTTCAACGAGGCTATCGCCCTTGAGAGACAAAAGCAAGTCACACCTTGGCTTGCCCGCTTCTTTGTGTAAGTAGACTGGTTGACATCTCCTCCAGAGGGGGAAAACCCATTGCAGAACCGGTTTTCCAGGATGGGTGGCTGATTATAATGGACACATCTGGGGGATGTGCTCATAGCTCTAGCCAGAGGATGAAGGGTCTATATATTTTGAACCTTTGCAGAGATACACTGTGGGATTGTTTAGTGCCAATCTTACAGAAAATGATGCAAGAGGGAGTAGGGTTGTCCTCTGGGAATTGTAGTACCATTGACTAGCGAGAACTCACCTCTCTTAAACTCTACATTAGCATAAAAGTGGCAGCCTCAGAACACAGCTGAACTGCACCTGCTGTACGTGTCCTTAGAAATAAAGGCTGCACCAAAGGAAGACCGCATCTCCTGAACCAAGACAGGACTTCAGAAAGGGCACCAAGAGTTGGTTAACCTTCTGTTGAAGCTTTAGGGGCTCACATGCTAAAGAAGCCTGCACCTGTAAAGCTTCCAGCTAACCAGTAGCAACTGGCCTTTATTGGTGTAGAGCTTGACATCAAGTCCTAGTCCCCAAGTAATGCCTCCTGGTCCTGGATCTTTGGCTGGTGCTGCAGTGTACTCATTCTCCCTAATGGCATGTGGCCTGAATAGAATGAAAATGTTCTCACCCATGGGTTTGTCGCATGCAAGTCACCTGGTTAATTCCACAATTGTTGGAGGTGCTCTGATGCTATAATCAACACTGACGCTGTTGTGTAGTTCCTATAAATTTATATAGGATCTGCTCGTTTATACAATGTACACTGTGGTATTGGTGTCCAGACGGTTTCCAGACACCCCCACCGGTTATGTTAACCTGTATACCAGCTAGCTCACAGTGCCACTGTAGTGTAAACTCCTCTTACCAATGAGAGATTAGATCCTGGCAACTATCGAACATGACAAGCCTGTCCCATCAGGGATCGTGGAAACAGTACAGTACTTTTCGCTCAATCACTCGTGCTCACTTTATCTCAGAGAGATACACAGAATAAACAGTGTGGATGTTTTTAATAGCATTTATTGAACCAGCACCATTCTAGTGTAAAATAGGTGTGCTGAAACAACCATAAGACAGAGACAGATATAAATGATTATAAGCACCAATAGAATAAATGGGTGGTAGATTCCTGTCATAGTGATAAAACAATGAATACAGGTAGGTATATAAATACATGACAATACTAATGCATACTCCTACGATGCAACCCTAACCAGATGTACCTAAGTGTACCTAGCATGTATGTAGGTGTAGAGCCAAGAATCCCTCTAGGCTGAAGCCAACGCCATTACCTGAAGTGAGAGACTGTGGGACCCCTTCTTAGTCTCCAGACGGACACCCCACAAGGGATGTCAGACCACTGCGAGATGGAGTGTCTGCATGCGGGAACCGCAGCGTCTCACATCAGTGTGTCAGCATGCAAGTCTTTCTTCTCTGCCTGCCTCAGCAAAGATATGTTGTTCATATACCCCAAAAAGTACACTCAGGGGTTCAGCCTTGCGGTGCCATGTTGATCGAGGATGACGAAAGGGATGACCGTTATACATAGTTATTATGCAGAAGAGGGTAGTCCTGCTAATAATGCGAGAATCCTCATGCATACTAAATGAGGCTAGTTTTCGGAAAAAAACATACAACATTTATGCAGCGCCTTAACTAGGTAAAAAGTCAGTATCAAAAACCGTTATGTGGCAGGAGAAATATAGGTGAAAGGTTGGGTGACTACCTAAGCCTATATTGGGATACATTTATGAATCACAACGTTTCTATTGGTGGTGTGAATGTGTCTTAGTGCATGTCTGGCTTGCAATTGAAGTCCCCTCCCCAAATACGTGGAGCCAGCGCATTTCAAAATAGAGGTTGAGTTACTATGAAACCCAGTTTGGTTAGTATGAAGAGTATATCACGGTCAGTGTTAATGTTTCCCATTCTATGTCATGGGTGTCATTTAGGTTTTGCCAGGGGTCGCAGTTGTGACCCCTAATGCCCCTTAGTACCCCTGGCAATGAGTTTGTGATCCCGTCTCAGAGGTGGCAAATTCAGTGCCAAGAACACAGGAGTGTCTTGCATTATAAGAGTGAAGCTCTAACCTCGTTTTCGTCTCATTCTTATTACATTAATAGTGAATTATACTTTATTATTTACTATTAGTGTAATAAAAAGTGGAGCAGCAAGACCTGGACCTTCACTGGCATCTTAGATAAGAAAAAAAATGGTTTTAATGTATGTTGTGTGCGTACATGTGGGTGAGAGAGAATGTATGTGGGAGAGCATGTGAAATGAAATGAAATGAAAAAAACATTTATATAGCGCGATAGCTACCCTGAGGCATCCCAGCGCTGCAGACGAACGCAGACAGAAGAAAGACTCAGCGGTTTAGAGGCAATTGTTAAAAAGTAGAGTTTTTAAAAGTTTGCGAAAGGGTAGAAGATTGGGCTCCGTCAGCATGCGTGTGGGAAGAGCATTCCATAGCTTGGCGAAGTTGTTGGAGAAAGAGCGTCCGTCGCATCTAGCTCTCTTTATTCTAGGAAGTAGGGCCAGGGAAGAGTATGCTGAGCGGAGGGGCCTGCTGGGCTGGTAGGGAGTTATCATAGACTGGCTGATTGTAGGGCCCTTCTTCCAGAAGGCCTTGAGCGCAATGCACATGGCTTTGAATTGGATTCTCTCCTTGACCGGTAGCCAATATAGGCTCCTCAGTGCAGGGGCTACGAGTTGTCAATGAGGGGTCTGGAGGAGCGTGTGAGCTGCACAGTTTTGAATTATCTGGAGCTTGCATATGGTGGATTGAGGGGCCCCTAGATACAGGGCATTCCCATAATCCAGGCGGGATAGGATAAGACCTTGGACCATGATTTTGTTTGCTTGAAATGGGAGAAGGAGGAGTATTTTATGTAACATCCTCAGCAGGCCGTAGCAACCGGCTGAAAGGTGAGTGTCATCAGCGTAGGTGATGATTTTTATGCCAAATGGACAGACAATCTCTGCCAAGGGACTCATGTAAATATTAAATAGTGTGGGGCTCAGGGAAGAGCCCTGAGGCACACCACAGCTGAGGGGCATACGTTTGGAGACAACATTGCCTTCAAAGACCTGGAAGGATCGTTCACCTAGGAAGGATTGTATCCAGGTGATGGCACTGCCTGACACACCCAGGTTCCCAAGTCTGAGAATCAACGTGTCGTGATTTACAGTGTCAAATGTGGCACTGAGGTCGAGAAGAATAATTGCCGCAGAACCCCCATGACCCAAAATCCTCCTAGCCTCCTCCGTTACTGCAAGGAGGGCAGTTTCGGTCCCGTGTTGGGGACGGAAACCGGTCTGTGAAAGATGGAGTAGTTTGCTGGTTTCTAGAAACTCTACCAGCACTGAGTTGACGTGTTTCTCCGAAATCTTACTCAGCCAGGGAAAGAGGGAGATGGGGCGGTAGTTGCTTAGGTTGTCCAGGTCGAGATTGGGCTTTCTTAATAGAGCCTTTACCATAGCACATTTCCATGCCGGGGGGACCACTCCAGAGGAAAGAGAGGAATTCAGCAGGTCAAGAACCATTGGTAGGAGGTTTACTGTGACTGGTAGCAAAGCATAGGGGGGCGCAGGATCTAAAGGGGAGCCCGATTTTACCCGGTGCATGATGGGGTCTAAAGTTACGATGTCCGGGGGAAGTTGCTCCAATATATTGAGATCCGCATCCTGTGCTCTTAGTGGGGGGCCAGAGTTAGTTCAGACTGGATAGGAGTAAAGGTGGAGTATATAGTTTGTATTTTCTGGTGGACGAACTCCACTAGATTGTCACAGCGGGACTGAGCATCGTCCGGGGTTGGTTGCTTCTGGGACAATTTTGAAAGGGTTTTAGCAATCTGAAAGATTTCCTTAGGAGAATAAGAAGCTGCATTAATTTTTTCCTCGCAGAAGGCAGCTTGAGTGGCTTTGATTTCGCCTTTATAGGTTTTTATTGCCTCCCTGTATTAAGATTTGCTAGAGACTGAATAGGTCTGTATCCATTTCCTCTCTAACCTTTTGCAGTGCTGTTTGAGTTCCCATGACTTTGGGGAGTACCAAGGGGATGTCTATTCACTACATTTTTTGTGGGTGTGCCTTATGGGGCAGCACATCCTCTAAGGAACTCTGGATCCAACAATTAAATTTCTCATTGGCTGAGATAGGGTTAGGGTCTGGAGCTTCGAGGACTGAGATCCATAGTTCTCTGGGAAGCTTGGACCAATTGCGTTCCCGGCGTGAGGTTGAGTTGGAAGGAAGGGTGGGGTCAGGGATTTCCCAGGCCAATGGAATCAGGAATTGATCAGACAAGGATAGTGGGGACGGTGCTCCTGATGTAAGTTGGGTGCAGTTGCTAAAAACGGGATAAAGTAAGTGGCCTTTAATGTGGGTAGGTTCAAATACTACCCACATTAGTATATGTGATCGTGGATTTGTGTATCAAAGTGAGTGATTAAGTTAAGTGAGTCAGAGTAAGAGCGAGTGAGTGTGAATGCGTGATTCAGGGTCAGAATGAGTGCACGAGAGTAGGTTAAAATGAATGAGTGCAAGTTAGTGCTAATGGAGTGTGAATAAGTGAATATAAGTGAGCATGTGTTGTTATGCTTGTAGATATGCTGTTGGCCGGGCATGCTTCTTGGTTTACAGAAACAACCTTGATAAAATGCTTGCACTGGAATACTGGAGGCAGTACTTGCACATGGGATACCCTCGGGAGAATGCTACTGCTGGCATTAGGTACATTTTGGCATGGAGCACCCATGACAAAATGCCAGCGCTGGCCTACTGGAGGAAACCTTTGGCATATTTTGCACTGGTGGCAAATTGCTTGTGATGACACATTGGAGGAAATTCTTGGCATTTGGGAAGGCAACTGTGGCAAGGTCATAGGGTCATCAATGACAAAATGTGGTCCTTGACATACTAGCCATAACCTTTGCCATAAGGGACCTCTATAGTGCAAGAAAAGCAGTATTAGGAAAATTCTGTCACTAGCATATTGTATGCAATGTTTGGGCAAAAGGGGCCACCATGGCAAAATACTGATTCTAGTAATGGAGGTAATTTTTTACAAAAGGGCGAACCCATAGAACATTTTAAAAACGCAATTAGGTGAATTCATGGGGCTGACAGATTTCAGTAGTGGCACACAACCAAAGGACTTGAATCTTTGGTGAGAGTTTTTTAGATCCTATGTCTTTTTAGCAAACGTATGTAAAAATTGTGCATTAAAATGAGCTTGTAAAGCCCATTTGTTCCAAATTTTCTCAGGGAAATTCTTTTCCCCCAGAAGAATATATAATATTAATTATGTAACTTCTGCAATGTTAATTATTCTGATGTCATCAGGATTAAGGTTATGTGGCATGACTTCTTGGGATGATGCAGGGTCAAAGGTCATATGATGTCACTTACTGTGACATCATAAAGGTCAAAGGGTACATGATGTCACGTCTGCTAACCTGGCATTTTGGTCAGGCGAGACCCTTGTTCTAAGTCCCTTTTATTAGTATGTATCTGCCATTGCATTCTACCCTAGAGTGTTTTAGTGTAAATGGGACCCCTGGGGAAAACCAAACGAGTACCCCTCTTGCAAACCTGAATATGTAGTCCTAGCCACTCTACCGCTCCAATGTTTTTGGAGCTTCGTGAATTTGCCCTGCATAAGGTGAGTCTCCTATAAGAAAGCAAAATGTGTATTTCGCAACTGAAGGTGTGAGTATACGCGATACATCTTGATGTGTGGTCAGTCCCCTGACATTCCATGTGAAGATATCATAATTATTTTAAATGCTACATGTGTCCCTCCCCATATCTTATCTGTGTTTGTATTACCTGGAATCCACCCTGTCTACGTGGCCCAGACACCGTTTGACCGTACTGAGAACAAGTGATCTATTTGTAAGAAATTGTTACGAAAAACAACATCCCAACTCATTTCATTTTGCCACCATTAAGATCGGTTAGCGCTCCAATGTTTACTCCTGCCTCTTCATTGCGCCCGGCCTGCCTATTTAGTTGCCGACACACAGCAGACGAGTGCAGCGGGCGAGCTGCTGGCACGCTGAAGGCACGCCTATGCCAAGCATATTTGCACCCAAATGCTGTTCAATTGCCAGGTTGTCCTGTTCCCAGTCACAACTCCTTGCTCTTCGCCTCAATGCTCCAGGATTCTGTCTATCATCCTGGATTTCTGGATTTACAAATGTTCTTTCTGTGATTTGCGTTCGCTGAACCTTGTATTTCATCCCAATTACATATCACAGGACTCTGCTGTTATTCAGCCAATAATAATCTGCCAGCCACTAGGGAATCATCACTCTGAGATCTTCAACTTTTTAATTGATTATGCTCCAGATCCAGTGTTTCTGACAGAAACTTGGTTGAATAAAACTTCAACCCTAGATGTTGTCACCTCACTGCCCCCTTATTACTGCATCATGTATACCATACTCATGGGGGAGGGACATTGCGCTTATTTTCAAATCACAATATGTTTGTAAAATAGAGAAGCTTTCTATTCCAGACTGTGAAGCGTTTTTGTTTCTCCTGACTCTTTCTAATAACTTCACTCTGTCAGATACCTTGATATACCACCACTTGTGGCTGGCCAGTAATTGGAGCCCCAGTTTAATATCAGCTTTGTCTCCCTTCATTGTGAATTATGCTAGCTTCACAATTCTTGGAGACTTTAATATACACCTGGATATTAGGTCTAGCAGTATCGCCTCCTTGCTTATGGAGGACTTTATGATGTCGGACGTTCAGTTGGTCAATAATGGTCCCACCTGTGAGGCTGGCAATTTGCTTGACCACATTTTCTCTAATAATAAATTGCATGCTGATCAGGCTCTACCTTTAGACTGTCCCGACCATTTTGCAGTCCCTTTCTCTCCCGTTATCCAAGGGGCGTTTCAGTTAAGTGTTGTCCAGTCCATATCCTCAGGCAGGAATTGGTCTAAGCTTGTTGCAGCTTTGAATCAGACTTTAGAATCCAACTGCCCGACCTTGTTAAACTCAGTGTGTTCTGATGTCTCCATCGTTGATGGTTGGATTGGGTCTGCATTGGACTCTCTAATTCCAGTTAGGGAGTAAAAACAAAAGAGCTCACGTACTCTCATTCCCTGGTTTAACGATATATTGCATGTTAAAAACAAAATCTACTAATCCCTTGAGAGAATATAGCAGAAATCTTACAGTGCACATGCTAAAGCAAATTACAAGCAGGCTTAAAAGACTACCATAAAAGCTGCTAAACAACCAGAGCCAGCTTTTTTTCTGATAAAATCTGTGCAGCTCAAAACTGCTCAAAAACGTAGTTTAAAATGGTGAAATCACTCTTGGATCCTGCAACAGTAACTCCAGTCATCTCTCTCACTAAGTCTTAGTGTGATGAACCAGCCGTTTTCTTCTCAAAGAAAGTTGTTGATATTCAAGCACTTTCCTCCCAACTTCAGACTGCAAATCGGTTCGTCTGCCCGCCTCGCTTTCCTCTCTGATAGAGCTCAAATCTCTACAGTATCAGACCGTCAGGACTTTCTCACGGAGCGGTTTTCAGCTCCTAGACCCCTAGATTTTTAAATACCTCCTTACATCTGTTAAGTCAAGTTCCCCTCTTGATCCTTTTCCTCCTGTGGTGCTCGGCAAGCTTCACCTATCCTTATTGGATTTACTCACTCAGCTTTTAAATTCCTCTCTCTCCGAAGGCATTGTTTCAAGAGCATGGAAACATGCAATGGTTAAACCTTTGCTTAAAAAACCCAATCTGGACCCTTCCATTTGGGAAAATTGCAGACCGATTTCCCTCTTGCCTACATTGTCTGAAGCCCTTGAAAAGCATGTGAATAATCAACTCACACTGTACACTGAACACAATGGGTTGCTCCACCTTTCTCAATCGGGCTTTATAGCCGGTAATTCTACCGAGTCTGTCCTATTTTTGGTAAAAGATCATTTAAAGCAACAATTGGATAATGGCGGCACCGCTTTACTGATTTTGCAACAGATCGTTTAAAGCAACAATTGGATAATGGCGGCACCGCTTTACTGATTTTGCAAGATCTCAGTGCAGTGTTTGATACAGTGATACTAGAAGCCGTTGAGGTTCAGGGCTTGGCTCTGGCTCTGGCTTAGCTGAGCTCCTTCATTTGGTATCAGGTCTTTCAAGTGCATTCCCATATACACCGGTCCAAGTTACACCCTTTATCGTCCGGGGTTCCTCAGGGCTCTGACCTCAGCCCCCTTTTTTTTAACATGTACGTAAGGCCACTTGCAGACTTGATTGAAAAACACAACCTCATACTTCTATCCGATGCAGATGACACCCAGATTGTTGCATCCCTGCCCTCCCATGAGTATAAGAGCTCAGTGACACTGAACAATTGTCTTACACAAGTCTGCTCCTGAATGAACTCCAACTTTCTGAAGTTAAATGGAGACAAGACTAAGATGCTGGTGCTGGGATACTATTCCTATCTGCGGGGCCCACATTTATGGTCTAAGGTGATGGGCACCCTACGAGTCCCTGTCCCAGTATTAAAAAATCTCAGTGTTTGGCTGGACGTGAGTCTTTCTATGAGTCATCAGGGGCCAGATGTATGACCATTTTTTTCGGTCGCAAACGGACAATCAGCCCATTTACGACCACAAAATAGGTCTGTGCAATGTACAAACCCTATTTTGGAAGTCTGTAACTTCACATCTACTGGCAAAATATGATTTGCGACTCGCTACTAGGAAGGGGAATGCTAGGGGCATCCCTTCCTAATAGAGAGTCGCACCTCTATGTACGATTGTTGTACGACTGCAATTGTGGTCCCAAAACAGTCGCAGTTTACCACCTACTTCAAGTAGGTGATAAGCCATTCGCAAACAGGAAGGGGCTCCAGGGGACCCCTTCCACTTTGTGTCTGGCAGCAAAAATATTTTTTAAGAACAGGCTGCAGACCCATGGAACATTTCCTTTTTCTTTTTTAAATGCATCCCGTTTTCCTTTCGTTTCCTTCCATTCCATGGAGAAGCTTGATTGCTTGCTTCCCATAACCATTTATGTAAGCCACTAGTTGAGAAAGAGTGCTATGCTAGGCCTTCAATGCGCTCATGCAAGCTACCACCTTGATGTTGCCACGTGAGTGCCTTCCTGCATCATCTCATTCAAATTTCAAGTATGACACCTCATCCTGCAACATTTTGATCTGTGAGTTGGCCTCTTTCAAAGATCGTCTAAGTGCCGCCAATGTGGTTTCACACCTCTATCTTGAGGCTGCACACAGCAACCTAGATCAGATGCAACTTTCCTGTGGAAACCACACCTTGTAGCAAGCAATGATTGAACTGCGATGTCCTCCCAGGTCAAAACTCCCTTAACCCTCAGGTGCGTGCATCAGGCAGAGGCCGACACAGGCACTCCGTTCCTGGTGTGCCTGTCGGCAATTGGCCGACATCGAGGAGGGCTGATAAGGATCCTTTGTTGCATTCACCACAATGTGCGCTGTTGCTAGTTTCCTCACCGGAGCAGACTGGAGGAGCAGGTAAGCTTCCTCTACCACTCCGGTGGGGGAAAACTAGCCAAAATGGCCTCCCCATCTTCCAGGGAGGCTTTGTTTGAAAGGGGAGACTGTCTCCTTTTAAACAAGGCCTTCCTGAAATAGTTCCATGGCTGTGGTTCAGCCGGCCACCACCCTGGGGGCATATTTCTTTCTTCCCCCCCGGATGGGGGTAATCATGCCCCCAGGGGATTCTTTATATAAACAAAATATTTTTTAAAAAATCATTACATTGTCAGGGAGTCAGCCCACATGGATTTGGGCCAACCCCCTGTGTACCTCTCATTTTTGGGGGTAAATATGTGGTTCTTCTAGGGTCAACAATTGGCCTCCAGGAGAACCACACATATTTTTTTTTAAAGTAAAGTAACTGGTGGTGGCCAGTGCAACAATCTTTTTTGGCATCCCCCCCATATTACCTGCTCTTCTGATGCCTCCACTAGCACCAGGCAAAAGTGCCCCTTATCTCTCCGTAACCCCTCTCTTAGATACAACTCATTTGTTTTAAAGCTCTGGTAAAGGCTAGCCTTATTAATCCGTTCATTTATCCACATAAAATACAGATCGGTTCTCTGCAACAGGCATAGTAACCCTCTGCACTACTTTATGTGGAGTCAAGACTGCCACTAGACAAATTATTTCTCTCTTGCTCTCTCGCTCCATCTTTAGCAGGAACATTAATCACAAGAATTATCTTAAATTTTTTACTGCTGTCTTAAAGCTGGACACACAAGGAACTCTGCAGCATGTGCTTTTAATTTGTAAGTTATGCTAAACACAGCACTGCACCTGAGGTCCGCACCTCCACTCAAGGTCAGCACCCAGTGTGGCCTCACCAGTCGCACCATGCTAAAGCTGACCCTGAATGTAGGTAGGGGTTCGACCGCCAGCCAATGGGTCGATCCCATTTGTGGAGGGGATATATATTATAAAATATATATATAAGTGGAGTATCCCCTATGGGGAACTACTACGGGCTAGACGTAATTGTAGCTCCGAAAGTAGTTTTGAGAAAGAACAGGAGACCATGTTACATAGGTTTCGTGAGAGGGGTTACCCTGAAGATGTCCTCTTAAGTGCCAAGGACAAAGTATCCAAACAGAGGAGACCCACATTACTGATAAAGAGACCTGTTTCTAACAAATTAGGTAACAATGTCAGGATGATTACCACATTCAATGTGGCAGCAAGGGCTGTAAGCGACACTCTCAATAAACACTGGCATCTGATCAAAAACGATCCAGTTGTGGGTGCAAGTGTTAACATACATCCACAAATAACTTACCGCAAAGCACGTTCCTTACGGGATATGCTTGTGAGAAGCTATTTGGGAGTGAGTAAGAGATTGACAGGGATTCAACAGCAAAAAGGCTTTTTTAAATGTGGGAAATGTAAAGCCTGCAGCACCAGCAAAAATGTTAAAACTTATTCCTTACCCACAGGGAAGACTGGTACTATCAAAAAATTTATGAATTGTAATTCAGATTTTTGTGTGTATGCAATCAGATGTCCATGTGCAAAATTGTACATTGGGAGTACGATTTTTCCTGTAAAGAAGCGCATTCTTGAACACCTCAGAGCGATTAAAAATGTGGATTTGAACTATTCAACTGCTAGGCACTGGTTGAAACATCATAACAAGGATGTTAATTGTTTTTCATTCTTTGGAATTGACAGGGTGCCGGCAAACCCCAGAGGGGGAGATCGTGAGAAACAATTAAGAGTTCTGGAGTCACAATATATCATTCTTCTTGGGTCTAAGAATCCTTATGGACTGAATGAAGATGAGGAACTTTTTGTTCATATTGGATAAGTAATCATTGGGTGAAAACATCTGCTCCGCACAGATCAATGAAATGATAATTTATATTTATTTTGAATAATATAAAAATGAGAACCCAAGAATGTGGTTTGATTATTAATTTTGTGAAGTAAACAATGAATGATATCATAGTCCTGATATGTGTTTCTGGGATCATATCTTGCGGGTTGGATGCCCTCTGCCGTCTCTTGCTGTATTCATAACACTGCATCAAATTTTCTTTGTGATTTGTTATTTCACTCTGATTTTTTCTGTTTAGGACCATATGACCACTTGATCAGATTTTTGAGAGTATTTAGGTGGAAACACTGAACGTATGTCAATTATAGATGTTGTTTTCAGAAATTTCATTGCCACTTGGCAATTATATTTACAATTTAATACTCTCTTGTTATAAATTTGAGAAAACTGCACTTGCGTTGGAAAGCATTGAGAATTATACAAGTTTCTTTTTCTCATTTTCAGTTATTTGAAAGTCCTCTTTCTATTGTTATGCTTGGACTTTGAGGAACAGTGAGTCCTTTCTTTATGTTTGTAAACACACTAGAAATGGTGGACGAGTGATTTACCATTGTGGCTAGTGAAGAAGAGCGTTTGCTCGAAACGTGTTGCCATTAAACGTTTTTTCAAAAACAACGAGCCTTGGAGTGCGAGTATTCCTTTATCGAATTCAGGATTGTGGAGTTTTTCATAAATATATATATATATATATATATAGCACACAAATCCCGGAAGTGCGGAGCTTCAATCACGGCGGTCCTGGATGGGCTCCGGTATCCCTATAAATCCAAAACGCTACTTTTCGAAGATCATGAAAAGAAATCCAGGACTCCCAGGAATGCTGTATTCAAAATTTTAATCCAGGCAAAATCGTAGCCTTAACCAACGCGTTTCGCAATAAAGCTTGTTCACGGTATGGCTTGCAATCAAATCACATCCTCCTTACATATGCACATTCAACAAAATAGAAATGGGACTAAGAAAAGAATATGCTTTCAAAGTCTAAGCGCCATTTTGTAGTGGTGTAAAACGAAGTTTGTTGCAACCCAAACATGAAATTAAATATGCATTTCAAGCTAACTATAATGTCCCTGAAACCTATGGTTTTTTCAGTGAATATATATATATATATATATATATATATATATATATATATATATATATATATATATATATATATATATATATATATATATATATATTCACTGAAAAAACCATAGGTTTCAGGGGTGTTATAGTTAGCTGGACTTTTCACTTGTACAAAACCATTGAAATTCCCCCGTTATAGTTAGTTCAGCTAACTATAACTCGCGCGCCCGCAATGCACTGCTGATGACGTCACATATTACATCACTCATGACATGGTCAGTGACTTCACTCATGACATCACTGATGAAATCTCAAATGATATCACTGATGACATCATCCAGTGAATGTGTGTTTTTCTGAAAATTAAATATGTTTTATATATGTATATCTCAAGGTCGATGAAAGAATAAATGGGTATATAAGTGTCTAAATGGATGATTTGTTTTTGAAAAATTGATTGTGTAACTGACTGATTAAGTGTATCATAGTGAATACATGGCTTAGTGAGTAATGTTTAAATATGTAAATATCTGTATCAGTCTCTCACTTTGTGTATAAGTGGCTGCATGGGTTGGTGAGTAGCTACATGGGTGTCTAAATAGGTTATTAGTTGGTTTTTTGAGTATCAGTCTGAGTGTCTGCATGGTTCAGTGGGGGGTATTAAATAGTGCATAGGTGCATGAATGAGTGACTCACTGTTTGTATGTGTTGAAGACAGCATGTGTGCAGGACTGTATGGGTGGATGAGTGTGTGTATGGGTGTGTTAGTGAGTGAATGACTGTCTCAATAGTGTCTTTATGAGTAACTACATATGTTTTAAACTAGTATATGTGACTATTGGTGTATATAAGTGAGTATATGTGAGAGTGAGAGATTGAAACAGTTCCTGTATGAATAAGTATGTGTTTCTTTAAGTGATTGTTTAAAAGACTAAGTATGTGTAAGTTTCCGTAGAAGTAAGAGTGGAGGTGTGTGTATAACTGTATATGCAAGCAAATGTATGTTTGATTCTTTATTAGCATGAGTGACTATGTGTGTGAGTAACTCTATGGATGAGTGACATTGTGTAACAGGATGTATAGGTGTATGAGTACATATGATGAGTGAGTACATGTATGAGTGACTGTATAGGACTGTTGGTGAATGAGTGGATGTGTATGTGGATCTTAGAATTACTGAAGAGGTTGTTGTAACTGGTATTGGTATGTCCATTGTTTTGAAAAGTTTAGACTCTATTTTTGAATGTGTGTATCAAAGGTTATATTAGGGTGAGAGGAGGTCTGCCACTCTATCACAAGGATGATGCCATCAGTGATGTCATCAGTGATGTCATCAGTGATGTCATGAGTGATGTCACTGACCATGTCATGAGTGATGTAATATGTGACGTCATCAGCAGTGCATTGCGGGCGCGCGAGTTATAGTTAGCTGAACTAACTATAACGGGGGAATTTCAATGGCTTTGTACAAGTGAAAAGTCCAGCTAACTATAACACCCCTGAAACCTATGGTTTTTTCAGTGAATTTCTGAGGTTTTTTAAATGCTAATTCCTAACTGTAACGTGCCTGAAACCTATGTTTTTTTCTGTGAATTTCAAAGGTTTTTTAAATGCTAATTTCTAACTATGCCTACAGAGATAGGACATGTGAAGAAAGAAGAAAAAATGCACAGAAAGAAAAAAAAGAAGTGCAGAAAGAAGCAGCAGAAGTCCTCAAAGACGAAGAAAAGTGCAGGAAGAAGGATAACGTGCAGAAAGAACAAAAAGAAGAGCAGAAAGAAGCCTTGTTGCAAAATCATCCTGTACCCTCAACTTTTTCAGACGGATACTGGTGGTAACTGAGTCTGACTAACCAGTCCTAGAGCCAGTGCTATGTTAAAAGACACTTAGAATACAGTGAAAACACCTACATACACTAGGGAACATTATGCGTTGGGGTCCCCCTGTGATTAGCATGACCTCCTCTGTAATCCCCTAGTATATAATAGGGCAGGGGGATTAAAACTACCTCTTAAAACAGGCCACAGGGCGTTTTTGCACACGTTAACTCAGGCCCTGTCCCCTCCCTTCACCACTGTGTAAACACGCCCTGTGTCCGTTTTTAGTTGGGAGATTAAGTTCATTTGAATCCTGAGGGTCCCTAGGGTCCAACTAGCCCACTAGGTACCTCCAGTAAGTGCCACAGAGCTGCGTTGCAGAGAGGTGTAAAAAGTGGGACGGCCTGGACCACCTCTCTGCAATGCAGCTCAGTGGCGCTTACTGGAAGCACTTGGTGGGCTAGTTAGCCCCCAGGGGCCCTCAGTATTGAAGGCAAATTATATCCCCAATTTAAAACGTGCCATAGTGCGTGTTTGCACACGTCACCTCAGGCCCCGTCCTCTCCCTTCACCACTGTGTATACGCGCCCTGTGGCTGTTCTAAGTTGTGAGATTAAGTCCCCTTGAATCCTAAGGGTCCCTAGGGTCAAACTAGACCACTAGGTACCTCCAGTAAGCGCCACAGAGCTGCGTTGCAGAGAGGTGTAAAAAGGGGCTTGGCCTCAGAACACCTGTCTGCAGCGCAGCTCCCTGGCGCATACTGGAGATGCCTGTTGGGCTAGTTGGCCCTAAGGGACCCTCAGTATTGAAGAGGAATTAATTCCCCAAATTACAACTCGCCAGGGGGCGCGTTTGCAGAGTGCTGCAAGGAGGGGGCGTAGCCTCCGGCACGATGCCAGTCTTTTATTTATTTTAATTTTTTAAGAAGGGGGGCTGTGTGGTTCCCCTTCTTATTCTAATTTATTGGCCCTGATGACCCCATCCCCCAGGGCCTGTCTCCTAATTATATTTTTTTGACCCCAATCCCCAGGGCCAGCCACTGTTTTTTATTTTTTTTTAAAAATATATATTTATAGACACACCTAGGACATGCTGGACAAACCGTACGTACATATCACCATGACGATTTGCGTGATATTCATTAAAAGGCGACTATGCATACAATGAATCCACGTGGAATGTATTTACACCACTAGTGAAGCTCTGACATGTCTGATGCCCTACCGTGCCTAATCCCGGTAGACACCCTTGTCGTTTATTTATAAAAACATGGGTAGCTATTGACGGGCACATTTAATACACATGCACACCAAGCCATTCAAAGGGGATTCGACAAAAATTCGACCAAAACTATGCAAGAAACCCCCCTCACGGTCAATAAAACACACATCCACTGCCGGATGTGTAATACTTTTTATTTTACTCTCTGGAAAGGGGACGAACATCACTTGAGAGTCACAGCACGCTCCTGGCAGAGCCCAATGCTGTGTTACACCCACCATTGCCTGCTGAGTGCCACACACCTCTGTGTTGTATTCCACTAGCTAGTGCATATGCTATGACACTCTCTAGCCCATGTGCACTGTAACACCACCCCGTGAATATGTCATGCCACACTTCTCTTCGCACGGGTTATATTGCCCCTTCTAACGTGCCTTCCTCGATGCCTATGTTATAACGCACAGTGCTATGCCATACATATTACAATCTGGGATCCATATCTTTGTAACAGTGCATATGCAACGTTACACTCCCCAGCACATATTTTATATTACAACTTTAGAGACTAGTTAGGTAACACAACACTGCCCTGTGCATATTACACTTCAAGGCGCATATCGCATAGCACGCGCTAGTGCCTGTGCTATCTCGCGCTCTCCAATGAATCTGTCATTGCGCACAATATATTGCATATTATATTTCACGCCCGGTTCATCTTATATCACACTTTTTGGTGCATAGTTTATACCATACACTATATTTAGTTTTCATTTTCAATCGTGCTCTCAGGACTATGTTCTATATAACACTGTGTTCACCTACCCTTTTCACGGGCATTACATTTTGCGATAGGGGGTGGAGGGTCAGGGGGTGTTTCTGCCAAGTGAGCCCGGAGTCACAGTCACAAACGTACTCTTCTTCCTGAATAAAAGTGAGATTATGCTGCATGCTTCTTCATATTTTAAGTAGTTCGCACAGGCACACGTTTTAAAAACAATAAAGTTCCTAATACCCGCCTTCTCTGAACAGTTAGCTTGCTGCCCCATCCCCCTCCTCCCTATCCTCTGTTGTGTAAATCCATGGACTAGCCTCTTTCCTCCTGCCATGCATGGTCTGATGTGCTGCCACTGCCCTCAATTTAGTATGATGTACCAGTCCACTCCTCCTGCCCTCCATTGCCCAATTCTATGCCCCATCATTGACCTCCTGCTTAAACACTGTGCTTAGCTTGCTGCTCTTTTCTCCTTCCCCCTGCCCTCCGATGTCTTTGTGCATGCCCCTGCTCCATCCTTTTTTCCCACCATGTTCCATGGACCTGCCACTCCTATCTACTCTGAATGTTCTGTTGAGCTGCCACTCCCCTCCCACCTGCCTAGCATTGTCAGATGACTGTAACCTGTCCCTGCCACCTCTACCCTGCCTGTCCACATGCCATGCCCCTATCCTCTTCCTCCTGTCCTACATGGTCCATTGTACTGCCACACCCTTCTGCCCTCCCTGGTCTGTTGTGCTGCAACTGCTCCTCCTGCCTGCCCCGTGCGGTCTGTTGTGAGGCCCCTTCCCCTGAACTTTCTTGTCTGTGCACAGGTCCTGACCCTCCCTTCTATCCTCCATCGTCCTTTGTGCATGCCCCTGCACCCTCCTTCATGCCCATCATAGCCCTTGTGCTGCCACTAACCCTCCCACTTGCCATGCATGGTCTTCTGTGCTGCCATGGCCCCTCCCACCTTCCCTGTATGGTCAGTTAGCTGCCCCTGAACCCCTCCCACCTTCCCTCCATGGTCTGTGTGTATGCCATCACAGTCTCACTGTTGCTTTTCATGGTGTGTCTTGCTTCTAGTGCCCATCCTGCCTGACCTCCATGGCTATCTTGCTGCTCCTGCCCTGCCCCCTTGCCCCCAGCCCTCTGTTTACATGTGCAGACCCCTACTCCCTCCCTCCTGGCTTGTCTGTTCCATTGTAATGCCCCTGATCCATACCTCCTGCTCTTTATGGTCTGTTATGCTGCAGCTTTCTCTGCTGTCTGTCCATTATGGTCAGCTAGCTACCATTGCCTCTTGCCCCTCTGTTCTCTGTTGTCCATGTGCATGGTCCTGTCCCCTCCCTCTTGCTTTCTATGGATTGTTGTGCTGCACACCCGTCCCGCATGCCCTGTGTGGTGTATTGTGCTGCTGCAAACCCTGATGCCTGCCCTGCAGGGTCAGTTTGGTGCACCTCTCCATGTCCCTCCTGTCCCCTGTTATCCAAGTCCATGACCCTACCCCATTTCCTTCCATGATCCAATGTACCATACTTGCGAACATTTTGAACTTGGCAAGAGGGAGATTTTGAAAAAAAACTGGGGTATTGATTTTCCCCTTTGAGTTACATTGAAAAAGAGGAGATTGTCACCCCTAGACCCCTGCCCCCCTGCTGTCCTCAATTTAATCCCGGAAGCTGTTTCGCCTGCCTTGACAAACATCTGTAACGCTATGTTTACGACGGGCATCTATCCGTCAGTCTGGAAAAGGGTCACTATCAAACCACTACTTAAAAAACCCACCCTTGATCCCCTCCTTCCTGCTAGCTACCGACCCATTGCATGTCTTCCATTCCCTGCAAAAAATTTTGAAAATATTATGAACACTCAATTATCAAAATTCATTGACAATAACAACCTACTGGACGACACCCAATTTGGGTTTCGACAGGGTCATGGTACAGAGACTGCATTATTAAAAGCTGCAGATGAAATTAGAATGATACTTGACACTGGAGGAGCGGCTGTACTGATTCTATTGGATCTTTCTGCAGCTTTCGACACGGTCAGTCATGCAATCCTGATTGACCGTGTCTCAGCCTTTGGAATTCAAAATAAAACTAAACAACTTCTTACAGCTTTCCTCGCCGATCGTTCGCAAAAAGTAAAAATGGGCCATTTCATCTCCCACTCCTTCACCCTCCCATGTGGTGTTCCACAAGGATCATCGCTAAGTCCGACACTATTTAACATTTATGTTTCGGACTTGGCGAGGGTAATAAAATCTTACAGAATTGCTCTTACCACATACGCGGACGACACTCAACTTGTGTTGTCTATACATAACGACGGCCAAGCGGTTGCTGCAAACTTTCAAGAGGGTATGCGGGCCATCAGTTCCTGGATGTCATCAAACTCTCTCAAATTAAATTCTGATAAAACAGAGGTGATGACATTCGGGAAACTGCAGCCTGTCTGGTCCCCTCAATGGTGGCCACCGGAGATGGGAGCTCCCCCTGAACCAGTTACTAGGGTTCGCAACCTTGGGGTTATTTTTGACAACAAACTGACGTTTGTCCACCACGTCAACTCTGTGGTTTCTTCATCCTTCTTCATTTTAAAAATGATCAAAAAGCTACTGCCATACCTCCCACCTTCAGCTGGCAAAACTTTAATCAGTATCTTGGTTTTCTCGAAAACGGATTACTGTAATGCCCTCTTGATGAATGCCCAGGAAAAGGTCCTAAACAAACTACAATTAGTTCAAAATGCGTCAGCCCGAATTCTACTGGGAATCCCGAAGTTCAAATCTATCACACCATACATCAGACAGCTACACTGGCTCCCAGTCAGAAGCCGGACAAAGTTTAAGGCACTGTGCATCGCGTACAAAGCAGTTAATAACGTTGGCCCACAGTTTCTCAGAAGTGCTTTTCGCCCTCTTGAACACTCCAGAACACTCCGTTCCTCGTCAGCTCACCTACTCAAAGTGGCACGAACCAGGAAGGTCAACTGGGTTGACAGATGCTTTACGGTCTCCACAGCAAAAATCTGGAACACACTGCCTAGTCATGTCAAAACTGCTCCTACCCTCTTGAGTTTTAGGAAGAAAGTGAAAACATGGCTATTTTCACCTTGATTTACTTGCTGTAGCACCATTTCCGTCCCTTGAGCGCGGAGACACCTTTGGGTAGTTGCGCGCTTTAAAAATTGCATAAACATAAACATAAACATTGTAGACAGGAGACAGATCAAATAAAGCCCATTTGAGCTTAAAAACATTGGACGTTTCCTGGCTGAATCGGGTCTGTTGGCATGTATGGTTGTACTACCATTGCCTCTTCCTTCTGCCCACAATGGTCTATTACATTGCCACAGCCTCTCTTGCAAGTCCTGTATTGTTGGTTTGTAGCCCCTGCCCCCCTTTCCACTGCCCTCCATAGTCTGTTGTGCTGCCACAGCCCTTCCTGCCTGCTCAGTGTGGTTAAATTGTTGCCTTTGCACCCTCCTACCTGCCTTCAATTTTCAGAGTCCGTGCCCCTGGCCTCTGCCTCTCAACAGTATCCTAATGAACAACTAGATTGCTAACATTCTATATTTATTACAAAAGTGTGGAACGCCTGACGTCATCTTGATGTAATCAAAACTGTAATACCTAGAGCATTTCCTTTAGAAATTACATATATGAGAGGGTCTTATTGGCATCAAAATTATGGTTAGTGCTCTAAAAGACTACAATAAGGACATATTTTCTGAGTTTTCAAATAGCGACAAAGCACTTTTAAATTATTTGTTACCTTTATGTTTTTTTATCCAGTTGACCACTTGATTAAATGTTGCACTTAGGGGAGAGTGTTACTTCCAGACTTTGCAACTGGGGAACCAGGTTGGAGTTTCTGTTTCAGCTCGACATTCTGTGATTCTGGTCAAATCACTTAGTCTCCCCATGTCTACAACCAAAATGAATTTGTTCTTGTGTGATGTAACCAATGCTCATGTAAAGCACTCCAATACCTGACAAGTCTGCACTATATAACACTGCAAAAACACAAAATAATAAGTGTTTTGCACACTTCTGTCATTGGGCTATATTTGGGCTACATCTGGGTGATTTTGGGCTACATTTGGGCTCTTTTGTCTCCGGTGGCCATCTTGGGAGATTTATTTGTTATGAAGTTTCCTAATTTCCTCATGTACTGCAGTCTCCTCAGTAGGAAATGCTTTCAGTTTTTTACTTTGATTCCATCATGAAGGTATTCAGATATGTCACACATTTTCCATAAATTCTGAATGTTAGCACTCTAGTTGCTCATTAGATCACTGTAGTAAAACTACTGTTCACCATGGAAGTCTGCTCCTGGTATTAAAAGTGCATGTTTCAGTCTGCATGTCAGAATTTTTTAATGAAATAGAAGAGGATTTGGGAAGTCACTCAAAATGTGCCCTCATTTTCTTTCTTCAGCATTAATTATAATTTCTATGGCAAAATGAACCCCCTCATTGTGTTCCTTTTTAAATTAAATGTTTTAAGTGTTACCAGTTTATTCCAATCAAGATGGCTTCAGGTGTGCCATACTTTTGTCATAATGAAGACAGTAAGCGCTCTAGTTGTTTTTAAGAACACTCTGGGACATTCTGTCATTGGGCTATACTTGGGCTACATCTGGGTGATATTTGGGCTACATTTGGGCTCTTTTGTCTCTGGTGGCCATCTTGGGAGACTTATTTGTTATGAAGTTTCCTAATTTCCTCATTTACTGCAGTCTCCTCAGTAGGAAATACTTTCAGTTTTTTACTTTGATTCCATCAAGAAGGCATTCAGATGTGTCACACATTTGCCATAAATGCAGAATGTTAGCACTCTTTTTGCTCATTAGATCACTGTAGTAATGCTACTGCTCACCAGGGAAAACTGCTGCTGGTATTGAAAGTGCATGTTTCAGTCTGCATGTCAGAATTTTTTAATGAAATAGAAGAGGATTTGAGAAGTCACTCAAAATGTGCCCTAATTTTTCTTTCTGCAGCACTAATCATACTTTTTATGGAAAAATGAACCCCCTCATTGTGTTCCTTTTTAAATTAAATGTTTTAAGAGTTACCACTTTAATCCAAGCAAGATGGCTTCAGGTGTGCCATACGTTTATCATAAGTAGGACTGTTAGCGCTCTAGTTGTTCTTTGGAACACTCTGGGAAGCTGCAGTAGAACACAAAGGAATCAACTGCCAGTCTCTGCCCTTGTTGGATGTACATGTTTTACTGAGAATGTCAGACTTCATTCTCACATGACTGAGAAAGATAATGTGAACTTACAGAAAATAAGCTCTCAGTTTAGCTTATAGATCACCTTCCAAACCTCTGTGGGAAAAGCATGAGAAAATATTTTTCTCTCAATCATGATATTGCAGCAGAAGGCTTTTTCACATGGTTAAATCACCTTAGAACATACCACAAATCCTAAAATGAGTATGGTACCTGTTAAGAAAGTTCAAGCACGGAGTGATGTAGAAAGATCCTTTATTAGAAACATCAACACATGCTCCGACAGGAGCGGAGCGAATGACGACTTGCCAGATCGGCAATCAGCTGTCAACTGTCAAGGAACAGCTGGCAGCTGATGACCTCACTGGTATGGTGTCCGCGCAGGGACACATGGATGGCAAGCAAGAACGGTGTCCCGGTATGGGACATAAGAGGAACGTAACAGTACCATCAACAAATGATTTATAATGTAACTAAAGTCTTAAAACCTTCTATTAACTGCAATGCTTTTTAATGAGGTGCTATCATGTATATTGGTCCCAAGATGGCTGCCAACACTTCTTGGATGAAGTGCTGACAGCCAATCAGATCTCAGGATGAGATGTTTGGTTAGGCTCCGCCCACATATGTATATAATTTTACTACTGAACAGATTGACACCAGACCTGCAAAAGGCACTTCCTTGACCTGAGGACTACCTCTCTGCCAAATTTCAAGTAATTCTGTTCAGCCGTTCGGGCTGTACCTTCGACTAAAGGTCCTATGGAAAAATGCATGGGGAAAACGTGTTTTGGGACCCCCCTTTTTTCTCGGCCCCCGCTAGACGAATCACCCCGAGACTTTCAGGGTAGGAGCGGAGCGGAGCGCCCCACCTATTTTGAAAATTTTGCGAGGATTAGTCAACCGGCGCCAAAGTTATTCCAAATAGAATGTTGTGGATTTCCTATGAAAACACGGTCCTAACTATAACTATCTACTGGCGACCGCCAGTAGATTATATATATATATATATATATATATATATGTTCCAACAAATGAGTTGCCCCAATGATGAAGCCCACAAGGTTGAGTATATCTGTATCTTTTAATGAAGGCTGCTGGAAGAACAGGTACATGGTCAGCAGCAAATGTCCAAAGGCCGACGTGTTTCAGGCTCCTTCCCTTTTTCTTAGGCTTAATTCAGCAGTGTGCCATTATTTCAAGTAGTACCAACCCCCTGTGGACGTGGCCACTCCTGTCGCCTCATGGTACTCATAGTGCTCCACTTAATTAAACTCATGTGAGTTGGCGTGCATGCTGCAATTCAAGTTCATAAAATACCACAGTGGGTTGTTGCCGCCTCGTAAAAACTGTTCTGCCGCCGTATCAAGGGTCCATTATAGCACCTTGTCCCTCACAGTGAAAACCACATCGGCGTCACCCGGGTCCGTTACTAACAACGGGGCTTCGATCACGGCTGGGCTAGCTGCTAACATTCCAACAAAAGAGTTTCCCTAATGATGAAGCCCACACGGGTGAGTATATCTGTATCTTTTAATGAAGACTGCTGGGAGAACAGATACAAGGTCCGCAGTAAATTTCCAAAGGCCAACGTGTTTCGGGCTCCTGCCCTTTGTCTTAGGCTTAATTCAGCAGTTGTGCTCGTGCCGTTAGTGCGCCATTATTTCAAGTAGTACCAGCCTCAGTGCGCGTGGCCACTCCCGCAGCCTCATGGTACTCGTATTGCTCCACTTAATTAAACTCATGTGAGTTGGCGTGCATTCTGCAATTCAAGTTCATAAAATACCACAGTGGGTTGTTGCCGCCTTGTAAAAACTGTTCTGCTGCCGTATCAAGTGTCCATTACAGCATCTCATCCCTTCATATCTGAAAGGCAGTATATATGCGTGTAAGAGTATATAAGTGGGTAGATGTGATAGTGTGTGATTGTGAGAGTGACTGTATGGATGAGTGTGTGCTTGTATCAATGATTCTATAAGAGGTAAGAATGTGGTACTATTTTGATGATTAAGTGAACTTGAGTGTGTATAACCGCATAGGTGAGTAAATGGGAGTGTAATTATTTGCATGACTGACTAGGTGTAAGAGTACCTCTATGGATGATTGGTGGTGTGTGAGTGTCTATATAGGTGTATAAATGCATATGATAGTCTTGTATGGAGTGATTGTAAGTATGAGTGACTGTACAGGTGAATGAGTGGAGGCGTATGTAGACCTAACAGTTAATAAGTGGGTATGTAGTTATTGGTATTGGAGTATGTATGGTTTTGAGAATGGAACTCTGAAATTTTGAGTCGGTGTATCAAAGGCTATATTAGGGTGTGAGAAGATGTGGTAATTTATCACATGAATGACGTCATCAGTGATGTCATCAGTGATGTCATTTGAGATGTCATCAGTGATGTCATGAGTGATGTCACTGACCATGTCATGAGTGATGTAATATGTGACGTCATCAGCAGTGGATTGCGGGCGCGCGAGTTATAGTTAGCTGAACTAACTATAACGGGGGAATTTCATTGGTTTTTTACGAGTGAAATGTCCAGCTAATTATAATATGTGTGAACCCTATGGTTTTTTCAGTGAATTTGCAAGGTTTTTTAAATGCTAATTCCTAACTATAACGTGTGTGAAACCTATGGTTTTTTCAGTGAATTTCAAAGGTTTTTTAAATGCTAATTCCTAACTATAACGTGTGTGAAACCTATGTTTTTTTTAGTGAATTTGTAAGGTTTTTTAAATGCTAATTTATGTATGTATTATTATATTTTTTATATATTTATTTTACAATAAACTACCTATGTATATGGTTATAGATTGACTGTATCCTGTAATATTGAATGGCTCAGCTCTTTTTTTAAAAAATTTGGATAAAGTTGAACAGCATAGTTAATATCTTCTATAAACTTGCTTGCGCGCGTGCTCCCTACGCGCGTGCTCCGTACGCGCATGCGTGCATGCACCGTGCGCGTACGGTGCGCACACCTGCGTGCTCCGAGTGTGCATGCGTGCGTGCTCCGTCCGTGATCCGAGTGTGCATGCGTGCGTGCTCCATGCATGCTCCGTGCGCGTACCGTACGCGTACGGTGCGCGCACGTCAAGTCATGTGATTACAAAACAACACTTTTCATTGGTTCATATTAGTTTCTGTTTCAGAATCTTCAAACACCACACCCACTCCCCTCACTTTTTCTACTAATTTCCTGAGAGAAGGTTGCTGAAGAGCTACTCCAGTGAAATGGCAGAACACCAGTCATCTTCAGACAGTGAGGAGACCTTTCAAGAACCACCAAGAAAGAGCAAACAGAAGCACTCTTTCATTTGGAATAATTTCACTTTTCCAGACGGGCAAAAAAAAGTGAATGCGCCAAAGATCACTTGTACAATGTGCGGAAGTGTCCTGTCTAGAAGGGATCCGGCCAAAAAATACTCCTTCAGCAGTTATTGCATGCTCAGGCATTTTAAAGCAATGCATCCAATTCGTTTTGCTCGTGAAACCACAAGGGCCCTAAGGGAGAACCCTCCACCTAGACCTTCTCAGCCGAGTACATCATCTGCGGCTGCAGATTCACCATGCACTAGGCCTCTTGACATCCAGCCCCTGTTCCAAAAAGTGCACATTCATTGCAATATGTGCAATGAGGTAATTTGCTACGGAGAGAGTAGCATAAATGTAATTGAAAACCGTATACAGCAGCACACATGCTCCAGGTCATAATTTTTTTTTTTTTTTTTGATCCTGTTGAGCAGTTTTTTGATTCCCAGCTTTGTTTTGGTGCTGTAAAAAAATCCCCCAAAAAATAAAAAATTGTTTGAAAACTAAAAAAAAAATATAAAACAAAAAAAAGACAAAAAAAATAGTTCTTTTAAGAACTCACTTCACTTCTCCAAAAAGAGCTATATTCCTAATATACTGTTTTTTATTTTGATTGAATGAATGTGTAGTGTATACAAGAATGATTGAAATGATTGAAATGACTGAGTGAAGAGGAGGAAAGGACAGACAGAATGAGTGAGAAAAGGAAATTATGATCAGTCATGAAAGGGAAGTGAAAGACTGACTGCAACAAAAGGACTAAGGGTAGAGGATACAGGTAAGAAGAGTAAATGAGTAAGGGAATGGCAGTGAGTAATGGAGAGTGATGGAGGGGGAGTGAGAAAAGGGGAGTAAGGGACGGAGATAGGAAAAGGGAGTAACAGATGAAGCGGATGAAGTACAGCAGGGTAAAGGGATTGAAAGTAAGAGAAGTGAAGTGATGGTGAGATAAGGGGTATGAGGATTAGAAAAGGGGGTAAGGGAAAGTGAGAGATGGGGAGTGAGGGGATGGAAGAATTTAGGAAACTGGAGTGAGAGAAAGGGAGTCAGGATTTCAATGGGCAAAGGAGAGTGAGGGAGAGTGAAGGAAAGAATGCGAAAAGATGAAGGGGTGTGAGATACAGACAGGAGGAAGTGAAGTAGGAGAATAGGAGTGACTATGAGTAAAGGATAGTGACAGTTAGGGAAGGTGAGGGAAGGAGAATGACGGAGAAAGTTAAAAAATTAACATAGATGGAAAATGAGTGATGGAGAGAGGAGAAGTGGTAGAAACAGAGATGTTAAGGAAATTAAGGGTAAGACAGACAAAGGGAGAGAGACAGAAACAGAGACAGAGAGCAAGGAACTGAGAAGGAGTAAGGCAGTTAGAATGACTGAGACATATGGACACAGGGAGAGAAACATGGTTGAAAAAATAGTGATGGAGGCAGTAAACCTAGGGGAGTAGTAGAGAAGGAGTGAGGGAGTTACGAAAGAGCAGTAGAGGAAGAAAAGAGAGGGAATGGGAATGAGAAAAGCAGATTGAGTAGAAGTGATGAAAAGGGAGCACGAAAGTGAAGGGGTGAGAAATACAGATATTTTAAACTTACCTGACCAACAAAATAACTTAATTAGAAATAAATGTTTTTTTTTAATTGCTAAAAAAAAGGATTACATTTCCTAAATTTTCTTTCTCGATCTGAAAAAAAAGAAAAAAAGTATTAATATTTAACAATACATTTTAGAATACAGTACACATATTTTCATATTTAACAAAGTAATTTTTTGCCGTTTTTTTACTGTTTTCAGAATATATTGAATTTCACTGAAAATAGTGATATCAATTGCATTCATCACTTAACAGCGGGCAAAACAATTAACAATCTGAAAGATTGTTTAAAAAAAGCCCTGAATCTATCCTCAGTGAAACATACCTTGATAGAAATGTAACATATATATTAAAAATATCTTCTAAGAACAATAACTATTTGCAATAAATATCGTCTGTAAATCTTGTTGCTTAAGCACATACACCAAAATAGTATCTGTCAAAGAAGTCCACAATAGAAACAGTTACCTTTCCATGAGGCCAAATGGTAATTTTTAAATTATTTTTTGGTGAAATATCCAATGGTAATCCAATAAAATCGAAATAATGGTTTGTTCAGATGCTGCAATTTGTAGCTAAAATTTTGGTTTTAGAAAAATTAAGTAGGAATTTGGTAATTCTGCAGGCAAACGTTGCTTGAAAATCAATTGTGAATCATTACACAGTGTCCAGCCTTTTTCACATTTTAGATAAACTGTGTAATGACCAGAAGTTATACAAGGTCCATCATGGAAAATTATTGCAACTGCAACAAAAGTCTTTCCTGATATTGATAATTGATTTCCTGTAAGCTTCTTTATTAAAGTGTCCAATTTTGTTCCATCAGCTCTACAACGTTGCATCATTAAAATTACATACTGTCCATATTTCTTTAAAAATAACGTTGATAACATTTCTGATTTACATTGAGAACATTCCATGTTGTGATTTGCATCTTTAACTAATTTACTAAAAGTCACTGATTTACTCTCTGGTAATGTTAAATATATGAACCTTTCAGAATCAACATTAGAGCTGCATGTGTTCAAACAGTTTTTACAACAATGTTCCCATTTATAAGAGAGACCAAACATATTTTCTATTTCTGCCCCTTCATCTTCCAGTACCATAAGCATATACATTAAGAATTCCTGTGCATCTTGCTGGACATTTTGAGCAAACTGTGTACATCCAGAACATACATCTAAAAGATTTCTAACATCAGAAGCACTTTCTATTTTAGTTTTATCATTACTCAGCTTCTCATAAAGGAAACTCAGCAGAGAACAGAATCTTTTTTCATGATTTAGTATTATCTGCTCTTTCAAACTTTCAAGATAAAATACAACATTCAGTACTACATTAGCGTAGCAGTTGACACCAGAGCTATTTTCAAAATGACAACCAACAACCTCTTCAGCATTGTCCTTTTTCTTTTTGCTTGCAATCACATCAGTCTCTATTTGTTTACTCTTCTGTACATCCTCATTACAGATATTCTCAATTCTCCTTTTCCGACAAACAACACGTTTTTAAACACAGGATACTGACCTAAATGAGGAGCATAGCTTCTTCTTAATCTATTATACTCCTTTACACAGTTTGCATCAGCACTAACTTTTGACTCTTCAAAGTCTATCATGAATAAACCAGATATTTTTTTCACGCGTGACAAAGCAACATATGCCATACCTTCTTTAAACACACTAGATCCAATGTTTACAAAAGCACTATCTACAGTTAATCCTTGAGATTTGTGAATAGTTACAGCATATGCTAGAGAAAACGGAAACTGCTTCCTACGTACATATAAGTCTTTCACAAGCAAGAAACAAACTGAACAACGACTAATGTCTTTAACCTCTTCAATCTGATCAAATTGTATTTTTAAAAATTCAATTCCATCTTTTTTCTGGTAATTAACAAAACCCACAACTTTACCCATAGCTCCATTCACTAAACCTTTTTCTACATCCAAATTACGTCTTAAAATTACTCGACAGTTCATACATACATACAGATTCTTTTCTAAACCAGCTGTTTTCGATATGTTTTTCTCTAGAGAATCCAATTTAGTTGTCAATTTGCTTGTCAATATAATAGTTATTCCTTCATGCTGTATTTTATCCACAGCTTCCAGTTTTATAATCTCTTCATTTTCCAATTTCAAAAGTTCTTGATTGAATATAGAGCATTCATGTAGTGTTGGCATTAAGCAGATTACAGTATTTTTTCCTGCAATTTTCTTGTATATTTTCTCTGGAACTATTTGTTCTGTTGGAAACAAATTACATAGCAATCGACTCTGTAAAGCTTTTTTGCCATGTTCTGTGAGTAGTCCAATTCTGATATCTTTGCGAATACTTGCATAATCATCATCATTTGCTTGCCGCATATTGGTAATGAGTTCTTTGTATTCAAAGTATGTCCAAATATTCACATTACCTATACTTCCTAACGACTTTTTCGTGTCTTCATGTGTAAGAGTGTGAAATACTGGTTGTCCTTTAACTGGAGTGAGCTGCAGTAGATCCCCAAAAACTATAACATGTTTTCCTCTAAATAGCACATCATAGACTGTCTTTAGAATTTGCTGCATTCTTAAATGCACAAAGGCAAGCATTAAGGTTGATACCATGCTTACCTCATCAATAATGAGAACTTTCATTTTTTTCAATACTCTTGAAACTTCAAAACATGCTTCTCCTATTAGCTTGTGGTATTGTATTTTGTTCTCATGCTCTACTGGTAACATTAGCAAACGATGGAGGGTAATTCCTTTTATGGTATATGCTGCTAACCCAGTTGGAGCAGTAACAACACAAGACAACGTTGCATCAGTTTTTTTCTGTAGGTAGCTTCTAATTACTTCAATTAAGAAACTTTTTCCAGTTCCAGCTTGTCCACTCACATACATTCTGATTGGTTCAAATGATGTGCATGAGCACTCTTTATTTTCATGTAGTAATCCATGATCAATTTGTTTTGTGACTTCCTCATAAATTTGTTGTTGTTCATCATTCAGTTGTTGTTCCAAATTTGGTAAGTTTATTAAATCTTCCTGAGCTTGATTCATAGCTGTTTCCACTTTAGTCATGGCTATTGCAGCTTCATTTTCTATGATTGGTTGTCCTAGAGGATCTTGACTGAGCGTCCCAGAACTTTGACTGCCTTGAGAACTGTCTCTAGCTACTTCAGCTGAATTGTTGCTTCTTGTTCAATTTCTTCCTTTAACATTTGTACATAAGTTGTGAAAGTACTGCATTCTATGGTACAGTACAGACTTGCAGATGATAACCTATCTGAGCATTCGTATGACCCAATTTCTCGATGCGATAACATCTTTAAACTGAAACTGTATAGCTTTTTACTGACAGTCTTCTCGTGAGAAATCTCTTCCCACATTTCTTTCAATTCCGTTTTCTCAGATTTAGTGATGTAAGATGTGACATACCGAGCAACAGCAATAGAATTGTCAGCTACATACTGAATATCCATGTTAGCATTCCACATGGATAAAATGACTGGGTTGTAGTCATTTATATATTTTGACTCTTCTTTTCTTCTTAGGTTGTAGGTATTTTTAGGCGATTTTCTTGCAATAGTATGTCACACAGCTGACATAAAACTGTTTACTCTTCCTTTTGAAAGAACAGGTCGTGGAAATCCAAATCGACATTTGGTGTAGAATTTATCTTTACTCTTGTACTTTCGTCGATAGTATTTTCCACACCGATGACTTTGAAAACGTAAAACTTGCTCTTTTAAGTTTTTTTCTTCTGTGCTTTTAGGTATAGCACATGTTGCAGATCCTTCAATGAAAGATAAAACTGCATCATCAGAATCTGTTCCAAATTTTGGGGCATCCTTGATCCACAACAGCATATGAATATGAGGAGCACCTCTTGCTTGGTACTCTTTTCTCCAAAAGAAATCCACAACTTCTCCAAGAGGTGGATTTTTTTTATTGCAGATGAACGACATCATAACCTCAAATCTATGATTGAAATATCTGCAAACATTAACCGGATCCAATGAGCACAATTCTCCTGCTGTCTTGTATTGGATGTTTTCAATATTTGAATTTGCCTCTCGAAGAAAATCCAGTAAATCATCCCAAGCGTACTCAGCACAGCTTAGGGTAAGGAACCATGTAGGAGTTCCTAAATTCCGTAACATACATTTCAATTCTCCATGGCGTCGGTACCAATATTCATTAGTCCAACGCTGACAAGCCATCAGATTAATCAATTGAGATTTCAAATGATCATCTCGCTGTTGCACTTTGTTCAGAAAATCCTTTGGTGAAACATTATGTAGATGTACTCCAGTTTTTAAAATGTGATTTACTGCATAAGATAGTGCAGACAAGTCACTTTCAAATAAAAGATGGAACAAATAAGGAATACTTTGACGAAATCTTGGATCTTCTGCATATAATCTTGTAGTCCGATACTCAGATGCAGGAATCTGTACTGGACGTTCATCATATCATCCACCTTTCGGTGTAGGAAACAGCTGGGGAAAACAACGAGCTTCCAAGCTCTCCTCCCAAACACTCACGGGAGTTCCTTTTGCTTTTTTCATCTGAAACAGATCAATAGTGTTTCCCATAACTTCTTTAGAATGAAGAGGATGTATGCTGAAATGTTCCTAAATTTCTTCTTCTTTTGACTTATCCACTTTTTCAATTTGCCCAGTTGGTATTCCTGTGTCTGCTAGTAAACTTCTTCATCTTCATCCATATAAATTGATTCATACCATTTATTATTTCTTTTCAAATATAAATTTGCTCTTTGTACTTTTCGTACATCTACCAGCTCCTGCCAAATTTTCCTATTCTTTGTAGGTACACCATTAACCAGAATAACTAATGGTTCAGTTTCCAAACTATCTGCATCAATTGTTTCAATATTTTTTTCAAATCTAATGGCAAATAGACAACTCTTTCTTTTAAACCTCTTTGTAAATCTGAATGAGGAAATTTACCTGTTTTGGGCTCCATACGAACTATAGTCTGAAACGGATGGACACATTGAATGAGTATAGACTCATACGTATTTAAATCAGAAAGTTCTGCAGGAATATCAACCAATTCTAAATTATTATGTACAGCTCTAGCTGGCATTTTATTTTCTTCTAACTTGTTATAACAGTATTTACAAATACGTTGATCTTCACCCAAATCAAAACAATTTTCCAGAAATAAATATGTAGCAAAATCCTTCCACTTAGAATTATTTTCTTTTTCACTTTTTTTATAGAGATCAACTTTTCTTGTTTGAGTTTTATAATGGCTTCTCCGGCAACAAATACAAGTAATATTTGGTCTTTCTTTAGAGATGATAGCAAATTTTGTCATTTGATCTTCAAAATTTTTACTAACAGTGAGTTCTACATTCTCTTCCACATTTTCTTCAATAACTGTGTCATTTCCTGCACTTTCTTGCTCTGGACCAAAGTAACAAAACTCAATATCCTCACAAACCTTCTTCACATCTGATACAGATCCACGGAACAGAGCACTATTCAACTCATTTAACTTTAGTACTTGACTTTTAGCAAAATACAATCTTCTCACAAATTTTCTCATTTCAGTATGATGAACTGCCAGCATCCTAAAATGGTGAAAAACACTTTGATAAACTTTCCTAGAAAGACAAGCCAGAGAATGTCCTTGCAAACCAGTATTCTCTCTCACTCTGCAAGGATCTAGTCTTTGAAGCACCTTAATCTTCTGTTTAACACTTTTTTTTACTATATTCTCTTAGAAAGTCACGTAATTTATCAATAGATTCCTGTCGTACAGTACAAATACTACTACAATTCCAAGTGTACACTGGGGCTTTAGGACGTCTCCCCATAACCTCATCAGCTAACACTTCTTCCTCATTTCTTGGAACCATTTTCTCCTTTTCCATTACACAACCATCTTTAACTTCATATGCTCGACCACTGGTGTCAACTGCATGCAGCAAACTATTACTTTGAAGATAACTCTCTTCATTAAAAAATGGTTCAGTACTTGAACTATGCTTCCATTCTCCTAAGAACACTTTACAAAAGTTTTTTTTTTCACTTCTCTTTTTCTTTTGCTTTTTGACTTCATTACATTCACTAATTTATCTAATGTACTGATCCTGTTCAAAATTAAAATGAATAGTTTTCTTTTTAATTCCAAAGCCTTTGCAACAATTGATTCAATATGTTTCTTTTTCTTATAAAATTTGGCTTTCTTCCTATATTTTTTCACATCCTTTAGCAAATTGAACATCACTCTTCTCTGAAACATTTTTCTACGAATGTTTTTAAAATCTATTTATCTTTTTAAGTCATTCTTTCTTACTTCTGATTGTACATTAGCATTTAGTATATTCTGTCCATTGTCTTGTAGTTTTCTACTTGAAATAGTATTTGCAGTGGATATATTTTTTACATTTTTTCTTTGCTTGAGGATATTTTTTATAAAATCCTTAGTCTGCTTACCAGAAGACTTTTTCTTTTTTCCAACATGAGGTTCTTCAACTAATTTTTGTTGTCCAGTTGTCTTCAAATATAGATGTTGTTGCTGTTCTTTTCTCTTTCTTGATTTTATAGGCATCTTTAATTTATTTCAGTGTTGTTCAGCAATACCTGAAAGAAACTAAAAAAATAATACCTTTATGTAATTTAAATATATTACTATATTTTTTATGAGCTTTTCAAATCCTATCATATGAGCTGTCCCTTTCCTATGACTGCAAGTCTTACACAATAAAAGCTACACAAATTAAATCTCAGACAACAATTCCTGTGTGCACACAGACTCATGGTGTGATTCTAGGCAGAAAATGATATTTGATTGGCAATTTCAAAGCACATTTACTACTGTGGGTAGAGCAAGTGATAATTACTGTAACAGCCTGACACATTTTCCTTATAGTTGAGAGAGGTAGAAAAGAGCACATGTATATAAGAGTACATGTATGGTAAGGGTTAATTGGAGTTTTGAACATGTAGGATCTACCTCACCCATGGCAGGAGTGGAAGGAAAATCTACCATGTTGATTTCAAATGTGTTAGCATTTGCCTCTCATTTGTGAGATATTGATTTGTGCTGAATGCTAGCCATCACAGTTCAAGAAAACAAGCTGCCCCTTTCCTACGAATGCAAGTCTTACAGAACCAGACCACCACAAATTAAATCTCTGACAACAATTCCTTTGTGCACACAGACTCATGGTGTGATTCTAGGCAGAAAACGATATTTGATTGGCAATTTCAAAGCACATTTACTACTGTGGTTTTGCAAGTGATAATTACTGTAACAGCCTGACACATTTTCCTTATAGTTTAGAGAGGCAGAAAAGAGCACATGTCCTAACAGCTACTTGAGACCATAAGTATGTGGAACCTGGGTGAGTGATTAGACTAGAGCAAAGGAAATGAGCCTTGGTGATGTTGAATGTGGTAGCGTTACACACTACTATCTAAAATACCACACAGTGCTGAATACTTAGCATGGGAATGCAGGAGAAGCAGCTGCCTGTGTGCTAGGAGCGTGCTTCTGGAGACTGTGTATTGTCAGGTGCAAGAGAGATCTGCATGGACGCTTGCACAACTGCATGAAGACTGCAGAGATGTATGTAAGAGTACATGTGGGGTAAGGGTTAATTGCAGTTTTGAACATGTAGGATCTACCTCACCCATTGCAGGAGTGTAAGAAAAATCTACCCTGTTGTTTTCAAATGTGTTATCATTTGCCTCTCATTTGTGAGATATTGATTTGTGCTGAATGCTAGCCATCACAGTTCAAGAAAACAAGCTGCCCCTTTCCTACGAATGCAAGTCTTACAGAACCAGACCAACACGAATTAAATCTCTGATAACAATTCCTTTGTGCACACAGACTCATGGTGTGATTCTAGGCAGAAAACAATATTTGATTGGCAATTTCAAAGCACATTTACTACTGTGTAGAGCAAATGATAATTACTGTAACAGCCTGACACATTTTCCTTATAGTTTAGAGAAGCAGAAAAGCGCACATGTCCTACCAGCTACTTGAGACTATCAGCATGTGTAACCTGGGTGAGTGATTAGACTACTGCAAAGGAAATGAGCCTTAGTGATATTGATTGTGTTAGCGTTACTCACTGCTATCTGAAATACCACACAGTGCTGAATAGTAAGCATGAGAGTGCAGGAGAAGCAGCTGGCTGTGTGCTAAGAGCGTACTTCTGGAGACTATGTATTGTCAGGTGCAAGAGAGATCTGCATGGACGCTTGCACAACTGCATGAAGACTGCAGAGATGTATGTAAGAGTACATGTGTGGTAAGTTTTAATTGGAGTTTGTAACATGTAGGAACTACCTCACCCATTGCAGGAGTGGAAGAAAAAACTACCATGTTGATTTCAAATGTGTTAGCATTTGCCTCTCATTTGTGAGATATTGATTTGTGCTGAATACTAGCCATCACAGTTCAAGAAAACAAGCTGCCCCTTTCCTACGCATGCAAGTCTTACAGAAATAGACCAACACAAATTAAATCTCTGACAACAATTCCTTTGTGCACACAGACTCATGGTGTGATTCTAGGCAGAAAACAGTATTCCTGGGTGATACCAGTACACCTTAACTTATGGTGAAGACATACTCCATAATATCTTAAAAGTTCAAGGCAGTTAAATATCTTCCAAAACATAAAATGTAAAACACAACTTTAAAACAAGAATCACATTTCTATTATTTATATCAAAATGCACCACATACATCCCCTCTCAAATTCATAACTCACCTTTAAAAGTAGTTAGTTGAGAAAGAAATGTGGCACTCACACAGCAGATTATCAGAGCCAGAATCTCTGAGCTGTACACCTCTCACCAGAACCAATAAATGGCAATCTTTCCCTCTCTTTTTTACACAGATACATGTTAACTTCAAATCACAGTGCTTCCCAGATTTTTTTCAAATGGAAACACACATTTCTTTTGGTTGCAAATTTCAACCCTTTCCAAATGATCCCTACCCCCTACATGACTTCTGCCTGCTACCATAGCAACAGGTCATGGAACACTGGTGTGAGCAGAGAGGTCAGAAGTTCAGTACACAATGTTTCTAATCCAAAGAGCAAGAGTGCTTGACTTTTCAAACCTAACAGCAAATCCAAAGTAATGTTCTGTGGGAACACATTTTTCTGAACCAATACATGCTTTTAAAAATGTAAACATACAGCCTAGTTTTTAGTGTTGAATGGTCTGAAACAGCCAATGAGTTCTTTTTATTAAAAAAAAAAAAGTATGTAAGCCTCCATTTTACAACTATCTTTCTCTTCATATTGCCATTCTGAAAGAATGAAAGACACCATCTAAGTGCATCCAGATCTCCTTGAAAGATGTTCACAGTGTGGATTGTAGGTCATAGCTATGTCTTCTGGAGTGAAAAGTATGCAGAAAAAGAGGTATTGTGAAAGACCTTGCTTTGCCAAATGTAGACATTAAATGGATTGGTCAGAGAGGGTTAAAGTGGCACCAATTAATGCCTTTGGTGAAATCCTTTCTACATCTTCCACAGCCTGACCTTATAATTGTGCACTGTGGTGGAAATGACCTAGGCACTTTAACTGGGGTAGGTCTGGAAATGCTTGTTAAGGACACCTTTGTGCAATTGATGTCACTTTTCCACAAACTACCTTTGTATATTCTAATATATGCCAAAGGCAAAAGTGGAACTGGTCCAACCAATATTGTCCGCAGATTGACAAAGCAAGAAGGCACGGCAATAAGTCTGTTTCTGCTTTCCTCAGAGACTATGGTATGGGTTCTATATACCACAACAACTTGCGTTACAACATGCAAGGCATTTATAGAGGGGACGGTGTACATTTCACAGATGAAGGCAACATAGTTTTCCTCTTGAACTTTAGACTCTGCATCGGTACTTACTTGTAGGTACAAAAAAACACTCAATGAACACAACGGCTCTTTTTAGAGCCAACCAACATCTAAACACTTAAATTGATTTTTAATTCTATTTTTTTTATGTTTTTTTTGCCGCCGTGCGCGCACCGTGCGCGCTCCCCGCGATATTTTTTTTTATTTTTTTTGGGACCTAAGGAGTCTTTCATGGTCCCCCTGAGAAGGCCTAGGGGGTCAGGAACTCTCTACCCTGCCCCCTTTTAACGTTCTCCACTTGTGTTTTTAACTCTCTTCTGCCTCTAAAACTCAAAAAGGCGGCTGGGGGGTGCGCCCACCGTGCGCGCACCCCGCGATTTTTTGAAAAAAAAATAAAATGTTTTTTTAACCCATTGGGGTCCTTCAGGGACCCCCTGACAAAGGCTAGGGGTTCAGGAACTCCGTACCCTGCCCCCTTTTCACATTCTCCACCTTTCTTTTTCCCTGTCACACACACTACACACAAAATGGTGGTCGACACTTCCTGATTTCGACCGATTCGAATGTTGACTGACATGAATCCACCAATCAGAATTACGCTCGCGCACGGCACGGTGCGGTCCTATAGATATTTATGTGCTTTTAACTGCAATTTTCTCAGGAACTACTGAACAGATTGACACCATATATGCAAAAGCCACATCCCTGACCTGAGGACTACCTCTTTGTCAAATTTCAAGTAATTCTGTTCAGCCGTTCGGGCTGTACCTTCGACTAAAGGTCCTATGGGAAAATGCATGGGGAAAACGCGTTTTGGGACCCCCCTTTTTTCTCGGCCCCCACTTGACGAATCACCCCGAGACTTTCAGGGTAGGAGCTGATCGGAGCGCCCCATTAGTTTTGAAAATTTTGCAAGGATTCGTCAACTGGCGCCAAAGTTATTCAAAATAGAATTTTGAGTTTTCCTATGGAATCTCGGTCCTAACTATAACTATCTACTGGCAACCGCCAGTAGATAACATATATATATCGATGGCGTGGGTGAAGCGAGGAATTGATTTATGTTCGCCGTCTGAACCACTGCAAGCAGGAACAGCGCCAAACCGAAAGGACGTGGATTATGCAAATCCAAGGTAAACTGCCATGAGAGTGTTACCTGCGCTATTCCCGTGAAGTCCATATGCAGCAGGCGAGGGAAATTGAATACGGCAAGTGATTGAATTACTGAGCAACTTTGCGGCGATAAAATGAAGGGGACAGGAGTGGCGCTATGAAAAATACCGATTGGGACACAATAAATTAGGTATTGCTGCATTGTGGGAAACTGAGGCCACCGGTTCCCTGAAAGACACACCCTCGATAAGAAAATGTCACCAATTAGAGTGGACATGAGCCGCACCAATGAGGAAAGACACTGTTGCTTTTAAAAGAAACCCCAAGCTGTGTTTGAAACATTGATTTGTTTGTACTGATGAAGGCCGATGCCGAAATGCATTTACAATGAATAAATCTTACTTGAATTCCCGAGAGTGCTCCGAAGGTTCGTATCGTAGTTGTTGTGCAACAATGACGGACTCACCCCCCGTCCGGAGGCACCCGCTGCGAGTTCGATGGCGTGGGTGAAGCGAGGAATTGATTTATGTTCGCCGTCTGAACCACTGCAAGCAGGAACAGCGCCAAACCGAAAGGACGTGGATTATGCAAATCCAAGGTAAACTGCCATGAGAGTGTTACCTGCGCTATTCCCGTGAAGTCCATATGCAGCAGGCGAGGGAAATTGAATACGGCAAGTGATTGAATTACTGAGCAACTTTGCGGCGATAAAATGAAGGGGACAGGAGTGGCGCTATGAAAAATATCGATTGGGACACAATAAATTAGGTATTGCTGCATTGTGGGAAACTGAGGCCACCGGTTCCCTGAAAGACACACCCTCGATAAGAAAATGTCACCAATTAGAGTGGACATGAGCCGCACCAATGAGGAAAGACACTGTTGCTTTTAAAAGAAACCCCAAGCTGTGTTTGAAACATTGATTTGTTTGTACTGATGAAGGCCGATGCCGAAATGCATTTACAATGAATAAATCTTACTTGAATGCCCGAGAGTGCTCCGAAGGTTCGTATCGTAGTTGTTGTGCAACAATGACGGACTCACCCCCCGTCCGGAGGCACCCGCTGCGAGTTCGATGGCGTGGGTGAAGCGAGGAATTGATATATATATATATATATATATATATATATATATATATATATATATATATATATATATATATATATATAAATATATATATATGAAACAATCTCCCTCCGGTTCGAGGAGGAAGAGTACCAGCTAATAAAGCCAGTCCACTTTCCCAACTGAACTCGGCAAGTTACCATGTCCTTGGCCCCTACATTCTCAGGGTGGTGCTTCCTCGCGGCTCCTGGATGCCGCAGTAAATATGAAAACAATCTCCCTCCGGTTCGAGGATCACTCGAAAGCAGACCAGTGCAGGCTACCAGCATTCAAAATTCGGAGCTTTATTTCCCAGCCTTACGCGTTTCGGAGTTTTTAACTCCTTGTTCACAGGCACTACATCAGCTGCGCTGCATTTGTGAAGAGGCATATGTCCCAGTCTGCCTTTTATTTCGTTGTCCTATAGTAGGCAGGTAGGTGTCATTGCATTCTGGGATGTGTAGTACGAAGTCTCTATTGTATTCGAGAATGCCTCTTGAAATTAGTTTAGCCCTTAGTAGGTTCCGAGCAGATGAGTCACTTTTGGAACAATTATTACCCTCAGTGGGCCTCCGAAGGAAGAATACCAGCTAATAAAGCCAGTCCGCTTTCCCAACTGAACTCGGCAAGTTACCATGTCCTTGGCCCCTACATTCTCAGGGTGGTGCTTCCTCGCGGCTCCTGGATGCCGCAGTAAATATGAAAACAATCTCCCTCCGGTTCGAGGATCACTCGAAAGCAGACCAGTGCAGGCTACCAGCATTCAAAATTCGGAGCTTTATTTCCCAGCCTTACGCGTTTCGGAGTTTTTAACTCCTTGTTCACAGGCACTACATCAGCTGCGCGGCATTTGTGAAGAGGCATATGTCCCAGTCTGCCTTTTATTTCGTTGTCCTATAGTAGGCAGGTAGATGTAGCGCAAGTCATTGGCATGCGCGTCAGGAACTCGTTGCTAGGCGACGCGTTTGGGAGCTGCGTCACTACGTCATGAGCTTTGAGGCAGGTGCGGTTGCTAGGCAACTAAGTGTCCTATAGTAGGCAGGTAGGTGTCATTGCATTCTGGGATGTGTAGTACGAAGTCTCTATTGTATTCGAGAATGCCTCTTGAAATTAGTTTAGCCCTTAGTAGGTTCCGAGCAGATGAGTCACTTTTGGAACAATTATTACCCTCAGTGGGCCTCCGAAGGAAGAATACCAGCTAATAAAGCCAGTCCGCTTTCCCAACTGAACTCGGCAAGTTACCATGTCCTTGGCCCCTACATTTTCAGGGTGGTGCTTCCTCGCGGCTCCTGAATGCCGCAGTAAATATGAAAACAATCTCCCTCCGGTTCGAGGATCACTCGAAAGCAGACCAGTGCAGGCTACCAGCATTCAAAATTCGGAGCTTTATTTCCCAGCCTTACGCGTTTCGGAGTTTTTAACTCCTTGTTCACAGGCACTACATCAGCTGCGCGGCATTTGTGAAGAGGCATATGTCCCAGTCTGCCTTTTATTTCGTTGTCCTATAGTAGGCAGGTAGGTGTCACTGCATTCTGGGATGTGTAGTACGAAGTCTCTATTGTATTCGAGAATGCCTCTTGAAATTAGTTTAGCCCTTAGTAGGTTCCGAGCAGATGAGTCACTTTTGGAACAATTATTACCCTCAGTGGGCCTCCGAAGGAAGAATACCAGCTAATAAAGCCAGTCCTCTTTCCCAACTGAACTCGGCAAGTTACCATGTCCTTGGCCCCTACATTCTCAGGGTGGTGCTTCCTCGCGGCTCCTGGATGCCGCAGTAAATATGAAAACAATCTCCCTCCGGTTCGAGGATCACTCGAAAGCAGACCAGTGCAGGCTACCAGCATTCAAAATTCGGAGCTTTATTTCTCAGCCTTACGCGTTTCGGAGTTTTTAACTCCTTGTTCACAGGCACTACATCAGCTGCGCGGCATTTGTGAAGAGGCATATGTCCCAGTCTGCCTTTTATTTCGTTGTCCTATAGTAGGCAGGTAGATGTAGCGCAAGTCATTGGCATGCGCGTCAGGAACTCGTTGCTAGGCGACGCGTTTGGGAGCTGCGTCACTACGTCATGAGCTTTGAGGCAGGTGCGGTTGCTAGGCAACTAAGTGACCGGTCGTCAGATATCAGCAATCCATGCGTGTGGACTTATAACTGTCTCGCATTACCGAATGATTGAGGAATATTCAGAGTATAATAGCCTGATGAATGCGCGCGTGAAAGCAGTGTATTTCATGTGCAAAGTTATGCTGCGCGTTATGAATAGATTCGTCATAGTCTAGGGGACGGTAACCAGTTCCATGACATATCAGAACCGTGAACAGTATCATGCACGTGGAGGTATATAAAGTTAACACATTCCCATTTATAATATCAGTAGCGTAATCAATGTCATGCCAGAGGGGGTGTGTACAGTTAAAACGTTCCCAGCTTAGATTGAGTTCATACCACAATAAAGCTCATATATACATCTCTTCATGCGTTATTTCGTCCAATATGTACACATTTGTTCGTGTTGCATATATGCATGTATAAAAACAATCACACTGTTATAAAAATGCAAACGTGTATATAATAAAATACATACTTTCTCAGTTGGTACATTATAACAAATAGAGAGCTTCAGGCTTCATGTGCAAGATATTTACAGTGTGTTTTAGATAAGAAAGTTCTGTGATAATCAACATGTCTTTCTTAATCAAAAGGCTAAAGTTGTCCCATTTGTCTTGCGGTCTCCTCCATCTCGTTCAACCTGGTCTGTACCGAGCCGAGCGAATGAATCCATCTACATTCCTTGTAGTTTAGGGCCACTGAAATCGCGCCTCCCCTTACATTGGGACTGATCTTCTCTATAATCCACCATTTCATACTGTCAGCGGAATGGTTGTGTGTAACGAAGTGTTCGACCATGGGTGCACCCTGTACTCTGCATCTTATTCTGCTCATATGTTGTAGGATTCTAGCCTTAGCTTTCTGGATCGTTTGACCAACATGTATTAGACCACAGGGACAGAGAATAGCGTATATTACATGGGAGCTATTGCAGTTGGTAAAATGTGATAGCTTATATGTTTTGTTGTTATACGTGAATGTCGTCCCCTCTTGACATTGGTCACATGCTTTGCAATGCCCACATTTATGGTGTCCGCTGACTGGTGGAAGACCAAGGTGGTTTCTAAGGTCCAATTGCTTCGGAGGTTCTAGGAATGCCCTGACAACGGTGTCCTTGATATTTTTACCTCTCTTAAAGGCGAAGATGGGGTCTTGCTCGATCTTTAGTTCACTAGCCACCAGGTTCCAGTATTTCTTTACGATCTTCTTGATGTCATTACTCTTGGTGTTGAATGTGGTTACACAGACAATATTATCTGACTTGTTGTCCTTTACCTTGACCTCCAAGAGTTGGTCACGTGGACAGTACCATGCGCGTTTTTTGGCCCTTTTTAGCAGTCCAGTCGGGTAGCCTCTTTCCTTTAGACGACTTGTGAGGGTTTCTGATTCCTTGAAGAAATCTATTCTTCTGGTACAGTTTCTTCTCAATCTGAGGTATTGCCCGTAAGGTAGGTTATCTCTCAGGTTAAGCGGATGATGTGAGTCATACATCAGTAATGTATTTCTTTCTATTGGTTTTCGGTAGAGATCACAGTATAGTAAGCCTTCTTCCACTCGAAACGTGAGGTCCAAAAAATCTATCGTTGTTGCTTGTCATTGTGAATTTCATTACAAGACCGGAGGCTACATTATGCATTAATCCTTTTAATGCAGATCACAAGCAGCCGCTACATCATAAAGGCAAAACAGTTCTAGAATGCGGTGAGCAGAAGCAACAAAACGCATGAGAGACAAACAGACTGCCTCTTTTAAATGCGGCTCACAAGCAGATAAGTCTATCTTTTACTTGCTCATTATTCTCTCAATGTCTTAATCATTGTACCCCCCTTTATATGTTTCCTGCCATTAGTTTACCTAAAGATATATTTCTTCAACCTTTTTACTTGTATCTGGCGCTTGTTTTCCCCCCTCGCCCTCATGGGTGACCACGTTTTCCCCTTCCCCGTCACCCCTCCTCACACGACTTCCTATTAAGGTCGTCGCTTTCCTCCTCTCAACAAATCCTACCTTTCTAGCTTGTTTAATTCCGTGTGCGCTTTCGCTGCCAAACGCGCTCTTGCGGCAGACGCGCTTGTGTCTCCAACTCCCCTTGTCACCTTCTGCTTCATTTGGCCAGCGCCCTCCTCGCCCTCGAAATCCTTTCTAAATTCAGGTATTATTTTAGACGCGCTCGCTTCCCTCTCGCGAGCGCGTCGTTATAGCTAAGGAAAGAACCTTAGCAACGGCGCGTAAACGTCAGGCTCCCCCTCACGGCCTTTTCTCTTCACCGGCAGCAGCTGATCTCGAGCGAAGTTTTTTCAGTTACTTCGCTTTCTCGATCAGCTGCTGCCGGACCAACCCAACTGTAAACAAGTTTCCTACTACATAAATAGGATTCAAACCTAATATTTACTCCAAGGTCAAGGTGCTCCTTCTTACCCAACACTTTTTATATCTAATATATAAAAAAAAAAAAAAAGGGGAATATTTATTTAATAATTTTAATATATATATTTACCTTACCAAAAAATAAAAAATAAATAAAAAATAAAAATATAACAAAGGAGAGTATTTCAGCCTTTGTCAGCTACTTTAAAGCTTACCCTTATTCTTTCCCATTATGTCTGACTTAGACTCAGACGAGGCTACCGCAAGCTCTCCTATTCACGACGATAATTCCTTTAAAATGTTTCTACAGAAAGAAATGAGATCCTGTATGCTCTCTACCTTCAAGGAAGTTATGTGCTCTAAAAGATCTCTCTCTCTTCCCGATTCTGATTCTGCAGACAATCCCAGTATTCATCGCAAAAAAAGTAAAAAATCTAAGAACCTCGTTTATCCCTCTGATTGCAATTTGGGAGGTCAAAGCACTTCAAACGATATGGGAGGTCGTAGCGCCTCATTTATGATGGGAGGCCTTCGCGCCTCAAATGAATGTGGTGTCCCTTGCGGCACAAATGTGATGGGTGCCTCCAGCGGCACAAATCTGATGGGTGTCCCTCGCGGCACAAACTACAATTCAAAGCAATCTGACGCAGTCTCTGACTCTGAAGAAGAGGAAGAAAATTTTAATAATCCCTACGATTAATTCGTTTTAGACTTGGATGACCAAGACCTTGAATTCAACAATACCCCTGACCTCGATTCCCCTTCCTCAAAAAACGTTATCCTTAACCCCCTTGGAGAGGAAATGTTCTCCCCCCTTAATATTTCACACCCCAATAGCTCAAAATGGTTCCCTCAAGAACATGTGTCTAAATTTATCACTAGGTGGCTGAGAAACTATCTCGAAAGAGAGACACGAAACACCCTGAGATCAGAGTGCCCTAGACCCTCTATCCAAGATAAGGTCTCCCAAACCCCCAACCTTGACCCTGACCTTATTAAATTTCTATTTAAATTGGGAAAGGACCCTAGAAAAGGTCTAGAGAGAGCCCTTAAAGGTTGCCAAGACCGCCTTCTCGACAGCCTTGGTCCACTCACAAGGATCCTCGACCTTGCCGAGCAATCGCATATCTCCAATATCCCCCTTGACGTTAACCTCTTTCGAGGCTGGAGCCAAAGGGCGATAGTTCTCCGGGGCAACGCAAACTCTAGCCTCAACATAGAAAGAAGGAGAACTATCCTCACCAAGATCAACCCGAAGCTGGGTGACCTGGCGGAAAAAGAACCCTCTGAGTACCCCAAAGGACTCCTCTTCGGAGAGGACATGATTAAATCCATTGGGAAGTACGTTGCTACTTTTACCGCCCTGGACAGGGCTCAATCCAATATGAAAAGAGTCTTCAACGCAAACCTTTTTGGACAGGCCGGAAGAAGAGGGCGTTCTTTCGGCCGTGGTATCCAAAGGCCCATCTCATCGTTCAGGGGTACCGGTAGAGGGTTCTTTCCATCTAACCAGCAATTCTACCCATTACGAGGCAGAGGACCACGAAACAGAGGCTACAGGTCCAGAGGAAACCCCAACAACTCCAATCCTCAAAGTAAGTCTCCCTTTTTCTTCCGTTCCTTCCCAAGTAGGGGGCAGACTAAAATACTTCTACCACATATGGGAATCTATAACTCAAGATCCATGGGTTCTCGAAACCGTGCAGGGTTTCAAAATAGATTTTATAGATATTCCTCTTCAAACAATTCCCCCTCAACCGCTAACACTTTCGGAAGAACATCAAAAGATTGTAGAAGAGGAAATCTCTTCAATGCTTCAAAAAGGAGCTATCGTTCAAGTGCCATGGTCACTAAAAACCTTTGTCAGCACTCTTTTCCTTGTACAAAAAAAGGAAAAAGGTTGGAGACCGGTCATAAACATTCGGGAAGTGAACAAATACCTAGTTTACAGACACTTCAAAATGGAAGGCATCCACCTTCTCAGAGATCTTCTCCTCAAAGGAGATTGGTTAGTCAAACTAGATTTAAAAGACGCATACTTTACCATCCCTATGGCCCTAGAACATCAACCCTACCTCCAATTTATTTGGAAGAATCGCCTCTTTCAATTCAAAGCTCTTCCCTTCGGGCTTTCTTCTGCCCCCTGGTGCTTTACCAAGATCATGAGGACTATCGTCTCTCTTCTGAGAGAAAGGGGTATTCGCCTCATCATCTATCTAGACGATATCCTCATCATGTCCCAGCTCCACTCCTAACTTCTAAAAGACCTCAATTCTACAATGAATCTCATCGAAAGTCTTGGTTTCATTATAAACAGGGAAAAATCTATCTTAACTCCCTCAAAATCTCTAGAATTCCTAGGGTTCACTGTAGATACCTCGAACTGCCTTCTCCTTCTCCCTTCCAAGAAGATTGCGAAAATTCGAAAAGAGATCAGATATGTCTTGAAACAAGAATCTCTAACACTCAGGGAATTAGCCAGACTACTAGGCTTACTTTCCTCTTCCATCCAAGCTATTTTTCCGGGCCCTCTGAATTACTGTGCACTTCAGAGAATAAAAGCCAAGGCGCTCAAGCTTGGCCTCTGGTACGGAGATTCAGTGACCTTAGACCTGGAAGCCAAATCCGAGCTCTCATGGTGGCTAGAGAACTTGGATGCATGGAATGGCAAAGCTATCTTCGGTTCTTCACCGGAATTTATCCTGGAATCGGATGCCAGCCTTCACGGTTGGGGTGCTCGCTTCCTCGACCAAAACACTGGTGGCGCTTGGTCCCTCGAGGAATCTTCCCGTCACATAAATTTCCTAGAGCTTACTGCAGGTATGTACGCTCTAATGAGTTTCAAACTCTCTCTCCAAGGGAGATCTGTCCTTCGGAAGATGGACAACATCTCCGCAGTTTCTTATATCAACCGCCTCGGTGGTACCAAATCTGCCGACCTTTCCGCCTTAGCCAAGAAACTCTGGATGTTCTGTTTAGAACACAAGATCTCTCTCAAGGCGGAATACCTTCCTGGGAAGTCGAACCTTTCTGCGGACTGGAACTCAAGATTCCTTTCAGACCTTACCGATTGGAAACTCAACGTGAATGTTTTCAATCTTATCTTTCACCTTTGGGGTCCACTGGATGTGGACTTGTTCGCCAGCAGACTAACCTTCCAACTTCCAAAATATTTCAGCTGGATGCCGGACCCTGGAGCTCTAGCGGTGAATGCCTTCCTCCAATGCTGGTCGAACCTTCAGGGCTACGCCTTTCCCCCCTTTGCCATGATCCAAAGAGTCCTACAGAAGGTCAGAATAGACCAATGCACTCTGGTTCTGATAACTCCCTTTTGGCCTTCTCAAGCATGGTTCCCGACATCTCTGGAACTGTCCTGCGACATCCCCTTTCTCATCCCAGCGAGCCAAGGTCTGATTTCCAACGCAGACGGAGAAGATCATCACCTAATCACTTCAGGGAATTTGAACATTCTTGCTTGGAAAGTGTCAGGCAATCCAACGAATTGTCTGGACTTTCGTCATCAGCTCTCACTCTCCTCGGTGAATCATGGGCACCTGGAACGCACTATAGGTACAATAACATCTGGAAAAGATGGGTTTGTTGGTGCATGGAGAGGAACCTGGATCCCGTGGAAGCTCCTATCGTCAATGTAGTTAATTTTCTTGTCGAACAGTTCGATAGAGGATTAGCTTATAGATCTATCAATTGCTACAGATCAGCAATTTCCGCTGGACACTCCCTTGTCAACAATAAAACGGTAGGTAAAAATTTTATTATTTGTAGAGTCATGAAAAGCATGAGACTCAAAAGACCTCCTAGACCTAAATATCAGACTATTTGGGATGTTAAAGCTATCTTTGACCTTTTCTCTGCTTGGCCTGATAATGCTTTTCTCAACAGGAAATGCCTTTCGCTCAAACTTGCTACTCTCTTATGTCTAATTTCTTGTCGCAGAGTTTCTGATGTGAAATGCCTAGATATTTCTTATAGACAATATGATATGTTTGGAGTTAAGTTTGAAATATTTAGAAGGACTAAAACCATGTCAGACTCTATTTTTTATCCTCGTTTTGATCTCTGCAAAAAATTGTGTGTTGTTGACTGTATGAAAGAATATGATCAGAGATTTAAAGACCTTCGCCCTTTAAATGCTAGTCAACTCCTTATCTCTTTTGTTAAGCCTTTTAAACCTGTTTCTTCCTCGTCCATTGCTAGATGGGTCAAGTCGGTTATGAAGCTAGCTGGTATTGACCTTTCTAGATTCCAAGCACACTCTCTCAGAGGTGCCATGGCAAGCAAATCATTCTGGTCTGGTGGTAAGTTGAATGATATCCTTAAAGCTGCTGATTGGTCAAATGCTTCTACCTTTGCCAACCACTACTGTAAACCTATCGAGCACATGTCTGATGTTGTCCTTCAGGGCTACCAACATGCATAATGTAGCCTCCGGTCTTGTAATGAAATTGCGATTCTCATATTAACATGACTAGAGAATCTAGATTTCATTAAAGACGCGGAGGCTATCATTATCCCTCCCGTCCCTCCCTTGGACGGAGCTGCTCTTGAACTATTGTACTTGGCTTATTTGTACTTGCATGTGCTTGTAATTCTTTACATCTACCTCTTAACGTATTTACATTTCTTCTTTCTTTTCAAACCACTCTGCATGATGTCCTGCTTAATTCCTTATCCAGGTTTAGATGTCTCTTCAGTCTCAAGTTCAAGTTAGATTTCTTCTTTGGACTTCCGCTGTTTCGCTTCATTTAAAAGAGGCAGTCTGTTTGTCTCTCATGCCTTTTGTTGCTTCTGCTCACCGCATTCTAGAACTGTTTTGCCTTTATGATGTAGCGGCTGCTTGTGATCTGCATTAAAAGGATTAATGCATAATGATAGCCTCCGTGTCTTTAATGAAATCTAGATTCTCTAGTCATGTTAATATGAGAATCGCAATTGAATGTCGCTTGTTCTTGCATTAAGCCAACCATGGAATTCATTTAGTTCCTCAGTATCACCGGACCACACCATTATGACGTCATCGATGTAACGTTTCCATACGGCAATCTGATTGAGGTATGGATTTTTATGACTGTACAGGTGTTCCTCTTCGTAGTGGTCCATGAAGATATTCGCCAGGCTCGGCGCATAGGTGGCTCCCATCGCCACTCCCTTGCACTGATAGTAAAATTCTTTTTTGAAAATGAAGAAGTTCTTTTTCATGGCGATTTCCAAGAGTGAGATCAGAAAATCAGTCGGAATCCAGTGTGGTCTCTGCCGTACGTCTAGTGTTGCTCTAATGATATCCAACGCTTTATCCTGGGGAATTGATGTATAAAGTGAGGACACATCTAGTGATACAAGAAGTTGTGTGTGCACATCAAACGCCTGTCCCTCCAAGAGTTGTATGATGTGCATGGTGTCTCTTACAAAAGATTTTGTTTTAGGGACCCAAGGTTGTAAAAAGAGGTCAATGAATTGGTTCAGTGGTTCTAAAATTGAACCACATCCAGAGACAATCGGTCTACCCAGTGGCTTAACTAACCGCTTATGCACCTTAGGTAGTGTATAAATTGTAGGAATTCTTGGTTCTTTTTTGTTGAGAAAGTCATATTCAGCTTGGCTCAAGAATCCAACAGTCATTCCATCATTGGTTAGTTTCTCTATCAATGATTTGAGAACAGGGGTAGGATCACGTGGAATAGGTTGGTAGCTTTCCACAATGCCTAGTTGTAGTTCTATCTCTTCAACATATTCACTAGTATTCTGCAGTACCACAGCACCGCCCTTGTCTGCCGCTTTGATAACGATAGAGTTATTGTTGCCTAGAGAGTTCAATGCTTGTCTTTCTTCTTTGGTGATGTTGTATTGTATATATCTTCTTGTATCCAAGAGTTGCATGGTTTCTTGGAGAACAATTTTCTCAAAAGCCAATATCTTCTCACTCATTAGGTATGTACCTGGTGTGAAAGTAGAGACAGGTCTAAAATTTGTGGCAGTTGGCTTCGGATTGTAGGTGTTTTTGCTGAAGTAATATTTCAGTCTAATCTTTCGAAAGAATTGTTGGAGCTCCATTTTTACTTGAAACGAGTCAGGTATAACAGTTGGTACAAATGAGAGTCCTTTGGCAAGGACCTCTCTTTCAGCATTAGACATAATGTGGTCTGACAAGTTGATTATGGGTTCTCTCTGGTTAGGTGTATCGTTTGGACAAGCCCTCACACTCTGTGTTGTTGAGATGTTAATGCTGTGTAAAGTGGCTATCGTCCCCTCATTAGTGGGCATGACTGTTGTATTGTTGGTGTTATTGTCAAAAGTGGTAGGGGTTGTTGTATTACTGGTGTTGTTGTCAACAGTGGTAAGGGTACGTTCACTTTGTGTCTGGGTGGTATCGTGATTCCCTCTCTGGGTTTCTACCATCTGTAGGTTTGTCTCCGAGTGGAAATCTCCCCATGTGTTTCTGGCTTGTAGAAGCGGACACGTGATGTTCCCTGCTGGTTGTTCCTGCCTCTGTTCCAACCCCTTGGTCTTTCCCAGTTCTGTGTCTTCCCTCCTCCCCTGTTCGTTTGGCGGTAGCCTTCCCCTAAAAAATGGGGGCCCTGATTACCTTGGTAGCTGGTGGAGGGTCTATCAGAGTCAGAGTCTGTACCACTTCCTGCCGAGGAATCTGAGAAAGTCTTGAACCTTCTTGGGCCCTGTCTGCTTCTATTGGAGAAAAAGCCCGGGCTATCCTGTTGGTAATAGCCGTCAGACAGGTAGGGGTAAGTTGTATTTTTGTCATAATTTCTTACGTCCTTTGCGAGTTTATCTAGCTTCCTGTTTAGTGTGACTGTGTTAAAGTCAGCCAATGTCTTTTCCGCTCGCTCTAACGCTTCTCTAGCGTTTGAGGGGGCTCGATCCTCTAGTATTTCCTTCTTAAGATCAGTGATTTCTTGCGTGAGTTTTTTGACGTATTCAATTGCTGTCTCTACACCAAGCAGCATCCAATGTCTGGAGCAATTGTTCGCCACGTAACTAAACCCTTCCCTGAATTTTGGGATGTCTATAAAAATAGCAGGTTCGTTACAAACTTGCAATCCTTTGGGAATTATATTGGATTGCAGGTACTTAGTTAGTACATGTCCGTGTAGGCGTGATCTAATGAGTTTCTTCTCTAGTCTTTTGATTTTAGCTAGTTTCTCATTGAGGCCTGCATCAACTGATACTCTGTCTGAACCTAGAAGAAAGTTGGAAGCACCCTGATCTTGTATTAGCTTCGCTATGTAATCTTCACTGTAAGACAGAGTTTCCTTTTCAGACATACTACAAAAATATGACCACAGTTCAAACAACAAACAATTCCAAAGGACAATAAATGGACACAATACAAACAATACTTTCGAAAAACAATAAATGAGAGAAAAAACCCTCGCAGGTCAGAACCTGCACTAGTCCAATTGAAATAGCAATGGGGTAACCCAGTATCCCTCAGAACCTGGGCAATTGTATACAGAGATAACAGTTGGTTCTGTCGGGTATGAATTATTTCTTTACACTATTGAACCAATCCTTGAATTATTCACAAGAAAAAGGAATTAAATCACAAATAATACACACAATAATAAGACCATAAAGGGTATTCAAGATTTTTATAAATTACGTCATTTATAAATACCCAAATTAAATTGCATGGCTGTCAAGACACGAAAGTAAATAAAAGAATTTTTGTGACAGGGTGATATGTGGTGCTCAGTGATGTAGTGATGGTGCGTAATATATACAAAGTGACTGTGAAAATTTCGACGATTCAAGAAGGCCAGAAAACAGATAATTGAATAGGTCTGCGGATTGAGTGAATAAGTCTTTATGCAGAGTCTTTCAACTGGTCCGGGGGGTGTTTGTCGACGTTTCAACCCTGGAAGCGCACTACTGTCTAGTCAATGCGGGTCTTCATCAGGACATAGAAAGGAGGTGACAGCCTGTAGAATAGTAAAGTGTATGGTCAAGTGTGTGTAAGAAATAGGGGGATGCTGGAACTACTCAGGCATGCAAGGTCAAAACTCACCTAAGGAGGCCCAGTGTTGCTAATAGGACCTGTTCAATGCTCTTCGTTTAGTTTGGCAAAGATCTTCTGTACCACATTAATTCTATGAGGGAGGGAATGGAAGGTAGTCAAGAATTGCCCTATGATGGCTATGTTCTGATCCAATGGGTGCTTATCTAAACACTTATAAGAACTCACCCAGTGTTGAAAATTGATGGTTTTGTATTTCTTCAATAGGGTTTCTTTTAAGTCTCAGGATACTCATGGAGGGGCACAGGTGAGCGTCCTTACTCCTCCGATCTTGTTGATCACTCTTCTGAAGAGTTCTAGATAGAAGATAAGAACATAGCCATCATAGGGCAATTCTTGACTACCTCCCATTCCCTCCCTCATAGAATTAATGTGGTACAGAAGATCTTTGCCAAACTAAACGAAGAGCATTGAACAGGTCCTATTAGCAACACTGCGCCTCCTTAGGTGAGTTTTGACCTTGCATGCCTGAGTAGTTCCAGCATCCCCCTATTTCTTACACACACTTGACCATACACTTTACTATTCTACAGGCTGTCACCTCCTTTCTATGTCCTGATGAAGACCCGCATTGACTAGACAGTAGTGCGCTTCCAGGGTTGAAACGTCGACAAACACCCCCCAAGCCAGTTGAAAGGCTCTGCATAAAGACTTATTCACTCAATCCGCAGACCTATTAAATTATCTGTTTTCTGGCCTTCTTGAATCGTCGAAATTTTCACAGTCACTTTGTATATATTACGCACCATCACTACATCACTGAGCACCACATGTCACCCTGTCACAAAAAATCTTTTATTTACTTTCGTGTCTTGACAGCCATGCAATTTAATTTGGATATTTATAAATGACGTAATTTATAAAAATCTTGAATACCCTTTATGGTCTTATTATTGTGTGTATTATTTGTGATTTAATTACTTTTTCTTGTGAATAATTCAAGGATTGGTTCAATAGTTTAAAGAAATAATTCATACCCGACAGAACCAACTGTTATCTCTGTATACAATTGCCCAGGTTTTGAGGGATACTGGGTTACCCCATTGCTATTTCAATTGGACTAGTGCAGGTTCTGACATGCGAGGGTTTTTTCTCTCATTTATTGTTTTTCGAAAGTATTGTTTGTATTGTGTTCATTTATTGTCCTTTGGAATTGTTTGTTGTTTGTACTGTGGTCATATTTTTGTAGTATGTCTGAAAAGGAAACTCTGTCTTACAGTGAAGATTACATAGCGAAGCTAATACAAGATCAGGGTGCTTCCAACTTTCTTCTAGGTTCAGACAGAGTATCAGTTGATGCAGGCCTCAATGAGAAACTAGCTAAAATCGAAAGACTAGAAAAGAAACTCATTAGATCACGCCTACACGGACATGTACTAACTAAGTACCTGCAATCCAATATAATTCCCAAAGGATTACAAGTTCGTAACGAACCTGCTATTTTTATAGACATCCCAAAATTCAGGGAAGGGTTTAGTTACGTGGCGAACAACTGCTTCAGACATTGGATGGTGCTTGGTGTAGAGACAGCGATTGAATACGTCAAAAAACTCACGCAAGAAATCACTGATCTTAAGAAGGAAATACTAGAGGATCGAGCCCTCTCAAACGCTAGAGAAGCGTTAGAGCGAGCGGAAAAGACATTGGCTGACTTTAACACAGTCACACTAAATAGGAAGCTAGATAAACTCGCAAAGGACGTATGAAATTACGACAAAAATACAACTTACCCCTACCTGTCTGATGGCTATTACCAACAGGATAGCCAGGGCTTTTTCTCCAATAGAAGCAGACAGGGCCCAAGAAGGTTCAAGACTTTCTCAGATTCCTCGGCAGGAAGTGGTACAGACTCTGACTCTGATAGACCCTCCACCAGCTACCAAGGTAATCAGGTTCCCAATTTTTTAGGGGAAGGCTACCGCCAAACGAACAGGGGAGGAGGGAAGACACAGAACTGGGAAAGACCAAGGGGTTGGAACAGAGGCAGGAACAACCAGCAGGGAACATCACGTGTCCGCTTCTACCAGCCAGAAACACAGGGGGAGATTTCCACTCGGAGACAAACCTACAGATGGTAGAAAACCAGAGAGGGAATCACGATACCAACCAGACACAAAGTGAACGTACCCTTATCACTGTTGACAACAACACCAGTAATACAACAACCCCTACCACTTTTGACAATAACACCAACAATACAACAGTCATGCCCACTAATGAGGGGACGATAGCCACTTTACACAGCATTAACATCTCAACAACACAGAGTGTGAGGGCTTGTCCAAACGATACACCTAACCAGAGAGAACCCATAATCAACTTGTCAGACCACATTATGTCTAATGCTGAAAGAGAGGTCCTTGCCAAAGGACTCTCATTGGTACCAACTGTTATACCTGACTCGTTTCAAGTAAAACTGGAGCTCCAACAATTCTTTCGAAAGATTAGACTGAAATATTACTTCAGCAAAAACACCTACAATCCGAAGCCAACTGCCACAAATTTTAGACCTGTCTCTACTTTCACACCAGGTACATACCTAATGAGTGAGAAGATATTGGCTTTTGAGAAAATTGTTCTCCAAGAAACCATGCAACTCTTGGATACAAGAAGATATATACAATACAACATCACCAAAGAAGAAAGACAAGCATTGAACTCTCTAGGCAACAATAACTCTATCGTTATCAAAGCGGCAGACAAGGGCGGTGCTGTGGTACTGCAGAATACTAGTGATTATGTTGAAGAGATAGAACTACAACTAGGAATTGTGGAAAGCTACCAACCTATTCCACGTGATCCTACCCCTGTTCTCAAATCATTGATAGAGAAACTAACCAATGATGGAATGACTGTTGGATTCTTGAGCCAAGCTGAATATGACTTTCTCAACAAAAAAGAACCAAGAATTCCTACAATTTATACACTACCTAAGGTGCATAAGCGGTTAGTTAAGCCACCGGGTAGACCGATTGTCTCTGGATGTGGTTCAATTTTAGAACCACTGAACCAATTCATTGACCTCTTTTTACAACCTTGGGTCCCTAAAACAAAATCTTTTGTAAGAGACACCATGCACATCATACAACTCTTGGAGGGACAGGCGTTTGATGTGCACACACAACTTCTTATAACACTAGATGTGTCCTGACTTTATACATCAATTCCCCAGGATAAAGCGTTGGATATCATTAGAGCAACACTAGACGTACGGCAGAGACCACACTGGATTCCGACTGATTTTCTGATCTCACTCTTGGAAATCGCCATGAAAAAGAACTTCTTCATTTTCAAAAAACAATTTTACTATCAGTGCAAGGGAGTGGCGATGGGAGCCACCTATGCGCCAAGCCTGGCGAATATCTTCATGGACCACTACGAAGAGGAACACCTGTACAGTCATGAAAATCCATACCTCAATCAGATTGCCGTATGGAAACGTTACATCGATGACGTCATAATGGTGTGGTCCGGTGATACTGAGGAACTAAATGAATTCCATGGTTGGCTTAATGCAAGAACAAGCGACATTCAATTCACAATGACGAGCAACAACGAGTCGATAGATTTTTTGAACCTCACGTTTCGAGTGGGAGAAGGCTTACTATACTGTGATCTCTACCGAAAACCAATGGAAAGAAATACATTACTGATGTATGACTCACATCATCCGCGTAACCTGAGGGATAACCTACCTTACGGGCAATACCTCAGATTGAGAAGAAACTGTACCAGAAGAATAGATTTCTTCAAGGAATCAGAAACCCTCATAAGTCGTCTAAAGGAAAGAGGCTACCCGACTGGACTGCTAAAAAGGGCCAAAAAACGTGCAGGGTACTGTCCACGTGACCAACTCTTGGAGGTCAAGGTAAAGAACAACAAGTCAGATAATATTGTCTGTGTAACCACATTCAACACCAAGAGTAATGACATCAAGAAGATCGTAAAGAAATACTGGAACCTGGTGGCTAGTGAACTAAAGATCGAGCAAGACCCCATCTTCGCCTTTAAGAGAGGTAAAAATATCAAGGACACCGTTGTCAGGGCATTCCTAGAACCTCCGAAGCAATTGGACCTCAGAAACTACCTTGGTCTTCCACCAGTCAGCGGACACCATAAATGTGGGCATTGCAAAGCATGTGACCAATGTCAAGAGGGGACGACATTCACGTATAACAACAAAACATATAAGCTATCACATTTTACCAACTGCAATAGCTCCCATGTAATATACGCTATTCTCTGTCCCTGTGGTCTGATATATGTTGGTCAAACGATCCAGAAAGCTAAGGCTAGAATCCTACAACATATGAGCAGAATAAGATGCAGAGTACAGGGTGCACCCATGGTCGAACACTTCGTTACACACAACCATTCCCCTGACAGTATGAAATGGTGGATTATAGAGAAGATCAGTCCCAATGTAAGGGGAGGCGCGATTTCAGTGGCCCTAAACTACAAGGAATGTAGATGGATTCATTCGCTCGGCTCGGTACAGACCGGGTTGAACGAGATGGAGGAGACCGCAAGACAAATGGGACAACTTTAGCCTTTTGATTAAGAAAGACATGTTGATTATCACAGAACTTCCTTATCTAAAACACACTGTAAATATCTTGCACATGAAGCCTGAAGCTCTCTATTTGTTATAATGTACCAACTGAGAATGTATGTTTTTTATTATATACACGTTTGCATTTTTATAACAGTGTGATTGTTTTTATACATGCATATATGCAACACGAAGAAATGTGTACATATTGGACGAAATAACGCATGAAGAGATGTATATATGAGCTTTATTGTGGTATGAACTCAATCTAAGCTGGGAACGTTTTAACTGTACACACCCCCTCTGGCATGACATTGATTACGCTACTGATATTATAAATGGGAATGTGTTAACTTTATATACCTCCACGTGCATGATACTGTTCACGGTTCTGATATGTCATGGAACTGGTTACCGTCCCCTAGACTAGGACGAATCTATTCATAACGCGCAGCGTAACTTTGCACATGAAATACACTGCTTACACGCGCGCATTCATCAGGCTATTATACTCTGAATATTCCTCAATCATTCGGTAATGCGAGACTGTTATAAGTCCACACGCATGGATTGCTGATATCTGACGACCGGTCACTTAGTTTCCTAGCAACCGCACCTGCCTCAAAGCTCATGACGTAGTGACGCAGCTCGCCGAACGCGTCGCCTATCAACGAGTTCCTGACGCGTATGCCAATGACTTGCGCTACGTACACGCGCCTTAGCCAGGATCATTCACTGATACGGTCAAAGGAGACAGGACGTATGCCTGAGCCCCTCTTCAAGTAACCTGAGACTCTGGGTCTAATTAAGGTGAGTGGGAAGAACAGTGAGGGTTGCCTTTTTGCGTTAATTAAATGCGAACGGCGTGGAGGACGCTAACTAATTCCCCTTCTATCTAGAACTCTTCAGAAGAGTGATCAACAAGATCGGAGGAGTAAGGACGCTCGCCTGCGCCCCTCCTTGAGTATCCTGAGACTTAAAAGAAACCCTATTGAAGAAATAGAAAAACATCAATTTTCAACACTGGGTGAGTTCTTATAAGTGTTTAGATAAGCACCCATTGGATCAGAACATAGCCATCATAGGGCAATTCTTGACTACCTCCCATTCCCTCCCTCATAGAATTAATGTGGTACAGAAGATCTTTGCCAAACTAAACGAAGAGCATTGAACAGGTCCTATTAGCAACACTGGGCCTCCTTAGGTGAGTTTTGACCTTGCATGCCTGAGTAGTTCCAGCATCCCCCTATTTCTTACACACACTTGACCATACACTTTACTATTCTACAGGCTGTCACCTCCTTTCTATGTCCTGATGAAGACCCGCATTGACTAGACAGTAGTGCGCTTCCAGGGTTGAAACGTCGACAAACCCCCCCCGGACCAGTTGAAAGACTCTGCATAAAGACTTATTCACTCAATCCGCAGACCTATTCAGTTATCTGTTTTCTGGCCTTCTTGAATCGTCGAAATTTTCACAGTCACTTTGTATATATTACTTACCATCACTACATCACTGAGCACCACATGTCACCCTGTCACAAAAAATCTTTTATTTACTTTCGTGTCTTGACGGCCATGCAATTTAATTTGGGTATTTATAAATGACGTAATTTATAAAAATCTTGAATACCCTTTATGGTCTTATTATTGTGTGTATTATTTGTCATTTAATTACTTTTTCTTGTGAATAATTCAAGGATTGGTTCAATAGTTTAAAGAAATAATTCATACCCGACAGAACCAACTGTTATCTCTGTATATCATAGAAGACAAGAGCACACCTTCTTGGACGGTGCAAGAGCACTCATCTCAGAGGAGCAAACAGCGATGATCCAAATCTGGCAGGTTCGAGACAAGCCCAGCACGAGTGACAATGGTCTGCTGTTGCGAGGACATCAAATTGTGGGACATCGAGCTGGCACACCAGGGTATCGCGAAGACCAAAGCCTGTCTCTGAGATAAAGTGTGGTTCCCTGGCATGGACAAGTGGTTGGATAGCCACTCCTGCACCATCACCAGCAGAGATGCACCAGCCGCCCCAGTAATCATTGAAGAAGCATGCCTCACTCCATGGGCGTATGTCAGCGTGGATTTTGACAGTTTTCCCATTGGCAGGCTCACTGCGGTAGGAATGGAAAGCCACACCAAGTGCCCCTTAGTGGTACTAGTGAGATCAACCACATTCGGCTATGTCAAGCCCTCTCTGGTGAAAGACTTCATGCTACTAGTGTTTCCAGACAAAATGAAGACTGACAATGGGGCACACCTTCCAATGGCAGGAGTTCCAGTCGGATCTTCACAGCTTACACATAAAAAAACTAAAAGTGACTCCGCCATGGCACCAGGCCAATGGAGAAGTAGAGCACTTCATGCACACCCTGTAAAGAGCCTTAAGGATCAGAGTGGAGCAAGGACCAGACAATGAATGCTGCCTGCATCGATATCTGAGGGCATACCGGCAGATGCCGCACAGCACCACAGGATGCGCCCCAAGTGACCTGTTAATGAGGAGGTGCACTCATGACATCATTCTGGCAGGGCCCAGCTGGAAGCCAGCAGTCATCGACATCCAAGCCGTGCAGGAAAAGCATCAAGGCATGAACGACCGTGCCAGTTAAGATTGCAGGGCAGTGATTTTGGACCTCGTAGTTGGAAACAAAGTGATCATGAAAGATCGACACCCAGAATGGAAATTCCGCATCCCGTTTGAAAAGGAAGTCACCAAGGTCCAAGGGTCACTGTTCAAAGAGGAGCATCCACGGTCTCCAGAAACATATCCTGGTTCAATAGGACCAGGTCAGCTGATCACGAACAAGACAACAGTGAAGGGTCTATAAATGATACACCCAGATTGGAGGCGACTATGCTCGATCCACATCCAGAAACACTGCTCCCGCCACACTCGAGCGAGATGGAATGACCCGAGAAAAACAAGCAACCAAACGCCCACAACCCAGATGGGAATGAGCAATGGGCTCCAGTGGTCACAGCCAGAAGTGTGGACCCTGGCCCAATCCTGCACCAAGTCATTGACTGAGAGACCATGTACAATGCTAGTAAACATTGGGAGGGATGCAGAGTGCCACCAGGCCTCTACCATACACTGTAGCAAACATACAGTCAGAGGGCAGGGCGCGGCTGAAGGTATAAATAAAGGCTGGATGATCACTCGTGGTCACTTGTCGATACCCAGTATCTAGTGTGTCGGGCTCACGTCATTAGCCTTCTGGGAGGACTTTACACGCTCCACGCCTAGCCGGATTTGGGCACTCTTTCTGTAATGACTTGGTCATACCTTATCAGTTGATATCCAAATCTTAGACCAGGAAACTGCTATCTTGATCAACGTGAATCTTTGATTGCAGTTGTCACATACAGGCTGAACACAAACACCAAACTTCAAACAATCATTCAACACATTTAACAAGGCCCAAGGGGCCTCTTTCATAAGGTGCCCACATTCGGGGAAGCAAGACATTTTGAACGGCGTGCGCGGTCTGGATGATCCATCCTGCCCTACCACCACTATGCACCAACGGCCTGCTCCAACCCTTCACTCCATCTGCTTGTCTCCACCTTCAGTATGGAGCCAGGAAACTCGTCACCGTGTAAGGAGAGGAGATGTTGCTGAGAGGTAGAGCGCTCATATATCTACACTTTCCATGTTTCCACTTATTAGTTCCATGGGGAAGAGGGTGTTATACGTGCCATAGTCTTAGGAGTAGGGGAGGGATATGACTGTCCTTGGGGAATGCCCTTCAGTTAATAACCTTCCACAGAATCAGTTTAGAAATAGACAAAGAAGAGAATGCACTAGATGTCAGCCTCTATGCTGAGCTTGTTGCGTTAATCTTGCGCTGCACGGCATAATAGCCAAGATGGTGAGATCACAGAAGATGGGTCTCAGGAAGGATCAAAACTGTGCCGTGTTACTCTAGATTTCTGTCTCTTCCATGAAAGATAATTAAACTACAACAGCCTTCAAAGAACAACAAGCCCTCAGAGGGATTAATTAAAATGTCTAAAAAAAATATACAAACAATTAATGTATTGCAATCCCAAGACCTTGCCCGGTATTTTTTTACATTTGAATATTAAATTCCAATTGCTTGTCATCTAGAGTAGGAGGAGGGGCGTTTGATGAAGCTAATTAATCATCATTACGCTATTTGGTGGGGGTAGTGTGGCAAGGAGAGGGCCAGGGAAGGATTTTAGACTGCGCCATTCCTCTGTGCTTGACTGAAGAATGTGCTACAGACAGGGTGCTTGTTATTAAAGTAGTGTTCTTGCTTTCCTAAGTGTTGTGAGCGAAGGATGGTCAACAAATGCAGCATGAGTCCTCATCTAACAAGCATTGGCAAAGCCGATCCGTCTGGCATTGGCTTCCAAAGTTTAGGCTCTGCCAATGCTTGTTTTGTTTGGTCATGGTATCTGTAAAACATGGGTAGGTGATGGGCCCTCGCCAATTAAAAAAAAATTGGATTAAAGGAAACTTTTTTGGTATCAAAAATGTACATTTCCATAGTTATCCCTGGCACTGAAGGGAAATACTTAGTGTGTGGACATGGTCCTTGTGAAAGGACAGTGTGCTATCACTCACAGAGAACGTAGACAACAGTTTAGGTGGGCTGAAGCAGTGCGCCATGCTATACACAACACATTACTAGACCAATGGATGAAGAAGACTGGCTGGAAGTCCCTTTAATAAGTATACTCTATGTATAATTGTAGTAAAACCAGAAGGTCTTGTCTAACAACAGACCTGTAAAACTATAACATCCGAGAAACCCATCGCAAGGTAAGTACCTGAACATCTCAAGACCAAAGATACTACTGAGTGGTAATGGCGGAGCGATTCCTAGAACCTGCGTTACTATTTCAAGACACAGAGCACAGCTTGCGTTAACAGACACATTGCACAAAGCACTCCGGCACCATCATGACTGACATAAGGATGCCATCTCACAATCTGAGTACCTCTTGCGAAGTACTTACTGTCTGATTATGTGGCTCCTTTTGCAGCTGAAACTCCTCCTGATTGAATGAATATTTAGTAGATAACTTCCACTCACTATTACGACTGCTTTTCTTCATAGTACTTTCCCTGGTCTCGGCTTTGCACCTTGCACGGCCTCGACCCTGCCAGTGTACAAGGGCTGTACTTCAACCATTGCTTTTGCTTGTTCTCAGTTTGATCTGTATATTATGCCTCCTACCTAATCTGTCTCAACATCAGCCAGTCTATTCCTCCAGCTATGTATCCGTGTCAGAATCTTTATTGTGTAATTACTTAAATCGTTATAAAAATAATAAATATGACATAAATGGACTATGCCAATGCATCGGCTGGGGGGATTAAAAATTACACTGATTACATTTAAAAAGTTTGCAACACAAAACTTTAAAGCCCAAGACAAATCAGCCTTATAACATGTGATGTAGTAAGCATGTAGGGGTGAGCTATGCACATGCATAAAATAAAATTTCAAATATCCAGTGCAAAACTGTGCACCAACAAGGTCAAGTGTAACCAAGTTATTCGATGAGATGCCCCAGAATGAGGCTCCTACACATAACACCACCAGGAAATCTAACCATGGCTTGTCGTGCACGTTTTCAGAAGGAGAAGTTTTCAATTTAAAGTGCCAAGTGATGGTCATAAGAAGTTTAGTAGGCATTCAAAATTATGAAGTGCAATTTGCCTAAGTAAAAACTTTCCGCATGCTTACATATCGAGGAGGCAAGCTATTTGCTAGGTCAGAAGTGCTTATAAGACATACATCACAATAAAGTGTGACGTGCCCAATGGTTAAAGTATCCCATGAGAGAAGCCAGCTTTTCAATAAATGTGCCACATGGCAGGCCAGCTAAGTGTTGGAAGACGTACGTAACAATAAAGTGAGACATGCCTTGTGGTGATGTTATCACAAGATAAAACTTAGTGCATCAGATCATAGATATCATTGGCATCTACTCTAATTTCCTTAGGCGGTTTTCCAAAGTCCGACCCCTTAGTTGGCGAGTGGCGCACAGGGATCTTCCAGCTTCAACAACAAACTTGCCACTCTGCGCTAGTTCCATTGGGACAGCAGTTGTATAAATATCTCAAAACCTCTTTGCATGTCCTTATGTTTTGCATAAAGATTGGTCTAAGGAGCACTCACCTCTGGTATATCAGTGCAGGGTAGCAGCAAGCGATGTTGTTACCATGCGTGGCTTTACATCGCAAGTCGTTTCTACGACTTGCGCTAGGTGGCGTGCAAGACCAGGAAATTTGTTGGATTTTAAATCCAACACATTCCCTGCTGTTGCGCTAACTGGAGTAGGAATAGTAATTTATACTATTCCTAAGTGCAGCGCGCCATCTAGCGCAAGTCGTAGAAAAGACTTGCGATGCAAAGCCATGCGTGGTAACAACGCAGTCGTTGTAATGACCGCGTTGTTACCTACTGCGTGGTAATAGCTCGCGTAGTAACATCATACATTCTATATTTACTGGTGGTGCTTATCCTTAGCAGGCCCAACTGCCATTCCAGCTCATGTTTCTTGATTCTTTGGCCAAATATCAGGGCTTTGGTTTTCGTGGCATTTACATGCAGAAATGTATTTGTAGTGTACAAATGAAGTATGTCCAAGGCCCTCTGTCTTCATGCCAATTCTGGTTTGGGTCAATATCACCAGATCTTCTGCATACTGCATGATGAGGAATCAGTTGGGGAACAGCATAGGTGGAAACGTGTTTCTTTCAACAATTCATCGCCTACATTTGATGTGTTTCAATTGAACAAGTTGGGAGCAATGATGCATCCCTGCTTTAGCCCTTTATTGGTGTAAATATTTTCAGTGGCATGGTTCTGGATGGTCATGGACTGGACCCATGTGCCCGTTTACAGCTCTGTGATGGCCACAAGGAGCATCCTTGGTATTCCCCACTTCACCAGATTTGACCAAAGGATGTTACATGCAATCAACAAGAGAGAGAGGGATATCGAACCACTCTTAAACCCCCTATTATTAATCTCAATCAAACAACAAAAGAGTGCGGCCAAAGCTAAGGCAAGAAGAAAAAGAACAAGGACATGAAAAGGATCACTCATGTGATTTAAAAGAACCCTCACTCCCCAACCTAGTTGGTGACATGCTTCATCATTGGGTTCCCACCAGAGAGGCCGAATGCCTCTCTGGTGTGCTACAACGCCTGATTACAGCGGAGCAGGTTTTTGTGAAATCCAGGAGTGATTGGGTGAAAAATGATTTAAAAAGTGGCCAGTTCAACCATAAACAAACTTTATTGGTGGTGAACTGAGCACTATTAAAAACAGTGTAGTGGATGATATAAAGACTGGCTCGATTGACCAGACACATCCAAGGTGCAAAAAGGAGAAAATGGTCAACATGTTTCTACCTTAAGTTGCTATTTATGCAAGGCTTTCTTCATGACCAAAAATTATGAAAACACCATGGCGGTATGCGCTCGCTAAGGCGCACCCTAACCTGTGGTGTCAAGGGAACCAATGTAACTTATGGTTCGTAGTCAGAGCTTCAACATTGTTGTAAGCCACGTGTCTTCAAAAAATCCGGTGGAAATACCCCGTGGGTTCTGATGGGGGCAAAAACTTATAGTCAAACTTACGCCAAAGCTCATCACCCGTAGTAAACCTGTATACTCCCAGTCACAGGACCCCGCCGAAGATGTTACAGTCAATGCAATAAAAAGAAGCGCTGTAGTCAACAAAACAGGCATAAAGTGGCAGTGATGTGGTTTCTCTAGCTTTAGCTGCCAAATAGGAGAGGGCAATAGCATTGTCCATGGTGGAAGAATTTGGTCTGAACCCCTTCTGGTATTGATGTATGATGTTATTCTTTCTGATCCAAGCCTCCTGCATGTTCAGAATCACTTTTGCGAAAGCCTTACATCAACATCCAGTAAGGCAATCAGCCTGCAATTATCTGTACAGGAATCATCTTTTTTGTATATGGAATGCATAATGATACCTTTCCATGAGTCTGGAATAACCTTTCTTAGGAATGTATTCATTGAACAGGCTATGCATATACAGGGAGTCCAGTAAACCCAGTCTTTGTTAAAGATGTTGCCCAGTAGGGCATTTGATCCGGGGGCTCCTTCCTTCCAAATGCCCTCCAGAATGCTTATTGTTTCCTTTTTGGTAATCATCATTCTGGACTCCTCCAAGTCATCTAGGTTATTTTCAAATGCCTTCTTGATGGAATTCCTGGTTTTAGTAAGGCCAACATAGTCTTGTTGCGTTGGCCACCCCTTCATTTGCCGGAATAGCATTCTCCTTGTGGACTCTGGTGGGAGGCTATTAACGTATCACCAAAATACCCTGGTCCTACTGAACACGAACAGTGTGTATATGTAGTTCTATTCCCCCTCTATTTGTTTTTGTTTTAACATCCAGGCATTTTTTTGTGTGACTTCCTTGCCTTTTTCAGTATGTTTTCCGTTTGTGAGCTCTTTTCTCTTCTTTGTAGGTGTTTGCACCAGCGACAATTCCTTTTGCTTTTGGTAAATTCTTTATTATCAAGAAGTGACAAGGGCCTGCTTCTTGTGTGACCTCTTTATAAGATTCAACGCTTGTGTGCGGACAAGGTTTCATATAGATTTGTCATTATTGCTGCCCAATGTTTTTCAATTTCTGTGGCCTGAAGAGCACAGTCTAGTTTCCACCTTCAGTGTCTGGCCAGGCATGCAATGGTTCTTTTTATAGAGGGACCTGCAATGAAGGAGACTATTTGACCTGCAGGGTAATATTCCCTATATATCCTTGCACTAACATTGACAACGATGGATACTGGGTGATGGTTGCTTTCGGTTCTGTGTTGGACTTGGTATCTTACGGACTTACTTAGGAGCTTCTTAGGAAGATGTAGTTCAGTGTAGAGATGCTTTTGAAGGTGGGCTTCGTTTTACCCTCATCAGAACCTGATTGATCAGCGGAACCAAACTGAAATTCGCGAATGCAGGCTTCCAGTATGTTTTGACCACGGTACCCTCGGCTTATCTCAGGATGACACATAATTCGAGTGTGGAAGTCTCTGGGCACAAAGCACTTGTTCCCCGGATGCTCATAGAAGAACTCTTTTATCAGGTCATAGATCTTCTTGGATTTTTACTACTTTCACATCCCTGTGTGGATTAACGTAGAGGTTTAACACAATGATTGAGGTGTAGATCCTGTCTAGTACTAGGCACTTTAAGCTGAGGAGCTGCACATCATGTAAGCGCCTGCTTCATTACCCTATTTGTACCTGCAGATCTAGTTTCACATAAACGGAAAGGCCTCCCATTGGTCTTACAAATAGATGTTTCTTATATGCCACTCTGTGAATTGCCTGGAAACCAGGAATGGAGCTGGGTGTAGATAAACATGTTTCCTGCAGGCATTGGATGTCACCAGTTAGTAGGAATTCCATAGAGTCGTTATTAGCCATTAGAGTTAAGGCCTGCCACATTCCAACTTATTATCCTAATTGCAACTCTTGAGGCCTTTTCCCATGGCCCCACGGCGCTAAGAGTTCCTCAACCCCTTTGATTGTAGGGCAGCTGGTAACCAGGCTCAATCGGATTGATAACAGCTAATGCTTCTTCAATGCAGTATCTCTCTCCAGGGCCCCTTGCCAGCTGGACTGTGATCTTTGTTTCCCAAAGCTGGGGAAACACTTATTAGAGATTTGCATTTGGCTGGGTGATGCAATCTCTGTGTTTGAATGTGGGGGTATTTATTCCAATATGGAGCGTCTGTGGGCATACCCTAGTCCTTGAATTGCTGTTTTTCGGAAATAAAGTTTTAGACATCAGCTGCGTTTGCCCATTCAGTTAGTGTACACTCCCAATGGGTTATCCAGGAATGGTTCTTAAACTGCTCTGATGTTAAGAGCGCCTTTGTGAAATAGGAAAGTGAGGGTATGCTCTTTAGGAGGAGCACGACGTTTGACCGATTCAATACATCACATGGCCCTCTTGTTTCAAATTCAGGGGTGAAGAGCTCTAGAGCAGGTGGGGCTGTCGTCAACTTTTCCTCCTTTCCTCCATGTTCTGTATCACGTGAATGGCCACCATCCATAGATTTGTGTTTGTGAATCCGTGACTGCTGTTTTCCAGAATATTGAGCAGTCTGATTCGTCCCACCAGGCCTGATAATATTAAATTGTTACATGCCTGTTCGATCAAGTATCACCGCACTGTAGGTGTCTGTTGAGTGTCTCCGGCAGGACTCTCACGGTGTTCCACAATGAGTGCCATTTGGTCGATTCGAGCCCCCTGGTGCAGCTCTTCCATCCTGTTCTGGTTACCCAGCTGCATGCCCATTGGAATTTCCATGGTCTAGGTTATATCTACCCATGCAGCGGTTCCCCTAGCAGTCTCATGTGGCAAGGTGACCTGTTCAGCTGTATGCAATCTTGCTTGCCCAACGGAAGTGTCTTTGGTGCTAGAGTTAATGACCTGCAAGTAAGTTCTTTCCAAAGGGTTGAACGCTGTATGAAGCAGAGTCTCCATGGAGCATTCCTTTTTAGGTTGAGCTAGACAGCGCAGCTGTCTCTTGGAGACCTGCTGTAATCAGTCTAAACCTTTTTTGCCATTGCTTTTTATTTGTCTATGTTAGTGTACTTTAAAAATCCTGGCTTGCTAGTGGTCAGTCCTGCATCTTTGTCCCTCCTTTTTCTCTATCGTCCTCCCACAGACCAGGGACTTTCATTTCACTATGGTTCTTTAACCTTTCTGCGGGGTACTATTTTTTTCTTAGTTTCCCTACCTGCTTACATTCAAATATAGCATTCTTCCTCCCACCTCCTCTTAGTGCCACAGTTGTTAATGCTGCCTTTTTTAACTGCTGCCTACCCCATAGTGGCTCCTGCTCCATTGTTTGTATTTTATTTATTTCCATTGTTTGTATTTTATTTATTAGGCTTTTTGCACTCTTTGATCGCCACAGTCAGTTGGGCTTTTTCTAGTAGAATGCATGCTTAGTTTGGGCTTCCTTTTAAGCGTGAGTGGGATTGTTTTTAGGTATGGCCTGCCAAGGTTTTGCATGTTGCCCCCCTCTCTTTCCTGGCATATCATTCTGTCCTGTGTGGGGCACTTAAGTTTCCTCTAGTTCTATTGGCTGCAGCATATTTTCTTGTATTGACCATTCCTTGTTTTCGATTGTTGCAGCTCAGCATAATGAGCTGTATTTTGTAATAGGGGGGACGTGCGTTTCTCTTGTTTTCTATCTAAATATCTTGCTTTGGTTGGACGTCATGAGATCGAAAGGCGGGGCCGGGATCGGCCCCCCGGAAATATGGCGGGGCACCGACCCCCTCCCCCCCTCGCAGGTCCAACGGGCGGCGCACATCACTGCGTCATCATGACGCGGTGGGGCGCGCCATGTCGGTGATTGGCTCGCGACAGTGACCCATGGCCTGGAAGCGTTTAAGGCGCTTCCGGGTCATGGGGGAGTGGGGGGGGGGGGGGCTGGGGGTCAGACCAGTTAGAACTGGTCTGCCCCCAAGTTTTAGGTTAAAAGGCTGGGGAGCGCGGGACTCGGTCTCTTTGTCCCGCGCTCTCCCAGCATCTGGTCGCAGCCCTAGGAGGCTGCTTAACTTCTTTTGTTTTATCTTACTACTGCAGGTTCCAGCGCTTCGCTGTTCGGAGAAGAGACGCTGCTCCGCTTGAGGTTCCAGTGCCGGTGATCTACGTTGTGCTTCGCCGATCGCTGTGCTGCTGGGGCGCGTGTGCACCGGGACTACGCGACGTCGGGCTTCCTGGTCGGCGCTGGAGCGGGGATTCAGTGGTGCGAAGTATCGTGGCTGCATCTGGTGGACTCGGTGGGGCGAAGTATCGTGGCTGCATCCGGTGTCAGTTTCGAGCGTGAAACTCGTGAGGTTGGCAGGGCGCGCGCACGCGCCGATACGGTAACCTTTAAGGGGGGGGGCCAGGGGGCTGTGCTGTGATTCTCGCAGTAATCGTGAAGCGTTAATTATAGCATAGCAGGAGGGGTTTTTTCCGGTTGTGTTGGGAGGAGCGAGTGAGTGGGGCATACGGTGGGGGCCATTGAAAGTCTCCCCCGTTATTCTGTGCAGGTGCTTCTATAGTAAAGCATTTTTTCAGGTTGCATTTTTAAAAATTCCATTGTTTTGTCTTCGTACAGTTTTGCCATTTCTGGTCTGGCCTTTGCATTGCTTCAGGGGGACATAAGCAACTACGTGGGTTGACAATCATTTATGTGGGGGACTGTTGGTGACACAGTGTTTAATTTTATGTCGCTGTAATTGTCTGTTTGACGCACAATTTTTCCCGAAACTGCAGTAATCTTAATTCAATGTGAATGTTGTCACGTTCAGGTTTTGAGTCTGCAATATTGTGATTATTGTATTACGTTACGCCTTTGTCGCTTGTGTTGTTCCAGAAAAAGGCGTGGGGGTTGAATTGAGGTTGAGCAGGGGGTATTGCAGGAAAAGCGTGTGGAGCAGAGCATAGCATGTCTGGGAAGCGGGGAGCCAAGCGTTCGCGCATGGAGCATATGCTAGAGGCAATGATGCGTAGGATGGCGACTATGGATAGGAGGTGGGGCAAGGTGGAGCAAATGGGCCACAGTCTGGCTGAGTTGAGACAGAAGGTGGAGGACCAGGGTGGGCCGTCTGGGAGGCCGAAACGGACAATAGTACCACCAAAACCAAGGGGGGAATTGGAGGCTCTCCCTAAGAGGGTTAGACATAAGAAGTGTAAGATTCAGGACCCCAAGGTAGTGGCCCCTCTAGAGACACCGGGTGGGGGTGGTCCGTCCGGCCTCCCGGCAGTGCCAGAGTCTCCAGATTTAGTGCCCAACGCCCCAGGGTCACCGGTGCCAGTACCGGCACCTGCAGTTCCAGTGGCCCCTGTCATTGATCCAGTAGTGCCGAGTATCATCCCAGTGGTGTCCCCAACATGCCCCAATACTCCTGTCTTGAATCCTGTGGCCCCAGTACCATCACCAGCAGGGGGTGGGCAGGTCCTGTTGGAGTTAGCCACTCAAATAGCTGCAGTCTTACCATGGTTAGGAAAGGGGGGGGGGTGTTGGGAGAACAGAGCTTGGGCGCGGAGAAGGCCCAGCAAGCACAGCCAGGGCTTCAGCAAAGCGACAGTGGGAAAGCCAAGACGGCAGAGTCAGCGGGTAAGGAGCTGGCTTTACCTTTGTTGGGCGCTGGGGTGTTACCTTCCAGGAAGGAGTATTTAGCGCGCCATGTTGCAAAAGATGTGAAAGAATTGGTCTGGTCTGGGGCATATGTAAACATGTTTTCTTTGTTGATGGATAACAGGGAAATGGATTATGCAAAGCAACAAAAGGATTTGATGCTTCCCAGTGAGTGGCGGGCGGAAATGGCTAGATTCAGGGTTGAAGAGACATGGACAAACTGGATAAGGGCATTTTCTGTGTATATGGCCATAGTGGCGGAAGGTACACCTAATATGCAAGCGGAAATGGCTTGTTACCAAAGCAGGGTGGCGATGACGCATGATAAATATGGTGGTGTGGGGTGGAAGGAATATGATATGAACTTCAGGAAGGCAAAAGAGTTTGACCCGTCACTCACATGGGACAGGGTGGATTCTATTTCCTGGTTTGATCAGTTTGACCCAGGGCAGTCGGGCAGTGTAGGTCAGAATTGGGGCAAGGCACACAGTTCGCCGCCACATCAGCCTTTTCGTTCAGGGCACCCCGGTGCGGCGGCACCGGCCACCGAGAAAGGGGGAAAGAGAAAGGGAGTGTGTTGGGACTTTAATAGGAAGTCCTGTACTAGAGCCCAAGGCACCTGTAAATTCAGGCACGCATGCGCAATATGCAATCACCCCTCTCACCCAGAGTCAAAGTGTCTTAAGAAAGGCAACACCTTTTCGGGGCCAAGAGGGGGTAAGAAACAGGACTGAGGAAGAAAGGAAAAAGGTAACGCATTCACCAATTGATGTTTTTGCTATGAATCCCTGGTTAAATCAGTACCCAGATCATGCTACAGCTAGGATGCTGCAGGAAGGGTTTTTGTATGGTTTCAGGATACCTGTTGGGGATTACAAAGGGATATCTGAGAGCAGGAACCAATTGTCTGTGAGGTCAAACATAAGTGTGGTAGTCAAAAAGATTGAGAAAGAATTGGGTTTAGGGAGAATAGTGGGTCCGTTCGATGTCCCCCCGGTGCCTAATTTTGTCTGTTCTCCCCTAGGTGTGGTACCAAAAAAGGAAGAGGGTGAGTTTAGGTTGATTCATAATCTATCAGCGCCCAGAGGCAAGTCATTGAATGATGCCATCAATGAGGAACTTTGCAGTGTAAAATATGCGTCCTTTGATCAGGCAGTAGAGATGTTGAGGGTTTTGGGTCCGGGGGCCTGGCTGGCAAAATCTGACATTGAATCTGCATTCCGATTGTTGCCAGTGCATCATTTGGATCATCATTTGCTGGGTTTTTCTTTTCAAGGGCAGTTTTACATGGACAGGTGCATGCCCATGGGTTGTTCAGTTTCCTGTGCTTACTTTGAAAAATGTAGTTCATTTTTGGAGTGGGTTTTCAGACAGGTGACAGGACATCATTTTGTGATGAATTATCTTGATGATTTTCTCTTTCTGGGACCGGCGGGTTCTCAGGAATGCTTTGTGGTCTTGGAAGAATTTTGTGGACTCATGCGTACATTTGGGGTCCCCCTGGCACAGGGGAAGACAGTCTGGCCAACAACCACGAATGAGTTCCTAGGCATTGAAATTGATTCAGTACAGGGCTGTTTTAGGTTACCGGAACAAAGGATAATGAAATCCCGTGCTGCTTTGCAGCATTGTTTGTTAAAGGACAAAGTGACGTTACATCAGTTGCAGCAGGTTGTTGGCCAGTTGAATTTTGCACTAAGGGTGATACCTATGGCTCGACCATTCTCTCGTTCCATTTCTCAGGCTATGGCAGGCTTACACGAGAAACACCATCACACGCGGCTGTCATCTGAGGTTCGCCAGGACATGCGGATTTGGATTGCATTCCTGGAGGGTTTCAATGGCAGTGTAGTGTGGCCAGGTCCCCCCATTACTTCGGCTGCCTTAGGTTTATGGACTGACGCGGCAGGTAGTGTGGGATTTGGTGCCATACTTGGGAACAAGTGGGTGGCTCAGCCGTGGCCCGGGTGGTGGTATGAGCATGGCTTAACAGATAACATAGTTTTTTTGGAATTGTTTCCCATTTGGGTTGCATTAACGGTATGGCCCCAGGATCTGCAGAACCAGTCTGTAATCTTTTGGTCTGATAACATGACAGTGGTAGAATGCATCAATCAACAGGCGGCAAGGTGTAAAATGATTCTTCGCCTGTTGAAAGAGATAGTGCTGTTATGTATGAAACTAAATGTACAGTTTAAGGCCAAGCATGTCCCGGGAGTGCGGAAAAATGCAGCTGATGCGCTCTCTCGCTCCAAGATGCAGGTTCTCAGGGACCATCTACCATCTGCGGAGCCAACATCAGCACACTTTCCCAAAGTTCTTTGGCAGATTGGTGCCCCCAACTACAGAACCTCGTGGCTGCTAGCCTAGCTCCCGGGACCAGGAAAGCTTATGAAGGGGCGTTTTGGTCTTACTGTACTTTTTTGGGTCAAGGCTGGGAGGAGAGTTGGGATACGTCAGGCGCATTCCTCTTGTTTTTAGACAGCCTACATAAGGGGAGGCGCACAGTGGCGGCAGCCAGGCGACATGTAGCGGCAGTCTCCTTCTTTGCGCAGATTAGAGACACAAACGATCCCACAAATAGTTTCATTGTGAGGAAGGCATTGAGGGGGTGGCGACGAATCCAAGGTGGGATTCCTGACACCAGGCAGCCGATAGGGTTGGAACGGTTGAGTGCGCTGCTGTCGGCGCTGGGCACCGTCTGCAGTTCAGTGGGGGACACTCTATTATTCAGAGCTGCCTTTGCTTTAGCCTTTTATGGGGCTTTCAGAGTGGGTGAATTGGTGCCACGCAACAAGCAGGATAGACAGGGTGGCCTCTTAATGGAGTACGTAAAGATACAAGGTGACACTTTGCTTTTGACCATCAAAAAATCAAAGACTGATCAGGAAGCTCGGGGTGAAGGAGTGGTACTGCATAGGGCGCCAAACAACCCGTGTTGCCCGGTAATGCATCTTGAGAATTTCCTCGGTTTGAGGAACAGCGCGTTGGTGGGAGCATTATTAGTACATGCAGACGGTACACCACTTACCAGGTACCAGTTCAAAGCAGTATTTGATATGGCAATCAGCAAGGCAGGCATGGATCCAAGGGTTTTCGGAACGCATTCTTTCAGGATAGGGGCTGCCACTGAGGCGACGGCTAGGGGGTTGCACTCCAGTAAGGTACAGAGGATTGGACGATGGGTTTCCAATAGTTATAAGTGTTATGTGCGGCTGCACATGTTGTGATGACACATTATAATGGTGTACTGATGCTTCTCTGTATCTCGTTTTATTCACAGTTTCTCAATCCTGTCACGCAGGGGGGGAACTGCCATCATCTCAGCAACAACATTCGCCGCATCGACCACCAGAGCTACAGGTCACAGGGACACGTAATGTGTGGATTGTGGGGCATTCATATGTACGGCGTATGAAATCTGTTTTTCTTGCAGGTGACTATAGGAAACGGGCAGAGCAGAAGGGGTTTACAGTATCTTTTCATGGAAAAGGGGGCCTTTGCCTTAGTCAATTTAGGGGCTTTATGACTAATCTGTTGAAGAGATACAGTCCTCTTCCCTCTATCGTTATTTTACACCTGGGAGGCAATGACTTGGTCAGGTTGGGCAGGAGGGTCTTGTTTGAGAACATAATCTCTGAGATTGGTTGGTTAGCCAAGGCGTGCCAGGGACAAGGGGTCTCTCCTATAACTCCTGGGGCGGTGCATCCGGTTGGCTGGATGGGTGCGGGGAAGGGGATGAGTCACGCTTTCTTTTAGGCTGGTTGGCCACCCCGCACTGGCATGGACGTCATTAAATGGCGCAGAGTGCAAGACCCCCCAAATTGGCGTGGAGTTCAGGGAACGTATGGGGGTAACCGGGGGGGGAAGTACCCTCTCGGTAAACGGGCCCCCTGCACATGCGCAACCCTATGGGTGGGGCGTGGTAAATTGATAAGGATCTGACACCAGTTAATGACCTTGCCGTAGGCCCAAATAGGATACGCAGAAAAGTAATTAATGTATGATTATCATCTTTATGTTAGATTCGGATAGGAAAACTATGTATTAGAGATATGTTAAGGTTAGCCATCTGAAATCTGTGCATATTAATTGTAATCAAATGTCGTGTTATGTTTCTGCGTAAAATTGTGTAAATAATGTTTATTTCTTGAAACTTTTGATTTGTTTTCATATTTTAATAAATACGGCCGGGGGTTGTTCGACCCCCGCCTCCAAAAGTCATTACCTGTCATGTTCCTCATTACAAATGTGTTTATGCTGGGGTGGGGAGGGGGATTTTCGGTAGTCCCCGACCATATCCCTTTGCTGCACAAAGCTGGTACAGCTTCGGTTTCTGGTGCGCCACAAGTTTCAGCTTTCACGAGGCAAATTCAGATATTGAGATGCTCTGGGAGAATTTCCGTACTGCCAGGCAGTGCTGTGATTTGCAAACTTAAAGATATACTAAATGGCGACATTGTTTTCAGCGAGTGCTCTGCTCTGCTCCACTCCTCCCAGCCCATTGCACACACACTTTAGGCGCCGCTGCTGTCCCCTGTAATCCAGACTTGTTCCAGGCACTTCGCCTCTGACCTCACCTTGGAGCAGGAGAGGGCGCAGGAAGACCCGGAAGTGCTGCTAGAGACAGAGCGGACATTAACATTATCCGTTTATGTTTAGAAATCTTCTGCTTTCATGACACTTCTCCCTCGGCCTGTCTGTAGGGAAACAGAAGGTTTGCCATAGGTGGCGAAAGTATTTGGCATTAAAAATGTAAACATATAACAGTGGCCACACCCCACCGTTCACCACAATCAGTACTTAGCTGAGGATGCCCCGCGATACTTACGTGAATGAGTGAAAACTGGCGCTGCACAGTGCTGGTCAGAGCAGTGGAAGCATAAAGCGTGCTCTTTCTGGGGAAAACAAACACTACGTTTCCCTGCAGGGCCGGACTGGAAACTTAAAACAGCCCTGGCAAAAATTTACATTTCAGCCCGCATGGACAGACGTGCTAATGTGCGCTTGAACAAGAGCAACTCTTTCAAGTTGCGGCCGCGATCGGTAATGAGCACGGTCATTCCTAGAGGCTGAAACCGGCCTCCAAGTGTCAATACCAGCCTCCTGGGGCTCCAGCCTCCCGGGGAATTGCCCGCTTGCCCGGCTGCCAGTCCGGCCTTGTTTCCCTGCAGGCCTTTAACACATGTTAAGCCACAAAATATAGTTGGCTTTCTTTTTCTCACAACTTTTTCACCCCAAAAATATTTATTCACACTAACCCAAGTTCCTATGCCGTGCGTTTTGCGATTTTGGTCCACATACAAATCAGCATCTGTTTGTTGTCACCCTGGGGGAGGGTCAAAGTACTCTGGGTTCGGATTGTAGAAATCTGTTTCTCACTTAAAGGTTCCACTGAGCTGCCTTGCTATAAAAAGTAGAGCTGAGTCCATTACTCACCACAATACAAATGCGGTTAATTAACTCACTCTCCATAGTCCCCTCTCCATGTGTCTGTATTTTGGTTTTATTTCCTATTACTTTGCCATGTGTCTCTGCTGCTGTCTCACTCCCAGCATTGCATTCCTGCTGCCTGAGAACCCAGCTTGGGAAGAGGAACGGGGCAGGGGCATGGCATCTCCCAGTGCTGGCTACAACATTAACCATTACTAGACTACGAGGTACTTATAGCGCACTCTTCACTTTCTTACACTCTGCTGCAGGAACTGGCACTCTAAAGTGCTTCAAACATTTTAGAAATCTGTGTGAGCTACACTCATAAACAGTTTAACCCAGGCTGGCCGATTGCTGCTTCACCCACTTTCCCTCTCATCTCACACACTCCCACTACACACTCTCAACTCACAATTCCACCGCCCTCTCTCATCCCTCCCTTAATACCTCTGTCCTCTCTATACTTCCTACTCCTATAAACTACCATCCTCTACCTCTTTACACTGTGCTTTAGTTCACTTTTCACCTTCCCCCTCTCGGTGCCCCTTACACTTGTCCCTCTAACTCTCTCTCATACTCTTTCTCCACTATTCCCGCCTCTCGCATGTGGTTGATTGACTTCAGGTCTTCAAGCACAGTTTCTATACAGTAGCTTTTGGAATTTTCCATCCCTAAACCCTACAGTCTCCTCCTCTTCTTATGTTGTCTTCTGCGTACACAAAACCTCCCTCTTTATGCATTTGTGGCCTGCTCTAACATTCTTTCTCACACACGTTTCTTGCTCCTCCGTCTCAAGTTAAATAACTACTTCCTACACAAACTACCTATCCCTCTCATTCTTCATTTCTGTGCATTCTCTGCAGCTGTTACCACTTTTTAGTCACCATGCCACATAATTCCACTACACAAATGCTCTACACAACACATAATTAAAATTCCTATACAACACACATAACTCCACTGCACACAATCTACATCCACTACACTCCAAAACAAAACACATACGTAAAACACATAATCATTTACAACGCCAATAGCTATAACTCTTACAAATGTGAGACCTATTGCATTGCAAATGCTTGTTTAAACTTATATCTAGCTGCAAGCTTGAGCTAGTAGAATTGCTTTCATTCAAGCATGTTGGATGTTTTTGCTTCAGATGGCTGTTTGGAGGTTCTTTGTTTTGTTTGAAAGAAAGGATAGTTCCCCAGACCCTTTGAGCTGCTGGCGTTCCCATACTCTGCCCCATTGGCTGGGGTGTTTAGTGCTAGCGATGTGATATGTCTTTTTTTAGATAGCATGAATCAGCTTGTTTTTCCTTTAACAAATTTTCAGTGATTTCTGTAGTTTTTAGGTCTCGTCTGAGACAGCGCTTTAGCGCTGCTCTGGCGAGACTTATAGTAAGCGAGTTTTGGAAGTGCAAACAGTGGCTTTTCAGGCCGCCAAATACAGTGCATGTGCCCCGGGCGCGCGCACCATTTGGCAGCCTGAAAAGCACTGCCTGATCACTTGCTTTGATGTCCTCAGTGACCCGCGCGGCCACTGAGGACATCAAAGTGCACACCATTTGCCATCCCTATTGTCTAGCTAGGTGTTGTCCTTGATTCCTTTGATCCCTATCTTTCCCTTTCTCAATCTCACCCTCTCCCTGCCTTTTACAACTGCGGCCCGCACCACTGTGCCCGCCCCCACTCCCCCCTCCTACTCCCTCCTCGTTAGCTTCAATATACAAAATAAAATTACCGATAGCAACTGTGAATAATGGGGGTGTTATTCAGCTCGTGGTTCTAAGTGACGTCATAGACAGCGCAAGCTTTCTTGTTACAAGCGTGTAGGAGAGTAGGGTCTGCTATCCTATGGTCACCCCAAATTTTTGCTTTTTGCTTCACTGGTTTTTGACATATTGAGGCTGTGGGCCTGCCAATCAGACCCCCAGCCTGCTGTTCTCTCTACTAAATTAAAACCATGCACCCTAGGTGCATAACCAATTGGAAGTGGATCACCCTGTCAGCCCCTGTACCAGTGTACACTAGGTACCCAGGGCATTGGTGTACCCAAGGCCTGCCCGGGGCTGAAGCATGTATTATGCCACCCCAGGCTTGGCCTAACAAATCTGACACAACTGGCTGATCACTCAGCTGGGGTAAGTTGGTGTAACCACCTCTTACTTAGGTGTAGTATACCTATACCTAACCTTAAATGGGACACCTGGTAACCTATAAGTCACTCCTATGGCAGGCCTTAACAATCCTGAAGGCAGAGTGCTTGGTTCCATGTGAGATGGTGCTCTGGCATGAGCTGAGCCTGTCTGCAGTGGTCGGAACAACTTCCTTCTACTGTTTCCAGATATCGTCATACCATATACTCTTAAGTGCATTATGAACCTCGCGGTTAAATGCTAACTTTGGTTTGGCTTTATCAAAACATGTCGAGTAAGGTGTCATACGAATTGGAATACTAACCCCTCGCCAATTCTGGCGACGGGGTTAGCATTCCACCCTTCTAGAGGGACACGACATGTACAGTACCTGAAACCCGGGTAAAATCAGACATAGCCTCAGCTCCACAAAATGGATGCTGCCACCACAGACACAAGTCTGCCCTCCTGCTGCTGGGAGTCCTTCCAGCTTGGGAGGTGTGGACAAAGGGTTTCCTGCCAGGGGAGGTGCGTGCACCACCCCAGACAGGATTTTGTGTATTGGTCAGGTAGGGCTTGAAAGAAACCAGACATGCCTGTGGCTCACAAGGAGCCTCGGGGCATATGCCAGTTCAAACCGGTCCTGGGGCACACCAGTCCCGGGCCTGGGGCGAGCTGGACAAAGGATTGGGGGTGTAACCACCCCCCTTCCTGGTCCCACCCTTAGGGAGGGACCTAGCAGGTAGTCCGGCCCCTAGAATCCGCTTAAAGGTAGGAGCTGTGTCCTAAGACTTCAGACATCCTGGAATCAACTTAAAACTAAGAAGAAGACGGGAACTTCGACGCTCTGCCGCACAGAGGACTGAAGCCAATCTCCCCTGTGGTCAGGGAGTGACCACCTTGCTAACGCAAGCACCATCCAGCGAATCGACGTCTGCTTTGCCGCCGCCTCCCGCCGGAGCCCGAGCCCAGAGACTGAAAAGACCTGGACCTCCAGACCTCTCACCGCCCGATCCACAGTCCCTGAAAAGAGGAGACCCGTGGAGGCACCGAGACACGTGGAGCCAGCCATCTTGAAACGACTACGACAAGCTGACCAGTGCAACAACCGAGGCTCCCTCCAAGTTGTGCTTTGGGTCCTGAGAAGCCCAACCCTCGAGCAGCATCTGCACCAAAGGTGAGCCCTCCAGCATCTCCACGATCTGCGTGGGGCCCTTCTGCATTTTGCCACTCGACGCGCCTAACCGGTTGCTGGCCCGCTGGCTAGTGGCCATCTTGGCGACGAAATCTACGACAAACACCGCTGGTCTGGTTGCTCCAGACTGGCCCTTGCTCCCCTCCAAAGGAGCAGTTCCTCTGACCTTGCTGGTCAGAACTATCAGCTTAAACTCCTTGCCTACAACAATTGCTTTTGCCAAGGCTTGTTTGCTTCAATCAAGTCGCCGACACCGCCGACAGCGAGAGCCTGCGTAGGACAGCTCGTGACTCGACTCCTGGACGTCGTCGACCTTCAGGGACCACGTGGCTGCAGAGTCAAGCTACACCTTTCACCTGTTTGCACCCAACATCGCCTGGTACCCACCTGGTGCCACGCCGGTCACTGGCTAGTGACTGTGAACACTGTCCCCTCTGCTTACAGGTCTTCAACATCTCCGATCCACCCTTGGATCCACTGCATCTCTTCCCGACCGACCGCCGGCAGCACTTTTGTCTACAGGCCCCACGGAACAGATAGAAGAAACCCGACGCACTTCGAGGCCTATGCACCCGCTTCCTGTGGGTGAGGTAAAGCTGGCACTCCTGTGCCCAAGTGTAGTATTACATCTCTAGTGCCTGTGTTCCAAATCTTAAGTTCCTAGGTCATCCGGAAGATTCCTTTTGCAGTAACTTTGTACTTTTTACGCACCCATTGAAACCTATGGGAGCACGCGTGTGACTATTTGCTCTGCACACGCGACCCGTGGACCTCCTGGTCACTAACTGAAGTTAGCTCCTTGTAGGCCCAGCGATTCTAGAGGCCCTAGGCCTTTTCCCTTTTCTGTTCGTGGTACTTATACCACTATTTTAGTATATGGTTCGAGTGGCCACCAGGGCCTATCCATATAAAGTGCAACTTCTGTGTATTCTGTGATAATCTTGTTTGACGATTTGTGCTCCTGTGCTCATAAAGAGACTAGGGGTTACTTTGAGAAATAAATACATATATATTTTGAATATATATCTGTGTGGTGTCCTTTCATTGGTATAAAAGGGGGTTACTATTGGTAAAACAGCTTGCTTAACACGCATCACGAGTTTAGCCTCAAAGACTGCTTAGCCTACGCTACCACTAGGGCAGCTAGTCCGAAAAGGTTGACTTACAACCACACCATAAGGGTTGCTTGGCATGGTACAAGGTGGTCACTAGAACTAGTGAACAGCATATACCAGGCCAACTTCTCACATTGGTGAGCAGCGGTTGGATTTGAGCTTGCTGTGTTTTACCATTGTAATCTCTTGGTTACCAATTGAAAGATCACATAGGTACCTGTAGGTACATATAAAACAAGATTAGATATACTTAAGTTCTACTGAACTTAGTTGTTGTAGAGCAAAGGGAGTAGCACACCCTGACTACAACTACTAGATAGGTTTAGTAGGTAAACCCAAGTGTAGGTAGATTGCAACACATCCATCCACACTTAAGAGCAATGGCTGGGGCAGAGGGGTCCACTGTACCCATCTCTGTTGAGAGTGACCCCCCGAGGGCACCATCCATCTTTGCTACCCTTAATCAGAATGAGCTCAGGCATTTGGCAACTCTTAGAGGCCTTAAACAGCCCAAGAACCCTACCTCTGCTGTGCTCAGAGCACTCTTGCAAGATGATGAGAATCAAAGAGAGCTCAAGAGAGCTTCCCAGTTAGCCCCCTTAGGGACAGGAACAGGAGGCCCCCCTTCTGAAGATGCCACTGAGGTACCCCTTTCCAATAGCCATCCCTTAGATGAAAACCATACTACAGAGGAGGAAAGTGAGGGGGATACAGACAGTGGTGAGGATGAAGGGAGAACTAGCCCAGTGCCAAGTGTTATACTTGGCCCAGCTAAACCAAGGCTATTGGGGACTGACAGTGGGTTCACCCCACTGGATCTCCCCAGTGGACTTAACACAGGGCTTGGAAGGCAAAGGAATCGCTCAGGTGACTCCAATGCTTCCCATGGCTCTAGAGGCTCTCAAGGTCACTCCAGAAGGAGAATGACCACCCCTCAGAGGAGGGAACATGAGGCCAAGATGCAAGAAGCCCAGCTGAGGATCAGGAAGCAGGAGCTAGAAGTAGCCCTGATGGAAGAGAAACTTAGCAAGGCTAGACAGCATAAAGAGAGTGGGTCTATACCCACTGGTGGCAGCATTGTCCCTAAGGACAAAGATAGGGTTTTCGATAATAGAAACCTGTCTAAGGTTGTGCCCCCCTACAAAAGTGGGGATGACATCCACAAGTGGATAACAGCTCTTGAGAGAGCCTGCAAAGTACAGCAGGTTCCTGAAGATCAGTGGGCAGCAATCCTCTGGCTCTCCTTTGAGGGAAGAGGCAGAGACAGACTCCTCACTGTTAGAGAAGAGGATGTCAGAAACTACAGAGTCCTGAAGAGTGTTCTAGTTGATGGGTTAGGCTTAACCACTCAACAGTACAGGTTAATGTTCAGAGACACCCAAAAGACACAGACTCAGGACTGGTCTGAATATGTTGAATGTGCCACTAAGGCTTTGGAGGGTTGGTTGCTGGGAAGTAAGGTATCTGATTTTACAGGATTGTATAATTTGATGATGAGAGAACAGATTTTAAATAACTGTCAAAACCAGCAACTGCATCAACACTTGGTTGACTCTGATCTGACCTCTCCCCAAGAATTGGGAAAGAAGGCAGACAAATGGGTCAGAACCAGGGTTAAGCAAAAGAACCAGAACCAGGGCCAAGGGGGTGATCAGAAGAAAACAGACCAAAAGGGTGGAGATCAGAAACCTAAAGACCAGAAGTCTTCAACAGGGCCCCAAACTACTGCTAAGGAGGGTGGGTCCCAACAGTCCAAAAAGAAGAAAGAAGGTCAGAAGAAACCCTGGTGCAATCATTGTAAAAATACAACTCACTGGACTAGTGATTGCAAAAAGGGTGGAGCCCCCAACACTGTTGCCCCTAAGGCACCTGCTCCCAGTACTACTGTTAGCAGTGTTGGTCCCCAGACAAAGGGTGTAGTGGGAATCACTATGGGAACTGAAGGAGATTCTGACTTAGACAGAACCCTGACACAGGCAGTCCTGATCTGTGATGGGGACATTGATTTGTCCCTGACTGTGAGCCCCAGTAACCTGGGCAAGTACAGACAGACTCCTTTAATAAACGAAAAAGTAGCTCAAGCCTACAGGGACACATGTGCCAGTGTCACTATGGTGACACCAGGCTTTGTGGACCCTGGACAGTACATACCAGGTGAGAACTACCTGGTGACCAATGCCAGCAATGCCACTACTTCACATAGTGTGGCAGTTGTTAACTTCTCATGGGGAGGGGTAACTGGCCTCAAAAGGGTTGTGGTTGGTGCAGACCTCCCAGTAGAATGTTTGTTGGGCAATGACCTAGAGAGTTCTCTATGGTCAGAAGTGGAGTACAGGACTCATGCAGAGATGTTAGGTATATCATCACATGTCCTTGCTGTGACCAGGTCACAGGCCAAAAAGTGCCTCACTGAACCACAGGTCTTGGATCCTGGAACAATGGACCAAGCACCTACCAAGAAGAAGAACAGGAGGGTCAAGGCTGTGCCTTCCCCCCTGCCTCAGAGTGATGATCAGCCTTCCCAGGAAGCTGATCTAGAGGACCCTGAAGGAACTGTCCCTGAAGAGCTTGAACCTGATCAGGTTGAGTTTCTGGGGACAGGGGGACCTTCAAGGGCTGACTTGAGGCAGGCTCAGTTATCCTGTCCCTCTCTTGAACCCCTCAGACAGCTGGCTGCTGCTGAGGCTGCTGGGAATGCTCAAGGTACCCATAAAGTGTATTGGGATGAAGGGCTCCTTTATTCAGAGGCTAGAGACCCCAAGCCTGGTGCAACCCGGAGGTTGGTTATACCTCTGCAATTTAGGGGCTTCCTTCTTACCTTGGCCCATGATATTCCTTTAGCAGGACACCTAGGCCAGAATAAGACCTGGGACAGACTTGTCCCTCACTTTCACTGGCCTCATATGAATGAAGATACAAAGGAGTTTTGTCGCTCCTGTGTCACCTGCCAAGCCAGTGGCAAATCAGGTGGCACAACAAAGGCCCCCCTGATACCACTACCTGTGGTGGGGGTTCCCTTTGAAAGAGTGGGAATAGATATAGTGGGTCCCATGGATCCTCCCACTGCATCTGGGCACAGATTTATACTGGTGGTAGTGGATCATGCCACCAGGTATCCAGAGGCAATTCCCCTTAGGACCACTACAGCACCTGTTGTGGCCAGGGCCCTGCTGGGAGTATTCTCCCGAGTGGGGTTTCCTAAGGAGGTAGTATCTGACAGAGGTACCAACTTTATGTCAGGATACTTGACAGCTATGTGGAAGGAATGTGGTGTCAACTACAAGTTCACCACCCCTTATCACCCACAATGCAATGGGCTTGTTGAGAGATTCAACAAGACCCTAAAGGGTATGATCAAAGGATTACCTGAAAAGCTCAGGCGAAGATGGGACATCCTTCTACCCTGCCTTCTGTTTGCTTACAGAGAGGTCCCACAAAAGGGGGTTGGCTATAGCCCCTTTGAATTGTTGTTTGGGCACCCTGTGAGAGGCCCACTGTGTTTGGTGAAGGAAGGATGGGAGTTACCTCTCAAAAAGCCTAAGCTCGACATAGTGGACTATGTACTTGGTCTCCGCTCCCGGATGGCTGAGTATATGGAGAAGGCATCCAAAAACCTTGAGGCAAGCCAGGCCTTACAGAAAGCTTGGCATGACCAAAAGGCTGTCTTGGTTGAGTATCAGCCAGGACAGAAGGTATGGGTGTTGGAGCCAGTGGCCCCAGCAGCACTCCAAGACAAATGGTCTGGACCCCATACAATCCTGGAGAAAAAGGGAGAGGTCACCTACTTGGTGGACCTAGGAACTCCCAGGAGTCCCCACAGGGTACTCCATGTTAACAGGCTTAAAGCATATGTTGACAGGGCAGACATGGGCTTGCTCATGGCTACAGATGAGGGACAGGAGGAAGAGAGTGACCCTCTCCCAGACCTGTTGTCTCAGAACCCTGAAGATGGCTCAGTTGAAGGAGTGACCCTTGGAGGCAACCTCACTGCCCATCAGCAGACTGAATGTAGACAGGTTCTACAATCGTTTTCACATATGTTTTCCTTGATACCTAGTCAAACTGACTGGTTTACCCATGTTGTGGACACTGGTGACAGTCTGCCTGTAAAGAACAAGCTTTACAGACAACCTGACCACGTCAGGGACTGTATAAAGGCTGAGGTACATAAAATGCTGGAATTAGGTGTCATTGAACCCTCAGAGAGCCCCTGGGCTAGCCCAGTGGTTCTGGTCCCCAAACCTCACACCAAAGATGGCAAGAGAGAGATGAGGTTCTGTGTGGATTACAGAGGACTCAATGCTGTCACCAGGACAGATGCCCACCCTATTCCAAGGGCAGATGAGCTCATAGACAAACTTGCTTCTGCAAAGTTTTTGAGCACATTTGACTTAACAGCTGGCTATTGGCAAATCAGATTAGCTGAGGAGTCTAAGGCCAAAACAGCATTCTCAACCCCAGGTGGGCATTATCAGTTTGTGGTGATGCCCTTTGGTCTGAAGAATGCACCTGCCACCTTCCAAAGGCTGGTGAACCAAGTCCTCACTGGGTTGGATGACTTTTGTGCAGCATATCTTGATGACATTGCTGTCTTTAGCTCCACCTGGGAGGATCACCTGATCCACCTGAAGAAGGCTCTTGAGGCCCTGCAGAGGGCAGGCCTCACTATCAAGGCTACTAAGTGCCAGATAGGGCAGAGTAAGGTTGTATATTTGGGCCACCTTGTAGGTGGAGGCCAAGTTCAACCACTGGAGAGTAAGATCCAATCCATCAAGGACTGGTCCCCTCCAACCACCCAGACTCAAGTTCGAGCTTTCTTGGGCTTGACTGGGTACTACAGGAAGTTTGTTAAGAACTATGGGTCCATAGTGACTCCTCTTAATGATCTGACATCCAAGAAGATGCCCAAAAAGGTTCAGTGGACAGTAAGCTGTCAAAAGGCATTTGATGACCTGAAGGAGGCCATGTGCTCTGCACCTATCCTGAAAAGTCCTGACTACTCCAAAGAGTTTATTGTCCAAACAGATGCTTCTGGGTTGGGTGTGGGAGCTGTGCTGTCACAACTTAATGTAGATGGTCAAGACCAACCCATTGCTTTTATTAGCAGAAGGTTGACCCCCAGAGAGAAGAATTGGTCAGCTATTGAGAGGGAGGCCTTTGCTGTGGTGTGGGCCCTGAAGAAGCTGAGGCCATACTTGTTTGGCACTCACTTCAAGATTCAGACCGACCATAAGCCCCTCTTGTGGCTAAATCAGATGAAGGGTGAAAATCCCAAACTGCTTAGGTGGTCCATTTCCCTACAGGGTATGGACTTTACAGTGGAGCACCGGCCAGGTACTGACCATGGGAATGCAGATGGTCTCTCCAGGTACTTCCACTTAGGACATGAAGACGAGACTGGTCAAGGCTAGTTTAATGTCCCAGCGTTTGGGGGGGGGGGGTTGTGTAGGAGAGTAGGGTCTGCTATCCTATGGTCACCCCAAATTTTTGCTTTTTGCTTCACTGGTTTTTGACATATTGAGGCTGTGGGCCTGCCAATCAGACCCCCAGCCTGCTGTTCTCTCTACTAAATTAAAACCATGCACCCTAGGTGCATAACCAATTGGAAGTGGATCACCCTGTCAGCCCCTGTACCAGTGTACACTAGGTACCCAGGGCATTGGTGTACCCAAGGCCTGCCCGGGGCTGAAGCATGTATTATGCCACCCCAGGCTTGGCCTAACAAATCTGACACAACTGGCTGATCACTCAGCTGGGGTAAGTTGGTGTAACCACCTCTTACTTAGGTGTAGTATACCTATACCTAACCTTAAATGGGACACCTGGTAACCTATAAGTCACTCCTATGGCAGGCCTTAACAATCCTGAAGGCAGAGTGCTTGGTTCCATGTGAGATGGTGCTCTGGCATGAGCTGAGCCTGTCTGCAGTGGTCGGAACAACTTCCTTCTACTGTTTCCAGATATCGTCATACCATATACTCTTAAGTGCATTATGAACCTTGCGGTTAAATGCTAACTTTGGTTTGGCTTTATCAAAACATGTCGAGTAAGGTGTCATACGAATTGGAATACTAACCCCTCGCCAATTCTGGCGACGGGGTTAGCATTCCACCCTTCTAGAGGGACACGACATGTACAGTACCTGAAACCCGGGTAAAATCAGACATAGCCTCAGCTCCACAAAATGGATGCTGCCACCACAGACACAAGTCTGCCCTCCTGCTGCTGGGAGTCCTTCCAGCTTGGGAGGTGTGGACAAAGGGTTTCCTGCCAGGGGAGGTGCGTGCACCACCCCAGACAGGATTTTGTGTATTGGTCAGGTAGGGCTTGAAAGAAACCAGACATGCCTGTGGCTCACAAGGAGCCTCGGGGCATATGCCAGTTCAAACCGGTCCTGGGGCACACCAGTCCCGGGCCTGGGGCAAGCTGGACAAAGGATTGGGGGTGTAACCACCCCCCTTCCTGGTCCCACCCTTAGGGAGGGACCTAGCAGGTAGTCCGGCCCCTAGAATCCGCTTAAAGGTAGGAGCTGTGTCCTAAGACTTCAGACATCCTGGAATCAACTTAAAACTAAGAAGAAGACGGGAACTTCGACGCTCTGCCGCACAGAGGACTGAAGCCAATCTCCCCTGTGGTCAGGGAGTGACCACCTTGCTAACGCAAGCACCATCCAGCGAATCGACGTCTGCTTTGCCGCCGCCTCCCGCCGGAGCCCGAGCCCAGAGACTGACAAGACCTGGACCTCCAGACCTCTCACCGCCCGATCCACAGTCCCTGAAAAGAGGAGACCCGTGGAGGCACCGAGACACGTGGAGCCAGCCATCTTGAAACGACTACGACAAGCTGACCAGTGCAACAACCGAGGCTCCCTCCAAGTTGTGCTTTGGGCCCTGAGAAGCCCAACCCTCGAGCAGCATCTGCACCAAAGGTGAGCCCTCCAGCATCTCCACGATCTGCGTGGGGCCCTTCTGCATTTTGCCACTCGACGCGCCTAACCGGTTGCTGGCCCGCTGGCTAGTGGCCATCTTGGCGACGAAATCTACGACAAACACCGCTGGTTTGGTTGCTCCAGACTGGCCCTTGCTCCCCTCCAAAGGAGCAGTTCCTCTGACCTTGCTGGTCAGAACTATCAGCTTAAACTCCTTGCCTACAACAATTGCTTTTGCCAAGGCTTGTTTGCTTCAATCAAGTCGCCGACAGCGAGAGCCTGCGTAGGACAGCTCGTGACTCGACTCCTGGACGTCGTCGACCTTCAGGGACCACGTGGCTGCAGAGTCAAGCTACACCTTTCACCTGTTTGCACCCGACATCGCCTGGTACCCACCTGGTGCCACGCCGGTCACTGGCTAGTGACTGTGAACACTGTCCCCTCTGCTTACAGGTCTTCAACATCTCCGATCCACCCTTGGATCCACTGCATCTCTTCCCGACCGACCGCCGGCAGCACTTTTGTCTACAGGCCCCACGGAACAGATAGAAGAAACCCGACGCACTTCGAGGCCTATGCACCCGCTTCCTGTGGGTGAGGTAAAGCTGGCACTCCTGTGCCCAAGTGTAGTATTACATCTCTAGTGCCTGTGTTCCAAATCTTAAGTTCCTAGGTCATCCGGAAGATTCCTTTTGCAGTAACTTTGTACTTTTTACGCACCCATTGAAACCTATGGGAGCACGCGTGTGACTATTTGCTCTGCACACGCGACCCGTGGACCTCCTGGTCACTAACTGAAGTTAGCTCCTTGTAGGCCCAGCGATTCTAGAGGCCCTAGGCCTTTTCCCTTTTCTGTTCGTGGTACTTATACCACTATTTTAGTATATGGTTCGAGTGGCCACCAGGGCCTATCCATATAAAGTGCAACTTCTGTGTATTCTGTGATAATCTTGTTTGACGATTTGTGCTCCTGTGCTCATAAAGAGACTAGGGGTTACTTTGAGAAATAAATACATATATATTTTGAATATATATCTGTGTGGTGTCCTTTCATTGGTATAAAAGGGGGTTACTATTGGTAAAACAGCTTGCTTAACACGCATCACGAGTTTAGCCTCAAAGACTGCTTAGCCTACGCTACCACTAGGGCAGCTAGTCCGAAAAGGTTGACTTACAACCACACCATAAGGGTTGCTTGGCATGGTACAAGGTGGTCACTAGAACTAGTGAACAGCATATACCAGGCCAACTTCTCACAAAGCGCTACTGTCTGCTTGTTTACTTGAGGTTTCTACTGTTGCTTGTGCATATTGCCAGAAATACAACTCCTTCTTAATTCTGCTTTCACCCACTGTTGCACGAGCGACATTTATCGTTTGTCTCCTCCCCTTTTCTATTGCCCAGCGTGTTTCCCCTCTGGGACAGGCCTGTGTTATGGCACGTTCCCAAAGAGCAGGGGGCGGTGCTCGTGGATTAGGCGTCTCCTCAGAAGCATAGCATGGCTCGGGATCGGCTACATCCCTCAGACTGTTTACAGTCCGGTAAGCACTGGTCTCCGGTACTGAGGCTTCGTTAAGTGGGCTCCCATGTCATGGGTGTGGCTGAGGGGGTGTTGTATTCCGTTGCAAGTAAAATGTGCTAACGGGAACTGCCTGCATTTTTTAATATGATGTGACCCGGGAGACATTGTGGACGTACGGCCAGAGCTGCCGACTTTGAATGGAGCTGGGAACCAGGTTCGAGCCGCGGCGTCAGCTCAGCTTCCTGCGATTCTGGACAAATCACTTAATCTTCCCGTGCCTACAAACAAATGTGTCACCTTGTGTAACGTAACTAGTGCTCGTATAATGCACTCCAATACCTTCGGTAATGCAAGAAAGAGAGTTCTCTAAGCATGATGGCCGGTGCCGAGATAGCTTTAGCTGCTTTTTTTTTTTAAACAGATTTATATAGCGCAAACTCGAGCCGAAGGTATAGGAGCGCTTTACATGAGCACAGTTACGGTACACAAGGACACATTCTTTCCCTGACAGTGCTTGAAGATGCGCCAAATGGCTTGTTATAAGGTAACTTGGGGAAAGGGTTCAACTAAATTTGTCAGACCTGTTCGAATGAATTGGGCATATTGCCATATGTACGATCACAGAGGTGTTTAACATAACTCTTCATGACGGGGAACCCGCCCAGCAGCGAGATGGGAGTATGCTTCTATTTCTTGAGGCTAGTGAGCAGTTTTCATGCTGGCTCAAAAGCTGCACCTTTTCTGTAGTAAAGCCTAGGTTGAATTCAAGCATTGACTGCTGGGACATCATTATCGGAAACCGTGAAATGTTGAATGTTTTAGCACTTTAAAATAAGCACCTATGGTATTTTACTGGTATGGTTAATCAACTCTCGGCACCATGCTGCTTCTTGAGGGCTTGTGGCACAGTTATCTAAACTCTTCTTTCACCCTGACGTAGATTTTCGTGTCTGGTGAAAGTAGACGTGGGTGTCAGCAGCATTGATGGCGCGCACAGGCAGAATTATACAGGTTTCTGGTTTTTCTAATTTCGGAACATTACTGCAGTGACACGAAGAATGCACATCCTTATAAACAACCAGTTAGCCCCTCCTAGTTTGGGGTAGACTTGACCTAAAATAACTTCTTCTAATCGTTCTCCTTCCCAAATCTTAAACACTGCTCCTCTCCTACTAAACTATGCTTTAAACGAGGGGTCATTGTATCACAATAAAGTTTACCGTGCCTACTACTTTTAAATAAGACCATAATACCATTCTTGCATTTCTTATTTTTGGTTTTCAGAAAGGTTTTGGAAGATACGGAATCAAAAAGAAAAGTCAGTGAAGAAGATGTTTAGTTATCATAAGTAGCAGTGCTGCACACATTTCTACTTTAGATCTCACATTTTTGTGCTGGCTACAAGCGTCAGTGCACGATGGCGTGCACTCGCACAGCTGCTCCCCGCATTCCCCCTCCCTTCTAGCCCAGCCATCTGCCTTTTCTGCGCCAGCCTTCAGCACCATGCCCCTCCCCCCGCTGCTTTAGCGTGTCATCGCGATCGCGATCACTTTCGCTTTCAGAGTGATCGCGATCGCGATGACTTTCACCTGGCCTCTCCCCTCTGCAGCGTCGGTGTGTATATTATTGGCTTCTTGTGACTGCACATTCAAAATCACTGTTTGTCGTCAAAATCCGGGTGCGTTTTTCACACTATTCTGGACAGCATCTTCTGAAATCCTCAGCAAAGCACGTCAAGAGACATTGCATGAGCCGTTATGAGATGTTGGTTTGCTTTCACGGTGTGTTGTCGTGTTTTAGCTTATTTGTAATGCAACACTATTACATGTGGACTTCTCATCAAAAGTAAAAACACAGAGATGTGTAGTGGACTATATAGCAAGCCCAGCGCCTGATTAGGTGCTTCTGTGTGCGCGCTCGCTGTTTCTTTCTGTCTTTCTATCTCCACCACCCTTCTCTCAATCTTACTGGATTTCTTTCTTGCTCTCTCCCTCTCTGTTTCTCTCTCGTCCTAACCATTTTCTGTGTCCCTCATTCTGAGTCTCTCTATCTCATTCTCTCTCCTTTCCTAACCCTCTTTGTTCCTGCAGTTCCCCTGTCTCTCTCACTCCTTCACCCTCTCTCTATCTCTCCACCCATCTGTCTTCCGTACTTCCGTTTTTCTCTGGGCCCCTTTATTTCCCTGAGCCTGTGTCCCTCGCCGATACCAAATCTGAAACAAGCATTGGCATAACCAATAGGTCTCGCTTTTGGAACCTTATAAGTGTTTAGCCATGCAACAGTTGCATAACTAAATACTTATAAGGTCCCAAAAGCGAGACCTATTGGCAATGCCAATGCTTGTTTCTTTAGTCGCCTGGAGAGCTGTCCCTGTGCACTCACTGTCAATTCTTTTAGCTCTCTTTTCTGGTTGGGTGGCACATCTTCCGTACTTATGGTGGTACTGGTATTGTTGTTACTAAGTATATTTTGCCTTCCCAGGCCAGTGGGCCATGTGTTCTGCTGCTTATTTGTTTTTTTGGGGCTGTTGTTTCTCCGGATTCCGATGTTACGTTACCCCCCTTGTCTGGTTCGTCCAGGTTGGGCATTTTCCTGCATTGAATGTTGCTTGACCAATTTTCTTTGCAATGATTTATTAAGGTCGATAATAGTGCAGGCAGAGTGTTTAGCTGTTCAATGATGGCATCACTTGCTTACCTTTTTGAAGCCTTCACACCCTTATATTTATTTACCCAAAGGTCTACCTTGGAGTTAAGCGTGTCCAGCTTCTTGTCAGTCGATAGAAGACTCTGTGCTAACATGTGCATCAGCTCCACTTGTATTTCTAATTTTTTAGATTGCCACTTAAGTCTCTTGCCTGTGGCCAACAAAAAGGCATTTATGGTGTTTATGTTATAATCTGGACCATCCCCGTTGGTGGAGGTGAAGCTCTGGGAGTGGTCCCCTCAAAACGTGGCCCTTTTGCTCTCTTAAGATCTGCTTCCATCTGTAAGTTGTTATGCTCCATCTCCACTGAAGGGGGTGCACTGGGTTGTTGCCATAGCGCCTTCCTAGTTTTGTCCATGGGGTAAGAACTGTACTGAATGGCCCTTGCATCTGCTCCGTTTATAGGATCATATAGGGCATTGCCTGTTTATTTGGCAGATGCACAAGTGTCTCTATTGTGACCTTCCTGTTTTGAGCTGCAGCCGGATTAGATACATTCGGCGTGACAGACCTGTTTAAACCATGCCCCTGTATCACATATCCCAGCTCATGTGTCATATCTTTTTCACTTATGCTGCCTGCGTTCATTGTAGAAGAGATCTCTATTGTTCCACGGGCATGCTTTGGTCATAGGAACTATAGGAGTTCTTTAGAGGGTCACTATTTTTCACCACAGTTTCTGCCAGCTTCACCATGTCTGCCAATGTTTATTTTTCGTGGCTCAGGTAAGTTTTGCAGTTTGGGGTATGGGCAGGTGCATCGCACTGCTTCGCCTCTTTCATCCCTTCCTGGGTGCCAGCTCTCGATTCCCTCATGGGTTGCCCCAAAGCTCTTGGTTCCCCTGTGGGCTCCCCCAGTGGTTCTCCCATGTCCACCTTCCTTCTTGTAAAGTACTTATGTACGAGGTTGTTGGTTGTAACAAGGCCACAAACTTGGGCCAGTGCGGCCCTGTAGAGATCCTCAGCCTGGGCCAGGCTTCTCTCTTGCAATGGGACTATGACTTGAACTTGCGTCGACCAGGCATACCTCTCCGTCTTCCAGGTTGCTTTGCCCCTTCTGCTTTAAAGCCTGGACCTCAGGGTCTACTTATCTCTGAGCCCTCTGAACCCTTCTCGTGATAGCAAAGTGTCTGCTGGCCTTGAAAACTCTGTGAGAGGTTCAGAAGTTATCACAAAAGGCCAAGACCTCCTGCCGAGTCTTGCCTTTACGAGTTGTGGGCCTTATTTGCACTGCCGAGGGCACCCAAGGGCAAACAGTTGTTCGAATCATTTGGGCTGACATGTACACCACACTGTTTTTTTTTTTGTCTTGCGCTGACAGTTACTTTGCTTTTAGCTTGCCTTTAGCTTGCTCGCTACTTTTTAGGTCTCGCCTAGGCAGCGCATGCGCTGTCTCTCCGAGACTTAAAGTAATCTATATTGTTGAGTGAAACTCCGCCTATTGGCGTCTAATATGTCCTGCTGCTCCCCATTTGTTTAACATTGCTTTGCTCTTCTTTATCATGTTTATGGTTGGCTGTCCTTGCAAAACGTCACTTCTGATTTGCTTCCGTTTGGCAGGAAGCAGCACCGACTAACTACTGTTTAGTTACGCTGCTGGGCTGTTATTATTCCATTTAGGAACTACTTCCTTGTTGTCATTCAGCTAAACAAGCCAGCAGCGTAACTAAACAGTAGTTGGTCGGTGCTGCTTTCTCTCAGCGCGGCTCCCATTTCACGGCAGCCGTGCTAGTCTGCAACTTTTATCCTCCTCGGTCTGACCAAACTGCCAGCGCCCGCCTGTCCTCTCATGGGAGTAAAAACATTCTCTACCAACAGAGCGAGGCACAGCGACTCCGAGCCGCGCTTTGGGGAGGTGAGGCCATCCGCTGACATCAGAGGCCGGCGGCAGTATCGGCTCAGAGTAGCAGCTGGAGGTGCCAGGGCTGGTGCAGGGAAGGAGCGGAGCTCCTATCAGCACTTCCCCAGGGGGCTGGGATACCAGGGCCCGTAGGTGGCAGCGGAGGAAGGTGCGCGTCCGGCCACACCAGCATATTCAGCTTGGGTACTGCCAGATAAGTCAGCTGAGTGAAGACCGGCTTGTGTGATGTAGCTTGCGGTAAGCGTTAAATCGCGTCGGTGCAGAGTGCCTCCCCGTCCCTGCTCAGTTTGCAGTGTTCATTCACTCACTGGGGTCACACCACGTTTAGCAGTGAATGCAGTGTCATGCGCTGATTAGAATCCCATTATTGTCAAAATATAATGCTCTATTCATGACAATTGGCAGCGCTCCAAACCCGCTCCCTGGCACTCACCTGTTTTATGGTGGAACGGAAAGAGCTTTACGGGACTGTGGCGCCATTAGTAAATAATCTGCAACTGTGATTTAGGGATGAGTTATGAATCTGCAGCAACATCGCTGATATTAGCAGTAAGGCAGGATTTTCTGCCTTTGTTTGTTACTGTGTGTCTACGAGTTTACTTACAAGTCATTGTAATTTGCTACTGCATTTATGAGACCACCCTTTACTTTTTTATGTTTTCAAGCAAGAATTCCTGTATGTAGTGTTCCTCGAGCTGGGTGCACGTAAAGTACCGCGTAGTCTAAACGATGTCGGTCATAGGGGTCGTTGACTTTGGATGGTTCCTGTGGTCGTATTGTCCGTCTTCTCAAACCCCTGTCATTTCCTAGTCATTTCTCCTTTGTCCTGCAGTTATTTCGGTTGGTTTTATTTGACTTCCCTCCTGGGGGAAAGCGCCCAGGCCCATTTTTAATCTCTTTGCACCTATTCTTGCATGTAGAGCACCAACGGAGGACCTCACTTCTGTCTGTCTTGGGACATTTCTGTGCCGTGCGGTGGTGTCGTTTTTATTCTCTTAGCTCTTATTCTGTCCCACGAGTTATGTTATAGGTCAGTTATAAAACAACCTTTTTGCTTATTCTGTTTGGAAAAGAAAAACATGCAATATCAGTGCTTCAAATGTAAATTAAAAAGTGCTGTTAAGCACTATCCAGAGTGCCTGTTTACTCCTTAGAAGTGCCGATACTCTCCCTTTCAAATTAAAGAAGTGCAGACACTCAGCCCTGGTGAGTACCTGCCCATTTAAAGCACTGAAAATACGCAAAAAAGTAGTAAACGAGTTGCTCAGTTTAATATTTGCTAGCGCTGAGACAAAAAGCGAGGCTTCGTGGCGAACGCATCTCTTTTTAACCTGGGCTGTCTCCCTGTGGCGCACAATTGATTCCCAAGAAATGCAGTTGAGGCTGTTGTTTGTTACCTTCGGCTGAACAGTGGGCAGGCCTTGGGTATACAAGACTCATCTACAGACTTTTGATACAAAGAAAAGCCTCACACATCATCGCGTCGGAAACACTACAGTATGCCCGGGCTCTAAATCCATCTTTCACTGGTGTCAGAAGAGCTCATAACCCCACACACATACTATGTTGACGTGACTGCACATACCATCCTTTCATTTACTCAACCAACTGGAGCTGTTCAAACAAAGTTGCAATCAGCTATGGTGAAGGAAGTAGCTTCGTTTTAAAAACACGCCTTACCGATGTGTAGAAATAATGTTTTCTTTTAAAAGGCAAAAGGCTATCGTTCAACACCATAGAACCCGTTGTCTCATTTTAACTATTTTCAGACGTGAACGTGCGAGGAGCGGTATTGTAAAACTATTGGACCTATAAAACATTCGTATTTATTTAACCGCAAGTGCTAAACCTATCCGAGAGGTTTGAAATGTAGCCCTTCACTCGCCCTCATAAGCCCGCCCCCACCGCCAGCAAGGAATGGTATCACAACATTTCACCCGCCAAGAGAGAACTCGTTCCTGTCGTTAAAACTGCACCCTGTGTTAAAAATGGACTCTCTTATGAACATGAATAGTATCACCCTCTCCCTGACCTCTTACAACAAGCATTAGCAGCATAGCCAATAGGTCTCGCTTTTGGGACCTTATAAGTATTTAGTTATGCAACTGTTGCATGGCTAAACACTTATAAGGTCCCAAAGGCGAGACCTATTGGCTATGCCAATGCTTGTTGTTTAAGTTGCTTGCTGCCTTCACTTGTGAGAGCAGTTGGTGTGCCTTCTGGGTATCTTGCCCATTTCTCCTCCTCTCCACGCTTGGTTTGCCTTGCTTGCTGGAGGGGGGAACAGCAGCTGCAGTAGGATCCAGTGAGGGCATGAAAGCCATCGAACAGCTGTGGAGCCGCCCCGCTGTCAGTACGCCGGTGTATGCGGCTGGGACAATCTGGTTGTGACAAGCGGGATGTGCCGAGATAAGCGGTGTACGGAGTACCGCCGGGCCTGAAACATGCTGCCCTCACTCCCAGTCACTGCAACAGACACAGCCACAGCAATACCTCTGCAACAATGCTCCACGGGCCCAATGGGCTCTCAGTTCCTCGGCCGCCTTGCTCCTCCTTTGCTCACTCACTGCATGACCATGCCCAGCGGCTTCCGCCCTAAGTATCAGTGTGCCTTTTTATCTGATTATGCTGCAGTTTACATTCAATCTTACATCAAATTTATAATCCATCACATTTTAGCCCATGCTTCCACTCTTTCCCTCCTACCATAATTCTACCTTCTGACACCTTTATACGATGACCCCCACACCCATCTAGACCATTTCTTTCTAAAGCTTGTCTGAAGAAAACATCAGTTGGTCACAACTTACTGCTCTTGTCCCTCTGAATCGTTTTTATGGGGCCTCAACCATTCTTGATGAATATTTCTTTTAGAATGGCTTTCCTCAAGTTGACAAAACCAACCTTTTGAAAACCATTCTTCAATAAACCTTCCTATTTCAATGCTTGCTTATTCATTTTGAGGGTTTACCCTGCTTAACCCTATTTCGTTTTCTTATGTTATGTTATGTTATGTTATTTATTCTTTTATATAGCGCACGGCTACTCAAAAAGAGTGTCCCGGCGCTTTAGGAGAAGGAGGGCTGCAACATAATAACATAACAACGTTAAAAGAAGAGAAAAAGACCAAATGCCAGACAAATACATGCAAAAAAAAAAAAAAACAGGCTACTGGGTGAACAGCCAGGTTTTAAGGCCTTTCCTAAACGCTAGTAGGCTGGTAGCTCCCCGCAGAGTGAGTGGCAGAGAGTTCCACAACTGTGGCGCCAGTAGTCCAGAAGAGCGGCCTCCCAGACGAGCTCTCTTCACACGCGGAACAACCGCCAAAAACAGGGATTCCGACCTCAAAGACCGGGTCGGATGATAGAAGACCAGTCTCTTTTGAAGGTACTTTGCTCCCACCGCGTGGAGAGCTTTATAGGCCAGAGTCAAAGCCTTAAAAACAATCCGTTTCCGGATCGGGAGCCAATGCAGAATTTTCAGCAGGCCCGATACACTGGCCCGTCTATTTAATCCGAAGATAGCTCTCGCAGCAGCGTTCTGCACCACTTGGAGCCGCTGCAGCAGATACTCCGGCAGGCCCAGGTAAAGAATGTTCGAATAATCCAACCTGGACCCGATCAAAGCCTGCACTGTCAGCTTCCTATGCTCCTCCGACAGCAGGGGAAGGAATCTCCGCAGCATCCTAAGGATGCCGAAGCAGATGCCCGACACCCCCAGGATCTGGGATTTCAATGTTAACCCCTTATCCAGCTTGACCCCCAAGTTCTTGGCTACTTGGGAGGAGCAAGACGGGGGAAACATATTAATCGGCCACCAGGCCTGCCAGTCTGGCTCTGTGTCGCACCCAAAGAAGAGAACCTCCGATTTATCGGAATTGCACTTGAGGCTGTTCCGTTGGAACCATTGAAAAACAGCCCCAAGGCAATCCCGAATGCTCTCCCCATTAAAGTCTCCACCTCTCATACATGAGAAGAGGAGCTGAGTGTCGTCGGCATAGGATACGATCCGGGCCCCATATGACTCCACCAATGCCGCCAACGGGGTCATGAAGATGTTAAATAGGGTCGGGCTCAAGATAGAGCCCTGTGGGACCCCGACTCCCAGAGGCGGCATCACGGCGGAATCTGGCGAGGCCCAGACCGTTTGCCGGCGTCCGGCTAGAAAGGAGGAAAACCAGCCGAACACCGTCCCCCGCAGGCCTATCTCAAAGAGTCTTGCGAGAAGGCCATCATGGGGGACGGTGTCGAACGCCGCCGACAAGTCCAACAACACCAACATGGCTTTGCCCCCAGAGTCCAGAACCCCTTTAATGGTTTCTGAGACCTCAAGGAGCGCAGTCTCTGTGCTGAGATGGGAACGAAAACCTGACTGGGTGGCGTGCAAAATCTCATTGGTCTCAAGAAAATTGGAAAGCACAACCTGAACGTGCTTTTCCAAAATCTTCGTGAGAGCCGGCAGCAGAGAGATAGGCCTATAATTGACCGGGGCCTTCGGATCCAGGCCTGGCTTTTTGAGCAATGGAATCACCATCGCCTGCTTCTAGGCGTACGGGACCACTCCCTGACTCAGCGAAAGATTTAACAGCGGGTTTGCCAGTGGATTAATCACCTCCGCAACTTTCGCTAAAAATTTAGCAGGGCAAGGGTCGAGGGGCGAACCCGATTTAAGATTGCCCATTAGCGCTAAAGAGTCAGGGGCAGAGAGCGGAGGAAACACACTCAGCGTCACACCAGGCCCTGCCCGCGGGGATAAAGTGGCCTCAGGATTAGTCTGGGCCAAAAGCCCAGGCGATGGAAAAGAATCCTGTATGCGTTGGTTCTTGCTCGTAAAAAAGTCAGCAAGGTCCGAAGCCCAGGTACCAGACAGTTTTTCGTCCAGGATATTAGACCGTGGGGAAATAAATTCTCTCACAATGGAAAAAATCTCCTTGCAGGAGTTAGGAGCCGCATCTATTCTCCTGGCTAGATATGCTTTTTTTTCCAGGCGGATGTCCCAGTGATAGGCCTTGACCACCTTTTTATAGGTCAGCTTGGCTGCAGTATCATAATGAGCCCGCCACGCTCTCTCGGCCACCTTACACTGCTGCCGCGTAGCCGACAGTGCAGCGGTAAACCAAGGCGCAGAGACCCGTTTCGGTGTCAGACGGGGTGTCAGATCCGGGGCAAGGTCATGCAGCCTGTCTAGAAGCCAAGCTTGCAGGGTCTCCAAGTCCCTATCCAGATCTCCAGAGAGGGAACAAGGGTAATCCACAGCAGCCTGGGCCAGCATCTCTGGGGTCACACGATGATATGCCCTATGGACACAACCCTGTTGCAGTGCCAAGGCAGCCACCGATTTGACTATGCCTTTGATCGTATATTTGGCAAGCAGGTGGTCAGACCATAGTACTGGTATAATCTCAATCATCTCAAGAGGGGAAGACGAGAACACCTGGTCAAGAGTGTGCCCCTTCTCGTGCGTAGGCTCCTGCAAATGAGGGATCAGTCCCAGCGGGGCCATAGCCTCAGAAAGTTTAATGGCAGCAGGGTCAGACGGATCATCCAACCGAAAGTTAAAATCCCCTGCCACGATGCAGTGTTCCGCTTTCAGGGCCAGCCCCAACAACACGGAGTCCAGATCTTCAAAGAACGTACCGGGTGAACCAGGTGGTCTATACACAAGTAAACCCTTAACAGATTGATGTGGAGACAGAGTGATAGGGCGTGCCTTTCTTGACCACCAATGCCACTCCACCGCCCCTCCCCTCGGCTCTATCCTTCCTGAGGATGTTATAATCAGGCGGGATTGACATCTGGATTGGAAAATTCACCCCACGACGTCTCAGTGAGCATAAGACATAGTGGCTTCACTGTATCTAGAAGCTCAAATATGTCTTGCGCATGTTTACATGCCGACCTGGTGTTTAGAAGCATGCAGCGATAACCCACATTGAGGATGTTATTGTTGGGGCGTGATGACTGAGCGCGGTTAGGGCGCCAGCCACAGCCAGGGCAGCAGAGTTTCCCACGATGGCGTCCGGGAAAGACAGTGCGGCAACCTGTGACCAGGGTGTCAAAGGAGAGCAGTTCCCCAACCCATTTCCTTGCCTCCCACGCACCTTGCAATACTCCTTCTCCTACTTTGCTCCTACTTTGCTCCTGCTTTTTATTTTTTAAAAACCCCTATTTTTCCCAATCGATCTCTTACTCACACTCCTTCTATACTATTTATTGCAAACCTCTTACTTCCTACAGCTTTATTACTTTTGTTTAAAAAAATCTGTACCCCACCTCAAGCTTTATTCCTTTTTTCAAACCATTTGTTTTATTTAGAGATTCTTACAATCCCTTTACTCAACTCCTACTTTACTATATTACTGCCCCTAACTCCCTTCCAGCCTTACTTTATTAATTTTCCTAAATCCCTTACTCTCTTCACATTTTACACCCATTTCTCTGTATTCCCATTGTTGTTTTAAACTTCATTCCCTCTTCTGCTTTACCCACTTTTTCAAATTTCTCACTTTCTCTACCACTTCACTCCTCTTTTACCAAACCCCTTACTCCCCTCCTGGTTTACTTCATTTTTTTCAAATTCCCTACTCCCCGTTTTCTCCATTTTATTCTAAAACCATGTAGTCCCTCTCCTTATTTACTCCCTATTAGTTTTTGCGGAGCCTTTACTGTCTCACTCACTGTACTTAAAAAATAAAGACCCCCTCCCGCTTCGCCTAAAATTATATTTACAATATATTTACATTTACATCTGCTTTATTCCCCCTCTTATATTTTTCTTCAAACACCTTCACCCCCCCTACAATACCCCTGTCCTGCAATCCTTCCCTTTTTAGGTCTTGCCTAAGACCAGACCGAGCATGCACTGTCTCTTGTGAGACTTTTTATTTTGTAACAGTGGGCTTAGAGACCGCTCATCGCTTACCATTGGATGGCTTCGCTGTCACACATATGCTTTGGTGGTACAGTTGCTGATCGAGAGATGATCCTCCTTACAGGTTCTACCTTCCCAGAAGAGAGTGCAAAACATATACCACATTGCCAGAAAGAGGAATAGGCCTGGATGCCAGTGGTGGCAACAGACTTCTCCTCACTGGTTGCTTTCTTGGCAGGAGGCTGCTTCTTTGGGCTGCCTTATTTACTTCTGGCACTGTTGTTCAGCAGCAGAAAGGAAGACCGACACTGAGACTTGTGCATTTAAGTAAATGCAGAAAAGTAATAATCCTCGACAATATGAATATTACATACCCACAATGTAAACTAACTTTTGTTAGGCCAGATACATTCTGAAAAGCTACATAAAACCTGGTGTCCTCCAGGGCATATGTGCACCCTATAGGAAGCGTGGACGGCCACGCAAGATGAATTAATTTATTTAAAATTATATACTACAGACTACTGCAATCAGCCACATGCATAAATATAACAGGGAATTTTTTTTTTAAAATCAACAACATTTAGCATGAGCTCCTAATGGGCCAAAACAACCTTTGCTCTTTGTGAAAGGCTTTAAGTGGCATAAAATGATTATTAATAGGCCACACGCTGGCTGCGTATGGGATGGTTGGCCACACTGCAAGCAAAGGAGAAAAGGGAATCAAACACAACATGTCTTGCACTAGTTGGAGCTCCTTCCTCTCCAAACAGAATATTGCCCCTTTACAGAGAAAATATTGCATTAGCAAAAAAAAAAAAATTGTGACTGGGAACATCTGTGGCCTTTGCACACCACCAAAAGAAGCAACGGTAATGTAAAAAGAAATACTCAGATAAAGAATATAGTAACTGAAAATCAATATGGAAACATTAAGAAAGAATAAATATGAACTTTAAAAATGCCCCAAACACACAAAGCTCTTGGCAATATTTAACTATGCAAAAAAAAAATGTAAAAGTTGCAGGGAAACGCATTAATCAACCATGTTTCTCTCTTGGTCTCACACACTTACATGTATATAATGGTGGACAAGCCTAAGGGGAAGAATGTAAGTGATAACAAAGGAAAATGTCTAGCAACATGGGCCTAGACTGCTGGAGCCACACACCCTAGTCAGCTACAGGCAAATGCAGACAAAAAATAAAGTAACAGCAGCAGCAAGAATGTGAAAAATACATTCAAATTACATCCAAGGCCTATAGCCACAGTATAATGACAAATATGGACAAAATGTATATTAGAAGATGTAAGATGCAATATATATTCCTCGGCCTAAAATGTCAAAAAATGCTCATTGCTCTAAAAGTTTTATCCCTTTGAGGAACAAACAAGGACAAATAATAGTGGTGTATGCCGATTAGGTTTTGTGAAGTGCTGTACTAAACTTTTTTGAATTTCCTAAAAAATAAAAGAATCCAAAGGTTAATAATGCAGTAGAGATTGCAGAAAGAGGAGGAGTGAAGTTTCCCTTCAAAATCCAAATCCAAAATGACCAGGGACTGACAAATTAACGATGTGGAGTCTTCAGGATAGGTTGAGACTTGATATTGTATGTACCATAGCCTTCTAATCTCCATGACACTTCCCAACCGCCTTTTAACAACATAAATGAATACAAATCACTCTCAAAACCTACTTGAATCATGGTCAATTAGGGGTAAAACTATATATATAATCATATTGAACAGATTTTGAGTTCATTTTATTGGTGCCCATATTAAAGAACTGCCACCCGTGTTTGGATCAACCACCTTGTTCCCGAGCACACAAAATTGGGGTTTTACCCCAACGACATCCCGTTTGTACATTTATATGATATTCAATGGATTAAGTACTTCTTGAAGAAAACGTATGGTTGCTGTGCTGGTGTTACTTTATTCCATGCAGTAGAGATTTCATTCCAGCAAGTAATTTTCATGTTACATGAAAGAATTCCAGTAAAAGCCCTTATTAACAAAATAGCTGATTTATGCTGCAATTATTTTTTAAGGCTTGTCATTCTCTTTGTTAAACTTTGGACGAGCACCTAGAATAAGTCCTCTTGTGTGAGCATGGAGAAGGTATGCAGAGGGGTGGCTTAACATATCCAAAGTAGTCCATCCAGAGTGATCCTTGGCAACAAGAGAGCGTTGGTACCCTGAAGGTTAATGGTCTGTTTCGACTATTGCAATTGTGGTATGTTAAATACTTAAATTTGCTCAGGGAATGATTCACAGCAGCTTTGGTCAGTAAATCCTTTGTTGTGCTTATTCCTTTTTCCAGCAAAAACAACAGTTGATGGACAGAATGCAGAACTATGTCATACATTCACCCCAGTACAGAGATCTGGGCCTAAATCCATTGTTTTTTTGCCCACCATGCCATTCCAGTTTGAACCCAGCCATATGCAAATCAGTCTTGACCCTGTGCCTCATGGGAACAGTCCAGCCAGAACTGCCAAGCCAGGTCCTAACTAGCATCCTAGGACCGGTTTCGGGGTTTCACCCCTCTTCAGCCAGGATAGCTTGATTCCTTTTTCCTGCCATAGCTTCAACAACTTGTTAATCCCTCAATATGTGTTCCGCTGCTGCCAAATGCTATGGCTTGCACACCGCTGTGCTTCACTAGGACCATTTGAGCTCTGCACCATTCATATCCACGGAGTATATACCTTGGTTTGAGTGTTCTTCCACCCATGGGCCCTTCATATACAGTTGTTTCCACCAAATTCACTAGATGTATAACGCTTGGATGCTTTCGGTCTAGGTTTATTTTCAAATATCCCCATGCACAGGTCTTTATTCGCCCCTCCAATGATCATAATGGATTTGGTAGGACACTCAGTTAAATCATCACCAAGATATAATTACATCCAGGGGCTACTTTCATCTTAATTATTTGTGCTCTCCCCTACGCAGAGTTGAAGTTTCAACCACAAACTAAATTCTGCTGATGACTTCTCCAGAAATGGACACATTTTCTTTTATGATGTATTCATCATGTATTGTTGCAACGGTCTTTTCTCATGCATTCTAGACTCCTAATAATCAGCATGCCCGAGTATTTTACACAGGAGTATTTCCATTTGGTTTGGTGCTGGGTCTAGTTATTGGTAGTGCCTCACACTTTTCCCAGTGTATTCTATAACTAGATCACTCTGTAAATGAAGAAAGTGGTGACGCTTATGCCGGAATCGGTTTCCTGAATTTGCTAGTATAACCTGCGCAGAAGATTCTTTTGTTTTACCTGTAGCAGTATTCATCTTCCTAAGTACTTCTGATAGTCTAAGCAAGGCCACTAATGGTTCTAGAGCCAGTGTAAATAGGAGTGTCAAGAGAGGACATCCCTAAAAGTGCTGGTGCCCAAAATATTGCCCAGAAGCCCACAACCATACTACTGAATATCTGTTTGCCAAATATCAAGGCTGTGTAGTCTTAATTCCACCTCATGCATCTTTCATCCACCACCAGACAGTCACTACCACCAATTTATCTCACTCTTTCAGGTTCCATTTCACTCTTGCTTTCTTTCTTCGTCAATGTTATACTTTCTCATAGTTTCTCTTTGTTTTTTTTCTTTCTTGCTCTGGATCAAGATTTGGTGAGGAATCCCCAAAATGAGGGCCAGTGGGCCACACCTGCAACCACCGGCTGAAATTAAGCACTGCTTTCAGCACCCTAAAAGACTGTGACATAAGTTCTCCAAAATTTACCACTGCTGCTGGGTCCTTTTAAAACCATTTTACTTTCTAGACAAAGTCCTCACCCACTCCAATTTTGTCAATATATTACACTGATACCTTCACTCCACACAATCCCAAAATTTCTCTACACCGAGAGAGTAGTTTCTTGTGTATTATAAAGCATGGGACCCTTATGTTCCCCAACAGTCTCAGTAGTCTAGTGACTCAAGTGATTGGGTGTGGTTAATAATATCCATGACGCAGTATGTGTCAGTTAATGTTTACACTCTAGAGAATAAAGATGTGTAATACCAAGCTCCGTGTGAAGCGAAATTCATCTACATGCTACCGGGCTGGAAAAGATGCTACAACTGACGACGAGATAGGGGATATGTAAATCCCGCTACCCAAAGAGTTGAGAGTGCTCTCCCAGAGTTTGCCGAGGTTCAGCAAACTGCTCGTGTGTTCCACGTGCACGTCAGTCAAAGTGAAAAATCGATGGTTGGCATATGTGGAGTCATGGCACAGCTCCAGCCAGTACGACCCATTCGAAGACAGTGAAGGCTCCATGGAATGTTTTGTTTATTGTTGGTCAAACAATTGCTACTACAACTGAGTTAGGAAGTGCGATGCCACAACTCAACACAGAGCCATCATTCCAGTATGATAATGCTAAAGGCAGTGAAAACCAGGTACAGAAAGAACAGCAAACAGCGATAGCAAAGTGCAAAATCGCACTGCTATCAGAACGTGAAAAAGGTGAAGTGGCGCTAAAAGGCAGAGATAAACCATGTGTTAGAATGCAAAGCCTTAAATAAATAAAATACAACTTCACTCACCAGAACAGGAGTAAAAATTAGTCATCCAATCTTAGCTATGGGCACAGAGGCCCAAGTGAACACACCATAGTTGTGCTTAAGGAGCAGTCGATACCTATAGAGGCGCCCCACTGGGGCAGCCGGGTGGGGCTCAGTACAACCCCAAAAATCTTCAAAGACCGAAGCTCTGATGACTGAGAAGAAAGAGGCCAACCTGTTGGTAACAAACCCAAGGCCATCACGTCATAAGGCCTTAGAAATGGTAGGAATGAGACAGGTCCTTACCTTATTAGGGAGAACTCCACTTTCACCGTCAGTAAGTCTCACACCTTTGGGTATACAGCTGTCACCCTCCTGTACAAGTCCGCTTTTGATGTTGCCAAGAAGCAGAATATTGGTGCAAGGTGGACTGTCTGGATCTCAGCTTTTGATGACTTCATTGATGTGATGGAAGAAGCAGATGACAAAAAGATTATTAAAATACTCAAATGTAGCAAGTAATGGAGTGAAGGAAGTGATGAAGAAAATACCCAGCTGTGAAGACAGCTGTGAAGAAACTTTGTTCAGTCAAATTAAAGAGATTCTGAACACCAGATTAAATCTGTTGCAAAACATTGACGATGAAAGGTATATCTTCAATCAAGAGAGTCAAAGAGATGGTGAAACAATGGATGCATTTGTTGAAAACTTATAATGCTCATCAAACACTGTAAGTTTAACGAATTCAACGACGAAGACACTATTCATCTGCTGACAGAAACACTCAGTCTGGAGGGTGTGCTCATGTGGCAGGAGCTGAGGAATGTGCTGACAAGCCGCTGACATGGAGGCCGGAAGAGCCCAGAGTGTATTGGCTTTGAGTATGAAAAGCAAGAAAAACACCAAGTAGAAATCCACAAAGTGATGTCTCTGAAGAAGAAGAAGCTGTGTTTTCGATGTGGATTTTCCTTCCCACATGAAGGTAAATGTCCCATCATTGGGCAGATATGTAAAGGCTGCTGTAAAAAGAAACATTTTGTAAAAGTTTGCAAAGCCAGAGAAAAAGTGAGAGCGTTATGTTGTGAAGACAAAATGACTGCCAGTTTGGGCATTTTGTGAAGACAGTTCCAGAAGCATTTCAGTTATGCCCACTGAATAAATAGCAAAATCAGCTGGGGCAAGTAGAAATTTAAAGAGGCAGATTATCACCTCATTTCTCGTTGAAAGGTTTTTTGGTGTCACTGTTGAGAGACAGTGAAGAAGATGGGTGTGCGATGTTGATGCTCGACTGTGGCAACGCACTCTACTCCTGCATCTCCACCCATCTTCTCAAAGGACTCCAGACCATACAGAGCTCAGCAGCCAGACTCATACTGGACCTCCCTAAATGGATCCACATCACCCTCACTTGAGAAACCTCCACTGGCTCCCCATCCAGAAGAGATGCTAGTTCAAGATCCTCACGCAAGTCTACAAGGCCTTACAAGATCAAGGGGTGGCCTACACAAACCACTGAATAGACTTTATCAACCTGCCAGACTCCTGCGCTCCTCCTCATTAGCCCTCGCACATCCCCCGTGTCTGTCGCAACTGCAGCAGTAGTCATTCCTTCTCCTACGTTGCCACCAAGACCTGGAACGTCTTACCCATCCACCTTCGGACAGCACCCTGTCTTGATACCCACATGGGTGACAGTGCTGGGCTCTACAAATACTGATTGATTGATTGATGCTAACTACTGAAAGATATGCACATGTAGGTCAGATTTCTTGCAGGAAAAAGAATACAAATCAGAAAAGAATCGACAAGTGAAATCACAACATTCATTTGGACATTGTCACAAAATAAAACTGAAGGTTAATGACTGCTATATGCCTTTTATCATACACACTGGTGTGTCGATAAATATCATGCCTGTCGAAAAGTATCATTAACTGTTTCTGGTGCCCCGTCTCACACCATCGAAAACCAAAGTATGCATGTGGGCAGCCTCGACATCATTGCAAAGTCAATGTTTATTTATGATGACTATGAAACATAAAAAGAGGAAGGCAACAGCCACAATCAATATTCTTCAGGGCACTTCGTCAAGTGCATGTTTGCTCAGCTTCAGCACTGCTGCTGACATGGGACTAATATCTGTGAATTACATTATTAATGCTCATTACGACATAGTGAATCAGTTTCCATCATTGTTTCATGAATTAGGAAAGCTTAAGACAATGAAAGTTCAGCTTCACGCTAATGAGGACATTTGTCCTGTTGCTCAACAACATTGTTTACTTGCATTTCATCTAGAAGAAGCTGTTGATAAGGAAATCTAGACTTTGCTAAACCACGATATAATTGAGCACTCATCTTGATCTGTACAGATGATATAATCAGCTCAAACAGGAAGAAAATTGAAGCCACATTACTACCTTTTCAGCTCCTGTTGGTTTGTTCAGGTAAAAAAGATTGAGTTTCGGAGTGTCTTCAGCTGCCAAACCTTTTCAAGATGTCATTTGTCGCATTATGCAGCCTGGTATTTGTTTTCAATTGAAGTGATGATATACTAGTATTTGGGGCAACATGAAAGAAACATGATAGGGCCCTTACACAAGTCTTCCATTTACCTGCTGATGCAGGTCTTACGTTGAATGCTGAGAAGTGTGAATTTTACAAAACAAAGCTAAAATTCTTTAGGCACATCTTCTCAGAAGGGGGGATGACTCCAGATCCAGCCAAGGTCCAGGCTTTGTCATCTACCTCCTCTCCACAAGATGTAACCATGCTACTATCTTTTCTTGGTATGGCCACTTACTGTTCCAGGTACCCCCGTAACTTGGCAACTGTGAGTGCCCCATTGAGGGTGTTAACATAACACAATATTTAATTTCAGTGGTCACAGGAGTGTGATCAAAGTTTCATGGTGGGTTAGCTTGAAATTGAAAATGTTACTGAAATGGTTTACTTTGATCCAATATTGCATACAAAGATTGTTGTGGATGCCAGCCCAGTGGGCTTGGGCGTGCTTTTTGCCAAACATAATGGACATGCAAATGCACAGAGGCACATTTTAGCTCATGCTAGCTGAAGTTTGTCACAGACTGAACGAACTTACTCGCAACCTGAGAAACACAGCATATCTGTTGTATGGGCTTGCGAACACTTTTATATGTTTCTGTATGGGAAACGTTTTACACTTGTTACTGATCACCAAGTCTATCTCACTGTCTTTGGCCTGGCCACCCTGCTATTTTAGGAGAGCCAAGGGTACCAAATTGCCCCAGTGAACCACTGAAAGAACAATTGATGCACAAAGTTTGACTCACTGATTCATATCACAAGTCCAGAATGAAGACATTATGTTTCAGAAAGTAGACCATGTCCTGGTCAAGCAGAGGTGATAATGCAAATCTAATGCTCTATTCGATGCCGATCCATTGCCGGTTGTGACTAGTAAAAGACACAGGTGACTACTCAACATCCTGGAAAGGCCAATACGAGTGACTCCTCACATTTCAAGCACCTGACTCGGAGTCTGTCGGTTCCAGACGTTTGCAGTGAGGCTCTGTCATTAGAGGGCCTGAGGAACTCCAGGACTGCCTCGTGAGCTAGCCACTGAGTGCCTGCTGCTGCTGTTTCTCATGTGTCTCCTCAGCCTCTCACCATGAGATCTAGAAGAGTGTTTCAAGCACCTCAACAACTCATTGAGTCACTTTGATGTAAATATGTTTTGTTTGCATCTTTTTATTTAACAAAAGGGGAGATGTGTCTTGTGTATTATAGAGCATGGGACCCTTATGTTCCCTAACTGACTATGTAGTCTAGTAGCATAAGTGATTTGGTGTGGTTAAATAAAATCCACGACACAGCATGTGTTAGTTAATGGTTATACTCTAGAGAATAAAGACCTGTAATACTGAGCTCCATGTGTGACGTAATTTATTTACATGCTACAGGACCGGACACTACAGAAGGATCTTGCCATTTTGTCTGTCATTTCAAACTTACCACAATATATGTGACACCGTCCTCAAGTGTGTAGGAGAGGACAGGCTAAGAATTAACCCCATTCTGTGAAGGGTGCACCAGAATGCCAATTTCTCCTTTCCACCTGTTTGCCAGCATTGTTGCCAATATCTTTGTTTGAGTTTTGTAAAGAGATTTGCCTATAGCTGCCATATTGTCTTGGGTCTTTGTTTATTGTTATTATTATGGCAATGTGGGCCCCAGTTATATTCTGGTCTAATCCCACCTGTTTCTTGTAAGAATTTACACAGTAGGGTTGCCATTGTATGCTCGTTGATCTTAGAAAATTCCATGTGGAAGCTTTCTTCTCCTGGTACCGACCCCCATAGATCTCTCCTATCGTCTCCATTATCCCTTCTATAGAGAGATTGTGTAAGGTTGAGTCTTTGTTCTTTCAAGATTTCTAGCAGCTCCAGTTGTAACAAAACCATCTTCAGTTGATCATCATTGTCTGTGTGATCTGAATTATATAAAGCCTGGAAAAAAGGAGGCAAATACAGCATATATGAATGTCTTGAATTGCTTGGATGGCATGTTTGTACTCTGTTTTAAGCTGCATGGCCAGAAACCAGCCACTTTTTCCCCAGAGAGAGAGCTGGGGCATATTCTGCTTTGGTGATCTGTAGCATGTTTTCTCGGGAATCTCCTTACCCAGATCCGATTCCCACTTCCACTGCAAGTCCCGCAATGGCATCAACCCCTCCCCAGACATACGCCTATATAAGCACGTAACTGCCTTAAAGGTCCCTGCCACAATTACTACATACTGACACGCCATGGACGTTTGCTGCCCCGACAGCCCCTCCCGCCAGTGCCGCTGTATGGCCGAAACAAAGGCCGAATGAAGCAAGAAAACTCCACGAGGGAGGTCATATCTATCCTGCAGAGCTTGAAACGGGAGGAGGCCGCCATCTTCATACAAATCCCCTAGCATCTGTAACCCCTTAGTCTCCCATTCAAACAATGCAGCCCAATCCCCCCCATGCGGGAGTGCAGGGCACATATTTAAAGATATTTTCGGGGCATAGGGCCGATTAATCATGGCCCTTCGCTAACTCCGATTCCAGCATAGACTCATCGTCCGAACCTCACCGGAAAGTGACCCGAGCCACAACGGCTGTTGGAGGATAATAGAGAACAGTACATGGCTCGGGATCCCAGTTCCGTCTCATTCATCCGGGCTCCGAAACTCCAGTGCCACTGCTTGGGTAAGCCATTGCAGCCGGGCCGCTAGGTAGTATGTCTCGAAATAAGGGATCGCAAGCCCTCCGTCGGCTTTCGGGTGCATCAAAGTTTTAAGTGCGACCGGCCGCCTACCAGTCGCCCAGACAAAGGGCACCAGCAATGATGGGATCTGTTTGAATAATGACACCGGAATCCAGACTGGTAATGTCCGGAAAAAGTACAACAACCGGGGGAGCACCGCCATCTTCAAAAGTGCCACACGTCCAGCCACAGAGAGTGGCACAGTGCCCCAGAATGTCAAGCTACCCCGGAGACTTCGAATAGCTCTGCCCACATTGCCATCCAAGAGATCAGCAGGGGTATGGTAGATGTGGGCTCCAAGATACGACAAACATCGATATTCCCATTTTATCCCGTTAGTATGGTACGGACCCTCGCTCGTCGGAGCTGCCGGGAACAGGCAGGTCTTCGCCCAGTTCATCCCGAGGCCCAAGACCCTCCCAAAATCCTGAAGTACGCCCTTCGCGCCATCGAGGGCATCCGTTGTGTTTGCTAGGAACATAAGTAAGTCATCCTCATAGAGCGATATGTGCTGCACAACACCACGCATGTCACGCATAGTGCCGCCTAGTCTGGCTTGAGCCGCTAAGGGCTCTATGGCCAATGCGAACAGCAAGGGGGAGAGCGGGCACCCCTGTCGTGTCCCGCGACCTACTGCACAAGAGGAGGAGACCAAAGCCCCAGTCCGATCCCGGGCTGTGGATGACTTGTAGAAGATCTCTGTCCAGGCCACAAAGGCATCTCCAAGGCCAAACCTGCGCATAACTTAGAACAGGTATGGCCACTCCAGGCTGTCAAATGCCTTCTCGATGTCAACCGATAGGATTACAGCGGAGGCCGAAGAATAAGAGTCCGCCTCCATTATACGAATTAGGCGCCTCACATTAGTGACGGTGTTCCGGGTCGGGATAAATCCCGCCTGGTCTCAATGAACCAGGTGCACCATTTGCGGAAGCAGTCGTGACTCAAGTATCCTACCCAATATTTTATAGTCCGTCGTGAGGATTGACAGGGGACGGTGGGCCGTTTTATCAGAGGGAGGCTTCCCGGGCTTCAATAACGGAATAATGACGGCCTCGCGGGTGGAGGACGGCAATATTCCAGCTTTTTTCGCCTCATTATAGACAGACATTAATTTAGGGGCCAATAAGTCAACATAAGTTGAGTAGAACTCTATCGGAATCCCATCCATTCCTGGTGTTTTATTACGCGCCATATGCTTGATCGTGCTCCAAATTTCCCCCAGCGTTATATCCTGCCCCAAGAGATCAGCCTGCGTCTTTTCCAGATGCGGTAGTCCAATGTCTGTTAAGAATTCCCCTATGGTGTCCCCATCAATCTCCAACTTTGTCCGGTATAATTCAGCATACTATATCATTAATCCCCATTAAGCCCGGTCGGACTATCTAATTCTACGATAATCGTCCCTCGGCGAGCTGGGTCAGTCAGCCAAGCCAACAGCTTGCTGCCTTATCGCGTTCTGCATGCGCGCGTGCTAGGTACTTCTTGTGATCAACGCAACCTTTCAACTTGCACCGCCACTGCCTCTCTAGCATCGGATACCTCCCTCTGTTCGCCAGGGCACTCGGGACGGGCTCCCTCTGCTGCTCGCAGGCACTGTTCTGCTGAGTCTACGTCCTGCAACAATGTCTTCTGTACTTCCACTATATTAGCTATGCATAGTCCTCGTACTACTACCTTAAGAGCATCCCATTCTACTGCTGTAAAGAGGCTGTACCCTCGTTTTCAATAAAATATTGAGACTGGAATCACCCAATCTCTGCATGAAAGACCTGGTCTTCCAGAGCTTTTGGGTGTGTCTCCTCAGGGAGTGGGGGATGGGACCGATCCAGGACTGTATCAGATATAGAATTAAAATCACCCCCAGTAATTACCGGGCCTGTTAGATAGGGTGCTAATTTCCCAGACAAATGGTTAAAAAAGGCCGGCTGATCCGTGTTGGGTGCATAGATACTACTCAGCACCACATCTCTACCATTAAGGCGTCCCGCTACTACCACAAACCTCCCCTCCGGTTCCACTAAGTACCTGTGTAGGCTCGAAAGGGACTCCCGCTCTGACCCAAATCAGCGTACCCCGTGCAAAGGTGGAATATGTAGTGTTAAAGATCTGTCCCCTCCATCTACGCTGCAGGGCCAAATCTTCGGCACAAGTGATGTGTGTTTCTTGGAGAAAAGCAATTTGAACCCCCCTCCGTACCAAGTAAGCATGTACTTTATGGCGTCGCATCATTGTATGAATCCCTCTAACATTCCATGAGGTGCACTTCAATTCAAGTAATGCCCCGATGTTGCAATTGTAAGCTCACAACAAAAAATTCTTTCCAGGAGGTCACACCGGAGTCACCAACTGCCCCAAAACAAACCCCTGAATCCCCCCAACATGCCCACCCCAGAACAGGCACTAAAACACTAGTCCCCATCCAAACTAAAGCACTCACTGTATCCTCTAGTAGCAACAGAGGATCAAGAGAGGGGGGGAGGCGGCTGCGAACCAAGGAGATCGTGCAAGCAGTCCGGCTACTATAGAGCGCCATACCCCAAACAACAACCAAGCCCCACACCCGGGGACTCCCAACACTGAGAGAGCCGTCTCAGTCCATTACCCACGCATCTCAATAACTCTGCATTCAATCCCTTACCACCAGGCCGGCTATAAGGCCAAAGCAAGGAAGGAGAGGGGAAAGGGAGAAACGCCTATCATAGGAGACGGCAGGAGATGGGAACAATATAAAATATTATCAGACAATCTCATCAGCCATCTCCAGTGTAACATGGGGCATAGGAACCCTGTCCGGATCGGTCCCATCTGAGTCAGTTCCCATCGATCCTTTCTCCTACTCAGTGTCCGCTACGGATGGGGAGAGGCGTTCCTGAAACAATTCCGACACTGCTTGTAGAGCAGCCAATCTCTCCAACTCTGTTTGGGACGCTGTAGGCCCCTGCAAGACAGTTTGTTGACACATCATGCGTTTCGATCTTGGAGGCCGTTGGTCCTCCACAGTTTACCTCATGCGGCGCCCCGCCACCCCACTTCCAGATCGATTAGATTCCAGCCAGGTCCATGCTTCCTCAGGATTCTCGCAAAAGTGTTTTTGTTCTCGTCCAGAATTATCCCCAGACGCGCGGGGGAACATCAACGAGTACTGTAGACCCTCATCTCGTAGTGCCTTCTTGACCAGTAAGAAAGAGGTCCGGTGGCGCTGCACCTCGAGTGTATAGTCTGGGAACAAAGACACTTTACTGTTATCCACCTTATAGGGTCCCGAAGAGTGAGCTTTTTGTAGTAGGAGGTCCCTGCCTTGATGATGAAGCAATCGTGCCACCACAGATCTAGGAGGCCTCCCCGGTGCCAGTGGACGAGCTGGAACTCTATGCACTCTTTCCAGGGTATTAGATTGGGTCAGGCCCTCAGGCGCCACTTCAGTCCGAAGCCAGTCCTCCAAGTAATCAATCATGTTGGCCCCTTCCACTCCTTCCAGCAAACCTACAACCCCTATGTTGTTTCTGCGGTTGCGGCCCTCAGCATCCTCAGCTCTCCGCTCCAATGTCTGGAGTCTATGCGTGACATCCCCCATCTGGGCCACCAGTGTCTTTTGGGTCGGTTCTAGGCTCTCCAGCTTCACCTCTGTCTGTTTCACTTGGTCAGCCAGCTTGGCATGCTCCGTTCTAAGAAGGCCCAGCCCTACTGCCACATTTGCAATATCCTGCTGAAGGGTGTCTCTAGTATCTGCTATGGCCTTCAGAATGTGGGCCACTTGTTGCTGCATCAAGGTCTCGGGCTGTGGGTCAGGGGAACCTTGCTTCCTACGGTCTGATTCTGAGTCCTCATGGTCCAGGGGAGCCCCACCCTGTTTCCCTCATGGTTTCCCCATGGTTTCGGGCCCCCAATAGCTCCAGACGGTCCTCCAGCCAATCACCACGCTCGCTCAATACAGGCTCGCAACCTCCAGGCTGCGCCTACAAAGTACAGATCCCTCACCACTCCAAATCAGAAATGGGGAGCCCACCGAAGGGCAGAGGCCGAGAGGCTCTCCCCACCCAAAACTGGGATCCAACAGTGTGCCCCACTCCCCACAGTCCAACCAACAAGCGTGGGCCCACAATCTCGTCAGAGGTCTGTACCGACACCCCCAGTCACCACCACTCCAATAGGGGCCCGTTCCGCTGCTCCGGTCGATCTGTGCAGCCTATCGATCAGCAGGAGCGGTGGCTGCCACAGCGTCCAATCCACCTCTCCAATCAGGTCTCGGTTCAACAGATACCCTCACCTCTGGGTCACCGACGTTCTTGCCCGGACTGACGGTGCACCTCGTTTACTCCCAGGGTTCCCGCTGCAGTCCAAAGTCACAGCCACGAGGTCTTCATTGCCTCCGCTATGTATTTCTCAGCCCCGCAGTCAGCACCGCCTTGAGGAGACCGGGCCAGTTCCCCACTCTATAAATAACAAAAGAGGGAGTGGAGAGGTGGTGTCTTACACAAACACCGGGGTGGATTCGACCTCCCCTTGGAATTATTCATAAACAATAGGATCCACCCATGAAGGATTATGGCAGAGGATTACTTAAATTCAGGGTCATGTGAATTGCCTACATTGGTAGGAAGCACATAGTGTTTCTTAAATACCCCTCACACACCAAAAGGGCCCTTGGTGTCATGCTTCATCATAGGGGTCTTCGCGCCCCTCTATGGGACGCGGCGTGCTACTACCTGCGGATACGTGGGAGCACTGATATTATTCACTATGTGTGGTGTGAGAAGGAGTGAGTGGAAGGCTCATGAGTGAGTGAAAAGTGAATGTTAAAAAATACCTAGCTCCTGTGGAGTAGAACATTTTAATATTCCATGGTGCCGGTATTGTTAAAAAGGTGTGAGACGGAGGTGTGTTGTGTCAATGACCTCCTGTGTGTGTCAACATTTTCCAAGCGTGCTGCTTCTTCTTCAGGACAGGTTAACAGATCCCTACCCTACTTACATAACTTGTATGACAATGTCATCAATGGTGGAGTGCTAGATAAACAGGTAGTGAATGCTACATGTAGAAGACCAATGGTCTAAATCTAAAATACGTCACCAAAAGGAATTTCCTTAAGTGTAATCTGAAAGAGAAATACAATATTAAAAACGTCAGGTATGCAAACCAATCTGAGTGTAACATTGGTGACCTGCAAAGGCGTGATATATACAGTGCTTATTATTGATCTTGGTGTGAACTATTTGCAGTGGCGCAGTGTCCTGTAAAAAAGAGACAATACAAGACGCACAAACATTTAACAGAAAACACACACTCTACACAAACAAATGCTCCAAGGTAGTCCTTGTTGTGACTGGAGAAGTATTGTTATTCAAATGTGGGAGATAAGAAATGATGTCAAAAAAGGGAACATACTTGTTGTATGAAAGGCGGGTGCCTCATGAGCCTTACAAATGAGGGGGACAAGGTGCTAATTGCACTCTGTAGACAGAAATACTAGGCATTAGACTGGTCTCTAGTCCTTTTTGTTGAGGAAGATAAACAAAAGAGGGGGTTCACAGGTTGGTCTCCATGAACGCGGCTATGCTGTACTTGCATATATGAGGGTACTACCTTGTACAGACATCTCCTCCTTGCGGACCGCGAGGGGCTCCTTTTTATATTGGCCTTAATTGACTCGATTTTCCCGCTCGGGCCATTTAATTGCTGCGCGCGTGTATTCCGGAATGATTTACTTTGCTTGTTGTGGTGCAAAGCCTAAGTTGCCCCGGAAGTTGTAAGCTCGAGGCATCTCTGCTAGAGCCTAAGTTGCGAAACCTAATTTGCCCCAGAAGGAAAAGCGTGAATCGTCTCTGCTAGAGCGCTCGCCTTCTTCAGAGATTCGCTGCTGTTTTTGACCCGGAAGTGTGAGAAAATCGCCGGGACCCTCCAGTCTCGAGCATAGGAGCGCTAGCTTTAAGTGCTCGACTAGGTCCTCACCGGGATATATCGACTTCTGAAAAAGGTTGTTTTGCGGAAGAAAAACAAGATCATTCCCTTGGTCTGGCAAAAAATTACCAAATTAAAAACACCAGAAAGTGAATATGCATAGCGCTTCCTCTTGCTCCTTGTAGGCCATGGTTTGAGGAAGAAGGGTACCTTGGATACCTTGAGCAGGAGACTGTTGTCTGGTTAGGATACAGTAGGTGAAGAAATTTCAGAAGGACAGTATCGCAGTGCTTGTTGATCCCCACAGTAGAAGGCACATAGTCTATCGGCTAACAAAGAGGTAGAAAAAATATATATTATTTATTAAAAACTGTATTAAAAGCCGATGTGTAAGTCAAGTTGTCGGGCTATTCCTAGGAGATCCTATCAAGAAAAAGTCTAATATTCTATGAAGAAATATATATTTTTTGTATATAGAGCCCCTTGAGAGGTCGCCTTGATGTTAGTTTGGTTCACGTGTATTAATTACTGGAGGGTCCAGTATCTTACAAGTCGTGATCTAAGATCCTTGATGTGTGACACCCAGGGGGTGGGTGTCCATCGTGAAATCCAATAATGATTAATTTCAGGTGAATTGGCTCCATGGTATGTCATCATTGAGGCCCTCTATGTGGGTGCTCAGACGGAACACCCATCATTGTTCTTTCTCCAGCAAACCACCCTCAGATGGTACTTGCTCAATGACCGTCCATACTAGGTCGTCCACTGTATGAGCTTTTGACAGGTAGTGTGACGCCATTTTGGTTGTGCTCTTCTTGCATTGGACATTGCTCCTATGCTCCCTAATGCGAATTTTAATTGGTTGTGATGTCATCCCTACGTACTCTAACATGCAGGGACATGCGGTCATGTAAATGACGTTCCGGCTATTACAATTCGTGAATTTTCTTTGTTCCCACTCACTGCCGTTCCTAAATTGAATCCATCTTCTTTTTTTCGTGAGATGGCAAGTGCTGCAATATCCACATGGATGGTGGCCTTGGATGGGTTGAAGAGTAGGGTTCTCTCTGGTTGTGAGTGTACCTGAGTGGGGTCGTGTGTGAACAAGCATGTCTTTCAGGTTTCTCCCACTTTTGTGTGAGAACAATGTTTTCTCTAGATTCAGTTTGCCGCAGTTCAGGATCCTCCAGTGTTTAACAATCTTTGATATTTGGTTAGAATGAGTGCTAAACGTTGTCACACAGATTGGCCTGTCCTCCTGAACCTTCTGTACCTTATCTTCCAAAAGGGCCTCTCTGTTGGTATTGCAGGCCCTTTTCATTGCTTTGTCAAGGATTTTGATGGGATATTTCCGATTGGAGAGTTTCGTTTTCAAATCAGAAGCTTGTGTTTTATAGTCTGCCAGTTCTGTGTAGTTCCGCCCTAAGCGGAGAAACTGTCCGTAAGGCAGGTTGTCACGGAGGTGACGTGGGTGAAAACTGTCGTATAGTAACAGACAGTTCTTAGCAGTTGGTTTAAAATGTGTGATGGTCTTCAGTGTGCCCCCGTCCGGGTATATGTTCAGATCTAGAAAAACCAGATTGTCACATGACGTGGTGTGATTGAATTTAAGGAAAGCATTTTGCTGGTTAAGCCATACTATTAAGGCTTCGGTCGATGAGATATCGCCTTCCCAGATAACCAGAACATTGTCAATATACCTTCTCCAGGTTTTGATGTTATGCCAGAAGGGGTTGTCATGATGTAGGTTCTTGTTAGTCTCCAGATGGTATCCGTAGAGATCAGCCAGGCTGGGAGCGAAGGTGCTCCCCATGCTGGTACCATGCCTCTGTAGGTAGAATGTGTCCTCATATAGCAAGAAATTCTTAGTAAGGGCCAGGAAAATACACTCCATTACTTGATTCCGTGGTGTTTGGTAATCCCAGGTGGTCGAGAATAGGATTTCCTCAATAATGTTGAGTGTCTCGTCATGGGGTAAACTTGTGTAGAGACTCTCCACGTCTAGCCCTAATAGCAGTTTTTTCCCAGGGTCGAAGGTGTTTTCTTGTAGCAATTGGAGAACAGCTTTAGTGTCTTTTAAGTAGGTTCCGTTTTTTTGAATTAGGGGGCGAACTGCACCGACTGGATTTATTGAGCCCCGGGCAGAAGAGAAGGTCTTTGAGATATAACGCTCTTGGTGAGTTGCGTGAAAGGACGTTATTGTTGTCATAAGGGATATTGGGCAGACGTTAGAGGATATTATATGGCATTATATGAAAGCCTAATATGTGGCGTTTTTTTATTATTTTAGCTACGATTATATTCGGAAGTTGTTGGCATTTTGGATGAATTTTGCCTTTTATTAGAGGCATTTAACTTACGTTGAGAAAGGTACGTTGTTCTTAATTCATGATGACTGCCTTGTGTTTAAAAAAAAAATTTTTTTTAAAAAAGTTAAAAAAAGGTGGAGAATGATTGATATTTTTGTTTTCTATAGATTGGTTATAATTTCGGAGACAAGGACTGTTTTTCACATATCGTATCGATGTCCATGATAGTTTTGGGTGAGTATAGATCACCTAGGGCTATGGTTGCATGGGGAAGTCATGGAGAGAGAGAAGTTCAACATACAAATTTTGCTGTCTAACTTGTAGATAGATAACACTGGTGGGAAGATGGATCCAATAGTTGAAGAATCGTGGATGCAACAAGAAAAAGCTGGGGGTAATAATTTCAGGACTCATATGGTCCAAGAATTGTCTGTAAAATTGGCATATGTGCGTCCTCTTGAACCCTGAATCAGTAAATCTGAGGTTTGATATTAAAAATTGTTTGAGGTTGAAAAGTTTCAAGTGAATTAGGAAGTAGAAGATGTATAGTCGATAGGTGTTACCTAGAACAATTGAAATTATGGGTTCAACAAACGTTGTCGTGATATAGTAAAATCAAGTGAGAATAGAGTGAATTCATGTATTTGAAAAAGAAAAATCGTTTTTGTATTGTTCATATTATTTTGTAAAAACTTGTTTTTCTGTTTCTTTTGTACTCTTTACAGCCCTGAGGAAGTCCTAAGGGTAGGACGAATCGTGTTGGCTTAACAAGGGCTAAGAGGTTGATAAAGCATTGTGAAATGTATTTGGAAGACCAATATTTTGTGAATTATTGAATCATCATCAATTGAAGATACCACGTTTGTGATAAAGAAATTTAGAAGACAGAAGCCTAGAGTTCATGGACTTTTTTATGGTGTTCCTTCCTCACAATATTTGATGTTCAAGGTCCTTTTGTAATCGATAATTTTGAAGTGTTCACAGTACTTTTTTGTCCCGTTTCCTGTCTCGGACACTAGGCCTACCCACACAAGTGATTTTCAGTTTTTATCGGGAGACTTGGGGGAATGATGGGTTGGCGGAAGTTTGTGGCTCCCTTTAGATTTCAGAACTTTCCATCACAGAAATGTGAGGAAAATGTATTTTTTTACAAAGTTTGGGGTTTGCAAATGAATCTGGGTAAAATAACCTGGTGAGATCCACACAAGTCACTTCATCCTGGATTTCCATGGATGTCTAGTTATAAAAAATGTATAGGTTTGCTAGGATTCCTTAGGTGCCGGCAGAGTTAGGGTGCAAAATCCACATCTAGGTACATTGCTAAAAAAGGGTCAGTTTTCACTGGAAAAGTGTGATGTGTCCACTTTGTGTTTTAGGCCATTTCCTGTCACGGGTACAATCCCTACCCACACAATTGAGGTATCATTTTTATCAGGAGACATGTGGAAATGCTGGGTTGGTAGTAGTTTGTGGCTACCTGCAGATTCCAGAACTTTCCATCACAGAAATATGAGGAACATTTGTTTTCTTTTTTACAAACGTTGGGGTTTGCAAGGGATTCTGAGTAACATAACCTGGTAAGAGCCACACAAGTCACCCCATCATGGATTTCCCTGGATGTCTAGTTAACAAAAATGAATAGGTTTCCTAGGTTTTGCTAGGTGCCGGCTGAGCTATAGTCCAAAATCCACAGCTAGGCACATTGGAAATAAAGGGTCAGTTTTCACTGGAAAAATGTAATGTGTCCATGTTGCATGTTGGTCCATTTCCTGTCGCAGGCACTAGGCCTACCCATACAAGTGAGGTACCATTTTATTGGGAGTCTGAGGGGAGCACAGAATAGTAGAACAAGAGTTATTACTAATTGACTCTCTTTGCATTTCTGCCTTCCAGCTATAAGACAATGTGTAAAAAAAGAAGTCATTTTGAAAAATGTCCTCTAATTCACATGCTTGTATGTGACCACAATTTCAGAGATGTTCAAATAGCCACTGCTTCTATACTCTATATTTTGTTCCCATTTCGGAAATATATAGGTTTCCTTGATACCTATCTTTCACTCTTTCTATTTTACCAAATGAATTGCTATATACCTGGTACACAATGAAAAACCATTTGAAGAAGCAGCTCAGTTATTGACTCTGGGTACCTCGGGTTTTTGGTAAACCTACAAGTCGTATGTATCTCCGCAACCAGAAGGGGCCAGCAGACGTAACAATATATTGCATTTAACAATCTACCATTTCAAAGAACTTACAGGTGAAAATGTTGGCACAAATGGCTGTTTTTACCAACTCAAATTCAATAATTATTTATTTCAATTGTTAATTTGTATATAAAAATCTTGAAGGATCTACACAAATGACCCCTTTCTGAACTCACAATTGCATTTAATTTTCTGAAATGTATAGTTTTCTGGAATCCATTATTGCTTTCATACCCATTTCTACCACTAACTGAAAGAAGGTAGAAAGCACAAAATGTTTTGCGTGGATACCTTAGGTGGACAAAAAGTTACAGAGCCCTAAGCACAAACTACCCCAAATGCCCTAAAAAAAGGCTTAGCAAGGCCGGTGGAGTTGGGGGGGAGGAGTTCGTAGCAGCAAAGGGGATAAAACATGTGTGCATCTGTAAACTCGACACAGACGTTTACTATTACATCTGCTTACTTTACTTCACATTATATTGAAACAAATCCCCCTGAGTCAGAACTGAACTGTGGTCCGGCATCGTGGACACATGAGAACTCAGTAATCGCCTCTCCTTCTTTCCCATCGCCTCTCGGAGTGAACGGTCTAGCTGTTGAAATGCACTTCAAGATGACACCGGACTCTCGACCAATCAGTGACGTAGCTGGGTGGGCGTAAGCTGCCAGTCAGGAAGAAGAAAACGGAAGCGGGGTGATATGAGGAGAAGAGGACGCGAAGAGAGATTTCTGTGGTGACGGAGAGACGTTGCTGAAATCCGACTGCGAGGAACACCATCAAGGAGTGAGGGAAGATTACAGACTGGTTCCTGAGGTACCAGGAAAGGCAGAGAAGGCCAAGACGACCCCAGCCACGACCCCGGAGGGCCGTGGCTTCAGGCAAGTGCCGGTCTTCCAATATTTGTTTAGGCAGTGGTGGAAGGGAAGACCGGGTGACACTCTGGTCACTCCCAGACCCCAAGGCTAAAGAAACAAGCAATGGCATAGCCAATAGGTCTCGCCTTTGGAACCTTATAAGTATTTAGTTATGCTCTACAATATCCTTGGTGCAACAACATCAACTGTTGCATGTCTAAACACTTAGAAGGTCCCAAAGGAGAGACCTATTGGCTATGCCAATGCTTGTGTTTGCTTATTTTGCAAACCTGCAATGTGGAAAAAGAGTGGGAAAATATGCAAAATAAAGGAGCAACGCCAGAGCTCCAACATGCCAGCACATGCACTGACGTGTACTCCTTCTCATGCTCCTGTGCACCTGTGATCAAACAAAATGCTCTCACTCATAGTGCGGACAGCCAGTGAATAAAGTGGGTTGACCAAATACAGTGTAACCTGAAGTCACGGGGCAGTAGATGAGCTGTACAACGGATGGGTGATCTGCAACTCTACTTAGCAGAACCCTTTCTAAATCAGGAAATGACAAAAATCAAGGAGCAGCACCAAAGGAATTGCTAATGGTACATAAAGCAAGTAGGGCAAAAATGAGCAGCTTTTCCTTCCATGTGAAAAGTTATGCATGCATAGAACAAAGTGAGCATCTCCCGCTGTGCACACTGAAAGTGTTCAGACATTAATCGGACTGCAATTTCTGTCTCTAAAGGTGGGGTGGGCGGGCAGAATGAGGTTTTGCCAGCTGCGAGGATGCCACAATTCCTAATCAACAAAATACTTTTTTAAAGGCACATAAGCTGGCACTGGAGATTAGAGAATGGTGAATGGTCACGTTGGTGAAGCACGGGATGGAGTGGTGGGGAAGGGATTGCATTTAAAACTGATAGTGCAACACTCTGGATAAAAAAAAAGACAAGCGCGACCCGGCCGGGAGTTGTGTGGCGCGCAATTTAATCAACAAGTGAGACAGATGTGAGCGAGTTACACCAGAGACTTCACAAGACAGACCTCGAAGAGAAGAGTCTGATCTGAGGTAGAACGAGATAGCGTGAGAGAATGAGACAGACCAGAGCAGCATTACATCGCGGCGCCGCGAAAGTGAAAGTAATTAGCAGAGGCAGAGAATGAAAGCGGTCTAAGATTAGAAACACAACCGATCTTCCGTGCAGTAATGTAGGGGGAGGAGCGGGTGAGAGAGGGGGAGGAAAGCCGCCCATGCGAGGAAAGTAATGCTAGAAACCAGGATAGCAGCTGTGCGCGTGCACGACATCGCGAACGCAAGCTGGAGGCTTGAAAAAAGCCACTAGGTTAACACTTCCAAAACCCGCTCACTAAAACTCTCTCCAGAGCAGCGCTATAAGTGCTGGCTCAGGCGAGACCTAAAAAGAGACCTCTCTCACGCTATATAACTAGGGACAGAGCCCAGCCTTAACCAAGCATGTGGGTGTGGTGTCGGGAACAGCATAAGAACACAACCACTAACCCAACGCCCTCTTCTTTACCGAGGACAAGGAACAAGGAGAGAAGGGGGAACACTGCCGGAGGGAGAAGAAGTGAAACAGGAGACACAAGCAAGAAGACCTCGCTGAAACCTTCAAGCTTCGATTGTTTAATTTTCTTATAAATATTTTTGTTCTACGAAGCTACCTTGAATAAAATCCTTTGACACACAAAAACAGTTGGTTTGGAGTCTCTCATTGTGTGACCACAGGAACCTTAGCCACGCAGTGTGCCTTAATTACCAGTGTCCCTCTTTTTTTTTCAACGTGAAGCTGCTTGTGAGAGGGCTAGAATAATGTGATGCAAAACAGCGCTGGCTCTTCAAATAGTAACATGGAAATTAGGTTAAAGGTACATGTAGTCCTTGGACTCTTGCTGCCTGCCGTAGTTTTCCTCTGCAGCCCATCAATTCATTCTCCTTTCAGAACACATGAAACCCATCTCTAGGAAGGCATTGTGGTGTTTTGCAATAGAAATTAAAGTATCAGTCGTCCCTTCACTGTGCATGTGCACATGAATAATAATTAGCATTTGTACCTACCAACAGCATTGTTAAATAAAACTTAGCAGAGTACTACATACATAAAAACGTTTACACTCCAGTGCTGTGCAAGTCAGCTGTTCTGCAACCAACCCCTCGCAAGGAGCACACGTATCAATGACTTCAGGGTGACATAGTAGACCCATGTTTTACTTTGGTCTAACCCTGACATAAAATTATTGGAGGCAGACATGTAACAATGATCTGTGCAGAATCTTAGATTTTATGATTGTATTATGTCTCAAAATTTCCCAAATCTACTGTTTGAGTACGTGCAGATCTGTTCAGCAGATCAGTGGTCAAAGGTTGACTGTCATGAGCTGGCACAGGGCCAGAGAAACTGTAAGCAATACTTTACTTTGACCTTGGTCCAGCCCAGGTAAGAGAGTCATTGCCATTTTGCAGATGGTACATGGTCTTTGTGAAATGAAAGGCTGATCTCAGCCCAGTTAACTCTTAGCGGTGGGTCACCTTCATTGTATCACTATCGACAATAAGTGGTGAAGGTGTCATCAGTCCTGGCAGATAGAACTGGACTGAATGAGAATGGAACCTGACCTACTCTTGCATTTTACAGGAGGGCCCTGCTTCAGCAGATTGGATATGTGGGGGGCTTGGGTTGGGCAACTTTTACTCCCGCTGCTAATACTGCACCTTATCTCTACAAATTTTCTTGAAGATGCACTGACAGTTGCTCTTAAGTGGGCAGTGGTTGGGCAGCTTAGGACCACTCTCACCAACAACAGTATATTGCCTTTCTTTAAAAATGTCATAACACTTAAACAGACTTTCTGTATTTTATATCGCACAACTATTCATCAAGCTGTAATTTACAACACAAAACAGTTTATTATTAATAATATAGGGGAAACCTAATACATTTACCAATGCTTGTTAAATAATGTGTTGGGCAATTTGCGTTCAAGGATAGAATCAATAGGTTTGTGGACTTGTGGACTTATGTTCTGTATCTGTCTTCATGATATTCTGTACTATAACTTTGTTAGCGACAATCAAAGTCTCAGCGGTGGCGGTCCTGATCACATTTTACCCATAGCAAGTGCCTGTTGAAGGAACAGTGTGCAATGAATCCCTATACCCGTTGACACCAAGCTCCATTCAAAGGCTCTTTCCTATCTATTATCTGTAAAATGTGTAACTGGCCTTGGAACAGCATAAAATATTGGCCCTTTGCTGGCACCTATATTTCGCGTGCTTGTCTTCAGCTTGTTTCAGCTGCAATTGTAATTTGTTTTGTGTTAAGTACCTAATACTTTTAGCAGCTGCCACTAGGACTAGCAGTTTCCCTGTTAACACTGCCTTAAGTGCACCCAAAGGGCAGGCCTAGGTGCACCCAGGTTGTTGGTTGAACCACTGGTATTAAGTAATCATGCTTTTGTTGGCTCTATCTTGAAATGTCTTCCTCCTCATTCACCACCTCCTATCTGTTGGCAGGGTTGTTCTGCTATGTAAGATGAAAGTGGCCGGTGTGTGGTCTGTTATCATAATTTATCTTATGCCTGCCACCCCCACACCAATTGTAAAGAAGACCGCCATTGATCCAGAACATCTTTCCAACAATAGGACTATCTTGTTTTGCAAAGGCACTTAAAACATTGGTAACCCACCAATGGTTCTACCATCTGACTCCTAAGTATCATTAAATTAGGTTTCAGACCCTGACACCCCTCTTCCAAATGCCAAGGAAAAACTGCCCCACTCTAGTGACAACTGCCAACCCTGTGCAGTGAGTATCTCTCTCGTGTTTGACATCATACGCCTATGGGTGATAATTGAATGATGATCCACTTCTGCTTGCATCAGTGGGGCTGTGTTAAATAGTTTACATCTTTCTCATAAAACTGTGCACATCAAGTGAGATTGGGTCTGTTCCTTTCCAGGAAAACCAACATATACTGTGGTGTATCACAAGATTATTCAACCTTTGTATGCTCTTTCCTCTTAACGTCCTATAAAATAGGATCATATATTTGGAGACAAACCGTTCCACCTCATTCAAGTTAGGCAATCTGGCAACCTCTGCCATTTGTGCAATTTCTTTCACAGGTTGACATTTGGATGCAAAATAATTGGCTCTATCTGAATTTGGATTAAATGGAAATTCTGCTCCTGGGCTCACTCCTTCCCTTTATCATGGCTTGAGGAATTGGGCTGTTCTTCATTCCATGTGGAGAAAGCTCACAACATGGGCTTACTCTTTGAGAATGATCCTTCATTTACCCCTCATCCCAAATACATGAGGTCTCCGAAAGCTCATGCCACAATCCACATAGTGCTATTTCTCCACTGCTATAAAATATGTCTATTGCATGCTGTGGTGCCCGTCCTTCCTGGACTGCATCAGCAGCTGATGAACAAACTTCCCTAAAGGCAAACATTTAGACCATCCATTCTAAAAGATATTCCTTTCCAGTTACCCTTGTACTCCTAACTAGTAAGAAACCATTGCCCAGCATGCCTTATTCATCACTCTTGGCTTGTAGGACTTTGTTTTTTAAAGGTTGTCATTTGTTGGGAATATTGAACGGTGGACAGCCACTGCATGCCCCATCCTTACCTGATGAACTACTTGGTTCTACATCACTAGGTTTTTGCAGAGCACTGTTCTTCCACGTACTTATCTGTACATGTACCCATTACCCACAATAATGAGGCCTTAGTAGATAGGGTGCTTGACGATGCCTCATCCTACACCAACAAATGGACCACACATCTTCCTTTCTCTACAAAATACCATGACTCGCTAGTAGATTACATTTAGCACTTAATTTACCACCACCAAACCGCACTACTGTTACCAATGACATACTAGTAGTACTATGGTATCATCCCATCTTGTGCCTTCTCCTTTAGACCCATCTCCCACTCTCTCCCCACCTTTGCACCTCTTTTCCGTTCCCAGTCGTTATGTGGTTATGTGAGCAAATGATTCTACAATGCTTAGTCTAACACTAGTAACATGCCTTCACACCTCTCGTCTAAAATACACTACTAATTATCCCCACCAGACAGTTTTCCTTCAGATCTGATCCCTCATCGATTCCTGCCCTTGATGCAAACCACTCTTCTTAATATATTCAACACTTCCCTTTCTTGTGGGATGACTCCTGCTTCTTTTAAAATGGGCGGGAGGCCTTTGCTGGATCCTCTCCAGTCCGTCTTCCACATCGCTCTATTGTCAAACTCTTCTGTTCCTTTCTTGAAGTGAACAAAGTTCTGGATGATGGGCTTTTGTCTACCAGAAAACCCAAATAATAATTACGGCCCCTGATGATTTTGCCTGGCTACAGATGCTGAAAGTGTTAATGCCATGATTTTACTGGATCGGCCAGTGGCATTTGACGCTGTCACAGCCTGCTGCTCTACGAGCTGATGTTGCACATATAGTAGTGGTATAGTAGTGAATTGGTTCATTTCTCTCAGCTGCACATTCATTTGCCTGTGGCTTTATCTTTTCTGCAGTAAATTAATTCTCTTAGTGAGTACCTCAGGCTACCTGTCTCACCATACCTGTTGAATTTATACTTCCGACCTCTCGCTGTCCTGCCCCCGTTGTGTGGACCTGTACACCCAAGCTGACACTACCCAACTGAGGCTTAGATTGATAGGCTATTGCAATAATCTCTCCCATCACCTCTGCCAACAACAGCTAAAATATAATGCCAACAAAATTGATGCTTGTCACTGGCGGAGAGTCTTTCCTTAGACACCTCTTTTGGTCCTTGAATTTGGCCTGTCTCAAAATCCTCTTACTCACTGAAAGGTTTAAGAGTTAAAATTAACGTCCCCTTCAAATGAAAGTGCAAGTTGCATCTGTTACCTTTTCATGAGGAAAATTCTACCAACCTTTCCTATGCCTTCAGAGAATAGTTATTATGACTCTGTATCTTAATAGATCAGATCTAGATTTGATTACTGCAATGATGTCAATCTTGATATCAGAACATTGGAATGTTGAGCACTCCATTGAAGACAAAGGAGTACTCCTGGCATTTAATGGTTGGTTGAAGTGTGGAGAGCAACATTCCAATGTTTTCCTTTCAAAGCTGCTGCTGTGAACAAAGGCCTCTCGAAGCCCGAGGGGATTTAAACCCCCTTGGGCTCCGAGTGGCCTTTGTGTTTACTAATTAGAAAATTCTGCCCTTTAGGGGCAGAAAGTTCTAATAGGCTTACATCCCTCTGTAGCAGGCTCTACTGGACATAAAAGGCCTGCCTCGCCTTTGGCTTGGGCTATGTTGGGCTCAAAGGCTATATTAGATCTTCTCTGATGTACAGACTCAAGTCAGTTCTAAATTTAGCATGCTTAGACCCTTGCTGCTGCCAGACTGTGCCACTTGTGAAATCTTCTCCCTGGCTACTCATTCAAGCCTCCTTAACTTTCAAGTGCTTTCCATTGTTTACCATGACGTTTCTGGTGCTAGTACTTTTCTCTGTGCAAATCTGCAGTCTATTTGATCGAAATTCGCAAGGGAGGCTAGTCATGAAATCAATACATTTTAAATACCGTGAAGCACATTGGATTCCATAAGAAAACCAAGAGTGGTTACATTTTCAAACAAAGGTTTATTAAAGATTGAATTAGTGTTGCTCAATATTCAATACATGAATGCATTACTTAAAATTAAGTTAACAATCAGTCAATCATATGAGTAAAAGGACGAACTATTACAAATTTGCTTCAAAGGAAAATTAAGTAAAATCTGTTCCCCCATAAAGAGAGTAACCTACTTGTGAACCCCAGTTCATGCAGGGCTTCTTGAACTTTTGTGTCCCTGCAGTACGGGGACTCAAGGGACGTCCGAAGGGAGGTCTGGCAATCTGGGTTCGCCAGAATGTATTTCCAGGAGCTAGCGCAGTTTTAACTACCTCCGATGATATTCAACTAGTAAGACTATCACTGGGCCCCCTCGGTGATTTGGACATCTTCAATCTCTATATGAGAGGCCCTAACAGGTCGGGCTCCCGGGTATTGGCACACTTGGCTTCCCTCATAGATCAGCACTCAGGTGGGCGGGGAGTGCTTGTCGCTGGTGATCTGAATGTCACCTTCGAACCACTCTTGGATCCCGATCTTGGGTGGGGCGTCGATCCTGTGGAAGACCAACTTTGGGGAGTACCTGAGCTTGACCTTAAACCCATAAAAAGGTGGTCTGAGACAATCTTGCAGGTCAATGCTCTCTGCTACGAGTATGGCTTGAGGGCTTTGAATGGTAGGACGTTAGGTGACAAACTAGGGGCCAATACATTTGATAATGGACGCCACTCTAGCAGGATTGATTACGTCCTATGCTGTTTGAAATTATGGCGTTTTGTCCTAGATATGGTGGTAGAGGTTAGAGCTGAGAGCGATCACAACCCTATCTGTGTTACCCACCAATGGTGGATTAGCAATTGCCCAGTAGCTGAGGCCATGGATTCAAGGCCGCCTGAAGTTGTCCCTACAAACGATATGCGCAGGCTCAAGTGGCGCGAGCTCAAGCTAAATCACTTGGTTACTGCTGATATAGACAACAAATTAGCTGATGCTATATTGGAGCTCGAGGGTATGCGGATCTCAGAGTCAGGCTGTAAAGCAATCACCGAACTTCACGATAAGTTGTTTGATGATATAGGCTCGCATTTTATGAAGCACAGGAGGAAACTTAATAAGTTCCCACCCAAGAGTATCAGATGGTACGATGACGCCTGTAGGCAATCTAGGGCCAACTTGGCCACTGCCCTCTCTAGTGGACTCAATGACTCTGTTCGTCTAGCTAGATCGCTGTATAAAAAAGCTGTAAAAACGGCCAAAAGGAACTGGGATGAACAACATTGGCTTGATTTAAAAGGGGCATGCTGCAACAAAGACTCCCGGTTATTTTGGAATATCATTAAGTGGGGCAGGGGTGGGCGACCCGATAGCCCTTCGAATTACGTTTCTCAGTCCGAGTGGGTAAAATATTTTAAACCCCAATACGCCTGTAATGCCTTGTTCAACTTTGCCTGGGTCCCAATTTATGCTCCTTTTTTACATGGTCCCTTTTGTATCCAAGATGCTCTGAAGGCTCTGGGTTCTGTTACTAGTGGCCGCGCCCCAGGGCCAGATAGGGTTCCTCCCGATGTTTTTCTCCATAACAAAGACAGCTGGAGCAAGTATGTTACTCTCTTGGCCAATCCCCTGGCCGTAGGTGCTCCTGTTCCCAAATCATGGGGGGGGGGGGGCTGTCATAATCCCTGTATTTAAGAAGGGCGACAAGGCACTCCCATGCAACTACAGGCCAATTAGTCTGATAGATTCTATACAGAGGGTGATTGGGAGGATGGTCCTGAACCAGATACAGGAGTGGATTGATGATAACAACATTCTGTCCCCCTTCCAAGCAGGATTCCGTAAATCAACCAGCACAGTAGACCAGGTTTTCCGCTTTGTTCAACTCCATTGGCGGGTGGTGACGCTGGGCAAAGGCAGCCTCTACGCAGCTTTCGTGGATCTGAGAGCTGCCTTTGACCTTGTGCCTCGTCTACGGTTGTGGGCAGTTTTGGAAAAGCTTGGTCTCCCTAAAGAAATCCTGACATTAGTCATGCGATTGCACGAGTCCAACTATGCCAGGATCCAATGGGGTGGGCCAGGTGAGGTTATCCCTGAGTTCCCAGTTGAGCGTGGTGTGCGACAAGGCTGTACCATGGCTCCCACGCTCTTCTCATTGTATATTAATGGGATAGTTGATCTTATGCTCTCTGCAAATATTGACGCCCCAAGGTTGGCTGGAGTTACCATCCCTATATTAATGTTTGCAGACGATACGCTTATCGTATCCAAAACGTCAAGTGGTCTGCAAAAAGCTTTGTGCCTGTTCGATGACTTTTGCCTTGATTACGGCCTGGAGGTTAACGTGGCAAAAACAAAATTCATGGCCTTTAACCCCCATGCCAGCTTTCGAGGAAAAAAGGTATCTATGAATGGCCAATTCTTTGAGATGGTAACCAACTTCACGTACCTTGGCATTCAAATAGCGAATGACAACAAATGGCGCAAACATATCGAAATGGCCACCCTGCGATTTAAACAACTTACCGGCGCCTTAAGCAGGGAATTTAGCAAGTCATTCACTAAACCAATAAGCCCAGTCCTGCAAGTCTACGAAGCTAAGGCTCTAAGTTCTGCACTATATGGGGCGGAGCTTTGGGGTTTTGACCAGCTAGCCCTTCTATCTAGTGTAGAAAACAAGTTCTTTCGGAGTATAACTGGTCTCCCCCAGAGTACTCCATTGATCCCACTTAGACATGACCTAGGAAGGAGGTCCATTCTGGACATTGCAAAGCTCCGACCGGTTCTATACTGGCGGAGACTCTGGACTACCCCTGAGCTCTCCCATTACGCCAACGGTCTCATGGACATTATAAAAACTGATGTCTTCCATAAAATTGTATGGTTAAAGAGCTTACATGAGACGTTGAAAGGAATGGGCATGGAGGTGTTATGGTCTGACCCGGTGACAGCCCTGTTTCCATCAAAGAGTTCTCTCAAAAAGGCATACTGGGATAGAGTAGACCTCCAGGTACTGAATAGAGCTTCAGGGATGTCCGGTCACTTTCTAGAGGCCAAAATTGCCCCTGCCTTAGAATGATACTGGGACCTGGTTACCAATGTTAGCGACAGGAAACTTTATTTCCAGTTTAGAGCTGGGTCTCTACCCCTTAGATCTTTGACAGGGAGGTGGGACGGGAAATCGCAGGAATCATGCCTTGCATGTGGGGCTAAATCCGAAACAACTGCTCATTTTTTGTTTGCCTGTCCGGCATTTATTTCTCCAAGATGTGTTTGGCTTTCCCCCATGTGCAAGACACTTGGTACCTCGAGCAGTGTTGTGGCACTACGAATTCTGCGCACTAGCTCTTTAACAATTGTTTCTGTGGCCCTAGCTAAATATTTGGGCTGGGCCTGGTCTATACGGAGAAAAGTGACCAAGAACACCCTAGAGGTCCAACAAAGGAATATGGGGCATGGGCCACTTATGTGCATTGTGCCTGGTTCTTCAGCTTAGTGATCTAGAATGCACAATTGACAGTGTGTTTCTCCACTATTTTTAGATTTATTCATCAGCACACTGATTTATTTAATGCTTTTCTTAACCGTCTTTTTAATGTATTTATTGATGTATGGTATTAATGAGGGCGCAAAACTGTGCTCCTGTTTTTATGCTTGTGTCTTTTATGATTCATTTTAAATCGAATAAAGACTGATGATGATGATGAGTAACCTACTCTGCTGCAAATTGTTCCAAAGTTTTCTAAGATTGTTCTGAACTGTAACGTGTTCTGCACTAGCGTAAATCACACAGTTCTACCAGTTGCCACACGAAGAAATAGTTCCCATAAAACGATCCAATCAGGTTAGATTATAAACATACTCTTGAGCTCATTAGTTTTTCTGGCTCCTCCACAATGCAGCTTCTCTAAGAATCCCTTTAACTTAAAATGGTGAGCAACAAAACGTGATACATTGGAGCAGCCTGTACTCTGCGGGTGTACTGCTGCAAACAATTAGGACATTCTACAGTTCTCAAGAAAATATAACAATTTCACATAGGAAGGAAAGGAAAGACAACTTTTTTGTTAATTGTGACTACAGCTTCTCCTAGAAATAAAATGCATATGTACTGAAACATGGTGACAACCAAACGTCATTATAAGACCAGGTTACCTTAGCTATGGTCAATTTAAATGAGAATAATACACAATTATTAGCATTTGGGTGTTCACGAGTTAATAATGCAAAAGCATTTAATACGAAAAAATCCTTTTACTGGCATGGTTCCCAAACTTTAATTTCACACTGTGTAACTGCATATGTACCCACTTGAAGTCTCAGCTCATCCAAGCAGGTATTTCTATCTATTTGCAAATTTTGAAAATCGTCCTTGGTAGTCTGGCCTTTTTTCTCTTTTTGCCATGAAAGTGGAATTATCCTTCCCTCTTAATGAAGGATTTTTTTTTCCTTTTTTAATTTCTCTAGATCATATTTTTGCTTTCCTGATATCAAAATCATGTTTTGTGAAAATTGGACCCTAGTTGTACCAATGGAAAATGGAAATTCTCATCTCACCATTAAACATGCTTCTTCCTTTCGAACCATTCTACCGGTACTTTAGCTTGGTTTCTAGTTTATACTAAACTATACAAAGCCCAGACTTGCTATTAAACCACACCTCTTTCTAACTCAGTGTGAATCCAAGTCTTCCATCACACCAATGCCTGCTGTTTCTCCTCTCACTCAATGTGTTTGTTTATGATGTTGTATTGAGGGATGTCTCATCCTTTTAACACTGCACTAGTCTGATTTTCTAAATTGCTACACCAGAACTAAGGAACAAGCTGGACTTGAATAGCACAAATAGCACCTTGATTGTTTCTGTGCACATGTGTGATTCTGATTAATAATTATGCACCGGGCCATTTTTTGTAACACAGGAACCCTTCTTAATGACCAGCCCAGAATTGTGTAGTTGCAAAATGTCAGGCATAATTAGCACTTTGCCTGAATGAGTGCATGAAGATCTTGCCAAATCAAAGCCACTTAACCATGTATGCCTGTACTTATAATGGCGGTAAAGACCAAAGCAAACCCCCTTAAATCTCAACACACCGTGTGAACCTAGGTTCATGATGAGGCATGGTATGCCTAGAGATGTGCAAGTTACAGGTAAATACAAACATTGGTACATTGTCATACTTACCATAAAAAAATCCTTGAAGACCCTGATAAGTGCTGATGTGTTCTAGGGACTTTGCCTCCATGCCCATGCCAGAGGTCCAACTATGTTGACTTTGTCCATGTTTGCAAGTACCTTTGCTCATGGTATTATACCTGACAGATTGAGTGGGGTTAGAACATGTTAACACATTCCCACACCAGTACTGTAATGTTCAGCATATGAATCCAGGACAGGGCTGCAGTTGGGATCCATTTTGTACTTGTTTAAGTGCAGACTTGATCATGCATGGCAGTTTTATAAATCCATTGCAGATGATAGTGTGGCTTGGATCATCTGGATCCTCTTGCAGACTTATTTCAATTGCAGAGGTTTGAGCCGAAAGAAGATTTAGAAGGGCCTTCAGCAGCTCGTTGCTTTCATGGCTCCTCGGTCCTGCCTTTGGGGGGACTGAACTGAAGATTGGCAGAAGCGGCACTGGATCTGGTGGTTCAGGTTACACTATAGCAGGGTCAGTGCTCTCAAGGACTATCACTAGTACTTGGGCAGTGGCCCTTATTGGTGCTTGGAGGGTGCCACTGTAGAGGTGAGAGTATGGTGGTCTGTAGGCTTCTAAATTCTGTGGGTTGGGCTGTGTGCCCGAGCTCTATATAGTCCAGGAGGATGAAGAGTTGCATTCCAGGATTACACATCATTCCTCACTTCCCATCTCTCACTCCCTCACCATTATCCCCCACTCCTTATCCATTATTCCTCATTTCTCATCCCTATGTCTCCTTTATCATTCATCTCCATTATCCATCTTCGATCCTTTCTTATCTATACATTTTTTTATCACCACTTCTGAACTTTCAAGAGTCCTTCCACACCTCCACACCACTCATTCTTCATCCCTCCCCTAGGCTTCTAATTGATTGGGTGGCAACAGCCAATCTGAGTTAAAGCTGCTTTCTTTTGGTCTGTCCAATGGAAGGCTGCCTTTTCATTTGTGTGTGCTGGTTGAGAACAAAGGCGAGGAAATACAACTCTCTCTGTCCAAGAAATGCAATGCTTTACATTTAATTTTATTTAACTTAGATCATTGTTTCTTTGGGCTCTGGGGAAAGCTCTGATGGATTGGGGGAGGGAGCTACACCACCAGGGTAAATCAGTACGTGTTTTCAGTTCTATATGTAACAGGGAGATCTCGGATGCTATCATAGGCAATGAGTTGTCATTTTTAATTTCTCTGCAGTTTGCAGATTTCATGCCTGACTGAGCTCTTGCCCTGCTCATAATTACAGCTCCCCAAAAGACTTCAATTACTTGCAAAACCAGGAAGAGAAAGGATGAGGCGGATGGACAGTTTAAAGCTAACTAACAAAGGGACTGATGGCAGCTTCAATAAAAAGAAATGCTTGCATGCCTGTTAAATTTAAAGCTATGTGCTTGTCATGTTTGTCCTTTAAAAAGACCTAGCGTGACAGCGCAGCTTTTTGCTTTACCTATCATCAATGTTCTGCCTCACATGAAGTGCACAATGAACGATCTCTCTTCTCAAACTACAATGAATCATCAAGCATTAATTGTTTTTTACTCGTGGATTTATTGTATGCAGTAAACAGTCACGTTTTTATTTTATTTTTTAACTGCAGCATGATTTTTATTTTTTAGTCAGGAGTCAAAGTGCAAGCCAGGTTTATTAGCTTTGCCAATGCTTTTTTTACCTGGTTTCCTTTGAAAAGGCTTAGTTTCAGCAGCATTTTGTGTGAGGTGCCTTTCACGACTTTTCAGAGATTACATATACTTTATTCCTCTATGATGCTATTTGAAGTAAACAGTGGCATCGTGAAGGGTATTGACCTATCATGGAAACTTTCTTAAAGTAGTTTTATTCCCTCTAACCTGGTTGCATCTGAACTGTGTTTTCAAATCTTCTCCCCTGTTTGTGGCATCATTGTTGTCTTTTAAATATAGCTTGGTGAGACTACATCGAATTCTTAGTAGGTGTCAAATCTACATCTTATTGCCATATTTTCCTATCATATTTAAACTTTCTAAAGACATTGTCAAACATTTACAAAGGACTTTAATATTTTTTCACTTGGACTGACTTTAGCTATTGTTTACGGGTTTCACACAACGGTTCTATATCAGGGAACATCAATTATGCTAAGATTCATTTGCCCTTTTCCACAGTATTGTAGGGTTTGAAAAAATAGATTTGTATGTTGTATGAATTATTAGAACATTGGAATGTTGGGAGCTCCATTGAAAACAATGGAATGCTCTGGGCTTCTAATGGCCACTAGAAGCCTGGAGAGCCAACATTTCAATGTTTGTTCACAGCTGTTGCTGTAAACCGAAGGCCTCACGGAGCCCAAGGGGATTGAAATGTTCTAATAGCCTAGAGCCCTCTGTAGTGGACTCTGCCGGCCATTAAAGGCCCACTCCCTTGTTAAAGGGCTGAGCAAAAGGCTTGGGCCTTTAACAGCAGAGTGGGCCTTTAATTGCCGGCATAGCCAGCTACAGCGGGCTCTAAGGCTATAATCGGTGCTAAATGTTGTCTGCACTAATTTCAATTATAAACGTTCTCTATAGAAAAACAGCTTCCGAAGAATACTGTTATAATGTGCCTGCATGCTCTTCCATCTATATAGTGATGAAAGCAAATTCTGTGATTAGCGATTGTTAATTGGAATTGCCTGTGCGGACTTTCATGCACTGCCAGTTGCCTGCTGAGTAGGGATGAAGGCACCCGTACAGAGAGACCTGCATCTTACAATACAGCTAAGTCAATTTAACTTGGAGCCCGGAATCAGTGCTTTAAATACCTTAACAGAGACAGTATGGTACTATTGTCAAACAAATCAGCACCAACAAATCTGAATGCTGAAAGTTAAAATGCTTCTGATACAAATCTTTTAACAAAATCTGGACTAAATATCTGTCTACGGGATTGACCCAGCACATATCTGCCAGTGCGGCAATGTCTGTGAGGCCAACTCCAGCACTGGAGAACCACATGGTCCTCTAGCACTATGACCACCTTTGATCATTTCCAGTGGGCCCAATGCTACAGTGTAGCACATCCAATTTTCCCATACTATGATCCACATTCTGCTTCTGATGTATATGCTCTGTTACTACTCAGGAGCTGGGTCTGAACGGCTCGTCATGCCTCATGCCTCATGCCTGAACACATGACACACTACACTTACCTCTATTAGTATTAGGCTCTTTTTAGATAATTGCTAAACACATTGTTGACAATAGTCACATCCTAATGGCTATTGTTCATCTTAATGAGCGCAACAGGGCAACTATACCATGTAGTTAGCAAAGCAGCAACCAACCTCCTCCACTGTAAGAAATATCACCTATGTACAAGGTGCATCTACTGTCCTAAAACAGGCATACCTATCTGCACCTTTGGGCACACAAAATTGCAACACGTTTACCTCCCTGGATTGTAAATGTGGTGCATATATAGAAGGCTCTTGTCACCAGCCAACTAGTTGAACAGCCAAAAAATATATACAAGTTCTAACATACATGAGAGACTACGAACTTTTTCTAAGAGTGAACTATACCTGAACATTAATCTGCGCAATAACCTCTAAAATAAATACTAAACACCTCTAAACTAACCACGCACAGATAAACATAAAAACGGAATAGAGAATGTTAGAAATTGGGTTTCTGGTTGACAGAGGTATGCACCGTGTCCAAGCAGGAACCAAAGTCCTATTCAGGGTAGGTCACAAAAGAACATAAATTATCTTGTGCTTACCTTCTGGTAGATTGGCACAGAGCAGTCAGTCTTAACTTAAGAGGCCATGTGTAAAGTATTTCTGCAACACTTCATACAACAACACAGTGAAAACACCTCAAAAAGACTCCACACCAGGTTAGAAAAATAGTTTATGATTTTATAAATAAAATGACCAAAACAACAGAAATCCCTCCAGTAAAAGTCGAGATATGAATATTTAAAGATTAATTACAAAATATAGTGCTTAGAAGCAAGTAGCGCCTGCAGAGGTAACTGGTTGCGCTGCACCAGGACAAAGACAAGAGCTCAGGCCGACCACGATGGAGCGAATACAGGACCCATGCAGGCCCCAGAACAAAAGCACTTTGATCCTGGTCGCAACAGGGAGATGCATCAGTGATCCCCAAGCAGGTGAGGTGCGGTGCTGAATTTCTCTATGCAACTGCAGTGATGCATTGGTTCTGTGACCGAAGCGGCGGTTCTGAAATGTGCCAGTTCCTAATAGGATGCACCGGATTTGTACACACTCTAGAGGCTAGGTGTGGATCTTCCCAACGCGGTGGCGGCAAGGGCATTGGTTCCGAAGTGGTGGTTCTGAGTGCAATGCTGCAGTTCTGAGTGTGATACGCTGGTCCGGTTCCCGCATTAGTGGCGATAAGTCAATTCTGCTCTTGCAGCAGTGGCTGCGTCAGTTAGACTGGAGCAAACTCCTAGGTCCATTTCCAAGGGTCCAGGACTGTGATGGCACCACTTGTCGGGACAGACTCTCAAGCAGATGAGCCCAACGGTTGAAGCAGGAGAGTTCTAAGGATTTTGTGTCCCTTAGCCTTAGGCAACAGGAGGCAAGTCAGCAAGCCCTTGGAGTCACTCTGGGTTCGAGTGATGCAGATCCAGTCCTACTCACCCAGGAAGAGAGAGCAGCAGGGCAACAGAGCAAGATAAAGCTTCAGCAAACAGCAGTTCCAGCAGAGTGGCAGTCCTTGAGCTGCACAGTAGTGTGAAACCTTAAAATCTGAATCTCTCATTTTCTTAATTTAGCTGTGCTTCATTCATACTCACCTTTGATCTGTTTTCAGCCTGATTCTGCCCCTGACGCTACCAGCATAAACATTAGGTCACAAAGCTAAAGTTGAGACGTTGTAGGCTGTGTAAACATGCAGAGTCAGCTTGCTCAAAGGTTTTCAGGCAATAGTTAATCCTTAAGTAAAGTCTACTCAGAATAGCACTTTTTTTGTTCAGCCTTAAAACGTAGAAATTGCACAAAACACCAAGGCTGTCAGATTCTTGCATTAGCTCATTTGTGTGTTCTTTCCAAAGTTCTATTTACCTCTGGGCGTTCCTTGTTTGTGATCTTCCCTATAAAAACCCATGTAGCCATTGTTCAAGTGTGCTCCTTTCCTTGAGTAACTCCATGGTGCTCGTTGGATGGAGATCCATTCTGAATGCTGAATGCTTAATAAATTACCTATGGTTTGTACTTCACTCCACTGTTGATAAGAACCCGTGGCAAAGTGGTGATCCCTGCACCAGCAGGTTATTAATTAATCTGCTCCACAAATTGGCGCTCAAACGTGGGTCCTCATCAAGCGCTTGCAGTCGGACCAGGGCAGGGGATCAGGTCGGTAAGCACCCCACCTGATGAGATTAGTGTTGCTCGTGGTCCAAGGTGATTTTTCTGCTCTCCAACTCTGATCTTCCTGGCGGCTGCTAGCCTTGACTGGGGCCTTCGGTTGGTGATTTTCTTTGGATCAGGGAGGATCGACAGGTGGGAGGCGGAGACTACGCATGAGGTAAATCTGTATTGAACCGGTTCATTTGTTCATTTGGTTCGGATTTGTTTGGTATTTGCTTGACTTGATATTCGTCTTGACTTGGTATTTGTTTGGTAATCCGTTCGGAATCGGTACTCCATTCGGAATCTGTTTGGAATTTTGAAAGCTAGGATGAGTTTTGTATTTTGAAACTTAGACTCTGTTTTGGAACTTGCTATTTGTTTTTGCTAACATTTTTTCTTACAGGTAATGTGAGAATATTTTTTATGTCTCTCTGGGGCATATGTATCAAACGATTTTTTAATCGCAAACGCTGCGATTCGCAAAATAAGAGCGTTTGCGATTAAAAAATCGGTAATCGGGATGTATGAGCCAAATCCCATCGCAAAATTAAGGAATTGCTAATTTAGCGATTTCTTAATTTTGCGTAAGCATTTAAGAAATCGCAAATTGCGATTTCTTAAATGATATGTAAAAAGCACCCAAGTTTTGCGAATTATCCTTAAGAAATCGCAAATTACCACCAACTTCCAATTGGTGATAATTTGTGATTTCCTTTCAAAAAGCACTTTTTTGAATTTTACAAAGTGCCACGTGGCGCTCATACATGCCCTTAGGGCATGTATGTGCGCCATATGCACACACATGCTCATTTCAGGGGTGCATCAGGGTGTCATCATGACACCCTTGCACCTTTGAAATTATTCTCAAATTGCGATTAGCAAATTGCTATTCGCTATTTGAGAATTACTTCCCATTCATTCCTATGGGTCTCCTGGCCCATAGAAATGAATGGGCAGGTATTCCTTAATTGCGATTTCGCAATTTGCTAATCGCAATTAAGGAATTTTAAGAAATCGCAAAAAGTTTGCAATTTTTTTAATACATCCCGTTTTGCAATTCTCAAATAGCGATTCTTTAAAAATCGCTATTTGAGAATCGCAAATGGTGATGTTAATACATATGCCCCTCTGTCTCTTATATAACATGCCTGTGATTAGCACTCTGTGGAAGTTTTGTTGTTGCTGCTGAGATAAGCAGAGCATTTTGGAAGCAAGTGAGCCGGCGCCACCAGAAGGTATGCCAAATTTTGAGATGTACATCAAATATGGTATTTGTTCCATCATGTATAAATACATTTTGGAACAAATATACAAAAGGGGATCCCCAGTTACAATGGCCATTAGAGGGCACCATGGACCCTCACAAACTCGAGTATTTAGAGAAACAATTGTTTTTAACCCCTTCAGCGCTGGGCGAATTCCGCCGCGGTGCTGAAGGGTTCGTGCGCGGGCGGGCCCATGACGGAACGGTTCCGTCATGAGCACAGCTCAACCGTGGCTCATGACGGAACCGTTCCGTCATGAGCATGGAAGGGGTTAAAGAAAGTTAGGCCAGCTATGTTTGACAGTTTGCGTATGTGGAGAAAAGAAGTGAGGGAGTGGCAGCTCAAGGCAGAGGAGGTGCAAAGGAAACAGGAAAGGAAAACAGAGTATCAGAAGTATAAGGAATTGAAGGATAAGGAAGTACAGGAGAAAAAGTAATGTTTAGATAGTTAGCATAGATTAATAATATCTAAGGAATATATAGTTAGACCAACTGTAGCAGTTCAGGTCCACCAAGAAGATGTGGATTCAGATATTGATAGGTTGTTGATAGAACGACCCCCACCCCCATATATACCTTTAACACCTCTTCCCCCTGCACCATTGAATGTTGTTCCCCTTGTACCCCCAGTTTCACCTCCTTTGCCTGCGGTTGTTCAGCCCCTTATTTTTCAACCAGTACCGGTACTCTCTTTACCCTTTTCCAACTCCACTGCACCCCCATCCCAAGCTTCTGCGCCTCCACCTCAGGCCACTGCACTTCAAATGTCTAATGATTCTGTACTTTCTGCATCTGTACTAACCCCTTGAGTTCTTCGCTCTACTGTACCTCAGTTTCATCAGGATGCAATAAGATTGATGGTATTAAACTGTTTAAGTGATTTAGAAATAGAAGTAGAAGACATGATAAACCAGATTCAGGGTTTTTCTGAAGGTGAGCTTATTTTTCTTATAAATAAGCTCTCTCATCAACTTATGGTTCAAATGGGAGATGACTACAGGGCGAAATGGCCCGGATGATGTTAGAGCAATTAATAGACAGTGTCAGATAGGGGCCTTCCCTGTAGATATAATTAATAATGCTATTGCAATGATAATTGGAAAATTTAATGAACTCTCTTCCTCTCCTTGAATAAAGACCTATGAGGGAAGCTGCGCCACAGTTCATTCCTGGGAGAGGGAATGAGGATAATGATGATCCAAATAGTCCTAATGCTAGAGCCCATTTTTTATACAATTGGATATATACGCCCTGGAAAAAGATGGATGTACTTACTTTAAAAGCCTCCTTACCAGACATAAGGAAAAATCCTAGGGGATTTTATGATCATGTATAGGCAGCCATTGACTTTAGCGGATATCGATATTTCTTGTTTTTGGTATGATCCTGCCACCAGATATGTGGCGACTTACCTGGAAACAGGATCATGCTGTTGATTTGGGAGGAGATTGGACTGCCATTATAGCAGCTGATAGAGATCGGAAACTTGGTCAGAAACCTAGCCAGCTCATTCTGGATCTACCATGGTAACATACTTACTTATATAAAAATGATGGTTCCAGCTAGGTAAATAGATTGGGCACTCCTTACCGCTTGTAAACAGAAACAGGGAGAGGCCATCCCTGATTTCTTTACTCGCTTTGAGGAAGTTTCCTCTAGTGTATGTAATAGCCCTATTCTTCCTGTCCTTAAAAGGGGGGATGAAATACAGGATAAAAGTTGATCAATTTCTGATTGATTTGAGAAAAAAGTAACAAGATAGTAGTCCCTCAATATCCTGTTGTTTCTCAGGTAAAGTTAATATACCTATGGGATTTTCTGACATCCCCGTCCAAAGCCCTATTTCACAACACCTGAATGTTAGTACAAGGGTCTCCAACATTTTCTGTGACAAAAGTTACTAGTAAGATAAAATGAGCACCCCATCCAAGAGTATCAGCAGTGATCACATTGGTGCATTAGGCAGGGTTTTCAGCAGTAATGGAAAAAAAAGCAAGGCTTTGACAATTTAAACTGAAGAGCTGCATGTGTAGTGCATGCAAACCATAGCTACAATACCCCTTGCACCAAGGTATACAAATGAGTAATAAACATCTCCAACTGAAATAATAGTTTTAAACACATTTTTAAAATGTTACCTATTTTCTCTGTAGACATCAGTTTATGAGTTGTGAAAATATAAAAGAGATGCTGTTTTGAATACCTGAGTTTTATTTTTTAAAATACAGGTTGGACCGTACACTGGTAAGCTAATCGGAGACATAGCAATACAGCAGAAGGTTTGAAAAAAGTTACAGTGAAAATATTGCATCACTTAGTATCCTTGGGACATAAAATATCCCTTTTTCAGTAACAGTATTATCAACAGAATATTACCTATTTAGGTCTCCTCCTAGCAAATGGGGGGTGAGACGATACACCAACATAACTTGCAGAAACCACTGACTCAATTTAATATCTATGCGTTTATTACCAAATTTTTCATAAATTGCAAACCCCCTGCTTGCCTTAACATTACAGCACGTATGCTTGGGGTTTTCTTTGGACTAATCAGTGTGAAGCTGTCTTTTTGCAATTTAGAAATGCTTTATGTAATGCTCCTGTTTTAGGTAAAACTTGATTATTACAAATTTTTGCATGTAAAATATGGTTGCAACTTGGCACGGTCCCATGTAAGAAGGGATAGGTCATGTGCATATTTCTCCTCCACATTGGACCCCACTGCGATAAAGCAATCTGAAATGTATATTTAATGTCACAATTTGAACAGTTATAGTACCACATTTAGTGGATATCTAAAAAATTATTCAGACCCAGCACCTGACCAGTGCGATATTAACAGGGTACGAGTTGATACTTTTTGCTCCAAAATATCACTCTAAAATGCTGTAACATTTTGAATCCACCCACTGTACTACCCCTCTTGGAGTCCCAACAACATGAGATGCATGATTGCATATTTTATTACTGAGAAGGAGACTAAGTGACGGGTAGACCTGACAGATACCCCTATATCTGATCCACCGGGGGAACTGTCCGTGGAACTAACAAAAGCCCAGTTATTGTGAAGCATCCGTACAAAATGAACTGTGAGTTAAACTGGTACATTTGTATATTTTAGATTTCTATACTTAGTAGATCTTTATATTTAGTAACTTCTAAAAAAGAGAAGTGTGTTTAAAATACTGATTTGAACGTGAAACCTTTGTCGCAAATGCAAAAGTTAAATCTTGCATGGCAGAAAAACATGCTTGGATGCACTTGCCTCAACACTGAATACAACAGTGTATTAACACCACGCTCATCGACCAATTTAGTGGCAAGTAAAAAAAGAAAGCAGCTGCATTTCAAAGATGGCCGCCCACAGCCTCCGCTTGTCCGGTGACTGGCCGCCTGAGTTAGCTCGGGCCGGCTCAGAGTCAGCTGAGCTGCAGTGAGGGGTACCGGGCCGGTGCACTCTGGGTCAGCCATTGCCCGGACCACGGTACCGTGGTGTGCAGTGCTTTGTTCAAGCGATGTGCCACCACTTATTTTCGCAGAGCAACGAGGGCAGAAAGTAACGGTTGGAAAAGCGAAATGTTGGGCAGGGTGGGAAAGAGACCAGGGTGGGGTTGGAACTATCGGAGCTGAAGGTTAAAACAAGCCCAATACCCTTTAAAACAAAACCCAAAAACAAATATCGTACCAAAAAGAAGCCAGACTCACAGTGGACATGAGCAGTGCAAAAATGCTGAATAAATAAAATCAACGGAGCAGGATACATGGCGCAGGTGGCAGCACTGACACAACTGTGGCTTTAAGAGGAGGTGGGAAGGAGAAATGCTATATTTACATATCAGCAGCTATGGCACCGAAGTTGAACACAGGCAAACAGTAACAGACCAGAAAACCAAGAAAAAAATTGTCCACTAAAGAACACAAAAAGAACCATAGTGGAATGAGACAGTACTTAGTCCCTGCTGGGCGGGAGGAACAGAAGGGAAAGTGGAGGGACAAAGAGGCAAGACTGGTCACTAGCAAAGCAAGAATTTTTACAGGACACTGAAACAAAAACAAAAGCAGGGGGATGGCTTTGAGCCCACAAGAGCAGCTACAACAGGTCTCGAATGCTCAACCTAAATAGGGAAGAATATGGATTCTACCAGTGGTATTATTCAAAGGTAAACTTGGCACAAGTGTACCAGCGATCTTTACAAGAGAACACCAAGAATATATGGATAACAATCTTTAAAACAACATATAAGCAACAAGGATACTCCACATACCCAGCATTTCTAACCAGGGGAAAAACAGCACTCAAACCATGTTTGAATAGATTGGGTAAGTCGAAAAGGTGGTGTGGATCATACCTTCAGCCAATGTGTTAATCGGATAGGAGGATTTTGACTTGAGATCCTTTTTAATAGTGGCAAGTTTTGAGGTTGCATTTGAGAGACAAAACATTAACCTGTTAATTGCGAGCTTTATTTAAAATGTTATGGGTGGCTCAAGTTTAAGACTGTTTAGAGTACATTGAAGTAGAGGGTTGGAGTGAAAGGTGGGTAAAAGTAGGCGGACTGGATTTAAATTCAAGCCATTTACTTATAAGTCTCAAAATGTATTACAAGAGGTTGTTTCAGTGAATACATCCATTTGAAACACTTTACTCCTAAACAGTAATAGAGTAAAAAGTAATTCAACTACAACTCACACTGAGTTTTTACTAAGACATTGATTGCTGACATCTACTTTGGTCTTGTACATGGCAACACCACAAACTCCTGATTGGGAAAAGACCTCAATATTCTCGTACTCTTCCTCCTTATTGGGAGCCAGAAACTTGTTGTCCACTTATCAGAAGCTGACATTTCTACTGTATTTATATTAAGCTAATGATTGCAGGTTAACTTGACCAACCTCCGGTCTTAAAACACAAATTTCCCCTTTTAAAATACAAGATACTGAAACATGTTCTTCCCCATTAATTGACACCTAAGTTTCACCAGCATTTTCTTCTGCTGACTCTACCCTTAAGACTAACTCCCACTCGCTCTTCCTTAACATGTTCTAGCATCTACGGGGTGCGACTAGGAGCCTGATTGAGATGGTGGCTCCTTTTTGAGCTCCAGACAGTGTTATATGCCAGAGTTAGGCCCATGTAGCAACCCAGCACATTTTCATGCATTGTCCTCTTTTTGCACAATAACATTTTACTATAGCTTTACTATAATTTACTTCAAAGCTGAACTCAAAACTCTTCTCTTCTAAAGACACTTTCAGAACTAATACTTTCATACTCTGGCCCCTCTTGGAAGTTCGCTCTTCATTGTAAATTTGTACTTTTCCTGTGCATCCCTCACCCCTGCGTGCTGTGTTGGATTTTGTGTTTGTGCACCCTTTATTCTCAGGCCCCTCTTGGAAGTTCGCTCTTCGTTGTAAATTTGTATTTTTTCCTGTACATTCCTCACCCCTGTGTGCTGTGTTGGACTTTGTGTTTGTGTACCCTTCTTGTTTTTTTTTTAGTCTGTGTAATGTTATATTCTGTACCACTTTTCTCTTGTAACGTAACTAGCTCTATTGTACAGCGCTCTGACACCGTTGGGTAATGTCCGCGCTTTATAAAAATGCACTAAATAAAATAAAATAAATAGCCTTTGGCACATATTTGTGTCCGTGACCATGTTGGATCAGTTTCTCAGAAACTGCTTTACTTACACATTTCGCTACGCACAACAATATCATGATGCCTCGAACACTGTGTACAAGGCCTTGCACGCTGTACAAATGTCATCCTATCTTCATCCACGGGGCGAAAGGGCTATCTGCAAACCCATAACAATGCTAATCTGTATACATTCGCAAGGATGCTTTTTATGATATATAAATAAGCATTTCCCGGGGTTAGACAGAGGAGACATTTCAGCTGACAGCGATTGAACCCTGTAGGGTGAGGCTTTGCCAAGCAGTTGCCTAATACCTCCGTGAGGGGTGTCCAGTTAGTGACCAAGACAGGTTCCTACATTCTGTCCTGCCAGATAATGGGATTAAATCATCCTGTAGGGGGGATTTTTGGCTATACACACTCACACACACCCTAGACACTCATAGAGTAGGGTTTGCATAGTAGGAGTATGCCTGATTACTACCTTGTTTTATATGCCTGCATATATACACTTGTTTTTGCACCATGGGGCAATTGTACCTGCTATTTATGCTTTTGGTGCTCGTAATCACTTCTACATGCTTCTGTCTACTGATTATCACAGCCCATGTATTCTATACAAGAATAACATTGGTTTAATAAATATATTGAAGAATGTCCCATTGTGTATTCTTTGTATACCTCTCTAAGAACAAGAGCGTCTGAATGACTGAGCGAAAGAGTTATAGATCTGTTACCATGATCCCTGAGGGGTCAGGGTTGTCATGTTCAGTGGTTGCTAGAAACCATTTCCTCCCTGTCTAGGTTAGGGGGGCATATGGTGGCACTATGAGCTAGCTGATCTCTAGGCCAACGTATACTACAGGGGTGCATGAAATCATTCTAGGCACCTCACCCAAAGTTTATGATGTCCACAAATGCACAGATCCTACAGATTATTTGGAATTTAAGGACTTGCCGCCACCAACATTGGTTGGATTTTTATTTTATGGTTCACCTGAGTATTCAATTGTGCCTTCTCAGAAACTCCTACTACCTCCAAACCGGGGAAGTCCTTAGTAGTATAGAAATCTGCTTCAACTAAGTAGGTAGACCCAAAGTATTGGCTGTCGGTTGTTCAAGCTTGAAGGATAAAAATGTCAAAAATTGTGTTAACCCTCTTGATAATTCATTATTATATTATGTCTGGGCACAAAGCAGAACACAATCTAAAGATTGCAGAGAACTGCAGACATGCGGTTGCTCTAAAACTATTAAATTTTGTTATACTGGCTATGGTTGAGGATGTCACCTTCGTGGTTGAGGCACACAAAGCCTTAAGCACAGAGGTATTCTATTCCTTTGTTAAATTTCCCAGCTGCAAATGCTCAAACACAATTGTTTCATACCTACATTGAGGATGCAACACCAGAGGAATACACTCCATATGAAGACATAGAGATTTTTCTATTGTACCAAGAACAGATTAATTGGTTTGAAGGTGCCCTCCCAGACACAAAATAAAAATGTGAGACTCGGTCTGCTCAGTATAGAAGGAATAACATGGCCGGTCTTAGCTGCATACACACCGCATCCTAACACTGCTAGTCTGGCAGCAGCAGAAATGTGTACATTATATGGAGGTTTAGTAAAAATATCCAGAAATCTCACATAGTTTATAATGTGAACATTACCAGTAAACCCTGCTGGACTGCTTAAGCCACACAACCCCACTTTGCTACTACTGGCATCAGCCTACAAACACTGAATGCCGTTATGAGAAAGATTCCCACCAGTCGGGAGAACATTCCATTCTGGATAGTACAAAAAACAAGCCAGCTTGAAGCAGTGTTTCCCTATATGGGCCCGCAGGATAAACACAGAATACTAGCTATTTACTTGCGGATGGGGATGGCAGATGTCTCCCCTGGTAAAAGACTGCTGTTTATACCAGAACACGTGGTACCCCTTCACTGGCTGTTTTACCTGAGATACTAAAGCAGCTCATGAATGAGTATGGGGCAGCACCTGCCCTGGAATTAGGGATGAAACTGATGGGCAATATTGCCACAGCATCCACCATCATGGTAAGCAACATAAAAGGGGAGCCAGCTGCATTGGAGATACACCAAAGCTTAAGGAATTTCACTGCTGCACAGCAGGAGTGGGAATTCCCCCAAAAAGTATCGAAAAAAACCTATGCTACGTTGGGTAGAGATAATTTGGGATCTTAAGAGTTATTATGAAAAGGATAACTCTAAGCAAGCACCCGATTTTACGACAAACAAGAAATGGAATAATAAACAATCCAATAAAGACAAAACACAATCAATGGGTGGGTCTCTTCAGCAGGAAGCCACTGAGAACAAATATAATCTCAGAAACCATGATATTATAAAACCTGACAGGTATCAGGATACTGATACACGTTCCTCTTGTTCCTCTCAGGAGTCATCCAATACACATTCGGAGAGAGGTGGACAGTCAGAGCGCAGACCGGAAGAGCACATGAAACCGAAGAACTAATCAAAAAGAAAAAGGTAGCCGGCATTGAAATCAGGCATGCCCAGAATACTGAGGAATCTGCTTCTGAATGGGAAATGGGTAGTGACAATGCTGGACAGCGTGGCAGAAGTCACACTAGCTTGCCGGAACCTACTAGGTTATCAGACGGCAGTAGCACTTAGTGAACATAGTACTGTGGAAACACCGGATACTAGGGTAAGTGTTCTCCACCTTGTATATGAAATTACACTCCACTTGGAGGGGCACATACCCAGAAATATCAAGGCTCTCTTTTGGGAGAACCTGATGAAGGTTTCCGATATTGTTTCGGCTGAAAAAGATTTGACATCTGAGTTTGTAATGGAGTGCCCAAACAGGAAAACAGCAACTTTGCCAGCCTTTTCCGACCTCCTTCTAGAATCAGTGAAACATTCTTACGCCAAGGAGTAGGTGTTAGCGCAGGCTCCAGCATTATACCGCAATCATGTGGGGTGGGATGATGAGTCACCTCATCACGAGATCCCGTTGAGGACAACTCCTCAATCCCAAAGACAATATCCAATTAAACATGAAGCTAAAAAACAAGTTAGGGCAACTTGAATACTAAGGAGTAAAAGAAAATTGCACCTCATAAATGAATAATCCCTTGTTTCCCATAATGAAACCGGACAATTTATACCATCTAGTGTTAGATTACAGACATCTGAACACATCTATTTGCACATTAGCAGTACAAAATGCACACAGTGCAGCACTAGTAAATAACATTGTGTGGAAAAAATACAAAATAACACTAGATATCTCCATTGGATTTTTCCACCAAAATATAGCACCTGGAAGTAGATATTTGATCGCATTCTCAGCGCTAGGCTTTCAAAGGCAATTTTGTTGATTGTGCCAGGGGTATAAGAATAGTCTTGAGCTGTTTTCAGACAGAGTAACGGACTTACTTCAACATTTTGATGAAGAAGCATTGTCCTATGTTGATGATATATATTTAACAGACAAGTAATTAATGGAACCCAAACAGAGTAGACCACATTGTTCTGGAGTTTGCTCACATGGGCTACATACAAATCTTATTTTAAAAAAATCAAAAATGACCCATCTCAATGTCCTATTTTTAGGATATGTGTTGTCAAGTGAAGGCAAAAGTCTAGTGATCCATTCTTTAGAAACGTGCGTTGCTCCAATCTCCAACTACTCTGAAAAGACTACAATCCATTTTAGGATTTTTTAATTTTGGCAGAACATACATTTTGGATTACGCAGAACGTATAAAATCATTATACAACTTGATAAGACCAGACTTTCCAAGCACACATTGGACACAGGAACACACTAACATTTTGCATTCCATACATGCTGATATGATAGCTTTCAAACACTTATACACACTTGTAAACACCACAAACCTTGTTATCTGCGTAGTCACTGGACCCTCTGGGTACATTTATATATTGTTCACCGAAGGTGATACTGTACCAATAGCATAAAATCACATTTGTACACAAACGCTGAACTGCGTTTTGCAGCTACGGAGAAAATGATCATAGTGGTACAGACTGCTATGGTGAGAGAGAGAGAGCGCACTAGCTCAGGGTAAATGCATAATTGTCATAACCCCGGTACTAACCTTAGAGGCTGTCACCAAAGAAAGCGTTCCAAATGCCAAAGCTTTACATCTACGTTGGATACAGTGGGCTAACTCTCTCTCAGTGCAACAGATGTAGACTACAGATTTACAACCCAAGCCTTTTTGCAGTATGAACAAGAATATCCTCTGCCAAATTAGATAATGCCTCTAAAGCAATATGAATACATCATCTATAACTATGGGTCTGCCCAGCCAGCCGTTGAGTATAAGCACCAGTGTTCCACTGCATGTGCAACAGTAAAAGGGTGCATGCATGATGGAAAGTTCCATCCTGAAAAAAACAGTGCAGTCCCTTGGTGAGTGCACAGCGCAACTGGCAGAACCTGAGGCTGTGATACTGGCACAGGAGTTTACGGATCATGAATTCCCCACACTCATAGTGTGTGATTCGTATTATTGTGTCCAATCACATAATAAATACCTTCATTACTGGGGCCAAAGTAGATTTTGAGATTCTAAGGGTTTCACAATCAAGCACAAGATGCTTTGGGAACAAGTGGCAAAGCTGAAAGATTGGCTGTCACAGTCTCAGGTAATACACACATTTAGTCACCAACTTGTTGACATTCCTGTTGAAGGGAATTCCATGGCTGATGAAGCCACTAAGGCAACAGTTTGCACTGCTGCAGTTGCTGCAATCACTCGTTCTAGTACGAGGACAGACAGAGACAGTATAGTGGCTGCCAATGCTGTGCACAATGACACACACCTGTCGAAAGGCTTTCCACTCAAGTACTCCTACAAGTTAGATACACAGAACATATCATATGCTCACATTCCAGAAGTGGGGGATGGAGTCATACATAACACAGATTGCAATTTAGGGTTATTGCTAGCTGCCCATGAGGGTCTGGGTTCAGCACACTCAGGGATTACTGCTACAGTTTCATTATTTAAGCAGTGCTATTGGTTGCCTGGTATCACTAAATAGACCAAGGACTTTGTCCTCAAATGTGACATCTGCCAGCAGATCAAGGGCTCAACCATAGCACGTCCACCACAGACACCTCTATTGATTTCAAACAAGCCTCTTGTTTGTATCTATTTGTATCACTGCAGCCCCCTTACAAACTGATAGGGCTTAAAAGTACACCTTGGTGACGGTAGATTCATGCTTTAGGTTCCTGTAGGTATGGTCACAGTGGTTGGCTGATGCCCGTACAGATATCAAAGGCTTGCGAGTCTTCATCTGGACCTACGCATTTGGCACACTAGGTCAGGCGTTTAGCTCTTGCACTTACAACGAGGCCATGGGAAGTTTGTGTGTGACCTTGGGGTACTCCTCCCCTATCATCCTGAGGGAAATTCATAGTTGAGAGGAAAAACTGTGACGTAAAGAAGTCTTTAATAGCAAGGCTACTAGGCTCATGTCGCAGTTGGGTCCTTCACCTATGTGAAGTCCAGAGAGCGCTTAACAATATGCCGAGAACATCCCTGGGGGTTCGGACTACACATGAAATCCTGTTCGGGTGAGAATGTGGGTCCGATACCTTGATAATGTCGGCACAGTGGTGGCAGACACACTGTTTGAAATCAATTAATGTTTTGATTTTTTAAAGGTACTAAATGAATTACGGCACGAATAAAGCAACGTGCAAGTAAAACGCACCACCAATGGTGAAGGGAAGACTGTCCCGGGAAGACCTGGTTGGGTCCTGAAGATTGGGCATCTGGTCAGGGAGAAAATTGTGGACAGAAAAGAGTTTTGGCCATCCTACAGAGCACCTGTACCTGTGCTGGCTGTCAAAGGTTCAAGAACTGTACTACTTCCGCCCCTTGCTGGTTGAAGAGACAAAAGGTTTGTCTCCATTGATCTGATTAAACCAAATTATGTAGCAGATTCTCAATAGTAAGCCACGTTGTCTCCTGGAGGCCATCGCTGTCCTCTTGCTACCATGCAGGAAGTTCAGATGTAAGCTTTGATACCTAAAGAAGATTCCTCTCTACAACAAGAAACAGTAAACAACAATGAAGTATTGCTTCTCTTTGTTGCAGCAACAACCACTGTACAAACAACTAGTACAGAAAAGCTAATTTCATTCGAAAACGTAAAGACAATAGGATCTATGTAAACATACCACAGATTAACTCATCTACTGGTCTTACAAAACCTGGTGATCTGCCAAAAATAGACCGAACAAAGTCTGGCTACTTCGTGGACTACTATGACTTCACATCGGATTCAACTGACTCTGAGATGCCACTGCCGCCGCCTCTTCCCTTTAAGCTGCAAGTGCGTATTCTCTATCTTTGACTGAAAAATACATACTTTGTTACTCCTTGGTTACACTTTTGGATTACAATTAGATTACTATTCCTGGTCCCTTGGAGTGGTTTGGTGACTGTCTTTTTGCTACTTCTAAATGGACATTATCTCCCAGAATGCTCTGCAGTGCAGCTTGTGAACTTGGTATTGAAACCACATGCCTCATCGCACCTTGAAGAAAGGGACCTGTCCCTGGTGAAAATTACAGCGGTTCCAATTCCCGAAGGAAAAGTGTGGTACAGGGTATGGTATGAAGTGTACGGTCCTCCTGAACTCTGACAAGTTCCATATTTATTTAGAATTAATTTAAATGATCTCATCACCACTAGTAGTATTTCTTATGATTGGGACTTTGATACAGTGCATAATTTGCTAGAGGATCTAGAACAATCAATTGCATTTTCTTCTGAGGAATTGTATAATGATGCATCTAATTATGATGATATGTTCTGTTATCAACACTATGGTCATCATTTTTCTGCATAAAGCAAGTATCCTACGTTCCATTTATAATTACACTCAACGGGAACACTGCCCAACACCACCAAAGTGTAGTTCAAAACATTTGCAAAGAAATGTACTTATTTTTCTGGTTTTGACACATCAGACCCTGCCTCATATTTTTATAGGCTTGCACCTACACCTGCAAAGAACACTATGCTAAAAACACCAAGCTGATATACTCTGCTTCTTTTCTTTCCCGGCTGTCTGAACGGGGTTTAAACTTCTGGAAAGACAGAATAGATACAAAGTCTGCTTAAGGGACAAAAAATTGGCCGGTTCAGGGAACTGAGGCCTTGTTTATAGCATGTCTAATACCACATAGGATGATTTCCCTGAACAAAACTGTGCAACAAACATCATGTCTTGGAAAAGCCAAGATAAATGATTTGAATACACTCCGAATTCCCACTTTTGCACATTTTGACAACTGGCAGCACTACACATGCTACAGTGAGGATACACTACATGCCATGCTACGTAATGGTTCCTACCACTGATCATATCCCATTTGAAAGGGTGGGCCAGATTCCTAGGTAGCAGCAAAGGGTTTAAGATCAATAGACCTGACCAACAATATGTACAATCTGAACACTCAGGGATGGTGACATCATACAGTGTTTGAAAGTTATGCCTTGATTGGCTAACAACCTCAACACTGTCTCAGGTTAAAGAACACTTGTCCCTTCTAGCTGATGACCTGTATCTCGGGGATTTCTTGTTAAGTCCTCGGAACCCACATCAAAAGCACTTTGTATATGCCATAGACAATGAAATATGGAAAGGGCCTCAACAGGGAGCTGCTGAGATACTGCACAAGATTGATAGGATTAATCTAGAAAAGGTTTTGGCAGTGGTTGACAATGAAATGGCACGTTATCCTCTAGGATATATTCATTGGGCAACATAGTATCCAATTGATATAATGCAGCAGGACATGTCTATTTTACAACATGGATAGTCAAACCTCTGGTCCATTGTGTTATTAAGCTGGGCACTTCAAACCTTATGTTCTGGCCAAGTGCCATGGTGTTATATTAACACCACCATTCTGTTTTCATCATACGATCTAACTGAATGACAGATATTAATAGCATGGAGAGATGCAAAGTATGCCAAGTTGCACATTGAAAAGTTAGACCAATTTGCTTTCCCATTGTTGAGACGCCATCCACGGATAGGATAATCCAATGATATATCACCCTACCAGTCACAACTTTCCAGTTCCAATACTGTCTACAACATCACCAGGTAGACAGATATGAAGCATTAGGGGAAGGATATGTGCATGAATACTGGGAATTACCTTTTGCGTTTAGATGCAGGAATGGTGACACAGAAGTTTTTCTCAATGGGTCTGACTGTGAGAATGCTTTAAGTGGGTCCGTGCAAGGACATTTCACTTCATGGAGCTTGACACGTGTCGGTTGAAAACGTGTCCCGTTATCTGAAGGGTTCTCCGGCCAATGTGATTTGTCCGGTTTTCAGGATATTCTCTAATGGGAGTTATTTGATGCTGAATGATCAAGGCTTCTGTGGACTGGGACCAGGCATCACTTCTCTGAGGACGGTTAATTCCATTCTCACTTGTTGCACACAAGTACTGCTTCCACCTGCCTACACAGTTAGGGAGGCAACGCTGTGGCCTTCGATACATGTTTCTAACATACGCTTTGATTCTCTTCGCAAACTGAAAGGCATGTTTTTTTCAAACGCATGTGGCCTTAACATCTGCCAAAGAGACATTTGATCTCGAGGTTGCATGGTCTATGTCTCAAATACAAATGCTACTGCATACTAACTTCCCTCTGCATTTTGGGGAACTGGTCCACCGTATCTTTAATATGTCTGATACAAAGGGAGTAGCTCGCTTTTTAAAACATATTGGCTCTGGACTTGTTACCACCTTTCAGACAGTTTTTGGAGTAATTCCATTGTTCATACACTCCGTGCTGGAAAGCGTTTTTGGAGGTCTTCCACTTGTCCTCTACTTGTTGCTGGGATTCTGATTTTAATCTTTCTGCTCCACAATTGATGTTCCAGTTCGAAATGGAATTGAGACAGCACTGCCTATGCTGCAATGCTGTGAGTGCATGATACACTGCTTCGGCACACCTCTGCTTCAAGAATTAAAGGAGAAGTGGTTATTATTGTTCATGTCTGTATGGCCTCACTGCATATAACCTGTATTTTGCTGCCTGCTGTGCAGTCTGAATGCATACTGGATTTCTGTCTCGGATCGCATTTGGTTGCGCCATTGGACATTGAGTACTGATGGACCCTTTAAAGGCCCATGGGTATAATTGTCCACAGTGCATTCCATTGCTGCTAAATGCATTCTTCATGTCACCTTGGGATGCTTTGGCTCCTAGTGAATTAGATACCAGCTCTGCGGAATGGTTACAAGATGTAGTCTCTCTCACTGTGGCTGCTGTGGGGACAAGATGGAACCACCTTTGCTCTATAAACTTGCTTCGAGGTGCGCCCCTGAGAACATCGGCTGAGACTGCTGGCAACACATAAAAAATTGGCTATTCCATTTGGCAAACATTTTGGCCTATTTTTTTTCTTAAAAGAAACAAAATGCAGATATGTTTCTCACTCTATCACTTTACTTCTAGGCACCCTGGCTTTCTTTGTGTTTGGTATTTCAAACTATATGTTTTTAAGAGTTTATGTTAGAGATTTCTTTTTGGTGACTTTAGAGTGGTTTTAAATTTTACAATTTTTATAATTTTATAAGTTCTGCTGGTTTAGCTTGTAGGTCGTCACTTAGTATGAGGAGTGGGTGTTATGTGCCTGAGTTAGGCCCACATAGCTTTGTTCGCCATAAGTTGGCAGGGTATGCTCAGACGTGAGTCCCTTGCTCACTTTGCCACTGGATTCAAGCAAGCCTGGCTGAAGACGGCTGAAATGCCAGAAACCGGTCCTAGGAAGCTTGTTTCCGGTCCAGGGAAGGCATGGCTTGGCAGTTCGGGCTGGACTGTTCCCATGAGGCACAGGGTCAGACTGATTTGCATATGGCCATGTCTGAACTGGGGTGGCAGAGTGGGCTAAAGAACGGTGATGGATAAAACCCAGATCTGTTGACTGGGTGTGAGTGTTTGATTGGTTCTGATGCTCCGTCCATCACCACCCCCTTTTGTACCGCTTTGTTCGCCATAAGTTGGCAGGGTATGCTCAGACGTGAGTCCCTTGCTCACTTTGCCACTGGATTCAAGCAAGCCTGGCTGAAGACGGCTGAAATGCCAGAAACCGGTCCTAGGAAGCTTGTTTCCGGTCCAGGGAAGGCATGGCTTGGCAGTTCGGGCTGGACTGTTCCCATGAGGCACAGGGTCAGACTGATTTGCATATGGCCATGTCTGAACTGGGGTGGCAGAGTGGGCTAAAGAACGGTGATGGATAAAACCCAGATCTGTTGACTGGGTGTGAGTGTTTGATTGGTTCTGATGCTCCGTCCATCACCACCCCCTTTTGTACTGCTTTGTTCGCCATAAGTTGGCAGGGTATGCTCAGACGTGAGTCCCTTGCTCACTTTGCCACTGGATTCAAGCAAGCCTGGCTGAAGACGGCTGAAATGCCAGAAACCGGTCCTAGGAAGCTTGTTTCCGGTCCAGGGAAGGCATGGCTTGGCAGTTCGGGCTGGACTGTTCCCATGAGGCACAGGGTCAGACTGATTTGCATATGGCCATGTCTGAACTGGGGTGGCAGAGTGGGCTAAAGAACGGTGATGGATAAAACCCAGATCTGTTGACTGGGTGTGAGTGTTTGATTGGTTCTGATGCTCCGTCCATCACCACCCCCTTTTGTACCGCTTTGTTCGCCATAAGTTGGCAGGGTATGCTCAGACGTGAGTCCCTTGCTCACTTTGCCACTGGATTCAAGCAAGCCTGGCTGAAGACGGCTGAAATGCCAGAAACCGGTCCTAGGAAGCTTGTTTCCGGTCCAGGGAAGGCATGGCTTGGCAGTTCGGGCTGGACTGTTCCCATGAGGCACAGGGTCAGACTGATTTGCATATGGCCATGTCTGAACTGGGGTGGCAGAGTGGGCTAAAGAACGGTGATGGATAAAACCCAGATCTGTTGACTGGGTGTGAGTGTTTGATTGGTTCTGATGCTCCGTCCATCACCACCCCCTTTTGTACCGCTTTGTTCGCCATAAGTTGGCAGGGTATGCTCAGACGTGAGTCCCTTGCTCACTTTGCCACTGGATTCAAGCAAGCCTGGCTGAAGACGGCTGAAATGCCAGAAACCGGTCCTAGGAAGCTTGTTTCCGGTCCAGGGAAGGCATGGCTTGGCAGTTCGGGCTGGACTGTTCCCATGAGGCACAGGGTCAGACTGATTTGCATATGGCCATGTCTGAACTGGGGTGGCAGAGTGGGCTAAAGAACGGTGATGGATAAAACCCAGATCTGTTGACTGGGTGTGAGTGTTTGATTGGTTCTGATGCTCCGTCCATCACCACCCCCTTTTGTACCGCACATAGCAACATTAGCACATTTTCTTACATTGTCCTCTTTCTGTACAATAACATTTTACTGTAACCTTTTACCCATATTTGCGTGCATGACAATGTTGGATTATCTGAAACTGCTTTGCTCACACATTTTGCTGTGCACAAAACATCATGATGCCCCGAACACCGGTACAAGACATTGCACGTTGTACAAATGTCATCCTACCTTCATCCACGGGGCGACAGGGCTATCTGCAAACCCATAACAGTGCTAATCTGTATACACATGCAATGATGCTTTTTATTATAAATAAATAAGCATTTCTGGAGGGTTAGACAGAGGAGACATTTCTGCCAACATCGAGAGGTCCCGGTATGCTGCGGCTTTGCCAAGTAGCTGCCTAACACCTCCGGTATGGTGTTGAGTTCCTGACAAAGACGGGGCCTACATTCTGTCCCTCCAGGAAGTGGGGTTGGATCATCCCATGTGGGGATTCTTGGGTACACACACGCACACACCCTAGACACACACAGAGTAGGGTTTGCATAGTAGGAGTACACCTGATTACTACCTAGTTTTATATGCCTGCATATATACACTATTTTAGCACCATGGTGGAACTATAAGTGCTATTTACTATCATTCCATATGCATTTGTCTACTGATTATCGCAGCAAATGTATTCTATACAAGAATAACATTGGTTTATTAAATATATTGAAGAATGTCCCATTGTGTATTCTTTGTATACCTCTCTGAGAACAAGAGCTCACGATTGACTAAGTGAAAGAGTTCTAGATCTGTTACCACGATCCCTGAGGGGTTGGGGTTCTCATGTTCAGTGATTGCTAGAAACCATTAGGCTCCCTGTCTAGGTTAGGGGTGTATTTGGTGGCACTATGAGCTAGCTGGGCTCTAGGCCAGCCAATACTATGGGGTTGCATGGAATCAGTCTAAGCACTTCACCCAAATTTTATGTTGTCCACAAACGTGCAGATGCTATGGATTAGTGTGAGCTATAAAACAACAGCCCGTTCTTCTCCCTACATAGTTCTTCAATCTAAACCATGCGAGCATTTGAAAACACTGTGGGAACTTGTGAATGTGTAGGGTAGTGCAATCTATCCTATGTTCCCTACCACAGTGGCTTATGCAGCTGGATTCAACATCCCTGATCCTCACCACAAGCAAGGTGGAGGAGCCCAGCACCCCTAGGTTAAGCACCTGACACCACTGATTTGGGGCCCTCCGAGATCCAATGATCATAAGAATCTGTCATTGCAAAGTATAAATACAGTAAGGGCAACAACCCCAACGTGTTAGGAATCTGGCTTCTCCCCAACTACAAATATCTATCAGGTGACACTCCAAACCTTCAGAGGATTGCAGCTCTTGAACCTGTGTGCCCTCCGTGACGCCGCTGCTCACCACACTCTGACCCCCACTTTAGAAATGATGACTGCACAGTAACCAAGAGGTAGGAGTCACCCTCCTAACACCACCTCATTCAGGCCAATGGTATGTGGCTTGTCACTTGGAGGATTGATTCCTCTCAGACAAGCTCTGCAATGACACCTTGCCTGTCACAGTTAAAGCTTCTAGACTCATTCTTCCTTCAGGGAGCCACCCAAGATTGCTGCATCACTTCAAACTGCTCTCTCACACCATTGTGCAATTCAAGGAGGCCAATGCAAAATAACATTAATACGCTGACTCAATGATAGCTATGGGAAATACTTCAATGCCTCTCAATCGCTCCACACTTAACAAAAATTTCCCACTGCTGAGATGAACACTTACCATTTCCATTGTATTGATGAATGCTCTCACATAGCTCACTATAATAGAAGAAAATAAAGGTTGAATGAGGAACAAACAAGAGCTACCCCTACATTATAGACTACAAATTACATTAATTATAAACAATAAATGCAATTTATAAAGATATTACATGTATATAGCAATATAATTATCAACCGGTTTCCAAAGCATTTGAAGCATTAGAGTATTTTACATGTTCCCTTAAGGATAATTGAGCTCCACAACTAGTATATGTGACCCAAGACCACCATGTATAAACCAATATTGCTTCAGTGGATTTCTAATTAGTCAAAATGGATTTTATGGCTTTAAAAAGCATAAGGCCAATAAGTTTATTATGTGGTTCGGTTAATTTGGAGGAAAGTGCAATAGATTTACATATAGCCATGCTGTACATTAGTGCTTCAGTGATGGAAAGTATTTTAAGGATAATATCCCAAACATTGTTCCAAAACAGTGATATTATGGTACATTTAAATTGAACATATTTTAGAGACCCTTCATGTTGTTTGCAATGCCAGCAAAGAGGGGGATCAATAAGCTTAACCTTGTGTAACTTACATGGAGTCCATAAACAATTAAACAGAATAAATGCATTTGTTTGTGATAAAGAAACAGAGAATGACCCCGGTATATTTGCAAGCCAAATTTGCTTTCAATAATCTAAGAAAAATTCAGTAGACAGTTCTGCATATCAGTGCCAACTGAGAAAATTCAAGTTAGGTTTATGGGTAGTGTTTAATCGTTTGTAGAATTTTGAGACTGTTTGTGGAGAAGCAGAAAAGGCCCTTATGCAAATCGCAAAATCAGGGGTCACATGTTGGGGAAACGATTAAGAATAGTATTGCATAGAATATGGTCCTTATGGGCTTCAGTATCAGGTAACAAGAATTTAGTTTGTAATTCAGAAAATGAGAATAAAACACCTTTATCATAGATGTCTCCAAGGTAGAAAATACCAGCATGTATCCAATAATTCCAACATTTGAAGGTGTGATTACATTTTATCATAGGATTGTGCCATACAGATAGTTTAATAGAATCTAAAATATGTGATAAAACTGAAGAACTGATAAAACTGAAGAATTAAAATTTTGTATAACTTGTTGGATGAAATATTGACAGATGATTTAAGAAGTTTTAGAGTTGGCCATTGATAATAGAGTTGGTAAAGAAAATGGTGAAACCAACGATTGTTCGGTGAATAAACAGCATTAATGCATGAGACTTTGTATTAAAATAAATCCTTTGTGGTAATTAAATTAATTGGGAAATCCTCTATTGAATTTGGAGAGTTTCAGTTTGGCAAATCGAAGTCAATCAATCAATATAAACTTTATTCGGTGTTCGAAAAAAAAACCATAAAAGTGCAATAATCAATAACACACACATATATATATATTCAATTAAAAAACCATAGGCTTCACACATGTTATAGTTAGCTGGACATTTCCCTCGTAAAAAACCAATGAAATTCCCCCGTTTTAGTTAGTGCAGGCAACTATAACTCACGCGACCGCAATCCTCTGCTGATGACGTCAGATATTACATCACTGATGACATATGTGTCTTTATGAAAAATAAATATTTGTAATATATGTATAGCTAAAGATTAATGGAAGAAGACATGGGTAAATAAGTGTCTAAATACAGTGATGTAATATCTGACGTCATCAGCAGAGGATTGCGGTCGCGTGAGTTATAGTTGCCTGCACTAACTATAACGGGGGAATTTCATTGGTTTTTTACAAGTGAAATGTCCAGCTAACTATAACATGTGCGAAACCTATGGTTTTTTAAGTGAATTTGCAAGGTTTTTTAAATGCTAATTCGTAATTATAACGTGTGTGAAACCTATGGTTTTTTCAGTGAATTTGTACGTTTTTTTAAATGCTAAGTTATGCATTTATTAATTTTTTTTCTTTTCAGGTTTTTCACCGTGCGCGCACCGTGCGCGCAACGTGCGGTTCGCACACCGTGCGCGCGCTGTGGGCGCTCGGTGCGCTTCGCGCACCGAGCACCCACGGTTCGCCGTGCGCGCACCGTGCGAGCACCTCATGATTTAAAAAAAATATATATGTTTTTTTCGCCCTTGGGGGTCCTTCTGTGACCCCCTGACCAAGGCTAGGGGGTCAGGAACTGTCCACTCTGCCCCCTTTTCAAGTTCTCCACCTTTTTTTTCACCCCCTCAGACTGCGAGAGACAAAATGGCGGCCGACACTTCCTGGTTTCGACCGATTCGAATGTTTACCGACATCTAACAACCAATCAGAATTGCGCTCGCGCACGGCAGGGTGCGCGCACCGTGCGCGCACGGTGCGCGCGTATAGATATTGATATGCTTTTAAATGCTATTTTCTCAGGAAATACTGAACAGATTTACACCAGAACTGCAAAAGGCACTTCCTTGACCTTATGGCTACCCCTTGCCAAATTTCACGTAATTCTGTTCAGCCGTTCGGGCTGTAGCTGCGACTAAAGGTCCTATGGAAAAATGCATGGGAAAAACGCGTTTTGGGACCCCCCCTTTTTCTCGGCCCCCGCTTGACTAATCACCCTGAGACTTTCAGGGTAGGAGCTGAATGGAGCGCCCCATTAGTTTTGAAAATTTCGCGAGGATTCGTCAACCGGCGCCAAAGTTATTCAAAATAGAATTTTGAGATTTCCTATGGAAACTAGGTTGTAACTATAACTATCTACTGGCGACCGCCAGTAGATAATATATATATATATATATATATATATATATATATATATATATATATATATATATATATATATATATACAGTAATAACACACTTGGCAAATACAACTGTTAAATGCATGGATACTAATAATCACAAGCAGATGATAATAATAACTGGACGTCCAGCAAGAAATCTGAAAGATATATACTCTAAATACATCAGATGATTACTTTGGATATGCACTCTGACTCACTCCCACATCACAATGTCAATACTCAAAGACAACACCTCAGATGATTATAGCCATTGGAAACTGAAGATGCATACTGACAGTCATGCATCACAAGGACTGTTATAGCCACTGGAATCTGAATATGCACGCAAACAGCCATGCATCACAATAGCACTAATCAAAAACAAGATACATCACTGGCTGCAAACTTCATCTTGGCCCGCTCCAGACTGGGGGATTCACAGCTGGGAACAAGAGACTCAGCAAAACCGGGAACTGCTGCACTGACAATGGGTCCACCGTTCAAGGTCAAGCAATCCTGGTCTCTAAGTCAACAAGCCCCTGCTTTATGATCTCACAACACACTAGAAGGTTCCAAGAGTCCTTGCCTCTGTGCCAATGAAAGTCACTGGAATTGGCCACCTTCCATGCAAGCTTTCCAAAGGCAAAAGGAGTTCCCATGTTCCCTCTGCATATTCACATGTTCCAGCCTTTTTCGTAACAAAGCTTACGAAGGCCTCTGGTGGTACATTCAACAATCTCCTCTTCAAAAACAAAGCAACCTTGAACTTGAATAACCCAAACAACTTGAGCACTCTGGGGGTCTGCCTGTGGGCGCAGAAAGTCTAGCAAGACAGAGTCAGGATTCAAGATGACATGAGGGCATGTCAAAGCCAATAGTACGAACTTCATAATACCTTCCAATGTACAACACAATGCACATTTGTGCACCAGTGCTCATAACACTGCACTTCAGGACCAAAAAGTACATTCCACACATTCATGCTTTTAAATGCACATCTCACACGTTTTGTTCCTGGCAAGGGTGTTCTACTCTGTGACAGCTCCCACTTCAAGACTGCAAGATTACATCTTCAAGGGAAAAAGGCATATACAGTACATGCATTCAGCCTAGGGTAAAGTAAACACCAAAAGTCAATTAAAATAATGATAGCTGAAGGTCATCACGTGGTTTCAATCCAAAGGAGTGCCTCTAACACTACATTCCACCCCTAACCTTTGGCTATCATAACAATAATATATAAAAAATGTCAACTTCTTAAGTGAAAGCACAAATATAAATGAAGCACACATTAAAACAGTGACATTAGAAAAGCATGTAACATAATACTTCATTTAAAATAGCTCATACATATCTGAAAATAATTTGCGTTCAGGAATAAATGTATGATGAATACACAACATGAATGCACAAATAGAATCAAACATGTTAACTCATTGATGCTCCTAACTTTATAAATGGCTAATTGTGGAACTTCTACTATTGAAGCAGTCAAACATATATTTTGCTTAAAATAAAGGAATGTCAAAATCTTTTTTTTTTCTCAAACGGAACAATTTTTCCAGAAAAATGGCCTTCTGTGTGAAAGACACACAGCCTTCTTGCTTTGAAATGATATCTTTTAAAAAATTTCTCTTCATTTTCAATGTATGCAAAAACAGTCATAGCCAGGTAAGTTCATCTGGTTGATATAGACAAAGGATGTCCGCAACGATGTCGGCCTGGGCTGTCCGATGATCACTCTATGGTTGGGGGGCAGTCCCACACACTCACAGGCCCACTCAGACAAAGGCACCCACACACAGGACAGGGACATCAGGTACACCAACACATCTTAGTATGATCTGAAAAAGAAGCAAGAAACACTCTTCTTGCAAAAAACAAAATGTTTCTAAAAGCTCACATTCTCCTTTTTCTGTTTTGGGGCTAATGGCACAATGTTATCATTCCTGTCTGCACGGTTCTCTGCTGGCTCTGGGGAATTACCTGAGAATTCTACACACACTATTGCCTCTGAATTCTTGGTATTGGAGTGAAACTCTCATTCTCCTTGCTCAATAGGTAGGGCTGGAGCAGTCCCCTTCCTGACTATCGCTCCATACACTGCTGAATACGTGTCCCCTTGATCATTTGGCATGAGCCCCAGACAATTCATCTGCCATATATGCTCTGGTAACTTTCTCCAACTGACCCCTCACCATCTGTAGCACTGGTCTGAGCTGTTCATACTAACACATAGGAATCACAGTTCTAAATAAGTCTAGGGCAATATGCATCCCTTCATTCTCTGCCCACCTGTTAGCAGTGTCTTTATCTCCTAGGTTCTTGCACTTAGTCATGCACACCAAATCAGAATTGTGTGTCACAATCTCTGCCTCCAACATTTTAGCCTTTCCTCTGTAAGGGGGTCAAATCGTCTGTCTAGTAAATGTATCGGACAATGAGCATCTACATAATACACAGTAGCTGCGCTTTGCAGTAAAATGTGCCACAATTCCCTGTTCCACTTCACTGGGGAATCCTGTGTCTCAGGTACCTCAAACACCACCCCTTAACTTTCTATTGGGACCTACACCAACTGTTCATGCAAAACTGCAGTTTCTGCCTGTATGCACCACTTGATCACATTTGCTTCTTGTGCATTACCTGTTCTGTATAACTCAAAGAAAGTCATCAGCCATTGCATTAGAGGAATTTAAAAAGTCAAAATCACATTATGCCTTATTGTCATCTGCACAGGGTCTGTCAATGTGCAAAAACACAAAAGCACCTGTGTCTGCCCTGTGTCTGTCACAGCACAGAAACACACAAACACTTGTGTCTACCCAGTGTCTGTCAGAGCGCAACTCAAAAGCAACGGTGTCTGCCCCATATCTATCAGAGCACAACTCAAAAGCAACGGTGTCTGCCCTGTGTCTATCAGAGCACAACTCAAAAGCAATGGTGTCTGCCCTGTGTCTATCAGAGCACAACTCATAAGCAACTGTGTCTGACCTGTGTCTATCAAAGCACAACTCAAAAGCAACTGTTTTTCAAAGGGAGAAAAACATTTTCCAGCATTTGACAATGTTTCAGTCCAAAAGTCTAAGAGCACCCTCTTCTTTCCTTGTTTTTCCCACATACTCCAAGTGGTACACTGCCCCTGATCTGTCACATGTAATGGAATGTCTCCTTTCTGTATTGGCTACACGTCTGAAACACATTGCATAATCTCTTTTGCAGATTCAAAAGCACATTGCTGCTTTTCTCTCTAATCAGAGTTATGCTTGAAAATAACATTTTTAATCATTTCATCTTTTAGAATAACATCTCTCCATGTAAAACAAGGTTTGTAATTCACACTCCAGTCTGATTTGTAACTACAACCAACAATTGGCAGTTCTAACAGGCTGATTTGTTCATCTCCCTGCACGTCACAATCAAAGCTGCATGCATGAAACTGTGCTTAATTTTCTCAAGTCTACATTACTTCGGAAACTTCTAATTCAAACAAAATACCTTTATTTTTGGCTAAGGAAAGTCCTCAAAAGAATTCATTAAAACCTCCTGTGATCAGGGTAAATTAACCCGCAGCTCCTTTTCATTCACATTGTTCAAGAGTGACTCACTCTTCCTATCTAAACAGCTTGGCAAAATAAACGGTGCTTGGTACCGTTCCAACTCTCTTTTCAATGATTTATTTTCACATGTTAAAAGGTCTGAATTTTCCTTGGCTTCAACTAGCTCCCTTTGTATTTCATTACCTCTCTTTCTACCTGCAAACATTTTTTATACATGCTGTGCAATGCATTCAAAATGACACCCCTATTTCTCTCTGAAATACCAAGTTGATTTCCCTCTTTAAAAGAAAATGTTTACAAAAATTCAAATATCTGTGCTTGCCCCTCATCTGTTAAGCATGCAGTAGGGGCAACTTCCCACCCAAATAACTCAGTTGGCATCAAGGAATTTGCAACTGAAAACTTTTACATTTTAGAGAGCACTCTCTTTTTAAAATTGAATTTTTGCAAATCCTGTAAGTGACGCCAAAATGTCTTGCTTCGTACATAGTCAGATAATACAAAATACTACTCTCCCACATGGTGGCTCAAACATGAAGAAGCAATACATATAACACAACACCACCTAGAAAGGGATTTCACTTTTTAAAATGGAGCACATCAAAGACCGGCTTTCAGAATAAGGCTTGGGGTTTTATTTACGCGATGCTCTCTAACAGAAAGGCTTTCCCAGATGTCAAATAAACACAAGCAAATGATAATAACTGGACGTCCTGCAAGAAATCAGAAAGATATATACACTAAATACATGAAATGATTACCTTGGATGTGCACACTCAGGCTCACTCACACATCACAAAGTCAATACTCAAAGAAAACACCTCAGATGATTATAGCCATTGGAAACTAAGGTGCACACTGACTGTCACACATCACAGTGACTGTAATATGCACACACAAACAGCCATGCATCACAATGGCACTAATCAAAAAGAAGATACATCACCAACTGCAAACTTCATCTTGGCCCACTCCAGACTGGGGGATTCGCAGCCGGAGACAAGAGACTCAGCAAAACCGGGAACTGCTGCACTAAAGATGCGTCCTCCATTCTGGCTCAAACAATCCCAGTCTCTAAGTCAACAATCCCCTCCTTTATAATCTCAAAACACACTAGAAGGTTCCAAGAGACCTTACCCCTGCGCTAAGGAAACTTACTGGAATTGGCCACCTTCCATGCAAGCATTCCAAAGGCAAAATGAGTTCCCACGTTCCCGCTGCATTCTTACATGTTCCAGCCTTTATCTTAACAAAGCTTACGAAGGCCTCTGGCGGTACATTCAACAATCTCTTCCCTAAAAACAAAGCAACCTTGAACGTGAATAAACCAAACAACTTGAGCACTCTGGGGCCCTGCCTGTGCGCGCAGAAAGCTCTAGCAAGACAGAGTCAGGATTCAAGATGACACGAGGGCATGTCAAAGCCAATAGTAAGAGCATCATAATACCTCCCAATATACAACACAATGCACATTTGCACACCACTGCTCATAACAGTGAACTTGAGGGCCAAAAGGTACATTCCACACACCTCTCTCTCATGCTTTCAAATGCACATCGCACACATTCTATTCCTGGCAAGGCTGTTCTACTCTGTGACAGCTCCCATTTCAAGACTGCAAGATTAAATCTTCACGGGAAAAAAGGCGTATGCAGAACATGCATTCAGCCTTGGGTAAAGTAAAATACCAAAAGTCAATTAAAATAATGATAGTTGAAGGTCATCACGTGGTTTCAAACCAAGTCAGTGCCTCTAACACTACATTCCACCCCCTAACCTTTGACTATCATAACAATAATATATAAAAAAAATCAACTTCTTAAGTGAAAGCACAAATATAAATGAAGCACACATTAAAACAGTGACATTATAAAAGCATGTAAGATAATACTTCATTTAAAATAGCTCATGCATATCTATTAATAATTTGGCTTCAGGAATAAATGTATGATGAATACACAACATGAATGCACAAATAGAATCAAACATGTTAACTCATTACGTGGTTTCAAACCAAAGGAGTGCCTCTAGCACTACAGTCGTACCTACTTTTAACACACAGGAGGTAAGGCTCGGGAGAGGGCATGGTTTTGAAGAGGGCATGGTTTTGAAGAGGACATATCAACTAACACTAGTCTTCTTTAAAGCATCCCCCTCCTTAAACAACCGCCTCCTTATAAAAAAAAGTGTTATTTCACCCATTTGTGGTCCTGCTTGTAGATGCTGTCTGAATTCCTAAATAAATCTCCCCTAGCTAAGATAAAAAAAACAGTCCCTGATATGTTTAAACCCAGGAAAGTGAAGGAAATGATCCAGGGCCAGGCAGTCCTTGATAATCAAAGTCATGGTGGTTTATGGTGTCAAAGAAAATCGAAAATAATGCCATTTAATTATTTTTATAGAATGTGTGAGGTAATGATAATGGAAGCATTGATAAAGTGTAAAAATAAATGAGAGTAGCTACTACCATTTTAATAGCTTCAAGTTTGCCCCACCAGGAGAGGTATGATTGAGACCAATTACAAGTCTTATCTGTGACCATAGTGATCAAATAATCAAAATTTAATGTAATTATCTGTTTAAGAGTGCGAAAATTGCATTTCCAAGCATTTTAATTTTTCTGTTTGTCAAATAATATCAGTATTGGCCAATATATCTGGAGTGCAGTGAACATTCAGGGGAAAACATCCCGTTTTAATGTTCAACGTGTAACCAGAAACATGAGAATAGCTGTGTATAAACTGAGTACTGCAGTTAGAGAGGTGGCTGGTTTATTAAGAAATGATAATACATCATCTTCACAAGCAGACGTTTTCAGTGGGATGTTTGCAATTTCAATTCCAGCAATTTCATTGGAGTTTCAGATGTTAGTAAGTGCTCGATAGCTAACAAAAAAAGGACGGGTGACCATAGGCATCTTTGTCCGGTACCTCTATAATGAGAAAAGGAATCAGAGAACTGACCGGTAGGAAAAAGTCGAGCTGAAGGGGAACAATATAAAGCTGATACCATTTTAATAAATTTAGTTCCAATTTTAAGAGGATAGTGTCTGAAAGAGGAATTGCCAGTGAATTTTATCAAAAGCCTTCTCAGCATTTCGGCAAGGATCCTTGATGGTGAAGTGTATGTGAGGATGGCATCAATCAAGTGAACCAGAAGTCACGTTTTATTGAAAGAGAATCTCTTTTAAGGAAACCTGTTTGATCTATACGTATGAGTGATGATAAAATGTTGGATAGTCTTGTGGCCAAACTTTTACTGTCTTGATGTATGAGTCAGATAGGGTGATAATTAGATACTTTAGTTCAATCTTTATTTGGTTTAGGTATTACCATTATTAAAGTTTCAGAAAAAGATCCTGAAACATTACCTGAATTACTACAATCAGTAAATAAAGGGAGTAATGATATTACAGAAGGCTCTATAAAATTAAGCAGGATTGCTATACACTCTTGGGATTTTTTGGGGGTTTGAGTGAATGAATAGCCGTTAAAATTTCTACCTCAGTTAAGGGCATATCTAGTTTGGAGTTATCATGTTGGTAAATTTATAGAACTTTAGCGGAATCCAAAAAAGCATCTATCGTCTGAGAGTCAAGGAAATCAGGTTTGGTATATAGTGTGGAATACAATTTAAGAAATTCATTAATAATCTCAGGAATAGATAAAGCAATTGTAGCATTATCTTTATGAAGAGCATGAATTTTATTTTTATTTTGTTGGTGCAAAGATAATTAGCTAATAATTTCTCGGGTCTATTAGTCTCAAAAGTAAATTTAGCTTTTGGTTTAAAAATTGTCCTCCAGCTTTTTTACTTAGTAAGGAATTATATTCATATCTAAGTTTTTGGAGGATAGTTTTGAAGGTAATATTGGTAGAAGAGATAAATAATCTTTCAAAGTTAGCAATTTGTTTTTCCAAATGTAAATGTTTTATATTAAATGTCTTATTTTTGTGGGCCTTAATAGATATTGTTACACTTCTCAAATATGCTTAAAAGCATCCCATTGTATAATAGGGGATGTAACGCCTTCAGGGTTGAGATCGAAATAATCTTTGAAAGCAGATAATAAGGTGTTTTTGTAAACATCTTCGAGAACAGCATCAACATTTCTGCACCATCGAGATGAGTAATAGAAGATTTATTTATCTGCAAACAGTGAAATCATTGCATGATTGGCAAATGTTGATATTTCCAAACAAAGGTTGAGGTTTTGATTGTATCAAATCTCTAGAGGTCAGTAAATAATCGAAGCATGGATGAGAATTATGAGGGTTGGAGAAAAAGGTAAAAATTTTGAGTTGGGAAATATAATTGCCTAACGTCAACAAGCTTTGTATCTTTAAATAGAGTTTTAAGCAAATGAAAAGCCTTTGGGGTGTAAATTTAGTGGAAGAAATCCTATCTAAAAGAGGGCCACATAAAAAATTAAAGTCTCCACCAACAATAAGAGGAACATTTCAAAGTTCAATAATTGTAGAGGTGATCTGATTCCAAAATGTCAGATCATCCATAGTTTGTCAGGATATATTAATCATATGTAATACTGTGGTACCAAGTTTCACTTCATCAAGTAGGAATCTGCCTTCTGAATCAGAATGTTTATCTTAAATTTGTAATTGAAGTATTTTTTAAAATAAGATTGCCACTCAGTTTTTCTTTTCATTGCTGGTGAAGACACTATCTGACCTGTCCATTTCTTTTGCATGGAATGTAAAATGTTATCATTAGTATGTGTTTCTTGTAATAAAAATATATCTGCTTTATACCTTAAAAAATAATCTATAATTTTCAAACGCTTAACAGGATGTCGCATTCCCTTAACATTTAAAGAAACAATATTAATTTTGTGAGTACTATCCATAACTCAAGGTATGAAAATGATAATATGAGCAGGAAAAATGTAGAAAAGGGAAGCAATGGAAACCAATGCAGCAGCTCGAAGACACATAGAAACAAAAGAAAAGAGAAGACAACAAAAAATGCATATATAATGCTATCTAAACAGAGAACATATATAAGAAGATCGAGACACGTGCATTGAGGAGAATAGCCAGATGGTAGAGCCCATAATAATTATAATATCATATATGAATAGGGTCAATAAGTGAATCAAAAGCAGAACCCCTACAAGGAGTAGGGGGTATCAGGTTGGAGGGTCCTGTGTATCCATTGAAAATGAGAAATGAGTTTAAAGTAATGCTCAAAGATCTTGTGGTCAGCGATTGAGAAAGTCATTTTTCCAAATGCCCGTGGAGGAAGGATCAAAAAGCCCATTTTTAAAACCAGAGTTTCTAAGCCTTGGTCGCAGAGCTCCAAAGTCTTTATGAATGAAAACTGTTTCCTTAGCAAAGTCTTGATGAATTAAAATGTTATTACCATTAACCATAAGTAAGGGGATTTCTCGTGCTGCTTTGACAAGACAAATGGTAATGACGAATAACCTTGACAATTATTTGTCGCAATTTGGCTTGGTGAGGTTTGTGAAGAGATGGAATATGATGCAGTTTTTCAATTTTAATTTGAAGAGATTAGGCAGTAGGTTCTCAAGATAACATCTGCAATCACTAACCTCTCTGTCTTCAGGGTAGCTGAAAATTTGCAAGTTATATTGCCAAACTCAGTTCTCCAAATCCAACAACAATTTATGCTTAGGAGGAATTTTTGCAGCAAGTGGAGTTAGTTGGTCAATACTTGTTTTATTGTCATTAATTTGAATTTGGTTATCTGAAACCTTCATGGAGAGACATGCCATGCCTTTACAAATATTTAGTATTTAATTAACAATATTGTTAGATCTAACAGCTTGTAATTTTTCCAATATAGTATTAAGTGAAGGTTCAGTTGAGTCAATAAGTTTAGACTTCAAAGGTGGTAAAGATACTGGTTGTTTGCATTTATGAGCAGCTGAAGATGTAGATTTTCTCTCCATATTATAATATAATCTAAAAGAAAAAAATATATATATATTATGCAAATTTAAATTAAGAAGCCACACCAATATTAAACTGGTAAACTGGTTGAAACACACAGATGCAGCAGCTAAAGCTGACATTGGGTGGATTCATGGCCAAAGCTGTGTCCTTTGATGGTTAAACTCCGCCTTTCCTGACAGAAATTTAGAACAGAAAGCAAGCTGAGCCTGGGTGAGGGCCAGAGGTTCTTCAGAGAACCCAGGCAGGAAGTTCAGCTATTGAAACCCCACAGAAGATTCTTCAGAGCATGGGGTAATGCGCTGACAAAAATAAAGAGTAACTGGCCTCAGAAACCGGCTTAAATTGCTTGTCGTTATTACTGTCTTGCCAGAGATCAGATGTGGGCAGCCATCTTTAATTGCATGTCTACCCTAACTCCTGATCTTATAGTTAGTGTTGTCTTACTTAACCTTAATTGCCATTAATTCCACTGCCATTTCCACTCTAGTACAGAGCCATCATACTACAACGTGACTTGCTAGCAACTAAGGCAACCACCTCAATAACCATTCTGCCATGTATAACTCTCTCATGGTTAACCTATCTAAACACATCACAGGTCTGCACTACCACACTTGGAACCAACCATCTCGTAAGCACAGGAGTTCTACCCCTCTTCCAAATCACATTTGAACCCAAATACACCCTAGACCTCAATGCAAGACACCAAGTACTCAACATCTTATACTTGTGACATTAATGATTACAAGTGTTGACCTGAACCATGGTATTCATTATGTTACCATATTGATAATAAGTAAATGCATAGTTCTAGTTGTGAAGGGGATGCAATTCTAGTCCTATTAATTGGATTCTGTGGTTTACCTATTGTTAACAACATCCATTACATCCTTTACAGGCCTTTCACGTTGAACTGTTTAATGTTCTTTTATAGTGTTCAATTTGATCCCCTTGCATGAATATCCCCATAGTTTTGTGGTATTAACCATGTCTCTCTGAGACTTTGTCTTTATGGGGTGAGTGTTTTGATTTTCAATGTATTTTCTTATTGGTTTTTGCATCGCCCACCAAACCTACTTTTCTCTCCTTGTTTTCCTTGACTGCATAATATCATCTCTGCCCCCCTCCTTCCTTAATTTGTTTGCCCATTGCGAGGTGGCCTTCCCTCCCACTGAAACCAAACATAACAGCACTTCATGTGATACACGTCACCAGTTCACCCACACCATTGCTTAGTTCTCTTGACATTTGTCTTAATACCAATGGGCTTAAGCACCCTGTTAAGAGGAGAAAAGTCTCTTAATACTGCAATAATCTGAAAGGAGGCTTGGCCTTCCTTCAAGAAAAAAAGAGGCTTATTAGGAAGCTCTGTCATTGTGTAATGGTTGGGTCAAAGATTTGACATGCTCTGCAGCAGTGACCAAAAAGAATGGTGTTACCCCCTTCATTTCAAAGATCTGGCCTGTCTGTCATAACAAGTAATCAGGGGGAGAATAGATCACATGTCCTGTTTTTACCAGGGTTAGGGTTCTTGCTTGCCAAAATACCCTCATTCACGTATTACTCGTAATAGCGGTATATCTTGGTTGTCCGCTTTTATTTCTTACGTGAAAAGCATCATCATTGGGTCTTATCTGTGCTTTCCTCCACCAGGAGGGAGACAAACTGGTTATTCGCAGTAGTGATCAGGGATGGTGATCAGGAATAGTGAGGGTGAGAGTGGAGTGAACTTAAAGTTGTCTCCTTGCCACTGGTTCAAATGTATTTAGTCAGGGGTGGGGCTAGATTAAAAATAAATGCGGTGCATGAATAGAAGGGCTACTGATCTCTGTCACCTGTGTCAAAAAATGGGTGGTCGAGCAGTCGATATGGTTCAGCCCTATGGGTGCCCAGTCGGGTTGGAGGGCTTACTTCAGGACCAGATTACCAAGTTATTGTTACGTGGCCTGTGTAGGTAAGTAATTGCATTTACCCTTCTTCTTAGGGCATCAAGTAGTGCACTGTATTGTTATGGGTCAGTTGTACCTATAACTCTTAGTTTAGGGCTCGGTGGCTCCCTCGGAGGATGTGCGGAGCGAGCACACTTCTACAGTGAGAAGTCTTCCTTGCTGCTTGTTTGATCTATGTCTGGGCTCCGAGGGAGCCACCGAGCCATAAACTCAATCACTCAATCAGGAGTTTATAGAGCGCACTACTCACCTGTGAGGGTCTCAAAGCGCTGGGTGGGAGCTCCAGATCAGTCAAAGAGCCAGGGCTTGAGGTCCTTCCTGAACGTGTGCAGGGTCGGGGAGCATCTGATGTTCACAGTGAGCTTGTTCAAGGTCTTGGCTGAGATGTAGGAGAAAGCTCTCCCACCTGCTCTGTGTCTGCCGATGCGAGGGACCTCTGCCAGGGCGAAGTCGGTGGAGCGGAGGTTCCTCTTGGGTACGTGTAAGGAGACTCTCTCATTGAGGTATTTGGGTCCGATGTTGTTGAGGGATTTGTAGGTGTGGATGAGGAGCTTGAAAGTGACTCTCTTCTCAACGGGGAGCCAGTGGAGGTCTTGTAGGTGTTGGGTCATGTGCTCATGTCGTGTTGTTCCAGGGACGAGTCTGGCTGCGGTGTTCTGGATGGTTTGGAGTTTGTGTAGAAGAGTTCTGTATATTCCGGCGTAAAGGGCGTTGCCATAGTACAGTCTGCTGGTGATGAGTGTGTGGGTGACGGTCCTTCTGCACTTGGGGGGGATCCATTTGAAAGTCTAAACTAAGAGTTATAGGTACAACTGACCCTTAACAATACAGGTCACAACCAAGATATACCGCTATTACTAGTAATACGTGAATTAGTGTTTTTTTAGACGGCAAGAACCCTAGACCCTGTTAAGAACAGGACAAGTGATCCATTTTCCCCTGATTACTTGATAATTGAATGGAAGCTGAATGGATCCTAGCTTCTCTCTCCCCTATTTGATTAGAAGACTATCTGTCATAACATCAGAACAAGACAATAGACGTAGATGGCTGAAAACCAGGCTCAAGAACATCGAAAGTGAATTTATACTACAAACATTTATGCTCCAGATGGAGATTCCCCTCAGTTTTGGCACTCAGAGAAGGACCTTACACAAGAGGGCGATCACCAAGAAGCAATCTGCCCACCAATCTGCAGAAAGCCCACCACTAATTGTAATTTTTTTATGACAAAAGGATTTGGGCAGCACACACAGACATCAAGTCAAGACCTCACCTCTAAATGACACAAACAGCCTTTCTGCCCTCCACCAGGGCGCAGATAGGAGGATGTAACCTCCAACCGGCCTTCCGGTGGGCAGAAAGCCCACTAGACCCTAGGGAGTTTTTCTTTGATAACTAAACAGGGTGAGTCGGGCCACCCAGAGATCGAGCCTAGTAGGCTTACCACCAAATGACACCAACAGTTTTTTCTGTACTCCACTGGGGCAGATAGGAGGACTTTACCTCCAACCTGCTGCCCCGGGGGAGGGCCAAAAACCCTTTAGACCCCAGGGATATATTTACAATTTTATTGTATTACTAAAAGGTGTAGTGGAGGCCCATTACGGCAGAGCTTCCATCCCCAAATGACTCAAGCTGTCTGTTCACCGCCAGGGGGCAGATAAGACGATTTTCCCTCCAATCTGCCCTGAGAAGGGCAGAAAGACCACTAGTTCCCAGGAAGGCTTTTTTGCAACTAAAAGGGGTAAAAGAGGTGTGGGTGACTTGCTGAGTCATCTGGCTGAGCACCCACCTCAAAAAGGCCAAAAGTCTTTCTGACCCCTGGTCAGCCTATTTGGGGGAATTCCCAATCTGCCACCCAAGTTGAAGGTAAGAGAGCCCACTAGACCCTAGGGATTGTTTTATGTGCCCTGGGGTTCTTCCTGCAGAGGTACTCCCATTGACCCAAGTTTGATGTGTGCCTGTTGTGGGCATAAGGCGCAGCCACATAAGTGGGGGGAAGAGTTTTTATGGACAAGTGGAGGAACGCTGGGTGGTAAGAATTATGTGTATCCTGGTGGTTTCTGCAAGTTTATGTCATTAAAATGAGAGAAAAAGGGTGATTTTTAGGCAAAGTTTTCAGGACATTGTGGGTAAGAAAATGGCATGGGATTTATGCTGTACTACCACAGCTATGTAGTTTTAAGAAATATGTGGGGTTAGTAGATTTCTGTGGGTGACTGTCAGACCCGAGCCCAAATATGTCAGCTACCCCTATTCCCAAATCAGGTCATTTTTGTGATAAGAAATGTTGATGTTTCCACATTGGTTTTGGGACCTTGCCTGTCGCAAGCGCTAGGCCCACCGGCACAAATGAGGTATTCTATTTATTGAATATGAGGGGGTGGTGGGAATTTGTGACTCTCCACAGATTCTAGAACTTTCCCTCACAGAAATGAGGGAAATATTTGTTTTTAGCCAAAGTTTACAGAGAGCTTCTGGGTAAAAGACATAGCCACAGAACTCGTCCCACCCTGGACTCCCTGGGTGTATAGTTTTCAGAAATATCTAGGTATGGTAGGTTTCCCTGGGTGGCAGTTGAGCTAGGGCCCAAATTCCACAGTTAATCACATTTGTTTAAAAATAAATTGATTATGTTGGGTGAAAATAGATCTCCAGTCCAGACTTGGGGGCATTTAATGTTGCAACTCTAAGCCTAGTCACAATGGTGGGAACACAAAATAGTAGAACATTTGTTATCACAAACTGGATTTCTCTGCATTTGTGGCTTTCAAATGTAAGCCACTGTGTAAGAAAGAAAATGCCCTCCGAATGATACTATGGGTAATCCCAAATTCAGAGATGCACAAATAACCTCTGTTCCTAAACACAATATTTAGTGTACATTTCAGAAACATGTAGATTTCCTTCATTTCCAATTTTCATTCTTTCCATTTTACCATGCCCATTGATATTATCAATGATGTCATGAGTGATGTAATAGGTGGAGTAAATAGCAGCGCATGACAAGGACATGAGTTGTAGTTACCTTGGGGCATGAGTTATAGTTAGTGAAGATAACTATGACTGCCGAATTTCCACAGTTTTATGTGTGCAAAATCTGATCCCAACTATATCGTCCCTGTTATCTTAGTTTTTTCAGTGAATTTCTAATGTTTTTTAATTCTATTTCCTGAATATAACATCCCTGTAACATTTCTTTTTTAGTGAATTTCTATGTTTTTGAAATGCTATTTCCTAACTATAATGTCCCTGTAACCTGGGTGTGTGAGTGGTTGAGTGGGTCTGTAAATGGGTAAGTGAGTGTGTGTGTGTGTGTGTGTGTGTGGTAGGTATATCGGAGCATGTGTGGCTGGCTGTATGGATCTGTGAGTGGGTGTGTAAGTGGCTGTGTGGGTCAGTCAGTAGGTGTGTGAGTGGTTCTCTGAGTCTCTGAGTGGGTGTGGTAGTGGTTGTATGAGTGTGTAAGTGGGTGTGTGAGAGGTTTTCTGGGCCTCTGAGTGGGTGTATGAGTGATTGCATGGCTGTGTGAGTGGGCGTGCAAGTAGTTCTGTGTATTGGCAAGTGAGTGTGTGAGTGAATGTATTTTTTTAATTTTATTTATTTTTATCTATGGATTCACTGTAGATTCACATGGGAGTGTCCTTGCTGAGCGCCACACTGGATCAGCAGATCTTCACACCCCCCCCAAAAGAATGTTGTTGGACAATTTGTTGCCCATGAGTGCAAGACATGTAACCCTTAACAACATATATGCCTGTACAAAGCATGCTTTTGCTGTGCAAAACTTTATAATGCATGCCTTTGCAATGAAAATTTAGTGTTAGACTACTCACCTAGATCACGTGTCCGCCGATGCTGAACCCCCACTCACCCCTGATGCAGTATCAGCTCTGAACAAGGTTGTGACCTTGCGTCAACCACTGTCCCAGGGGGGGAATGGGCCCATAGACAGAGAGAAGAAAACAGCTTGTGTCTCTGGTGAGCTGCCTGGCTCAGGTGCACTGTTGACACAACAAGATCATGCAAACACAACAAGATGATGGACGTGCTGAAACTTTTCAACCACTCATCCCCAGTCAAGAGATCTGTGTTTAATCCATCATTCTTTTGCCCACAATGCCACTCCAGTTTGGACCCAGCCATATGCAAATCAGTCCTGAATCTTATCCTCAGGGGAACAGTCTAGCCCGAACTGCCAGGCAAGGTCCTCCCTGGACCAGAGACAAAAGTATCCTGGGACCAGTTTAGGGGTTTCAGGCGCACTGTTGATTCTGCCTATGTATCTGCGGTGTCTGGTTGTGAAGTTCATTTTGGGTGTCACACCAGCAACTATAAGCAAGGAAAAGAAACACAACTTAGTCAGCAAATCTATGGAGTGACAGCTTAACACTAACACATCAGGTTTTGTGAACTAATGTCCAGTCGCACTTCTTTTCTATTAAACTTATTGTGCATTTCATACAGTTCATTAATATGAATGTATGTATGTCCATATATATATACCGTGAGGCTGAGGCAGCGCAAGTCTTCAAATGCACTCCTGTACAGCACATTGAACGTGAACGTGATATTAGCATACCCAGCTCTCTCAGCTGTCAATTTTCCAAACTTGAACGGCTTTTGGAATGCAAAACACGCAAATGGTGGGAACTTACTTCCCTTCAAAACTACATTGATGTCAAACGGATACCACGGGGCTTACGGCTATATACCATTCCGTCCTATGAGAATGCTGACCCGGCGCTGCTGGAGGAGTGGGCAGAGCATACCATGGAGTCTTCAGTAGGCATGTTAAAAATATTGATTACATTCGCGTGGAGCGACCAAGATAAATGCTTAAAAGAGATTGCAGAGCTGGAAGCTATCATAGCTTTGAAGCCGGATACCAAGACAAAAGATGAATTGAGACAATCAATCAATCAATGACACTTATAAAGCGCGCTACATACCCGTAGGGTCTCAAGGCGCTGGGGGGGGGGTGCCGCTACTGCTCGAATAGCCAGGTCTTCAGCTTCTTCCTGAAGGAGAGGTGGTCTTGGGTCAGGCGCAGGTCGGTCGGGAGGGAGTTCCAGTTCTTGGCGGCCAGGTAAGAGAAGGACCTTCCTCCTGTAGTCGCTCTTCGGATGCGGGGGACGGCGGCGAGGGCGTGGTTGGCTGATCGGAGGTGGCGCGTGGGAGCGTAGAAGTTGACTCGGCTGTTGAGGTAGCTCGGGCCTTGGTCGTGTAGGGCTTTGTGTGCGTGGGTGAGGAGGCGGAAGGTGATTCTCTTGTTGACGGGGAGCCAGTGAAGGTCTCTCAGATGTCCGGAGATGTGGCTGGATCGTGGGATGTCGAGGATGAGTCTGGCTGAGGCGTTCTGGATCCGCTGGAGTCTCTTCTGGAGCTTGGCGGTGGTACCGGCGTAGAGGGCGTTACCGTAGTCCAGTCGGCTGGTGACGAGGGCCTGGGTGACGGTCCTCCTGGTCTCGGTGGGGATCCACCAGAAGATCTTCCGAAGTATGCGTAGGATGTTGAAGCACGCCGAGGAGACGTTGTTGACCTGCCTGGTCATGGAGAGGGAGGAGTCCAGGATGAAGCCCAGGTTGCGTGCATGGTCTGTCGGTTTGGGTGCGGTGCCCAGGGCGGGAGGCCACCAGGAGTCGTCCCAGGCGGAGGGTGAAGAGCCCAGGATGAGAACCTCCGTCTTGTCCGAGTTCAGTTTCAGGCGGCTGGTCGTCATCCACTCGGCTACCTCTTTCATCCCTTCGTGCAGGTTGGCTCTGGCGGCGGCGGGGTCGTTGGTCAGGGAGAGGATCAGCTGGGTGTCGTCGGCGTAGGAGATTATGCTGAGGTTGTGTTTGCGTACGATGGCCGCGAGGGGGCTCATGTAGACGTTGAAGAGGGTGGGGCTCAGAGATGATCCTTGTGGGACGCCGCAGATGACTTCGGAGGCCTCTGACTTGTACGGTGGTAGGCGGACTCTCTGTGTTCTTCCGTCGAGGAAGGAGATGATCCATTCCAGCGCCTTGTCCTTGATTCCGATGTTGCTGAGGCGCCGTACTAGGGTGCGGTGGCAGACCGTGTCGAATGCCGCGGAGAGGTCTAGGAGGATGAGGGCCGCTGTTTCTCCATTGTCCATCAGGGCTCGGATGTCATCGGTGGCGGCGATGAGGGCGGTCTCGGTGCTGTGGTTGGCTCGGAAGCCGGACTGTGAGGGGTCGAGGGATCCGTTCGTCTCGAGGAAGGCGGCCATCTGCTTGTTGACTGTCTTCTCGATGACTTTGGCTGGAAACGGGAGAAGCGAGATGGGGCGGTAATTCTTGAGGTCGGTGGGGTCCGCTGTTGGTTTCTTGAGTAGAGCGCTGAGTTCGGCGTGTTTCCAGCTCTCGGGGAAGATGGTGGTGTCGAAGGATGTGTTGATGATGTCTCGCAGGTGGGGTGCGATGACAGCGTCGGCCTTGTTGAAGACGTGGTGAGGGCAGGGGTCGGTCGGTGATCCGGAGTGGATGGAGTTCATCGTGCGGGTGGTGTCTTCGGTGCTGATCGGGGTCCAGGCGTGGAGGGTGGTGGTGGGTGGGGGTGGTTGGTCGGTCATGGTGTGCGTTGGTTGGTTGCTGAAGCTACTGTGTATGTCCGTGATCTTGTTGTGGAAGTATGAAGCGAGGGAGTTGCAGAGGTCTTGCGATGGGGTGATGTCGTTGTTTCCTGCGCTGGGGTTGGAGAGCTCTTTCACGATGTTGAAGACAAGGCATGAAGGAACGCCTTATCAGTTATCAGGAAAAAATCAAGAAAAGGAAACACACTAAATTCAACAGAGACGCTAGAGACTATGCCCAGGGCAGAATACTGACCTTTGCACGGAAATTTGATGGACCACGGAGAGCATTAAAAAATGCAGCCCCCCACAACTTAGAAACACGAGACACTTCGGAGTCGAATGTGAGCACCGATGCTGAACAATCAGGTGATGATGCTGTAGACACCATAGCACCATCTTCTGTACAGAGTCGTTTTTTAGAAGAATTTCATCAAATTGAGACGGGGTGGCCGCATTCAATCAAGATCCAGGACAAGGCATTGCGGGACAAACCCGCAGCAAGAGGTGGTCCAAGAAATAGGAGTCAGTGAATATCTAACTATCATTAATTTAACCTCAACATTTTTTACGGAAGACCAACAATCGGTGTTAAAGATAGGACTGACTTTCTGCCCCTCTAAAAGATGTGAATACACACAAACCCGCATTGACCTGTACCTTTTCACTGGAAAATAAAATTGCAAAAATTCTTCCAGCTTAAGGGCGCACAATCTGGCACCGGTGATCAATCCAATATACCGAGTGCAGTCTCTGTACCATCAAATCTATCAACAACCCTTACAGGGGATGATCTTAGCACGCTACAAATTCTATCTAGCCAGATAGATGACGATGCATCTAATGTGACTCAGGATGTTTCCTGCATCAAAAGCTTTGGTATAGAACAGCGAGCCCCAAGAACAGATTTCAAACCACAATCTACTTATGTACCTATGTCCTCTCTAGATGCCATAGATATTTTTGAAGAATCAGTTAGAAAAGATCTTGTAAAACTGAGACTTAAGACATCTGAGAACTTAGAGAACAATCTCACCACAAGACAACGTATTGCCCTTTCAGAATTAATGAGTTATCCCGATTTAATTTGTAAACCTTCTGATAAAGGAGGGAATGTGGTGTTGATGACTCGCAAGTTCTATGAAGATGAGGCATTAAGACAACTTTTGGATAAGACATGTTATCTTCCAATTTCTAAGACTGAATATATTGAAAGTATTAATGAATATCACGTACTTATCCAGAAATGGTTCGACCGACATATGCTCAACCATAATGAATTTAAGTTTTTAACGTGCCCTTATCCAGTTACGGCCTCCTTTTATCATCTCCCTAAGGTCCACAAGAATTCAGCTAGCCCACTGGGCCGCCCAATTGTATCTTCAAAGGGTTGCCTTATAGAACACATGTCTCAGTATATTGATTCTTTTCTATCATAATTTGTACATATGTTATCTTCATATATCAAAGACACCACTCATTTCATAAAAAATATCACAGATATACCATGGGAATCAGATATGCTCATGATCGTTCTTGATATAACAAGTGTTTATACTTGCATCAAACATGATAAGGGTGTTCATGCTGTACAGTACTTTTTAAAAGGTAGATCCCTGCAATTTACTGAACATAATGCCATGCTTACAGAATTTATTTTGTTCTGTTTAATGAATAACATATTTTTGTTCAACAAACAACATTATCGACAAATCCAAGGGACGGCTATGGGCACCTGCTTCGCCCCCAGCTATGCGAACTTGTTCGTTGGCTGGTGGGAGAAGCATGTGGCCTGGGCTGAACGGTATAATCACTGGACTAAATGTATCATTGCATGACATCGATACATTGATGACCTGTTTATTCTATGGAAAGGTTCTAAAATGAAAGCAGAAATGTATTTTGAAGCATTAAATGATAATATTCTGAACCTACATTTCAGCGGACATCTAACTACCTCACAGGTTACTTTCTTAGATCTTAAAGTATTTGTGATAGATGGGAATATTTGCACAACTCTTTTTAGAAAGGAAACTGCGGGCAACTCAGTTTTAGAAGCCCATAGCAGTCATCAAAAGTCATTGAAAAATAGTATTCCCCATGGGGAACTATTACGTCTTAAGAGAAATTGTTCTCGTGACTCTGATTTTCAGCATGAGGCCTTAGGAGCCATCGAAAGATTCAAATTACGGGGCTACTGCCCGGAATTGTTAACCAAAACTCTTACAAAAGTTAACAATATCTCACGTCAATCTTTATTACGAACTAGACAAGACAGGAATAAGACAGGACAAGAAACCTGTAGATTTATCACTACCTTTTCCAATGAAACTGGCTCATTGAGAAAGATTCTTTGTCGGAATTGGCATATTCTCAAAACAGATGGAGTAATAGGTAACATTGTACCGGATTATCCACAAATAACTTTTGGAAGGAGTATATCCCTATAGGATAAATTAGTCAAAAGCTATTATGAACCAACACCATTTGTTTCATGTATCAGTAATTTGACTGGCTTTTTTCCTTGTCTCAAATGCAAGGCATGTAGACAAAGCAAAAAGGTTTCTACATACAGTATCCCGGGCATGAAAAACCTGAGGTTCATAAGCAAGTTTTTAACTTGTAACACTCCTTTTTGTGTATATTGCCTGACATGTCCCTGCAACAAGCAATATATTGGAAGTACGATTCACCCCACAAAGCGACACATTCTAGAACATGCACGAGCCATTGAAAATCAAGATTCCACTTATCCTGTGGCTAGACATTTTGCAAAGTATCATGATAGTGATAGAAATGTATTATTGTTCTTTTGTCTAGACCATGTTCCAAATAGTGATCGGATTGGTAACCGAGAACTTAGTCTAAGAAGATTGGAATCTCGGTTTATAATTAATCTTCAAACCACTGTTCCCAGTGGCTTAAATACTGAGGAAGAATTGGCATGTCACCTAGGTTAGATCATATTCACTCAGTAGTGTTTGAAAAAATCTTATCTAATCATGATTTATGGAATGCTGAAGACTATTATTAATTATGTTTGTAAACTTGAAAAAGTTTTGCAATGAGCAAGAAATGCATTTGTATATTTACTTTTTTATTTTTTATTTTTTACTTTTATATTGTCTTGCTTTTTGTTGTTTTTTGTTTTTTATCTTATGCCCATACAGGGCTTGATGACGGTACTCTATATTGAGATGTATGGTTCATAATCAAGTTGGTTGATTCTAACAAGCACAACTTTAACAGCTTAATATTTGCTGAACGAATTATATAAATTCGCTGCCCCTCAATCACGAATTACAATGCGTATTATAACGCTGTATAATTATGTTACTACGCGAGAGAGTCGCTTACATTTATGTTTGAGTCTGTTTTTTATGTTAATTACATGTGAACCGGAAATACTAACAGCAACCCGGATATAATAGCACCGGATGAACTGCACTTTGTAAATAGTCAAAAATGTCATTTGAGATGTCATGAGTGATGTCATGAGTGATGTCACTGACCATGTCATGAGTGATGTAATATGTGACGTCATCAGCAGTGCATTGCGGGCGCGTGAGTTATAGTTAGCTGAATTTCAATGGTTTTGTACGAGTGAAAAGTTCAGCTAACTATAACACCCCTGAAACCTATGGTTTCTTCAGTGAATTTCTAATGTTTTTTAAATGCTAATTGCTAACTATAACATGCCTGAAACCTATGGTTTTTTACAGTGAATTTCAAAGGTTTTTTAAATGCTAATTTCTAACTATGCCTACAAGATAGGACATGTGAAGAAAGAAGAAAAAACGCACAGAAAGAAAAAAAAGAAATGCAGAAAGAAGCAACAGAAGTCCTCAAAGAAGAAGAAAAGTGCAGGAAGAAGGATAACGTGCAGAAAGAACAAACAGAAGAGCAGAAAGAAGCCTTGCTGCAACGGATACTGGTGGTAACTGAGTTTGACTAACCAGTCCTAGAGCCAGTGCTATGTTAAAAGACACTCAGAATACAGTGAAAACACCTACATACACTAGGGAACACTATGCGTTGGGGTCCCCCTGTGATTTGCATTACCTCCTCTGTAAGCCCCTAGTATATAATAGGGCAGGGGATTAAAACTACCTCAGGGTGTGTTTGCACACGTCACCTCAGGCCCTGTGCCCTCCCTTCCCCACTGTGTAAACACGCCCTGTGGCCGTTTTAAGTTGGGATATTAAGTCTCCTTGAATCCTGAGAGTCCCTAGGGTCCAACTAGACCACTAGGTACCTCCAGTAAGCGCCACAGAGCTGCGTTGCAGAGAGATGTAAAAAGGGGCACGGCCTAGACCACCTCTCTGCAACGCAGCGCAGTGGCGCTTACTGGAAGCACCTGGTGGGCTAGTTGGCCCCCAGGATTCCTCAGGATTGAAGGGGAATTATTTCCCCAACTTAAAACGTGCCACAGGGCGTGTTTGCACACGTTAACTCAGGCCCCGTCCCCTCCCTTCACCACTGTGTAAACACGCCCTGTGGCCGTTTTAAGTTGGGAGATTAAGTCCCCTTGAATCCTGAGGGTACCTAGGGGCAAAATAGCCCACTAGGTACGTCCAGTAAGCGCCATTGCAGAGAGGTGTAAAAAGGGGCACGGCCTGCACCACCTCTCTGCAACGCAGAGCAGTGGCGCTTACTGGAAGCACCTGGTCGACTAGTTGGCCCCCAGGGTCCCTCAGGATTGAAAGGGAATTATTTCCCCAACTTAAAATGCGCCACAGGGCGTGTTTGCACACATCACCTCAGGCCCCGTCCCCTCCCTTCACCACTGTGTAAATGCACCCTGTGGCCGTTCTAAGTTGAGAGATTAAGTCCCCTTGAATCCCAAGGGTCCCTAAGGTCAAACTAGCCCACTAGGTACCTCCAGCAAGCGCCACAGAGCTCTGTTGCATAGAGGTGTAAAAAGGGGCGTGGCCTCAGAACACCTGTCTGCAACGCAGCTCCCTGGCGCATACTGGAGATACCTGTTGGGCTACTTGGCCCTCAGGGACCTTCAGTATTGAAGGGGAATTAATTCCCCAACTTACAACTGGCCAGGGGGCGCAATTGCAGAGTGCTGCAAGGAGGGGGCATGGCCTCCGGCGCGATGCCGGTTTTTTATTTATTTATTTTTTTTAAGAAGGAGGGCTGTGTGGCCCCTCTTCTTTTTCTAATTTATTGGCCCTGGGGACCCCATCCTCCAGGGCCTGCACCCTAATTTTTTTTGTTGAAAAAAATACATTTGGAAGGGGGCGTCGTGGCCCCCCCTCCCAAGGCCTTAATCAGCCCCAGGGACCCCAACCCTCGGATCATGGTCTTTTTTTTTTTTATTCTTTAGGAAGGGGGCTGCGTTGCCCCCCTCCTCAGGCCACTTATGGCCCCGGGGACCCCATCCCCTGGGGCCGGCCTTTGTTTTTTATTATTTTAAAAAAATATATATTTATAGAAACACCTAGGACATGCTGGACAAACCGTATGTACCTATCACTATGACAATTTGCGTGATATTCATTAAAAGGCGACTATGCATACAATGAATCCACGTGGAATGTATTTACACCGCTAGTGAAACTCTGATGTGTCTGGCGCCCTACCGTGCCTAATCCCGGCGCCCCCGCCGGTGGGTACTCTCCAAGTAGACTCCCTTGTCGTTTATTTATACAAACATGGGTAGCTATTGACGGGCACATTCAATACACACGCACACCAAGCCATTCAATGGGGATTCGACAAAAATTCTACCAAACTATGCAAGAAACCCCCCTCACGGTTGATAAAACACACATCCACCGCCGGATGTGTAATACTTTTTATTTTACTCTGGAAAGGAATCGAACCTCACTTGAGAGTCACAGCGTGCTCCTGGTTGAGCCCAATGCTGTGTTACACCCACCAGTGCCCGCTGAGTCCCACACACCTCTGTGTTGTATTCCACCAGCTAGTGCGTATGCTATGACACTTTCTAGCCCATGTGCACTGTAACACCACCCCGTGAATATATCATGCCACACTTGCCTTCGCACAGGTTATATTGCCCCATCTAATGTGCCTTCCTCGATGCCTATGTTATAACGCACAGCGCTATGCCATACATATTACAATCTGGGATCCATATCATTGTTACAGTGCATATGCAACGTTTCACTCCCCAGCACATATTTTATATTACAACTTTAGAGACTAGTTAGGTTACACAACACTGCCCTGTGCATATTACACTCCAAGGCGCATATCGCATAGCACGCGTTAGTGCCTGTGCTATCTCGCGCTCTCCAATGAATCTGTCATTGCGCACAATGTATTGCATATTATATTTCACGCCCCGGTTCATCTTATATCACATTTTTTGGTGCATAGTTTATACCATATACTATATCTAGTTTTCATTTTCAATCGTACTCTCAGGACTATGTTCTATATAACACTGCGTCCACCTACCCATTTCACGGGCATTACATTTTGTGATGGGGGGTGGAGGGTCAGGGTGTGTTTCTGCCAAGTGAGCCCGGAGTCACAGTCACAAACGTTCTCTTCTTCCTGAATAAAAGTGAGATCATGCTGCATACTTGTTCATATTTTAAGTAGTTCGCACAGACACACATTTTAAAAACAATAAAGTTCCTAATACCCACCTTCTCTGAACAGTTAGCTTGCTGCCCCATCCACCTCCTCCCTATCCTCTGTTGTCTGAATCCATGGACTAGCCTCCTCCCTCCTGCCATGCATGGTCTGATGTGCTGCCACTGCCCTCCATTTAGCATGATGTACCAGTCCACTCCTCCTGCCCTCCATTGCCCAATTCTATGGCCCATCATTGACCTCCTGCTTAGCCTCTGTGCTCAGCTTGCTGCCCCATTCTCCTTCCCACTGCCCTCCGATGTCTTTGTGCATGCCCCTGCTCCATCCTTTTTGCCCACGATGTTCCATGGACCTACATATCCTATCTACTCTGAGTGTTCTGTTGAGCTGCCACTCCCCTCCCACCTGCCTAGCATTGTCAGATGACTGTAACCTGTCCCTGCCACCTCCACACTGCCATGCCCCTATCCCCTTCATCCTATCCTCCATGGTCCATTTTACTGCCACACCCTTCTGCCCTCCCTGGTCTGTTGTGCTGCAACTGATCCTCCTGCCTGCCCTGCACGGTCTGTTGTGAGGCCCCTTCCCCTTAACTCTCTTGTCTGTGCCCAGGTCCTGACCCTCCCTTCTATCCTTCATGTTCCTTTGTGCATACCCCTGCACCCTCCTTCTTGCCCATCATAGCCATTGTGCAGCCACTAACCCCCCCGCTTGCCATGCATGGTCTTCTGTGCTGCCATGGCCCCTCCCACCTTCCCTGTGTGGTCAGCTAGCTGCCCCTGACCCTCTCCCACCTTCCCTCCATGGTCTGTGTGCATGCCATCATAGTCTCACTGTTGCTCTCCATGGTTTGTCTTGTTTCAAGTGCCCATCCTGTCTGACCTCCATGGTCATCTTGCTGCTCCTGCCCTGCCCCCTTGCCCCCAGCCCTCTGTTTCCATGTGCAGGCCCCTATTCCCTCCCTCCTGGCTTGTCTGTTCCATTGTAATGCCCCTGATCCGTACCTCCTGCCCTTTATGGTCTGTTATGCTGCAGCTTTCTCTCCTGTCTGTCCATTATGGTCAGCTAGCTACCATTGCCTCTTTCCCCTCTGTTCTCTATTGTCCATGTGCATGGTCCTGTCCCCTCCCTATTGCTTTCAATGGATTGTTGTGCTGCACTCCCGTCCCGCATGCTCTGTCTGGTGTATTGTGCTGCTGCAAACCCTGATGCCTGCCCTGTAGGATCAGTTTGGTGCACCTCTCCATGTCCCCCCTGTCCTCTGTTATCCGAGTCCATGTCCCTACCCCAATTCCTCCTGCCTACCATGATCCAATGTATCATACTTGCGAACATTTTGAACTTGGTAAGAGGGAGATTTTGAAAAAAAACTGGGGTATTGATTTTCCCCTTTGAGTTACATTGAAAAAGAGGAGATTGTAGACAGGAGACAGATCAAATAAAGCCCATTTGAGCTTAAAAACATTGGACGTTTCCTGGCTGAATCGGGTCTGTTGGCATGTATGGTTGTACTACCACTGCCTCTTCCTTCTACCCACAATATTTTATTATATTGCCACAGCCTCTCTTGCCAGTTCTGTATTGTTGGTTTGTTGCCCCTGCCCCCCTTTCCACTGACCTCCATAGTCTATTGTGCTGCCACTGCCCTTCCTGCCTGCTCAGTGTGGTCAAATTGTTGCCTCTGCACTCTCCTACCTGCCTTCAATTTTCAGAGCCCGTGCCCCTGGCCTCTGCCTCTCAACAGTATCCCAATGAACAACTAGATTGCTAACATTCTATATTTATTACAAAATTGTGGAACGCCTGATGTCATCTTGATGTAATCAAAACTGTAATACCTAGAGCATTTCCTTTAGAAATTACATATATGAGAGGGTCTTATTTGCTTCAAAATTATGGTTAGTGCTCTAAAAAACTAAAATGAGGACATATTTTCTGAGTTTTCAAATAGCGACAAAGAACTTCTAAATTATTTGTAATCTTTGTTTTTTTATCCAGTTGATCACTTGATTAAATGTTGCACTTAGGGGAGAGGATGTGGTGTTACTTCCAGAGCTGCAGACTTTGTAACTGGGGAACCAGGTGGAGTTTCTGCTTCAGCTCAACATTCTGTGATTCTGATCAAATCACTTAATCTCCCCATGTCTATAACCAAAATGAATTTGATCTTCTGTGATGTAAAGCACTCCAATACCTGACAAGTCTGCACTATATAAAACTGCAAATACACCATAAATAAGTGTTTTGCACACTTCTGTCATTGGGCTACATGTGGGCTACATCTGGGTGATATTTGTGCTGCATTTGGGCTCTTTTGTCTCTGGTGGCCATCTTGGGAGATTTAATTGTTATGAAGTTTCCTAATTTCCTCATTTACTGCAGTCTCCTCAGTAGGAAATTCTTTCAGTTTTTTACTTTGATTCCATCAAGAAGGTATTCAGATATGTCACACATTTGCCATAAATTCTGAATGTTAGCACTCTAGTTGCTCATTAGATCACTGTAGTAAAGCTACTGCTCACCACGGAAGTCTGCTTCTGGTATTAAAAGTGCATGTTTCAGTCTGCATATCAGAATTTCTTTATGAAATAGAAGAGGATTTGAAAAGTCAAAATGTGCCCTCATTTTTCTTTCTGCAGCACTAATCATAATTTCTATGGCAAAATGAACCCCCTCATTGTGTTCCTTTTTAAATTAAATGTTTTAAGTGCTACCAGTTTATTCCAATCAAGATGGCTTCAGGTGTGCCATACTTTTGTCATAAGTAAGATTGTTAGCGCTCTAGTTGTTCTTAAGAACACTCTGGGACATTCTGTCATTGGGCTATACTTGGGCTACATCTGGGTGATATTTGGACTACATTTGGGCTCTTTTGTCTCTGGTGGCCATTTTGGGAGACTTATTTGTTATGAAGTTTCCTAATTTACTACAGTCTCCTCTGTAGGAAATGCTTTCAGTTTTTTACTTTGATTCCATCAAGAAGGTATTCAGATATGTCACACATTTGCCATAAATTCTGAATGTTAGCACTCTAGTTGCTCATTAGATCACTGTAGTAAAGCTACTGCTCACCAGGGAAGTCTGCTGCTGGTTTTGAAAGTGCATGTTTCAGTCTGCATGTCAGAATGTTTTAATGAAATAGAAGAGGATTTGAGAAGTCACTCAAAATGTGCCCTAATTTTTCTTTCTGCAGCACTAATCATACTTTCTATGGCAAAGTGAACCCCCTCATTTTGTTCCTTTTTAAATTAAATGTTTTAAGAGTTACCACTTTATTCCAATCAAGATGGCTTCAGGTTTGCCATACGTTTGTCATAAGTAGTACTGTTAGCGCGCTAGTTGTTCTTTAGAACACTCTGGGAAGCTGCAGTAGAACACAAAGGAATCAACTGACAGTCTCTGCCCTTGGTGGATGTACATGTTTTACTGAGAATGTCAGACTTCATTCTCACATGACTGAGAAAGATAATGTGAATTTACAGAAAATATGCTCTCAGTTTAGCTTATTGATCACCTTCCAAACCTATGTAGGAAAAGCATGAGAAAATAGTTTGCTCTCAAACATGATTCATGGTATCACAGCAGAAGGCTTTTTCACATGGTAAAATCACCTTAGAACACACCACAATTCCTAAAATGAGTATGGTACCATCAACAAATGATTTGTAATGTAACTAAAGTCTTAAAACCTTCTATTAACTGCAATGCTTTTTAATGAGGTGCTATCATGTATATTGGTCCCAAGATGGCTGCCAACACTTCGTGGATGAAGTACTGACAGCCAATCAGATCTCACGATGAGATGTGTGGTTAGACTCCGCCCAGATATATCTATCTTTTTAACTCTAATTTTTTCAGGAACTACTGAACAGATTTACACCATTTAAGCAAAAGGCACGAGTCTGAACTGAGGACTACCTTTTTGCCAAATTTGGTGTAATTCCGTACAGCAGTTCGGGCTGTAGCTGCGTCAACAGGGAAAATGCATGGGAAAAACGCGTTTTGGGACCCCCCTTTTTTCTCTGCCCCCGCTTGACAAATCACCGTGAAATTTTCAGGATATGAGTGGACCAGAGCTGGCCAAAAGTTTGGAAAATTTTGCGAAGATTCATCAATCGGATATACAGTATGTAGCTGACAATTCCATTGCTGTTGCTCGATATGTAACGTCTTACATTACGAAATCAGAAAAAACAGAATTGAAGGAAATGTGGGAAGAGATTTCTCACGAGAAAACTGTCAGTAAGAAGCTGTACAGTTTCAGTTTGAAGATGTTATCGCATCGAGAAATTGGATCCTACGAATGTTCAGATAGGTTATCTTTTGCAAGTCTCTACTCGAAATCAAGAAGAATAATTTGGGCAAGTTTAGGCCTTGCAGCAATGAGAAATCGAGTACTGAAATCTGTTGGAGAAATTGAATATTTGGCCGAGAATGACCCAGAAAGTACAGATATTTTGAAATCAAACATGTTGGACACATATTATCCCAAGAGAAGTCATCATCTGGAGAACATGTGTCTCTATGAAGTGCTGCAGAACTACATTTATTCACGGAAAGCCGCAGAAGACATCAACAATGGAAAATATAAAGTCATTGGTGAGGAAGGATGTTTGGTGAAGCAAACAAAAGGAAGTTTGATAAATCACAGGAAGCTGAGTTGCGACAGTACTGACAAAAAGGAATTTTACTACTTGGCTCTTTTACAGCTGTTTAAACCATGGCGTACAGAGGATGAACTACTGGGAGAATTTCAAAGCTATGAAGATTCTTTTAATGCTTGCAAAGACAGCATACAATGCAGTACATTCTCAACTTATCTGCAAATGTTAAATGAAGAAATTGAACAGGAAACTACAATTGCAGCAGAAGTAGCTAGAGACAGTTCTCAGGACAGCCAAAGTTCAGGAACACTCAGTCAAGATCCCCTAGGACAACCAATCGTTGAAAATGAAGCATCAATAGCCATGAATGAAGTGGAAACGGCTATGAATCAAGCTCAAGAAGAATTTATAGACTTACAAAATTTGGAAAGACAACTGAACGAAGAGCAGCAACAAATTTATGAAGAGATCAGAAACAAAATTGATCACGGATTTCTACATGAAAAAAGAGAGTGCTCATGCACATCATTTCAACCAATCAGGATGTATGTAAGTGGACAAGCTGGAACTGGAAAAAGTTTCTTAATAAAAGTCATCAGAAGCTACCTACAGCAAAAAACGGATTCTACTTTGTCTTGTGTGGTTACTGCTCCAACTGGGTTAGCAGCCTATAACATAAAAGGAATCACCTTACATCGTTTGCTAATGTTACCAGTGGAGCATGAGAACAAAATACAATACAACAAGCTAACTGGAGAAGCATGCTTGGAAGTTTCAAGAGTATTGAAGAAGATGCAAGTTCTCATTATTGATGAGGTGAGCATGGTATCAAACTTAATGCTTGCCTTTGTGCATTTAAGAATGCAGCAAATTCTAAGGACAGACTATGACGTGTTATTTGGTGGAAAACATGTCATAGTTTTTGGGGATCTTCTACAGCTTACTCCAGTTAAAGGACAGCCAGTGTTTAATACTGTGACACATGAAGACACAAAGAAGTCATTGGGAAGCATTGGTAATGCAAATATTTGGTCCTTCTTTGAGTACAAGGAACTTACTACTAATATGAGGCAAGCAAACGATGAAGAATATGGAAGTATTCTGAAAGATATCAGAATTGGACTACTCACTGAAGCTGGCACAAAAGCATTACAGAGTCGGTTGCTACATAATTTATTTCCAAAGGAAGAAATAGTTGCAGAGAAGATATACAAGAACATTGCAGAAAAGAAAAGTGTCATCTGCTTAATGCCAACTCTACGTGAATGCTCAATATTCAATGAGGAGCTTTTGAAATTGGAAAAGGAAGATATCAGAGAATTGGAAGCAGTGGACAAAATTGAGGATGGAAGAATTACTATCACATTAACAGGCACACTGAAAAATAAATTGGATTCACTAGAGAAGAACATTTCCAAAACAGCTGGATTAGAAAAAAATCTATATGTTTGCATGAACTGTAGAGTATTTTTAAGGAGAAATTTGGATGTTGAAAAAGGTTTAGTTAATGGAGCTATGGGAAGAGTTTTGGGTTTTATTAATTATCAGAAAAAAGATGGAATTGAATGTTTAAAAATAAACTTTGATCAGATAGAAGAAGTTAAAGACATTTGTCGTTGTTCAGTTCGTTTCATGCTTGTGAAAGACTTATATGTACGTAGGAAGCAGTTTCCGTTTTCTCTAGCATATGCTGTAACTATTCACAAGTCTCAAGGATTGACTGTAGATTGTGCATTTGTGAACATTGGTTCAACTGTGTTCAAAGAAGGTATGGCATATGTTGCTTTGTCACGGGTGAAAACATTATCAGGTTTATTCATGATAGACTTTGATGACTCAAAAGTTAGTGCTGATACAAATTGTGTAAAGGAGTATAATAGATTAAGAAGAAGCTATGCTCCTCATTTAGGTCAGTATCCTGTGTTGGAGAAACGTGTAGTTTCTCGTAAAAGGAGAAATGAGAATATCTGTAATGAAGATGTAGAGAGGAGGAAAAAAAAGAGGAGTGATGTAATTGCAAGCAAAAAGAAAAAGGAAAATGAAGAACAGGTTGTAGGATGTCATTTTGAAAATAGCTCTGGTGTCAACTGCTACGCTAATGTAGTGCTGAATGTTGCATTTTATCTGGAAAGTGTGCAAGAGCAGATAATAGTAAATCAGGGAAAAAGATTCTGTTCTGAGTTGAGTCTCCTTTTTCAAAAGCTGAGTAATGATAAAACTCAAATAGAAAGTGCTACTGAAATTAGAAACCTTTTAGATGTATGTTCAGGACGAACACAGTTTTCTCAAAATGTACAGCAAGACGCACAGGAATTCTTGATGTTTTTTCTTCAGGTACTGGATGAAGAAGGGGTTCCCATTGAAAATTTATTTGGTATCTCTTATAAATGGGAACATAGTTGTGAAAACTGTTATAATATATGTGGCTCTAATGTTGATTCTGAAAGGTTTATTTATTTAACATTGCCAGAAAGTAAAACAGTCACTTTTGCTAAATTAGTTAAAGATGCTAATCATAGCATGGAATGCAGTGAGTGTCAATCTGACATGTTTACAACGTTAATTTTAAAGGAATACGGACAATATGTAATTTTAATGATGCAACGCTGTAAAGCTGATGGTTCAAAATTAGATACTTTAATAAAGAAGTTTACAGGACAGCAATTATCAATTTCAGGACAAACTTTTGTAACAGTTGCAATAATTTTCCATGAAGGACCTACTGTAACTTCTGGACATTACACAGTTTATCTTAAATGTGAAAAAGGCTGGACACTGTGTAATGATTCCCAATTGATTTTTAAGCAACGTTTGCCTTTTGATTTAGCAAATTCCTATCTAATCTTCCTGAAACCTAAATTTTAGAGAGATTTGGCAACATCTGTACAAAACAATTTTACCATTTTATTGGATTACCATTGGAATTTTCAAAAAAAATGATTTTTCAAATTATCATTTGGCCTAATGGAAAGGTAACCAATTGTAATGTGGACTTTTTCAATTTTTAATGAAACTTTGGAAAACCAAAAATTTAGACAAAATCGGTAACATCTGCACAATTTAAATTTTGGAATGTTATTGGATTGCCATTGGAAATTTATTCCAAAAAGATTTTTAAAATTACTATTTGGCCATGCGGAAAGGTAAACAATTCTATTGTGGACTTATTTAATTATTAATTAATCTTTTGGAAACCAAAATGTTACAGACAATCGGTGAGATCTGTACAATTTAAACTTTAGATTTTTATTGGATTACCATTGGAAATTTAATCAAAAAGAATTTTAAAATTACTATTTGGCCTAAAGGAAATGGAACCAGATGTATTGTGGAGTTATTTGAGATATATTTTTCTGATTATACTTCTGAAACAAAAATATCAGACGGTATTTTAAAGAAATAAGTATTGATATTAGATGATATTTTTTAAGAATATTATGCATTTCTATAAAGTTATGTTTATGCAAAAAGAGACTGTGGGCTTTTTTAAAACAATCTTTGAGATTGTTAATTTTTTTTTTGCCCGCTGTTAAATGATGAATGCAATTGCTTTCACAATTTATAGTGAAATGCAATATATTCTGAAAACAGCAAAAAAAAGGCAAAACATTTTTTTGAAAAATATGTAAATATGTGTACTGTATTATAAAATGTTTTATTAAATAATAATACTTTTTTCTTTTTTTTCAGATTGAGATAGAAAATGTTCGAAAACTAGAACCATTTTTAAAGCAAATAAAATTAAATTTAAATTAATAAATATTTTTTTGAGTGGGTATGGTAAGTCAAAAATTTCATGGTCCCTTTTTTCCACTTCTCCACAATCACATTTTCAGTTTTTCATTGTAGTCTCTCAAGGACCTTGTAATGTGATAATTGATTTTTAGTGTTTTTTTTTTTTTAAAAAAAAAATTACGCGTACGGTAAAAAAAAAATTTAAAAAAGTTTTTAAAAATATATAAAAAAAAGTTAAAAGGTAAGGTTGGCTCTTAAAAGAGCCGTTGTGTTCATGCAGGGACAGAGGAAAGAAAGAATGGGAATATTAGTCGGTACGACAAATGTGCTGATCTATTTTATTGTTCACTAGGGAAATACTGGTCTCCCTATGACAAATTAGATCATGACAAGTGGCGCACCGTATTTCAACCCTCAGAAACCGAGGGTTGATTTCCAGAGGACGAGAAAAAGGAGATGCTCCCCCCACAGATGAAGGGCTCACCTGACCTGCCGAAGATGGACTCGGCCCTGCAGATGATGGACCAGGCTGAGCTGCTGTGGATGTGCTTGGTTGACTTACTGAAGGGTTACCTTCAGTATGTCGAGCATGTGTCCTTCCGTGTACATCTTTAAGGTGTCTCAACATGGTGTGATTCCTGAAGGAATACTTCTTGTTGGGATTCCCTCTTGAAAGTACACGCTTGCACAGCTTACAAGTCACTAAGGGTGCATTTACCTTTTTCTTGTTCTCTGGAAAAGTAAAATACTCCCATATGAAAGAGGTCTTTAGTTTCCTCCTTCTCTGCCTCAAGGTAGTGCTGCTAGCCTCACTCTCAGAAGAGCTCTGCTGTTCTGCCATCGTATCACAAAGACAACCCAGCTCCTTCTCCTAAGGGATCACAAGCAGAAATGAGGGGAATGGGTGTGGTGTAGGAGAGTTCTAGAACTGAAAGTAGTAAAAACCAATCAAAAGTCTTGTTTCTTGATCACATGACCTACCGTGCGCGTACATTACGCTTACGGAGCGCTTACGGTGCGCTTACGGCAAAAGTACGCATGCGCGTAAAAAAGACACGCGCACGCGTGCATGCGCAAAACAGGCACGCCCCTTCACTTCCGCATAACGTGCGCGTGCAGCGTACGCGTTACGCGCTGTGCACGCATGACGTGCGTCTATGCAAATTGCGTAAATGAACGCAAACAGCGTAGAAATCTAACGTAATGAAAGCAAGACGTGCGCTTACCGTACGCGCACGTTAAAAAAAAAAATTAAAAAAAACAAATAAGGAAAAAAATAACAAATATGTTATACTAATAAATCTTACCTGTTTATTTTATAAAAATGGTAAAAAAAAACATATTGTAGAATTTTTTAAATTTAACCATAGTCTTTAAAAAAGGATAGAAAATTAAAATAAAAATATGTAAAAAAAAAAAGAAAAAAAAAGAAAAAATTAGCATTTAAAAAACCTTGCAAATTCACTGAAAAAACCATGGGTTTCACACACGTTATAGTTAGGAATTAGCATTTAAAAAACCTTGCAAATTCACTGAAAAAAACATGGGTTTCACACACGTTATAGTTAGGAATTAGCATTTAAAAAACCTTAGAAATTCAATGAAAAAACCAAAGGTTTCACACATGTTATAGTTAGCTGGACATTTCACTCGTAAAAAACCAATGAAATTTCCCCGTTATAGTTAGTTCAGCTAACTATAACTCGCGCGCCCGCAATGCACTACTGATGACGTCACATATTACATCACTCATGACATGGTCACTGACATCACTCATGACATCACTGATGACATCTCAAATGACATCACTGAGGACATCACTGATGACATCATCCAGTGATTGTGTGTTTTTCTGAAAATTAAATATGTTTTATATATATATATATATATATATATATATATATATATATATATATATATATATATATATATATATATATATATATTTATAGTATCATTATAACACTCACAAGAACCTCTTCTCTCTAAATTGTCTCTTATGCGCTTCATCAATAAGTGAAGTCCAAAATTTCCAGAATCTGACTGCACTAGGCTTTTTTGTTGCAGCCACTGTGATATGTACAAAAGTAAGAAGTTTGTTTATTTGGTAATATAAAGAAACATGCACTCTTTGTATTTTGGTTCTATATTTGTACCTATATGCGCTGATCTCCCAGTAGCGGTTTATCCGTATTTGAAATGCCGAATACAAATATGAGTCCGGGTTGCAAGTTAAGTCTTTTATAATACTGTTCAGTTTTAACCCCAAAAAAGGAAAGTGCGCTAACCTTTCATTTCTTGTCAATTCAATTCAATTCAATAAGTCTTTATTTCGATAAAATATCATAAAGAGCAATACCATTTAAAACCAGGTTAAAAAATCAAAATACAACAAAATATAACATTAGCAATTCTCATAGGTTTTCCTAGTCAACAGTATTTAGCAAAAATTGTTCCTTTAAAAAGTGATGACCAGAAAGATAACCGGTCCACAGTTAGAATGTGCTTAAAACAATAAATAATACAATTCACTAAAAATGTTTAAAAATAGAACCCCGACCATAATTGGCGTAACACTCATAAGATCCTATAAAGGCTGCCAATTGGATACATTAAGGTCAATGCAACACAATACATCTAATTAATCGCCCCCAACACGTATTCGAAGAAGAGTAAGTTTAACATTGCCTCCTCTCTTTAGCACATATAGCCAACATCCAGCTTAGAAATTTGGCAACGGCAATCACAATTGTTTCATTCGTAGATGTTTTTAGAATCCTAAAGCTTTGCTGCCTGACCTAGTCCCTAGGATCAAACAGACAGGCTTTAGCCATCTATACCTAGGGACTTTGTAAGCTGGACAAAAAAATAAAATATGTGCCAATGATTCATTCTGTGTGGGGCAAAACGAACATTTACTGTGGTTCAAACCATTTACTAGCGAATGAATTGGTAGGAAGAGATCCCACCTTAAATTGGTGGTACAGTTTCCTATCTTTTTTGGGGGTAATAAAATCCCAGTACTTTTCATACTTAACTTCATGTTTATGTTCTAAAAAGGCTCTGGATAAAGATGATCCTGTTAAGGCAGAGAAGCGCTTCAGTTTGATCATATTCCAATTTGCTGCCTTGTATTCGCTCTTAGAAGGAAAGGAGTTTTTCATGGGATTTTGCCACAAACTACTCATTCCCATCTCTGACAAGGTAATTTTTACTCATCTCAGCCATGTAATTTTTTGCATGCTATCAGCCTCCCTAACTTCCAAAAGTGCTTGTGCGTACTGGGACAGTTCCGGGGTGACCCATAATCTCATCCAGTACGCTACTGGTCTGAATTGCGCCGTATCTTCGACAGAATAACAGCCAAGATCTAAAATTAGGGGCAATAAGGGAGTTGACTGAGGGAGACCAGTCAATGCCCTCAAAATTTTATTTTGGGCTGTTATAAGGGGGTTAAGATTCTCAAAGCCCCACAATTCAGCCCCATACAAGACCGAGGCACTAATTTTTTTATTGTAAATTTTTAAAACTGGAGCGACGGGTTTAGTATATGAAAATTGCTGCTCCTTCAACAGGGCACCTGATAGCTGAGCATGCCTAAGAGTTAATAAATTGATCCGAGGCTTCCAACTAAGTTTACTGCCAATTGTTACCCTCACATTAGTAAAAGACTGGGTCTGTTCCAGAATACCTTCCTTCATTTCTACTCTTCCATTAATCACCTTATGCTTATGTAGGACCATAAATTTAGTTTTCTCCTCATTCACTAGGAGATCATGGTCATGACAAAACTCCTCAAATCTTCCCAAAGCTAACTGTAAACCCTTCTGAGTCTTAGAAAGTATGAGGGTGTCGTCTGCAAACATAAGCAGGGGGATTTTCAGACCTGCTAAGGTGGGAGTATCAGTGGGGAAATTCTGGAAGTACTGGACTACCCTATTAATATACAATGAAAAAAGGGTTGGTGCTAAAACGCACCCCTGTCGAACCCCTTTAGCTATGGGAAACCTTTGCTTAGGAAGAACCAAGATGGCGGATTGAAGCCGCCACGGAGAGCTGCAGCCTGATGGTCTCCCTATACTCCCTGCAATAACTCGCACAATGTTGAAGCTTTAAGCGAAATACCGCGGAGAAGTCTTCTGTAACTATAGAGCCGAACGAATGTGGCAGCTTTTTCTTCTGAAATTTGATCGGAGATCATTAGAGCGGTTGCTGGCTGCTTACTGCTCTCTCCCGAGACGCTCGTTTGGTTGCTCGTTTGGTTGCTCGACATTCCACTGGTCTGGTCTCTCTCCTGCTGCAGCAGCTGTCTCAGACCTCGAACGTGGGGGAAGGATGGCGCCGCCGAAAATGACACCGCGGTGCACCCGCACCGGTCATAACATCGCTGGGAAAGGAGAGACTAGCCTGCTTACGGGTGCCGGTGGAAAGGAGAGACCAGGCATTACGACCAGTAAACCGCTTTCGCACCTACTACAAACAGGGAGAGTTCCGGAGCTCTTGGCAGGCAAGTGTTCTTCTGGCAACAATGTTACGGAGACTTTACTTACTGCGATCTCGGACGGTAACATTGTTTCATCAAGTATTGCTGCTCCCTCAACAGATACTGCTTTGGTAGTAGTGGACAATAACTGTGATGTGAATGTGTCTGGCGTAAGTAGCGGAGAAGGTGGGGGGGGCCTGCTAACTGAGCCTTTGCTGTCAGCACAGCACGCTGTGGGGCTCAGTAGACACGAGGAAGAGGAGGAGGTAGCGGAGCTGCCCACATCTTTTGACTTGAGTCAAACTAGAAGTCAAAGCAGAGAAACAGGGGAGCATAATGTGGCTTCGTTAGCAGGTGGAGTTCAGACTTTTATATCAGAAGGCAGTGTCACACAAGAAGGAGAAGGCAACAGCGAAGCTAACGATTCTGCTTCATTTGATGATATAGAAGAACCAGTCGAGCTTTCAGAGCAGACGGGGAGTAAGTCATCGACCATCAGAAAGGGCAAAGGGAAAGTTAAAAATAAATCTAAGAAAAGTACACTTCATCTACATACTGTGCCTCTAACAGGAAAAGCTATTTCCGATAACAGCCCCCTTAGGAAATGGGTGCAAGCAAAAGGTGGCGTGCGAAATATGGCATTAAGACTTTCAGGTGCTAGCTTTGTCGAGGATAATCTAACGAAACCTCATTATGGGGGTGTGATATCAGAAGCTAGCTCTGTGCAGGGTGCTCCAGGAGGAGCACAGCCTATATCTTCAAGTCATAGTGAGGTGAATTCCTCAAAGGAAACCCAAGCCACTCGGGAGAGGGTTCTATCTGAGGTAGGAACTGCTGGTTTTCAAGAGGGGGCAGCACCATCACTTTCTCTGATCTTGCAGTCTTTAGCTGAGCAAAGACAAGAGGCGAAGCTACATTACACGCAGGTTAGAGAGGATAATAACAAAATCCAACAATCCCTGCGGGAAATGACTGATAAAATTAGCGGCCTTACACAAGATATAACTGAGTTGCAGCCGAGAGTTTCCGCTACTGAAGAACTATCAGCGCTTACAGATGTTTCTGCTAAAAAACATGAGGAACAGATTTCGGGCATACAAATTAAACTGGAAGATATTGATAATCGCCAGCGACGACAGAATCTCAGACTTTTTGGTATTTCAGAAGGAGTGGAGGGGTCAGATCCGAGGGGGTTTCTGGTCAAACTATTTCAAAAAGCCTTTCCTGATCTCTCTGATTGGGATTGGGACTCCCAACTTCAAAGGGTCCATAGACTACCGTTAACCCAGAGGAACAAGGGAGGGCAATATCCTCGCCCATTTTTGATTTACTTTGGGAACTTCTTACTTAGACAGGCAGTGTCAACAAAAGCACGACCTAATGCCCCGGTCTCGGTAGACTCTTTTTCTTTTTTTGTCAGATCAGATCTAAGTAAGGCTACAATGGACAGACGCTGGAGACTGCGTCAATTTATTGACCCTATAAAAGCTCTTGGCGCTCAGGCCTTTCTACAAGAGCCTGCACGTTTGAAAGTTCTTAAGGGTAGTCATACTTATATTTTCTTAGAAGAAAAGGAAACAAGTGCGGCAGTCGCTAAGTGGCGGGCAGAAGCTGCCGAACAGGGATAGAATGGGGATCTGCTTATTGTGTCTTTGGGCCCTGGTTTTTCTTTTCTCTCTTTCTTACCCTTTTTTTTTTTTCTTGAAAGCCAAAAAGAAGTGCAGAACTTGTAGAAATTGTGACTTATGACTTATGATTAGAAACAAGGGAGGGTTGGGTTGACCTATTGGGCTGTGGCTCTGCAGCGCTGCCATTTCCAGCGGCAGCTGTTAATAAGGGGGGGGGGTTCTTCTAAGAGACGGGGTGTGGTGTCACTTTCAGATCTGAAGTATGTTTGGTGAGGGTCAGGGAGGGAGTATGAGGTTGAAGGGGGGGAGAAAAAAGTTTGATTGTAAAGTCATTAAAAAACAGGCTGATCAATGGGGGCGATGGGCAATAGCTCAGTTGGATATAGGGCGTAAGAAGTACGTGATCTGTGCCATATATGGTCCTAATGTGGATGACCCTGCTATTTTTGAATTCCTCAATTTGGAATTGTTAAATTGGGAGGGGGAAAAACTAATTATGGGGGATTTCAATTGCTTTATAGATTATCATATAGATTCTACAGGGAATAGGCGCAACCTAAGAATGTGTAAAACACGTAGAGCAATCCTACAAATGATGAGGCTTCAGTTCATTAAGGATGCTTGGAGACATATATATCCTTTAATACCGGGCTATACTTATTATTCGGCCCCTCATAAATCATATTCTAGGATTGACATGGCCCTGGTGTCTGATAGCGTACTTACGGCATCAAAAATGGAAATATGCCCCGGGTGACTTCCGACCACAATCCTATTATTTTTTCTTTTCAGGTTAAAACTGAAGATAGGGAGATTAGGCCATTTTCCTTCCCCAGGTACTTGCTGACAGATAATGAATACTTGTCGAGTACCGCACAGCAACTGGAGGAATTTTTTAAAATAAATACTGGGTCCGCATCCCCAATAACTGTGTGGGATACTATGAAAGCGTTTGTTCGTGGCATTACACAAAAATATATTTTCTTACAGAATAGAAAACAAAAAAGTGAAATGGGGAATTTACTACTTAATCTGCGTAACATTGAGAGACAACCTGTGAAGGTGGTCAAGAATAAGGATCTAAAGGCTCAGGACAGTATGTTTTCTTCTTTAATTGATGCAAGAGTTGCTGTAAAAAAAAATTTAAGATAAAAAAATGGCTGCAAATTATTGTAAGCATCGGTTAGAAAAGTATGAGTATGGGGAGCATATAGGACATGTATTGGCATATCAGACTGCAGAGACAAAAGCTAAAACTAAGATTGATTCTATTATGGGAACAAATGGGATATTATATACGGAACCATCGGATATCTTAGATCAATTCTTGCAGTTTTATCAACAGCTATATTCTTTGACATGGCCCTCTAATCAAGACGAGATACTAGGGTATATTAATAATTGTGGTCTTCAAGTTGCAGATAATGAGAAAACTGCCACATTAGAAGAAACGGTTTTGTTAGAAGAGGTTGAATCTGCATTATCATTATTGCCTAATGGGAAAGCGACTGGTATCGATTCGATACCATTAGAGTTTTATAAATCTTTCAAAAAGATTATACTTTTACCTCTTACTAGGGTGATACAATATGTAGCTATTAGTGGAGAGGTGCCGGCATCATGGAATAGGACACAGATTGTGTTCTTTCTAAAAAAGGGCAAACCACCAACTGAATGTGGTTCATACCGGCCAATTTCTCTTATCAATGCGGATGCAAAGATATTCTCTAAGATTTTGGCAATCCGCTTAGCTCCGCTTATGCCGGATTTAGTTTCTGAAAGTCAACACGGATTTATATTAGGGAGGGATACTACTGCTCACGTTAACATGGCTATTAGCTCATTCGATTATGCAGAGCAAAAGAAAATAGATTTCGGTATGATCCTATTAGATGCTGAAAAAGCATTTGATCGTGTTAGATGGGAATTCTTATGGGCTCTTCTATCAAAGATAGGTATAGGTAAGCAGTTTCAGTCCTGTGTAAAAGCTTTATATTGTAACCCACAAGCTAATCTTTCTTATATGGGATCTAGATCAGTTTCATTTAGGATTTTATGTGGGACCAGGCAAGGTTGTCCTTTGTCTCCACTACTTTTTGCTTTATACATAGAGCCATTCCTACGCATTCTTCAATCTTGCGCATATATTAATCCGTTGGTATCTGGTACTTTTAAACTTAAACTCACAGCATACGCTGACGACATAGCGGTTTATGCTACTAACCCAAGAGTGGCCGTGATTAGGATCACAGACGAAGCTGAGAAATATGGCAATGTCTCAGGGTATAAGCTGAATGTGAATAAAACTCAAGTGCTTACTACAGTCGGGATCCAAAATGTCACGTTTGGGGCGTGTACAACTGTAACCTATCTGGGGTAAAAATAACTGCTAAAGTTAAACAGATCATAGATATTAATTATGCACCACTCTTACAGGCAACTATTAAGCTGTTTAAAATTTGGCATAGGCTTCCTCTGGGATTACTTGGCAGATGTAACTTAATCAAAATGAAAATACTCCCCAAATTCTTATATTTGTTTCGGTCAATTCCTTTGAAAATCCTAACATATTTTTCAAAAAACTTGAGGGCATTTGTAGTAGCTTTATATGAGGTTATAAAAAACCTAGGAGAGCAATTGAGTTACTTAAATCTTCATATGAACAAGGAGGATTAGGCTTCCCGGATTTCAAAATATATTTTTGGGCTTCATTTACTGGTCGTTTTCGTTGCTTGTTGGGTCTGGACCAGACTGATCCATTATTTAAGCTTATTTTAGGTAATCAGAGGTAATGTTTTTGTATGGAATAAATGATCTAAATTATTTTAAGAGAGTCAAGTTCAAGACTCTGAGGGATATTGTGGCTATTTGGAGAGACATGTCTCTCAAGTGTAAACTACCAAAAATCCATACTAAATTTCCATTGTGGGGGAATCCATTGCTCCCTGAGATTTTTCAGGATCAGGCTGGCAAATCTTGGAGTCAGTATGGGATTTCATGTTTGGGCGAAATTTATAATGAGAAAGGAATTAAATCATTTGAAAATTTGCGCATAATTTATAAGTTACCGATAAACTTTTTTTAAAAATATTTGCAAATAAGAGACTATTTGACTACAAGTTTTGTCGCAGATGAGTTCATTCAATCAAATGTCTGGGATTGTATATATGGAGGAAAGACCAAGTCTTTAACCCCTTCAGCGCTGCGCGGATTCCCCCGCGGTGCTGAAGGGTTCTAGCGCGGGCGTGGTCATGACGGAACGGTTCCGTCATGAGCACAGCTCAACCGATGCTCATGACGGAACCGTTCCGTCATGAGCATCGAAGGGGTTAATAGGTATGATGTACATACATTTATTTAGTTTTAATTCAGATGGTAGTGTAAAATTAGCTGAACGCTGGAGTCAAACTCTGGGTATAGTGGTCTCTCCTAGTATGATTAAACAAGCACTAGCTAATTTAAAGGATTCAGTGCATTCCATCAATCTGCAACTCCAGCAACTACGTACTACTTGTATGCTATATTATACGCCGGCTAGAATAGCTAAATGGGCTCAAGGAAATATGGTGGGGGATAAAAAATACTGCCCTAAGTGCGGATTGTACGCTGCTGATCTGTTACATATGTTTATTTCGTGCCCATTACTGACGGTCTTTTGGCAGAAAATCGAACAGCTACTCCAGTTAAAACTTGGATTGGATAAACCATTGACTGATCTTGAAATTATGTTGGGATGCAAAGAGAATAACTCAGGTATAGCACGTCTTTTTTCAATCTTAATGGCGGCTGCTAGATTAGCTATTGCTAGGGCTTGGATATCCCCCACACCTCCTCTGGTTGAGGATTTTTGGGTTATAATCAAAGAAACTTATGGCTTAGAGGCTGCCCTGGCAAGTACAAGGGGACTTCGTTCCTTGGTCAAATTAGAAGCACTTTGGCGACCTATGTCCTTTTGATTATATAACTCTATATTGTCTTTGTGATTATGTAAATTTGAGTCTTCAAGTTTTCTAGTGCCCTCGTGATTATATAACTCTATATTATTTGGTGATTATCTTAATTCGTGCTTATATGGTCCTTCATGATTATTTGTTTACTTTATGACTGCTGCTTTCCTCCTCCATATTTTATTTATGCAAAAAATGTTCTCTTCCCTTCTTTCTGAATGTATCATATGGTTGATGTATATTTCTATATGTTTTTGTTTTATTGTATCTAGGTGTCTACTATGATGATGAAAATAAAAATATTTATAAAAAAAAAAAAAGGGAAACCTTTGCTTAACACCTCCTTGACTGTCCCAACGTACCTGCACATAATTTGCATCATGTAGAGTAACTAAAAAGGCTAAAATTTCTAGTGGCATGCCTAATTCTAAAAAGGTTCTCCACATTTTGGCACGGGGAACAAGATCAAAAGCCGACTTAAGGTCGACAAATGCAGCATAGATTGTACCCCCATCTAAAATAACCACACGCCAGTAGACTAAAATAAACCTAAAAACCTGGTCGATGGTGCTGGTACATGAGCGGAAACCCGCCTGGAGCAGAGACAAAGTGTGAAATGCCTCCATCCAGGCTTGGATTCGGCACAGTACCATTCTAGCAGAAACTTTCTGTATACAGTCAATGAGGCTTAGTGGCCTATAATTATCCGGGTTAGAACAGTCACCTTTCTTAAAAATCTGGAGTATTTCCGCTCCTGACCATGTATCGGGCATAGTTGCTCCACTAGCGATAGCATTCACAAGGAGCTGGATATAGGATGCCCATACATCTATATCATGAAGGAACAGATCCGCCGGAATACCGTCTAACCCGGGTGCCCTACCTCTTGGGACTGATCTAAGTGCTATTTCCACCTCTTTTTTTGTAAAATTTAAGAAGGATTCAGAAGGTGGCAATTCAAATGTTTCCTGGGAGGGGTTTGTAATTGCAAATTGGGTCTTAAAATAAGATACCCAGTGCGCGGGAGGTACATGGTTTTCTGGCACCCGATTCAAATCTCCCCTGCCCCATTTCACAAGATGCCAAAAAGCAGCCATGCTTCTCCCTGTACAAGCCTTAAGCAGCTCCACCCAATATTGGTCATCCCATTCCCTTTTTGCTTTCAATTGAGCCGACTTATACCCCTCCCTAGCCTTTCTTATATCCTCCCGGTTTTTAGATCTTAAAGCCCTAGCTAAAAGTCTATATGGTGCTCTACATGATTCACCATACCAGGTGGCAGCCTTTACGCCAGATCGGCTTTTAAATTGATTGCCAGAGTTGGTAAAAAAAACGTTTAACTTACAAAACAATTCACTGTGGACCGTGCCACCTTTAAGTTCACCTCCTCTTGAGTGGCACAAATTTGGAGAGTAGCCAATGCACTCGTCACTAGCTCCCTCATCTGATGTAAATACTCTACATTTTTAATAACTTTCGTCCACTTAACCCTGCTTGCGTCATTTGTTGTGTAAACTTCAACATAGGCAGATCCCGGCGCCTGCTTATCGATAATGGGAATACCTTTGAGCTGCATAGAGAGCACTAATGGGTTGCGATCGCTCTCAGCCCACTCCCAAACTACCATATCTAATAGGGAGGGCCAATATTCCTTATTAAGGAAAATAAAGTAAATGCGACTACTTCGCAACCCGTTATTAAAGGTGTGTGAGCCCTGCCTATCCGAAAGATATCTTCCATTTACAGCCCTTACCCCTTGTTCCAAGCAAAACACTTTTAACTACAGGGCTGCCCCAGTCCATTTTTTAAGAGGAGGAATATCCAAATGAGGTATATTCCACAGGGCATCCTCCTCATAACTGAGGTTGACATCATTATCATCAAGGAATTCAAAGGAGCAATTAAAATCTCCAGCTATTATCTTATTGCTTACACCCTTATAATCATTTAAAAACAGATCTAGGAGAGCCACAGTGGGGGAGGCTTTCCCACCTTGCATACCCCTAGCATAGACATTAATAAGCAACAAATCAGGGACATCTAACATCTGTATTCTAATTATTAGAATGTCCCTGCAATCAATAAACAGTTTGTCTACCCTATAACAATCAGACTGCCTTATCCAAGTTGTCAATCCCCCACAGGTCTTCCCCTCCGTCCTCCTTGAGCCGGTTTGGAGAAATTTATAAAACCCTGGCAATAAACGTGGTCCAATGCCCAAGTTTCCTGGAAGGTCATTATATCATGACCTTCAATAAAAGTATCCCAGTCTACTGAGGTTATCTTAGAACATAACCCTGCTACATTCCAGGAAACTAATTTCAAAACAGGGCCAAAATGAGACTGATTTACTTCACACACCAAGGACCCCGGTTGGCGTTCATGAACAATCCCTAGGATCCCCTCACCTGTCGTAATACTCCGATGTAATAAGCCGCAATCCCCTTCTTCACACACCGTAATGTTACCGGTGGATCTATCCAGTCTGTTTTCATTTAGTGATGTTAGTGAAAATACACTGTTATTGAGCGTAGCTGATATACAGGTGGCCGTAGGCACTGTGTGATTAATGGCACTTAATTTGTGTTCAAGTCAATCGATTTCCTCTAAGGAAGAGAATACTTCAAACCTATTACATGTAGGGACCGCATAATTATATGTACCTTGTTCACAAAAGACATTCCTCAGGGCTCCCCTACCTCTAGCATTATTACCACGCGGCTTATAGAAGAAACCCAAGGGAAGTATACTGATATCGACCTTGGTTAAGCAACCAGTCCAAGCCCTTTCCAAAATTTCCTGGACCAATCGCGGAGACCTAAAGCTTAGGACCACGCAATCACCCATAAAAGCCTTTGGGGATTTACCAACCCAGGGAATTCTTCGCATCATTTTAAATTCACTAAATAGTGCGTTCCCTACCCCATATCTAGTATTTAACAAATGAAGGGCCTTGTTCTTAAGCGATGACCAATGCTCCTGTGTGTTAGAGGGGAGCAGTGGTGCGTTTGTTAATACAACTGTATAGGGTGTTGCTTCAGATGGAAGATGCAGGGACATTCAAGCATTCACGTTTCCCCCTGTAGATGCATGGGAGCCCGCAGACCAACTAAACACCCTCTATGGGTTGTATTAGTATTTGAAGTTAGAGGTACTAAGGGGTTGGACATTGACGCCCTTTCCTCAACCTGGGGAGTTGGGATAGCTGCACTTGTGGAAGGTCTGTTATCATCAATCCTCTCCTGTCTGGACTCTACCATACCCACTTGTCCTTGTCCCTGTCTACTGGGCAGATGGGGTGCTCTAAATAGATACCGCTCCATTGAGACCAATCTCCTATCTATACTGGCCAGTTTTACTATTAGCGGATCTAAAAGGGCCATAAGTTTTTCCTCAACCCTATTTAGGAACTTGGTCTCGTTAGTACTACTTACATTACTAGGTCTACATAATCCCTGATCATCTGGAATTATCACTTCATTCGAGCCTCCCTCGTGCCCGCAAGGCATGGACTTCCTTTTCACCATTTTGGGTGCCTGTTGTGTTGATTTTGGAAAGGCGCACGCTTTCCTTTTTTTCGGAATATGTGCCCCACCTACCGCTACAGAACTCCTTAGCAGGCGGGTTAGTGTACTGGCAATGGAGTTATTTAGAGTAGAAAGAGTACTAGCTGAACAATCTAGCATAGTGGGCTCATTATGCTGACACTCCAGGGGGGATTGCCTCGGTTGAGGGGGGCAGTCAGTAACACCTGTTTATTCAGAAACTGAAGATGGTACAATTGGTATGGTTCCACTGGAGAGACTCTGAGGCTCTAAAGAGAGTCTCCTTTCTGTCAGCTGAATCTCGTGTGTTAAAACTGATTCAGCCCGCGACAGAAACGCATCTAGTGTGCCTGCTACACCAGGCCCCCTCCTCCCCTATGCTTGTTTCTACTCATTACCCCACGCTATATAGACAACAAAAGTGTAAGGACAGATGTTTATACAAAAATAATGCCAACAACAGACAAGCAAGGAACAGCTTACACAAGTTAAATTGTCAATAAGATGGCCCTGTCCAGTCTCCTCCTGTCTCTGACGGGCTCAGAGGGGCCCACCCTTGGCCCGGGCTTCGCCCGGCACGTCCCGCGCACGTCCTGAGCTGCGGGGGCAGAAGCTGCGCTTTATGCGCTGAGGTGGACCGGTGCCTCCCCCTCGTCAGCGGGTCCTCGAACAGCTGTGGCTGGCCGTGATGCACCCTGGGTAATGTGGTTCCCAAGGGCAATCGGGATGGTTGAGGCAGCAAGCAAACAGCGGCGGCAAGCACCTCCAGGTGCGGCATTAGCGGGCTTCAACACCTGCTGAAAGTCAGTCAAAGAGAGAATTCTTGTCTTATTATTAGTTTCAGGATTGAATTAAAATACCAAAACAATGTTGTTCTTTGTTCATTTGCATGGACAAAAATAGCCGTAATCAGGTGGAGGAGAACGCTGTTACAGCCAGGCATCCTTGAATGCAGGAATCAGGTAAACTGAAAAGAGGGCTGGAGTGGGAGGGAATGCAATGATCTGGCCGAAGCGAAGCTGGCAAGGAAAACCTTTGAGAGGCCGGGAGGTGGGGCCGATTGCATGCGACATGGCCAGGATCCAGGGAAGGCCGGAGGAATTGAAACTCCTGCGGGAGTGTGGAAACCAAGCACTGATACATATATATATTCACTGAAAAAACCATAGGTTTCACACATGTTATAGTTAGCGGAAATTTTACTGATAAAAAACCAGTGAAATTCCCCCGTTATAGTTAGTGCAGGCAACTATAACTCACGCGACCGCAATCCTCTGCTGATGCTAATACTGTATTTAGACACTTATATGCCCATGTCTTCTTCCATACATTTTTAGCTATACATATATTACAAATATTTTTTTTTCATAAAGACACATATGTCATCAGCAGAAGATTGCGGTCGCGTGAGTTATAGTTGCCTGCACTAACTATAACGGGGGAATTTCACTGGTTTTTTATCAGTAAAATTTCCGCTAACTATAACATGTGTGAAACCTATGGTTTTTTCAGTGAATTTGCAAGGTTTTTTAAATGCTAATTCCTAACTATAACGTGTGTGAAACCTATGGTTTTTTCAGTGAATTTGTACGGTTTTTTAAATGCTAAGTTACTTTACGCCATTCGAGGCGTGCGCCCACTTAACGCAGTTCGTTCCGTGCACGGTTTTTATCAACTTTAATAAGCCCTGTACATTTGGTGGCCTTCGGCCACCAAAAGCACAGGGGGTGGGGTCAATGTGGATAGTGTTTTTTTTATTTCAATTTTATAATTTCATGTTGCCAAAATTTAGTTTTTTTTACCTATTAATAAGCCCTGTACATTTGGTGGCCTTCGGCCACCAAAAGCACAGGGGGTGGGGTAAGTGTGGATAGTGTTTTTATTATTTTTATTTTTTTACCGTATGCTTACGGTAAGCGTACGGTAAGCGTACCCCGCGAAATTGCCGAAAAAAAAATAAAACCGTTTTTGCTCTTGGGGGATGTTTGTGGACTCCCTCGACATGACTATGTGGGAGGGAGTTGTCAAAACAGCCCCGTAACATGTTTTTGGCCATCATGTTTGATAAACAACACTCAGTGCGAGTGACAAAATGGCGGCCGCCGCTTCCTGGTTTTGGCCGATTCGAATGTTTACTAAGATCTAAGAGCCAATCAGAATCGCGCTCGCGCACGCCACCGTACGCTTACCGTAAGCGTACGGTAAGCGTACCGTAAGCGGGCTCAGATATATATATTGATTTAAAGGCTATTTTCTCAGAATCTACTGAACAGATTTACACCAAACCTACAAAAGGCACTTCCTTGACCTAGGGACTACCTCTCTGCCAAATTTTGAGTAATTCTGTTCAGCCGTTCGGGCTGTAGCTCGTTCTAAAGGTCCTATGGAAAAATGCATGGGAAAAACGCGTTTTGGGACCCCCCTTTTATCTCAGCCCCTGCTTGACGGATCCCCCCGAGACTTTCAGGGTAGGAGCGGAGCGTAGCGCCCCACCTATTTTGAGAAATTCGCGAGGATTTGTCGACCGGCGCCAAAGTTATTCAAAATAGAATGTTGAGGTTTTCCTATGGAAACGTGGTCCTAACTATAACTACCTACTGGCGACCGCCAGTAGGTAATATATATATATGAAGAAGTCTCGCTCTTCAACGCTCTCATCCACGGGAGACAAAACGAGAGTGGACCCAAGATAAGTGCTATTTTCTGTTTATTGCTTTGAAAATAGTTTCACCATGACGCGTTTCAACAGCTCTCTGCCTTGATCATATGACAGCGTTACCTATTGTGCTTAACCTATTTAAAGTGCCAGCGTCCAATCACATGATTTATAGACATAGAAAACATTGAAATTCAAACTATAAATAGTTAAAATTTTATACAATGATCACATAGATACATAAAAAATTAGAGCTTAAACATAGAGTATAAACATATAAATACAAATAAAACTCTATGTACTGCTCTGTTGTATAAAATGCATAAATTTGTAATATAGATCTAGTTAATTGTATTGTTCATAACTAGCTATATTTCATTATGTACCAGTGAACAAATGATACCGGTTCCTCAATTATTTGGATAATCCAAAAAATATACCTTGCTTGAATGCAACCAAAACCGGCATTAGCCTAATGTCTGTTATGTTGATTGGACCCAGTACAAAAAGTGCCTTGAAGAGTAAAGAATTGTTCAATTAAATAAAATAAAAACCCCTAAAGTGCTAATATAAAGTGCTCGTGCAATAATATATAAAACAATATCAAAAGTTCACTTGCCCAACGTACTTGATTCTGACTAATGTCATTTATAAGTTGAATTTGAAAGCAAGAAGGGTTATTATACAAATGTTAGGGATAAGGTCAAGGATAACATAACAACAAGATTGTTTTTATATTGAATGTGTTACATTTCATAGGTAATTGATTCCCACTATTGTACTTAAAATCAATACAAATATGTATATAAATAATAAATATTAAATACATAAAATATCAATAAATACAATCCAATTCCTAAAATTCACCCTAAAAAACAATTAAGTATCTAAAAAGAGAAAAAGAGAAAAAGTCATATTGCCCAGCATTTCTGTTTGATCGAAGGTGCTACAGAGGAATGCAGTAGGACTAACTGCCATGACTCACACATTATCAATCCAGGTAAGTGTACAAATCCTCACTGGTATTGAGACCCCCAGGATATTTAGTGTCGAGCTCAAGAATATATCTTGTCTCAAGGCGCCTCAATCTTAGTTCACGATCCCCACCCCTTCTTTGGGGTGGGATGGCATCAATGCCAAATATTTCAGACGATGCAAATTGCTATCATGATGCGTTTTGAAGTGCCTAGCCACAGGATAACTAGGGTCATTGTTACTAATGGCCCTTGTATGTTGTAATATGCGTTTGTGGACAGATAACTTAGTGCTGCCTATATATAACAGATTACAGCTGCACTGTAAAACATAAATAGCATAATCTGTCCTGCATGTCAAGTGTTGTTTTATATCTAGAGCTTTATCACTGAAAGCAGTATGATATGTGGTTTTGTTTAAACCATAATGACATGCTTTGCAGCTGGAGCATTTAAAAAAACCCTTTCTAGCGACCAGCCATGCGACTTGTTGTTGTTCTTCAAGTTTTTTCTTGACTAGCGCATTGGCTATTGAAGCTGATTTCCTGTACGTTATAGACGGATGTTTGGGGAGCAAAGCTCCAATTACTGGATCATCCCGGACTATAGGCCAATTGCGTCTTATAATAGCTCTCAACTGTTGTTCCTGTCTTGAATGAGTTAATATTAGTCTAGTTGGCTCCTTAACTGTCTCCCCTCTGTCACTACATGCTTTCTGTGATTTTTTGTTATCTTGCAAGAGATCTTGCCTAGTGCGTTTCCTAGATTTGGTTATTGCAGTATCAATAGATAAACTATTATATCCTCTTTCTAGAAACCACCCTTTAATTTCCAGCTGTTTCTTTTTCAAATCATGGTCCTCACTGCATATCCTGCGAATACGCAACATCTCTCCATACGGAATACTTTGTATTAGATGTGGAGGATGCGCACTTGACGCGTGCAACATAGTGTTTTCTGCCGTGTCTGTGCGATATAATGATGTAGTCATGCTGTCATTGATTTATATTGATCTGTACATCTAAAAAAGTTATACTTATATCACTGACATTGGAGGTAAAATGCAAATTAACATCATTATTGTTTAAAAGTGCAACAAAGTCATGAGCCTCACTTTCCATTCCGCTCCATATAATGAACAAATCATCAATGAATCTGAGCCAACAAACAACGTTGTTTCTATATATTTGTTCAAATTGCCTCCTGAGAACCAGCTCCTCCCACCAACCCATGAATAAACAGGCATAGCTTGGGGAGAAGCTGGCCCCCATGGCAACACCCTGTATTTGTTGAAACATTTTATTTTTGAACATGAACTGGTTGTTTTCTAAACAGAATACCAGCATATCAATCAACATTTTGTTGTGTCGTGCATATTTAAGTGGTCTATTTGCTAAAAAACATTCCACAGCTTTCAGCCCATCTTGGTTTTTTATGCACGTATATAGAGAGGATACATCGAGTGCCATTAAATACCACCCTTTTTGCCATTTTATATCCGCAATCTTTCTGATAAAATCACTGGCATCCTGTACAAATGACTTGAGAATTTGAACATGTTCTTGTAAAAAGAAGTCAATGTAGCGTGACATATTTTCCAGCAATCCATTACAGGCCGATATTATGGGCCTGCCTGGTGGCCTATTGATATTTTTGTGTATCTTGGGAATCAAATACATTGATGGAGTTATAGGATGTTCTTTCTTTAGGTATTTATATTCATCAAGATTCAATAGGCCCATACTCTTCCATGCCAGTAATTTAGAAAAGAAGAGATTCTGAACGGTTTTATATTTAGAAGGGGAACTTCTACGGTAACACTCAACATCATTGAGCTGGGAATAGGCTTCCTCCAAATATTCTTTTAGTGGCCACAGCACGATGTTCCCACCTTTGTCGGAATTTCTAATTACTACATTGTTCTCCTTTTTTAGCTTCTCAATGAGTTGGCTATATTTCCTTTCATGATTTGTCACTTTCCTTTTGCTTTTATTGATATTCAAATGTAGCGTTTTCACCTGTGCCACAACTTGTTCATTAAAGACATTTAAAGAGTCTCTTGGCATAATAGGGATGAATTTTGATTGTCTCTTAAATGGCGTATCAGGTTTTGAGCAGATGTCTGATCCTGACAGCTGCCAGGTTTCACTATACATTGCAACTGGACTCCCCTCAGATATATCTGTGTTTCTGTCAGCTTCATGTGCCAATTCATGTAGGTCTCTTAACGTGCCAAAATCGGCAACCACCTGATCCGGAGTATCTACATCATTACTGGAGGCTGCCCCTGTTCCTGTCTTAGATGATTGGGAACGTAGTGCATGAAACTTTTTAAATTTTCATTTACGGATACATTTGTAAATGTCTGCCCGAGTCTGTGGATAATCGAAGTTGGGCTCTGAGCAGTACGAGAGACCTAAAGAAAGTAGTTGTTCCTCGGCCTGTGTTAGGTCAACTTGTGCCAAATTGATTATTGTTCTGGCCTGAGGCGGCACGGATGGATTCTGCAGTATACTCTCTATTTGTTCCTCCATTCCCCCCCCCGACCTCGTCCTCGGGTCGGCCGCCTGTTGACGGCGCTCTCTAACTGCTTTTCTTCGTTGCTCTCTGCTCGTTGTTCTTCGCAGGTCGATTTCGGGGACGCAATGTTTCTCTTCTGCTTCTCCTTAAATAATTCTTCCCCCAAAGTAGGTTTAATAGCACTTTGTTTGGCACATTCTGCTCGCCCCTCTGTGTCTGACTCGCTCTCCACTGCAGAGCTTAAGTCGGATACCGACGGGGTCTTATCATACATCTGATTCCTGGTTGTTTGATTTTGCCCTTGCCCTTGTCTGTTTGCTGCTGCTGATCTATATGCATCAAATTTGCGTGCAAATGTAAAAATGTGCCCGCTTGCATAATCGTCCTTGTCCCTTCGAAATTTAAAAGCTTTTCTCTGCTTAATTTTTTCCTCTTCTTTGCTGAGCCTTATCACCATATCCTCATGTAACTTGTTTTTCTGTTGGGAATCGCCCATTGTCTTTATTTCAGCATCAAGAGCATCTATTTTCGTGTATAATTCCCCACGATTGCTATCCGCATATTTTACTAATATTTGGACCAATTTTCGTGACGAATCAAGATTGGTTTCCGCCCACTCAGCCATCATTTGGGGATTTGGGGTGTCATAGCTTGGGGCAATCATTACCTGTAACCCCCTAGGTATCCTGCCCACATCCAGATACCGCTGTAATGATTTTGACTCCCACCACTTTGCCTGTTCTTGACGATTTAGTTTTTCCAAATTACGATATTTCTCCTTTAAACCTTGCTCCCCTCCACTTAAGTCATTAGTGGCACCTCTATTGGTGGTAAGCTGCGGTGTCATTGGAGAGTCTGAAAACATCTCCTCTGCAGCTGATTCTCGGTTGCGTAACGTTGTGGCGAGCATTTTAAAAGACAATGATATTATCACAATAGGTCCCGTCAGGACGCCTTACCCACTTTTCTAATTTCCTTCAGGGCAGGCTTCTTGGGTGTACACCTCTCCACTTGCTGCTTTGTTTGCCTGTAGTTCCGTGCGTGGTTATGAGCCGACTACTGCGCCACCGCCTCCTCGCTGAGCACCACTCCTCCGAGTTCCCTCGACTCGAAAAGCTCGACTCCAGGCCCGTCACCTCTTCCCAGGCAGGTATTCTGCATCAGCAGGGGGCTCAGCGTTTCTGTTGCCGGTTTCTAATCAGATCGCTAAGTGGAGAGTTCAAATTAATATTAATTTCTTGGAGAATGTATATACACATAGTTCTAGGTATATTATGTGATGTAGTGGTGATAGTATGCACAAACTATGATGTAATGAATTGGTCAATATATTTTAATATATTTATATATTTATTTATTTATATCATATTTATATTCTCCGACATTATAGATGAAAATGGAAATATTTATTGAAAGAATGTATTGAAATGGCCAAAGAAATCATTGGGTCCTCTCACCTTTTTATGGACAAAGAAAAAACGAGGATTATATATATCTTATGGACACAACAGTGATAAAGAAAGAAGAAGAGAGAAAAAAAGAGACAGAAAAAAAAAAAGACTGGGTGTCCTGACAGACATGTGTATTATTTGTATGTTTATTGGTGGTGTTCTATCACGTGGTTGAAGCATTTAAAAAAAGGGCGTTTTTACTCTGGTTGTGTGAACAAGGGCAAGTGGTGCCCAAAACGCGTTATCAAGAGGAAACAGCAATAAAAGTTGATTTGCCTGCAGTTTGATGGTTCGTGGTTCCTTTGTGGCTGAAGCAAGTGCTAACAATGCTGTGAGCAGACTAAGGATCTCTTACGATTTTTATATCCAATTGCGGCAGGTGGTTGCTTCCGCGACGAACCCACTCCCCGAAGAGTGGTTGCCGCCCTCAACCAGCAATTGTGTGGATCCGAGAAAGGAGCTTTGGCGGCAACCCCCTATGCAGCTGTGAAGGCTCGTGTTTGCCGGTTGGAACACAGGCACGGTACCGATACGATTTCGGAAAGGCAACGAGCGTACCAGGAATTACACAGGTGGGGAGGAGAAAAAGGCACTGTGCGGCTGGTGGATTCTGACTAAGCTGTAGGATTGTTGCAACATCACAGCTGTTTCCTCGAAGATGTCAGCGGAGGTGGTCCGGATTCAAGAGGCTGCTGCTGAGGATTTATTTATTAATTTGCCTACAAAAACAACGGAACGGGAGGTACGGTGAATACAGGCACCAATAAAGAAGCAGGCGCAAGAAACTTGGTAAAGAGGCTTTAGAAATGTATGAGGTCATAAACCACAAAATAGTGGGAGCATAAATCGCTCAATAAGTATATTGAAGTTGGTCGTATTCCGAGGGGTTTGCGTATACTCTTAGCCCCGAGTTTCGCGAGCCAAAACCCCAGCATGTTGCGAGAATGGAGAGAAAGTAACCTGGCGAGTCGATGAATTTGGTGCATATCTTAGTAAAATATGCTGAGATAGATCGGCATGGGCTGCTGGAAGAGATAGTCCATATTAATGAACTATTGGCGAAACTGGAACCAATTGATTTTATTTCCAAAACAAGGAAAGATATTCAATATAGTTTGGCAAAACAGGAGAAAATTAAAGTTCGAAAAGCACATAAGTTCCTGAGGGATAAATGCGACTGGGAGGAAGGTCGCATTTCTACATTTGCCCGCAAATATGAGAACGCAAAAAAAGGCATATTTGAGAAGGGCTCGCACAGTGCTAAATCTCCCCAAGCGACAGTTGGTGTTACGACTGGCAACACGGTGTTGGATAGTGACTCCTTGACCAGGGAGGTTTCATCTGGCATTGAAAGTATCACCAGCATGTGAGCCAACGGTCAAAAGAAGGTTCTGAATTTGGGGAAGAGGTTGATTTTTTACCGTTCAACCGACGCCAAACCCGGAGACCGCGGAATCAAAACAACAAGAAACCAGAGCAAGGAAAAACGCACGAAGAAGGGAGCGGCGCAAGAAACGAAAGAGTGCCATTGAAAAAAACGTATTGGCGCAGAAAGTGAACACTAATGACAATACCATCATCAATCTTTCTACTATTACTTTATCACAAGCGGAGGAACAACTACTGAGCCTGGGACTATCTTTTTGTCCGGTAAGCGATTTTAATTATTCACAAACCAGGGTTAACGTTTTCTGCTTTATAAGAAAGTTAAAACTAAAAAAGTTTTTTGCCATTGTTGGACTTGGCCCTTTTTGCAGGGTCATCCCTAAACTTTTTGCCTTCCTCCTGCATTTTTTCTGACCTGTTGTTGGCTGTTTTATGACTCTGGGCACTTCACCACTGCTGTTCAGTGCTAAAGTGCATATGCTCTCCCTATGTAAAATGTATATGTTGGTTGGATTCCATGACTGGCTTATTTGGTTTACTAGTGCGTACGGTAGTTGCGTACGTCTCCCCTGTGCGGAGCGTACTGTTCACTTGTATCCAGCGCTTCGAATCAAGATTGCTGATCTCATGGTACGGCACGAATGCCGCGACGAACATTGAACGCACCGTACCTACGCACCGTCCCCTGAAGCCCTACACGCCCAAGGTCTAACGTACCGTAGTACGAATCGCACCAGGAGGACAACGCACCGTACATCGCGCTTGATGTCACCGCAGCATCCGTGACAAACTCACCAAAAAGTAAAGGTACTGTGCCAGTTCTCACTGTAGGGTGTACGCTTCATCCCGAAGCGCCTATAGTGCGTGTGAGACCCGTTCCCAAGCAGTTTTTACCGCGTACGAAGCATACGGACAGGAACGAAGCGCACAGAACTTTAAAACTACGCTAAAACCAAGAAGTCTTTGTCTAATAAGTATTGTGGGATGTTTTTACATTATCTGGTCTTGTGCTAAGCCTAAACTACATATATAAAGTATTATTTTTCTATATCCCAGTGTAGATTCCATTTGTGGGGTTGTCACTGAGTTACTGTGTGTGTGTTCGCAAATGCTTAACCTGAACGCTCTGAGATAGGCCTTGTCTGCTCGCGCCAAGCTACCTAGAGGGTTAGCAGAGGTTATTGTTGGAGTGTACCCCCCTACCCTGACTAGAGGAACGGTTCCCTGCTTGACACAAGTACCTACTTGTGCCAACCAGAGAACCCAGATTCTAACATTGGTGGCAGCGACTGGAGCATGACTTGATAATGAGGAAGCTTAACTTAGAGATCGAAAGGCTTGAGACCATGAGTGTCTCAGTCCAGCAACAAGAAATGTGTGTAGCTCACAGATTGAGCTTTGCTGAGTGGGAGGAGGAATCCAGCTCAGATGATGGCAGCAATATTAAATTTTCTAGTGCTGAGAGAGTAGTACACACACCCAGAGACATGGCATCTGACTTGAAGGAGGGGGTTAACATACACCAGGAGGTTCAAGGACATGAGGTAGCTCCAGTAGTGCGCAGTGTCCCTGAGAGGAATAGGGTAACTGGTGCAGGGGTTTTGGTCCTATTGGTGGGAGGGACACTCTACTGACTCTAGATGAGAGGTGCAGGGAGAGGGGTTCCCCCAAAATTGAAGTCCTGGTAGGTGAGTGTGAAGACCGCCCAGAAGAGTGTGGGTTGTGTGACAGAGACAGTCAGATACTGTCTTGCCAGTCTCAGGAGAGTGGTGTGGAGTACGTGTGTGAGGCACTGGATGGTGAGGTGAAGGATAGTTTGATTAACCCTGCTAGGGGGCTGTGTAATCCAATTGTGGGAGAGCATATTTGTAAGTCCCTGTTTTCCAGAGCTATGCCAACACCTGTGGGAGAGTGAGTTCTCTGACCGCAGGGAGCTCACATTGGAGGCAGACCTTTTGGTGGAGTCCCGAGGGTCTGGAAAGGCATTGGGAAGTGATCCCAAGAGGAGTGGTTCAGGTATCTTCAAACCCAGTGTGGTGGAAGTGGCTCAGAGTAACCCAACTAGGTCCTGTAGTAGTGAGAGGGGCGTAGGGCCTCACGTCCTGTCTGTAAGGGGAAGGAGTGAGAATGGGTTATGTCCCGGTAGTGCTCAACCTCAGTCTCAGAGCCTGGATGGCTCTTTAAGGCAACACCAGGTGGGGAGCCTAGTCTGTCCTGAGGGGCTGCCCGTTGTGCGGGATCCCTCAGTGTCTGGTGAACGGGGAGTGTCAGGGTGCAGAAGTCCAGAGTGAGGGGTGAGAGGGGGAAAGAGCCGCCAGTGGAAGAACCAGTTGGTCAGGGGCCAGCCAGAAGGGCTGCGTCCCCAGTGAATGACCATGGTGACACCACTTCTGTCCTGGGGCATCTTCGCACACTGTCAGATGGACAGGGGTGGGGAGATCTACGCCAGGCAGACTGTCACACGACACATGAGTTATGTGTCACCCTCAGGGGGGGCATGCGTGCTCCCCGGGAAGTCCTGGTGCACCAGGCAAGTGTTCAACCGCATGGGTTGGTCCCAGGGTTGGGAAGCTAGGTTCAGGTGTTGTCTGACCTGGAGGGTGGGACAACTGTAATAAGTGTCCTGATCCATGTTGGTTCTAGGGGTACCACTCCAGTTGGGAGTGTGCAGCACTCTGGAAGGGGGTGCAGAGGGAGAGAGTCCTCGCCTCTGACCCCGGTACAGCCTGAGGGTTTAGACCCTAGGTTGGAGGGCCAGGTTCACGGTGTCCCCTCTGACCTGGACACCCAGTTGCAGGATAGAACCCCTGAACTGGTGGGTGAATTGCACAGGACACCTGCCACAGGTGCTGTGGCAATTCTGGAAGGGGGTACCACTCCAAGTGGGAGGGTACAGAGCCCCAAGGAGGAGGACCGGGTGTGGGAGAGGCCACCCCAGTCTTTGGTCCAGCCGCCGTGTACAGGCCTCGGGCTGGTGGGTCAGTGCCAGGATGTCATACCTGACCTGACAGGAGGGAGAATGTACAAATGTTGCCAAGCACCTGGCGCTACTGCCCCCCGCTCTCTGGCGCCACAGAGGTTTGAGAGCCCTGAGAGGCATAAGGCCTGGGTCTCATCCCGGACTACTGTCAGCAGCCACAGTGGCATTTTGCTGTCTGTCTGTTGGGACGCACCTGTGAGCCAGTTAAGGTTAGGTGCTGCACAGGTGACGTCCACAGGTGAGGAGAAGGGTTCCCCATGGATTGGCTTGGTGGGCCCTGAGAGTATGGACAGAGGTAATCCATTAGGTTCAGATTGGCGTAGAACTGGAGTCTACCCCTGCAGTTGCGGGCCAGGTCCTTGTTCTATCGCCCCAAGCAGGGAAGACCATCACTGTGGTGATTGGTCTGCCCTGCGTTTTGGCTGAAAGGGGGTAGTGTTGGACTTGGCCCTTTTTGCAGGGTCATCCCTAAACTTTTTGCCTTCCTCCTGCATTTTTTCTGACCTGTTGTTGGCTGTTTTATGACTCTGGGCACTTTTCCACTGCTGTTCAGTGCTAAAGTGCATATGCTCTCCCTATGTAAAATGTATATGTTGGTTGGATTTCATGATTGGCTTATTTGGTTTACTATCAGACCCCAGTGAAGTGCACCCGGAGTGCCAGGGCGTGTAAATACAAATGCCGCTGGTGGGCTTGCAGCACTGATTGTGCCACCCACAGAAGCGGCCTGGTAAAATGTGTCTAGGTCTGCCATTGCAGAACCTGCGTGCAGTCTGGTACTGACATGCTGACTGGCAAGTGCACCCACTTGCCAGTCCCTAAACCTTCCCTCAACTTCATGTTAGTCACCCCTATGGTAGGCCCAAGGGCAGGATGCATTGTAGCATAAGGTAGGACAAGCCCTGATGTGTGTGACATGTCCTAATAGTGAATTACAGCCATTTTCGTTTTTCACTATTGTAAGGCTACCCTGTTCTCATAGGCCAGAATGGGCCGTTAAGATTGTTACATCCTATGATCCTAACAGACTCAGGGAACATGGTAGAAAATCGAGTTTAGTATGCCTGAACTCAGAATAATAAGGTACATCTTTTCGTAAGGTTTATTTTAATATTCTGCGTTTGCAAATGCCACTTTTAGAAAGTTGGCCTTTGGTTGCCTAACCATTTCAGCCCGCCTCTGCCTGATGTGTATCTGCTGTCTGGCTTGTGTGAGTGACAGGGCTGGGGAAACCCAGATGGGCAGGGCTAGGTAGCCTGGTGGTGAATAGGAAGATTGCCATATAGATGGGTGGGAGGAGTACACCTGGACTCTGAATAGGGCTGTGCTCTGCCACCACAATGCTGGCTCCGCCCCCTGTGGAGCATCTGATAGCTCTGCCCTGCACCCTGAAAGAAGAAGCCTGCATCGCATCAAAAAAGTGCTCCAGAACTGGACTGAACTAGGAAAGGGCCCCCCTGGCCTGAGAGAACAAAGGATTTGGGGTATAAATGTAGGAGCCCTGCTCCTAAAAAACTAGATCCTGTCCTGCCAAGAAGAAACCTCTGTCCGACCTGAAGGAACTGGAAAAGCTGCATGGAGGAGTACTGTACCTGACCTGGGGAATTGGCCTGCAGTGGTTACCTTGCTGCTGAAGAAGAGGAATAAAAGACTCAAGAAACTTTTATTTGACTTGTGCTGAGACATCTCCAAGGGCTTGTGAGTGAGCTTGCCCCCTGAACTAAGTCCCAGGACCAGTGGACTTCACCGCCGTGAGAACGCCTTGGAAAACGGACCGTTTCCCTGCATCTTCGACTCGAATTGCTGCGTACGTCTCGCTGATCGCAGCGTACCCCCTGAAAGTTGGTATTCCGCTGTCTGGTCTGAGCAACGTGACTAAGGCCCCTCTACGAGTCGTAGCTCGCACCGCAAAGGATGGTATCGTCCGGCCTGAGCAACGCGACTAACAGGCCCCTACGGGCAGTAGCTCGCACCGTAACGGAAGGACTGCGAACCGTACTTGCTACTATCCCCTACGAACCGTACTGCCGGCGTACTCTCCTTTCCCCTGCTTTGGAAAGGCTGCGGTGCGTACGGTAGTTGCGTACGTCTCCCCTGTGCGGAGCGTACTGTTCGCTTGTATCCAGCGCTTTGAATCAAGATTGCCGTTCTCATGGTAAGGCACGAACGCCGCGACGAACTTTGAACGCACCGTACCTACGCACCGTCCCCTGAAGCCCTACACGCCCAAGGTCTAACGTACCGTAGTACGCATCGCACCAGGAGGACAACGCACCGTACATCGCGCTTGATGTCAGCGCAGCATCCGTGACGAACTCACCAAAAAGTAAAGGTACTGTGCCTGTTCGCACCGTAGGGTGTACGCTTCATCCTGAAGCGCCTACAGTGCGTATGAGACCCGTTCCCAATCAGTTTTTACCGCGTACGAAGCGTACGGACAGGAACGAAGCGCATAGAACTTTAAAACTACGCTAAAACCAAGAACTCTTTGTCTAATAAGTATTGTGGGCTGTTTTTACGTTATCTGGTCTTGTGCTAAGCCTAAACTACATATATAAAGTATTATTTTTCTATATCCCGGTGTGGAATCCATTTGTGGGGTTGTCACTGAGTTACTGTGTGTGTGTTCACAAATGCTTAACCTGAACGCTCTGAGATAGGCCTTGTCTGCTTGCGCCAAGCTACCTAGAGGGTGAGCAGGGGTTATTGTTGGAGTGTACCCCCCCTACCCTGACTAGAGGAACGGTTCCCTGCTTGACACAAGTACCTACCTGTGCCAACCAGAGAACCCGGATTCTAACAGCCATTAAGGAGGGGCTGAAAGAGGTGCAGACTAGCCGCACTGACAATGAAGACAGTGGAAGAGTGCCCACTATTGAGTTAGAGGCATCAGACGCGCCTGTATTGCGAGACTTGCTACATCTGAATAAGGAGGCCGGTATGGGGATTGAAGTGGAAGGAGAGTTGTGCTCCACACAGGAAGGGCTGCGTACCGAGAATATAACACAATTGGGAGCCGGTATCAGTCCATTCAAATCCAAATCCAAGTTTATGCCCATTATGCCTAAAGACGCAATAGACATCTATCATGATGTAGTAATTGAAGACATCAAGAAATTGTGCCACCGCACAAAACATAGAAAGCGTTATAAGAGTAAGAAGGAAATGGAACATGCCAAATTGATTAAAACATTGAGCAGCAAACATGAGATCATTGTGACAAAATCTGACAAAGGGGGCAACATGGTCATTTGGCCCCAGAAAGATTACATTTTAGATGCCAATAGACACTTACAAGACAACGAATGCTATGAGAAGTCCTCCCATACTAAATACAATACGGCAAGACAGATTCTGAAAAAGGAATTGATGGCCTGGAAAGGGGAAGGGGTGATATTGATGGAGGAATTTAAAATCTTGAACATAAAACATCCAATTTTAGCAAAACTTTATTTCATCCCTAAGGTCCACAAGTAAACTACACCAGTTCCAGGTAGGCCCATTATATCGGCCATCAACAGTATAGCTGAAACCATTACTCAGTATGTGGACTTTTTTCTTCAGGATTTTGTCAAGAAATTGCCTAGTTATGTGAAGGACACTGGTGATTTTTTAGGAAAGGTACAAGATATCACATGGTCTGAGGATTTACTTTTTATCACGTTGAACATTAAATCCTTGTACACCAGTATTGATCATTTCACAGGTGTAATGGCCATCAAGTAATTTTTAGATTTGAGGTCAATTGAATTTTATCAACATAATAAGATGCTTTTAAGTTTGATCTCATGGTGTTTGCACAACAGTTATTTTTTATTTGGCAATGAAATTTATATACAGAAGAGAGGTGTTGTGATGGGGGCTTGCTTCTCCCCCAGCTATGCATGCTAGCAAGTAGGCTGGTGGGAGGAGCAGGTCCTCAAAGTTTTGTATGCCACCATTTTTAATGAACATATTTTGTACTGGTTGCCTTACATTGATGATGTTTTTATTGTATGCGAGGCAGTGAATTGAGTGCATCTGAATTCATCAAGCAGATAAATATCAATACTGCAAACATCAAATTAACTTCAAATATCAGTAAGAGCAGCATTGATTTCTTGGACGTCAGGCTTTACCAAAGTGAGGGGCAATTGTGTACCACTCTGTATAGAAAGGACACTGCTGGCAATTTAACTTTACATGCCATCAGTGCTCATCCCAAGCATATGATTGACAATATCCCTTATGGTGAATTCTTACGACTTAAAAGGATATGTAATAACAACGAGGATTTGAATAGATGCACTGAGGAGGCTTATCAAAGATTTAGACAAAGGAGCTACAGTGAGAGGATTCTTAGGGCGGCCATTAACAAAACCAAGGACCGATATAGGGAATCCTTAGTCACGAGCACTGTAGAGGCAACCGTTAAGGACAATTCTGCCCCGAGGTTGATCACTGCCTTCAGCAAACAAGAGAGAAAAGTATGTGCCATTGTCAAATGCCACTGGCCGATTGTCTTGACAGATGCGTGTTGTCTGCTAGATTACCATCCCAACCCATTGTCACCTATAGGAAGGGCATCTCTATGGGCACACAGATTGGGGAATCCTGCCCAGAGTTGGCAGCTGCTAAAACTTGGCTACAACCTAAGAATGGCTTTACTAAATACTCTACTTGTAGAGCTTGCAAGTTTGGGAAGAACACTACACACTATTCTTCACCGTTTAGCCCAAACGAAATAGACATCAGGGGCAACTTCTCATGCAGGACTGAATTCAAGGTATATATCCTGACGTGCACCTGCGGACTAAGATATGTGGGTAGCACTAAGTTGCAGGTGCATGTCAGGATATTGCAACACTTGTGTGCCATAGTTAATAACGACCTCACCTACCCTGTAGCTCGCCACTTCAAACAAACACACAATAAGGACCTTTGTTGTTTGAGTTATTTTGTGGCGGCTGCTATTCCCAAATTACGTCGTGGAGGGGATCCTGAAAAAGTCCTTAGTCAGTTGGAGTCCAAAATGATTTTAGAGCTAGACACCAAATTTCCATATGGCTTGAATAACACGGAAGATCTGTATAACTTTATATAGATATCTGGTTGGGATCAACCGATACTATGTTTTAGAAGCGGCCCCTTTGTGCCCATAGTGTAATTCCTGTATCCGTTTGTGAATAGGCATTAATCTGAGCAGTGGCCTTTTTTACTTGGGTGCAATCAAGTTTGGATCTTATTCAGTTTTGTTTGCACTTAATTACTAGAGAGCCACATTTTGAAAACATTTTTGGTATTTTTATGGTTAGAACACTTATGGCATTTGCACTTTAACATTATTATTGATTTGCACATTCAATATGCACTTTACACATTGGTTGCACTTTAGGTCCAGTCTGATGGAAGGTACTGTTGTGTCCTTAAATTTTTTTGATGGAGTAGGTTCTAGAAGTGGTTGTGATCAACCTTGCATTTAAACAGGAATTGGAGGCAGTTCCAGGAGATCAATACAAGTCACTTTTAATTAAGTGGAGAGTTCAAATTAATATTCATTTCTTGGAGAATGCATATACACATAGTTCTAGGTATATTATGTGATGTAGTGGGGATAGTATGCACAAACTATGATGTAATGAATTGGTCAATATTTTTTAATATATTTTTATATTTATTTATATCATATTTATATTCTCCGACATTATAGATGAAAATGGAAATATTTATTGAAAGAATGTATTGAAACGGCCAAAGAAATCATTGGGACCTATCACCTTTTTATGGACAAAGAAAAAACGAGGATTATATACATTTTATGGACACAACAGTGATAAAGAAAGAAGAAGAGAGAAAAAAAGAGAGCGAAAAAAAGAAAGACTGGGTGGCAGACAGACATGTGTATTTTTTCTATGGTTATTGGTGGTGTTCTATCACGTGGTTGAAGCATTTTAAAAAATTGCGTTTTTACTCTCTGGTTGTGTGAACAAGGGCAAGTGGTGCCCAAAACGCGCAATCAGGAGGAAACCGCAATAAAAAGCTGATTTGCCTGCAGTTTGGTGGTTCGTGGTTCCTTTGTGGCTGAAGCGAGCGCTAACAAGGGTGTGAGCAGGCGAAGGATCTCTTACGATTTTTATATTTATATATATATATGTATATATATATATATTCACTGAAAAAACCATAGGTTTTACACACGTTATAGTTATGAATTAGCATTTAAAAAACCTTGCAAATTCACTGAAAAAACCATAGGTTTCACACGTTATAGTTAGGTGGACATTTCACTCGTAAAAAACCAATGAAATTCCCCCGTTATAGTTAGTTCAGATAACTATAACTCGCGCGCCCGCAATCCACTGCTCATGACGTCACATATTACATCACTCATGACATGGTCAGTGGCATCACTCATGACATCACTGATGACATCATCCTTGTGATAGAGTGGCGGTCGCGCGAATTATAGTTATCTGAACTAACTATAACGGGGGAATTTCATTGGTTTTTTACGAGTGAAATATCCACCTAACTATAACATGTGTGAAACTTATGGTTTTTTAAGTGAACTTGCAAGGTTTTTTAAATGCTAATTCCTAACTATAACGTGTGTGAAACCTATGGTTTTTTCAGTGAATTTGTACGTTTTTTTAAATGCTAATTTATTTATGTATTATTATTTTTTTTATATATATTTATTTTACAATAAACTACGTATTAAAAAATTATTATTATTTTTTTTTTTTTGGTTTTCACCGTGCGCACCCCCGCGATTTAAAAATAAAAACAATAAAAAAATTCTGCCTTCGGGGTCCTTCATAGGGGGTCAGGAACTCTCTACCCTGCCCCCTTTTCATGTTCGCCACCTTCCTTTTTCACTCTCGCACTGAAAACAAACAAAATGGTGGCCGACACTTCCTGATTTCGACCGATTCGAACGTTGACTAACATGTAACCACCAATCAGAATTACGCTCGCGCACGTTAGGGTGCTCGCACGGTGCTCGCACGGTGCGCGCACCCTGCGCGCGTATAGATATTGATATGCTTTTAAATGCTATTTTCTCAGGAAATACTGAACAGATTTACACCAGACCTGCAAAAGCCACTTCCTTGACCTTATGGCTACCTCTCTACCAAATTTCAAGTAATTCTGTTCAGCCGTTCGGGCTGTAGCTGTGTCTAAAGGTCCTATGGGAAAATGCATGGGGAAAATGCGTTTTGGGACCCCCCTTTTTTCTCTGCCCCTACTTGACGAATCACCCCGAGACTTTCAGGGTAGGAGCTGAACGGAGCGCCCCATTAGTTTTGAAAATTTCGCGAGGATTCGTCAACCGGCGCAAAAGTTATTCAAAATAGAATTTTCAGATTTCCAATGGAAACACGATCCTAACTATAACTATCTACTGGCGACCGCCAGTAGATAATATATAAATATATATATATATATATATATAGATATATATATATATATTCACTGAAAAAAACCATAGGTTTCACACACGTTATAGTTAGGAATTAGCATTTAAAAAACCTTGCAAATTAACTGTAAAACCATAGGTTTCACACATGTTATAGTTAGCTGGACATTTCACTCGTAAAAAACCAATGAAATTCCCCCGTTATAGTTAGTTCAGCTAACTATAACTCGCGCGCCCGCAATCCATTGCTGATGACGTCACATATTACATCACTCATGACATGGTCAGTGACATCACTCATGACATCACTGATGACATCTCAAATGACATCACTGATGACATCACTGATGACATCATCCATTGAGTATGTGTTTCTGAACAATTTTAATATGGTTAATATATATAGGGAAAGGCCTGTTGAAGAATGAGTGGGTGTACAAGTGTGTAAATGGATGATTTTCTGTGGTGCGTAACTGACTCTATAAGTGAGTCATTAAATGTATCTTACTGCAGACTAGTGACTAAACTGTGTAAATGTTTGTATTTGTCTGTATGTTGGTGTATAAGTGGCAGCATGGTTTTTTGAATACCTATATAAGTGTCTATATGAGTTATTGATTGCTTGTCTCAGTATCTGTATGGGTTCCTGAGTGTTTGTGTGGGTAGGGTGTGTGTGACTATGCATACATGTGTGAGTGGGTGATTCTATGGGTGCATGGTTTTAAGAGTGCATCTGTGATGGACTGTATGGTTGAGTGAGTGTATGTATGGGTGTGTTAGGGATTGAATGTATATCTCAGTGGTACATTTGTGACTAACTACATATGTGAAAGGCAGTATATATGCGTGTAAGAGTATATAAGTGGGTAGATGTGAGAGTGTGTGATTGTGAGAGTGACTGTATGGATGAGTGTGTGCTTGTATCAATGATTCTATAAGAGCGTAAGAATGTGATACTATTTTTATGAGTAAGTGAACTTGAGTGTGTATAACCGCATAGGTGAGTAAATGGGAGTGTGATTATTTGCATGACTGAGTAGGTGTGAGAGAACCTCTATGGATGATTGGTAGTGTGTGAGTGACTATGTAGGTGTATAAATGCATATGATAGTTTTGTATGGAGTGACTGTAAGTATGAGTGACTGTACAGGTGAATGAGTGGAGGTGTATGTAGACCTCAGAGTTAATAAGTGGGTATGTAGTTATTGGTATTGCAGTATGTATGGTTTTGAGAATGGAACTCTTAAATTTTGTTTCGGTGTATCAAAGGTTATATTAGGGTGTGAGAAGATGTGGTAATTTATCATGGATTTATCCCTCCAAGACATTTCTCACGATTGGCCCCCAAAATCCCTAATATGGAAATGCCCCCATATGTGGCCTTCCAGGGTGGCTAGAAGTGGGAGGGAGCACATTGCAGGTGAAAGATCCTTGAGCCACCACAGTCCCACTTAGCTTCTGCACCCTTATGGTCTGTGCAAAATAATACCTTAAGTATTAGATATCAAATGTAATTTTAAAGAAAGAAGCGAAATTAGGAAAGGAGTAGGTCTGATGTGCATGAGAAACGGCAGAGAGTGGATCTAGGGCCACATGAATGTAGCTATTTTGCATTTGCAAACAGGCCAATTCGTAAAAAAATGCACACAAAAAAGGCGGGTGGCGGCGGGGTCGCAAATTACAACCTACCTCATTAATGTGAATATATATATTTATATTTAATATTTATTTATATATATATTCACTTAAAAAACCATAGGTTTCACACATGTTATAGTTAGGTGGATATTTCACTCGTAAAAAACCAATGAAGTTCCCCCGTTATAGTTAGTTGAGATAACTATAACTCGCGCGACCGCCACTCTATCACAAGGATGATGTCATCAGTGATGTCATGAGTGATGCCACTGACCATGTCATGAGTGATGTAATATGTGACGTCATGAGCAGAAGATTGCGGGCGCGCGAGTTATAGTTATCTCAACTAACTATAACAGGGGAATTTCATTGGTTTTTTACGAGTGAAATATCCACCTAACTATAACATGTGTGAAACCTATGGTTTTTTAAGTGAATTTACAAGGTTTTCTAAATGCTAATTCCTAACTATAACGTGTGTGAAACCTATGGTTTTTTCAGTGAATATATACATATATATATATGTATGTATGTATATATGTATATATATATTCACTGAAAAAACCATAGGTTTCAGGGGTGTTATAGTTAGCTGGACTTTTCACTTGTACAAAACCATTGAAATTCCCCCGTTATAGTTAGTTCAGCTAACTATAACTCGCGCGCCCGCAATGCACTGCTGATGACGTCACATATTACATCACTCATGACATGGTCAGTGACATCACTCATGACATCACTGATGACATCTCAAATGACATCACTGATGACATCACTCATGACATCATCCAGTGAATGTGTGTTATTCTGAAAATTAAATATGTTTTATATATGTATATCTCAAGGTCGATGGAAGAATAAATGGGTATATAAGTGTCTAAATGGATGATTTGTTTTTGAAAAATTGATTGTGTAACTGACTGATTAAGTGTATCATAGTGAATACATGGCTTAGTGAGTAATGTTTAAATATGTAAATATCTGTATCAGTCTCTCACTTTGTGTATAAGTGGCTGCATGGGTTGGTGAGTAGCTACATGGGTGTCTATATAGGTTATTAGTTGGTTTTTTGAGTATCAGTCTGAGTGTCTGCATGGTTCGGTGGGGGTATTACGTAGTGCATAGGTGCATGAATGAGTGACTCACTGTTTGTATGTGTTGAACACAGTATGTGTGCAGGACTGTATGGGTGGATGAGTGTGTGTATGGGTGTGTTAGTGAGTGAATGACTGTCTCAATAGTGTCTTTATGAGTAACTACATATGTTTTAAACTAGTATATGTGACTATTGGTGTATATATGTGAGTATATGTGAGAGTGAGAGATTGAAAGAGTTCCTGTATGAATAAGTATGTGTTTCTATAAGTGATTGTTTAAAAGACTAAGTATGTGTAAGTTTCCGTAGAAGTAAGTGTGGTGGTGTGTGTATAACTGTATATGCAAGTAAATGTATGTTTGATTCTTTATTAGCATGAGTGACTATGTGTGTGAGTAACTATGGATGAGTGGCATTGTGTAACAGGATGTATAGGTGTATGAGTACATATGATCAGTGAGTACATGTATGAGTGACTGTATTGGACTGTTGGTGAATGAGTGGATGTGTATGTGGATCTTAGAATTACTGAAGAGGTTGTTGTAACTGGTATTGGTATGTCCATTGTTTTGAAAATTTTAGTCTCTATTTTTGAATGTGTGTATCAAAGGTTATATTAGGGTGAGAGGAGGTCTGCCACTCTATCACAAGGATGATGTCATCAGTGATGTCATCAGTGATGTCATTTGAGATGTCATCAGTGATGTCATGAGTGATGTCACTGACCATGTCATGAGTGATGTAATATGTGACGTCATCAGCAGTGCATTGCGGGCGCGCGAGTTATAGTTAGCTGAACTAACTATAACGGGGGAATTTCAATGGTTTTGTACAAGTGAAAAGTCCAGCTAACTATAACACCCCTGAAACCTATGGTTTTTTCAGTGAATTTCTGAGGTTTTTTAAATGCTAATTCCTAACTATAACGTGCCTGAAACCTATGGTTTTTTCTGTTAATTTCAAAGGTTTTTTAAATGCTAATTTCTAACTATGCCTACAGAGATAGGACATGTGAAGAAAGAAGAAAAAATGCACAGAAAGAAACAAAAGAAGTGCAGAAAGAAGCAACAGAAGTCCTCAAATACGAAGATAAGTGCAGGAAGAAGGATAACGTGCAGAAAGAACAAAAAGAAGAGCAGAAAGAAGCCTTGTTGCAAAATCATCCTGTACCCTCAACTTTTTCAGACGGATACTGGTGGTAACTGAGTCTGACTAACCAGTCCTAGAGCCAGTGCTATGTTAAAAGACACTTAGAATACAGTGAAAACACCTACATACACTAGGGAACATTATGCGTTGGGGTCCCCCTGTGATTAGCCTTACCTCCTCTATAAGCCCCTAGTATATAATAGGGCATGGGGATTAAAACTACCTCTTAAAACAGGCCACAGGTGTGTCCGTTTTTAGTTGGGAGATTAAGTTCATTTGAGTCCTGAGGGTCCCTAGGGTCCAACTAGCCCACTAGGTACCTCCAGTAAGTGCCACAGAGCTGCGTTGCAGAGAGGTGTAAAAAGTGGCACGGCCTGGACCACCTCTCTGCAATGCAGCTCAGTGGCGCTTACTGGAAGCACTTGGTGGGCTAGTTAGCCCCCAGGGGCCCTCAGTATTGAAGGGAAATTATATCCCCAATTTAAAACGTGCCATGGTGCGTGTTTGCACACGTCACCTCAGGCCCCGTCCCCTCCCTTCACCACTGTGTAAACGCGCCCTGTGGCTGTTCTAAGTTGAGAGATTAAGTCCCCTTGAATCCTAAGGGTCCCTAGGGTCACACTAGACCACTAGGTACCTCCAGTAAGCGCCACAGAGCTGCGTTGCAGAGAGGTGTAAAAAGGGGCTTGGCCTCAGAACACCTGTCTGCAGCGCAGCTCCCTGGCGCATACTGGAGATGCCTGTTGGGGGCGCGTTTGCAGAGTGCTGCATGGAGGGGGCATGGCCTCCGGCACGATGCCAGTCTTTTATTTATTTTATTTTTTTAAGAAGGGGGGCTGTGTGGTTCCCCTTCTTATTCTAATTTATTGGCCCTGATGACCCCATCCCCCAGGGCCTGTCTCCTAATTATATTTTTTTGACCCCAATCCCCAGAGCCGGCCACTGTTTTTTATTATTTTTAAAAAATATATATTTATAGACACACCTAGGACATGCTGGACAAACCGTACGTACCTATCACCATGACGATTTGCGTGATATTCATTAAAAGGCGACTATGCATGCAATTAATCCACGTGGAATGTATTTACACCACTAGTGAAGCTCTGACATGTCTGATGCTCTACCGTGCCTAATCCCGGTAGACACCCTTGTCGTTTATTTATACAAACATGGGTAGCTATTGACGGGCACATTTAATACACATGCACACCAAGCCATTCAAAGGGGATTCGACAAAAATTCGACCAAAACTACGCAAGAAACCCCCCTCACAGTTAATAAAACACACATCCACTGCCGGATGTGTAATACTTTTTATTTTACTCTCTGGAAAGGGGACGAACATCACTTGCGAGTCACAGCGCGCTCCTGACAGAGCCCAATGCTGTGTTACACCCACCATTGCCTGCCGAGTGCCACACACCTCTGTATTGTATTCCACTAGCTAGTGCATATGCTATGACACTCTCTAGCCCATGTGCACTGTAACACCACCCCGTGAAAATGTCATGCCACACTTGTCTTCGCACGGGTTATATTGCCCCATCTAACGTGCCTTCCTCGATGCCTATGTTATAACGCACAGTGCTATGCCATACATATTACAATTTGGGATCCATATCTTTGTCACAGTGCATATGCAACGTTACACTCCCCAGCACATATTTTATATTACAACTTTAGAGACTAGTTAGGTTACACAACACTGCCCTGTGCATATTACACTCCAAGGCGCATATCGCATAGCACACGCTAGTGCCTGTGCTATCTCGCGCTCTCCAATGAATCTGTCATTGCGCACAATGTATTGCATATTATATTTCACGCCTGGTTCATCTTATATCACACTTTTTGGTGCATAGTTTATACCATACACTATATCTAGTTTTCATTTTCAATCGTGCTCTCAGGACTATGTTCTATATAACACTGTGTTCACCTACCCTTTTCACGGGCATTACATTTTGCGATAGGGGGTGGAGGGTCAGGGGGTGTTTTTGCCAAGTGAGCCCGGAGTCACAGTCACTAACGTCTTCTTCTTCCTGAATAAAAGTGAGATTATGCTGCATACTTGTTCATATTTTAAGTAGTTTGCACAGACAAAATGTTTTTAAAACAATAAAGTTTCTAATACCCGCCTTCTCTGAACAGTTAGCTTGCTGCCCCATCCCCCTCCTCCCTATCCTCTGTTGTGTGAATCCATGGACTAGCCTCCTCCCTCCTGCCATGCATGGTCTGATGTGCTGCCACTGCCCTCAATTTAGTATGATGTACCAGTCCACTCCTCCTGCCCTCCATTGCCCAATTCTATGCCCCATCATTGACCTCCTGCTTAAACTCTGTGCTTAGCTTGCTGCCCCTATTCTCCTTCCCCCTGCCCTCCGATGTCTTTGTGCATGCCCCTGCTCCATCCTTTTTGCCCACCATGTCCCATGGACCTGCCACTCCTATCTACTCTGAGTGTTCTGTTGAGCTGCCACTCCCCTCCCACCTGCCTAGCATTGTCAGATGACTGTAACCTGTCCCTGCCACCTCCACCCTGCCTGTCCACATGCCATGCCTCTATCCTCTTCCTCCTGTCCTACATGGTCCATTGTACTGCCACACCCTTCTGCCCTCCATGGTCTGTTGTGCTGCAACTGCTCCTCCTGCCTGCCCCGTGTGGTCTGTTGTGAGGCCCCTTCCCCTGAACTTTCTTGTCTGTGCACAGGTCCTGACCCTCCCTTCTATCCTCCATCGTCCTTTGTGCATGCCCCTGCACCCTCCTTCTTGCCCATCATAGCCATTGTGCTGCCACTAACCCTCCCACTTGCCATGCATGGTCTTCTGTGCTGCCATGGCCCCTCCCACCTTCCCTGTGTGGTCAGTTAGCTGCCCCTGACCCCCTCCCACCTTCCCTCCATGGTCTGTGTGTATGCCATCACAGTCTCACTGTTGCTCTTCATGTTGTGTCTTGCTTCTAGTGCCCATCCTGCCTGACCTCCATGGCCATTTGCTGCTCCTGCCCTGCCCCCTTGCCCCCAGCCCTCTGTTTACATGTGCAGACCCCTACTCCCTCCCTCCTGGCTTGTCTGTTCCATTGTAATGCCCCTGATCCGTCCCTCCTGCCCTTTATGGTCTGTTATGCTGCAGCCTTCTCTCCTGTCTGTCCATTATGGTCAGCTAGCTACCATTGCCTCTTGCCCCTCTGTTCTCTGTTGTCCATGTGCATGGTCCTGTCCCCTCCCTCTTGCTTTCTATGGATTGTTGTGCTGCACTCCCGTCCTGCATGCCCTGTGTGGTGTATTGTGCTGCTGCAAACCCTGATGCCTGCCCTGCAGGGTCGGTTTGGTGCACCTCTCCATGTCTCTCCTGTCCTCTGTTATCCAAGTCCATGTCCCTATCCCATTTCCTTCCATGATCCAATGTACCATACTTGCGAACATTTTGAACTTGGTAAGAGGGAGATTTTGAAAAAAAACTGGGGTATTGATTTTCCCCTTTGAGTTACATTGAAAAAGAGGATATTGTAGACAGGAGACAGATCAAATAAAGCCCATTTGAGCTTAAAAACATTGGACGTTTCCTGGCTGAATCGGGTCTGTTGGCATGTATGGTTGTACTACCATTGCCTCTTCCTTCTGCCCACAATGGTCTATTACATTGCCACAGCCTTGAAGGAGGGTAGATTTTGTATCACAGGGGGCCCCTGGCCCGTTCTGTCCACACCTGAAGTATGAGACCCTTGTCCTTGCCCTGCCAGCCGCATTTGTAGGCCGTATTAAATTGACCAGCGGGTCCTGTGTTGCTATATAATTATCCTGAGACATCCTTACCACTCAGCCAGCATAAAACCCCTGTGTAGGCCCTTCTGTTCAATATGTAGGCCTCTTTGTTAAATTGACCATAGCTCTGCAATTTTAGTGTATAGCAGTCTGAAGGCAGGTCTGCGAGGCCTTCTGCTCCAAACTAGTAGCCCCCACCCTACCCGAGTGCTCCGTGCTCGGTATCAAAGTTCAACATCCCCCTGAAGCTGTCGACATACAGTAGGCTGCATCCTGGACTGGTACTTGCTTCCTGGGCAGGTTTCCCGCTTTTAAGGAAGTGGCAACCGCAGAGCATCAAGTTAGGAGAACTGAGGAGATTTTATACATGAATATATTGAATTCCTGTACAATACCCATTATTTTCTGCTTGCTCTATGGAACTTACGATAAGCGATTGGCCTGAGAGACTGACCTTTTCACCCAGTCCATTGTCAGCATTAAGTGGGTAAATGACGAAATGTCTGGTAAAATCTGCAGACGAAGCTTTTGGGTAGCATACGTAGGTAGATGTAGCGTGCAAAGGAGCCCACAAAATGATATAAAAAGGGAGCACCCACAGATATCGACGGACAACCTCGCCGTCTGTATGTAGGTTAACAGGCTGTGCAGGTTTTCCCCAAGAACTGGGAGCTCTTGTCTTCCTTTGCTTAAAATGTCTTGCTCGGCTTTGCTTGAAGTATCTTATTCTATTTTACCTATATGAAATGTCATGTTATGTTTAACCATTGTTCTCTTTACTTTTGCATTTAAAAGATGTTGTATTGTAATTGCAGGAATGCTTGCTCTAAGAGTAAATGTGAGTGTCCCTAGGTTACATTTTCCTTGGTGTAACTTGTTTCTCATGATGCATTTATAGATGTGTTTTCTCTCTCTCTCTGTCAGTCCATTAATTGAGATACAGAGAATATCATGACAGCTGTATGATTATCTGGATTCTGTATTTTGTACTTTAGGTCTCTATTCTGCGGTTTCTTTGAAGTTGCATCTTCTCATTAAACTGCCATTGTATTCTGCCTCCAATTCCATGTCTCATATGTCTGTTTTCTTCATTTTTGGAGCAAGCGTTCCTAGGCACCCCGGCTCAAATTAAGGTGCCCCTTTTGTCCCTGACTCACTCTCCTGCTCAGTTCTGTGGTGGCTCCCGGGGCTCTGGGGACCGCCCCTAGCTTCCTTGACCCGTAATAGATCTTCCCTCCAACAGCCTCTCTTGCAAGTCCTGTATTGTTGGTTTGTTGCCCCTGCCCCCCTTTCCACTGCCCTCCATAGTCTGTTGTGCTTCCACGGCCCTTCCTGCCTGCTCAGTGTGGTTAAATTGTTGCCTTTGCACCCTCCTACCTGCCTTCAATTTTCAGAGTCCGTGCCCCTGGCCTCTGCCTCTCAACAGTATCCTAATGAACAACTAGATTGCTAACATTCTATATTTATTACAAAAGTGTGGAGCGCCTGACATCATCTTGATGTAATCAAAACTGTAATACCTAGAGCATTCCTTTAGAAATTACATATATGAGAGGGTCTTATTGGCATCAAAATTATGGTTAGTGCTCTAAAAGACTAAAATAAGGACATATTTTCTGAGTTTTCAAATAGCGACAAAGCACTTTTAAATTATTTGTTATCTTTATGTTTTTTTATCTAGTTGACAACTTGATTAAATGTTGCACTTAGGGGAGAGGATGTGGTGTTACTTCCAGAACTGCAGACTTTGCAACTGGGGAACCAGGTTGAAGTTTCTGCTTCAGCTCGACATTCTGTGATTCTGGTCAAATCACTTAGTCTCCCCATGTCTACAACCAAAATGAATTTGTTCTTGTGTGATGTAACCAATGCTCATGTAAAGCACTCCAATACCTGACAAGTCTGCACTATATAACACTGCAAAAACACAAAATAATAAGTGTTTTGCACACTTCTGTCATTGGGCTATATTTGGGCTATATCTGGGTGATTTTGGGCTACATTTGGGCTCTTTTGTCTCCGGTGGCCATCTTGGGAGATTTATTTGTTATGAAGTTTCCTAATTTCCTCATGTACTGCAGTCTCCTCAGTAGGAAATGCTTTCAGTTTTTTACTTTGATTCCATCATGAAGGTATTCAGATATGTCACACATTTGCCATGAATTCTGAATGTTAGCACTCTAGTTGCTCATTAGATCACTGTAGTAAAACTACTGCTCACCATGGAAGTCTGCTCCTGGTATTAAAAGTGCATGTTTCAGTCTGCATGTCAGAATTTTTTAATGAAATAGAAGAGGATTTGAGAAGTCACTCAAAATGTGCCCTCATTTTCTTTCTTCAGCATTAATCATAATTTCTATGGCAAAATGAACCCCCTCATTGTGTTCCTTTTTAAATTAAATGTTTTAAGTGTTACCAGTTTATTCCAATCAAGATGGCTTCAGGTGTGCCATACTTTTGTCATAATGAAGACAGTAAGTGCTCTAGTTGTTTTTAAGAACATTCTTGGACATTCTGTCATTGGGCTATACTTGGGCTACATCTGGGTGATATTTGGGCTACATTTGGGCTCTTTTGTCTCTGGTGGCCATCTTGGGAGACTTATTTGTTATGAAGTTTCCTAATTTCCTCATTTACTGCAGTCTCCTCAGTAGGAAATACTTTCAGTTTTTTACTTTGATTCCATCAAGAAACAATTCAAAAGTGTCACACATTTGCCATAAAATCAGAATGTTAGCACTCTTTTTGCTCATTAGATCACTGTAGTAAAGCTACTGCTCACCAGGGAAAACTGCTGCTGGTATTGAAAGTGCATGTTTCAGTCTGCATGCCAGGATTTGAGAAGTCACTCAAAATGTGCCCTAATTTTTCTTTATGCAGCACTAATCATACTTTTTATGGAAAAATGAACCACCTCATTTTGTTCCTTTTTAAATTAAATGTTTTAAGAGTTACCACTTTAATCCAAGCAAGATGGCTTCAGGTGTGCCATACATTTATCATAAGTAGGACGGTTAGCGCTCTAGTAGTTCTTTGGAACACTCTGGAAAGCTGCAGTAGAACACAAAGGAATCAACTGACAGTCTCTGCCCTTGTTGGATGTACATGTTTTACTGAGAATGTCAGACTTCATTCTCACATGACTGAGAAAGATAATGTGAATTTACAGAAAATAAGCTCTCAGTTTAGCTTATAGATCACCTTCCAAACCTCTGTGGTAAAAGCATGAGAAAATATTTTTCTCTCAATCATGATATCCCAGCAGAAGGCTTTTTCACATGGTGAAATCACCTTAGAACATACCACAATTCCTAAAATGAGTATGGTACCATCAACAAATGATTTATAATGTAACTAAAGTCTTAAAATCTTCTATTAACTGCAATGCTTTTTAATGAGGTGCTATCATGTATATTGGTCCCAAGATGGCTGCCAACACTTCTTGGATGAAGTGCTGACAGCCAATCAGATCTCAGGATGAGATGTGTGGTTAGGCTCCGCCCACATATATATATTGATTTAAATGCTATTTTCTCAGGAACTACTGAACAGATTTACACCAGACCTACAAAAGGCACTTCCTTGACCTGAGGACTACCTCTCTGCCAAATTTCAAGTAACTCTGTTCAGCCTTTCGGGCTGTAGCTGTGTCTAAAGGTCCTATGGAAAAATGCATGGGAAAAACGCGTTTTGGGACCCCCCTTTTTTCTCAGCCCCCGCTTGACGAATCCCCCCGAGACTTTCAGGGTAGGAGCGGAGCGTAGCGCCCCACCTATTTTGAAAATTTCGCAAGGATTCATCGACCGGCGCCAAAGTTATTCCAAATAGAATGTTGCGGATTTCCTATGGAAACAGGGTCCTAACTATAACTATCTACTGGCGACCGCCAGTAGATAATATATATATATATATATATATATATATATATATATATATATATATATATATATTATCTACTGGCGGTCGCCAATAGATAGTTATAGTTAGGACCGTGTTTCCATAGGAAATCTGAAAATTCTATTTTGAATAACTTTGGCGCCGGTTGACGAATCCTCGCGAAATTTTCAAAACTAATGGAGCGCTCCGCTCAGCTCCTACCCTGAAAGTCTCGGGGTGATTCATCAAGCAGGGGTTGAGAAAAAAGGGGGGTCCCAAAAAGCGTTTTCCCCATGCATTTTTCCATAGGACCTTTAGACACAGCTACAGCCCGAACGGCTGAACAGAATTACTTGAAATTTGGCAGAGAGGTAGCCCTCAGGTCAGGGATGTGCCTTTCTCGTGTAAATCTGTTCAGTATTTCCTGAGAAAATAGCATTTAAATCAATATAAATATCTATAGGCGCGCTCCAAGCGCGTACCGTAAGCTTACCGTATGCGCACGCCGCCGTGCACGAGCGCGATTCTGATTGGTTGTTAGATCTTAGTAAACATTCGAATCGGTCGAAACCAGGAAGTGTCGGCCGGCATTTTGTCTCTCGCAGTCTGAGGGGGTGAAAAACAAAGGTGGAGAACGTGAAAAGGGGGCAGGGTGGACAGTTCCTGACCCCCTAGCCTTTGTCAGGGGGTCCCAGAAGGACCCCCAAGGGCAAAAATTAATTTTAATTTTTTTTCGAAAAATCGCGGAATGCGCGCAGCGTACGCGCACGGCCTAAACGGAAAAATTCCGCGAGAAAAATTCCGCGAACTTCGCGTAGCTATTCCGCGATTACGCGTACCGTATGCGCACGGCAAAAAAATTTTTTCAAAAAGGAAAGCTTAAAAAAAAAAAAAAAAATTGTGAGGTAAGGTTGGCTCTTAAAAGAGCCGTTGGGTTAATACAGGGATAGAGGAAAGAAAGAATGGGAATATTATGAACGTCTACAAACGTGCTGGTCTATCCTATTGTTAATAAGGGAAACACTGGTCTCCCCAAAAACAATAAGACCACAACACGTTGTACACCTCATTGAAACCCTCCGAAATCGAGGGTTAATGTCCAGAGGAGCTGAAGAAGGTGATGCTCCCACCTCAGAGGGAGGGCTCAGCTGAGCTGCCAATGATGTACTCGGCTGAGCTTCTGAGGTTGGGCTCCGGTGACTTACTGAAGAGTTTTCTTCAGTATGTCGAGCAAAGGTCCTGGGATGTTTATCCCTAAGGTGTCTCATCATTATTGGTTTTTTACGAGTGAAATGTCCACCTAACTATTATATGTGTGAAACCTATGGTTTTTTCAGTGAATATATATATATATATATATATATATATATATATATATATATATATATATATATATATATATATATATATATATATATATATATATATATATATATATGTTTTGAAAAGTTACCCCGCAAGGTGGAGGCACACCCAGGATAGCACAGGTCCCAAGTGGCAGCCTCTACAATCTGTTGCTGCTACGCGTTTCAAGCCATGAGCCCTTCCTTAGGCAGCTGTGTTGAAATTGAAATGGCAAACGACCACCAGCAATTCCCATCATCTATGTTTATTACTTTTTGATTATCATTCACGGAATTCAGGGACTGGTAGTCTAACAACAATCATCCCAAAATTGGGTGCCACAATTTCTTTTCGATAAAACAATCATGTTTAGAGGAAACAAAGTCATGTGGGAAATACATAATTACCCACCAAACAAAAGTTCGCTTCAACTCGAGCCACTACGCGACGGCGGGCCGTGGCGGGTTAGCGAAACCCAAACATCCAACATTACATTGTGATTTTTTTCAAAATAACAACGATCTACGGCACCCAAATGCTTTTAAGCAGATTTTATTTTCAAGCAAAGATACGACTCTACGCGTTTCGGAAAACCGGTTTCCTTGTTCACGAGTGTCGAGGTATTGTGAAACAGATGATTAAATACACATCACGTGACCTGTGATTGCAGTGAAAAAACGTGAAGACAGACTTTACCATTTGCGAGACAGAATTCATTTCAATATATTGACATCACAATATTACCTCATATTACGTGTCAATCATGCAAACATCTTGTCAGGTTGGGAACATTTAGAAATGTTCAAAGACAAACATTATTGGACCAAAATAGCGGGTCTATATATTTTTTCTCAATCGTACTATGTCCTCGATGTTCCAATTCAAAACTTTATTGATCCCAATCTCTTCCGTAAAAGACATTGTTTACCACTCGTGTGTCTAACATAACTTAGAAATTCCCTCGCTATAATTCAAGAGCTCCATGCCCAAATCGTGGATATCCTTTACCACACCAATAATGATCATGCGCCCCCTGTTTAATTATTAGTCATGCAGACTTGCTGGCTTAATAATGTTTTGCACTAGTGCGCCGGGGCTATTCAAATACGAGAAACATGTATATAGGTCAGAATCAAGCCCCAGTGGGCAAAAATTATGAGTGTTCTTTTGGGAGAAAACTTCTTTATCGAGGAAAAAGGAAAATACTTTTAGCAACAATAGCCGCATCTAATTTTGTAAATAGCCGCTGTTGGTCATTAGTCTTGTAAAAGCTGTTCCGACTCATTGATCAATACTTGCAAGGTAGTAGATCTGTAAAAAATACACATATTAAAAACAATGTCACAAAATGACTGATATACTGTACTTTAAAAAAAGTCACATAAATACAAACGACAGATGAGGACAAAAAGCCACCAAAAATACCACATCATTTTTTATATAAACCATGAGTCAATTAGGTCAGGGGGTCCCCTACACTATTATTAACCCAAATGAACAGAGAGTTCTTCGTCAATGTATGTCCCAAAGGCTGTACTGTCTGGTACTCTATCATCATTCTTGACTCTAACCGTCTTAATTCGAGGACTCTATAATCACCTCTCTCTCTCATGGGAATAGTATCTAAGACACAGAATGAAAGTAGACTAGTATTTTGTTGGTGTTCTGTTTTGAAATGTCTGGCTATTGGATATTGTTTGTCTTCTCTAGTAATAGCCCTCAAGTGTTCAAGGACCCTCTTTTTAGCTGGGTGAATTGTGCTGCTTATGTAAAACTTGTTACATGGACACTTGAGGGCATACACAGCATGATCGGTGTTGCATGAGACATGTGTGGTTATCAAAAAGGGTTTTGTATTACCTGACAAATGTGTGGTTACATGGGCAAGATATATAGACGATATCTTTGTTGTCTGGAATGGCAGTATAGAGCAAGCTAACCAGATTGTTAAAACAATCAATGACAATACTCTCAATTTACAATTCAGCAGTAGAATTGAAAAAGAAATGATTGAATTTCTAGATTTAAAATTAGTGGTTGCAGGACAGCGATTAGAAAGCTACCTATTCCGCAAGGAAACGGCTGAAATAGCCTGCTGCATGCAGGAAGCTGCCATCCTACTAATCTTATACATAGCATTCCCCTGGGAGAACTACTGCGGGCTAGAAGAAACTGCAGCAGTGCCGAGGGATATGAGACTGACAAGGAGACAATGATCAAACATTTTCTTGGAAGGGGTTATTCTCAGAAAGATATTTCCAAAGCATGTGAAGAAGTAAATAAGAGAGCCTGAAATGAACTTCTTCAAGTTAAATCATCAGAGAGCAGGACATCATCCTTTTAGGCCATCTCCGAGGTGTATCTCCCACTCCGGTGCCGAATTTCGCAAGTCCATCTCCAGTGGTTCAATTGCCAGGGCAAAAATTAATGGGGAGAGGGACACCCCTGTTTGGTACCGCTTCCTATTAATATAGATTCGGAGAACAGAGTCCCCAGACGCACCCAAACAGTAGGAGCACCATATAGCAACCCAATGAGGCTTAATATGTATGGCCCGAATCCAAAGCGAGGGAGCACCGCAAACAGATATGGCCACTCGGCCATTTGACCGTATGAAACGTCTTCTCCAGGTCTAACATGACACAACCTGATGTAGGCCAGTCTACTGTGGCACAGCGCATCACCCAGAATAGCTGACGAATGTTAAGTGATGTGTACCGAGCAGGCACAAACCCATTTTGGTCTTTATGAACCAATTGTGGGATAACTGGCGCAAATCTACCTGCTAATATGCCCGCTAAAATTTTGTAGTCCCCGTTCAGTAGTGCCATGGGGCGGTATGCACCCAGAGTCGTGGGATCCCTACACGGCTTAGGGAGAGTGATCAGTGTAGCTTCCGTCATTGAAGTTGGGAGAGAAAGATTCTCCAAGTGCTTCTGTGTACACTTTAAGTATATGCTTTGTGGATTTCGTGGAGGAACCCGTCAGGTCCCGGCACCTTTCCAGAAGGCATGGCCCTCATTGTGCCTCTAACCTCTTCCAGTGTGAGCGGGGCATCCAGCTCTTCCCGCTGTTCTGATGTCAGAGTCGGAAAGGAGAGCCTATTCAGGAACTCCAGTATCGTTCTTTCTGGAGCCCTCCGGGCAGAACTGTACAGTTGTGTGAAGACAGCTCGGCATGTATTTCATGCTGCGTAAATTTGAGTGCTCCATCTAGAGATCGGAGAGCTGTAATGGGCCAAGCTGAGTGTTCCTGCCTGATCAACCAGGCCAACAGCGGCCGAACCTATCCGCCTTGGCATGTACAGAAACGAGTGTGCCGCCAAGTTGAGGCAAAGCTGTCAATCTAAGAGCTCTGTGTGTTTCCTACGTACCTCCAACAAGGAGAACATTTCTGCATTATGTGTAACCACTAGAGATTCCAGCACCAGTAATTTCCTTTCTACCTCAATCAGATCCGATGCCACCTGCTTCTGCATCCTGCATCCCAGTCTCAGACACTTCCCTCTCAGAGTGACCTTCATAGCTGCCCATTCTACAGAAGAATATGAAGCAGTACCAGAGTTGAGCGCGAAGTACTCCCCCAGAGCCTCTCCAACTGCCTCCCGAAAGATCAGTCCTCCAACATTGTCGGTTGCAGTCTCCAGGTGGGGATTCTGGGAATTCCACCCTCCCAAGCCAGTGAAACACTATGTGGGTTGTGATCAGAATGTGTACGCCCCCAGTACTCCGAATCTGAAATGTAAGGAAGTAGACAGGATGACCCAAAAAAACCTATCTAGGTGGACATGTAGATTATGGGGCACTGGGAAGAAGGAGTACAGCCCGGGATTGCGGTGTCTTCAGACATTGACCAGACCTCAGCCTGCAGTCCAACTGTTCATTACTACAGAGTTAGCCGTGGCAGCCGTGCTCCAAAGTGGAGGGAAGTATCTATCCACCCCTGTATCTAGTACGCTGTTAGTCTCCACCCAGCAATCAATAGACCTCACACCATTTCTGCATAGCAAGGGACAGCTGACTAAAGAACTGACTCTGATCCACATTCGGGGCATACACATTTCCCAGCAGTATGTGTCGCTCATCCAATCTGCCTTTTATGAGCACATACCTATCCTCCCTATCAGTGAGGACCTCATCTGCCGTAAAAGGTGTCCCCGGACGTACCCAAATATGTACCCCCTAGTAAACCGCCCCACCGTTCTTACCTGCACAAGCCTCTCCAGGCACCACCAGCATTGGATAAGTGTTGTGGGGGCTGCATGGGGTGCAACAGTGGCTAGGAATGTTTTATAAAGTCTTTTTCTAATTCTCATGGCATATTGACTTCATCAGCCCCCGTAAAGGTTGCCAATGATTTATGCACTCTCAGAGTTGAGGCTTTTGCTCTTGTACTCTGGAGTGTGAGGCCCCCTTTGTTGATGGTCCTATGTATAAATTATGTGGCCTGTAGATTGTGTAGAAAGACTGATACACTTTTTTTTATTTATTTAAATGCTTTATTGATAACAACAATATTAAACATTGAATGTTTGCCATTCTAACACATGCTTATGACTGGTATTACTGATTGCATTGATTTAAAGGATGGGGTCATTTTGAAACATGATGTGTGGCTAATTTTATTAAAAACACAGTAGGCCTGTCTTATACCTATTGACCACCTTCTAATGTGTTACATGGACAGTATATCCTGTGGATGTTTTTATTAATATAGTGACCTGCTGATGAAGCCAGTAGGCACTCTTCATTTGAAATGGCACCTCTTTATATTGTGATGTTGCTTCTGGTATAAGGAGGAGTATTGTGTCTATGGGATTCAAGACCAGCTAGTGGTGTAATGTGAAGTGAAGGAGGCTCCAAAGGTATTCCTATCTACCTGGTGTACACATTTGTAATTGCAGGGATCATTTGTAGTGTGTACTTCAAAGAACTTTGGTTTCTATAATAAAAGCACTGACTGGATAATTTATTGAGTTTGTTGTGTGGGAGCGAATTGGGTGTTGCTAGCCCTTACCATCACCCTAAGTAGGCTTTGGACTGCTCTTCTTTTTTACCCTGAGAAAGTCAAGTGCTATAATGAATTCAAGTAAAGAGGCAGTTGTAGACCTATTACTTGTAATGGACTCACATTCGAAATTAAAAGATCTTTATTCGGTTACCAAAAAATTAACCATAAAAGCGCAGTGCAAATGACAAATGATAAAAACTACTCATATTGATTACATAAATGAAATCACATAATAGATTTACGATAGTTGAAAACACTTTTTAAAAAGGCAGTGAGAGCAGCAATGACACATACTTCATCCAAAAGTTGCAAGGCAAATAGTGCAGGCAACATTATCTCACTCCAAATTTCTGTAGTACTGGAATAAGCCATCTCCTTCTTGGTCTAATATAGTATCTACAGAAGAACATTATAGGGCCGATTCCGATAGCCGGTCGGACAGCTGTCCGTAGCCTTACCGTGCGACCGACACGTACCCGGAGCCGGTCCGTCCTGTAGAGTAAGTACGATGCGCATAACTGCCAAAAACAAGACCGACACGTAGGCTGTGAATCAAGCCCCATTCTCCGTCCGAGCCGTAACTCCTAAAGATGAACCGAGTCGCCCGGAAGCAGTATCCATAGCAGTTTCCGGCATGACAAGTACGATGCGTACTTCCTACGCGCCGGACGGGTCATCATGTACGGCACGTCACAGCATCCGAAAAATAAACACATCAGCTACAATTCGCAGCACAAATCAATCCACGGCTATGAGACGGACCAGCTTGGAGCGAGTACGAGACGGAGCAACAAGCAGCGTGTACGACACGAACACATCATGAATCCCATCGCATAGGTCATACCAGTACTCTACATCTATGACCGGCTCGGGGACTGACGCCGATGGCGCAGGCAGTAAGTCAGACACCTACAACACCACTGCCACCCACACCCATATGGCTGATGTTGCCCATCACCCCTGCCACCTCCAGCCATAGGGCTTATGTTGCCCATCACTACAGCCACCCCCACCCATAGCGGTCCTGTTGCCCATCACTACTGCCACCCCCAGCCATAGGGCTTATGTTGCCCATCACTACAGCCACCCCCAGCCATAGGATGGGTGATGCGCAACACATCCAGCATGCTACAACATCAGGTATGTTCGCAAAATACATCCCCCTAACATCATGACAACAGTGTGGAGTCTGTGACAAATGCCCACAACAGTGATTATGGCTACGAGCTTACAATGTAAGTAACAGCACATGTGTGACCAACACATGAGTGTGACATACACAAGGCAAGCATCACCATAGCACTGTGGCAATGTAAAAAGAACACCCCCTCACTGTGTAGAACAGAAGTTAAGTGGGGGCTCCCTAAATGCAGCAGATGTCGAGCATTGTGGTGATGGGGACTAAACCCCCCTCATCAGTGACCAAAAGGTAAGTGTCATCATGGTCAAAGCTGCAAATAACAAACAGCATGAATGATCCCTGCTCCCAACACATCAAACACTTCTTGGGCAAACTAGTGGTTGTTTCCCATACATACAGAGATGTGGTGAGGCTAACAGTGCTGTGAAAACATAACACACTCTCGGCCATGTGCAGACAAGCACCACACATGGGGGCTGACAATGCATACAGCGTACAATGACACAACAGCAGAAGTGACCATCACCAAGCATGCACACATCTCAAAAATAGACACACCAATCAAAACAACATGTGTAGACTGTAGGTGTCAGATCCCAAACTCACATTCCATGCCAGCAATGGCACCCAGCAACCAGGATGAATGTGCACAATGATGTGAAATGACTCACAGGGACAGCATACAAAATCACAGAAACCGCATCCAGACAAAGGCCCACAACAGCAATATCAATGCACTGGTGCAGATGCACAAACACAAACAGGCAAACTCACACTGAACATCTGACACAACGTGTGTGTGTGTCACAGTATCCCCAGGCAACTACACAACACATGAGGGGGGCCGAACCACAGTGACACAGATGTGGACACAGTGACATACATCATTGGGACAACCTCAGTGGGCAATCAGGCGTTGGGAGATGAGAGGGAGCACAACAGACACATGTGACACAGGCTGAAATTAACACAAACTAACACAGCAAGAGACTGACACACAACACCACTACCCGCAGGGAACAGACATTGGGGTAACACAAGCATGCATGACACCTCCACTGTGATGCTAAAGGCAGATGTCATACAAACTGGGAAACCCAGACATGTGTCCTGTGCCACAAACGTACATCACACATACACAAACACAAATCACTCAGCATGGCCCCTCCATGGACAAACGGGAGCTAGGGGACCACCTATGCAAACATTCACATCAGTCCACCCTCAACACCACACACCCTGAACTGCAACAATGTGTATCTGTGAAGTCCACATGGACAGGTGACATTGCACATGCACCCATTACAAACACAGGGATGTTGGGAGGAACTAAGGTGCACACACACATCACACAAGGACAGTTCACATCCCTGGAGAATGACAGACATACTGCACAGTATGCGGTACATGGCGATGACCTCAAAGATCATGTAACCTTCAGAATCCCTGCCACAGTCCCAGGACAATGCAGATGCTAAGGAGAAACACAAGGCACACATGCTGACACCTGCCAGCATCGCAGCCATGAACCCGACAAGTGGGAGCAGTCACACACACATACAAATGTCTCAATCACTGAAAACTACCACCTACCATGATTTAGCTAATAAACAGGTGCCTTGAGGAACCCTGACTGTGTCCCATCTGTGTCTGACAACATCATCACCACTCAGAACTGACAAATCCCAATGATGATACACCAATTAACAGTAGTGTGTCATGCACCCACACATCTGGTACCCCATTGGAAAAGTAGTGGGATGAACCCAGTACGACTCAGCAAGCATCAACAACAAGAACATATCAAAGGAATACTGTCTGTGTATGGACAGGGATGTGGACACACACACATGCTCATAGAACACACACCATGGGCCCAGGCCATGTCACTAGACAACACACTTACTTGAGGGGACACAACTCCTGTGGGAGCCCAGCTGTGCCAAACATATTCACCGCAAGTCCCACTCATGTCTGCAGAACACTTGGTCAGTCAGCCATCAGTTACCACACAATGAAGGCTCTGGTCACAACAGCCTGGCTACCTGAGTCTCCCCTAAGTCATCTGCACATACCCAAAACATATGTCTAGCAAGTTGCACAGAGGCCCCAGTTGCTCCTATTAAAATGATGCCTACACATGTAGGTCCAGTGTGGATGAGCACAAAGTATGTGGAAGTGACAAATTGGACAATTGGAAGCACATCATATGTGCATGGGTGCAAGCCACAGATGTGACCATGCAAATGAAATGCTCACAGAGAGATGTACACAACTAGGTGATCCTGACACACCCATGTAGCTGCAAAGGATGACATGGATACCCACCAGAATAGGACACAAATCTCATGGACCACAGAGAGTACCTCACATCAACACATCAACACATCAGTATTCAACATTGTAAACCAAGCATTACTGGTGCAAGGGCATGTAAAACAACATCAACATAATGTACAGCTAAATCAAGTTCACAGGGATAAAGAAAAAAGCTTTATTCAGCATATTAAAAGTGAAACGTCTGTTCTAACAAAAGGCCAATGGCCAGTCCATGTCCAAATGCCAAGGAGTGAACTAGAGTGACAAATTCAGTATATGAAAATCTAAACGTCTGTGCAAACAAAAGGCCAATGGCCAGTCCATGTCCAAATGCCAAGGAGTGAAGTAGAGTGACAACTGTCACACCTTGCTTGCCTGCACTGCTAAGGACCGGGGTCATCCCCTCGGAGGGGCATACTTGGGGGCAGGCCAGGCACCTCAGGGACAAGATCAGGGCGCAGCAGAAGGAGGCAGTGAAGAGGTGGTGGATGCAGGCGAGACACTTGCAACTGCAGTGGAGCTGACTGAAGTGGTGGGTGCTGTCACAACTGTGGGGCACAAGTCAGATGGGGTGGGTGCCGGCACAACTCCAGTGGGCAGGTCAGATGGAGTGGATTGGCTCACCACTGCAGTGCCGAAGTCAGACGGGGTGGTCGTGGACTCCAAAGCAGTGCCTACATCCATGGGAGCGGAATGGGGGACAGGTGAGGTCGACAGGCAGGGGGAGACACGGTCCCCACATCAGTGGCACCAACTGTCTGACCAGGTGTGGAGGAGCAAGTGCTGGGGTGGATGGCCTTAGCATTTTGGGGATGGTGTATCTGTGTGTGGGGAACCCGGGGCAGGGAGTGGCGGGGGAACTGAGGTTCTGGACTTTTAAGAGTCCAGAGGTGTCAGGGAAACAACACCCGAAGACCCCTGAGTTCCACCTGTCTCGGTGCACAAAATAAACAGAGACGCGGGTTTCTCGATGGCGGCGTCAAAGACCAAGGTTTATTTACTGCAGGGACACAGAAGTCATAGGAACCACACAGAGGCAGAATCTAGGAGACTGTTCAAATTGCATTAAGTGGGTTGCTCCTTAAATTCACGAAAAATGTCTAGAGGCAACATTACACGAATATTTCTCATGCCCAACCCGGTATCCCAAACAGACAATAAATATACATCAAACAATAATTAGTCGTAGGTTTTCGGTATTCGATCAAATCCCCTTGTCAGTTCTCCATTCTTTACCTGATCCTCCCCATCATAAAAATCGTAACCTCCCCATTGTAAAAGCCCAGAAGGAGAGGAGTAGAGCCAGGTGCAGAGGATTGAAAAGTAGGATAAGAGGTGTTTATGGATCATAAACGGGCATGGCTATCGTCTTCGGCCTCTCGGTCAGGACAATGGACACGAGAACCAGTATAGCAGGACAGGCCTCAGGCAAGGGAGGCAGCTTGATTCTGCCTAGTCATGTAGCGTCAGCCTTTCTCGGGACTCGAGCTTACGTGTCCTTAACAAGGTGATCCTGCCGGGGTCATCGTCCGTTCATTGACTATGTGAGGGCAAGAAACAAAATGGACGCTGTATCTAAAATGGATGCCATGACTTGACAACAGAATGCCCTATTTCTTAGTGAATTCATGCTCGTTGCGTAGCGAAAATACTGTCATGTATATAATGGATCATTTGCGGTTCATTGGTACCAAAATCGTGTCAGTACTACGATACCGAATTCACGGGTTCGGATCGCTACAGAACCTCAGACCGTCCTTTTGCCCTTACATAGGCAATAGCTTACTCTATGTCAGAGTCCATTTCTATGTTCATCAGGTCACTGATATGTTGCTATAGCATTACTCTATCCCGTGGCGCATCTCTAAAAACAGGTGGTCCTCTTACGCATGATGAAACACAAACGCTACATAAGGCAGGACCACACTGAATGATGAGACAGCACGAAAATAAAAATACCAACGCAACACCAATGACCATCAGAACCTTCCATCCCCACGCAGATAACAGATTCCAGAACCATCCCATTAGTGACCAGTCACCTGCCTCTACATGAATGGAGTCAGAGATTTTGTGCAACTTAGAGATGGCCTTGTATACCGTTGGCGCATTATCTGGGATAAAAACACAGCAACTTGATTGGATCATCTTACATACCCCACCTCGATCTGCAAGTAACACGTCAAGGACCATACGGTTCTGTAACGTCATGAGGCGATCCGCTTGTAGCTCAGCCGTTAGATTACTAAGGGCACCCGCAGTTTCGGTAATGGTGGATTCAACTACCCGTGTTAGTTGACGTAGGTTTCTACTGTTGGCCATAGGCCCCCAGAACGGGAGGTAACCTTTGAAAAGTCTCCTGCTTCTTGGCCAGCAGTATCTTCTTTACTGAAAACACCTCTCACAACTCTCGTTTTGTGATAGTCCGGTGCAGCAGTGTATGTCGGAGGTAACAGTTGAGCGATATAACATGAACCTGAGAAGTCAGCGGGCAGCCATGTATATGCTCTGTCTTAACAAACAAAATAGGTACCCTTAGCGGCTAAAAATGCAGGGGAAGATTGTGACGGGAAAACGTATGTTTCGATACAGTCACTCTTCCCTAGTCGAGCTTTCGGATTCCTCCCATTTCCTTGCAAGCAGACTTGACCTTGGTGAGGTACGACCCAGATCGGAGTCGAGGTTTTACGTTTGTTCTCACCCAAAGTAATGCCATATTCTGTAACGTTCCACCCCATGTAAACTCGCAACTCATCCTTGGGAATAAACGGAGTGTTATTGACGTCTCTAACCATGTCAGTAATTCCCTTTACCAAGGCTCTGTTAGCGGAGTTATACCTAGTGGAACGCGGAGGACGTGGGGGATAGGTCTCTAGAGCATAGGCGAACATGGTCTTAAATGCCCAGAATGATCCATTATAACTAAAGGGCAAAACTAGATAGGGAATGCCCTTATCCATGGTATGTGGTATCAAGCCACATACCCAACAGTTCGTAGTGTTTACCACTAGTTGATGTTGGTGCAAGAGCTGAATGAAAGTGTTATTTATAGACTCGGAGCGTCGAGCTTGCTCGTGTGCAGGAAAAGGATGGAAAGAATGAATAGAACCAACAGTCGGAGAAACAGAGACATGGGGAGATACTGTAGACATAACAGGTGCAAAGATTAATTGAATACCAAAAATAATTCCGCCTACCAGAGTTATAAAAACAATCAGAAGTGTCAGGGCACATTGCATTAGGAAACATTTGCTATATAGTATATCATACAGTTTGGTCTTGTGCACATTTATGACGTTAACCCGTCGTAGTTCAGGAAGCTCCATCTTCTACAACCGTTCGCAATGGATGGTTTGTACCTGTTAAAAATTGCCTCTGTTTACCTTGGGAGTTCCCAAAGTAGACAGAAGAAACCGACCTTGTGTCTGGTTCCCTGCAAATTAAAACAAGGCACACGTTACGACCCTACGGTAACCCAGACGGCAAGGTGAGAGAACAGTAAAAACACAAAGATAAAAAAAAGCAAACTTCCTGACTGAATGGAATGCAACAAGATCAACACAGTTTTCAAACAGAAAGGTAATTATGTAATGTCATTAGTTCAAAGCATGAGAACGTAGATTATATCTGTACTTTCCAGGTCTTGTCTGATCTTGAAATAGCTGGTCTTCAGGTGCAGAAATGTTCGACTCCACAGATGATAAATGTTCACTTTGTATAACACTCTGTTCAGGGTTTGAAAGAGCAGTTCCTGCTGAGGTGTCAGAGTTTTGCGTTTCAGTTTGTTTGTCCGTTATGTATTCTGCATCACTGAAAGGGATGAGCCTAGGAACAGGTTCTGTCTCGGATACACCAAATCCCTGTCTAACCCAGTTGTCGTAGGGGAGTGGGAGAGGGACACGTTTCGTATGGCTAGCGTGTACCCAGTTCTTTTTTCCAGCTAGTCGTACAGCAGTTCTCGTTGCCAGGAGCACCTGGTACGGGCCCACGAATCTTGGCTGGAGGTTCCGAGTTCGTTCAAAATTTCAGACCACCACCTGGTCTCCTGGTTTCAGCGTGTGGCCTGGACTCTCTGGCAGTTTAGGCAAGGATTCAAATACCTGTGGACGAATAAGGCTTAATTTAGTAGTCAGATCATAAAGATAATCAATCAACATTGGGTATTCAATCTGTTTGCATTCCTTTGGCCTAGGGACTCCCCAAACATTAGCAGGACGACCGAACACAATCTCATATGGGCTAAGCCCTACTCGAGAGTGTACAGTCGCTCTGGTGGACAATAGAGCTAAAGGCAGTGCATCTGGCCAAGATAGACCAGTGGAAGCTTGAATTTTAGCAAGTTTCAGTTTCAGGGTGCCATTGTACCCTTCAACCAAACCTGCTGACTGTGGGTGATTCGCACTGTGAAACTTCTGGACGATCCCCAGGCCCGCACACACACTCTTCATAACTTTCCCTACAAACTCACTTCCGTTGTCTGACCAAACAATCCGTGGCATACCATACCTAGGGAAGTACTCTTTGAGGAGGATTTTGGCAGTGGACATAGCAGTGTTATCCTTTAATGGGTATGCCTCTATCCATCTTGAAAAGGCACAGACTACTACCAGGATGTACTTAAGATTGTTACACCTGTCCATGTGGATATAATCCAACTGAATCACTTCAAAGGGACAAGAAGGGGGAGCAAAATGACCAACTGGGGTTGGGGTTCCCTTACCAGGATTATGCATCAGGCATATCATGCAATTTTTCACCACTCTTTCCGCACACTTAGTGATTCCATCATTCTTCCATACTGGAGCTAACATTTTACAAATCCCTTTCGAACTGATGTGCGCCGCTCCGTGCGCCATCGTGACTACTGCAAGCACATACGCATCAGGTAACATCCAACGCTGCTGTTCAGACAGATCAACCCAACATCCACTCGAATCCAATTTACCCGTTTTCTCCCTCCATGCATTCTTCTCATTTTCAGTTGCTTCATTCTGGATTGCTTTCACACTTTCAATCGTATTCTCACACATTCCTGATTCAGAAATCCATCTCGCAGACGTTGCAACGTACATCCGGCTCGTCATGTTCTTGGCCGTCTCTTTGGCGACCTCATCAGCAAACGCATTCCCACGGCCAACATCATCCGTAATCTTTCGATGTGCACTGCACTTCACAATCGCCACTTCATTCGGTAGGGTCAGGGATTCCAATAGATCGCTGACTAACTGTCCATGTTGGATTTTAGTTCCATGGGACGTGAGAAAACCTCTTTCTTTCCAGAGACGTCCAAAGCTATGTGCAACGCCGAAGGCGTATTGGCTATCAGTAAACACATTCACTCTCTTTCCCTCAGCTAAAACACACGCTCTTGTCAATGCAATTAATTCTGCAGCCTGGGCAGAATTCTGACTCACTCTTGCGGTCTCCACAATTGTACTCAAAGTCGTAACTGCATACGCGGCCGTCACATCACCATTCTGTAATTTAAAACAAGACCCATCGACATATAAAGTGCCGTCAGGATCTAGTAATGGAGTATCTTTTAAATCAATCCGACCTTTTGTCTCTTCCTCAGTTCTGAAACAACAGTCATGGGGCTCTGAATCACTCGACTCCTGAGTAGTCGGCAACAGCGTTGCTGGATTCAGTGTGCTGCATCGCCTGATCTGAATATGACTTGCCAAAAGTGTCAGCTCATAGCCCGATAATCTAGCACTCGTGAGGTGCTGAGTTTTCGTTCGATTCATGAGTGTATCCACAGTATGTGGAACCATGACTACTAACATGTTGTTCATGACTAGTCCAGCAGACTGTCGGATAGACACTGCGGCTGCTGCCGTGGCTCTCAAACAACTTGGCAATGCTCTGGCTACCGGATCTAATGTGGATGAAAAATACGCACAAGGCCGCTGTTTGTCACCAAATTGTTGTGTTAATACACTCAATGCACAACCTTCTCTTTCATGGACATATAGTGTAAACGGCTTACTGTAGTCAGGAGTACCCAACACAGGAGCTGAACACAGCGCATCACGTAAGTTGGAGAAACTCTGTTGACATTCATCAGACCATGGCAAAGGGCTCGGAACACCTTTTCCAGTCAGGGCTACCAATGGTTTCGCCATGAGAGAAAAATTTGGGATCCATTGCCTGCAGTATGACGTAATACCCAAAAACGCACGCACTTCTCTCTGTGTGCTTGGTACAGTCATCTGCGAAATTGCTTTGATTCTCTCTGGGGTCAACCTTCTTCCCTCCTTTGACAAAAGATGACCTAAGTAGGTCACTTCTTGGCAACAATATTGCAGTTTAGAAGGTGACACCTTGTGATGTAAGTCTGACAAATGACGTAATAAAGAAATTGTAGCTGTTTTGCAAGTTTCCTTGTCATCGGCAGCTAGTAAGAGATCATCTACATATTGGATCAGAGCAACACCAGGAGGAAGTACAAGAGCATCTAATTGACTTTTTAATGCTTGGCTATAAATTGAAGGGCTCTCACAATACCCTTGTGGAGCGCGTTTGAATCTGAAACTGCGACCTCCTAAGGAGAAACCAAAAATGTCTCTACTTTCCTCTGCTATCGGAATGCTGAAAAATGCATTTTTCAAATCGATCACCGTAAACCATGAGGCTGATGCAGGAATCAACGTCAATAATGCAGTGATATCTGGTACCACTGGAAACTGCGGAATCACAATTTTATTAACCTCTCTGAGGTCGATCACAAATCTGTAGATTGGAGGTTTGGAAGGGTCAGTGCGTTTCAAAATCGGCAGTACAGGACTATTGCAGACATTTCCTCTCGTTTCCTCTATCACATCTTTCTGTATTAAGTCTTTCACGATCAGTAAGAGTGCTTGTTCACCTTCATTCGAAATCCGATACTGTGGGATTCGTGGGAATTTAACATTCGCTTTTAGACTTACCACATAAGGGGGAATTTCCAAGTGGCCTACATCATTAGGACCAGTCGCCCAAAGAGTATCAGGGAGAGAACGCAGCTTCGGTGGGAGCTTATCCATCGACATGTACATTGGAGAGATGACTCTCTTGCCTAATGTGAGCTGTACTCCCGAAGGAGAACAGTACAATGTCGCATGCAGGCGTTTCAACAGGTCTAAACCAAGCAGATTCTCATTACAACCGGTTGTTAGGATAAGGGGTGCTTCTAGCTCGCATGGCCCAACAGAGATAGATAAAGGACTAGACACAGGATTGTGAACAGGGGCGCCTGAGAAACCTACTGAAGTGTTTGTTAAGCCAGACAAAGGTGCGCCAGGGAGTTTCGCATGCATGATTGAACTTTTTGCCGCACCAGTATCCAACAGGAACGGTTCGACCACGCCTGATGTAACTACTGCGACATAAGGTCCACTCTGATCAACTGGAACTGATACTACTCCCTCTCTTTGCCTGTGGCTGTCCTAGTACTCGCTTCTCTGAATCTGTTCATTATGATCGTAGTAATCCTCAACATGATACTGTGAAGATCTACTTGGCTGTGCAGGTTGTACATTTCGCTGATCGAAATAATTTGATGGGCGTTCAGCCTGTGGTATCATAGTACCACGTCCTCTACCTCTAGGAGTTTGCATAAACCCGCCATTACCTCTCTGAGCTGGGACACCACTGGTCTGTGCGTGCAGTACTGGACACTCGTTCTTATAATGACCCTCCTTTTTACAATAGGCACACTGATTCCATGCTAACTGTTGTCGGGGAAATCCATAATGAAATCTTTGGGACGTCCCTTGCTGGAATTGCGACTGTTGCTGAAACTGGGGTCGCTGCTGTAAATCTGACTGATTCGAGCGAGGCGGATAAGCCTGCTGCAATAGTACTTTAGTCTTTAAATCTTTTGTTTTCTTTTCTGACTTTTCCTTCTCTTCTTTCTCTCTATTCTCGTAATACTGGGCAGTTGCAAGTATCTGTGCTGTCGTCGATACTGCCCATGCGCTTTCGGAATCCTTTAACTTATTACTAAGCTCAGGTATTAAATTAAACACGAACTTATCGACAAACAAACTCTGACCTCCCTCGGTACTCATATCTTGCCCACTGTGGTCTACGAAGGTCTCTTCAAATCTAGTGAAGAAGTCAGAGACGCTTTCGTCCTTCTTCTGTTTGCATGCCGATAGTTTATCCCAATTTACCCGTAACGCTGGCATCAGCGTTTTCATCAGATTAATTATTCTGCCAGGTAAGTCAGCAATCAGAGGTTCAGGTTTAGCTCCGCCAACTTGTTGTGCGTCTGCCGCTACAATAGCTGGCCAATCACCTCCTAAAGCGACTGGGTGGTTCTCTTGCCGAATCTTGGCCCATATAGGCTGTGGCACTACGTTGCCAAATAGCATTTCAATATCTGCCAAATTCATGATACACGCTTGGACTGTTTGCGTCAACTCTTTATAATAACCAGCAGGATTTTTACGCGGGTTTGGTAACGCTTGTTTTACTGCTAATACTTCAGCTCGCTTCCAAGGGATGTGTATCCACACTCTCTGGAATTGTGCTGGAGCAGCTGCAATATTATTAGCCCCATCAGCGGCAACTGCTTCGCGCCATATGGGCGGAACTTCCCTCATCGGATACTGACCTCGTCTTTTCCTAGTGATCGGTGAACCATCATAGTCCCTTGGCATTCGAAGAGGGGAATCATCCCTATACGCTAAAATCAATTCTATCGCTTTCCCTACTTCTGAACCTATCACCATTCCTGCGGCGAATTTCTGCTGAATATTTATCAGATCAGAGGGGACAGTATCTAAGTCATCATCATCCCATTTTTCACGTACAAGAGAACACATCACGTCAAAAACGTAACGTTGAGTTGGTTCGTTCCATTGCATAAAGGTGTCTAACACCCTTTGTGCATCATACTTCGCAGCTTTCGACATCCACCTAAGAGCTGTCGAATCTAACATTTCTTGTTCCTGGGGACCAGGAAGCTGGCTACGTCTCTGTATAGAGTCAGAAACGGAGGTCCCAATTAAAGACCTGTAGAGAGGAGTTAAGATGTTAGTTACAGAGTCGGTTATCTTCCGACGAACGGAAAGCGGAGTCAGAATGTTTACAGGGTTCGGGAACAAGGCAACTGGAGCAGATGAAATGGTAAGGGTGGGAGTAGTGGGTAAAGCAGTTTGCGAAACGACAGGCAAAGGCGGAATAGGCGACCCAGGAAGAGGGGGTGCCGTGGGATCATTAACCACGGGAAAGACAGGAGCTGGAATCAAAGGAAGTGGAGCACCTATTCCAGGCTGACCAGCAGCTGGCTGTACAACAGGTAGTAACTGTGGTGCTATAATACCCTGTGCATACGGTGGAGGTGAGCTCAACAGGTAAGACAACAGAGGATCCTTTTCAAGGTCCTCTATCGGCTTAGCAGGACAAGATGGCAATACAGGGTAACATTTATCGATTGCCAAATTATATTTTCTATTCGCCATCTTTATTGCTTTCTCAGTCTCGTTGACATGCAGCTGCCTAGCAGACTCCATTAAAGTCAACCCTTTCTCTTTCTGTTCTTTCTTTGTCTTTCTAATTTCTCTCTGTTTGGCTTCTTTACGCCATACGCGAAAAGAATCAAACATTGCCGGCCGGGCTTTCCTCTTAAACAACTTCATTTCTAGATTGTCTAGGATTTCACTTTCGAAACTACCATGCGGTGGCCAACTAAGGACACCATCTTTTCTTGTATAACGAACCCATACTTCATTATACGCAATAGGACCCACACCATGTTTACAATAGAGCTCATATGTAGGAGTTCCAATTGGAGGAACCGAACACAAATCCTCCAACCGGGAATCCCCGTTGCAACATAACAAGGACAAGAAACAATTACTACTTTTAGTCATGATAAACGAAGACAAATTTCAAAAAAATGCGCAGAGAACTTAGGCCTACCAAAATGAACCAATACCAAAAACAAAGATTATCCTAACAAGAGCAACCAATGATAATCTACGAATCCAAAACAAACGTATCCAGATAACCAAAACTGAGCACAACCCACTTAATACTTAACTGAAATGTGGAAGACGTCACCAAGGAGAACCCGTCTACGTCTCGCCGTACTAAGGTCTGCACCTCGGGTCCAAGACAGGGCGACAGTCAAGGCAGCGGTCCTCTGTAGCCGTCTGGGAACGGGAACCCTCGTGGAAGAGATCGTCGGGCCACTTTTACGACATGCAGGGAATCGATGAAGCGGGGTACCTCCCTCCGGAATCTTCACACGAAGCTCCTCGAACTTTTCAGGCTTTGGACCGGTACCGGATGACGTCGCCCCATGTTGGGCGCCAATTTGAGGTTCTGGACTTTTAAGAGTCCAGAGGTGTCAGGGAAACAACACCCGAAGACCCCTGAGTTCCACCTGTCTCGGTGCACAAAATAAACAGAGACGCGGGTTTCTCGATGGCGGCGTCAAAGACCAAGGTTTATTTACTGCAGGGACACAGAAGTCATAGGAACCACACAGAGGCAGAATCTAGGAGACTGTTCAAATTGCATTAAGTGGGTTTCTCCTTAAATACACGAAAAATGTCTAGAGGCAACATTACACGAATATTTCTCATGCCCAACCCGGTATCCCAAACAGACAATAAATATACATCAAACAATAATTAGTCGTAGGTTTTCGGTATTCGATCAAATCCCCTTGTCAGTTCTCCATTCTTTACCTGATCCTCCCCATCATAAAAATCGTAACCTCCCCATTGTAAAAGCCCAGAAGGAGAGGAGTAGAGCCAGGTGCAGAGGATTGAAAAGTAGGATAAGAGGTGTTTATGGATCATAAACGGGCATGGCTATCGTCTTCGGCCTCTCGGTCAGGACAATGGACACGAGAACCAGTATAGCAGGACAGGCCTCAGGCAAGGGAGGCAGCTTGATTCTGCCTAGTCATGTAGCGTCAGCCTTTCTCGGGACTCGAGCTTACGTGTCCTTAACAAGGTGATCCTGCCGGGGTCATCGTCCGTTCATTGACTATGTGAGGGCAAGAAACAAAATGGACGCTGTATCTAAAATGGATGCCATGACTTGACAACAGAATGCCCTATTTCTTAGTGAATTCATGCTCGTTGCGTAGCAAAAATACTGTCATGTATATAATGGATCATTTGCGGTTCATTGGTACCAAAATCGTGTCAGTACTACGATACCGAATTCGCGGGTTCGGATCGCTACAGAACCTCAGAACCTCTGGAATGGGTGCCTGGGGCATGGAGGACGGAGACTTTGCCTTGGAGCTGCGTGGTGGCGGGGGGTCTTGCTCTTCTGGCACTGGGGGGACTTTCGGGTGGGCGTCTCTGTCTGGCTGCACCTGGGGAGGGTGTCCGGGTGTGAGGGGCACTCCCTTCTGTGTGTGGGGACTTACTCTTTCCCTTGTAATCAGCATCTGCAGGGTAGGTGGGGAAGAGGCCAAGGTCACAGAGGAAGAGCTTCTGGGGGGATGGGGTTGCAGGTGAGGCAAGGGAAGGGGGCTGGGAGGGAGAGGTCTCGGAGGACTGCGGAGTGGTTGTGGATGACTGTGTGTGTCAGCAAACCAGCCCCTGTGAGTGTGGAATCAGTTCCCTGCGCTTGCTTGTGTGCATGTCTAGACCTTGGTTTGGGGGTTTCTGTGCTTGGGACAGGTAGGGTGCTAGGAACCTTGGGTGGTGCAGGGGTAGGATGGGTGTGGGACTGTTGGCGGAGGGACACTGCTTCCGTCAGGGAGGAGGCCACAGACTGATTGGTCCTCTGTAGGGCAGACATGCCAGAGGAAATGCCCTCCATGAATGACACCAGTTGTGTCAACAGACCTGTGTGTGCATGGAGGGCCTTCAGCATCGACATCTGCCGTACATGGATCTGTCAAAGTAAGTCCACAGACTCCTCAGTCAGGGCAGCAGGGGACACAGGGGCAGGGGGTGCGGTGCCTGGCACAAAAGAGACATGCTCACGAACACGGGAGCCCACAGGGACCTCTGGGATGGGAGCCGATGGGAAGGGGGTGGTGGCGGTGGCAGGGATAGCCTCACTAGCTGGGGTTTGGTGGCTGCTGACACCCGCCTCCATAAGGGAGTCATCCTCAGAGCTGCTGTGGCCCTCAGCTGGGGGGGATGGTGCTGACGACTCCTCTGTGTGGCTACTCCTGGTCCATGGAGCTGTCCCCTCCTGTGGCCGTGGATGTTTCTGGATAGGAATAGGAAGTAACAGAACAACATCAGTCACCTGCACCGACTGCACACACCACAGTGAGTACATCACATCCCAGGGCAAGCCCTGGCATCATCAGCTGAACACAGCTCAAAGTGCCAACACTGTTTAGGATCAACCATGGCACACATATCCCTCCTTGACTTTCACACATATGTCCATTGCATTTTGGATGCTAACACCCCAATGTGCCAACATGCACCACCCACACATTAGTTGTACATGCAAGTGAACATGTAGGAGTATGTCACTATACACACAGCACATCTCTTGCTACTGACTCAGTACAGGTGTCCGGATGAAGTGATGGGCAGAGACTCATTCCACATGCTTGTGATGCATGCCAGCAACACACACTAGGATGTACTCCTGTCCTGATGGTCAATGCCACAATGTGGTGCATGGTGCACACTTGAACACAATGCAGGCTCACTCATAGCAAGTTAAATGCCATGGCACTGGTATGCCCTGAAAGTCAGTCAACACTGTCTCCTGTCACAGGAGTAGGGCATCCAGACAACAACAATATGCACTGACTCACAATCCTAGCTCTGGGGTAAAGCAAACTCAGCAGGTGACCAGCGCACTCGCCCATCCCATGCAAACAACATATCCAGGACCCAGAAGACTCCACATCATGCAAATCAGACATATGAGTCTCAGCAAACACTAATCCCTGTACATTAACACATCACAGCCTGCCATGCATGTAACCCAGCTGCATGAAGGACACAGTGGCATACACCCTTGTGCGCTGTCAGATGATCACACACCTATATGTCACACAGGTCTTGTCTCTCACAGTCACATTGCAGATGTCATGCGGACCGTCTGAATCATGGACACCCCAGTTGTACGTAGCAACAAGCCACACCCTAATGACACAGAGGCAGACACCTGAGGGCACATGTTACTGAGCACAACCTGCAATTTCATACACAGGAGTGGGATTACAGAGGGTTTCTAAATGCCCTTGAGGGGGCATGATTGGCCAGGACTAAGTGAAACAGTGTTTGGCCCTGGACAGTAGTCAGGTGGCTAAGCAAGTGTGACATACTTGCTATACATACTCCTGAGGCCCAAAAATTGGAGTCCCCTGCTGCATGGGTTTGTTTGGAATACCCCAGCCACATGTTGCGAGTCAGACCAGCAATTGGTACACATCTCAAGGGCACACACAGATCACATGTCAGATCTCAGGCATTGTGTAAACAATTGACCCACCCATTAAACACACAACAGATTCACGGGAACTAATGCTGAGCGGTACCTGAAGCATAGCTGACTGCAGGGACACTGTGCCCTAGTGACACAAGCAACAGATTGGAGAGGCCACACCTGTGGAACAGATGAGGAGGGTGCATCACAAAAATGAGGGACCTGAGTTTGGGACTACAAGAGCTACGTAATGTGGAAGTGTGACCAGGACAAAAGACTGCTATTTGCATGTCAGACATAGTACACAGATCAGACATGGGCTCACCCCCTTCCTGCTGCTGTCTGGCCTTCAGCTGCCTATCCAGGTCCGGGAAGACCACCGCCAGGATACGGAGCATGTGGGGAGTCAGGTTCCAGTGTCCACCCCTCCTGCGTGGAGGTGACAGCTTCAGCTGGACTCTAGCTATCCTCCGGGTCCAGCCCCGAAGGTCCTGCCACCTCTTCTGGCAGTCGCGGATCCGGTGCTTGTAGACCCCCACAGAACGAACAGCTCGGGCAATGGTCAGCCAGATCTCCTGCTTCTGGTGGGCATCAACCTGTGAGGAGGACAAAGCGAAAAGTACATTAACACACATGCCCCAGATTGCTGCAGCACACATTTGGATAGACATGTCATCATCACAAAGGGAAATAAATTACACAGGTAGTGCAACCATGGGGATTGCAAAAGCACATGCATGTCTGACACGTTAACAATGCCTGGATAGTTTAGGCTTGCAATAATGCTCTTTAGCAGCAGGAAAACTATTCATTGCATGTACCTACACACTTTGGGGATGAAAGCAGTCATTGAGAATGCTTGCCACTGGTGTACACACTGCTAGTACTGCCAGTCAGACAACATGCATAATTAGGAAGGCAGTGGACTGTACACTCACCTGCGCCCCTGGTTTCCCATAGAGATTTCTGTACTCTGGAAGGAGCCCGTCCAGCAGGGCCTGGTTCTCCTCCTCAGTGAAGGCTGGGGCCCTCTCCAGAGTACGTGCCATAGCAGGAGCCAGAGGATGCATAGACCGCAGCAGTGGTAGCAGGGATGTGGTCCAGTAGCATGTAGTACAGACAAGTGAGCTCTGTGGGGGCTAGCCAGCCTTATATCTGTGCTGCAGAGGCAGACTCTGTGCCATGTGTCCCAAGTGATAGGTCCAACACGGTTGCATTCTATGATTCTGGCCAAGCCATTTAAAAGTACAACTCGTACACGCCTTCCACATCATTCAAATCTTCACCTTCATGGAACACTTGAAATTGCAACATTGTTGTAGGCATCCAATTAAATTTCCAGTGCGCAACTCGTACAAGTTTTGAATCCGCATCCGTCTCCATGACAGTCCAGAGCCAATGGGTGCGCCCGGCTCGTTCAACTGACTGTACAATGCGTATTTTGAATATACACATGCACCCGTCTACATACGATTCAATGGCCAAGGCATACGCCTGTCTCGGATCATGCCTGTCTGACGAGTATGCATGATAGTCACCCGCGTCGGACCTCATTGCATTCAATGCCAAAGCGTACGCACGGTTCGGACATGACTCGTGCAATGCGTACGCATTGTCACCCGCATTGGACCTCATTGCATTCAATGCCAAAGCGTACGCATAGCTCGGACATGACCGGTGCAATGCTTACGCATTGTCATCCGCGTCGGACCTCATTAGTGTGACTATTATACGGATGCAACACACATATACTGGCCATGGACACCTGTGCACACCTGCCACACTACAGCATTGGCCACACAGTGTCTCATGGCATGTAAGACTGCATTCCCTGGGTGTTTGGGGGGGCCACAGCTGTTTTTTTGGCTGGCACTTTGTGCAGCCACTCCAAGGCTGTGCACGTGTACATGGGGGCAGAATCCTTTGTATGTTGTGCACATTACCACTGTGATGTGCAAGGGGACAGTAATGGGCATGAGTCAAGGCCACAGTGTCAGGTTGGATGTGTTTGGGACAAGACACATACACCCTGAGTCCTGGGGGTGATGGCATGTACGTCACTGTGAGACCTGTAGCCACAATACTGATGTGCACCCACAGTCTGTGTGCATCTTGTGTCTCAGATGTGTCTGATCAAATGTTACCAATGGGTGACAGTCTCCACATCCATGTGGTATATGCATTAACCTTGATGGGGTGTGTGTCTAAGAGACGTACATGTAGGGCCGGCAAGAACAACAGTGGCCACTACCTGTGGGACTTACGCTTGACTTGTGGTGTATACGTGCTACGCCATGTCCATGGCAAAGAACTGTGATGTCTGGGAGACATGAGGCCTCAATTGTCACTGTGGTGTGTTTTTTGAACGTTGCAGCAGCACATAAGTTGGGTGACACAGCCAGATGATTGCCATTGCACTACATGGGACTCATGTGGACATGTGGAATTGAGATGTGAGGTGGTGGTCTTGTAGGTGACATATGTGTCCATGCCCATCAGTACATTGTGTAATGTCATGAACTAGTATGTGATAGTGATGGTGGTCATGGCCACATGGGTGGATGAACTGACAATCTTCCTTTGTGCATCTCTGTACTGCAGGGCACCAGCTGTTCATCCTCCGTTCCCCGACCTTGCAACCATGCAGGAACGCGACTGTATCAGACGGTACCGCTTCACCAGGCCACTGATTGCGGAGTTGGCACCACATCTGCTACCTGGCCGGACATACCCTACAGCACTGACCCCAGAGGTGAAGGGGATGGCAGCCCTGCACTTCTTTGCTACCGGTACCTTCCAGTACACTGTGGCTACTGCTGGTGGTATGTTGCAAACGATGTTTAGTCGGGTGCTACGCGATGTCTTGGAGGGAATGTTGCAATTCCTCGACCTGTATATCAAGTTCCAGAGCCCAGCTGAACTCCCTGAAATAAAGGATGCCTTTTATACACTGGGGAGGATGCCGAACGTCATCGGATCTATTGATGGGACACATGTTGCCCAGATACCACCACAGGCACATGAGCAGGCATACCGGAACAGGAAGCACTACCATTCGATCAATGCTCTGGTGGTCTGCCTTGCTGACATGTCTATCACACATGTGTGTGCACAGTTCCCTGGTTCGGCACACAATGCCTACATTGTGAGGAGTAGTCGCATTGCAACGCTGATGTCACAGATGCCAGCTCAGCATGCCTGGCTTGTCGGTGTGTACTGACTGTTTCTCATTGTGTGTGTTTGTCACTGTTGTATTCCGCACTCCTACAAAACTCAGCTACTTGTTCATTTTCGTGTGTGTAGGTGACTCCGGATACCCCAACATGCCGTGGTTGCTGACACCCCTCAGGAACCCTGTGACACCAGCTGAACTGCGCTACAATGAGGCACATGGTCGGAGCAGGAGGGTGATTGAGCGGACATTCGGCCTCCTGAAAAGCCGCTTTCGCTGCCTGGACAAGACCGGAGGGGCCCTCCCATATGAGCCTGCAAACGGTGTGCAAAATAATCCTTGTCTGCTGCATGCTACACAACATGGCGGTGCGGAAGGAGGTCCCTGTCATCCAGGATGACGACGACCAACCTCCGGCACCTGTGGAGGATCCCGGACTGGGCCAAGATGCCAGTGATGATGAAGATGATGGTGACGTCCGCTCCCAGCTCATCAACAACTTCTTTACCTGAATGTGAGTTTCCAGGGTTGTTATGTGAATGTATAGAGTTAGCCTGGAATGAGTGTGTCTGTGTGCCACTAGACTGGATGCGTGCTGTGATGTGTCCATTCAGGTGGTGTGTACTCCACAATAAGGTAGTACTGCTAACTAGTGTTTGTGTAGGTGTTTTGCAACATGTTTTGTGCATGTGTTTTGCATTTCTCTCCTGTTCTTCTGTGCTTTTGACTGTATCTTGTCTGTCCTTCCCAGGGTACTTTGCCTGTTGTGTGGTCAACACTGACCCCCCAACACCCAGAAGCCAACACCAGTGTGGAAGTTGACAATTCCCATCAACTGATGTACCACACATCCCTGGACTTCCATTCTCCAACACATTGGGAGCGTGTGTCCACTGTTATGTAGAATTACCGTGCAACTAGTGTGGAATAAACGTGCTGCTGATGTGTAATGAACCTGTGCTACGCTTAATTATGTGTGTTGTCTGTCTTCCCACATCTAAGTGACATCTGCTTACCTCACCTGTGGACTTGTTACCACTGACTGGGCTTGGTGTTGTGTCTGTGCATGCCAATGTGTTTCAAGGTCAACATCATTGTGTGTGTTTGTCACTGTTGTATTCCGCACTCCTACAAAACTCAGCTACTTGTTCATTTTCGTGTGTGTAGGTGACTCCGGATACCCCAACATGCCGTGGTTGCTGACACCCCTCAGGAACCCTGTGACACCAGCTGAACTGCGCTACAATGAGGCACATGGTCGGAGCAGGAGGGTGATTGAGCGGACATTCGGCCTCCTGAAAAGCCGCTTTCGCTGCCTGGACAAGACCGGAGGGGCCCTCCCATATGAGCCTGCAAACGGTGTGCAAAATAATCCTTGTCTGCTGCATGCTACACAACATGGCGGTGCGGAAGGAGGTCCCTGTCATCCAGGATGACGACGACCAACCTCCGGCACCTGTGGAGGATCCCGGACTGGGCCAAGATGCCAGTGATGATGAAGATGATGGTGACGTCCGCTCCCAGCTCATCAACAACTTCTTTACCTGAATGTGAGTTTCCAGGGTTGTTATGTGAATGTATAGAGGTAGCCTGGAATGAGTGTGTCTGTGTGCCACTAGACTGGATGCGTGCTGTGATGTGTCCATTCAGGTGGTGTGTACTCCACAATAAGGTAGTACTGCTAACTAGTGTTTGTGTAGGTGTTTTGCAACATGTTTTGTGCATGTGTTTTGCATTTCTCTCCTGTTCTTCTGTGCTTTTGACTGTATCTTGTCTGTCCTTCCCAGGGTACTTTGCCTGTTGTGTGGTCAACACTGACCCCCCAACACCCAGAAGCCAACACCAGTGTGGAAGTTGACAATTCCCATCAACTGATGTACCACACATCCCTGGACTTCCATTCTCCAACACATTGGGAGCGTGTGTCCACTGTTATGTAGAATTACCGTGCAACTAGATGTGTAATGAACCTGTGCTACGCTTAATTATGTGTGTTGTCTGTCTTCCCACATCTAAGTGACATCTGCTTACCTCACCTGTGGACTTGTTACCACTGACTGGGCTTGGTGTTGTGTCTGTGCATGCCAATGTGTTTCAAGGTCAACATCATTGTGTGTGAGGAGTAACATGGCCATGGTGAGTATGTGTTGTGTTGCCATAGTGGTGTGTGTCCCTCACATGTCACATCCCCATGACTCACCTTACGTTGGTCACATTGTTGCAGTATTTGGCATGCACTGTGTTGTGTAGCAGATCGACATCTCCCTGAACATGACAAGTTGGAATCACAACAGAGGCAAGTATGGTGTACTGGTGAGTTTATTTACAAAAATGTGTGAGGGAAGTGCACAGGATGGTGGGTGCTGTACAGTGGTTTGGGAATCCAAAGTTCACATTGGAGTTGGAAGTGCTGGTAGATGAAATGTCCAGAGTAAAGTCCACAGTCATCTGATACATTGGCCCAACATGAACCCTCGATGTCATGTGGGAGAGTTGTGTGCGGTTGGACAAGGTGAACGGGTTGCGCACAAAGAACATTGTCCATAACAGGTTTGGAGGCCCTGGGGGATGTGCTGGGACATCTGCCTCTCACATGTCCTTCTTCGGACGACCCCTCTTCTTCCCGGGGGGGGATCCTCATGTGCAGGCCTCTGCGGTGCAGGGGACTCTCTGCCAGAGTCCTCCTCCCTCTCTGTGGCGCGGGCAGATGGTGTTGCGACAGATGTGGTGGGCACACTGGGGGGTGTGGACAGGTTGGTGTTGATCTGGCGGAGGCATTGTAGTATGTCTCGATGCACCGCAGTGATGTCATGCAACTTGGCCTCTATGTGGGCATGGTGGGAGACCTCCTCGTGTTGCATGTCCTTGAGGATCTCCACTACCTGGCCAAATCCTCCGGTGCTATCCTGGTACGCATCTAAGATGCGTGCCAGTTGGGGGTCATCATGCAGTCCCCTGCAAGGCGCGCCCTGTGCCTCCCACCCCTCCCAGCACCCCTCTCTACACAGGCAGGACCAGTGGCGGTACGCACAGGTGACACTGGGACCCCTTGGGTGGTGTTGCTGGTGGTGTTGGCTGTAGCTTCCGGGGGGTTCTGTGCCCCTGTGCTGTGGGTGTTCATTGTCCTTGATCTGTCCGTGTTAGCGGGGATGCCCTGTCGGAGTCGAGATACTGGAGGCGTGGGTACAGAGGGGGCAGATGTTGATGCTGCTGGTGCTCCATGATGGCTCACACTGGAGGGGCCAGGTTGGTCGTCGTCATCTGAAGAGGACAGTGAGAGAGTCAGACCAGAGAGCTCAGTGTCCACGAGAGTCTGGGACTGGGTATCCTCGTCATTTGGTGCTGGGTGCCCAGCACCACCTGTGTTTGGAAAAGACACACAATGTGATTTATGTTTCTACATGCATTGTTGGTTCACAAACATGACATTTTCTACTTTTCAAACAATTGCCTGCCTGTACACTGCTTTTTCCCAGCTTGTCACAGACAGAGTTTGATATTGTTGTTGGCCATTTCCCAGCATGGTCTTGTGCTCCCCACAACAGAGCCCAGTGTCAGACATCTCGTCAGTCCCTTCCCACTCCCTGTGAGGCGAGTATGGTTCAGTTTGAACTTGCTGGGCCATGTGGGTGGGTGTAAGTTGTCTGTGACTGCGACTCCCATCATACTCTTGGCTACACCCCCCTTCCCAGCAAGCCCATACTTTCTCCCTCTTGACTCTGCTTCCCTGTGAGGGGGTGTGACAGTAATGACAAGATGGCTGACTGTGTAGTCCTGATGTTTGTTGTTGGCCATTTCCCAGCATGGCCTTGTGCTCCCCACAACAGAGCCCAGTATCAGACATCTTGTCAGTCCCTTCCCACTCCCTGTGAGGCGAGTATGGTTCAGTTTGATCTTGCTGGGCCATGTGGGTGGGTGTAGGTTGTCTGTGACTGCTATTCTCATCATACTCTTGCCTTCCCCCTTCCCAGCATGCCCATACTTCCTCCCTCTTGACTCTGCTTCCCTGTGAGGGGATGTGACAGCAATGGCAAGATGGCTGACTGTGAAATCCTGGTGTTTGCTTGGCTACAAGTCCCAAGTGAGCCCATGTGCTTCACACAGCAGCACCCAGTACGGGGTATCTTTTGCTGATATTTCAATGAGGTGTGTGTCAATGAATTGTACCCGGTGAGTTGTGTGGAGTTTGTGTTGAGGGGGGGTGTCTCCCCATGCTGATTAGTATGGTCAGGGCTGACAGTCCTCCTTCCCATCATGAAACGTACTTCCATTGTAGGGCCTGCAAGTTGTCTTTCAGGATGTCAGTCAGTGGTGTCCTGCTTCTGATTTGCACACAACCCCTAGCAGGGCCTTGTGCTCCCCACAGCAGGACCCAGTGTCGGCTATCTTGTCAGTCATTTTCCACTCCCTGTGATGTGGGCATGTTTCTGAGAGGTCTTGATGAGCCAATCAGGAGGGTGTGCATTATCTGTGACTACAGGCCCCATCATGCTTTTGGCTACACTCACTTCACCTGCATCCCCACTATGCACTAGTGTGTTTGTGGTGGCAAACTGTCTGGCAGGGTTTATTTGGCTTAGTGCCACTGGCTTGCTCTATTTGTTTGTAGGTTGGTGCATGTCATGACACAGTTCCCAGTCACTATGAGATGGCAGGTATTGTGTTTGTGTGACTGGCATACACATCTTGGGCTGATTATCTATTGGTTAGTGTAGCTTTGCTTGCGGTGCATAGTTTCACTGTCCCCTTGCCACACAATCTTGGGTTTGTTGTTTGTGTACTCACCAGGCTCTGGGATGTGTGTTAGGCCATGGACGCTCTCTGGTGGTAGGATGTCCCGCACCTTCTCCTCCCAGGTCCTGAAGTAGACTGGTTTGGCAGGAGGGCCACTGCCGGTGCACTGACTCAGGGCGTGATCTTTTTCAAAGAGTTTCTTGAACCTCCTGCGCACGTCATACCACCTGTTCTGGATGTCGTCCTTTGTGCGCCTTGCTGGTGCTTGTGCGTTCACCTTGTCCACAATCCTCGCCCACATCTTGGTTTTCTGTGAGATGGGGGTCCTTTGAATCAATGTACCAAACAAATGTGGCTCTACTCTGATGATCTCATCTACCAGCACTTCTTACTCACTATCTGTGAACTTTGGATTCTTCTTTGGAGGCATGGTGATGGGTGGTAGTGGTGAGTGATGTGTGGGTGAGGGTGCAAGTGATGGTGGGTTGGTGTTGGTTTTGCTGTGTGTGTGCTTTTCTATGAGGTGCTGATGGTGTGGGAGTTGTGCGATGGGTGAGTTGTGAGTGCGTCTGTGGTTGCTGTGTACTGGTGTTTGCTGCTGGCTGTGTCTACTGTTTGCAAGGGATGATGGTAGTGGTTGTAGTCCTTTATATAGTTGGAGTTGTGGGTGTGTCTTTGTCCCAAGTTTTTTTTGTGTTTATTGGCTTTGTCATTGCTTGTTTGGTCCTTTTTTTGTCTTTTTTCCTTTGTGTTTTGTACGCATGAAGGAGACGTTCTTGTGACGGAAACGGACGCTGCTGTTGTGTCGTGCGAGCTTCACCACCTCATTCACGCTGCCTGTCTTCTGTGTTTGGTATGCGTCGGTCATGGCGGTTTCTATTGCTTGTGTGCCCGGTTGTCTGTGCGTGTCGGTGTGCGGCTTGGTCTCCGTGCGAGTCGGTCTGGTTTTACATGCATTACATCGTACTGCGCTAATCGTTCATCGCAGGTACAGGTCGGTCGGGTTCATTCTGGGTTCGTGTCGGTCAGTGAAAATCGCGTCGGTTTTCCGGCCGGATCACTATTTTCCCTACGGCTCGGTCGTACGGCTTGTATTCCGTACGTGACAGTTGTAATTCACACGTGTTGCATTGTACTGCACGGGTCATACGGCGCTGGTCCGTGTCGGTCAGTATTCGGTCCAGGTCCGTGTCGGTCGGTTCGTTTTGCGGCCGGAATCGGAATCGGCCCCTAAGTGTATAGTTGACTGTATGGAGACATTGTCACACGGACATTTACAAAGATCTTTAGACCAATCATTTAATTCAGGAAAACTTAATGATCTAAATAAGATATTCAGTCTGAAACGTGTCAGCAAAAATCGGTCATAGTCGCCCATAGTTAAAGAAATATAAGGCTAAATGCTAAACGTCAGCAAAGTAAGTTGGTGGGCTTGAACCGTTGATTTTTTAATTTCGTTTCTGGCTCTAGTATCACTCATATAACTGATACAGCTAGATTTAAAATCTTTCCTAGGCATATTGCACATAGTGTAGGCTCATTAAAATATTCTCTGTGTCCAAGTTTAATTAAAAACATTTTAACATATTCTAACCATCTTATGTGTTTGACACCATCCAACCCTAAAGCATAGGTTAAAATATGACGGTTAAATGCAGTTTCATCTGTGGTCCAAATTTTGAGCCACAGGAGAACAGGCTGAATCATAATCATGTCCTCCAAGTATGGCATACCCAGTTCCGAATGGCATATGTAATTTGAAGTGCTGTCCGGGACTGCCAAAAGAAATGTAAAAAACTAATTTTCAGCAATCTGCAGACCATTTACCTCAGCATAGCCCCAGATCCCAGCTCCACATGTAGCTATTGCCACACACTTTGCTTTATAGATGCGTAGTAATTCCACAGGGGGTCGTCTTCCTTATTTACGACTAAAATTAGAAAGTGCCATCAATGATTTGGTAAACAACAGCCGTCTAGTTTTAACTGCCTGGGTCCAGGTTCCTGACCTATCAAATAGGATCCCCAGATAGGAAAATGTTCTGGTACACTCGATGGGCCTTGAGTCTATAAAAATAGTGTTCATCTTTTTATTAGAGCCCACCCTACAGTTCACTGTTAACGTTATGGAGCAATTAATCCTAAACCCCAGATTTAACATAAAGTTAGAGAAGGAGGTGACAACCCTCTGCAGACCAAGTGGCGTACGGGCCATTAAAACAGGGTCATTCGCAGATAGGAGTGCAGGGATAGGGTGCTTTGCGGCTGTCGGCAAGTTCCTGCACTCCTTGACTAGGATAATTTCCAGGTTATTAATATATAAAGTAAAGAGGAACGGGGCAAGGACACAGCCTTGCCTCACTCCTCTTGACACACTCAAGTGCCTAGTGCATTCGCTGCCCTTCCCGTACTGAACCTTCATCCTTGCCCATGAATAAAGCTGCCTCAGAAAAGTGATTATTAAAACATCCATGCCCATACCCTCTAAAATAAGCTATAGCTTATCATGGATGACACAGTCGAACGCCGCCGTTAGGTCGACAAACGTCATAAATAATCTGCCCCCTTTAGCTCTAGTATATGTGTCTAGAACTATATGTAAATTTTGGCCCTGTTCAACTGTGCCCATGCCCTTATGGAAGCCATATTGCAAGTCGCTTATAATAGCTTGTTCCTCTGCCCAAACCTGCATTCTCTCCAATAAAACTCACCCAATAACCTTAATTGTAGAGTCCAGCAGCGAGATGGGTCGATGACAGGCTGGATTCATCCTATCACCTTTTTTAAAAATTGGCACAATTACCGATTCATACCAGGTTGATAGTAGACCTCGTGTACAACATGCATTAAAAATCTGCGTTAAAAGTGGCCCCCATAGTTCTAAGTTGGGTTTGAAAAGGTCCACCGGAATACCATCCGGGCCTGGCGCTTTACCTCTCAGACTTGAGTTTATTGCTGTATTAACCTCACTCCGAGGAAAAACAAGTATTAATCCCCAGTATTCAACCAAAGTTATAATGTTGGTTGTGTTTGACACAGTGCCTTGGGCATCTATTGCTGAATTTTCATACGAGTAGTGTGATATCCATTCCGATTCGGTAATAGCAATCTCAACTGTTGCTATATCCTTATCGGCCGAAAAGGGTGCCTTTACGGCTTTCCAGAAAGCAGAGGGATCTCGATTTTCACAGCCTTCTTGCAATGTACGCCATGCTTCTTCTTTTAATGCGGTCTTTCTCGCTTTTAAAGCCCTCTTGTAATCTCTTCTTGCCTCTCTAATGTGTTCCTGATTCTTCACTGTAGCATGTAAGGAATTTTTAAGATTGGAGTAAGCCTTTGTACAGCAAGTATCAAACCAACCTTGTTTGTGGGTAACCTGCTTTTTAGCTTTAACACATAATGTTTCTTTAACATATTTTGAGATAGCCGTAAAATTTTCTATAATTTCCTGATCAGGCGATTTCTCATCCAAACAAGTTAAGAGCAAGTCTTTACAAATCAGGCAAACTTTTTTAATGAATTCCTTGGAATCTATATTTGCCCATCTAAGCGCATATCCATTTTGCCTGCTCAGACTAATATTATCTACAGGGTGAAATGGATCCGCTCTAACGTTGATGCCCTGTTTGTATACTGCTACATCTATACTTAGAGGAAAGTGATCACTTAGAGCGATATCGTGAGGATTAAAATTCTTGACACGAGTAGCATGTCTAGTAGATATTAATATCAAATCAATAGTAGAGAATACACCTCGACCATTAAACGTGGGTTGGAAGGGGGCCATTGGTGAACACAGATCATTCGCACAACCCATATCCGAAGTAAACATAACATAATTCAAAAGGTTTCCATACGATGTATTCGGAAAGTGTGAGAAACTGGAACCTTTTCCGTAAGAAATACCGCAAACCTCACAGTCAGAATGTTGGCACAAAGGAGAATTAAAATCCCCTCCCCAAATAGCAAATACATCATAGGAAGCATGGGACTGTAAATTGTATAGATGATGGCTCATGGATCTCAATATACCCTCAATCAACATTGGGGATGCATTGTTATAAAAATTCAGTATGACTAAACATAATGCGCGTTCTAAATGTAGGCTAATAATTTGGTAATGTGGTTCATTAGCATTCAGTACTATTTTCCTTATATCCAGGTAATTTGAGATATAGGTACTGAGACCCCCTTTTGCCCTACTGTGAGATGATGATATTGCCGGGGTGTGGAAGGTTTTATAACCACTTATATGGATGGGATCCACTGCGCAGGTTTCTTGCAGGCTGAGAAATTTACTCACAAACTCCATCCATATCGTGTTGGAAACCTTAGCTTTTAATCCCGCTAGGTTCCACAACATGAGCTGGCCTTTCCCTACTTCGCCACAATCATTTCCGCTCCCACCATCAATATCAGCCAATATACAATTAGCTTGTATGGAAAGTAGTGAGGTAGAAGCAGCCTGGATGTCGGTGGCTAGATCATGTACCATCTGCACATCTTCATTAACTATCATAACTACATCCTGGGGGAGAATATTTACCGGGTTCAATTTTGGAGACAGAGGGCAGTCGTTGGCTTGTGTACCCAAACTACGGGGTACTACAGCCTGTGGTAATACCACCATTCGTGGTCAGTCGACTAAATAAAGGTTAGTGAGTGTTTCAAAGCCATTAAATGTAGGAAAATTAAACCGGTTTAAATGGGTTGGGATGTGGTTTTCCTTGTGTTGGGTGACATTTCTAAATTGCAGAGGTTGGTAGAAGTAGCCTAATGGGACTAAGTTGACATCCTGCCCCGAAATTATGTCATTTTCTGCTCTGCTCAAAATCATTCTTACCAACTGCGGGCTTTTAAAAGTCAGCACCACGCAATCTCCGGTCAGGTTCTTCCTTCTTCTACCTACCCAGTTCACTCTCCTAGCCATCTTAAATTCCTCGAATAACCTCCCCATAAAGCCTGTTCTAGCGCCCAGCCAATGTAATGATTTATTCCTTAATGTCTCCCAAGGTTCAGCCATTCTGGGTTGTAAGCTCGGGACATTGGCCAGCACCACTATGTAAGGGGTGGCCTCAGGTGATAAATCTAAATTTATTTTTTGCCACTCCCCCTTTTCATTCTGCTCGCGGATCCTAGAAGAATTATAACCGTTGGAGCCTAGTGGGTACATCGGCTTATCCGGGGTCGGAGAAATATTAGTAGCTGGTACCTCCCGAGTTATATTCTGCTTTACTATATTGTGGTATACCAATGTCGGTTCTTTGCGACTATCATGGGCAAAGTTGGTGGTAAGGCATCGTGTATTGGTAATTAATCTATCCTGGCCGCTTGTGTGACCCACCATTGACTCCTCGCCAGATTCCTTAGGGGTTTCTAAGCATTTAGATAAAACCACTTCCATTTTCCCTATTCTATATGTCAGTTTATTTAGTGTTTCTTTAAGAAAGGCATCTATGGTTTCCAGTTTGACTTTTATCTTTGTCACCTCATTCTGTGTATGTGCATTCAAACTAGTAATGGATTTTTCCCAGCCATCTAGTTTGTGGGCATGGTCTTATCCTTTTTTGTGGCTTTTTTCTGTGCTTTTAAGGGGGTCCCCTTAGCCGATGCTCCTGTAACCTTTGGTGTGGGGGGAAGAGGGTCAGGGTCGTGCTCAGGGTATCTGGGGCGCTTGATTGGTGGTTGAGCATCACACTCTTGGTCACTTCCTGATATGTGATCCGAGACATTTACAACGCATCCGGTTATACCCGATGGGCTCTCTTGTACGTCTGCATATGTATCGGGTGTCCCCTGTAGAATATTATCCTCTCTTAAACCTCACTTCACACCTAAATTCCTCATATTCAGGGACTCTTCAACTATAATAATCTGCTGCTCAATAGCTCCCATAGCGCCCGTTAGATAACTTAATAAGGTCTTACATGACTGCCCCCCTGGCATTGAATGATTTTTAACATTGACGCTTGGTGTTTTTCTCTTCCCCATAGCTCTGATTACCCACCAAGTAAATATAGATTAATCAATAACAACTTGTCCTTCGTGATCAGTATTGGAATGGTATATAGTATTTGCCGATCTGCTATGCATTAAATAATAATAAATAAGAAAATATAGTAAAATATAGTTTACCAGGTCTAATTCAGATCGTAGGGGGAGAGAATCAGTAAAAATTCAAATGTTGTTTAAAAGTTCTCCTAGACTTTGTTGTATAGTCACTGTCAGAGTACCTTTGGTTGAAGGATAAAGGGGCCCGGCCTCTTCCGGTCTATGATTTGCTAAGGCGGGCCCGGCTTGGCAGGTCTTCGCCCGTGCCGAGCCCGGGCACATCCCGCGCACCTCCCGAGCTGCGGGACTGCCACGACGATTTTAAAGCCCCTTCAGGGACTACAGGCAAAGTGCAGGGTACGTTCTGGGCTAGGGGCCAGCAATAAAGTGCCAGGCGTCGTTATGTGATCTCCCATGCTGCAGGACCGCCGTGATGATTTTAAAGCCCCTCCAGGGACTACAGGCAAAGTGCAGGGTGCGTTCTGGGTCAGAGGTCAGCAACTAAGTTCCAGGCATCGTTATGTGGTCTCCCGCGCTGCGGGGCCGCCGCGATGATTTTAAAGCCCCTCCAGGGACTACAGGCAAAGTGCAGGGTGCTTTCTGGGCCAGGGGCCAGCAACTAAGTTCCAGGCATCGTTATGTGGTCTCCCGCGCTGCGTCAGTGTGTCTTGTTTTCGCCTGTCAGATTCCATCTGACAGCGGTGAGTTTTTGGATACCGAGGCGATAGCCTCATTACTCCACATTCATTTTTGAGTTTTTTAGTCGCTGTTTCGGTTGTCTTATTGATGTGACGCTTTGTCACAGTTGAGGTTGGATCACAAGGTCAGCGCTGTGAAAGGCCGCAGGTTGCGGTCAATATGGTTTGCGGAAGTGTCAGCAAGTTTAGTCGCAGAGTCTTGTATTCGTCTGCCAAATGTCTTCTGGTGGTGATGAGCTTTTGATGGCTGCCGCGGCGGTTGCCTTCTGACAGTGATGAGTTTTGGGTACCTGCCGGGGCGATTTGCCCTCTGGCAGTGATGGGTTTTTGGATGCTGTGTTGTTGTTTCAGTTTCACAAGTTTAGCGCTTCGATGGGCCTCGGGTAGCGGTCAAATGGGTTTGTAGAAATGTCTGCAAGTTTCCTGATCAGTGGGTTATCTTTTTGATCCAGTCCTTTGTAGAATGTCATGTTGAGTTTGCGGAGATGGTCGTCCAACATCTCAACGCCTAGGTCTCTGTGGAGGTCTGCTGTTCTTGTGAAGAGTGGAGCACCTGCTGCAATCCGTAAGGCCCTGCTCTGTAGTCTCTGCAGGTCTTTCCGAAGCTGCGGGCGGCTCCTGCGCTGCGGGGCTGCCGCGATGATTTTAAAGCCCCTCCAGGGACTACAGGCAAAGTGCAGGGTGCGTTCTGGGCCAGGGGCCAGCAACAAAGTTCCAGGCATCGTTATGCGGTCTTCTGCACTGTGGCACCGCCGCAATGATTTTAAAGCCCCTCCAGGGACTACAGGCAAAGTGCAGGGTGCTTTCTGGGCCAGGGGCCAGCAACAAAGTTCCAGGCGTCGTTATGCGGTCTCCCCCTTTGCAACTAAAAATAAAATGTCTTAAATCCTCTGTAGTCATGTGCTACTAAGATAGAGGTACATAAGGGTTCTCTCTGACTTTGACTTATTCCCCTTAGTTCAGTTTGCTGCTGGAGCCCTGAGTGGCTCCCTGTTTCTTCATGTTTCTGACAATTCTACTGCATGTGTCTATGGCTTCAGCCACACTTCATTGATCCTCATTACTACTTTGACTGATCGAGCAGCGCTGATCGGCTGCGCAGATGCCACCTATAGTCTCCTCCACTTACTTCACCACCGCAGCACTCTCACCTCAGCTGTTTTCTACTTCCATGACTGTTCCATTGCCTGGACGAACCAGCTGCAGTCCTGTGGTAAAGGGACTCCATTTTGCACCTCCTGCATTTCAGATCAGACCAACACAAGCCAATTCACATGGTCTTAATTCCCCATTCTCCGCCAGGTTTAAGTTCCAACACTCTGCAGTGGATATATATGCTGCCCTTCTCCTTTCAGAGTTGCTGGGACCATTGTGTTAGAAGAAGCTGCAATGTGCTGAATTTCTTCATGCTCCTAGAAAAAGAGGCAATCCATAATGAACTGTTCCCCCCAGGGTCTTGCAGATGTTGAAGAGTGTTCTAAAATTTAAATTTTCACTTTCTTCAAATATTCGGCAGACTGGTTGATAATGCTGGGCGGCAGGCAGGGGCTCATAAACTCACTTCTGAATGCATGACTTGCTAACCATACTCACCCACTTCCGTGTAATTACATTTTAGAGCTTAGGAGGTATAAAATAACCCACAGGTCAGATACACGTATTACAAATGAAGATGATGTTTGTGTCCTTGTTTATGACACTAATCACTGTTGATGTGTATTCTGAAGTATTTTCTGAATTATTTGAAGAAAACATATTTACTGCTTAAATCCTTCATGGAGTGTCTATGACTGGTGTTAATGCAAGCTGGAGTGCATGCTGAGGACTTATCACCTCAGGATAATTAGAAATTGTGAAGTGGAGGCTGTATGAGACAATTCAGGTAATAAGAAAGCACTCTACTGTGTTCCAATTCAGACAAGTGTTCACCTCCAATTAGATTTCAGAAGCAGCCATGGGCAATTTTGATGTAGTCATATCACATCTTTATTAATGTTCAACAATCACAAAACAGTGCCAGTGCATTTAATTATTTCTGAGAACTTCCGGGCTGCAAATAGTACATATATAAATGTTATATAAAAACCATGCCACTTCAATCCTTATAATAAAAATTCTCTGGAGACATAGTCATATGAAAACATTTGAAATCATGTTACACCAATCATTTTGCAAATATCACCTGATCAATTCTTAAGTGCAAACAATTATACATGCAAATTGCTCAAAACATATCAATATGTGTAACTTTTTCGAGTCCAGACCTTATTTATTTATTTCATGGACAATAGGTTTGTGTCCACTAAACCTGTAATCACTTGTTCCCCGTACCAAACATTTTCAGTCTTTAGGTTTCCCCCACCTGTGTAAATCAGTCAACAAAGCCATGCATTATGATCAAGTTAAAATTCATAATATTGCATGTCAAACATACAGAAATTCATACGGTGATTCAAAACGAGTGATAAGGGAAACCTTGAAGTTAATGAGAAAAGAGGACTGCAGGGGATGATCATCCTTCATAATTCACAGTTATTGTGTTGAAACATGATTTGCTTGCTTACATGTCTTAACCAGTCCATAAACTGGGCTGCAATCCAGCCGCGGCCCGTGGAGGGAGTTCCGTGGGGCGGTAAGGCGCCCTGCATCGCAAAATGCGATGCAGCGCGCGCTACAAAATTCGTTTTATTTATTTAATTGTTTACTTACCTGCAATGATCCATATTCCGGTTTTTAGAACCCCCCACCACGCACCTCCCCCGCCCCGCCTTACCGCCCCACGGAACTCCCTCCACGGGCCGCGGCTGCTGCAATCCAGTAGCTGCTGCTACCGGATTCGGGTGGTGGGGCTGGGGGGGAAATGGAGAACGAGGGGCGACGAAGAAAAAAAAAACCACTAACCTGAAATGCCGGCTGCCGGCTTTCTTCCGTCCTCTTCCTTCTACCAGTAGTCCCTTCCAGCAGCAGGAAGCACCCAGCTCTCAGGTTCCCCTGAGCCAATAACAATGCTGCAATGCAGTGCTGTTATTGGTCTGAGCATCATGGACTGGCGCTCAGATGAGGAATGGGAGGCTTTGCATGTTCCTCACCAGGCTGCGTAATGCAGCCTGGTGGGTAAGATGTAAAGTGTGCTTGACTGTTTGGCCGGCCGAGAGGGCCGATCAAGCAATCATGCCCACTTAAGGAGTGCAAAGCACTCCTCTCCCCTGCTTTGCCCAGCCCCGCAATGCCCGAGAGCGACTGACTGCAAAGGAAAACTAAAATGATAATAAGAATATTTATTATCATTTTAGTTTTCCTTTTGTTCAGTGGGGTGATGCTCCCCCGCCATAGCAGAGGAGCCGCCACTGCTGCAATAGTGTACTATTGTAGAACATTTTACAGAATTTGTATTTATTTCACCTTCCGCTGATTTGGTAAGAACTACTTTATTTACTGGGATTAACAGTTTCATATCTCCATATCTATGATACGATGAGCAAATACATCCAACAATTTCCATTCTTGTGCTCGGTGACTTGACCTACCTATACACAATTCAATCTCAGTCACAGATCCAGTAAGTGCACACCATAAACGCCCCACAGTATGCTTGCATGCCAGCATCCTCTCAAATGTGGAACATTAATATGAATCCATAGTCCGATTCCAAATTGTAGGAGAGTAGGATCTGCACTTGTGTTGCCCCCACTTTTTTTCTGATGTATACACTGGTTTCTGGCTATAGTCTGGCTGGGTCCCTGCTAATCAGGGCCCCAGTCTCTCTGTTCTCTTTAAACAACTTGGTGTGCATGTTAGATGCACTAGTGATTGGATACTGTGAAACCTTATGAGCCCCTAGTATATGGTACCTTAGGTACCTACGGCATTGGTACTTCACAGGCCTACCAGGGGCTGCAGCATGTATTATGCCACCCCTGGGAAGCATTCTCAATCTGACACCACAGGCCTGCTACTGCAGCCTGTGTGAGGTAGTGTTAGCACTCCTCACTGAGGTATAGGTTCCTATATCTTACCATACACACACATATAAACCTATCAGCCACCCCTATAGCAGGCCCTATCAATCCTGAGGGCAGGGTGCTTGGTTTACTATGTGAGGGGTTGCTTCTACATGAGCAGGACCCCTTTGCAGCTGGCAGAGTCTATTCTCTGTTGCTGTTTGTGGATGCGGTTAAATCATATACTCTTAAGTGTATTATAACCTTGTGGTAAATGCTAACTTTGGAATGACTGCATCAAAACATGTTGTGTTTGGTGTCAAACAACTTGGAATCATACCCCCACACCAGTAACTGGCGTGGGAGTATGATCCCACCCTTCTAGAGGGGATGACATGTACCCACTGTACTTAAATGAAAGAAATCTGAAAGAGCCCTGGCATCACAAAATGGATGCCACCAGCACAGACACTGGGCTGCCCTCCTGCTGCTGACCGAAACTCGCAGTGGAGGAAGCCCAACAAAAGGCATCCTGTCACAGGGAGATGTCACCACCTTCCAGACAGGATTTAGTGTATTGGAGCTGGGTGGTTGCACTCTTAGAGTGTTTTGAAGTCCTGCACTGGGGGAGCAGTAGGCTCCGCTGTGCATATGCCAGCTCAAACCGGTTCAGGGGCTACCTGCCCCTGCTCTGGCATGAAACTGGACAAAGGGAAGTGGGTGTTACCACCCCCTACCCTGACCCTCCTAGAGGAGTGGTCATGGAGCTAGTCCCTCCCCTATCTTCACTATAAGATAGCAAGCATTGCCATTGCAAAGCAGATAACCCTGGACGACGCTCTACAAAGAAGAATCCTGGCCCTTCGACGTTCCACTACCTTTGGAAGACAGAAGAATCTCCCTTGGAGTCAAGGAGTGACTCCCCTGCTTGGCAGGCACCAAAAACCTTAATCAACGGTTGCAAACTTTCCCACTCCCGCCGGAGTTCCAAGTCCCTGCTGCCCTGGAAGTAGATTTCCTGACTTCTCAACGGACATTGTGAGTCCCCAGTGAAGCTGTGGCAAGTGGACCCCACGAGTGATGAGGAACAGCAATACCCGGGGACCGTGCACTATTGTCGAGTGCAAACCTTAAACAATGTTCTACAAACTTGTGCATTGGACCATTTGTGGCCCAAGCCTCCAGCAGGTCTTGCACCAAAAATCAGCTGCCTACCCCATCTCGAGTGACCGTGAAGCCTTTCCTGAGGTGGTGTCTTTGCGATCACTTGCCCATTGACTAGTGGGTCCCCCGAAGACTTTCTCATCAACTCAAAGGGCTCTCCTAATTGCTCCAGGCCTGCCCTCACTTACCTTTGCTGGGTGAGTCCATCAGACCTTGCTGGTCTGCACCATTGACTTTCTTCAATCTACACAAGACTTGCAGTTGCCAAGGCTTGTTGGCTCCAATCCGGTTGCCAATACCGTCATCAGCTGCAGACATTATGGGACACTCTGAATCCAGCTGCTGGTCATCGTCGATCCTTCTTGGACCTCCACTATGGCCGAGGAGCGTCGCCCCACTGCTTTCTTACGGTGCGAGAAGCAAAAACCTAAAATAGTAATAACTTTTAGTTATTGACATTTTATGTTTCTTTTGCGGGTGGGTAGTGCTGCTCTGTTCTGCTTACGGAGCAGGGCAGGGGAGAAGTGCCTTGCCCACTCCTGAGTACGCAATTACTGGTTGGTCATCACTCTTGCGCTGCACAAACCAGTCATATGCAGTTTCCCCTTCTTCATGCAGGCTGCAGTGCAGCCTGCATGGAGAACATGCCCAACCCACCAGACCCTGACTGAGCACCGTGTCATGGGACGTAGACCAATCACAACACTGCACTGCAGCGTTGTGATTGGCCTAGCAGGGGAGCCTGGATGCCTGCTTCCTGTTGGACGCAGGAGAGCAGCAGCAGAGAAGACGCGGGACACGACTTAAAGGTAGTTTTTTTTTTATCATGACCCCCTGTGACTCCCTCACGCCTCAATCCCCCTTCCCCCGCGACCCCCCGAGACTGCCCCTCCACCCACGAGGAATGCCACCAAACGCAACAGTGTTTACGGTTTATATGTGTATATTTATATCAACACTTGTTATTACTGCACAATGTGAGATGTATGTACATTCACTTCACTCATCTTAATCAGACAAACTTGTAACATTTTCTGTGTCTGTGTGTCATTGATTAATGAACTTCCTAATAGCGTATGACCCTACTTCAATTCCAGTGCTCTGACACAGTGTCACATCACAATGGACTTACCTCCCTTAACCTCTTAAGCGCGGCAGACGGCCGGACTCCCTCCTCAGTCCGTCAGTCGGCCATTGACTGAAACTGAGGGAGGCCTATAAAGGACCCTCTGGTACAGGGCACGCTGACATCATTACATTATGAAGTGAAAGTAAAACGAGCAGAAGGGCTTGTTTAACTATCATTGCATCAGTGCTCAAGGGGCACTAAAGCCCTAAAGCTCTTATCCTCTTGGAAGAGGTATCACTGGAAAGGGGAGAATCTCCCCTTTCCAAGAGTTTCTCTGCCCAGTGTATCCCTGTTTGGGGCTCGCCACAGAAGAGCAATTCCCAAGCTGGGATCCGCCCAATAGACACAACGAAATTTGGGAGAGCGACCCCTTAGGCAAGGACTTGTTCTTCCCTCCCACCAAAAATGTAGGTCTAGCTGAGGGTGATTACACCCAATTTGCCCCCTCTGGACAGAACACGTATTAGACACCTTGGAAAATAATATCAAAAACAAAAAGAGGGTTGGGGGCTGCCCATCATGGGAATGCCAATGCACCTACCCCAAAAAAGACTCAACAGTCCTTCTGCCTCCCGTGGAGGGGTGATTGGGGGTGCTCACTGGGAAGGGAAGGGTGGCAGAATGCCCACTAGACACAAGGAAATATATAGAGGTGTAAAAAAACATATGGATATGGTTTTGGGCGGTTTCCTGTCGTGGGCACTAGGCCCAACTACACAAGTGAGATACTATTTTTGTCAGGAAACATAGAGGAATATTGGGAGAAAGGAAGTGTATGGGTCCACATAGATTCCAGAGCTTTCCATCACAGAAATGTGAGAATTTCTTTTTTTTGTCAAAGTTTGACGTTTGCGAGGGAGCCTGGATAAAAAACCAGGTGAGAGCTTTGCAAGGCACCCCACCTTGAAGTCAGCAGGTGTTTAGTTTTCAAAATTGTGCAAGTTTGCTAGGATTCTCTAAGTGACAGCTGAGCTAGGGCACAAAATCCACAGCTACTCACTTTACAAAATAGGGTCAGTTTTGAGTGGGAAAAATGTGATGTTTCCATGTTGCATTTTTCTATCGTGGGCACTAGGTCTGCCTACTCATACAAGCGAGGACCCATTTTTATCAGAAGACATGTTGGAGTATATTATAGTAGAACATTTGTTGTTACCAATTGGATTTTGCTGAATTTGTGCCTTCCAAATGCAAGCCAGTACCTAAAAAGGAAGACATTTCCCATAATTCCCTATGAATCCCATGATAGTACTGGTACCCACAAATTCAGAGATGTACAAATGACCACTGCTCTTAAACTCCATAACTTGTGCCCATTTCAGGAACACATAGGTTTCCTTCATACCCATTTTTCAATCTACATATTTCACCATATGGATTGGTCTATACTCAGTACACAATAAGAAACCTTTGTAAGCTTAATTGTCGGCTCTGGGTACTTTGTGTTCTTGGAGAACCTACAAACCCTATATATTCTTGCAACCAGAAGGGTCTAGCGGATGAAATGATGTATTTTGATTGATTGGTAATGATGTATTGCTTTTGTAAATCTGTAACTTTTTATCACAATGGCAAATGAAGACGTTGTCACAAAAGACAGTTTTTTCCTACTCTTTTTTAATATTTCTTTATTTCAATAGTTAGTTTCCTTAAGAAAAAGTTGAGGGCTCTATATATATGACCCTTTGCTGCATTCGGAACTTTGTCTACATTTAAGAAATCTATAGGATTTCTGGATCACCTATGGGTTTTACACTGGTTTCCACCATAAGCTAGAAGTATTTTGAGAGCACAAAAAAACAGAAAAATAGGCTACCTCTTTGAAAAATGCCAAAGGTGTGGAAAAAAAATAGTTTTTTTTATTCAGCTCTGCATGTTCCTGAAAGCTGGAAAGATTGTTACTTTAGCAAAGAAAGCTGTTTTTTGATGCCATTTTTAGGGGAGAAAACAGGCACGTTTTACCTATTTTTCCCCAAAAACTAACAATATAACTATATTTTACCTATATTTTAGTTTGTGCTAAATTGAATTTAGCAAAGTACGGCTATCAGACCAATGTTCAAAAAGTTGCACAGATTTCCAAATATGCATTCCTATATAGAAAACTTAATTCCATGGCTCTATATTGTTATACTGCTGTGTACAAGCACTACCCATGTCTGCACTTAATTTTTGTCCAATAACGTTTTATGTTATATTGAGCTTGGCAGCATATGCCATCCAACTTGATATCTAAAAACATTGAATTGTAAAAGAATAGAAAGTATCAGTTAAAATATTATGTACATACAAGAAAATGGTGTGACGTGGGGTAGAGGTGATTGCCCTAAATGATTTTATCAAATGTTTGAACTCTAGGCACTAGATTTTCTGTATCATTGGCTCTATGGACAATGAGATGACTCAGAAATGTTTAACTATTTCAGGCCTCAACCCAGTGTGTGTAGATGTAGTCTTCAGGTGGGAGGCACTTGTCTAAGAGTTTCAAGCTGCAGCCTTGCTAGGATGTAACGTTGTCCCACAGTTTATAGCCGGGCAACTCACTGGGCTTGAAGTTCCAGTTTCCTCTTAAGAAAATAGGATTATCCTAGAACCAAAAACCTACCACCCAAATAAGAAGAGTCCCACAAAGTATAGCTACACTTGAGGGGACAATTTTTTTGTGCAGTGGCGAAGTTCTACCTTCTTTAGGGTCTTGGTGTCCAGGTTGGTGGTCCCGAACAGTCAGATAACCAGTCAGGCAGGACGCAGTTCATGTGCTTTTCAAATAAGTAAACGTTCAAGCTCCTATGATGTTTTTGCAAATAAGGGTAGATGTAATAATAGATCAGCACCCACTAAGAAGCCACTGGGGAAGTTTTCCATATAGGGTCCTGCCTCTCTGAAACTGCTTTTCATGGTTGACTTTTTCTTATGGCTGAGGTTACTCTCTTGACTGTAAGGTGTCCCAATTTCCCAGCAGACTTTAGAGTTGGCAATCAATCATAAATTAAAATATATATATATATAAATATATACATATAAACACAAAAGGGTTCAGCACTATTCAAAATAGTCAATGAATATATAAAGAAATGTCCAAAACGTCGATGTGCTATTCTTTGAGAAAATTCTTCTCTTTATTTCATATTTTCATAAACATGAAGAATCATAGCCTCGTAAACATGACGAATCATAGCCGACGTGTTTCGTCTCTAAAAAGAGACGTCTTAAGGGCTTCACAAAACAGTATAGTGGGTGTTCAGAACGATTTTTCGTATAATTCAAACTGGTAACAGAAAATTCAAATTTTTCAACAGACTTCTTGTATGATGAATATTATCAAAAGTGGCATGGTGGCCCGTAACTCCTGGTCTCATTGTTTTCTTATTGGACATTTCTTTATATATTCATTGACTATTTTGAATAGTGCTGAACCCTTTTGTGTTTATCTTTGTGATAGGACTTGTTCCTGGTTGAGGAGCATAGAGAGGAGTGCTCCTTGGTTCGTAGCACTATAAGTTTACCAAATAAAAACACTATTCATCTGTCAGGTGCGGTATTATTAGCCTCTACCCTCATCTTGTTTGCATTAAATATATAGATATATTTGTGGAACTGTAGAGGCTAAAGAGCTGATTCAGATACTTCTGTAATTAAGACCTCTGGCTCTAGCTAATGGCATAAAACGCTCAGAGGTGTAAAAGTATGGGACCTACAGTACCCACTGGGACTGGAGAAGGTGGACTGACACTTTAATGTGGTTGAGCTTTTGGGGAAAGGAAGTTCAGGGGGGGTCATGCAGGCTCACCAATTATGATCAAGAAAAGAATATTCACAGCTCCACAACCAAGACAATTTTTATGTGTGGTCTTGCTTCTTCTAGGCCATCTGTAATACGGTATTCCATGGCTCACAGGGATTCTGTGTCTTGACTCACCCTCTTCACTGATTGCATGTGATGAACTTCCTATAGGCTGGCAGTTCTTTCCAGGAAGGGCTATTTAGCTCCTTACACAGGCAACATCATAAACAAAAAGTAAATAGGCCTTCACTGGCATGAGGGGACGGGCAAGCTGAGGATGCCCCAATCAGCCCTACTATTTACTTACATTACTGTGATGCATGTGGTTAGGAAAGGGACCTGAGTAATGGTGTACTTCCATATAAAAGTGCTGGCAGAAAGCAGCCTAATGAGGGGTTAAAAATAGAAACCTGGTGGCTCTAGACATTGTTCAACCTCTGGGCAGTAACCACCCTCAGGGCCTCATTTGTTGAAAGTGTTGCATTGCTGCGGCAAAGCATTGATGCAACACTTTTCAGTGTGCCCTCCTTGTGTCACCATGAATGCACTGTATTTACTGTATGGTGCTCCATGTCTCAAAGATTGACATCTACGTCAGGAATCCTGATGTATCAGTCAGCGCAAAAATGGCGCATTGTTGGAGTCTGTCTGGAAACAGATGCAACTCCTGCAATGTGTCATTTCAAATGTGGCAAGTCCCATGTGAAAAAGCCTGCATCACCCCTTACGCCTGCTTCAAGCAGGCATAAGTATTTATGTCAGTGATGCCGTAGAAGTGTCGCAGTGATATCTTATAGATTTCATTGCGACACTTCTACGTGCCTTTTCTGCGCCGGAGCTCGCACCCTGCATATATTATACCTGACGCAGGTATAATGTAGCGCAGGGGTTTACAAAGTGAAGCATCTGCCTAGATGCGTCACTTTGTAAATATGGCGCAGTGTGGCACATTTTTTATGCCGTTGCAGCGTCACAAAAAGTGACGCAACAGTGGCGTAAGGGCCTCATAAATAAGGCCCTCAATCAGGTTAGAAGTTCATTTAGGTGTTCCCCTATAAGTACAGTGTACTGAAAATCTTCTAATGTGCTCACCGTATAAATCACGGGAGAAAAAACGTTGGGCAGGCCACAAAAAAGTGGACAACAGCACTTCTTTTCCAAGCTTAGAAGGAACTTTTGTTGCAAGATCGAATTGGAAAAATATTCACACCTTGTTGGCACACTCACTTAGTAAGATCACAAAAGTATATTTGCTGCGAAGGGTTTTGCAAAACAGGATATATGGCGCTCAGGCAGGTAAACCGTAAGGTACAGTGAGCAAAGGAAGAACAAAAGCTTCACGGTGCAAGCAGGTCAGGGGAAGACCCAGAACCCCTGTGTAAGGTGTGGGCAAAGACCCATGCCAAAACAATTATAAACAAGTCCTGTGCACTTGCTGCAAGACGCTTTTTTCCTTGACCTGTCAACACCAGGCTCAATCTACACGGTCATACCCGCCTGTGGGACTTGTTTATTCCACTTTCGTTTCCCGAGGACATGCCTTCTACCTGAGTCTGAAGGGGGTGGGCGGTCTGGCGTCATGTTGACTGACAGGCAGCCAGCAGCACACAAGTGCGCATGAGTGGGGACGGAGGGTGATTTTTGCACCATGCCCAGTCATGCGCACTAGTGTTTCCCGAGTCTGGCGCATGCCCATTAGGAGAGCGAGGTTGAGCCAAGGCTCAAACCTCGGTCTCGTAATGGGTAGGCGGGCGGAGCGTAAGCCTGCTCTAAGCCAATCCTGGTGCTGCTCCAGCACCAGGATTGGCTGAGAGGGGTCTTGAAATGCCAGCACTGATGGGCTGTTCGTTCCAGTGAGTGAGTAGGCGCCAGAAGTAACGTACCCGAGGCGGCGCCGAATCGGACCTGCTCAGGACAGGTAGGATTTTATTTAAAAAAACCCACCCCCGCGCGACCCGCCCCCCCACCCCCCCCCCCCCCACGACACGAGCCGCGACTGAATCAGAGTGGTAACTTTTGGGCGTAGTAGGGCAAAACTATATGTAAAAGTCGGTATTTTTTTAAGGATGTGCAAACGTGACGAAGCTGAAATGTTTGGGAATAAACTATTTTAATACTGGAAAAATGTTGGTGGAAGGCTCAGGCGGGGTCCTGTCATCCGGGTGTTTGAAGTCGACGCACAGAACCGAAGTCTGAGCCGGGGATCGCATTTGCCCGAGTTCCAGTTTGGGCACTGGCCTATAGTTAAGACATGAAATCGAATTAGGAACTGTTACATGAGAGTGAAATAACTCTACCCTATTCGTGCTACCACCTCGCTGTTTTTTTCCCCAAAAAGGAAGGTTAGGCGTGAGATAGCAGAAAAATAAATCACGGAGCAACAAACCTTCAGTTTGAAACAAAAATTAACTTCTTTTAAAGGAGACATAGGGCAATAATAGCCGTTTAAGGTTATGCGGCCGTTGACGAGTTGAGAACGGGGACATGACGCAGTTAGCAGCTAAGGTTGCCCAAATACTGGGTAAGATCGTGATATATATATATAATGTAACGGGCCTTATTTGCATACGAATCAGTGGCGGTAAATGTGGTGAATCAGTAAATGTGGTAAATCAGTAAATGTGGTGTACAGTGTAAAAGTCACATAGAGCTTAAGTCATAGCAGCTTAAATAATATTATTGAATCCAAATAAAGTATGCTTTATGGAGAAAGTGTAATAAAAGCGGGTTCCTGCATTAATACCAAAGTACAAAGCATTGATATCGCCACATAGCTGCCTGGCTAGCACCTGCATATTAGTATCAACTTTAGGAGGGAAAGTTCTTGTCACATTCTCACAGAGGTTATGTATTCAATTTGGGCTATAACTGAATGCCTTTGTGTCTCCTAAACACGAACTGCACGATGGCTGTAACACGAGGTAAGCTTTTATACTCCAAGCCCCCCCCATTAAAAACTCACATTGCTATCTTATTACGGGATGAATGTGTATTTGTGACTTGTGTTCTTGATTTCTCTCAAATGTAATTTCACTCTCAAGTAGAGTCGTCCCCTTTTTAAGAACAAAAAAGTTGGCCACTTAGTCGTGTTTCTTTCATAAAGAGTTTGTGTACAGTTCCGATATTCTTTTTTAGTGTATGATCGAAACGTTAGAAGTCACGATAAAAAGGTTGTGAAAAAATAGTATTTAAATTCCTTTATATATTGAGATTTTCCTGCTGTTGTCTGCAAAGCCAGTATCTTCTCTGCCCGCCGTAGTTCATTTGGTGTCTTGCCAGACGTCCCCTGGCCGCTCCTAAGGTGTGCTTTTGTTCTCTAATTGTGCTTTGTCCCCAGGCCTGGACTGGCTGTAGCGGGCACCGGGCAATCCCCCGGTGCGCCGCACGGGTGGAGGCCGGTTTTGAGCCCCTGGGGGCCGTTTTTGTTACAGGGTCGTTTTTGCAGTATAGCTGCAAAATCGGCCGTGTAACAAAATCGGCCGAAAACCGGCCCTGGCAAAGAGATCGGCGGCACCCCCAAGCCCCGGGGGCGGCTGAGCACTTTGCCAGGGCCGGTTTTGGTTCCCAGTCCGGCCCTGTTTGTCCCCTCTGCCTTTCTTCCCTATACTCTATTTCACTGAGTTTTCTTCAACTCATAGGATATCTAGTGATGACATTTAAATGTGACATTGACATTATATTGATAAAAGTTATATTGGAAGTTGTCGAAATTGTGACAGAAGCTCATGCCAATCACAACGAAAGAGGAGTCACTGTGCATTTTTTCGATGGAATGTAATAGTTGCTGCTGCATTCATAACTGCACAGACACCTGCTGGGCTACAAAGTGTAGGCAGAGTCTGCAGCGGCCTTGTGCTTCACAAGAGAGTGCACAAGGGGGGCTGGTGCATGGATGGTGTCAGTCTCAGACATGACTGGTGGTGAGGCAGAGTTGTGATGATGCTCTACAGCAATCAGCATGGTAGCAACGCTGGCACAGACCCCAATGCAAGGAAATGCCCCCATCTCAGTGACTAGTCAGTAAAAAAAATGAAAGCGGGGTACAAAGGGTGTCCTGTGCTATCCTAGGTGCACTAATGATAGCTGTGTTCTTGCTACTTTACATCCCTTCACTTCCCTGCATGAGATCCATGTCTCCTATTTTCTTGCATGCGCGCCCCCCACTCACAAACCTCACCAGCCGCCACTGCTGTTCTTGTACCCGCCTTCTAGGTTTCTTTACTTTCTTTAGATTCCAGCTTGTTGCAGCTGGGGGCAGATATCACTTTCACTGACAAGGAGAGAGTAGAGTAATCTAAGATGGTTCATCGCAGTTGATAGTCTCCCTTGCAGAGGCCAGCTGGTTATGAAAGCCTGTAAGATTATGGTGTTAATCAGGTTTAAAACAAAGAGTAAAACTGCTGTTTCAAGGTGAAGGAAACCCCTTCGAACTGAGGTTTGATGTGGGGAAGAGCCATCTGCAATATTTACAATGTGACTGCCTGTGCTTAAAGTTGGCTGCTGTAGTCATGAAGAGGGCACGCTCCATAATGCTGCATTGCTTTGGAAAGGCGCGGTATTGTTACAGCTTTAGCGCCGGTATATGATGTGCATTATCTGGCGAATTCTACAATCCTGAGTCACGAGAGAAGCTTTTATGTGTTTGGAGTCTGAACAGGGGCTTGGTATCTCACAAGCACGCCATGGGCAACCACTCTTGCTCTGATGCGGAGGGAAGCTCAGGGCAGATAACATGGCCGCGTTCTCTTTCACTTGTGAGAGACCGTGACAGGGTGGAGCAGGGACGCGGAACCAAAGTGCACAACATCCCTCCTTTTATTTTTATTTTTGGGGGAGGAAAGTATGGAATGTTCCTAATGCCCTTTTTTATAACCATCCAACTCGTCTTTAGCGTGACAGTCGGAACTTTCAGTAACTTGCAAATGCGTGTATTATAGTTTTTCATTCTTTTACACTTTGTAAGGCGCCATTTAAATCGATCAGATAAAATAACACATTTTATTCAAGCTGATGCATCCTACCCCATAATTCGAAAATCTTTTACTGATAGCATCAATACTTAATTTGTTCGAGTCCTGGACACCGGTACTCCTTTTTGGGCACCACAACTTATGTTTCACATGGTGTGAGAAATACATTTTATATAAGAAACTAATGATTAACGTAGGATTAGTACAGTTACCATGATCAGGTCACATTATGAAAAGCGACTATTTCAATCTTGTGCGAAAGAATTGACCAGCGCCCCCCGCGCCTAGAGGAGGGGCGCCCTTAGTAGCGCCACGGGACTGGACCTTCCCCAGGGCCGAAAAGGGGGCTGAATGAAGTGACGTCATCGGGGTGCGCTGGAAGGCTATTTAAATCCGTGCCCTGCGATCCTCAGCCTCTTTGTCCCTTTGAACCTCCGGCAAGCTGCAGGGTCACATCGTCAACGCGGAGAGAGTTCGAGTCGGCGGTGTGCCGAGTGTGGCACAGGAGGTTTGAGGGGGCCCTAGGCGTAGTTTTAGGAGAGATTGACGATCATGTATTTAAATAAATATTGCCTTTTAGAGTGCGAGGCGTCTCAGCGCCATATGCGGTGGGGCGCGCCTTTGTTTTCTTGTGTATTTCCTTTCCGTGCTGTTACAGGAAAGATACGGTAGGGTAAGGCATTTCGCCACAATATGCGAGGGGATGCTCCCTTTACTGTCGAGGGGCGCGGTGGTAGATGGTGATATTTTGCCCGATTGTAATGCCTGCAACGGCCTTTATGTATTTTATAGGTCTTTAGATGTTTAATGAGGGAGGTACCGAAGCCGCTTTTTGGTGCGAGAAGCAGAATGGGTTTTGAAGCTGCCGCGCTGTCCGTGGCGCGACTAAGGGTGCCCCCTCCCCTAGGCGTGGGGGGCTCCTACTCATTCCCGGAAGCTTTTGGTAAAGAAGTGTAGATGGAAGTTATTGTCGTCTAGCTGAGCACGGCCGTGCCCTGCCTGAAGGGTGCAGATAATAAACATTGTTCGACAACTTTTAGTGCAGTTTAAGACGGCTCATGGGATGGGGGCTGTCCGTTATGCAGGGGCCTGTCTGCATGGGGGACGGTACGGGGCTTGGTTCTCGCCGCGATGGGGCACAGATCCGTTTTTGGTGGGGTTTTGTTGTGCCAGCGGACCTGGAAGTACAGATTGCGCAGGGCTCACAACAATGGACAGTGGGGGCGGCCAGCGGGATAGATGCTGGAGTTTGCTGGGGCCCGCCTGCACCGTTGATGGGGGGCGTGGCTTGGGACGTGGTTGTGCAGTTGGTGGCCCGATCGGAGCAATGAAATGGCGCAGTGGTGGGTGCCGATGTCTCCAAAGTCTGGCATCATGGGTTCGATTCCTGCCATCGCTTTTGAGGCTGCAGAGATGAAACATTCGTCCGCGAGCGGTTTCATTACACATTTTGTTGGTGTTATATGTCCCGCATAGCCTTTTTATGGTCGCAGTAGGTAGCGGTGTAGGTTGGGACGGGCTCATAGGCGTTTGGGGCGTGAGGCGGTATAGTGCTGGAGGCTGCGGAGATCTCGTAGGGCGTACCCATTTGTGCACATCTTTTGCAGAATGCTGAGGATGAAAGGGGGGGCTGCGAGCGGTTTTCATAACGGGCAGGCACATTTGGCTGGTGTAATCTGTCCAGGTGTTATCTAGCAGTGTGGTTTTATCTATCAGGGTGGCACTCCAGGTTACTGAGGAAACCCGAACTGCTCGTACTATACCCGTTGTTATGTCTATTTACTCACCTGTCTTCAAAGAGGCCCGTACTTTTCACTGTACAGTCGGCGCTCCATGTGACTCAGAGGGGTCCCCGCGGGAGGCGCATAGCATACATTTTGTCCAAGAGTCATCTCTGTGGCGCAATCGGTTAGCGCGTTCAGCTATTAACGGAAAGGTTGGGTGGTTCGAACCAACCCAGAGTTTGATGTTATCAGATATGTAATTTGCGAGAATAACTAATTTTCGTCACCTATTACACCCTGAGCTCTTTAATGTAGAGCCATTGATAAAAAAACTGGACAACCACTGTATTTCCAAGTGCTAGCCATACACAGAGAACCCGGCACACTGTTCGTAGCTTCGGTTACTGGCTCTAGGGAACGTATTTAATTTACTGTTGAGATTACTGTATAACATCGAGGGCATTGGTGCAAACGCAGTTGAGATTATGGCCGAGATAATAAAAAGAGCAATTTGTTAGACTTGCGTCATAGGAGCTCTATTTTAGCTCAATGTGTTGTCTCAACTACACTGTTTTAAATGCATGTTATGGGAAGGGCTGCGGCCTTGCACATCCTAAATAAGGGGTGATCTTTGCCCTCCAGGTGACAGTTTCGAACATTATTTTATTTTCTCGAATAAGAATGCGTTGTAAGGTATAGGGGGTCGTTGCCCCGGAATCCCCAGTTACGATGTTGGCGGGATTTTTTCTCAAATACAACATTGGTTGTAAATGGGACTGGACTTGCATTCCTACCACGTGCAAGTGTGTTTTCAGGCCTGGGCTATGCTGAGGTATGTTGTGACTCCTTGCACAAAGGTGGACAATTCATGTCAGGAGGTGCAGAAACACTCCGTCGCGTACAGCAACCGCACGCTAGTAGTGGGCATTCTTTCTGGGTGGGTGTATAATTCATGCTAAATGGGGCAGAAACACACCGATGCATACAAAAGCCGCATGCTAATAGCGGGTATTCTTACTGTGTGGGTGTACATTTCATGCCAAATGGCGCGGAAGCACACCACTGCGCACAGCAGCTGCACGCTAGTAGTGGGCATTGCTTCCGGGTGGGCGTACGCTTATTTCCACTCTCAGTACATTGCAATGAGACAGTGGGATAGGGGCTGCACGTGGAAATACTGGGAGCTGATCCAGCCCAGTTTCAATAGGCGCCGGATGTGTACCTGAATCCACACGCTATAGGTCACCTGGTACAATGCATATACAAGTTCTCTAACCAGCAGGATTTGCGGACTGGCTTTCCTTCACTGATAAGGTACACGTTGGAATAGGCTCTTGCAGGCACAGCTGAGCAGAACTTTGCGGATTTGGGTTGCTCCCATTACACCAACTCCAGTAAGGTTATGCAGTCCAGTAGGAACTCTGTAGATCTAAAACCGGACAATGCTGTTATTTTAAAGGCAGCACATACTCATTTCCGTTTTATGTTACCAGCAATAAGGAAATCAGCCATTGGTCTCAGTCACTTTTAGTACGTTTGGTCCCAATACTCCCGTCAGTGGCAATAACCAAGTTTCCTGGGGGTAAACCGGTACGGTTAAAAAATGGCAGCCATAATGGTCCGGGTGGCTAAGTCTCTGAGGAATGTAAAGCAGCTTGTGTTACCTTATAATCTCTTGAATTACCAAATGAAAAGACACCACACAGGTATTTATGTCAAATATATATGTATTTATTGCTAAATATACTCTACTAATCTCTTTATGAGATTAGAGCCAGGTAAACATTCAAAGATCAACAATTCTCAATAAATTAAGGACAAATATGGCTGTAGCCCTAGGGGCGTACCAGACCATATATTAAAATAAAAAAAATTTAAATAAATGGTTTAACAGTTCAAAACTTTTACCTTCTTCCAGTTATCTGTGAAACGTTATGGTTAGTTCAGCACAAGGGACATAAACTCTGTCTTGCCAACATAATCACATGGCTGGTGTGATAGTATAGGGGGAATCACGGTATAGGGGGAATCAGCCTTGGCCTGAAGGAGAACGCCTCATCAAGTGCTCATGGTGCTGCTAAGAAGTCAGGAAACAGATGAAATTTTGTCTGCTTTCAATTACCCTTGAGCCGCTAGTGCGGGGGAACCAATTCTGGCATGGATGTAGTTTCTTGTTATGTTTTCACAGTGATGCCAATAAGTGTGAGGAGACAGTGCAAAAACATTCTCAAGGCCTTGTTGCAGGAGGACCCCTTACAAAACCCAAGTTTACAATCACCAGTTTGTGCCGATATTGAACAGTATTTATTCCTTTCACGTAGGGGGTCTTTTGCCAGGGACATAATAACCGTTAGGGTAGTAGTCAGTTTGGGGCTGAACGGTGAGTATTGTGGCGTGGGCTACCGGGTCTGGCTAGTTACCAGGCAATAAATTAAATCATCCAGCCGCTGCTTCCCTCGACCAAGGGTAACGCCATCTTCACATAGTGTTGGCCATGCGGGGGTGGGAGGATTTATAATAAAGAGGCACATAGCAGAGGATACGGTACCAGGAGGCTCCCTGGTAAAGGTGGTTATGGAGTACAATTTACAAACTTCACCTCGGGCACAGGGTAATTACCCGGCAGGTGCTACATTATCATGGTAACCCAGCCATTTATACCCCTGTGGCAGCCTGCAACCACAGGTCTTAACAGTAAGGGGCGAAGCTAAACCAGCCTTTTATACCCCTGTGGCGGCCTATAACCACAGGTCCTAACCAGGAAGGGGCAAATCAACACCACTCACAAAGGGAGCAGCCTTGTCAGTGGGTGGAGCAATAGCTCAGAGGGTGGCAGTGCAGGAGTCCAGCCCAGTGCAAGTCCGGCTCAAGAAGGTCTGTTGATGGACACAAAAATATGTAGCATAGCTGAGTGGTTTCTAGGCACAAGGAGGTGCCCGGTTGGTAAGTTAACTATGACTGATGTTAGCAGGTAACGGTATGGGGCAGTAGTTCTTCTTTGTCTGGCTGGCGGGAAACGGGACTGACCTGCCGGTGGTCCCGGACGTCTCATGGCTGGTGACAGAGTTCGGACCCCTGGGGGTCCTGGACTTCATGGGCATATCGAAGAGGCATACCGGAGAGGCTCGGGAGAGTACACTTAGGGTTGCACTAAGGTTGCAGGCATCCCGGTGGGCAGATTGGCTATTGGAGGCCGTAAGGGACTAGTTTCCTTGGGGAGGGAGGTGGATGTCTTAAGGTAAAAACGGGAGATAGTGTTGGGCCTTCCCAACTCGGTGGGCATTAAGAGAGGCTTCTGGACAATGTGCCTGCTACTGAGGTTAGTTGCCAAGATATTTTATCTAACGCATTTTTGGGCCTGGTAATTTATCACAAGGCGGTAAGAGGGTGCGTTATTACGCCACCGCTCAATGACCGATGGTCTGAAGGGAAGTTTCTATATGTGGTCGGTAGGATAATGCAGGCAGTGTAAGTTAAGGGGGTTCTGGTTAAGGCCAAGGACAAGCTTGGGAAGAAAGTGATACGGGCGACCAGTAAGAGGAAGGCAGCGGGTCCAACACTTCCTCCGCTGTCCCAGGAGACCAGGGGAGTCTAATTGGGTGGCGCTAGCATCTAGGTACCCGTACAGGCGGACATTTTATGGAGGGCCTGGGGTAGTAGTTCCCTTTAGGATAACAGTGGTGGAAATACAGCTGGTGACAGGTTCCTGGCAGGGGGTCATGGATTAATTCAAGGGAAACAGGAGATGGTGTAAACTAGGCTCTTCACAACTCGATGGTCACTGAAAGGGGGCAGGTAATGTATCACAGGACGGCCCAGATAACAAAAGGGAGAGGTGGAATCAGGATGGAGGTCATAATTTTGGTAGACGGGCAGTGGCTCATACAAACAATGCTAGGGGCCATTTGGGAGCACAGTTAGCGTGGGGGGAGGGCGAGCGCGCCAGGGAGCTTCTCGCCCTGTGTTGGTTAAACAACTGGATGGCCCCCAGAAAGGGGTAGGAGCCACGTGTGCAGAGGGTAGGCGGAAGGGGGATTGGCCTGCTGGTGGTCCCTGACTCTTCTGCCCTAACCCACAACCAATGGACTGAGGTGAACCCTGGGGAGGCTGCCTGAGTGCAGGTACCCCGGTGGGCATGCCAGTGTGCCATGCGGGGCCCTGGTTTACAAGTAGAGCAACTGTTCGCTGTAGCACGTTGGGGCCTGCTGGCACAATGTGCACAGCAGAGTGGGGGCTTGGTGGGCCGAGATGGCCAAGTTCAAGTGTATGGCCAAGTTCAAGAGTTCAAATGTAATGTGGTGCATATCTTCTTTACTGCCTTTGACAGGCCAAGGCCACTAAAGTGTACGGCCAAGCTCAAGTTCAAGTGTAATGTTGTGCCTAATTGCCCGGCAGCCTTCGTCAAGTTAATACCGCTAAAGAGTGATGCTTTGATAATTTTAAATCCAATAGGGATACTGTTACTCTCGTGTTGGTCACTGGTGAATTACCTGTTTCGTGAATAAAAAGGCTACGCCATGAACAACACGCTCTGTTTCTGAGAGTTCTTGGGCAAATGGGAAGAGTGAATGTCACGTTGTGCGCCTACTATGACCGGCGCCCCCCCGCGCCTAGAGGAGGGGCGCC